>NC_090926.1:1281014981-1282299981 GCF_040938575.1 Ambystoma mexicanum
AAGAGTACACCGATGAGGGCCAGAAGGCGCTGACACCGGGTGGGACTGTAGTGAAACAGGGCAAGCATACACGATGAGGGCCCAAGGCGCTGACACCGGGTGGGACTGTAGTGAAACAGGGCAAGCATACACCGATGAGGGCCAGAAGGCGCTGACACCGGGTGGGAATAGAGTGAAACAGGGCAAGCATACACCGATGAGGGCCAGAAGGCCCTGACACCGGGTGGGACTGTAGTGAAACAGGGCAAGCATACACCGATGAGGGCCAGAAGGCGCTGACACCGGGTGGGACTGTAGTGAAACAGGGCAAGCATACACCGATGAGGGCCCAAGGCGCTGACACCGGGTGGGACTAGAGTGAAACAGGGCAAGCATACACCGATGAGGGCCAGAAGGCGCTGACACCGGGTGGGACTGTAGTGAAACAGGGCAAGCATACACAGATGAGGGCCAGAAGGCGCTGACACCGGGTGGGACTGTAGTGAAACAGGGCAAGCATACACCGAGGAGGGCCAGAATGCACTGACACCGGGTGGGACTGTAGTGAAACAGGGCAAGCATACACCGATGAGGGCCAGAAGGCGCTGACACCGGGTGGGACTGTAGTGCAACAGGGCAAGCATATACCGAGGAGGGCCAGAATGCACTGACACCGGCTGGGACTGTAGTGAAACAGGGCAAGCATACACCGAGGAGGGCCAGAATGCACTGACACCGGGTGGGACTGTAGTGAAACAGTGCAAGCATGCACCGATGAGGGCTAGAATGCACTGACACCGGGTGGGACTACAGGGAAACAGGGTAAGAATGCACCGATGAGGGCTAGAAAGCACTGACACCGAGTGGGACTGTAGTGAAAAAGGGTAAGAATACACCGATGAGGGCTAGAAAGCACTGACACCGGGTGGGACTACAGTGAAACAGGGCAAGAGTACACCGATGAGGGCCAGAAGGCGCTGACACCGGGTGGGACTACAGTGAAACAGGGCAAGAATACACCGATGACGGCTAGAATGCACTGACACCGGGTGGGACTGTAGTGAAACAGGGCAAGAATACACAGATGAGGGCCAGAAAGCGCTGACACCGGGTGGGACTACAGTGAAACAGGGCAAGAGTACACCGATCAGGGCCAGAAGGCGCTGACACCGGGTGGGACTACAGTGAAACAGGGCAAGAATGCACCGATGAGGGCTAGAATGCACTGACACCCGGTGGGACTGTAGTGAAACAGGGCAAGAATACACAGATGAGGGCCAGAAAGCGCTGACACCGGGTGGGACTACAGTGAAACAGGGCAAGAATACACCGTTGAGGGCTAGAAAGCACTGACACCGGGTGGGACCACAGTGAAACAGGGCAAGAATACACCGATGAGGGCTTGAATGCACTGACACCGGGTGACACCGGGTGGGACTATAATGAAACAGAGCAAGAATGCACCGATGAGGGCTAGAATGCACTGACACCGGGTGGGACTACAGTGAAACAGGGCAAGAATACACCGATGAGGGCTAGAATGCACTGACACCGGGTGGGACTACAGTGAAACAGGGCAAGAATACACCGATGAGGGCTAGAATGCACTGACACCGGGGGCGACTACAGTGAAACAGGGCAAGAATACACAGATGAGGGCTAGAAAGCGCTGACACCGGGTGGGACTATAATGAAACAGGGCAAGAGTGCACCGATGAGGGCTATAAAGCACTGACACCAAGTGGGACTACAGTGAAACAGGGCAAGAATACACTGATGAGGGCTAGAAAGCACTGACGCCGGGTGGGACTACAGTGAAACAGGGTAAGAATACACCGATGAGGGCTAGAAAGCACTGACGCCGGGTGGGACTACAGTGAAACAGGGTAAGAATACACCGATGAGGGCTAGAAAGCACTGACGCCGGGTGGGACTACAGTGAAACAGGGCAAGAATACACCGATGAGGGCAAGAAATCATTGACACCGGGTGGGACTACAGTGAAACAGGGCAAGAATACACCGAAGAGGGCTAGAATGCACTGACACGGGGTGGGACTACAGTGAAACAGGGCAAGAATACACCGATGAGGGCTATAAAGCACTGACACCAGGTGGGACTACAGTGAAACAGGGCAAGAATACACCGATGAGGGCTATAAAGCACTGACACCAGGTGGGACTACAGTGAAACAGGGCAAGAATACACCGATGAGGGCTAGAAAGCACTGACGCCGGGTGGGACTACAGTGAAACAGGGTAAGAATACACCGATGAGGGCTAGAAAGCACTGACGCCGGGTGGGACTACAGTGAAACAGGGCAAGAATACACCGATGAGGGCTATAAAGCACTGACACCAGGTGGGACTACAGTGAAACAGGGCAAGAATACACCGATGAGGGCTAGAAAGCACTGACGCCGGGTGGGACTACAGTGAAACAGGGCAAGAATACACCGATGAGGGCTATAAAGCACTGACACCAGGTGGGACTACAGTGAAACAGGGCAAGAATACACCGATGAGGGCTAGAAAGCACTGACGCCGGGTGGGACTACAGTGAAACAGGGCAAGCATGCACCGATGAGGGCTAGAATGCACTGACACCAGGTGGGACTACAGTGAAACAGGGCAAGAATACACCGATGAGGGCTAGAAAGCACTGACGCCGGGTGGGACTACAGTGAAACAGGGTAAGAATACACCGATGAGGGCAAGAAATCATTGACACCGGGTGGGACTACAGTGAAACAGGGTAAGAATACACCGATGAGGGCTAGAAAGCACTGACGCCGGGTGGGACTACAGTGAAACAGGGCAAGAATACACCGATGAGGGCTATAAAGCACTGACACCAGGTGGGACTACAGTGAAACAGGGCAAGAATACACCGAAGAGGGCAAGAAATCATTTACGCCGGGTGGGACTACAGTGAAACAGGGCAAGAATACACCGATGAGGGCTAGAAAGCACTGACGCCGGGTGGGACTACAGTGAAACAGGGCAAGAATACACCGATGAGGGCAAGAAATCATTGACACGGGGTGGGACTACAGTGAAACAGGGCAAGAATACACCGATGAGGGCTATAAAGCACTGACAGCAGGTGGGACTACAGTGAAACAGGGCAAGAATACACCGATGAGGGCTATAAAGCACTGACACCAGGTGGGACTACAGTGAAACAGGGCAAGAATACACCGATGAGGGCTAGAAAGCACTGACGCCGGGTGGGACTACAGTGAAACAGGGTAAGAATACACCGATGAGGGCTAGAAAGCACTGACGCCGGGTGGGACTACAGTGAAACAGGGCAAGAATACACCGATGAGGGCTATAAAGCACTGACACCAGGTGGGACTACAGTGAAACAGGGCAAGAATACACCGATGAGGGCTAGAAAGCACTGACGCCGGGTGGGACTACAGTGAAACAGGGTAAGAATACACCGATGAGGGCAAGAAATCATTGACACCGGGTGGGACTACAGTGAAACAGGGTAAGAATACACCAATGAGGGCTAGAAAGCACTGCCGCCGGGTGGGACTACAGTGAAACAGGGCAAGAATACACCGATGAGGGCTATAAAGCACTGACACCAGGTGGGACTACAGTGAAACAGGGCAAGAATACACCGAAGAGGGCTAGAATGCACTGACACGGGGTGGGACTACAGTGAGACAGGGCAAGAATACACTGATGAGGGCTATAAAGCACTGACACCGGGTGGGACTATAGTGAAACAGGGCAAGAATACACCGATGAGGGCTAGAAAGCACTGACACCGGGTGGGACTACAGTAAAACAGGGCAAGAATACACCGATGAGGGCTAGAATCCACTGACACCGGGTGGGACTACAGTGAAACTGGGTAAGAATACACTGATGAGGGCTAGAATGCACTGACACCGGGTGGGACTACATTGAAACAGGGTAAGAATACACTGATGAGGGCTAGAATGCACTGACACCGGGCGGGACTACAGTGAAACAGGGTAAGAATGCACCGATGAGGGCTAGAAAGCACTGACACCGGATGGGACTATAGTGAAACAGGGCAAGAATGCACCGATGAGGGCTAGAATGCACTGACACCGGGTGGGACTATAGTAAAACAGGGCAAGAATGCACCGATGAGGGCTAGAATGCACTTACGCCGGGTGGGACTACAGTGAAACAGGGTAGGAATACAGTGATGAGGGCTAGAATGCACTGACACCGGGTTGAACTACAGTGAAACACGGTAAGAATACACCATTGAGGGCTAGAAAGCACTGACACCGGGTGGGACTATAGTGAAAAAGGGCAAGAATGCACCGATGAGGGCTAGAAAGCACTGTCACTGGGTGGGACTATCGTGAAACAGGGTAAGAATGCACTGATGAGGGCTAGAATGCACTGACACCGGGTGGGCTACAGTGAAACAGGGCAAGAATACACCGATGAGGGCAAGAATGCACTGACACCGGGCGGGACTATAGTGAAACAGGGCAAGAATACACCGATGAGGGCTAGAAAGCACTGACACTGAGTGGGACTATAGTGAAAAAGGGTAAGAATACACCGATGAGGGCTAGAAAGCACTGACACCGGGTGGGACTACAGTGAAACAGGGAAAGAATACACCGATGAGGGCTAGAATGCACTGATGCCGGGTTGGACTACAGCGAAACAGGGCAAGAATATACTGATGAGGGCTAGAAAGCACTGACACCGGGTGGGACTACAGTGAAACAGGGCAAGAATACACCGATGAGGGATGCAATGCACTGACACCGGGTGGGACTATAGTGAAACAGGGCAAGAATACACCGATGAGGGCTAGAATGCACTCACACCGGGTGGGACTACAGTGAAACAGGGCAAGAATACACCGATGAGGGCTAGAAATCACTGACACCGGGTGGGACTACAGTGAAACAGGGTAAGAATACACCGAAGAGGGCTAGAATGCACTGACACGGGGTGGGACTACAGTGGGACAGGGCAAGAATACACTGATGAGGGCTATAAAGCACTGACACCGGGTGGGACTACAGTGAAACAGGGCAAGAATACACCGATGAGGGCTAGAAAGCACTGACGCCGGGTGGGACTACAGTGAAACAGGGCAAGAATACACCGATGAGGGCTAGAAAGCACTGACACCGGGTGGGACTACAGTAAAACAGGGCAAGAATACACCTACGAGGGCTAGAATCCACTGACACCGGGTGGGACTACAGTGAAACTGGGTAAGCATACACTGATGAGGGCTAGAATGCACTGACACCGGGCGGGACTACAGTGAAACAGGGTAAGAATGCACCGATGAGGGCTAGAAAGCACTGACACCGGGTGGGACTATAGTGAAACAGGGCAAGAATGCACCGATGAGGGCTAGAATGCAATGACACCGGGTGGGACTATAGTAAAACAGGGCAAGAATGCACCGATGAGGGCTAGAATGCACTTACGCCGGGTGGGACTACAGTGAAACACGGTAAGAATACACCATTGAGGGCTAGAAAGCACTGACACCGGGTGGGACTATAGTGAAACAGGGCAAGAATGCACCGATGAGGGCTAGAAAGCACTGTCACTGGGTGGGACTATCGTGAAACAGGGTAAGAATGCACTGATGAGGGCTAGAATGCACTGACACCGGGTGGGCTACAGTGAAACAGGGCAAGAATACACCGATGAGGGCAAGAATGCACTGACACCGGGTGGGACTACAGTGAAACACGGTAAGAATACACCATTGAGGGCTAGAAAGCACTGACACTGGGTGGGACTACATTGAAACATGGAAAGAATACACTGATGAGGAATAGAATGCACTGACACCGGGTGGGACTACAGCGAAACAGGGCAAGAATACACTGATGAGGGCTAGAAAGCACTGACACCGGGTGGGACTATAGTGAAACAAGGCAGGAATACACCGATGAGGGCTAGAAAGCACTGACACTGGGTAGGACTATAGTGAAACAGGGCAGGAATACACTGGTGAGGGCTAGAATGCACTGACCCCGGGTGGGACTATAGTGAAACAGGGCAAGAATGCACCGATGAGGGCTAGAAAGCACTGACACCGGATGGGACTATAGTGAAACAGGGCAAGAATGCACCGATGAGGGCTAGAATGCACTGACACCGGGTGGGACTATAGTAAAACAGGGCAAGAATGCACCGATGAGGGCTAGAATGCACTTACGCCAGGTGGGACTACAGTGAAACAGGGTAGGAATACAGTGATGAGGGCTAGAATGCACTGACACCGGGTTGGACTACAGTGAAACACGGTAAGAATACACCATTGAGGGCTAGAAAGCACTGACACCGGGTGGGACTATAGTGAAACAGGGCAAGAATGCACCGATGAGGGCTAGAAAGCACTGTCACTGGGTGGGACTATCGTGAAACAGGGTAAGAATGCACTGATGAGGGCTAGAATGCACTGACACCGGGTGGGCTACAGTGAAACAGGGCAAGAATACACCGATGAGGGCAAGAATGCACTGACACCGGTTGGGACTATAGTGAAACAGGGCAAGAATACAACGATGAGGGCTAGAAAGCACTGACACTGAGTGGGACTATAGTGAAAAAGGGTAAGAATACACCGATGAGGGCTAGAAAGCACTGACACCGGGTGGGACTACAGTGAAACAGGGAAAGAATACACCGATGAGGGCTAGAATGCACTGATGCCGGGTTGGACTACAGCGAAACAGGGCAAGAATACACTGATGAGGGCTAGAAAGCACTGACACCGGGTGGGACTACAGTGAAACAGGGCAAGAATACACCGATGAGGGATGGAATGCACTGACACCGGGTGGGACTATAGTGAAACAGGGCAAGAATACACCGATGAGGGCTAGAAAGCACTGATGCCGGGTGGGACTACAGTGAAACAGGGTAAGAATACACTGATGAGGGCAAGAAATCACTGACACCGGGTGGGACTACAGTGAAACAGGGCAAGAATACACCGAAGAGGGCTAGAATGCACTGACACGGGGTGGGACTACAGTGATACAGGGCAAGAATACACTGATGAGGGCTATAAAGCACTGACACCGGGTGGGACTACAGTGAAACAGGGCAAGAATACACCGATGAGGGCTAGAATGCACTGACACCGGGTGGGACTATAGTGAAACAGGGCAAGAATACACCGATGAGGGCTGGAAAGCACTGACACCGGGTGGGACTACAGTAAAACAGGGCAAGAATACACCTATGAGGGCTAGAATCCACTGACACCAGGTGGGACTACAGTGAAACTGGGTAAGAATACACTGATGAGGGCTAGAATGCACTGACACCGGATGGGACTGCATTGAAACAGGGTAAGAATACACTGATGAGGGCTAGAATGCACTGACACCGGGCGGGACTACAGTGAAACAGGGTAAGAATGCACTGATGAGGGCTAGAAAGCACTGACACCGGGTGGGACTATAGTGAAACAGGGCAAGAATGCACCGATGAGGGCTAGAATGCAATGACACCGGGTGGGACATTAGTAAAACAGGGCAAGAATGCACCGATGAGGGCTAGAATGCACTTACGCCGGGTGGGACTACAGTGAAACACGGTAAGAATACACCATTGAGGGCTAGAAAGCACTGACACCGGGTGGGACTATAGTGAAACAGGGCAAGAATGCACCGATGAGGGCTAGAAAGCACTGTCACTGGGTGGGACTATCGTGAAACAGGGTAAGAATGCACTGATGAGGGCTAGAATGCACTGACACCGGGTGGGCTACAGTGAAACAGGGCAAGAATACACCGATGAGGGCAAGAATGCACTGACACCGGGTTGGACTACAGTGAAACACGGTAAGAATACACCATTGAGGGCTAGAAAGCACTGACACTGGGTGGGACTACATTGAAACATGGAAAGAATACACTGATGAGGAATAGAATGAACTGACACCGGGTGGGACTACAGCGAAACAGGGCAAGAATACACTGATGAGGGCTAGAAAGCACTGACACCGGGTGGGACTATAGTGAAACAAGGCAGGAATACACCGATGAGGGCTAGAAAGCACTGACACTGGGTAGGACTATAGTGAAACAGGGCAGGAATACACTGGTGAGGGCTAGAATGCACTGACCCCGGGTGGGACTGTAGTGAAACAGGTCAAGAATACACCGATGAGGGCTAGAAAGCACTGACACCGGGTGGGACTATAGTGAAACAGGTCAAGAATACACCAATAAGGGCTAGAATGCACTGACACCGGGTGGGACTACAGTGAAACAGGGCAAGAATACACTGAGGAGGGCCAGAAGGCGCTGACACTGGGTGGTACTATAGTGAAACAGGGCAAGAATACACTGATGAGGGCTAGGGCTAGAATGCAATGAGGGCTAGGGCTAGAATGCACTGACACCGGGTGGGACTATAGTGAAACAGGGCAAGAATGCACCAATGAGGGCTAGAATGCACATACACCCGGTGGGACTATAGTGAAACAGGGCATGCATAAACTGATGAGGGCTAGGGCTAGAATGCACTGACACCGGGTGGGACTATAGTGAAACAGGGCAAGAATGCACCAATAAGGGCTAGAATGCACTGACACTGGGTGGGACTATAGTGAAACAGGGCAAGAATGCACCAATGAGGGCCAGAATGCACTGACACTGGGTGGGACTATAGTGAAACAGGGCAAGAATGCACCAATGAGGGCTAGAATGCACTGACACCGGGTGGGACTGTAGTGAAACAGGGCAAGCATACACTGAGGAGGGCTAGAATGCACTGACACCGGGTGGGACTACAGTGAAACAGGGTAAGAATACACCGATGAGGGCAAGAAAGCACTGACACCGGGTGGGACTACAGTGAAACAGGGCAAGAATACACTGATGAGGGCTAGAATCCACTGACACCGGGTGGGACTAGAGTGAAACAGGGTAAGAATGCACCAATGAGGGCTAGAATGCACTGACACCGGGTGGGACTAGAGTGAAACAGGGCAAGCATACACTGATGAGGGCTAGAATGCACTCACACCGGGTGGGACTGTAGTGAAAAAGGGCAAGCATACACTGATGAGGGCTAGAATGCACTCACACCGGGTGGGACTGTAGTGAAACAGGGCAAGCATACACTGAGGAGGGCTAGAATGCACTGACACCGGGTGGGACTGTAGTGAAACAGGGCAAGCATACACTGAGGAGGGCTAGAATGCACTGACACCGGGTGGGACTACAGTGAAACAGGGCAAGAATACACCGATGAGGGCAAGAAAGCACTGACACCGGGTGGGACTACAGTGAAACAGGGTAAGAATGCACCAATGAGGGCTAGAATGCACTGACACCGGGTGGGACTAGAGTGAAACAGGGCAAGCATACACTGATGAGGGCTAGAATGCACTCACACCGGGTGGGACTGTAGTGAAACAGGGCAAGCATACACTGATGAGGGCTAGAATGCACTCACACCGGGTGGGACTATAGTGAAACAGGGCAAGCATACACCGATGAGGGCTAGAATGCACTGACACCGGGTGGGACTGTTGTGAAACAGGGCAAGCATACACCGAGGAGGGCTAGAATCCACTGACACCGGGTCGGACTAGAGTGAAACAGGGTAAGAATGCACCAATGAGGGCTAGAATGCACTGACACCGGGTGGGACTGTAGTGAAACAGGGCAAGCATACACTGATGAGGGCTAGAATCCACTGACACCGGGTGGGACTAGAGTGAAACAGGGTAAGAATGCACCAATGAGGGCTAGAATGCACTGACACCGGGTGGGACTGTAGTGAAACAGGGCAAGCATACACTGATGAGGGCTAGAATGCACTCACACCGGGTGGGACTATAGTGAAACAGGGCAAGCATACACCGATGAGGGCTAGAATGCACTGACACAGGGTGGGACTGTAGTGAAACAGGGCAAGCATACACCGATGAGGGCTAGAATGCACTGACACCGAGTGGGACTGTAGTGAAACAGGGCAAGCATACACTGAGGAGGGCTAGAATGCACTGACACCGGGTGGGACTACAATGAAACAGGGTAAGAATACACCAATGAGGGCAAGAAAGCACTGACACCGGGTGGGACTACAGTGAAACAGGCTAAGAATGCACCAATGAGGGCTAGAATGCACTGACACCGGGTGGGACTGTAGTGAAACAGGGCAAGCATACACTGATGAGGGCTAGAATGCACTCACACCGGGTGGGACTATAGGGAAACAGGGCAAGCATACACCGATGAGGGCTAGAATGCACTGACACGGGGTGGGACTATAGTGAAACAGGGCAAGCATACACCGATGAGGGCTAGAATGCACTGACACGGGGTGGGACTATAGTGAAACAGGGCAAGCATACACCGATGAGGGCTAGAATGCACTGACACGGGGTGGGACTATAGTGAAACAGGGCAAGCATACACCGATGAGGGCTAGAATGCACTGACACAGGGTGGGACTGTAGTGAAACAGGGCAAGCATACACCGATGAGGGCTAGAATGCACTGACACCGGGTGGGACTGTAGTGAAACAGGGTAAGAATACACCGTTGAGGGCTAGAATGCACTGACACCGGGTGGGACTGTAATGAAACAGGGCAAGCATACACCGATGAGGGCTAGAATGCACTGACACCGGGTGGGACTATAGTGAAACAGGGCAAGCATACACCGATGAGGGCTAGAATGCACTGACACGGGGTGGGACTATAGTGAAACAGGGCAAGCATACACCGATGAGGGCTAGAATGCACTGACACAGGGTGGGACTATAGTGAAACAGGGCAAGCATACACCGATGAGGGCTAGAATGCACTGACACGGGGTGGGACTATAGTGAAACAGGGCAAGCATACACCGATGAGGGCTAGAATGCACTGACACGGGGTGGGACTATAGTGAAACAGGGCAAATATACACCGATGAGGGCTAGAATGCACTGACACCGGGTGGGACTATAGTGAAACAGGGCAAGCATACACGATGAGGGCTAGAATGCACTGACACCGGGTGGGACTGTAGTGAAACAGGGCAAGCATACACCGATGAGGGCTAGAATCCACTGACACCGGGTGGGACCAGAGTGAAACAGGGTAAGAATGCACCAATGAGGGCTAGAATGCACTGACACCGGGTGGGACTGTAGTGAAACAGGGCAAGCATACACCTATGAGGGCTAGAATGCACTGACACGGGGTGGGACTGTGGTGAAACAGGGCAAGCATACACCGATGAGGGCTAGAATGCACTGACACGGGGTTGGACTATAGTGAAACAGGGCAAGCATACACCGATGAGGGCTACAATTCACTGACACTGGGTGGGACTATAGTGAAACAGGGCAAGCATACACCGATGAGAGCTAGAATGCACTGACACGGGGTGGGACTGTAGTGAAACAGGGCAAGCATGCACCGATGAGGGCTAGAATGCACTGACACCGGGTGGGACTGTAGTGAAACAGGGCAAGCATGCACCGATGAGGGCTAGAATGCACTGACACCGGGTGGGACTATAGTGAAACAGGGCAAGAGTACACCGATGAGGGCTAGAATGCACTGACACATGGTGGGACTGTCGTGAAACAGGGCAAGAATACACTGATGAGGGCTAGAATCCACTGACACCGGGTGGGACTAGAGTGAAACAGGGTAAGAATGCACCAATGAGGGCTAGAATGCACTGACACCGGGTGGGACTGTAGTGAAACAGGGCAGGCGTACACTGATGAGGGCTAGAATGCACTCACACCGGGTGGGACTATAGTGAAACAGGGCAAGCATACACCGATGAGGGCTAGAATGCACTGACACCGGGTGGGACTGTAGTGAAACAGGGCAAGCATACACCGATGAGGGCTAGAATGCACTGAAACCGAGTGGGACTGTAGTGAAACAGGGCAAGCATACACCGAGGAGGGCTAGAATGCACTGACACCGGGTGGGACTACAGTGAAACAGGGTAAGAATACACCGATGAGGGCAAGAAAGCACTGACACCGGGTGGGACTACAGTGAAACAGGGCAAGCATACACCGATGAGGGCTAGAATGCACTGACACGGGGTGGGACTACAGTGAAACTGGGCAAGCATACACCGATGAGGGCTAGAATGCACTGACACGGGGTGGACTGTAGTGAAACAGGGCAAGAATACACCGATGAGGGCTAGAATGCACTGACACCGGGTGGGACTATAGTGAAACAGGGCAAGCATACACCGATGAGGGCTAGAATGCACTGACACGGGGTGGGACTGTAGTGAAACAGGGCAAGCGTACACCGATGAGGGCTAGAATGCACTGACACGGGGTGGGACTGTAGTGAAACAGGGCAAGAGTACACCGATGAGGGCTAGAATGCACTGACACCGGGTGGGACTGTGGTGAAACAGGGCAAGCATACACCGATGAGGGCTAGAATGCACTGACACCGGGTGGGACTGTGGTGAAACAGGGCAAGCATACACCGATGAGGGCTAGAATGCACTGACACCGGGTGGGACTATGGTGAAACAGGGCAAGCATACACCGATGAGGGCTAGAATGCACTGACACGGGGTGGGACTATGGTGAAACAGGGCAAGCATACACAGATGAGGGCTAGAATGCACTGACACCGGGTGGGACTGTAGTGAAACAGGGCAAGCATACACTGAGGAGGGCTAGAATGCACTGACACCGGGTGGGACTACAGTGAAACAGGGCAAGAATACACCGATGAGGGCAAGAAAGCACTGACACCGGGTGGGACTACAGTGAAACAGGGTAAGAATGCACCAATGAGGGCTAGAATGCACTGACACCGGGTGGGACTAGAGTGAAACAGGGCAAGCATACACTGATGAGGGCTAGAATGCACTCACACCGGGTGGGACTGTAGTGAAACAGGGCAAGCATACACTGATGAGGGCTAGAATGCACTCACACTGGGTGGGACTATAGTGAAACAGGGCAAGCATACACCGATGAGGGCTAGAATGCACTGACACCGGGTGGGACTGTTGTGAAACAGGGCAAGCATACACCGAGGAGGGCTAGAATCCACTGACACCGGGTCGGACTAGAGTGAAACAGGGTAAGAATGCACCAATGAGGGCTAGAATGCACTGACACCGGGTGGGACTACAGTGAAACAGGCTAAGAATGCACCAATGAGGGCTAGAATGCACTGACACCGGATGGGACTGTAGTGAAACAGGGCAGGCATACACTGATGAGGGCTAGAATGCACTCACACCGGGTGGGACTATAGGGAAACAGGGCAAGCATACACCGATGAGGGCTAGAATGCACTGACACGGGGTGGGACTATAGTGAAACAGGGCAAGCATACACCGATGAGGGCTAGAATGCACTGACACGGGGTGGGACTATAGTGAAACAGGGCAAGCATACACCGATGAGGGCTAGAATGCACTGACACAGGGTGGGACTGTAGTGAAACAGGGCAAGCATACACCGATGAGGGCTAGAATGCACTGACACCGGGTGGGACTATAGTGAAACAGGGCAAGCATACACCGATGAGGGCTAGAATGCACTGACACGGGGTGGGACTATAGTGAAACAGGGCAAGCATACACCGATGAGGGCTAGAATGCACTGACACAGGGTGGGACTATAGTGAAACAGGGCAAGCATACACCGATGAGGGCTAGAATGCACTGACACGGGGTGGGACTATAGTGAAACAGGGCAAGCATACACCGATGAGGGCTAGAATGCACTGACACGGGGTGGGACTATAGTGAAACAGGGCAAATATACACTGATGAGGGCTAGAATGCACTGACACGGGGTGGGACTGTAGTGAAACAGGGCAAGCGTACACCGATGAGGGCTAGAATGCACTGACACCGGGTGGGACTATAGTGAAACAGGGCAAGAGTACACCGATGAGGGCTAGAATGCACTGACACCGGGTGGGACTATAGTGAAACAGGGCAAGCATACACGATGAGGGCTAGAATGCACTGACACCGGGTGGGACTGTAGTGAAACAGGGCAAGCATACACCGATGAGGGCTAGAATCCACTGACACCGGGTGGGACCAGAGTGAAACAGGGTAAGAATGCACCAATGAGGGCTAGAATGCACTGACACCGGGTGGGACTGTAGTGAAACAGGGCAAGCATACACCTATGAGGGCTAGAATGCACTGACACGGGGTGGGACTGTGGTGAAACAGGGCAAGCATACACCGATGAGGGCTAGAATGCACTGACACGGGGTTGGACTATAGTGAAACAGGGCAAGCATACACCGATGAGGGCTACAATTCACTGACACTGGGTGGGACTATAGTGAAACAGGGCAAGCATACACCGATGAGAGCTAGAATGCACTGACACGGGGTGGGACTGTAGTGAAACAGGGCAAGCATGCACCGATGAGGGCTAGAATGCACTGACACCGGGTGGGACTGTAGTGAAACAGGGCAAGCATGCACCGATGAGGGCTAGAATGCACTGACACCGGGTGGGACTATAGTGAAACAGGGCAAGAGTACACCGATGAGGGCTAGAATGCACTGACACATGGTGGGACTATGGTGAAACAGGGCAAGCATACACCGATGAGGGCTAGAATGCACTGACACGGGGTGGGACTATGGTGAAACAGGGCAAGCATACACAGATGAGGGCTAGAATGCACTGACACCGGGTGGGACTGTAGTGAAACAGGGCAAGCATACACTGAGGAGGGCTAGAATGCACTGACACCGGGTGGGACTACAGTGAAACAGGGCAAGAATACACCGATGAGGGCAAGAAAGCACTGACACCGGGTGGGACTACAGTGAAACAGGGTAAGAATGCACCAATGAGGGCTAGAATGCACTGACACCGGGTGGGACTAGAGTGAAACAGGGCAAGCATACACCGATGAGGGCTAGAATGCACTGACACCGGGTGGGACTATGGTGAAACAGGGCAAGCATACACCGATGAGGGCTAGAATGCACTGACACGGGGTGGGACTATGGTGAAACAGGGCAAGCATACACAGATGAGGGCTAGAATGCACTGACACCGGGTGGGACTGTAGTGAAACAGGGCAAGCATACACTGAGGAGGGCTAGAATGCACTGACACCGGGTGGGACTACAGTGAAACAGGGCAAGAATACACCGATGAGGGCAAGAAAGCACTGACACCGGGTGGGACTACAGTGAAACAGGGTAAGAATGCACCAATGAGGGCTAGAATGCACTGACACCGGGTGGGACTAGAGTGAAACAGGGCAAGCATACACTGATGAGGGCTAGAATGCACTCACACCGGGTGGGACTGTAGTGAAACAGGGCAAGCATACACTGATGAGGGCTAGAATGCACTCACACTGGGTGGGACTATAGTGAAACAGGGCAAGCATACACCGATGAGGGCTAGAATGCACTGACACCGGGTGGGACTGTTGTGAAACAGGGCAAGCATACACCGAGGAGGGCTAGAATCCACTGACACCGGGTCGGACTAGAGTGAAACAGGGTAAGAATGCACCAATGAGGGCTAGAATGCACTGACACCGGGTGGGACTACAGTGAAACAGGCTAAGAATGCACCAATGAGGGCTAGAATGCACTGACACCGGATGGGACTGTAGTGAAACAGGGCAGGCATACACTGATGAGGGCTAGAATGCACTCACACCGGGTGGGACTATAGGGAAACAGGGCAAGCATACACCGATGAGGGCTAGAATGCACTGACACGGGGTGGGACTATAGTGAAACAGGGCAAGCATACACCGATGAGGGCTAGAATGCACTGACACGGGGTGGGACTATAGTGAAACAGGGCAAGCATACACCGATGAGGGCTAGAATGCACTGACACAGGGTGGGACTGTAGTGAAACAGGGCAAGCATACACCGATGAGGGCTAGAATGCACTGACACCGGGTGGGACTATAGTGAAACAGGGCAAGCATACACCGATGAGGGCTAGAATGCACTGACACGGGGTGGGACTATAGTGAAACAGGGCAAGCATACACCGATGAGGGCTAGAATGCACTGACACAGGGTGGGACTATAGTGAAACAGGGCAAGCATACACCGATGAGGGCTAGAATGCACTGACACGGGGTGGGACTATAGTGAAACAGGGCAAGCATACACCGATGAGGGCTAGAATGCACTGACACGGGGTGGGACTATAGTGAAACAGGGCAAATATACACTGATGAGGGCTAGAATGCACTGACACGGGGTGGGACTGTAGTGAAACAGGGCAAGCGTACACCGATGAGGGCTAGAATGCACTGACACCGGGTGGGACTATAGTGAAACAGGGCAAGAGTACACCGATGAGGGCTAGAATGCACTGACACCGGGTGGGACTATAGTGAAACAGGGCAAGCATACACGATGAGGGCTAGAATGCACTGACACCGGGTGGGACTGTAGTGAAACAGGGCAAGCATACACCGATGAGGGCTAGAATCCACTGACACCGGGTGGGACCAGAGTGAAACAGGGTAAGAATGCACCAATGAGGGCTAGAATGCACTGACACCGGGTGGGACTGTAGTGAAACAGGGCAAGCATACACCTATGAGGGCTAGAATGCACTGACACGGGGTGGGACTGTGGTGAAACAGGGCAAGCATACACCGATGAGGGCTAGAATGCACTGACACGGGGTTGGACTATAGTGAAACAGGGCAAGCATACACCGATGAGGGCTACAATTCACTGACACTGGGTGGGACTATAGTGAAACAGGGCAAGCATACACCGATGAGAGCTAGAATGCACTGACACGGGGTGGGACTGTAGTGAAACAGGGCAAGCATGCACCGATGAGGGCTAGAATGCACTGACACCGGGTGGGACTGTAGTGAAACAGGGCAAGCATGCACCGATGAGGGCTAGAATGCACTGACACCGGGTGGGACTATAGTGAAACAGGGCAAGAGTACACCGATGAGGGCTAGAATGCACTGACACATGGTGGGACTGTCGTGAAACAGGGCAAGAATACACTGATGAGGGCTAGAATCCACTGACACCGGGTGGGACTAGAGTGAAACAGGGTAAGAATGCACCAATGAGGGCTAGAATGCACTGACACCGGGTGGGACTGTAGTGAAACAGGGCAGGCGTACACTGATGAGGGCTAGAATGCACTCACACCGGGTGGGACTATAGTGAAACAGGGCAAGCATACACCGATGAGGGCTAGAATGCACTGACACCGGGTGGGACTGTAGTGAAACAGGGCAAGCATACACCGATGAGGGCTAGAATGCACTGACACCGAGTGGGACTGTAGTGAAACAGGGCAAGCATACACCGAGGAGGGCTAGAATGCACTGACACCGGGTGGGACTACAGTGAAACAGGGTAAGAATACACCGATGAGGGCAAGAAAGCACTGACACCGGGTGGGACTACAGTGAAACAGGGCAAGCATACACCGATGAGGGCTAGAATGCACTGACACGGGGTGGGACTACAGTGAAACTGGGCAAGCATACACCGATGAGGGCTAGAATGCACTGACACTGGGTGGGACTGTAGTGAAACAGGGCAAGCATACACCGATGAGGGCTAGAATGCACTGACACCGGGTGGGACTATAGTGAAACAGGGCAAGCATACACCGATGAGGGCTAGAATGCACTGACACGGGGTGGGACTGTAGTGAAACAGGGCAAGAGTACACCGATGAGGGCTAGAATGCACTGACACCGGGTGGGACTGTGGTGAAACAGGGCAAGCATACACCGATGAGGGCTAGAATGCACTGACACCGGGTGGGACTGTGGTGAAACAGGGCAAGCATACACCGATGAGGGCTAGAATGCACTGACACCGGGTGGGACTATGGTGAAACAGGGCAAGCATACACCGATGAGGGCTAGAATGCACTGACACGGGGTGGGACTATGGTGAAACAGGGCAAGCATACACAGATGAGGGCTAGAATGCACTGACACGGGGTGGGACTGTAGTGAAACAGGGCAAGCATACACCGATGAGGGCTAGAATGCACTGACACGGGGTGGGACTGTAGTGAAACAGGGCAAGCATGCACCGATGAGGGCTAGAATGCACTGACACTGGGTGGGACTGTAGTGAAACAGGGCAAGCATGCACCGATGAGGGCTAGAATGCACTGACACCGGGTGGGACTGTAGTGAAACAGGGCAAGCATGCACCGATGAGGGCTAGAATGCACTGACACCGGGTGGGACTGTAGTGAAACAGGGCAAGCATGCACCGATGAGGGCTAGAATGCACTGACACCGGGTGGGACTGTAGTGAAACAGGGCAAGCATGCACCGATGAGGGCTAGAATGCACTGACACCGGGTGGGACTATAGTGAATCAGGGCAAGCATGCACCGATGAGGGCTAGAATGCACTGACACCGGGTGGGACTGTGGTGAAACAGGGCAAGCATACACCGATGAGGGCTAGAATGCACTGACACCGGGTGGGACTATGGTGAAACAGGGCAAGCATACACCGATGAGGGCTAGAATGCACTGACACGGGGTGGGACTATGGTGAAACAGGGCAAGCATACACAGATGAGGGCTAGAATGCACTGACACGGGGTGGGACTGTAGTGAAACAGGGCAAGCATACACCGATGAGGGCTAGAATGCACTGACACGGGGTGGGACTGTAGTGAAACAGGGCAAGCATGCACCGATGAGGGCTAGAATGCACTGACACCGGGTGGGACTGTAGTGAAACAGGGCAAGCATGCACCGATGAGGGCTAGAATGCACTGACACCGGGTGGGACTGTAGTGAAACAGGGCAAGCATACACCGATGAGGGCTAGAATGCACTGACACCGGGTGGGACTGTGGTGAAACAGGGCAAGCATACACCGATGAGGGCTAGAATGCACTGACACCGGGTGGGACTATGGTGAAACAGGGCAAGCATACACCGATGAGGGCTAGAATGCACTGACACGGGGTGGGACTATGGTGAAACAGGGCAAGCATACACAGATGAGGGCTAGAATGCACTGACACGGGGTGGGACTGTAGTGAAACAGGGCAAGCATTCACCGATGAGGGCTAGAATGCACTGACACGGGGTGGGACTGTAGTGAAACAGGGCAAGCATACACCGATGAGGGCTAGAATGCACTGACACGGGGTGGGACTGTAGTGAAACAGGGCAAGCATTCACCGATGAGGGCTAGAATGCACTGACACGGGGTGGGACTGTAGTGAAACAGGGCAAGCATACACCGATGAGGGCTAGAATGCACTGACACGGGGTGGGACTGTAGTGAAACAGGGCAAGCATACACCGATGAGGGCTAGAATGCACTGACACTGGGTGGGACTGTAGTGAAACAGGGCAAGCATGCACCGATGAGGGCTAGAATGCACTGACACCGGGTGGGACTGTAATGAAACAGGGCAAGCATGCACCGATGAGGGCTAGAATGCACTGACACCGGGTGGGACTGTAATGAAACAGGGCAAGCATGCACCGATGAGGGCTAGAATGCACTGACACCGGGTGGGACTGTAGTGAAACAGGGCAAGCATGCACCGATGAGGGCTAGAATGCACTGACACCGGGTGGGACTGTAGTGAAACAGGGCAAGCATGCACCGATGAGGGCTAGAATGCACTGACACCGGGTGGGACTATAGTGAATCAGGGCAAGCATGCACCGATGAGGGCTAGAATGCACTGACACCGGGTGGGACTGTAGTGTAACAGGGCAAGCATACACCGATGAGGGCTAGAATGCACTGACACAGGGTGGGACTGTAGTGAAACAGGGCAAGCATACACCGATGAGGGCTAGAATGCACTGACACCGGGTGGGACTGTAGTGAAACAGGGCAAGCATACACCGATGAGGGCTAGAATGCACTGACACCGGGTGGGACTGTAGTGAAACAGGGCAAGCATACACCGATGAGGGCTAGAATGCACTGACACCGGGTGGGACTGTAGTGAAACAGGGCAAGCATACACCGATGGGGGCTAGAATGCACTGACACCGGGTGGGACTGTAGTGAAACAGGTCAAGCATACACCGATGGGGGCTAGAATGCACTGACACCGGGTGGGACTGTAGTGAAACAGGGCAAGCATGCACCGATGAGGGCTAGAATGCACTGACACCGGGTGGGACTGTAGTGAAACAGGGCAAGCATGCACCGATGAGGGCTAGAATGTACTGACACCGGGTGGGACTGTAGTGAAACGGGGCAAGCATACACCGATGAGGGCTAGAATGTACTGACACGGGGTGGGACTGTAGTGAAACGGGGCAAGCATACACCGATGAGGGCTAGAATGCACTGACACTGGGTGGGACTGTAGTGAAACGGGGCAATAATGCACCGATGAGGGCTAGAATGCACTGACACTGGGTGGGACTGTAGTGAAACGGGGCAAGAATGCACCGATGAGGGCTAGAATGCACTGACACCGGGTGGGACTGTAGTGAAACAGGGCAAGCATACACCGATGAGGGCTAGAATGCACTGACACCGGGTGGGACTGTAGTGAAACAGGGCAAGCATACACCGATGAGGGCTAGAATGCACTGACACCGGGTGGGACTGTAGTGAAACAGGTCAAGTATACACCGATGAGGAATAGAATGCACTGACACCGGGTGGGACTGTAGTGAAACAGGGCAAGCATACACCGATGAGGGCTAGAATGCACTGACACCGGGTGGGACTGTAGTGAAACAGGGCAAGCATACACCGATGAGGGATAGAATGCGCTCACTTCGGGTGGGACTGTAGTGAAACAGGGCAAGCATACACCGATGAGGGCTAGAATGCACTCACACCGGGTGGGACTGTAGTGAAACAGGGCAAGCATACACCGATGAGGGCTAGAATGCGCTCACACCGGGTGGGACTGTAGCGAAACAGGGCAAGAATACACCGATGAGGGCTAGAATGCGCTCACACCGGGTGGGACTGTAGCGAAACAGGGCAAGCATGCACCGATGAGGGCTAGAATGCGCTGACACCGGGTGGGACTGTAGTGAAACAGGGCAAGAATGCACCGATGAGGGCTAGAATGCGCTGACACCGGGCGCGACTGTAGTGAAACAGGGCAAGCATACACCGATGAGGGCTAAAAAGCGCTGACACCGGGCGCGACTGTCGGGACTGTAGTGAAACAGGGCAAGCATACACCGATGAGGGCTAGAATGCACTCACACCGGGCGGGACTGTAGTGAAATAGGGCAAGCATACACCGATGAGGGCTAGAATGCACTCACACCGGGCGGGACTGTAGTGAAACAGGGCAAGCATACACCGATGAGGGCTAGAATGCACTCACACCGGGCGGGACTGTAGTGAAACAGGGCAAGAATGCACCGAAGAAGGCTAGAATGCGCTGACACCGGGCGGGACTGTAGTGAAACAGGGCAAGCATACACCGATGAGGGCTAGAAAGCGCTGACACCCGGCGGGACTGTAGTGAAACGGGGCAAGCATACACCGATGAGGGCTAGAATGCACTGACACCGGGTGGGACTGTAGTGAAACAGGGCAAGCATGCACCGATGAGGGCTAGAATGCACTGACACCGGGTGGGACTACAGTGAAACAGGGTAAGAATGCACCGATGAGGGCAAGAAACCACTGACACCGGGTGGGACTACAGTGAAACAGGGCAAGCATGCACCGAAGAGGGCTAGAATGCACTGACACCGGGTGGGACTGTAGTGAAACAGGGCAAGCATGCACCGATGAGGGCTAGAATGCACTGACACCGGGTGGGACTGTAGTGAAACAGGGCAAGCATGCACCGATGAGGGCTAGAATGCACTGACACCGGGTGGGACTATAGTGAATCAGGGCAAGCATGCACCGATGAGGGCTAGAATGCACTGACACCGGGTGGGACTGTGGTGAAACAGGGCAAGCATACACCGATGAGGGCTAGAATGCACTTACACGGGGTGGGACTATGGTGAAACAGGGCAAGCATACACAGATGAGGGCTAGAATGCACTGACACGGGGTGGGACTGTAGTGAAACAGGGCAAGCATACACCGATGAGGGCTAGAATGCACTGACACGGGGTGGGACTGTAGTGAAACAGGGCAAGCATACACCGATGAGGGCTAGAATGCACTGACACTGGGTGGGACTGTAGTGAAACAGGGCAAGCATGCACCGATGAGGGCTAGAATGCACTGACACCGGGTGGGACTGTGGTGAAACAGGGCAAGCATGCACCGATGAGGGCTAGAATGCACTGACACCGGGTGGGACTGTGGTGAAACAGGGCAAGCATACACCGATGAGGGCTAGAATGCACTGACACCGGGTGGGACTGTGGTGAAACAGGGCAAGCATACACCGATGAGGGCTAGAATGCACTGACACCGGGTGGGACTATGGTGAAACAGGGCAAGCATACACCGATGAGGGCTAGAATGCACTGACACGGGTGGGACTATGGTGAAACAGGGCAAGTATACACAGATGAGGGCTAGAATGCACTGACATGGGGTGGGACTGTAGTGAAACAGGGCAAGCATACACCGATGAGGGCTAGAATGCACTGACACGGGGTGGGACTGTAGTGAAACAGGGCAAGCATGCACCGATGAGGGCTAGAATGCACTGACACTGGGTGGGACTGTAGTGAAACAGGGCAAGCATGCACCGATGAGGGCTAGAATGCACTGACACCGGGTGGGACTGTAGTGAAACAGGGCAAGCATGCACCGATGAGGGCTAGAATGCACTGACACCGGGTGGGACTGTAGTGAAACAGGGCAAGCATGCACCGATGAGGGCTAGAATGCACTGACACCGGGTGGGACTATAGTGAATCAGGGCAAGCATGCACCGATGAGGGCTAGAATGCACTGACACCGGGTGGGACTGTAGTGTAACAGGGCAAGCATACACCGATGAGGGCTAGAATGCACTGACACCGGGTGGGACTGTAGTGAAACAGGGCAAGCATACACCGATGAGGGCTAGAATGCACTGACACCGGGTGGGACTGTAGTGAAACAGGGCAAGCATACACCGATGAGGGCTAGAATGCACTGACACCGGGTGGGACTGTAGTGAAACAGGGCAAGCATACACCGATGAGGGCTAGAATGCACTGACACCGGGTGGGACTGTAGTGAAACAGGGCAAGCATGCACCGATGAGGGCTAGAATGCACTGACACCGGGTGGGACTGTAGTGAAACAGGGCAAGCATGCACCGATGAGGGCAAGAAAGCGCTGACACCGGGTGGGACTGTAGTGAAACAGGGCAAGCATACACCGATGAGGGCTAGAATGCACTGACACCGGGTGGGACTTTAGTGAAACAGGGCAAGCATGCACCGATGAGGGCTAGAATGCACTGACACCGGGTGGGACTGTAGTGAAACGGGGCAAGCATACACCGATGAGGGCTAGAATGTACTGACACGGGGTGGGACTGTAGTGAAACGGGGCAAGCATACACCGATGAGGGCTAGAATGCACTGACACTGGGTGGGACTGTAGTGAAACGGGGCAATAATGCACCGATGAGGGCTAGAATGCACTGACACTGGGTGGGACTGTAGTGAAACGGGGCAAGAATGCACCGATGAGGGCTAGAATGCACTGACACCGGGTGGGACTGTAGTGAAACAGGGCAAGCATACACCGATGAGGGCTAGAATGCACTGACACCGGGTGGGACTGTAGTGAAACAGGGCAAGCATACACCGATGAGGGCTAGAATGCACTGACACCGGGTGGGACTGTAGTGAAACAGGTCAAGCATACACCGATGAGGAATAGAATGCACTGACACCGGGTGGGACTGTAGTGAAACAGGGCAAGCATACACGATGAGGGCTAGAATGCACTGACACCGGGTGGGACTGTAGTGAAACAGGGCAAGCATACACCGATGAGGGGTAGAATGCACTCACTTCGGGTGGGACTGTAGTGAAACAGGGCAAGCATACACCGATGAGGGCTAGAATGCACTCACACCGGGTGGGACTGTAGCGAAACAGGGCAAGCATACACCAATGAGGGCTAGAATGCACTCACACCGGGTGGGACTGTAGCGAAACAGGGCAAGAATACACCGATGAGGGCTAGAATGCGCTCACACCGGGTGGGACTGTAGCGAAACAGGGCAAGCATGCACCGATGAGGGCTAGAATGCGCTGACACCGGGTGGGACTGTAGTGAAACAGGGCAAGAATGCACCGATGAGGGCTAGAATGCGCTGACACCGGGCGCGACTGTAGTGAAACAGGGCAAGCATACACCGATGAGGGCTAAAAAGCGCTGACACCGGGCGCGACTGTCGGGACTGTAGTGAAACAGGGCAAGCATACACCGATGAGGGCTAGAATGCACTCACACTGGGCGGGACTGTAGTGAAACAGGGCAAGCATACACCGATGAGGGCTAGAATGCACTCACACCGGGCGGGACTGTAGTGAAACAGGGCAAGCATACACCGATGAGGGCTAGAATGCACTCACACCGGGCGGGACTGTAGTGAAACAGGGCAAGAATGCACCGAAGAGGGCTAGAATGCGCTGACACCCGGCGGGACTGTAGTGAAACGGGGCAAGCATACACCGATGAGGGCTAGAATGCACTGACACCGGGTGGGACTGTAGTGAAACAGGGCAAGCATGCACCGATGAGGGCTAGAATGCACTGACACCGGGTGGGACTGTAGTGAAACAGGGCAAGAGTACACCGATTAGGGCTAGAATGCACTGACACCGGGTGGGACTGTAGTGAAACAGGGCAAGAGTACACCGATTAGGGCTAGAATGCACTGACACCGGGTGGGACTGTAGTGAAACAGGGCAAGAGTACACCGATGAGGGCTAGAATGCCCTGACACGGGGTGGGACTGTAGTGAAACAGGGCAAGCATGCACCGATGAGGGCTAGAATGCACTGACACCGGGTGGGACTGTAGTGAAACAGGGCAAGCGCACACCGATGAGGGCTAGAATGCACTGACACCAGGTGGGACTGTAGTGAAACAGGGCAAGCATACACTGAGGAGGGCTAGAATGCACTCACACCGGGTGGGACTGTAGTGAAACAGGGCAAGAATGCACCGAAGAGGGCTAGAATGCGCTGACACCGGGCGGGACTGTAGTGAAACAGGGCAAGCATACACCGATGAGGGCTAGAATGCACTGACACGGGGTTGGACTATAGTGAAACAGGGCAAGCATACACCGATGAGGGCTAGAATGCACTCACACCGGGCGGGACTGTAGTGAAACAGGGCAAGAATGCACCGAAGAGGGCTAGAATGCACTGACACGGGGTTGGACTATAGTGAAACAGGGCAAGCATACACCGATGAGGGCTACAGTGCACTGACACTGGGTGGGACTATAGTGAAACAGGGCAAGCATACACCGATGAGAGCTAGAATGCACTGACACGGGGTGGGACTGTAGTGAAACAGGGCAAGCATGCACCGATGAGGGCTAGAATGCACTGACACCGGGTGGGACTGTAGTGAAACAGGGCAAGCATGCACCGATGAGGGCTAGAATGCACTGACACCGGGTGGGACCATAGTGAAACAGGGCAAGAGTACACCTATGAGGGCTAGAATGCACTGACACATGGTGAGACTGTCGTGAAACAGGGCAAGAATACACTGATATGGGCTAGAATCCACTGACACCGGTTGGGACTAGAGTGAAACAGGGTAAGAATGCACCAATGAGGGCTAGAATGCACTGACACCGGGTGGGACTGTAGTGAAACAGGGCAAGCGTACACTGATGAGGGCTAGAATGCACTCACACCGGGTGGGACTATAGTGAAACAGGGCAAGCATACACCGATGAGGGCTAGAATGCACTGACACCGGGTGGGACTGTAGTGAAACAGGGCAAGCATACACTGATGAGGGCTAGAATGCACTGACACCGAGTGGGACTGTAGTGAAACAGGGCAAGCATACACTGAGGAGGGCTAGAATGCACTGACACCGGGTGGGACTACAGTGAAACAGGGTAAGAATACACTGATGAGGGCAAGAAAGCACTGACACCGGGTGGGACTACAGTGAAACAGGGCAAGCATACACCAATGAGGGCTAGAATGCACTGACACGGGGTGGGACTGTCGTGAAACAGGGCAAGAATACACTGATGAGGGCTAGAATCCACTGACACCGGGTGGGACTAGAGTGAAACAGGGTAAGAATGCACCAATGAGGGCTAGAATGCACTGACACCGGGTGGGAATGTAGTGAAACAGGGCAAGCGTACACTGATGAGGGCTAGAATGCACTCACACCGGGTGGGACTATAGTGAAACAGGGCAAGCATACACCGATGAGGGCTAGAATGCACTGACACCGGGTGGGACTGTAGTGAAACAGGGCAAGCATACACCGATGAGGGCTAGAATGCACTGACACCGAGTGGGACTGTAGTGAAACAGGGCAAGCATACACTGAGGAGGGCTAGAATGCACTGACACCGGGTGGGACTACAGTGAAACAGGGTAAGAATACACCGATGAGGGCAAGAAAGCACTGACACCGGGTGGGACTACAGTGAAACAGGGCAAGCATACACCGATGAGGGCTAGAATGCACTGACACGGGGTGGGACTACAGTGAAACAGGGCAAGCATACACCGATGAGGGCTAGAATGCACTGACACCGGGTGGGACTGTAGGGAAACAGGGCAAGAATACACCGATGAGGGCTAGAATGCACTCACACCGGGTGGGACTGTAGCGAAACAGGGCAAGCATACACCGATGAGGGCTAGAATGCACTCACACCGGGTGGGACTGTAGCGAAACAGGGCAAGAATACACCGATGAGGGCTAGAATGCGTTCACACCGGGTGGGACTGTAGCGAAACAGGGCAAGCATGCACCGATGAGGGCTAGAATGCGCTGACACCGGGTGGGACTGTAGTGAAACAGGGCAAGAATGCACCGATGAGGGCTAGAATGCGCTGACACCGGGCGCGACTGTAGTGAAACAGGGCAAGCATACACCGATGAGGGCTAAAAAGCGCTGACACCGGGCGCGACTGTCGGGACTGTAGTGAAACAGGGCAAGCATACACCGATGAGGGCTAGAATGCACTCACACCGGGCGGGACTGTAGTGAAACAGGGCAAGCATACACCGATGAGGGCTAGAATGCACTCACACCGGGCGGGACTGTAGTGAAACAGGGCAAGCATACACCGATGAGGGCTAGAATGCACTCACACCGGGCGGGACTGTAGTGAAACAGGGCAAGCATACACCGATGAGGGCTAGAATGCACTGACACGGGGTGGGACTGTAGTGAAACAGGGCAAGCGTACACCGATGAGGGCTAGAATGCACTGACACGGGGTGGGACTGTAGTGAAACAGGGCAAGAGTACACCGATGAGGGCTAGAATGCACTGACACCGGGTGGGACTATAGTGAAACAGGGCAAGCATACACCGATGAGGGCTAGAATGCACTGACACGGGGTGGGACTGTAGTGAAACAGGGCAAGCGTACACCGATGAGGGCTAGAATGCACTGACACGGGGTGGGACTGTAGTGAAACAGGGCAAGAGTACACCGATGAGGGCTAGAATGCACTGACACCGGGTGGGACTGTGGTGAAACAGGGCAAGCATACACCGATGAGGGCTAGAATGCACTGACACCGGGTGGGACTGTGGTGAAACAGGGCAAGCATACACCGATGAGGGCTAGAATGCACTGACACCGGGTGGGACTGTAGTGAAACAGGGCAAGCATACACTGAGGAGGGCTAGAATGCACTGACACCGGGTGGGACTACAGTGAAACAGGGCAAGAATACACCGATGAGGGCAAGAAAGCACTGACACCGGGTGGGACTACAGTGAAACAGGGTAAGAATGCACCAATGAGGGCTAGAATGCACTGACACCGGGTGGGACTAGAGTGAAACAGGGCAAGCATACACTGATGAGGGCTAGAATGCACTCACACCGGGTGGGACTGTAGTGAAACAGGGCAAGCATACACTGATGAGGGCTAGAATGCACTCACACTGGGTGGGACTATAGTGAAACAGGGCAAGCATACACCGATGAGGGCTAGAATGCACTGACACCGGGTGGGACTGTTGTGAAACAGGGCAAGCATACACCGAGGAGGGCTAGAATCCACTGACACCGGGTCGGACTAGAGTGAAACAGGGTAAGAATGCACCAATGAGGGCTAGAATGCACTGACACCGGGTGGGACTACAGTGAAACAGGCTAAGAATGCACCAATGAGGGCTAGAATGCACTGACACCGGATGGGACTGTAGTGAAACAGGGCAGGCATACACTGATGAGGGCTAGAATGCACTCACACCGGGTGGGACTATAGGGAAACAGGGCAAGCATACACCGATGAGGGCTAGAATGCACTGACACGGGGTGGGACTATAGTGAAACAGGGCAAGCATACACCGATGAGGGCTAGAATGCACTGACACGGGGTGGGACTATAGTGAAACAGGGCAAGCATACACCGATGAGGGCTAGAATGCACTGACACAGGGTGGGACTGTAGTGAAACAGGGCAAGCATACACCGATGAGGGCTAGAATGCACTGACACCGGGTGGGACTATAGTGAAACAGGGCAAGCATACACCGATGAGGGCTAGAATGCACTGACACGGGGTGGGACTATAGTGAAACAGGGCAAGCATACACCGATGAGGGCTAGAATGCACTGACACAGGGTGGGACTATAGTGAAACAGGGCAAGCATACACCGATGAGGGCTAGAATGCACTGACACGGGGTGGGACTATAGTGAAACAGGGCAAGCATACACCGATGAGGGCTAGAATGCACTGACACGGGGTGGGACTATAGTGAAACAGGGCAAATATACACTGATGAGGGCTAGAATGCACTGACACGGGGTGGGACTGTAGTGAAACAGGGCAAGCGTACACCGATGAGGGCTAGAATGCACTGACACCGGGTGGGACTATAGTGAAACAGGGCAAGAGTACACCGATGAGGGCTAGAATGCACTGACACCGGGTGGGACTATAGTGAAACAGGGCAAGCATACACGATGAGGGCTAGAATGCACTGACACCGGGTGGGACTGTAGTGAAACAGGGCAAGCATACACCGATGAGGGCTAGAATGCACTCACACCGGGCGGGACTGTAGTGAAACAGGGCAAGCATACACCGATGAGGGCTAGAATGCACTCACACCGGGCGGGACTGTAGTGAAACAGGGCAAGCATACACCGATGAGGGCTAGAATGCACTGACACGGGGTGGGACTGTAGTGAAACAGGGCAAGCGTACACCGATGAGGGCTAGAATGCACTGACACGGGGTGGGACTGTAGTGAAACAGGGCAAGAGTACACCGATGAGGGCTAGAATGCACTGACACCGGGTGGGACTATAGTGAAACAGGGCAAGCATACACCGATGAGGGCTAGAATGCACTGACACGGGGTGGGACTGTAGTGAAACAGGGCAAGCGTACACCGATGAGGGCTAGAATGCACTGACACGGGGTGGGACTGTAGTGAAACAGGGCAAGAGTACACCGATGAGGGCTAGAATGCACTGACACCGGGTGGGACTGTGGTGAAACAGGGCAAGCATACACCGATGAGGGCTAGAATGCACTGACACCGGGTGGGACTGTGGTGAAACAGGGCAAGCATACACCGATGAGGGCTAGAATGCACTGACACCGGGTGGGACTATGGTGAAACAGGGCAAGCATACACCGATGAGGGCTAGAATGCACTGACACGGGGTGGGACTATGGTGAAACAGGGCAAGCATACACAGATGAGGGCTAGAATGCACTGACACCGGGTGGGACTGTAGTGAAACAGGGCAAGCATACACTGAGGAGGGCTAGAATGCACTGACACCGGGTGGGACTACAGTGAAACAGGGCAAGAATACACCGATGAGGGCAAGAAAGCACTGACACCGGGTGGGACTACAGTGAAACAGGGTAAGAATGCACCAATGAGGGCTAGAATGCACTGACACCGGGTGGGACTAGAGTGAAACAGGGCAAGCATACACTGATGAGGGCTAGAATGCACTCACACCGGGTGGGACTGTAGTGAAACAGGGCAAGCATACACTGATGAGGGCTAGAATGCACTCACACTGGGTGGGACTATAGTGAAACAGGGCAAGCATACACCGATGAGGGCTAGAATGCACTGACACCGGGTGGGACTGTTGTGAAACAGGGCAAGCATACACCGAGGAGGGCTAGAATCCACTGACACCGGGTCGGACTAGAGTGAAACAGGGTAAGAATGCACCAATGAGGGCTAGAATGCACTGACACCGGGTGGGACTACAGTGAAACAGGCTAAGAATGCACCAATGAGGGCTAGAATGCACTGACACCGGATGGGACTGTAGTGAAACAGGGCAGGCATACACTGATGAGGGCTAGAATGCACTCACACCGGGTGGGACTATAGGGAAACAGGGCAAGCATACACCGATGAGGGCTAGAATGCACTGACACGGGGTGGGACTATAGTGAAACAGGGCAAGCATACACCGATGAGGGCTAGAATGCACTGACACGGGGTGGGACTATAGTGAAACAGGGCAAGCATACACCGATGAGGGCTAGAATGCACTGACACAGGGTGGGACTGTAGTGAAACAGGGCAAGCATACACCGATGAGGGCTAGAATGCACTGACACCGGGTGGGACTATAGTGAAACAGGGCAAGCATACACCGATGAGGGCTAGAATGCACTGACACGGGGTGGGACTATAGTGAAACAGGGCAAGCATACACCGATGAGGGCTAGAATGCACTGACACAGGGTGGGACTATAGTGAAACAGGGCAAGCATACACCGATGAGGGCTAGAATGCACTGACACGGGGTGGGACTATAGTGAAACAGGGCAAGCATACACCGATGAGGGCTAGAATGCACTGACACGGGGTGGGACTATAGTGAAACAGGGCAAATATACACTGATGAGGGCTAGAATGCACTGACACGGGGTGGGACTGTAGTGAAACAGGGCAAGCGTACACCGATGAGGGCTAGAATGCACTGACACCGGGTGGGACTATAGTGAAACAGGGCAAGAGTACACCGATGAGGGCTAGAATGCACTGACACCGGGTGGGACTATAGTGAAACAGGGCAAGCATACACGATGAGGGCTAGAATGCACTGACACCGGGTGGGACTGTAGTGAAACAGGGCAAGCATACACCGATGAGGGCTAGAATCCACTGACACCGGGTGGGACCAGAGTGAAACAGGGTAAGAATGCACCAATGAGGGCTAGAATGCACTGACACCGGGTGGGACTGTAGTGAAACAGGGCAAGCATACACCTATGAGGGCTAGAATGCACTGACACGGGGTGGGACTGTGGTGAAACAGGGCAAGCATACACCGATGAGGGCTAGAATGCACTGACACGGGGTTGGACTATAGTGAAACAGGGCAAGCATACACCGATGAGGGCTACAATTCACTGACACTGGGTGGGACTATAGTGAAACAGGGCAAGCATACACCGATGAGAGCTAGAATGCACTGACACGGGGTGGGACTGTAGTGAAACAGGGCAAGCATGCACCGATGAGGGCTAGAATGCACTGACACCGGGTGGGACTGTAGTGAAACAGGGCAAGCATGCACCGATGAGGGCTAGAATGCACTGACACCGGGTGGGACTATAGTGAAACAGGGCAAGAGTACACCGATGAGGGCTAGAATGCACTGACACATGGTGGGACTATGGTGAAACAGGGCAAGCATACACCGATGAGGGCTAGAATGCACTGACACGGGGTGGGACTATGGTGAAACAGGGCAAGCATACACAGATGAGGGCTAGAATGCACTGACACCGGGTGGGACTGTAGTGAAACAGGGCAAGCATACACTGAGGAGGGCTAGAATGCACTGACACCGGGTGGGACTACAGTGAAACAGGGCAAGAATACACCGATGAGGGCAAGAAAGCACTGACACCGGGTGGGACTACAGTGAAACAGGGTAAGAATGCACCAATGAGGGCTAGAATGCACTGACACCGGGTGGGACTAGAGTGAAACAGGGCAAGCATACACCGATGAGGGCTAGAATGCACTGACACCGGGTGGGACTATGGTGAAACAGGGCAAGCATACACCGATGAGGGCTAGAATGCACTGACACGGGGTGGGACTATGGTGAAACAGGGCAAGCATACACAGATGAGGGCTAGAATGCACTGACACCGGGTGGGACTGTAGTGAAACAGGGCAAGCATACACTGAGGAGGGCTAGAATGCACTGACACCGGGTGGGACTACAGTGAAACAGGGCAAGAATACACCGATGAGGGCAAGAAAGCACTGACACCGGGTGGGACTACAGTGAAACAGGGTAAGAATGCACCAATGAGGGCTAGAATGCACTGACACCGGGTGGGACTAGAGTGAAACAGGGCAAGCATACACTGATGAGGGCTAGAATGCACTCACACCGGGTGGGACTGTAGTGAAACAGGGCAAGCATACACTGATGAGGGCTAGAATGCACTCACACTGGGTGGGACTATAGTGAAACAGGGCAAGCATACACCGATGAGGGCTAGAATGCACTGACACCGGGTGGGACTGTTGTGAAACAGGGCAAGCATACACCGAGGAGGGCTAGAATCCACTGACACCGGGTCGGACTAGAGTGAAACAGGGTAAGAATGCACCAATGAGGGCTAGAATGCACTGACACCGGGTGGGACTACAGTGAAACAGGCTAAGAATGCACCAATGAGGGCTAGAATGCACTGACACCGGATGGGACTGTAGTGAAACAGGGCAGGCATACACTGATGAGGGCTAGAATGCACTCACACCGGGTGGGACTATAGGGAAACAGGGCAAGCATACACCGATGAGGGCTAGAATGCACTGACACGGGGTGGGACTATAGTGAAACAGGGCAAGCATACACCGATGAGGGCTAGAATGCACTGACACGGGGTGGGACTATAGTGAAACAGGGCAAGCATACACCGATGAGGGCTAGAATGCACTGACACAGGGTGGGACTGTAGTGAAACAGGGCAAGCATACACCGATGAGGGCTAGAATGCACTGACACCGGGTGGGACTATAGTGAAACAGGGCAAGCATACACCGATGAGGGCTAGAATGCACTGACACGGGGTGGGACTATAGTGAAACAGGGCAAGCATACACCGATGAGGGCTAGAATGCACTGACACAGGGTGGGACTATAGTGAAACAGGGCAAGCATACACCGATGAGGGCTAGAATGCACTGACACGGGGTGGGACTATAGTGAAACAGGGCAAGCATACACCGATGAGGGCTAGAATGCACTGACACGGGGTGGGACTATAGTGAAACAGGGCAAATATACACTGATGAGGGCTAGAATGCACTGACACGGGGTGGGACTGTAGTGAAACAGGGCAAGCGTACACCGATGAGGGCTAGAATGCACTGACACCGGGTGGGACTATAGTGAAACAGGGCAAGAGTACACCGATGAGGGCTAGAATGCACTGACACCGGGTGGGACTATAGTGAAACAGGGCAAGCATACACGATGAGGGCTAGAATGCACTGACACCGGGTGGGACTGTAGTGAAACAGGGCAAGCATACACCGATGAGGGCTAGAATCCACTGACACCGGGTGGGACCAGAGTGAAACAGGGTAAGAATGCACCAATGAGGGCTAGAATGCACTGACACCGGGTGGGACTGTAGTGAAACAGGGCAAGCATACACCTATGAGGGCTAGAATGCACTGACACGGGGTGGGACTGTGGTGAAACAGGGCAAGCATACACCGATGAGGGCTAGAATGCACTGACACGGGGTTGGACTATAGTGAAACAGGGCAAGCATACACCGATGAGGGCTACAATTCACTGACACTGGGTGGGACTATAGTGAAACAGGGCAAGCATACACCGATGAGAGCTAGAATGCACTGACACGGGGTGGGACTGTAGTGAAACAGGGCAAGCATGCACCGATGAGGGCTAGAATGCACTGACACCGGGTGGGACTGTAGTGAAACAGGGCAAGCATGCACCGATGAGGGCTAGAATGCACTGACACCGGGTGGGACTATAGTGAAACAGGGCAAGAGTACACCGATGAGGGCTAGAATGCACTGACACATGGTGGGACTGTCGTGAAACAGGGCAAGAATACACTGATGAGGGCTAGAATCCACTGACACCGGGTGGGACTAGAGTGAAACAGGGTAAGAATGCACCAATGAGGGCTAGAATGCACTGACACCGGGTGGGACTGTAGTGAAACAGGGCAGGCGTACACTGATGAGGGCTAGAATGCACTCACACCGGGTGGGACTATAGTGAAACAGGGCAAGCATACACCGATGAGGGCTAGAATGCACTGACACCGGGTGGGACTGTAGTGAAACAGGGCAAGCATACACCGATGAGGGCTAGAATGCACTGACACCGAGTGGGACTGTAGTGAAACAGGGCAAGCATACACCGAGGAGGGCTAGAATGCACTGACACCGGGTGGGACTACAGTGAAACAGGGTAAGAATACACCGATGAGGGCAAGAAAGCACTGACACCGGGTGGGACTACAGTGAAACAGGGCAAGCATACACCGATGAGGGCTAGAATGCACTGACACGGGGTGGGACTACAGTGAAACTGGGCAAGCATACACCGATGAGGGCTAGAATGCACTGACACTGGGTGGGACTGTAGTGAAACAGGGCAAGCATACACCGATGAGGGCTAGAATGCACTGACACCGGGTGGGACTATAGTGAAACAGGGCAAGCATACACCGATGAGGGCTAGAATGCACTGACACGGGGTGGGACTGTAGTGAAACAGGGCAAGAGTACACCGATGAGGGCTAGAATGCACTGACACCGGGTGGGACTGTGGTGAAACAGGGCAAGCATACACCGATGAGGGCTAGAATGCACTGACACCGGGTGGGACTGTGGTGAAACAGGGCAAGCATACACCGATGAGGGCTAGAATGCACTGACACCGGGTGGGACTATGGTGAAACAGGGCAAGCATACACCGATGAGGGCTAGAATGCACTGACACGGGGTGGGACTATGGTGAAACAGGGCAAGCATACACAGATGAGGGCTAGAATGCACTGACACGGGGTGGGACTGTAGTGAAACAGGGCAAGCATACACCGATGAGGGCTAGAATGCACTGACACGGGGTGGGACTGTAGTGAAACAGGGCAAGCATGCACCGATGAGGGCTAGAATGCACTGACACTGGGTGGGACTGTAGTGAAACAGGGCAAGCATGCACCGATGAGGGCTAGAATGCACTGACACCGGGTGGGACTGTAGTGAAACAGGGCAAGCATGCACCGATGAGGGCTAGAATGCACTGACACCGGGTGGGACTGTAGTGAAACAGGGCAAGCATGCACCGATGAGGGCTAGAATGCACTGACACCGGGTGGGACTGTAGTGAAACAGGGCAAGCATGCACCGATGAGGGCTAGAATGCACTGACACCGGGTGGGACTATAGTGAATCAGGGCAAGCATGCACCGATGAGGGCTAGAATGCACTGACACCGGGTGGGACTGTGGTGAAACAGGGCAAGCATACACCGATGAGGGCTAGAATGCACTGACACCGGGTGGGACTATGGTGAAACAGGGCAAGCATACACCGATGAGGGCTAGAATGCACTGACACGGGGTGGGACTATGGTGAAACAGGGCAAGCATACACAGATGAGGGCTAGAATGCACTGACACGGGGTGGGACTGTAGTGAAACAGGGCAAGCATACACCGATGAGGGCTAGAATGCACTGACACGGGGTGGGACTGTAGTGAAACAGGGCAAGCATGCACCGATGAGGGCTAGAATGCACTGACACCGGGTGGGACTGTAGTGAAACAGGGCAAGCATGCACCGATGAGGGCTAGAATGCACTGACACCGGGTGGGACTGTAGTGAAACAGGGCAAGCATACACCGATGAGGGCTAGAATGCACTGACACCGGGTGGGACTGTGGTGAAACAGGGCAAGCATACACCGATGAGGGCTAGAATGCACTGACACCGGGTGGGACTATGGTGAAACAGGGCAAGCATACACCGATGAGGGCTAGAATGCACTGACACGGGGTGGGACTATGGTGAAACAGGGCAAGCATACACAGATGAGGGCTAGAATGCACTGACACGGGGTGGGACTGTAGTGAAACAGGGCAAGCATTCACCGATGAGGGCTAGAATGCACTGACACGGGGTGGGACTGTAGTGAAACAGGGCAAGCATACACCGATGAGGGCTAGAATGCACTGACACGGGGTGGGACTGTAGTGAAACAGGGCAAGCATTCACCGATGAGGGCTAGAATGCACTGACACGGGGTGGGACTGTAGTGAAACAGGGCAAGCATACACCGATGAGGGCTAGAATGCACTGACACGGGGTGGGACTGTAGTGAAACAGGGCAAGCATACACCGATGAGGGCTAGAATGCACTGACACTGGGTGGGACTGTAGTGAAACAGGGCAAGCATGCACCGATGAGGGCTAGAATGCACTGACACCGGGTGGGACTGTAATGAAACAGGGCAAGCATGCACCGATGAGGGCTAGAATGCACTGACACCGGGTGGGACTGTAATGAAACAGGGCAAGCATGCACCGATGAGGGCTAGAATGCACTGACACCGGGTGGGACTGTAGTGAAACAGGGCAAGCATGCACCGATGAGGGCTAGAATGCACTGACACCGGGTGGGACTGTAGTGAAACAGGGCAAGCATGCACCGATGAGGGCTAGAATGCACTGACACCGGGTGGGACTATAGTGAATCAGGGCAAGCATGCACCGATGAGGGCTAGAATGCACTGACACCGGGTGGGACTGTAGTGTAACAGGGCAAGCATACACCGATGAGGGCTAGAATGCACTGACACAGGGTGGGACTGTAGTGAAACAGGGCAAGCATACACCGATGAGGGCTAGAATGCACTGACACCGGGTGGGACTGTAGTGAAACAGGGCAAGCATACACCGATGAGGGCTAGAATGCACTGACACCGGGTGGGACTGTAGTGAAACAGGGCAAGCATACACCGATGAGGGCTAGAATGCACTGACACCGGGTGGGACTGTAGTGAAACAGGGCAAGCATACACCGATGGGGGCTAGAATGCACTGACACCGGGTGGGACTGTAGTGAAACAGGGCAAGCATACACCGATGGGGGCTAGAATGCACTGACACCGGGTGGGACTGTAGTGAAACAGGTCAAGCATACACCGATGGGGGCTAGAATGCACTGACACCGGGTGGGACTGTAGTGAAACAGGGCAAGCATGCACCGATGAGGGCTAGAATGCACTGACACCGGGTGGGACTGTAGTGAAACAGGGCAAGCATGCACCGATGAGGGCTAGAATGTACTGACACCGGGTGGGACTGTAGTGAAACGGGGCAAGCATACACCGATGAGGGCTAGAATGTACTGACACGGGGTGGGACTGTAGTGAAACGGGGCAAGCATACACCGATGAGGGCTAGAATGCACTGACACTGGGTGGGACTGTAGTGAAACGGGGCAATAATGCACCGATGAGGGCTAGAATGCACTGACACTGGGTGGGACTGTAGTGAAACGGGGCAAGAATGCACCGATGAGGGCTAGAATGCACTGACACCGGGTGGGACTGTAGTGAAACAGGGCAAGCATACACCGATGAGGGCTAGAATGCACTGACACCGGGTGGGACTGTAGTGAAACAGGGCAAGCATACACCGATGAGGGCTAGAATGCACTGACACCGGGTGGGACTGTAGTGAAACAGGTCAAGTATACACCGATGAGGAATAGAATGCACTGACACCGGGTGGGACTGTAGTGAAACAGGGCAAGCATACACCGATGAGGGCTAGAATGCACTGACACCGGGTGGGACTGTAGTGAAACAGGGCAAGCATACACCGATGAGGGATAGAATGCGCTCACTTCGGGTGGGACTGTAGTGAAACAGGGCAAGCATACACCGATGAGGGCTAGAATGCACTCACACCGGGTGGGACTGTAGTGAAACAGGGCAAGCATACACCGATGAGGGCTAGAATGCGCTCACACCGGGTGGGACTGTAGCGAAACAGGGCAAGAATACACCGATGAGGGCTAGAATGCGCTCACACCGGGTGGGACTGTAGCGAAACAGGGCAAGCATGCACCGATGAGGGCTAGAATGCGCTGACACCGGGTGGGACTGTAGTGAAACAGGGCAAGAATGCACCGATGAGGGCTAGAATGCGCTGACACCGGGCGCGACTGTAGTGAAACAGGGCAAGCATACACCGATGAGGGCTAAAAAGCGCTGACACCGGGCGCGACTGTCGGGACTGTAGTGAAACAGGGCAAGCATACACCGATGAGGGCTAGAATGCACTCACACCGGGCGGGACTGTAGTGAAATAGGGCAAGCATACACCGATGAGGGCTAGAATGCACTCACACCGGGCGGGACTGTAGTGAAACAGGGCAAGCATACACCGATGAGGGCTAGAATGCACTCACACCGGGCGGGACTGTAGTGAAACAGGGCAAGAATGCACCGAAGAAGGCTAGAATGCGCTGACACCGGGCGGGACTGTAGTGAAACAGGGCAAGCATACACCGATGAGGGCTAGAAAGCGCTGACACCCGGCGGGACTGTAGTGAAACGGGGCAAGCATACACCGATGAGGGCTAGAATGCACTGACACCGGGTGGGACTGTAGTGAAACAGGGCAAGCATGCACCGATGAGGGCTAGAATGCACTGACACCGGGTGGGACTGTTAGGGAGAATTCTCTGTTTAGGCTGAATTTCCCTACCTAGTGAGTCCCCCAGCAGCTTTGCTGGATTTCTGGGGTTTAATTTTTTTCTCCTGCCAAGAGTGAGACTCTTTTACCCTCACTCTTGGACATGTTGAAGTGTGTTTTCTTGGTTAAACCTTGTGTTGAATGGGCTATGGGGTCTTTTACTCCATAGGGCCTCATGTATTTTTGTGATGTGGGTCACACAGCACCCTCTGTGCCGTGACCCAGGGGTGTCCTAGGGACTCCCCAACATAGACTCCATACCCTGGGACTGACTACTGTCTCCCAGGGCATGTAAAGTCACCAAAGACTTTGCTAGTCTTGAATCCTGAACAGAACCAGTACAAACCATCATATTGTGGACGTACTGGCTGGGGCAATTCGATTGCCCCAGGGTCTGTTAGTCGAGGGGGCACGTCTCCGTCCCCCCTGATCGAGTTTTGGCTGGTGGCAGTGGAAACTACTTTTTATATTCAACCGCGAATATTTCCCTATGGGATTTCCCATTGTTTTAGGCTAACACATTTAATTAATTATTTACGGTAGCCTTAAACATACCGCCGGTTTATATATTTATTTTTATAACTCCGGTTGGGACTTTTTGCCAAAACTTGATTCTAAAATGGCGTTGGTGTTCGCCTCTGTAACTCTGACCCAAAGTGGAGCCCTTTGTTCCACTTTTGGCGGGCTTCTCCACAGAAGCCCTCCAAAGTGGTGCCACTCTGGCTGGGGTACTTAGGAGGGGTGGAGGGGGATTTAGGCACCCTGGACTGAGTTACCTTGGTAACTCAAGTCGCACTCCGTCCTGATTGGCCCAAGTGGTGAGCCGCCCGGCTCACCACTTAGCATGTTTGAGTGACAGCTAGGCTGGGTGAATGGGGGTTTGCTGCATAAAAGCAGGGCTTTGGGGACTGGGACTTCAGAAGTCGCCACAGGACCAAGAATCCGACGAGGGAAGAGCTGAGCCGACCTGCTTCGACGACACCACCCGGTGGAGCCCTGCTGAACCGTCTCACCACTTTTTCCCGACGACCGAGGAGAACTCTTAACGGAGTGGCTCCTTCCCTTGACTGGTGGGGACAACCAGTTTTCGCCTTCTTTCCGTTCTTTGAGGTATCTCGTGGCCGCCTTGCCTGTGCCAAGCACCCCGGCAACCGGAATACCACACTTTACCCCCATACCGCGAAAGTCGGTACCAACCCTTTAACCGGAGGACTCCGCGGCTGGTTTCTTCCCGGGCAGTGCAACGACCCTCTTCTTCTGCTCTTCAGCGAGAACTTCTTCTCCCCTGACCGACGTCGAGCCCTGCTGCCACTGCCTGGAACAACTGCCACCGCTGGAGGATCCTTTCCGCTTAAGGTACTGTGTTCTGCCTGGCTTCCCTTGCTACCGACTGTACGGGGTAGATTTAGTCCCCGGCTTTCGAACCTGGGAGTGCCTGGGACACTTTGGCTAAACTTTCTGAGCCACTCTAACCTCTTTTTGACTCTTTGCAAGACTTTGAATCTCTAACTAACAGTGTGATCTTGGGCACATTTTCGCTCCGGCTACTCTAAGAGTGGGCCCTGCCTAGTGACTTTTGCTCACCTGTGACTTTATTCTTCTTTAAGCCTATTGCAAGTGCTCTGGACCTTAGAGTGGTGTGTCTAACCCATTTCTGCTTTTTCTCTCCCTTTCTTGGAAACTACTAGAGTGTCATCTAACGTTAAGCACTCACCTCTGTTTTAATTAAGTGGTGTTTACTTAGAGTTGTCTAGATAGGAGAAAGGATTGAATCTACTTTCATTATAACTGTGTTGAAGTGCTTTTACTATATTTTTGCTAGAGTGTTTTTAACTTATGTGTATTTTAAATAAATAACTATATACTTTTGAAACCAAGCTCTGGTCAGTGTTTGCTTGTGCTATTGTGTTTTGGTACATATTGTGTATACTTTACATACTGCCTAACTCTTCTTGAGAGAAGTCTGACTGCTCAGCCACAGCTACCAGGTAAATCTGGGTGGTACAGACTGCTACCAAAGGGGTTTACTGCTCTACCTGTAGTCTTAAATCTTTTGCAGTGTTCCCCAAGGGAACTGCACAGGTTTCTGCCTAACACTGGTGTACAGCGGTGGGATTTGTATTGAGTATACATTTTATTGTGCTTTAGATACCTTAGTGCAACTAACCACAAAGCTTAGCACTGAAAAAGTAAAACCTCTAACATGTCAGTTATAGAAAGCTATAGTCAAGAGTCCCTTGCAGCCAAAACTGCTGATTGTTTAAGAGTGCTCTGTAAACATAAGGATCTCCTGACTAAGGGCAAGAAAATGGAGCTGATTGAAAGATTGTTAGCTAACCAAAGTCTGGGTGATGGTTCAGAGGAACCTACCACTCCAGCAACTGTAGATGACAGTGTTGAAGTTAACATGGAACAAAATGTTGATGTTTCTGAGGAAGAGTCAGAAGAGGAGGGTGAGGCTGTTGTAACTGTCCCCCCTAGGCCTCTGCCTGCTCTACCTGCTGTGCCTACTGGACCTTTACCAGGTCCCACATTTAGTCCTCAGTACTTTGAACTAGAGAAAATGAAGCTAGAATTGGAGTATAAGAAACTGAATGCTCAAACTGACAAAGAACTAAGGCTAAGGGAAATGGAGCTCAAGTATGACTTAGAAATGAAGAAATTATCTGTTGAGAATGTTTCTCTCTCTGGCTCCTCTAGAAGTTCCAGTCCTAAAAGACCCCGGATGCCTAAAGAATTGGTTGGTATGTATGAGCCTAAGTTGGATGTGTTGGATTGGTTGTCTCTGTTTGAATATAATCATGGGCTCCAGAACATCACAGGAAATGACTTACTCACCTGGTTGTTCTCTAGGCTTCCCCCTGTTGCAACTGATGTGGTAATGGAGATGGGGGAGGAGGATAGGAAGGACTATGAATGTGTGAAACTAGCTTTGATAGCTAGGTTTGGGAAGACCCCTTCCCAGTATCTTAAGAGGTTTAGGAGCCTCAAAAAGCATGATGGTACCCCTTGGGCTACCTGGGTGAGTGAATGTTTGAAAAACTTAGAGGGATGGATTAAGGGTTACAAGGTGAACACTTATGAGGGGATGAGAAATCTCTTTATGTTGGAGTCAATTTATGAGGCCTGCTCTCCTGAGCTCAGACAGCACTTGGCTGATTCACAGGAATTGGATCCTAGGAAGCTAGCTAAGGCTGCTGACTTGTGGGTTGCCAACAGGGCCACTCACAAGGATTCTGGGGTAACTCAGAAGAAGGATGGGGAGAAACAGCCTAAAAAGGACCCCAAAGAGAATTCTAATACCTCCCATACCCAAGAGGGCCACAAACAACCAAATAACCAGGGTAAGCCCCAGGGTAAACCGAATCAGGCTAGTGTACCTTCTGGCCACAAGCCAGAAGGAGGTCAGAGCAAGCCACCCTTCCAGAGAGCATTTGGACAATGCTATGTCTGTCAGGGTACTGACCATATCAAAGGAGATCCCAAGTGCAAGGGTAAACCTGCAGGGATCAGCACAGTCTCCTTAGCCTTCACTCCTGAGGATGAAGTACAGATGGCTAGTGCCCACTTTGAACTCTTTGCTGAAGAACCCTTGGGTCTTCAAGCAACTGTAAACTTAGAGCCTATGGGTCTGGTTAGTCCCCAGAATAGGGTTGTGTATAACTCCCTACCTGTTAACTCTAAGGTGTATTATGTGGACAGTGTTCTTGTCAATGGCCAGGATACTCCTGCCAGGAGAGACACTGGGGCCAGCAGAACAGTAGTGGATGAAAGCTTCTTTCAACCTGAAGATGTGGCCAAAGCACCCAAAGGTCCCACTAGGATGTCTGGAGGCCCTGTCCAAATGGTTCCTATTCTACCAGCCCTCATTCAATGTAACAACATGACAGTAAGGATCCCTGTCAGTGTTCAGGCTGAGGTACCTGGGAAGGTCCTGTTAGGGAATGACCTAAGAACTCTAGGAGTAGTGTCACATACCCCCAGGCCTCCCAGTATGGAGAAGCAGAACTTAACCAAATTGGCTAGAAAGGCTACCTTGAAGGACCCTTCTAAGCCTGTGGGACCCTCTACTGAGAACCCCACTACAAGCCCTGGGTTTAGTAAGTTGACCTCTGACCCAGGCACCTTTCCGGATAGTATGCTAGGAACATGGGAGCCCCAACCAAGCTCCATCATTGTTCCCCTAGTCTCAGAGTCTCTGACTCCCCCTGCTTCTGAGGAAGAGGTGGATAGACCAACTAGGCCCCTATCTGGACCTGAGAGAACTGGTAATTCTCAGTGCTGGTGGAAAACCAGAAAAGAAAAGTCTAAGGCCAAAAACCTTCAGACTGTTGGACCTTCTACTGAAGACCCCAACTCAAATCCTAATGTTAGGGGGGAAACTCCTAAAATAGGTAAGGGTAGATCTAAGAGGAAGGGGAAGCAGGTGCAGTGCCTAACCCCAACCCCTCCAACCAAGAGGCCTAAGACCCAACCTGCTCCCACAAGAGAGGTGGTGAGGAACCTTGGAGGCCCCTCTAGATCTCAGGGAATCCTTTATAAGGACCCCTTGAAAAAGCCTAACATAGGTTCAGAAGTTGTACCAACTTCTGAGGGACTGGTCAACCAGATCCCCTATAACAAAAAGACTGATGTTCCTCAAAGGGTTTGTAGGTCCTTTAGCTTGCAAAAGAAAACCTTTGAGTTCTCCCTTAAGCATAGGTCAAGGTGTCACCATCAAAATGCTGATGGACTCTCTAGGATGTATATCATCGACTAGAGGTATGAGGTTCATCCAGGAGTGGATTAAATCCTCCTGTCCCTTAGTCTGGGGGGGGCGAGTGTTAGGGAGAATTCTCTGTTTAGGCTGAATTTCCCTACCTAGTGAGTCCCCCAGCAGCTTTGCTGGATTTCTGGGGTTTAATTTTTTTCTCCTGCCAAGAGTGAGACTCTTTTACCCTCACTCTTGGACATGTTGAAGTGTGTTTTCTTGGTTAAACCTTGTGTTGAATGGGCTATGGGGTCTTTTACTCCATAGGGCCTCATGTATTTTTGTGATGTGGGTCACACAGCACCCTCTGTGCCGTGACCCAGGGGTGTCCTAGGGACTCCCCAACATAGACTCCATACCCTGGGACTGACTACTGTCTCCCAGGGCATGTAAAGTCACCAAAGACTTTGCTAGTCTTGAATCCTGAACAGAACCAGTACAAACCATCATATTGTGGACGTACTGGCTGGGGCAATTCGATTGCCCCAGGGTCTGTTAGTCGAGGGGGCACGTCTCCGTCCCCCCTGATCGAGTTTTGGCTGGTGGCAGTGGAAACTACTTTTTATATTCAACCGCGAATATTTCCCTATGGGATTTCCCATTGTTTTAGGCTAACACATTTAATTAATTATTTACGGTAGCCTTAAACATACCGCCGGTTTATATATTTATTTTTATAACTCCGGTTGGGACTTTTTGCCAAAACTTGATTCTAAAATGGCGTTGGTGTTCGCCTCTGTAACTCTGACCCAAAGTGGAGCCCTTTGTTCCACTTTTGGCGGGCTTCTCCACAGAAGCCCTCCAAAGTGGTGCCACTCTGGCTGGGGTACTTAGGAGGGGTGGAGGGGGATTTAGGCACCCTGGACTGAGTTACCTTGGTAACTCAAGTCGCACTCCGTCCTGATTGGCCCAAGTGGTGAGCCGCCCGGCTCACCACTTAGCATGTTTGAGTGACAGCTAGGCTGGGTGAATGGGGGTTTGCTGCATAAAAGCAGGGCTTTGGGGACTGGGACTTCAGAAGTCGCCACAGGACCAAGAATCCGACGAGGGAAGAGCTGAGCCGACCTGCTTCGACGACACCACCCGGTGGAGCCCTGCTGAACCGTCTCACCACTTTTTCCCGACGACCGAGGAGAACTCTTAACGGAGTGGCTCCTTCCCTTGACTGGTGGGGACAACCAGTTTTCGCCTTCTTTCCGTTCTTTGAGGTATCTCGTGGCCGCCTTGCCTGTGCCAAGCACCCCGGCAACCGGAATACCACACTTTACCCCCATACCGCGAAAGTCGGTACCAACCCTTTAACCGGAGGACTCCGCGGCTGGTTTCTTCCCGGGCAGTGCAACGACCCTCTTCTTCTGCTCTTCAGCGAGAACTTCTTCTCCCCTGACCGACGTCGAGCCCTGCTGCCACTGCCTGGAACAACTGCCACCGCTGGAGGATCCTTTCCGCTTAAGGTACTGTGTTCTGCCTGGCTTCCCTTGCTACCGACTGTACGGGGTAGATTTAGTCCCCGGCTTTCGAACCTGGGAGTGCCTGGGACACTTTGGCTAAACTTTCTGAGCCACTCTAACCTCTTTTTGACTCTTTGCAAGACTTTGAATCTCTAACTAACAGTGTGATCTTGGGCACATTTTCGCTCCGGCTACTCTAAGAGTGGGCCCTGCCTAGTGACTTTTGCTCACCTGTGACTTTATTCTTCTTTAAGCCTATTGCAAGTGCTCTGGACCTTAGAGTGGTGTGTCTAACCCATTTCTGCTTTTTCTCTCCCTTTCTTGGAAACTACTAGAGTGTCATCTAACGTTAAGCACTCACCTCTGTTTTAATTAAGTGGTGTTTACTTAGAGTTGTCTAGATAGGAGAAAGGATTGAATCTACTTTCATTATAACTGTGTTGAAGTGCTTTTACTATATTTTTGCTAGAGTGTTTTTAACTTATGTGTATTTTAAATAAATAACTATATACTTTTGAAACCAAGCTCTGGTCAGTGTTTGCTTGTGCTATTGTGTTTTGGTACATATTGTGTATACTTTACATACTGCCTAACTCTTCTTGAGAGAAGTCTGACTGCTCAGCCACAGCTACCAGGTAAATCTGGGTGGTACAGACTGCTACCAAAGGGGTTTACTGCTCTACCTGTAGTCTTAAATCTTTTGCAGTGTTCCCCAAGGGAACTGCACAGGTTTCTGCCTAACAGGGACTACAGTGAAACAGGGTAAGAATGCACCGATGAGGGCAAGAAACCACTGACACCGGGTGGGACTACAGTGAAACAGGGCAAGCATGCACCGAAGAGGGCTAGAATGCACTGACACCGGGTGGGACTGTAGTGAAACAGGGCAAGCATGCACCGATGAGGGCTAGAATGCACTGACACCGGGTGGGACTGTAGTGAAACAGGGCAAGCATGCACCGATGAGGGCTAGAATGCACTGACACCGGGTGGGACTATAGTGAATCAGGGCAAGCATGCACCGATGAGGGCTAGAATGCACTGACACCGGGTGGGACTGTGGTGAAACAGGGCAAGCATACACCGATGAGGGCTAGAATGCACTTACACGGGGTGGGACTATGGTGAAACAGGGCAAGCATACACAGATGAGGGCTAGAATGCACTGACACGGGGTGGGACTGTAGTGAAACAGGGCAAGCATACACCGATGAGGGCTAGAATGCACTGACACGGGGTGGGACTGTAGTGAAACAGGGCAAGCATACACCGATGAGGGCTAGAATGCACTGACACTGGGTGGGACTGTAGTGAAACAGGGCAAGCATGCACCGATGAGGGCTAGAATGCACTGACACCGGGTGGGACTGTGGTGAAACAGGGCAAGCATGCACCGATGAGGGCTAGAATGCACTGACACCGGGTGGGACTGTGGTGAAACAGGGCAAGCATACACCGATGAGGGCTAGAATGCACTGACACCGGGTGGGACTGTGGTGAAACAGGGCAAGCATACACCGATGAGGGCTAGAATGCACTGACACCGGGTGGGACTATGGTGAAACACGGCAAGCATACACCGATGAGGGCTAGAATGCACTGACACGGGTGGGACTATGGTGAAACAGGGCAAGTATACACAGATGAGGGCTAGAATGCACTGACATGGGGTGGGACTGTAGTGAAACAGGGCAAGCATACACCGATGAGGGCTAGAATGCACTGACACGGGGTGGGACTGTAGTGAAACAGGGCAAGCATGCACCGATGAGGGCTAGAATGCACTGACACTGGGTGGGACTGTAGTGAAACAGGGCAAGCATGCACCGATGAGGGCTAGAATGCACTGACACCGGGTGGGACTGTAGTGAAACAGGGCAAGCATGCACCGATGAGGGCTAGAATGCACTGACACCGGGTGGGACTGTAGTGAAACAGGGCAAGCATGCACCGATGAGGGCTAGAATGCACTGACACCGGGTGGGACTATAGTGAATCAGGGCAAGCATGCACCGATGAGGGCTAGAATGCACTGACACCGGGTGGGACTGTAGTGTAACAGGGCAAGCATACACCGATGAGGGCTAGAATGCACTGACACCGGGTGGGACTGTAGTGAAACAGGGCAAGCATACACCGATGAGGGCTAGAATGCACTGACACCGGGTGGGACTGTAGTGAAACAGGGCAAGCATACACCGATGAGGGCTAGAATGCACTGACACCGGGTGGGACTGTAGTGAAACAGGGCAAGCATACACCGATGAGGGCTAGAATGCACTGACACCGGGTGGGACTGTAGTGAAACAGGGCAAGCATGCACCGATGAGGGCTAGAATGCACTGACACCGGGTGGGACTGTAGTGAAACAGGGCAAGCATGCACCGATGAGGGCAAGAAAGCGCTGACACCGGGTGGGACTGTAGTGAAACAGGGCAAGCATACACCGATGAGGGCTAGAATGCACTGACACCGGGTGGGACTTTAGTGAAACAGGGCAAGCATGCACCGATGAGGGCTAGAATGCACTGACACCGGGTGGGACTGTAGTGAAACGGGGCAAGCATACACCGATGAGGGCTAGAATGTACTGACACGGGGTGGGACTGTAGTGAAACGGGGCAAGCATACACCGATGAGGGCTAGAATGCACTGACACTGGGTGGGACTGTAGTGAAACGGGGCAATAATGCACCGATGAGGGCTAGAATGCACTGACACTGGGTGGGACTGTAGTGAAACGGGGCAAGAATGCACCGATGAGGGCTAGAATGCACTGACACCGGGTGGGACTGTAGTGAAACAGGGCAAGCATACACCGATGAGGGCTAGAATGCACTGACACCGGGTGGGACTGTAGTGAAACAGGGCAAGCATACACCGATGAGGGCTAGAATGCACTGACACCGGGTGGGACTGTAGTGAAACAGGTCAAGCATACACCGATGAGGAATAGAATGCACTGACACCGGGTGGGACTGTAGTGAAACAGGGCAAGCATACACGATGAGGGCTAGAATGCACTGACACCGGGTGGGACTGTAGTGAAACAGGGCAAGCATACACCGATGAGGGGTAGAATGCACTCACTTCGGGTGGGACTGTAGTGAAACAGGGCAAGCATACACCGATGAGGGCTAGAATGCACTCACACCGGGTGGGACTGTAGCGAAACAGGGCAAGCATACACCAATGAGGGCTAGAATGCACTCACACCGGGTGGGACTGTAGCGAAACAGGGCAAGAATACACCGATGAGGGCTAGAATGCGCTCACACCGGGTGGGACTGTAGCGAAACAGGGCAAGCATGCACCGATGAGGGCTAGAATGCGCTGACACCGGGTGGGACTGTAGTGAAACAGGGCAAGAATGCACCGATGAGGGCTAGAATGCGCTGACACCGGGCGCGACTGTAGTGAAACAGGGCAAGCATACACCGATGAGGGCTAAAAAGCGCTGACACCGGGCGCGACTGTCGGGACTGTAGTGAAACAGGGCAAGCATACACCGATGAGGGCTAGAATGCACTCACACTGGGCGGGACTGTAGTGAAACAGGGCAAGCATACACCGATGAGGGCTAGAATGCACTCACACCGGGCGGGACTGTAGTGAAACAGGGCAAGCATACACCGATGAGGGCTAGAATGCACTCACACCGGGCGGGACTGTAGTGAAACAGGGCAAGAATGCACCGAAGAGGGCTAGAATGCGCTGACACCCGGCGGGACTGTAGTGAAACGGGGCAAGCATACACCGATGAGGGCTAGAATGCACTGACACCGGGTGGGACTGTAGTGAAACAGGGCAAGCATGCACCGATGAGGGCTAGAATGCACTGACACCGGGTGGGACTGTAGTGAAACAGGGCAAGAGTACACCGATTAGGGCTAGAATGCACTGACACCGGGTGGGACTGTAGTGAAACAGGGCAAGAGTACACCGATTAGGGCTAGAATGCACTGACACCGGGTGGGACTGTAGTGAAACAGGGCAAGAGTACACCGATGAGGGCTAGAATGCCCTGACACGGGGTGGGACTGTAGTGAAACAGGGCAAGCATGCACCGATGAGGGCTAGAATGCACTGACACCGGGTGGGACTGTAGTGAAACAGGGCAAGCGCACACCGATGAGGGCTAGAATGCACTGACACCAGGTGGGACTGTAGTGAAACAGGGCAAGCATACACTGAGGAGGGCTAGAATGCACTCACACCGGGTGGGACTGTAGTGAAACAGGGCAAGAATGCACCGAAGAGGGCTAGAATGCGCTGACACCGGGCGGGACTGTAGTGAAACAGGGCAAGCATACACCGATGAGGGCTAGAATGCACTGACACGGGGTTGGACTATAGTGAAACAGGGCAAGCATACACCGATGAGGGCTAGAATGCACTCACACCGGGCGGGACTGTAGTGAAACAGGGCAAGAATGCACCGAAGAGGGCTAGAATGCACTGACACGGGGTTGGACTATAGTGAAACAGGGCAAGCATACACCGATGAGGGCTACAGTGCACTGACACTGGGTGGGACTATAGTGAAACAGGGCAAGCATACACCGATGAGAGCTAGAATGCACTGACACGGGGTGGGACTGTAGTGAAACAGGGCAAGCATGCACCGATGAGGGCTAGAATGCACTGACACCGGGTGGGACTGTAGTGAAACAGGGCAAGCATGCACCGATGAGGGCTAGAATGCACTGACACCGGGTGGGACCATAGTGAAACAGGGCAAGAGTACACCTATGAGGGCTAGAATGCACTGACACATGGTGAGACTGTCGTGAAACAGGGCAAGAATACACTGATATGGGCTAGAATCCACTGACACCGGTTGGGACTAGAGTGAAACAGGGTAAGAATGCACCAATGAGGGCTAGAATGCACTGACACCGGGTGGGACTGTAGTGAAACAGGGCAAGCGTACACTGATGAGGGCTAGAATGCACTCACACCGGGTGGGACTATAGTGAAACAGGGCAAGCATACACCGATGAGGGCTAGAATGCACTGACACCGGGTGGGACTGTAGTGAAACAGGGCAAGCATACACTGATGAGGGCTAGAATGCACTGACACCGAGTGGGACTGTAGTGAAACAGGGCAAGCATACACTGAGGAGGGCTAGAATGCACTGACACCGGGTGGGACTACAGTGAAACAGGGTAAGAATACACTGATGAGGGCAAGAAAGCACTGACACCGGGTGGGACTACAGTGAAACAGGGCAAGCATACACCAATGAGGGCTAGAATGCACTGACACGGGGTGGGACTGTCGTGAAACAGGGCAAGAATACACTGATGAGGGCTAGAATCCACTGACACCGGGTGGGACTAGAGTGAAACAGGGTAAGAATGCACCAATGAGGGCTAGAATGCACTGACACCGGGTGGGAATGTAGTGAAACAGGGCAAGCGTACACTGATGAGGGCTAGAATGCACTCACACCGGGTGGGACTATAGTGAAACAGGGCAAGCATACACCGATGAGGGCTAGAATGCACTGACACCGGGTGGGACTGTAGTGAAACAGGGCAAGCATACACCGATGAGGGCTAGAATGCACTGACACCGAGTGGGACTGTAGTGAAACAGGGCAAGCATACACTGAGGAGGGCTAGAATGCACTGACACCGGGTGGGACTACAGTGAAACAGGGTAAGAATACACCGATGAGGGCAAGAAAGCACTGACACCGGGTGGGACTACAGTGAAACAGGGCAAGCATACACCGATGAGGGCTAGAATGCACTGACACGGGGTGGGACTACAGTGAAACAGGGCAAGCATACACCGATGAGGGCTAGAATGCACTGACACCGGGTGGGACTGTAGGGAAACAGGGCAAGAATACACCGATGAGGGCTAGAATGCACTCACACCGGGTGGGACTGTAGCGAAACAGGGCAAGCATACACCGATGAGGGCTAGAATGCACTCACACCGGGTGGGACTGTAGCGAAACAGGGCAAGAATACACCGATGAGGGCTAGAATGCGTTCACACCGGGTGGGACTGTAGCGAAACAGGGCAAGCATGCACCGATGAGGGCTAGAATGCGCTGACACCGGGTGGGACTGTAGTGAAACAGGGCAAGAATGCACCGATGAGGGCTAGAATGCGCTGACACCGGGCGCGACTGTAGTGAAACAGGGCAAGCATACACCGATGAGGGCTAAAAAGCGCTGACACCGGGCGCGACTGTCGGGACTGTAGTGAAACAGGGCAAGCATACACCGATGAGGGCTAGAATGCACTCACACCGGGCGGGACTGTAGTGAAACAGGGCAAGCATACACCGATGAGGGCTAGAATGCACTCACACCGGGCGGGACTGTAGTGAAACAGGGCAAGCATACACCGATGAGGGCTAGAATGCACTCACACCGGGCGGGACTGTAGTGAAACAGGGCAAGAATGCACCGAAGAGGGCTAGAATGCGCTGACACCGGGCGGGACTGTAGTGAAACAGGGCAAGCATACACCGATGAGGGCTAGAAAGCGCTGACAACCGGCAGGACTGTAGTGAAACAGGGCAAGCATACACCGATGAGGGCTAGAATGCACTGACACCGGGCGGGACTATAGTGAAACAGGGCAAGCATGCACCGATGAGGGCTAGAATGCACTGACACCGGGTGGGACTGTAGTGAAACAGGGCAAGAGTACACCGATTAGGGCTAGAATGCACTGACACCGGGTGGGACTGTAGTGAAACAGGGCAAGAGTACACCGATGAGGGCTAGAATGCCCTGACACGGGGTGGGACTGTAGTGAAACAGGGCAAGCATGCACCGATGAGGGCTAGAATGCACTGACACCGGGTGGGACTGTAGTGAAACAGGGCAAGCGCACACCGATGAGGGCTAGAATGCACTGACACCAGGTGGGACTGTAGTGAAACAGGGCAAGCATACACTGAGGAGGGCTAGAATGCACTCACACCGGGCGGGACTGTAGTGAAACAGGGCAAGAATGCACCGAAGAGGGCTAGAATGCGCTGACACCGGGCGGGACTGTAGTGAAACAGGGCAAGCATACACCGATGAGGGCTAGAATGCACTGACACGGGGTTGGACTATAGTGAAACAGGGCAAGCATACACCGATGAGGGCTAGAATGCACTCACACCGGGCGGGACTGTAGTGAAACAGGGCAAGAATGCACCGAAGAGGGCTAGAATGCGCTGACACCGGGCGGGACTGTAGTGAAACAGGGCAAGCATACACCGATGAGGGCTAGAATGCACTCACACCGGGCGGGACTGTAGTGAAACAGGGCAAGAATGCACCGAAGAGGGCTAGAATGCGCTGACACCGGGCGGGACTGTAGTGAAACAGGGCAAGCATACACCGATGAGGGCTAGAATGCACTGACACCGGGTGGGACTGTAGTGAAACAGGGCAAGCATGCACCGATGAGGGCTAGAATGCACTGACACCGGGTGGGACTGTAGTGAAACAGGGCAAGAGTACACCGATTAGGGCTAGAATGCACTGACACCGGGTGGGACTGTAGTGAAACAGGGCAAGAGTACACCGATGAGGGCTAGAATGCCCTGACACGGGGTGGGACTGTAGTGAAACAGGGCAAGCATGCACCGATGAGGGCTAGAATGCACTGACACCGGGTGGGACTGTAGTGAAACAGGGCAAGCGCACACCGATGAGGGCTAGAATGCACTGACACCAGGTGGGACTGTAGTGAAACAGGGCAAGCATACACTGAGGAGGGCTAGAATGCACTCACACCGGGCGGGACTGTAGTGAAACAGGGCAAGAATGCACCGAAGAGGGCTACAATGCACTGACACTGGGTGGGACTATAGTGAAACCGGGCAAGCATACACCGATGAGAGCTAGAATGCACTGACACGGGGTGGGACTGTAGTGAAACAGGGCAAGCATGCACCGATGAGGGCTAGAATGCACTGACACCGGGTGGGACTGTAGTGAAACAGGGCAAGCATGCACCGATGAGGGCTAGAATGCACTGACACCGGGTGGGACTATAGTGAAACAGGGCAAGAGTACACCGATGAGGGCTAGAATGCACTGACACATGGTGGGACTGTCGTGAAACAGGGCAAGAATACACTGATGAGGGCTAGAATCCACTGACACCGGGTGGGACTAGAGTGAAACAGGGTAAGAATGCACCAATGAGGGCTAGAATGCACTGACACCGGGTGGGACTGTAGTGAAACAGGGCAAGCGTACACTGATGAGGGCTAGAATGCACTCACACCGGGTGGGACTATAGTGAAACAGGGCAAGCATACACCGATGAGGGCTAGAATGCACTGACACCGAGTGGGACTGTAGTGAAACAGGGCAAGCATACACTGAGGAGGGCTAGAATGCACTGACACCGGGTGGGACTACAGTGAAACAGGGTAAGAATACACCGATGAGGGCAAGAAAGCACTGACACCGGGTGGGACTACAGTGAAACAGGGCAAGCATACACCGATGAGGGCTAGAATGCACTGACACGGGGTGGGACTACAGTGAAACAGGGCAAGCATACACCGATGAGGGCTAGAATGCACTGACACCGGGTGGGACTGTAGTGAAACAGGGCAAGAATACACCGATGAGGGCTAGAATGCACTGACACCGGGTGGGACTATAGTGAAACAGGGCAAGCATACACCGATGAGGGCTAGAATGCACTGACACGGGGTGGGACTGTAGTGAAACAGGGCAAGCATACACCGATGAGGGCTAGAATGCACTGACACGGGGTGGGACTGTAGTGAAACAGGGCAAGAGTACACCGATGAGGGCTAGAATGCACTGACACCGGGTGGGACTGTGGTGAAACAGGGCAAGCATACACCGATGAGGGCTAGAATGCACTGACACCGGGTGGGACTGTGGTGAAACAGGGCAAGCATACACCGATGAGGGCTAGAATGCACTGACACCGGGTGGGACTATGGTGAAACAGGGCAAGCATACACCGATGAGGGCTAGAATGCACTGACACGGGGTGGGACTATGGTGAAACAGGGCAAGCATACACAGATGAGGGCTAGAATGCACTGACACGGGGTGGGACTGTAGTGAAACAGGGCAAGCATACACCGATGAGGGCTAGAATGCAATGACACGGGGTGGGACTGTAGTGAAACAGGGCAAGCATACACCGATGAGGGCTAGAATGCACTGACACTGGGTGGGACTGTAGTGAAACAGGGCAAGCATGCACCGATGAGGGCTAGAATGCACTGACACCGGGTGGGACTGTAGTGAAACAGGGCAAGCATGCACCGATGAGGGCTAGAATGCACTGACACTGGGTGGGACTGTAGTGAAACAGGGCAAGCATGCACCGATGAGGGCTAGAATGCACTGACACCGGGTGGGACTGTAGTGAAACAGGGCAAGCATGCACCGATGAGGGCTAGAATGCACTGACACCGGGTGGGACTATAGTGAATCAGGGCAAGCATGCACCGATGAGGGCTAGAATGCACTGACACCGGGTGGGACTGTAGTGTAACAGGGCAAGCATACACCGATGAGGGCTAGAATGCACTGACACCGGGTGGGACTGTAGTGAAACAGGGCAAGCATACACCGATGAGGGCTAGAATGCACTGACACCGGGTGGGACTGTAGTGAAACAGGGCAAGCATACACCGATGAGGGCTAGAATGCACTGACACCGGGTGGGACTGTAGTGAAACAGGGCAAGCATACACCGATGAGGGCTAGAATGCACTGACACCGGGTGGGACTGTAGTGAAACAGGGCAAGCATGCACCGATGAGGGCTAGAATGTACTGACACCGGGTGGGACTGTAGTGAAACAGGGCAAGCATACACCGATGAGGGCTAGAATGTACTGACACGGGGTGGGACTGTAGTGAAACAGGGCAAGCATACACCGATGAGGGCTAGAATGCACTGACACTGGGTGGGACTGTAGTGAAACGGGGCAATAATGCACCGATGAGGGCTAGAATGCACTGACACTGGGTGGGACTGTAGTGAAACGGGGCAAGAATGCACCGATGAGGGCTAGAATGCACTGACACCGGGTGGGACTGTAGTGAAACAGGGCAAGCATACACCGATGAGGGCTAGAATGCACTGACACCGGGTGGGACTGTAGTGAAACAGGGCAAGCATACACCGATGAGGGCTAGAATGCACTGACACCGGGTGGGACTGTAGTGAAACAGGTCAAGCATACACCGATGAGGAATAGAATGCACTGACACCGGGTGGGACTGTAGTGAAACAGGGCAAGCATACACCGATGAGGGCTAGAATGCACTGACACCGGGTGGGACTGTAGTGAAACAGGGCAAGCATACACCGATGAGGGGTAGAATGCACTCACTTCGGGTGGGACTGTAGTGAAACAGGGCAAGCATACACCGATGAGGGCTAGAATGGACTCACACCGGGTGGGACTGTAGCGAAACAGGGCAAGCATACACCGATGAGAGCTAGAATGCACTCACACCGGGTGGGACTGTAGCGAAACAGGGCAAGAATACACCGATGAGGGCTAGAATGCGCTCACACCGGGTGGGACTGTAGCGAAACAGGGCAAGCATGCACCGATGAGGGCTCGAATGCGCTGACACCGGGTGGGACTGTAGTGAAACAGGGCAAGAATGCACCGATGAGGGCTAGAATGCGCTGACACCGGGCGCGACTGTAGTGAAACAGGGCAAGCATACACCGATGAGGGCTAAAAAGCGCTGACACCGGGCGCGACTGTCGGGACTGTAGTGAAACAGGGCAAGCATACACCGATGAGGGCTAGAATGCACTCACACCGGGCGGGACTGTAGTGAAACAGGGCAAGCATACACCGATGAGGGCTAGAATGCACTCACACCGGGCGGGACTGTAGTGAAACAGGGCAAGCATACACCGATGAGGGCTAGAATGCACTCACACCGGGCGGGACTGTAGTGAAACAGGGCAAGAATGCACCGAAGAGGGCTAGAATGCGCTGACACCGGGTGGGACTGTAGTGAAACAGGGCAAGCATACACCGATGAGGGCTAGAAAGCGCTGACACCCGGCGGGACTGTAGTGAAACAGGGCAAGCATACACCGATGAGGGCTAGAATGCACTGACACCGGGTGGGACTATAGTGAAACAGGGCAAGCATGCACCGATGAGGGCTAGAATGCACTGACACCGGGTGGGACTGTAGTGAAACAGGGCAAGAGTACACCGATTAGGGCTAGAATGCACTGACACCGGGTGGGACTGTAGTGAAACAGGGCAAGAGTACACCGATGAGGGCTAGAATGCCCTGACACGGGGTGGGACTGTAGTGAAACAGGGCAAGCATGCACCGATGAGGGCTAGAATGCACTGACACCGGGTGGGACTGTAGTGAAACAGGGCAAGCGCACACCGATGAGGGCTAGAATGCACTGACACCAGGTGGGACTGTAGTGAAACAGGGCAAGCATACACTGAGGAGGGCTAGAATGCACTGACACCGGGTGGGACTACAGTGAAACAGGGTAAGAATACACCGATGAGGGCAAGAAAGCACTGACACCGGGTGGGACTACAGTGAAACAGGGCAAGAATACACCGATGAGGGCTAGAATCCACTGACACTGGGTGGGACTAGAGTGAAACAGGGTAAGAATGCACCAATGAGGGCTAGAATGCACTGACACCGGGTGGGACTGTAGTGAAACAGGGCAAGCATACACCGATGAGGGCTAGAATGCACTCACACCGGGTGGGACTATAGTGAAACAGGGCAAGCATGCACCGATGAGGGCTAGAATGCACTCACACCGGGTGGGACTATAGTGAAACAGGGCAAGCATGCACCGATGAAGGCTAGAATGCACTGACACTGGGTGGGACTGTAGTGAAACAGGGCAAGAGTACACCGATGAGGGCTAGAATGCACTGACACGGGGTGGAACTGTAGTGAAACAGGGCAAGCATGCACCGATGAGGGCTAGAATGCACTGACACCGGGTGGGACTATAGTGAAACAGGGCAAGCATGCACCGATGAGGGCTAGAATGCACTGACACCGGGTGGGACTGTAGTGAAACAGGGCAAGAGTACACCGATTAGGGCTAGAATGCACTGACACCGGGTGGGACTGTAGTGAAACAGGGCAAGAGTACACCGATGAGGGCTAGAATGCCCTGACACGGGGTGGGACTGTAGTGAAACAGGGCAAGCATGCACCGATGAGGGCTAGAATGCACTGACACCGGGTGGGACTGTAGTGAAACAGGGCAAGCACACACTGATGAGGGCTAGAATGCACTGACACCGGGTGGGACTGTAGTGAAACAGGGCAAGCATACACTGAGGAGGGCTAGAATGCACTGACACCGGGTGGGACTACAGTGAAACAGGGTAAGAATACACCGATGAGGGCAAGAAAGCACTGACACCGGGTGGGACTACAGTGAAACAGGGCAAGAATACACTGATGAGGGCTAGAATCCACTGACACCGGGTGGGGCTAGAGTGAAACAGGGTAAGAATGCACCAATGAGGGCTAGAATGCACTGACACCGGGTGGGACTGTAGTGAAACGGGGCAAGCATACACCGATGAGGGCTAGAATGCACTCACACCGGGTGGGACTATAGTGAAACAGGGCAAGCATGCACCGATGAGGGCTAGAATGCACTGACACCGGGTGGGACTGTAGTGAAACAGCGCAAGAGTACACCGATGAGGGCTAGAATGCACTGACACGGGGTGGAACTGTAGTGAAACAGGGCAAGCATGCACCGATGAGGGCTAGAATGCACTGACACCGGGTGGGACTGTAGTGAAACAGGGCAAGCATACACCGATGAGGGCTAGAATGCACTGACACCGGGTGGGACTGTAGTGAAACAGGGCAAGCATACACTGAGGAGGGCTAGAATGCACTGACACCGGGTGGGACTACAGTGAAACAGGGTAAGAATACACCAATGAGGGCAAGAAAGCACTGACACCGGGTGGGACTACAGTGAAACAGGCTAAGAATGCACCAATGAGGGCTAGAATGCACTGACACCGGGTGGGACTGTAGTGAAACAGGGCAAGCATACACTGATGAGGGCTAGAATGCACTCACACCGGGTGGGACTATAGGGAAACAGGGCAAGCATACACCGATGAGGGCTAGAATGCACTGACACGGGGTGGGACTATAGTGAAACAGGGCAAGCATACACCGATGAGGGCTAGAATGCACTGACACGGGGTGGGACTATAGTGAAACAGGGCAAGCATACACCGATGAGGGCTAGAATGCACTGACACGGGGTGGGACTATAGTGAAACAGGGCAAGCATACACCGATGAGGGCTAGAATGCACTGACACAGGGTGGGACTGTAGTGAAACAGGGCAAGCATACACCGATGAGGGCTAGAATGCACTGACACCGGGTGGGACTGTAGTGAAACAGGGTAAGAATACACCGTTGAGGGCTAGAATGCACTGACACCGGGTGGGACTGTAATGAAACAGGGCAAGCATACACCGATGAGGGCTAGAATGCACTGACACCGGGTGGGACTATAGTGAAACAGGGCAAGCATACACCGATGAGGGCTAGAATGCACTGACACGGGGTGGGACTATAGTGAAACAGGGCAAGCATACACCGATGAGGGCTAGAATGCACTGACACAGGGTGGGACTATAGTGAAACAGGGCAAGCATACACCGATGAGGGCTAGAATGCACTGACACGGGGTGGGACTATAGTGAAACAGGGCAAGCATACACCGATGAGGGCTAGAATGCACTGACACGGGGTGGGACTATAGTGAAACAGGGCAAATATACACCGATGAGGGCTAGAATGCACTGACACGGGGTGGGACTGTAGTGAAACAGGGCAAGCGTACACCGATGAGGGCTAGAATGCACTGACACCGGGTGGGACTATAGTGAAACAGGGCAAGAGTACACCGATGAGGGCTAGAATGCACTGACACCGGGTGGGACTATAGTGAAACAGGGCAAGCATACACGATGAGGGCTAGAATGCACTGACACCGGGTGGGACTGTAGTGAAACAGGGCAAGCATACACCGATGAGGGCTAGAATCCACTGACACCGGGTGGGACCAGAGTGAAACAGGGTAAGAATGCACCAATGAGGGCTAGAATGCACTGACACCGGGTGGGACTGTAGTGAAACAGGGCAAGCATACACCTATGAGGGCTAGAATGCACTGACACGGGGTGGGACTGTGGTGAAACAGGGCAAGCATACACCGATGAGGGCTAGAATGCACTGACACGGGGTTGGACTATAGTGAAACAGGGCAAGCATACACCGATGAGGGCTACAATTCACTGACACTGGGTGGGACTATAGTGAAACAGGGCAAGCATACACCGATGAGAGCTAGAATGCACTGACACGGGGTGGGACTGTAGTGAAACAGGGCAAGCATGCACCGATGAGGGCTAGAATGCACTGACACCGGGTGGGACTGTAGTGAAACAGGGCAAGCATGCACCGATGAGGGCTAGAATGCACTGACACCGGGTGGGACTATAGTGAAACAGGGCAAGAGTACACCGATGAGGGCTAGAATGCACTGACACATGGTGGGACTGTCGTGAAACAGGGCAAGAATACACTGATGAGGGCTAGAATCCACTGACACCGGGTGGGACTAGAGTGAAACAGGGTAAGAATGCACCAATGAGGGCTAGAATGCACTGACACCGGGTGGGACTGTAGTGAAACAGGGCAGGCGTACACTGATGAGGGCTAGAATGCACTCACACCGGGTGGGACTATAGTGAAACAGGGCAAGCATACACCGATGAGGGCTAGAATGCACTGACACCGGGTGGGACTGTAGTGAAACAGGGCAAGCATACACCGATGAGGGCTAGAATGCACTGACACCGAGTGGGACTGTAGTGAAACAGGGCAAGCATACACCGAGGAGGGCTAGAATGCACTGACACCGGGTGGGACTACAGTGAAACAGGGTAAGAATACACCGATGAGGGCAAGAAAGCACTGACACCGGGTGGGACTACAGTGAAACAGGGCAAGCATACACCGATGAGGGCTAGAATGCACTGACACGGGGTGGGACTACAGTGAAACTGGGCAAGCATACACCGATGAGGGCTAGAATGCACTGACACGGGGTGGACTGTAGTGAAACAGGGCAAGAATACACCGATGAGGGCTAGAATGCACTGACACCGGGTGGGACTATAGTGAAACAGGGCAAGCATACACCGATGAGGGCTAGAATGCACTGACACGGGGTGGGACTGTAGTGAAACAGGGCAAGCGTACACCGATGAGGGCTAGAATGCACTGACACGGGGTGGGACTGTAGTGAAACAGGGCAAGAGTACACCGATGAGGGCTAGAATGCACTGACACCGGGTGGGACTGTGGTGAAACAGGGCAAGCATACACCGATGAGGGCTAGAATGCACTGACACCGGGTGGGACTGTGGTGAAACAGGGCAAGCATACACCGATGAGGGCTAGAATGCACTGACACCGGGTGGGACTATGGTGAAACAGGGCAAGCATACACCGATGAGGGCTAGAATGCACTGACACGGGGTGGGACTATGGTGAAACAGGGCAAGCATACACAGATGAGGGCTAGAATGCACTGACACCGGGTGGGACTGTAGTGAAACAGGGCAAGCATACACTGAGGAGGGCTAGAATGCACTGACACCGGGTGGGACTACAGTGAAACAGGGCAAGAATACACCGATGAGGGCAAGAAAGCACTGACACCGGGTGGGACTACAGTGAAACAGGGTAAGAATGCACCAATGAGGGCTAGAATGCACTGACACCGGGTGGGACTAGAGTGAAACAGGGCAAGCATACACTGATGAGGGCTAGAATGCACTCACACCGGGTGGGACTGTAGTGAAACAGGGCAAGCATACACTGATGAGGGCTAGAATGCACTCACACTGGGTGGGACTATAGTGAAACAGGGCAAGCATACACCGATGAGGGCTAGAATGCACTGACACCGGGTGGGACTGTTGTGAAACAGGGCAAGCATACACCGAGGAGGGCTAGAATCCACTGACACCGGGTCGGACTAGAGTGAAACAGGGTAAGAATGCACCAATGAGGGCTAGAATGCACTGACACCGGGTGGGACTACAGTGAAACAGGCTAAGAATGCACCAATGAGGGCTAGAATGCACTGACACCGGATGGGACTGTAGTGAAACAGGGCAGGCATACACTGATGAGGGCTAGAATGCACTCACACCGGGTGGGACTATAGGGAAACAGGGCAAGCATACACCGATGAGGGCTAGAATGCACTGACACGGGGTGGGACTATAGTGAAACAGGGCAAGCATACACCGATGAGGGCTAGAATGCACTGACACGGGGTGGGACTATAGTGAAACAGGGCAAGCATACACCGATGAGGGCTAGAATGCACTGACACAGGGTGGGACTGTAGTGAAACAGGGCAAGCATACACCGATGAGGGCTAGAATGCACTGACACCGGGTGGGACTATAGTGAAACAGGGCAAGCATACACCGATGAGGGCTAGAATGCACTGACACGGGGTGGGACTATAGTGAAACAGGGCAAGCATACACCGATGAGGGCTAGAATGCACTGACACAGGGTGGGACTATAGTGAAACAGGGCAAGCATACACCGATGAGGGCTAGAATGCACTGACACGGGGTGGGACTATAGTGAAACAGGGCAAGCATACACCGATGAGGGCTAGAATGCACTGACACGGGGTGGGACTATAGTGAAACAGGGCAAATATACACTGATGAGGGCTAGAATGCACTGACACGGGGTGGGACTGTAGTGAAACAGGGCAAGCGTACACCGATGAGGGCTAGAATGCACTGACACCGGGTGGGACTATAGTGAAACAGGGCAAGAGTACACCGATGAGGGCTAGAATGCACTGACACCGGGTGGGACTATAGTGAAACAGGGCAAGCATACACGATGAGGGCTAGAATGCACTGACACCGGGTGGGACTGTAGTGAAACAGGGCAAGCATACACCGATGAGGGCTAGAATCCACTGACACCGGGTGGGACCAGAGTGAAACAGGGTAAGAATGCACCAATGAGGGCTAGAATGCACTGACACCGGGTGGGACTGTAGTGAAACAGGGCAAGCATACACCTATGAGGGCTAGAATGCACTGACACGGGGTGGGACTGTGGTGAAACAGGGCAAGCATACACCGATGAGGGCTAGAATGCACTGACACGGGGTTGGACTATAGTGAAACAGGGCAAGCATACACCGATGAGGGCTACAATTCACTGACACTGGGTGGGACTATAGTGAAACAGGGCAAGCATACACCGATGAGAGCTAGAATGCACTGACACGGGGTGGGACTGTAGTGAAACAGGGCAAGCATGCACCGATGAGGGCTAGAATGCACTGACACCGGGTGGGACTGTAGTGAAACAGGGCAAGCATGCACCGATGAGGGCTAGAATGCACTGACACCGGGTGGGACTATAGTGAAACAGGGCAAGAGTACACCGATGAGGGCTAGAATGCACTGACACATGGTGGGACTGTCGTGAAACAGGGCAAGAATACACTGATGAGGGCTAGAATCCACTGACACCGGGTGGGACTAGAGTGAAACAGGGTAAGAATGCACCAATGAGGGCTAGAATGCACTGACACCGGGTGGGACTGTAGTGAAACAGGGCAGGCGTACACTGATGAGGGCTAGAATGCACTCACACCGGGTGGGACTATAGTGAAACAGGGCAAGCATACACCGATGAGGGCTAGAATGCACTGACACCGGGTGGGACTGTAGTGAAACAGGGCAAGCATACACCGATGAGGGCTAGAATGCACTGACACCGAGTGGGACTGTAGTGAAACAGGGCAAGCATACACCGAGGAGGGCTAGAATGCACTGACACCGGGTGGGACTACAGTGAAACAGGGTAAGAATACACCGATGAGGGCAAGAAAGCACTGACACCGGGTGGGACTACAGTGAAACAGGGCAAGCATACACCGATGAGGGCTAGAATGCACTGACACGGGGTGGGACTACAGTGAAACTGGGCAAGCATACACCGATGAGGGCTAGAATGCACTGACACTGGGTGGGACTGTAGTGAAACAGGGCAAGCATACACCGATGAGGGCTAGAATGCAATGACACCGGGTGGGACTATAGTGAAACAGGGCAAGCATACACCGATGAGGGCTAGAATGCACTGACACGGGGTGGGACTGTAGTGAAACAGGGCAAGAGTACACCGATGAGGGCTAGAATGCACTGACACCGGGTGGGACTGTGGTGAAACAGGGCAAGCATACACCGATGAGGGCTAGAATGCACTGACACCGGGTGGGACTGTGGTGAAACAGGGCAAGCATACACCGATGAGGGCTAGAATGCACTGACACCGGGTGGGACTATGGTGAAACAGGGCAAGCATACACCGATGAGGGCTAGAATGCACTGACACGGGGTGGGACTATGGTGAAACAGGGCAAGCATACACAGATGAGGGCTAGAATGCACTGACACGGGGTGGGACTGTAGTGAAACAGGGCAAGCATACACCGATGAGGGCTAGAATGCACTGACACGGGGTGGGACTGTAGTGAAACAGGGCAAGCATGCACCGATGAGGGCTAGAATGCACTGACACTGGGTGGGACTGTAGTGAAACAGGGCAAGCATGCACCGATGAGGGCTAGAATGCACTGACACCGGGTGGGACTGTAGTGAAACAGGGCAAGCATGCACCGATGAGGGCTAGAATGCACTGACACCGGGTGGGACTGTAGTGAAACAGGGCAAGCATGCACCGATGAGGGCTAGAATGCACTGACACCGGGTGGGACTGTAGTGAAACAGGGCAAGCATGCACCGATGAGGGCTAGAATGCACTGACACCGGGTGGGACTATAGTGAATCAGGGCAAGCATGCACCGATGAGGGCTAGAATGCACTGACACCGGGTGGGACTGTGGTGAAACAGGGCAAGCATACACCGATGAGGGCTAGAATGCACTGACACCGGGTGGGACTATGGTGAAACAGGGCAAGCATACACCGATGAGGGCTAGAATGCACTGACACGGGGTGGGACTATGGTGAAACAGGGCAAGCATACACAGATGAGGGCTAGAATGCACTGACACGGGGTGGGACTGTAGTGAAACAGGGCAAGCATACACCGATGAGGGCTAGAATGCACTGACACGGGGTGGGACTGTAGTGAAACAGGGCAAGCATGCACCGATGAGGGCTAGAATGCACTGACACCGGGTGGGACTGTAGTGAAACAGGGCAAGCATGCACCGATGAGGGCTAGAATGCACTGACACCGGGTGGGACTGTAGTGAAACAGGGCAAGCATACACCGATGAGGGCTAGAATGCACTGACACCGGGTGGGACTGTGGTGAAACAGGGCAAGCATACACCGATGAGGGCTAGAATGCACTGACACCGGGTGGGACTATGGTGAAACAGGGCAAGCATACACCGATGAGGGCTAGAATGCACTGACACGGGGTGGGACTATGGTGAAACAGGGCAAGCATACACAGATGAGGGCTAGAATGCACTGACACGGGGTGGGACTGTAGTGAAACAGGGCAAGCATTCACCGATGAGGGCTAGAATGCACTGACACGGGGTGGGACTGTAGTGAAACAGGGCAAGCATACACCGATGAGGGCTAGAATGCACTGACACGGGGTGGGACTGTAGTGAAACAGGGCAAGCATTCACCGATGAGGGCTAGAATGCACTGACACGGGGTGGGACTGTAGTGAAACAGGGCAAGCATACACCGATGAGGGCTAGAATGCACTGACACGGGGTGGGACTGTAGTGAAACAGGGCAAGCATACACCGATGAGGGCTAGAATGCACTGACACTGGGTGGGACTGTAGTGAAACAGGGCAAGCATGCACCGATGAGGGCTAGAATGCACTGACACCGGGTGGGACTGTAATGAAACAGGGCAAGCATGCACCGATGAGGGCTAGAATGCACTGACACCGGGTGGGACTGTAATGAAACAGGGCAAGCATGCACCGATGAGGGCTAGAATGCACTGACACCGGGTGGGACTGTAGTGAAACAGGGCAAGCATGCACCGATGAGGGCTAGAATGCACTGACACCGGGTGGGACTGTAGTGAAACAGGGCAAGCATGCACCGATGAGGGCTAGAATGCACTGACACCGGGTGGGACTATAGTGAATCAGGGCAAGCATGCACCGATGAGGGCTAGAATGCACTGACACCGGGTGGGACTGTAGTGTAACAGGGCAAGCATACACCGATGAGGGCTAGAATGCACTGACACAGGGTGGGACTGTAGTGAAACAGGGCAAGCATACACCGATGAGGGCTAGAATGCACTGACACCGGGTGGGACTGTAGTGAAACAGGGCAAGCATACACCGATGAGGGCTAGAATGCACTGACACCGGGTGGGACTGTAGTGAAACAGGGCAAGCATACACCGATGAGGGCTAGAATGCACTGACACCGGGTGGGACTGTAGTGAAACAGGGCAAGCATACACCGATGGGGGCTAGAATGCACTGACACCGGGTGGGACTGTAGTGAAACAGGTCAAGCATACACCGATGGGGGCTAGAATGCACTGACACCGGGTGGGACTGTAGTGAAACAGGGCAAGCATGCACCGATGAGGGCTAGAATGCACTGACACCGGGTGGGACTGTAGTGAAACAGGGCAAGCATGCACCGATGAGGGCTAGAATGTACTGACACCGGGTGGGACTGTAGTGAAACGGGGCAAGCATACACCGATGAGGGCTAGAATGTACTGACACGGGGTGGGACTGTAGTGAAACGGGGCAAGCATACACCGATGAGGGCTAGAATGCACTGACACTGGGTGGGACTGTAGTGAAACGGGGCAATAATGCACCGATGAGGGCTAGAATGCACTGACACTGGGTGGGACTGTAGTGAAACGGGGCAAGAATGCACCGATGAGGGCTAGAATGCACTGACACCGGGTGGGACTGTAGTGAAACAGGGCAAGCATACACCGATGAGGGCTAGAATGCACTGACACCGGGTGGGACTGTAGTGAAACAGGGCAAGCATACACCGATGAGGGCTAGAATGCACTGACACCGGGTGGGACTGTAGTGAAACAGGTCAAGTATACACCGATGAGGAATAGAATGCACTGACACCGGGTGGGACTGTAGTGAAACAGGGCAAGCATACACCGATGAGGGCTAGAATGCACTGACACCGGGTGGGACTGTAGTGAAACAGGGCAAGCATACACCGATGAGGGATAGAATGCGCTCACTTCGGGTGGGACTGTAGTGAAACAGGGCAAGCATACACCGATGAGGGCTAGAATGCACTCACACCGGGTGGGACTGTAGTGAAACAGGGCAAGCATACACCGATGAGGGCTAGAATGCGCTCACACCGGGTGGGACTGTAGCGAAACAGGGCAAGAATACACCGATGAGGGCTAGAATGCGCTCACACCGGGTGGGACTGTAGCGAAACAGGGCAAGCATGCACCGATGAGGGCTAGAATGCGCTGACACCCGGTGGGACTGTAGTGAAACAGGGCAAGAATGCACCGATGAGGGCTAGAATGCGCTGACACCGGGCGCGACTGTAGTGAAACAGGGCAAGCATACACCGATGAGGGCTAAAAAGCGCTGACACCGGGCGCGACTGTCGGGACTGTAGTGAAACAGGGCAAGCATACACCGATGAGGGCTAGAATGCACTCACACCGGGCGGGACTGTAGTGAAATAGGGCAAGCATACACCGATGAGGGCTAGAATGCACTCACACCGGGCGGGACTGTAGTGAAACAGGGCAAGCATACACCGATGAGGGCTAGAATGCACTCACACCGGGCGGGACTGTAGTGAAACAGGGCAAGAATGCACCGAAGAAGGCTAGAATGCGCTGACACCGGGCGGGACTGTAGTGAAACAGGGCAAGCATACACCGATGAGGGCTAGAAAGCGCTGACACCCGGCGGGACTGTAGTGAAACGGGGCAAGCATACACCGATGAGGGCTAGAATGCACTGACACCGGGTGGGACTGTAGTGAAACAGGGCAAGCATGCACCGATGAGGGCTAGAATGCACTGACACCGGGTGGGACTACAGTGAAACAGGGTAAGAATGCACCGATGAGGGCAAGAAACCACTGACACCGGGTGGGACTACAGTGAAACAGGGCAAGCATGCACCGAAGAGGGCTAGAATGCACTGACACCGGGTGGGACTGTAGTGAAACAGGGCAAGCATGCACCGATGAGGGCTAGAATGCACTGACACCGGGTGGGACTGTAGTGAAACAGGGCAAGCATGCACCGATGAGGGCTAGAATGCACTGACACCGGGTGGGACTATAGTGAATCAGGGCAAGCATGCACCGATGAGGGCTAGAATGCACTGACACCGGGTGGGACTGTGGTGAAACAGGGCAAGCATACACCGATGAGGGCTAGAATGCACTTACACGGGGTGGGACGATGGTGAAACAGGGCAAGCATACACAGATGAGGGCTAGAATGCACTGACACGGGGTGGGACTGTAGTGAAACAGGGCAAGCATACACCGATGAGGGCTAGAATGCACTGACACGGGGTGGGACTGTAGTGAAACAGGGCAAGCATACACCGATGAGGGCTAGAATGCACTGACACTGGGTGGGACTGTAGTGAAACAGGGCAAGCATGCACCGATGAGGGCTAGAATGCACTGACACCGGGTGGGACTGTGGTGAAACAGGGCAAGCATGCACCGATGAGGGCTAGAATGCACTGACACCGGGTGGGACTGTGGTGAAACAGGGCAAGCATACACCGATGAGGGCTAGAATGCACTGACACCGGGTGGGACTGTGGTGAAACAGGGCAAGCATACACCGATGAGGGCTAGAATGCACTGACACCGGGTGGGACTATGGTGAAACAGGGCAAGCATACACCGATGAGGGCTAGAATGCACTGACACGGGTGGGACTATGGTGAAACAGGGCAAGCATACACAGATGAGGGCTAGAATGCACTGACATGGGGTGGGACTGTAGTGAAACAGGGCAAGCATACACCGATGAGGGCTAGAATGCACTGACACGGGGTGGGACTGTAGTGAAACAGGGCAAGCATGCACCGATGAGGGCTAGAATGCACTGACACTGGGTGGGACTGTAGTGAAACAGGGCAAGCATGCACCGATGAGGGCTAGAATGCACTGACACCGGGTGGGACTGTAGTGAAACAGGGCAAGCATGCACCGATGAGGGCTAGAATGCACTGACACCGGGTGGGACTGTAGTGAAACAGGGCAAGCATGCACCGATGAGGGCTAGAATGCACTGACACCGGGTGGGACTATAGTGAATCAGGGCAAGCATGCACCGATGAGGGCTAGAATGCACTGACACCGGGTGGGACTGTAGTGTAACAGGGCAAGCATACACCGATGAGGGCTAGAATGCACTGACACCGGGTGGGACTGTAGTGAAACAGGGCAAGCATACACCGATGAGGGCTAGAATGCACTGACACCGGGTGGGACTGTAGTGAAACAGGGCAAGCATACACCGATGAGGGCTAGAATGCACTGACACCGGGTGGGACTGTAGTGAAACAGGGCAAGCATACACCGATGAGGGCTAGAATGCACTGACACCGGGTGGGACTGTAGTGAAACAGGGCAAGCATGCACCGATGAGGGCTAGAATGCACTGACACCGGGTGGGACTGTAGTGAAACAGGGCAAGCATGCACCGATGAGGGCAAGAAAGCGCTGACACCGGGTGGGACTGTAGTGAAACAGGGCAAGCATACACCGATGAGGGCTAGAATGCACTGACACCGGGTGGGACTTTAGTGAAACAGGGCAAGCATGCACCGATGAGGGCTAGAATGCACTGACACCGGGTGGGACTGTAGTGAAACGGGGCAAGCATACACCGATGAGGGCTAGAATGTACTGACACGGGGTGGGACTGTAGTGAAACGGGGCAAGCATACACCGATGAGGGCTAGAATGCACTGACACTGGGTGGGACTGTAGTGAAACGGGGCAATAATGCACCGATGAGGGCTAGAATGCACTGACACTGGGTGGGACTGTAGTGAAACGGGGCAAGAATGCACCGATGAGGGCTAGAATGCACTGACACCGGGTGGGACTGTAGTGAAACAGGGCAAGCATACACCGATGAGGGCTAGAATGCACTGACACCGGGTGGGACTGTAGTGAAACAGGGCAAGCATACACCGATGAGGGCTAGAATGCACTGACACCGGGTGGGACTGTAGTGAAACAGGTCAAGCATACACCGATGAGGAATAGAATGCACTGACACCGGGTGGGACTGTAGTGAAACAGGGCAAGCATACACGATGAGGGCTAGAATGCACTGACACCGGGTGGGACTGTAGTGAAACAGGGCAAGCATACACCGATGAGGGGTAGAATGCACTCACTTCGGGTGGGACTGTAGTGAAACAGGGCAAGCATACACCGATGAGGGCTAGAATGCACTCACACCGGGTGGGACTGTAGCGAAACAGGGCAAGCATACACCAATGAGGGCTAGAATGCACTCACACCGGGTGGGACTGTAGCGAAACAGGGCAAGAATACACCGATGAGGGCTAGAATGCGCTCACACCGGGTGGGACTGTAGCGAAACAGGGCAAGCATGCACCGATGAGGGCTAGAATGCGCTGACACCGGGTGGGACTGTAGTGAAACAGGGCAAGAATGCACCGATGAGGGCTAGAATGCGCTGACACCGGGCGCGACTGTAGTGAAACAGGGCAAGCATACACCGATGAGGGCTAAAAAGCGCTGACACCGGGCGCGACTGTCGGGACTGTAGTGAAACAGGGCAAGCATACACCGATGAGGGCTAGAATGCACTCACACTGGGCGGGACTGTAGTGAAACAGGGCAAGCATACACCGATGAGGGCTAGAATGCACTCACACCGGGCGGGACTGTAGTGAAACAGGGCAAGCATACACCGATGAGGGCTAGAATGCACTCACACCGGGCGGGACTGTAGTGAAACAGGGCAAGAATGCACCGAAGAGGGCTAGAATGCGCTGACACCCGGCGGGACTGTAGTGAAACGGGGCAAGCATACACCGATGAGGGCTAGAATGCACTGACACCGGGTGGGACTGTAGTGAAACAGGGCAAGCATGCACCGATGAGGGCTAGAATGCACTGACACCGGGTGGGACTGTAGTGAAACAGGGCAAGAGTACACCGATTAGGGCTAGAATGCACTGACACCGGGTGGGACTGTAGTGAAACAGGGCAAGAGTACACCGATTAGGGCTAGAATGCACTGACACCGGGTGGGACTGTAGTGAAACAGGGCAAGAGTACACCGATGAGGGCTAGAATGCCCTGACACGGGGTGGGACTGTAGTGAAACAGGGCAAGCATGCACCGATGAGGGCTAGAATGCACTGACACCGGGTGGGACTGTAGTGAAACAGGGCAAGCGCACACCGATGAGGGCTAGAATGCACTGACACCAGGTGGGACTGTAGTGAAACAGGGCAAGCATACACTGAGGAGGGCTAGAATGCACTCACACCGGGCGGGACTGTAGTGAAACAGGGCAAGAATGCACCGAAGAGGGCTAGAATGCGCTGACACCGGGCGGGACTGTAGTGAAACAGGGCAAGCATACACCGATGAGGGCTAGAATGCACTGACACGGGGTTGGACTATAGTGAAACAGGGCAAGCATACACCGATGAGGGCTAGAATGCACTCACACCGGGCGGGACTGTAGTGAAACAGGGCAAGAATGCACCGAAGAGGGCTAGAATGCACTGACACGGGGTTGGACTATAGTGAAACAGGGCAAGCATACACCGATGAGGGCTACAGTGCACTGACACTGGGTGGGACTATAGTGAAACAGGGCAAGCATACACCGATGAGAGCTAGAATGCACTGACACGGGGTGGGACTGTAGTGAAACAGGGCAAGCATGCACCGATGAGGGCTAGAATGCACTGACACCGGGTGGGACTGTAGTGAAACAGGGCAAGCATGCACCGATGAGGGCTAGAATGCACTGACACCGGGTGGGACCATAGTGAAACAGGGCAAGAGTACACCTATGAGGGCTAGAATGCACTGACACATGGTGAGACTGTCGTGAAACAGGGCAAGAATACACTGATATGGGCTAGAATCCACTGACACCGGTTGGGACTAGAGTGAAACAGGGTAAGAATGCACCAATGAGGGCTAGAATGCACTGACACCGGGTGGGACTGTAGTGAAACAGGGCAAGCGTACACTGATGAGGGCTAGAATGCACTCACACCGGGTGGGACTATAGTGAAACAGGGCAAGCATACACCGATGAGGGCTAGAATGCACTGACACCGGGTGGGACTGTAGTGAAACAGGGCAAGCATACACTGATGAGGGCTAGAATGCACTGACACCGAGTGGGACTGTAGTGAAACAGGGCAAGCATACACTGAGGAGGGCTAGAATGCACTGACACCGGGTGGGACTACAGTGAAACAGGGTAAGAATACACTGATGAGGGCAAGAAAGCACTGACACCGGGTGGGACTACAGTGAAACAGGGCAAGCATACACCAATGAGGGCTAGAATGCACTGACACGGGGTGGGACTGTCGTGAAACAGGGCAAGAATACACTGATGAGGGCTAGAATCCACTGACACCGGGTGGGACTAGAGTGAAACAGGGTAAGAATGCACCAATGAGGGCTAGAATGCACTGACACCGGGTGGGAATGTAGTGAAACAGGGCAAGCGTACACTGATGAGGGCTAGAATGCTCTCACACCGGGTGGGACTATAGTGAAACAGGGCAAGCATACACCGATGAGGGCTAGAATGCACTGACACCGGGTGGGACTGTAGTGAAACAGGGCAAGCATACACCGATGAGGGCTAGAATGCACTGACACCGAGTGGGACTGTAGTGAAACAGGGCAAGCATACACTGAGGAGGGCTAGAATGCACTGACACCGGGTGGGACTACAGTGAAACAGGGTAAGAATACACCGATGAGGGCAAGAAAGCACTGACACCGGGTGGGACTACAGTGAAACAGGGCAAGCATACACCGATGAGGGCTAGAATGCACTGACACGGGGTGGGACTACAGTGAAACAGGGCAAGCATACACCGATGAGGGCTAGAATGCACTGACACCGGGTGGGACTGTAGGGAAACAGGGCAAGAATACACCGATGAGGGCTAGAATGCACTCACACCGGGTGGGACTGTAGCGAAACAGGGCAAGCATACACCGATGAGGGCTAGAATGCACTCACACCGGGTGGGACTGTAGCGAAACAGGGCAAGAATACACCGATGAGGGCTAGAATGCGTTCACACCGGGTGGGACTGTAGCGAAACAGGGCAAGCATGCACCGATGAGGGCTAGAATGCGCTGACACCGGGTGGGACTGTAGTGAAACAGGGCAAGAATGCACCGATGAGGGCTAGAATGCGCTGACACCGGGCGCGACTGTAGTGAAACAGGGCAAGCATACACCGATGAGGGCTAAAAAGCGCTGACACCGGGCGCGACTGTCGGGACTGTAGTGAAACAGGGCAAGCATACACCGATGAGGGCTAGAATGCACTCACACCGGGCGGGACTGTAGTGAAACAGGGCAAGCATACACCGATGAGGGCTAGAATGCACTCACACCGGGCGGGACTGTAGTGAAACAGGGCAAGCATACACCGATGAGGGCTAGAATGCACTCACACCGGGCGGGACTGTAGTGAAACAGGGCAAGAATGCACCGAAGAGGGCTAGAATGCGCTGACACCGGGCGGGACTGTAGTGAAACAGGGCAAGCATACACCGATGAGGGCTAGAAAGCGCTGACAACCGGCAGGACTGTAGTGAAACAGGGCAAGCATACACCGATGAGGGCTAGAATGCACTGACACCGGGCGGGACTATAGTGAAACAGGGCAAGCATGCACCGATGAGGGCTAGAATGCACTGACACCGGGTGGGACTGTAGTGAAACAGGGCAAGAGTACACCGATTAGGGCTAGAATGCACTGACACCGGGTGGGACTGTAGTGAAACAGGGCAAGAGTACACCGATGAGGGCTAGAATGCCCTGACACGGGGTGGGACTGTAGTGAAACAGGGCAAGCATGCACCGATGAGGGCTAGAATGCACTGACACCGGGTGGGACTGTAGTGAAACAGGGCAAGCGCACACCGATGAGGGCTAGAATGCACTGACACCAGGTGGGACTGTAGTGAAACAGGGCAAGCATACACTGAGGAGGGCTAGAATGCACTCACACCGGGCGGGACTGTAGTGAAACAGGGCAAGAATGCACCGAAGAGGGCTAGAATGCGCTGACACCGGGCGGGACTGTAGTGAAACAGGGCAAGCATACACCGATGAGGGCTAGAATGCACTGACACGGGGTTGGACTATAGTGAAACAGGGCAAGCATACACCGATGAGGGCTAGAATGCACTCACACCGGGCGGGACTGTAGTGAAACAGGGCAAGAATGCACCGAAGAGGGCTAGAATGCGCTGACACCGGGCGGGACTGTAGTGAAACAGGGCAAGCATACACCGATGAGGGCTAGAATGCACTCACACCGGGCGGGACTGTAGTGAAACAGGGCAAGAATGCACCGAAGAGGGCTAGAATGCGCTGACACCGGGCGGGACTGTAGTGAAACAGGGCAAGCATACACCGATGAGGGCTAGAATGCACTGACACCGGGTGGGACTGTAGTGAAACAGGGCAAGCATGCACCGATGAGGGCTAGAATGCACTGACACCGGGTGGGACTGTAGTGAAACAGGGCAAGAGTACACCGATTAGGGCTAGAATGCACTGACACCGGGTGGGACTGTAGTGAAACAGGGCAAGAGTACACCGATGAGGGCTAGAATGCCCTGACACGGGGTGGGACTGTAGTGAAACAGGGCAAGCATGCACCGATGAGGGCTAGAATGCACTGACACCGGGTGGGACTGTAGTGAAACAGGGCAAGCGCACACCGATGAGGGCTAGAATGCACTGACACCAGGTGGGACTGTAGTGAAACAGGGCAAGCATACACTGAGGAGGGCTAGAATGCACTCACACCGGGCGGGACTGTAGTGAAACAGGGCAAGAATGCACCGAAGAGGGCTACAATGCACTGACACTGGGTGGGACTATAGTGAAACCGGGCAAGCATACACCGATGAGAGCTAGAATGCACTGACACGGGGTGGGACTGTAGTGAAACAGGGCAAGCATGCACCGATGAGGGCTAGAATGCACTGACACCGGGTGGGACTGTAGTGAAACAGGGCAAGCATGCACCGATGAGGGCTAGAATGCACTGACACCGGGTGGGACTATAGTGAAACAGGGCAAGAGTACACCGATGAGGGCTAGAATGCACTGACACATGGTGGGACTGTCGTGAAACAGGGCAAGAATACACTGATGAGGGCTAGAATCCACTGACACCGGGTGGGACTAGAGTGAAACAGGGTAAGAATGCACCAATGAGGGCTAGAATGCACTGACACCGGGTGGGACTGTAGTGAAACAGGGCAAGCGTACACTGATGAGGGCTAGAATGCACTCACACCGGGTGGGACTATAGTGAAACAGGGCAAGCATACACCGATGAGGGCTAGAATGCACTGACACCGAGTGGGACTGTAGTGAAACAGGGCAAGCATACACTGAGGAGGGCTAGAATGCACTGACACCGGGTGGGACTACAGTGAAACAGGGTAAGAATACACCGATGAGGGCAAGAAAGCACTGACACCGGGTGGGACTACAGTGAAACAGGGCAAGCATACACCGATGAGGGCTAGAATGCACTGACACGGGGTGGGACTACAGTGAAACAGGGCAAGCATACACCGATGAGGGCTAGAATGCACTGACACCGGGTGGGACTGTAGTGAAACAGGGCAAGAATACACCGATGAGGGCTAGAATGCACTGACACCGGGTGGGACTATAGTGAAACAGGGCAAGCATACACCGATGAGGGCTAGAATGCACTGACACGGGGTGGGACTGTAGTGAAACAGGGCAAGCATACACCGATGAGGGCTAGAATGCACTGACACGGGGTGGGACTGTAGTGAAACAGGGCAAGAGTACACCGATGAGGGCTAGAATGCACTGACACCGGGTGGGACTGTGGTGAAACAGGGCAAGCATACACCGATGAGGGCTAGAATGCACTGACACCGGGTGGGACTGTGGTGAAACAGGGCAAGCATACACCGATGAGGGCTAGAATGCACTGACACCGGGTGGGACTATGGTGAAACAGGGCAAGCATACACCGATGAGGGCTAGAATGCACTGACACGGGGTGGGACTATGGTGAAACAGGGCAAGCATACACAGATGAGGGCTAGAATGCACTGACACGGGGTGGGACTGTAGTGAAACAGGGCAAGCATACACCGATGAGGGCTAGAATGCAATGACACGGGGTGGGACTGTAGTGAAACAGGGCAAGCATACACCGATGAGGGCTAGAATGCACTGACACTGGGTGGGACTGTAGTGAAACAGGGCAAGCATGCACCGATGAGGGCTAGAATGCACTGACACCGGGTGGGACTGTAGTGAAACAGGGCAAGCATGCACCGATGAGGGCTAGAATGCACTGACACTGGGTGGGACTGTAGTGAAACAGGGCAAGCATGCACCGATGAGGGCTAGAATGCACTGACACCGGGTGGGACTGTAGTGAAACAGGGCAAGCATGCACCGATGAGGGCTAGAATGCACTGACACCGGGTGGGACTATAGTGAATCAGGGCAAGCATGCACCGATGAGGGCTAGAATGCACTGACACCGGGTGGGACTGTAGTGTAACAGGGCAAGCATACACCGATGAGGGCTAGAATGCACTGACACCGGGTGGGACTGTAGTGAAACAGGGCAAGCATACACCGATGAGGGCTAGAATGCACTGACACCGGGTGGGACTGTAGTGAAACAGGGCAAGCATACACCGATGAGGGCTAGAATGCACTGACACCGGGTGGGACTGTAGTGAAACAGGGCAAGCATACACCGATGAGGGCTAGAATGCACTGACACCGGGTGGGACTGTAGTGAAACAGGGCAAGCATGCACCGATGAGGGCTAGAATGTACTGACACCGGGTGGGACTGTAGTGAAACAGGGCAAGCATACACCGATGAGGGCTAGAATGTACTGACACGGGGTGGGACTGTAGTGAAACAGGGCAAGCATACACCGATGAGGGCTAGAATGCACTGACACTGGGTGGGACTGTAGTGAAACAGGGCAATAATGCACCGATGAGGGCTAGAATGCACTGACACTGGGTGGGACTGTAGTGAAACGGGGCAAGAATGCACCGATGAGGGCTAGAATGCACTGACACCGGGTGGGACTGTAGTGAAACAGGGCAAGCATACACCGATGAGGGCTAGAATGCACTGACACCGGGTGGGACTGTAGTGAAACAGGGCAAGCATACACCGATGAGGGCTAGAATGCACTGACACCGGGTGGGACTGTAGTGAAACAGGTCAAGCATACACCGATGAGGAATAGAATGCACTGACACCGGGTGGGACTGTAGTGAAACAGGGCAAGCATACACCGATGAGGGCTAGAATGCACTGACACCGGGTGGGACTGTAGTGAAACAGGGCAAGCATACACCGATGAGGGGTAGAATGCACTCACTTCGGGTGGGACTGTAGTGAAACAGGGCAAGCATACACCGATGAGGGCTAGAATGGACTCACACCGGGTGGGACTGTAGCGAAACAGGGCAAGCATACACCGATGAGAGCTAGAATGCACTCACACCGGGTGGGACTGTAGCGAAACAGGGCAAGAATACACCGATGAGGGCTAGAATGCGCTCACACCGGGTGGGACTGTAGCGAAACAGGGCAAGCATGCACCGATGAGGGCTCGAATGCGCTGACACCGGGTGGGACTGTAGTGAAACAGGGCAAGAATGCACCGATGAGGGCTAGAATGCGCTGACACCGGGCGCGACTGTAGTGAAACAGGGCAAGCATACACCGATGAGGGCTAAAAAGCGCTGACACCGGGCGCGACTGTCGGGACTGTAGTGAAACAGGGCAAGCATACACCGATGAGGGCTAGAATGCACTCACACCGGGCGGGACTGTAGTGAAACAGGGCAAGCATACACCGATGAGGGCTAGAATGCACTCACACCGGGCGGGACTGTAGTGAAACAGGGCAAGCATACACCGATGAGGGCTAGAATGCACTCACACCGGGCGGGACTGTAGTGAAACAGGGCAAGAATGCACCGAAGAGGGCTAGAATGCGCTGACACCGGGTGGGACTGTAGTGAAACAGGGCAAGCATACACCGATGAGGGCTAGAAAGCGCTGACACCCGGCGGGACTGTAGTGAAACAGGGCAAGCATACACCGATGAGGGCTAGAATGCACTGACACCGGGTGGGACTATAGTGAAACAGGGCAAGCATGCACCGATGAGGGCTAGAATGCACTGACACCGGGTGGGACTGTAGTGAAACAGGGCAAGAGTACACCGATTAGGGCTAGAATGCACTGACACCGGGTGGGACTGTAGTGAAACAGGGCAAGAGTACACCGATGAGGGCTAGAATGCCCTGACACGGGGTGGGACTGTAGTGAAACAGGGCAAGCATGCACCGATGAGGGCTAGAATGCACTGACACCGGGTGGGACTGTAGTGAAACAGGGCAAGCGCACACCGATGAGGGCTAGAATGCACTGACACCAGGTGGGACTGTAGTGAAACAGGGCAAGCATACACTGAGGAGGGCTAGAATGCACTGACACCGGGTGGGACTACAGTGAAACAGGGTAAGAATACACCGATGAGGGCAAGAAAGCACTGACACCGGGTGGGACTACAGTGAAACAGGGCAAGAATACACCGATGAGGGCTAGAATCCACTGACACTGGGTGGGACTAGAGTGAAACAGGGTAAGAATGCACCAATGAGGGCTAGAATGCACTGACACCGGGTGGGACTGTAGTGAAACAGGGCAAGCATACACCGATGAGGGCTAGAATGCACTCACACCGGGTGGGACTATAGTGAAACAGGGCAAGCATGCACCGATGAGGGCTAGAATGCACTCACACCGGGTGGGACTATAGTGAAACAGGGCAAGCATGCACCGATGAAGGCTAGAATGCACTGACACTGGGTGGGACTGTAGTGAAACAGGGCAAGAGTACACCGATGAGGGCTAGAATGCACTGACACGGGGTGGAACTGTAGTGAAACAGGGCAAGCATGCACCGATGAGGGCTAGAATGCACTGACACCGGGTGGGACTATAGTGAAACAGGGCAAGCATGCACCGATGAGGGCTAGAATGCACTGACACCGGGTGGGACTGTAGTGAAACAGGGCAAGAGTACACCGATTAGGGCTAGAATGCACTGACACCGGGTGGGACTGTAGTGAAACAGGGCAAGAGTACACCGATGAGGGCTAGAATGCCCTGACACGGGGTGGGACTGTAGTGAAACAGGGCAAGCATGCACCGATGAGGGCTAGAATGCACTGACACCGGGTGGGACTGTAGTGAAACAGGGCAAGCACACACTGATGAGGGCTAGAATGCACTGACACCGGGTGGGACTGTAGTGAAACAGGGCAAGCATACACTGAGGAGGGCTAGAATGCACTGACACCGGGTGGGACTACAGTGAAACAGGGTAAGAATACACCGATGAGGGCAAGAAAGCACTGACACCGGGTGGGACTACAGTGAAACAGGGCAAGAATACACTGATGAGGGCTAGAATCCACTGACACCGGGTGGGGCTAGAGTGAAACAGGGTAAGAATGCACCAATGAGGGCTAGAATGCACTGACACCGGGTGGGACTGTAGTGAAACGGGGCAAGCATACACCGATGAGGGCTAGAATGCACTCACACCGGGTGGGACTATAGTGAAACAGGGCAAGCATGCACCGATGAGGGCTAGAATGCACTGACACCGGGTGGGACTGTAGTGAAACAGCGCAAGAGTACACCGATGAGGGCTAGAATGCACTGACACGGGGTGGAACTGTAGTGAAACAGGGCAAGCATGCACCGATGAGGGCTAGAATGCACTGACACCGGGTGGGACTGTAGTGAAACAGGGCAAGCATACACCGATGAGGGCTAGAATGCACTGACACCGGGTGGGACTGTAGTGAAACAGGGCAAGCATACACTGAGGAGGGCTAGAATGCACTGACACCGGGTGGGACTACAGTGAAACAGGGTAAGAATACACCGATGAGGGCAAGAAAGCACTGACAACGGGTGGGACTACAGTGAAACAGGGCAAGAATACACCGATGAGGGCTAGAATCCACTGACACCGGGTGGGACTAGAGTGAAACAGGGTAAGAATGCACCAATGAGGGCTAGAATGCACTGACACCGGGTGGGACTGTAGTGAAACAGGACAAGCATACACTGATGAGGGCTAGAATGCACTGACACCGGGCGGGACTATAGTGAAACAGGGCAAGCATACACCGATGAGGGCTAGAATACACTGACACCGGGTGGGACTGTAGTGAAACAGGGCAAGCATACACCGATGAGGGCTAGAATGCACTGACACTGGGTGGGACTGTAGTGAAACAGGGCAAGCATACACCGATGAGGGCTAGAATGCACTGACACCGGGTGGGACTGTAGTGAAACAGGGCAAGCATACACCGAGGAGGGCTAGAAAGCACTGACACCGGGTGGGACTGTAATGAAACAGGGCAAGCATACACCGATGAGGGCTAGAATGCACTGACACCGGGTGGGACTGTAGTGAAACAGGGCAAGCATACACCGATGAGGGCTAGAATGCACTGACACCGGGTGGGACTGTAGTGAAACAGGGCAAGCATACACCGATGAGGGCTAGAATGCACTGACACCGGGTGGGACTGTAGTGAAACAGGGCAAGCATACACCGATGAGGGCTAGAATGCACTGACACCGAGTGGGACTGTAGTGAAACAGGGCAAGCATACACCGAGGAGGGCTAGAATGCACTGACACCGGGTGGGACTGTTGTGAAACAGGGCAAGAATACACCGAGGAGGGCTAGAATTCACTGACACCGAGTGGGACTGTAGTGAAACAGGGCAGGCATACACTGATGAGGGCTAGAATGCACTCACACCGGGTGGGATTATAGTGAAACAGGGCAAGCATACACCGATGAGAGCTAGAATGCACTGACACCGGGTGGGACTGTAGTGAAACAGGGCAAGCATACACCGATGAGGGCTAGAATGCACTGACACCGAGTGGGACTGTAGTGAAACAGGGCAAGCATACACCGAGGAGGGCTAGAATGCACTGACACCGGGTGGGACTGTAATGAAACAGGGCAAGCATACACCGATGAGGGCTAGAATGCACTGACACCGGATGGGACTACAGTGAAACAGGGTAAGAATACACCGATGAGGGCAAGAAACACTGACACCGGGTGGGACTACAGTGAAACAGGGTAAGAATGCACCAATGAGGGCTAGAATGCACTGACACAGGGTGGGACTGTAGTGAAACAGGGCAAGCATACACCGATGAGGGCTAGAATGCACTGACACGGGGTGGGACTATAGTGAAACAGGGCAAGCATACACCGATGAGGGCTAGAATGCACTGACACAGGGTGGGACTGTAGTGAAACAGGGCAAGCATACACCGATAAGGGCTAGAATGCACTGACACCGGGTGGGACTGTAGTGAAACAGGGCAAGAATACACCGATGAGGGCTAGAATGCACTGACACCGGGTGGGACTGTAGTGAAACAGGGCAAGCATACACCGATGAGGGCTAGAATTCACTGACACCGGGTGGGACTATAGTGAAACAGGGCAAGCATACACCGATGAGGGCTAGAATGCACTGACTCAGTGTGGGACTATAGTGAAACAGGGCAAGCATACACTGATGAGGGCTAGAATGCACTGACACGGGGTGGGACTATAGTGAAACAGGGCAAGCATACACCGATGAGGGCTAGAATGCACTGACACGGGGTGGGACTATAGTGAAACAGGGCAAATGTACACCGATGAGGACTAGAATGCACTGACACGGGGTGGGACTGTAGTGAAACAGGGCAAGCGTACACCGATGAGGGCTAGAATGCACTGACACCGGGTGGCACTGTAGTGAAACAGGGCAAGAGTACACCGATGAGGGCTAGAATGCACTGACACTGGGTGGGACTATAGTGAAACAGCGCAAGAGTACACCGATAAGGGCTAGAATGCACTGACACCGGGTGGGACTATAGTGAAACAGGGCAAGAGTACACCGATAAGGGCTAGAATGCACTGACACCGGGTGGGACTGTAATGAAACAGGGCAAGCATACACCGATAAGGGCTAGAATGCACTGACACAGGGTGGGACTGTAGTGAAACAGGGCAAGCATACACTGATGAGGGCTAGAATGCACTGACACAGGGTGGGACTATAGTGAAACAGGGCAAGCATACACCGATGAGGGCTAGAATGCACTGACACGGGGTGGGACTATAGTGAAACAGGGCAAGCATACACCGATGAGGGCTAGAATGCACTGACACGGGGTGGGACTATAGTGAAACAGGGCAAGCATACACCGATGAGGGCTAGAATGCACTGACACTGAGTGGGACTATAGTGAAACAGGGCAAGCATACACCGATGAGGGCTAGAATGCACTGACACGGGGTGGGACTATAGTGAAACAGGGCAAGCATACACCGATGAGGGCTAGAATGCACTGAAACTGGGTGGGACTGTAGTGAAACAGGGCAAGCATACACCGATGAGGGCTAGAATGCACTGACACGGGGTGGGACTGTAGTGAAACAGGGCAAGCATACACCGATGAGGGCTAGAATGCACTGACACCGGGTGGGACTGTAGTGAAACAGGGCAAGCATACACCGATGAGGGCTAGAATGCACTGACACCGGGTGGGACTGTAGTGAAACAGGGCAAGCATGCACCGATGAGGGCTAGAATGCACTGACACCGGGTGGGACTGTAGTGAAACAGGGCAAGCATGCACCGATGAGGGCTAGAATGCACTGACACCGGGTGGGACTGTAGTGAAACAGGGCAAGCATGCACCGATGAGGGCTAGAATGCACTGACACCGGGTGGGACCATAGTGAAACAGGGCAAGAGTACACCGATGAGGGCTATAATGCACTGACACCGGGTGGGACTAGAGTGAAACAGGGCAAGAATACACTGATGAGGGCTAGAATCCACTGACACTGGGTGGGACTAGAGTGAAACAGGGTAAGAATGCACCAATGAGGGCTAGAATGCACTGACACCGGGTGGGACTGTAGTGAAACAGTGCAAGCATACACCGATGAGGGCTAGAATCCACTGACACCGGGTGGGACTAGAGTGAAACAGGGTAAGAATGCACCGATGAGGGCTAGAATGCACTGACACCGGGTGGGACTGTAGTGAAACAGGGCAAGCATACACTGATGAGGGCTAGAATCCACTGACACCGGGTGGGACTAGAGTGAAACAGGGTAAGAATGCACCGATGAGGGCTAGAATGCACTGACACCGGGTGGGACTGTAGTGAAACAGGGCAAGCATACACTGATGAGGGCTAGAATGCACTCACACCGGATGGGACTATAGTGAAACAGGGCAAGCATACACCAATGAGGGCTAGAATGCACTGACACCGGGTGGGACTGTAGTGAAACAGGGCAAGCATACACCGATGAGGGCTAGAATGCACTGACACCGGGTGGGACTACAGTGAAACAGGGTAAGAATACTCCGATGAGGGCAAGAAAGCACTGACACCGGGTGGGGCTACAGTGAAACAGGGCAAGCATACACCGATGAGGGCTAGAATGCACTGACACGGGGTGGGACTGTAGTGAAACAGGGCAAGCATACACCGATGAGGGCTAGAATGCACTGACACCGGGTGGGACTGTAGTGAGGGCTAGAATGCACTGACACCGGGTGGGACTGTAGTGAAACAGGGCAAGCGTACACCGATGAGGGCTAGAATGCACTGACACCGGGTGGGACTATAGTGAAACAGGGCAAGAGTACACCGATGAGCGCTAGAATGCACTGACACCGGGTGGGACTGTAGTGAAACAGGGCAAGCATATACCGATGAGGGCTAGAATGCACTGACACCGGGTGGGACTGTAGTGAAACAGGGCAAGCATACACCGATGAGGGCTAGAATGCACTGACACGGGGTGGGACTATGGTGAAACAGGGCAAGCATACACCGATGAGGGCTAGAATGCACTGACACGGGGTGGGACTATAGTGAAACAGGGCAAGCATACACCGATGAGGGCTAGAATGCACTGACACGGGGTGGGACTATAGTGAAACAGGGCAAGCATACACCAATGAGGGCTAGAATGCACTGACACGGGGTGGGACTGTAGTGAAACAGGGCAAGCATACACCGATGAAGGCTAGAATGCACTGACACGGGGTGGCACTGTAGTGAAACAGGGCAAGCATACACCGATGAGGGCTAGAATGCACTGACACCGGGTGGGACTGTAGTGAAACAGGGCAAGCATGCACCGATGAGGGCTAGAATGCACTGACACCGGGTGGGACTGTAGTGAAACAGGGCAAGCATGCACCGATGAGGGCTAGAATGCACTGACACCGGGTGGGACTATAGTGAAACAGGGCAAGCATACACCGATGAGGGCTAGAATGCACTGACACGGGGTGGGACTAAATGCACTGACACCGGGTGGGACTATAGTGAAACAGGGCAAACATGCACCGATGAGGGCTAGAATGCACTGACACCGGGTGGGACTGTCGTGAAACAGGGCAAGCATACACCGATGAGGGCTAGAATGCAGTGACACCGGGTGGGACTGTAGTGAAACAGGGCAAGCATACACCGATGAGGGCTAGAATGCACTGACACGGGGTGGGACTGTGGTGAAACAGGGCAAGCGTACACCGATGAGGGCTAGAATGCACTGACACCCGATGGGACTGTGGTGAAACAGGGCAAGAGTACACCGATGAGGGCTAGAATGCACTGACACCGGGTGGGACTGTAGTGAAACAGGGCAAGCATATACCGATGAGGGCTAGAATGCACTGACACCGGGTGGGACTGTAGTGAAACAGGGCAAGCATACACCGATGAGGGCTAGAATGCACTGACACGGGGTGGGACTATGGTGAAACAGGGCAAGCATACACCGATGAGGGCTAGAATGCACTGACACGGGGTGGGACTATAGTGAAACAGGGCAAGCATACACCGATGAGGGCTAGAATGCACTGACACGGGGTGGGACTATAGTGAAACAGGGCAAGCATACACCAATGAGGGCTAGAATGCACTGACACGGGGTGGGACTGTAGTGAAACAGGGCAAGCATACACCGATGAAGGCTAGAATGCACTGACACGGGGTGGGACTGTAGTGAAACAGGGCAAGCATACACCGATGAGGGCTAGAATGCACTGACACCGGGTGGGACTGTAGTGAAACAGGGCAAGCATGCACCGATGAGGGCTAGAATGCACTGACACCGGGTGGGACTGTAGTGAAACAGGGCAAGCATGCACCGATGAGGGCTAGAATGCACTGACACCGGGTGGGACTATAGTGAAACAGGGCAAGCATACACCGATGAGGGCTAGAATGCACTGACACGGGGTGGGACTAAATGCACTGACACCGGGTGGGACTATAGTGAAACAGGGCAAACATGCACCGATGAGGGCTAGAATGCACTGACACCGGGTGGGACTGTCGTGAAACAGGGCAAGCATACACCGATGAGGGCTAGAATGCAGTGACACCGGGTGGGACTGTAGTGAAACAGGGCAAGCATACACCGATGAGGGCTAGAATGCACTGACACGGGGTGGGACTGTGGTGAAACAGGGCAAGCGTACACCGATGAGGGCTAGAATGCACTGACACCCGATGGGACTGTGGTGAAACAGGGCAAGAGTACACCGATGAGGGCTAGAATGCACTGACACCGGGTGGGACTATAGTGAAACAGGGCAAGAGTACACCGATGAGGGCTAGAATGCACTGACACCAGGTGGGACTGTAGTGAAACAGGGCAAGAGTACACCGATGAGGGCTAGAATGCACTGACACCGGGTGGGACTGTAGTGAAACAGGGCAAGCATACACCGATGAGGGCTAGAATGCACTGACACCGGGTGGGACTGTAGTGAAACAGGGCAAGCATACACCGATGAGGGCTAGAATGCACTGACACCGGGTGGGACTATGGTGAAACAGGGCAAGCATACACCGATGAGGGCTAGAATGCACTGACACGGGGTGGGACTGTAGTGAAACAGGGCAAGCATACACCGATGAGGGCTAGAATGCACTGACACGGGGTGGGACTGTAGTGAAACAGGGCAAGCATACACCAATGAGGGCTAGAATGCACTGACACGGGGTGGGACTGTAGTGAAACAGGGCAAGCATACACCGATGAGGGCTAGAATGCACTGACACCGGGTGGGACTGTAGTGAAACAGGGCAAGCATGCACCGATGAGGGCTAGAATGCACTGACACCGGGTGGGACTATAGTGAAACAGGGCAAGCATGCACCGATGAGGGCTAGAATGCACTGACACCGGGTGGGACTGTAGTGAAACAGGGCAAGAGTACACCGATTAGGGCTAGAATGCACTGACACCGGGTGGGACTGTAGTGAAACAGGGCAAGAGTACACCGATGAGGGCTAGAATGCCCTGACACGGGGTGGGACTGTAGTGAAACAGGGCAAGCATGCACCGATGAGGGCTAGAATGCACTGACACCGGGTGGGACTGTAGTGAAACAGGGCAAGCACACACTGATGAGGGCTAGAATGCACTGACACCAGGTGGGACTGTAGTGAAACAGGGCAAGCATACACTGAGGAGGGCTAGAATGCACTGACACCGGGTGGGACTACAGTGAAACAGGGTAAGAATACACCGATGAGGGCAAGAAAGCACTGACACCGGGTGGGACTACAGTGAAACAGGGCAAGAATACACTGATGAGGGCTAGAATCCACTGACACCGGGTGGGGCTAGAGTGAAACAGGGTAAGAATGCACCAATGAGGGCTAGAATGCACTGACACCGGGTGGGACTGTAGTGAAACGGGGCAAGCATACACCGATGAGGGCTAGAATGCACTCACACCGGGTGGGACTATAGTGAAACAGGGCAAGCATGCACCGATGAGGGCTAGAATGCACTGACACCGGGTGGGACTGTAGTGAAACAGCGCAAGAGTACACCGATGAGGGCTAGAATGCACTGACACGGGGTGGAACTGTAGTGAAACAGGGCAAGCATGCACCGATGAGGGCTAGAATGCACTGACACCGGGTGGGACTGTAGTGAAACAGGGCAAGCATACACCGATGAGGGCTAGAATGCACTGACACCGGGTGGGACTGTAGTGAAACAGGGCAAGCATACACTGAGGAGGGCTAGAATGCACTGACACCGGGTGGGACTACAGTGAAACAGGGTAAGAATACACCGATGAGGGCAAGAAAGCACTGACAACGGGTGGGACTACAGTGAAACAGGGCAAGAATACACCGATGAGGGCTAGAATCCACTGACACCGGGTGGGACTAGAGTGAAACAGGGTAAGAATGCACCAATGAGGGCTAGAATGCACTGACACCGGGTGGGACTGTAGTGAAACAGGACAAGCATACACTGATGAGGGCTAGAATGCACTGACACCGGGCGGGACTATAGTGAAACAGGGCAAGCATACACCGATGAGGGCTAGAATACACTGACACCGGGTGGGACTGTAGTGAAACAGGGCAAGCATACACCGATGAGGGCTAGAATGCACTGACACCGGGTGGGACTGTAGTGAAACAGGGCAAGCATACACCGATGAGGGCTAGAATGCACTGACACCGGGTGGGACTGTAGTGAAACAGGGCAAGCATACACCGAGGAGGGCTAGAAAGCACTGACACCGGGTGGGACTGTAATGAAACAGGGCAAGCATACACCGATGAGGGCTAGAATGCACTGACACCGGGTGGGACTGTAGTGAAACAGGGCAAGCATACACCGATGAGGGCTAGAATGCACTGACACCGGGTGGGACTGTAGTGAAACAGGGCAAGCATACACCGATGAGGGCTAGAATGCACTGACACCGGGTGGGACTGTAGTGAAACAGGGCAAGCATACACCGATGAGGGCTAGAATGCACTGACACCGAGTGGGACTGTAGTGAAACAGGGCAAGCATACACCGAGGAGGGCTAGAATGCACTGACACCGGGTGGGACTGTTGTGAAACAGGGCAAGAATACACCGAGGAGGGCTAGAATTCACTGACACCGAGTGGGACTGTAGTGAAACAGGGCAGGCATACACTGATGAGGGCTAGAATGCACTCACACCGGGTGGGATTATAGTGAAACAGGGCAAGCATACACCGATGAGAGCTAGAATGCACTGACACCGGGTGGGACTGTAGTGAAACAGGGCAAGCATACACCGATGAGGGCTAGAATGCACTGACACCGAGTGGGACTGTAGTGAAACAGGGCAAGCATACACCGAGGAGGGCTAGAATGCACTGACACCGGGTGGGACTGTAATGAAACAGGGCAAGCATACACCGATGAGGGCTAGAATGCACTGACACCGGGTGGGACTACAGTGAAACAGGGTAAGAATACACCGATGAGGGCAAGAAACACTGACACCGGGTGGGACTACAGTGAAACAGGGTAAGAATGCACCAATGAGGGCTAGAATGCACTGACACAGGGTGGGACTGTAGTGAAACAGGGCAAGCATACACCGATGAGGGCTAGAATGCACTGACACGGGGTGGGACTATAGTGAAACAGGGCAAGCATACACCGATGAGGGCTAGAATGCACTGACACAGGGTGGGACTGTAGTGAAACAGGGCAAGCATACACCGATAAGGGCTAGAATGCACTGACACCGGGTGGGACTGTAGTGAAACAGGGCAAGAATACACCGATGAGGGCTAGAATGCACTGACACCGGGTGGGACTGTAGTGAAACAGGGCAAGCATACACCGATGAGGGCTAGAATTCACTGACACCGGGTGGGACTATAGTGAAACAGGGCAAGCATACACCGATGAGGGCTAGAATGCACTGACTCGGGGTGGGACTATAGTGAAACAGGGCAAGCATACACTGATGAGGGCTAGAATGCACTGACACGGGGTGGGACTATAGTGAAACAGGGCAAGCATACACCGATGAGGGCTAGAATGCACTGACACGGGGTGGGACTATAGTGAAACAGGGCAAATGTACACCGATGAGGACTAGAATGCACTGACACGGGGTGGGACTGTAGTGAAACAGGGCAAGCGTACACCGATGAGGGCTAGAATGCACTGACACCGGGTGGCACTGTAGTGAAACAGGGCAAGAGTACACCGATGAGGGCTAGAATGCACTGACACCGGGTGGGACTATAGTGAAACAGCGCAAGAGTACACCGATAAGGGCTAGAATGCACTGACACCGGGTGGGACTATAGTGAAACAGGGCAAGAGTACACCGATAAGGGCTAGAATGCACTGACACCGGGTGGGACTGTAATGAAACAGGGCAAGCATACACCGATAAGGGCTAGAATGCACTGACACAGGGTGGGACTGTAGTGAAACAGGGCAAGCATACACTGATGAGGGCTAGAATGCACTGACACAGGGTGGGACTATAGTGAAACAGGGCAAGCATACACCGATGAGGGCTAGAATGCACTGACACGGGGTGGGACTATAGTGAAACAGGGCAAGCATACACCGATGAGGGCTAGAATGCACTGACACGGGGTGGGACTATAGTGAAACAGGGCAAGCATACACCGATGAGGGCTAGAATGCACTGACACTGAGTGGGACTATAGTGAAACAGGGCAAGCATACACCGATGAGGGCTAGAATGCACTGACACGGGGTGGGACTATAGTGAAACAGGGCAAGCATACACCGATGAGGGCTAGAATGCACTGAAACTGGGTGGGACTGTAGTGAAACAGGGCAAGCATACACCAATGAGGGCTAGAATGCACTGACACGGGGTGGGACTGTAGTGAAACAGGGCAAGCATACACCGATGAGGGCTAGAATGCACTGACACCGGGTGGGACTGTAGTGAAACAGGGCAAGCATACACCGATGAGGGCTAGAATGCACTGACACCGGGTGGGACTGTAGTGAAACAGGGCAAGCATGCACCGATGAGGGCTAGAATGCACTGACACCGGGTGGGACTGTAGTGAAACAGGGCAAGCATGCACCGATGAGGGCTAGAATGCACTGACACCGGGTGGGACTGTAGTGAAACAGGGCAAGCATGCACCGATGAGGGCTAGAATGCACTGACACCGGGTGGGACCATAGTGAAACAGGGCAAGAGTACACCGATGAGGGCTATAATGCACTGACACCGGGTGGGACTAGAGTGAAACAGGGCAAGAATACACTGATGAGGGCTAGAATCCACTGACACTGGGTGGGACTAGAGTGAAACAGGGTAAGAATGCACCAATGAGGGCTAGAATGCACTGACACCGGGTGGGACTGTAGTGAAACAGTGCAAGCATACACCGATGAGGGCTAGAATCCACTGACACCGGGTGGGACTAGAGTGAAACAGGGTAAGAATGCACCGATGAGGGCTAGAATGCACTGACACCGGGTGGGACTGTAGTGAAACAGGGCAAGCATGCACCGATGAGGGCAAGAAAGCGCTGACACCGGGTGGGACTGTAGTGAAACAGGGCAAGCATACACCGATGAGGGCTAGAATGCACTGACACCGGGTGGGACTTTAGTGAAACAGGGCAAGCATGCACCGATGAGGGCTAGAATGCACTGACACCGGGTGGGACTGTAGTGAAACGGGGCAAGCATACACCGATGAGGGCTAGAATGTACTGACACGGGGTGGGACTGTAGTGAAACGGGGCAAGCATACACCGATGAGGGCTAGAATGCACTGACACTGGGTGGGACTGTAGTGAAACGGGGCAATAATGCACCGATGAGGGCTAGAATGCACTGACACTGGGTGGGACTGTAGTGAAACGGGGCAAGAATGCACCGATGAGGGCTAGAATGCACTGACACCGGGTGGGACTGTAGTGAAACAGGGCAAGCATACACCGATGAGGGCTAGAATGCACTGACACCGGGTGGGACTGTAGTGAAACAGGGCAAGCATACACCGATGAGGGCTAGAATGCACTGACACCGGGTGGGACTGTAGTGAAACAGGTCAAGCATACACCGATGAGGAATAGAATGCACTGACACCGGGTGGGACTGTAGTGAAACAGGGCAAGCATACACGATGAGGGCTAGAATGCACTGACACCGGGTGGGACTGTAGTGAAACAGGGCAAGCATACACCGATGAGGGGTAGAATGCACTCACTTCGGGTGGGACTGTAGTGAAACAGGGCAAGCATACACCGATGAGGGCTAGAATGCACTCACACCGGGTGGGACTGTAGCGAAACAGGGCAAGCATACACCAATGAGGGCTAGAATGCACTCACACCGGGTGGGACTGTAGCGAAACAGGGCAAGAATACACCGATGAGGGCTAGAATGCGCTCACACCGGGTGGGACTGTAGCGAAACAGGGCAAGCATGCACCGATGAGGGCTAGAATGCGCTGACACCGGGTGGGACTGTAGTGAAACAGGGCAAGAATGCACCGATGAGGGCTAGAATGCGCTGACACCGGGCGCGACTGTAGTGAAACAGGGCAAGCATACACCGATGAGGGCTAAAAAGCACTGACACCGGGCGCGACTGTCGGGACTGTAGTGAAACAGGGCAAGCATACACCGATGAGGGCTAGAATGCACTCACACTGGGCGGGACTGTAGTGAAACAGGGCAAGCATACACCGATGAGGGCTAGAATGCACTCACACCGGGCGGGACTGTAGTGAAACAGGGCAAGCATACACCGATGAGGGCTAGAATGCACTCACACCGGGCGGGACTGTAGTGAAACAGGGCAAGAATGCACCGAAGAGGGCTAGAATGCGCTGACACCGGGCGGGACTGTAGTGAAACAGGGCAAGCATACACCGATGAGGGCTAGAAAGCGCTGACACCCGGCGGGACTGTAGTGAAACGGGGCAAGCATACACCGATGAGGGCTAGAATGCACTGACACCGGGTGGGACTGTAGTGAAACAGGGCAAGCATGCACCGATGAGGGCTAGAATGCACTGACACCGGGTGGGACTGTAGTGAAACAGGGCAAGAGTACACCGATTAGGGCTAGAATGCACTGACACCGGGTGGGACTGTAGTGAAACAGGGCAAGAGTACACCGATGAGGGCTAGAATGCCCTGACACGGGGTGGGACTGTAGTGAAACAGGGCAAGCATGCACCGATGAGGGCTAGAATGCACTGACACCGGGTGGGACTGTAGTGAAACAGGGCAAGCGCACACCGATGAGGGCTAGAATGCACTGACACCAGGTGGGACTGTAGTGAAACAGGGCAAGCATACACTGAGGAGGGCTAGAATGCACTCACACCGGGCGGGACTGTAGTGAAACAGGGCAAGAATGCACCGAAGAGGGCTAGAATGCGCTGACACCGGGCGGGACTGTAGTGAAACAGGGCAAGCATACACCGATGAGGGCTAGAATGCACTGACACGGGGTTGGACTATAGTGAAACAGGGCAAGCATACACCGATGAGGGCTAGAATGCACTCACACCGGGCGGGACTGTAGTGAATCAGGGCAAGAATGCACCGAAGAGGGCTAGAATGCGCTGACACCGGGCGGGACTGTAGTGAAACAGGGCAAGCATACACCGATGAGGGCTAGAATGCACTGACACGGGGTTGGACTATAGTGAAACAGGGCAAGCATACACCGATGAGGGCTACAGTGCACTGACACTGGGTGGGACTATAGTGAAACAGGGCAAGCATACACCGATGAGAGCTAGAATGCACTGACACGGGGTGGGACTGTAGTGAAACAGGGCAAGCATGCACCGATGAGGGCTAGAATGCACTGACACCGGGTGGGACTGTAGTGAAACAGGGCAAGCATGCACCGATGAGGGCTAGAATGCACTGACACCGGGTGGGACCATAGTGAAACAGGGCAAGAGTACACCTATGAGGGCTAGAATGCACTGACACATGGTGAGACTGTCGTGAAACAGGGCAAGAATACACTGATATGGGCTAGAATCCACTGACACCGGTTGGGACTAGAGTGAAACAGGGTAAGAATGCACCAATGAGGGCTAGAATGCACTGACACCGGGTGGGACTGTAGTGAAACAGGGCAAGCGTACACTGATGAGGGCTAGAATGCACTCACACCGGGTGGGACTATAGTGAAACAGGGCAAGCATACACCGATGAGGGCTAGAATGCACTGACACCGGGTGGGACTGTAGTGAAACAGGGCAAGCATACACTGATGAGGGCTAGAATGCACTGACACCGAGTGGGACTGTAGTGAAACAGGGCAAGCATACACTGAGGAGGGCTAGAATGCACTGACACCGGGTGGGACTACAGTGAAACAGGGTAAGAATACACTGATGAGGGCAAGAAAGCACTGACACCGGGTGGGACTACAGTGAAACAGGGCAAGCATACACCAATGAGGGCTAGAATGCACTGACACGGGGTGGGACTGTCGTGAAACAGGGCAAGAATACACTGATGAGGGCTAGAATCCACTGACACCGGGTGGGACTAGAGTGAAACAGGGTAAGAATGCACCAATGAGGGCTAGAATGCACTGACACCGGGTGGGAATGTAGTGAAACAGGGCAAGCGTACACTGATGAGGGCTAGAATGCACTCACACCGGGTGGGACTATAGTGAAACAGGGCAAGCATACACCGATGAGGGCTAGAATGCACTGACACCGGGTGGGACTGTAGTGAAACAGGGCAAGCATACACCGATGAGGGCTAGAATGCACTGACACCGAGTGGGACTGTAGTGAAACAGGGCAAGCATACACTGAGGAGGGCTAGAATGCACTGACACCGGGTGGGACTACAGTGAAACAGGGTAAGAATACACCGATGAGGGCAAGAAAGCACTGACACCGGGTGGGACTACAGTGAAACAGGGCAAGCATACACCGATGAGGGCTAGAATGCACTGACACGGGGTGGGACTACAGTGAAACAGGGCAAGCATACACCGATGAGGGCTAGAATGCACTGACACCGGGTGGGACTGTAGGGAAACAGGGCAAGAATACACCGATGAGGGCTAGAATGCACTCACACCGGGTGGGACTGTAGCGAAACAGGGCAAGCATACACCGATGAGGGCTAGAATGCACTCACACCGGGTGGGACTGTAGCGAAACAGGGCAAGAATACACCGATGAGGGCTAGAATGCGTTCACACCGGGTGGGACTGTAGCGAAACAGGGCAAGCATGCACCGATGAGGGCTAGAATGCGCTGACACCGGGTGGGACTGTAGTGAAACAGGGCAAGAATGCACCGATGAGGGCTAGAATGCGCTGACACCGGGCGCGACTGTAGTGAAACAGGGCAAGCATACACCGATGAGGGCTAAAAAGCGCTGACACCGGGCGCGACTGTCGGGACTGTAGTGAAACAGGGCAAGCATACACCGATGAGGGCTAGAATGCACTCACACCGGGCGGGACTGTAGTGAAACAGGGCAAGCATACACCGATGAGGGCTAGAATGCACTCACACCGGGCGGGACTGTAGTGAAACAGGGCAAGCATACACCGATGAGGGCTAGAATGCACTCACACCGGGCGGGACTGTAGTGAAACAGGGCAAGAATGCACCGAAGAGGGCTAGAATGCGCTGACACCGGGCGGGACTGTAGTGAAACAGGGCAAGCATACACCGATGAGGGCTAGAAAGCGCTGACAACCGGCAGGACTGTAGTGAAACAGGGCAAGCATACACCGATGAGGGCTAGAATGCACTGACACCGGGCGGGACTATAGTGAAACAGGGCAAGCATGCACCGATGAGGGCTAGAATGCACTGACACCGGGTGGGACTGTAGTGAAACAGGGCAAGAGTACACCGATTAGGGCTAGAATGCACTGACACCGGGTGGGACTGTAGTGAAACAGGGCAAGAGTACACCGATGAGGGCTAGAATGCCCTGACACGGGGTGGGACTGTAGTGAAACAGGGCAAGCATGCACCGATGAGGGCTAGAATGCACTGACACCAGGTGGGACTGTAGTGAAACAGGGCAAGCGCACACCGATGAGGGCTAGAATGCACTGACACCAGGTGGGACTGTAGTGAAACAGGGCAAGCATACACTGAGGAGGGCTAGAATGCACTCACACCGGGCGGGACTGTAGTGAAACAGGGCAAGAATGCACCGAAGAGGGCTAGAATGCGCTGACACCGGGCGGGACTGTAGTGAAACAGGGCAAGCATACACCGATGAGGGCTAGAATGCACTGACACGGGGTTGGACTATAGTGAAACAGGGCAAGCATACACCGATGAGGGCTAGAATGCACTCACACCGGCCGGGACTGTAGTGAAACAGGGCAAGAATGCACCGAAGAGGGCTAGAATGCGCTGACACCGGGCGGGACTGTAGTGAAACAGGGCAAGCATACACCGATGAGGGCTAGAATGCACTCACACCGGGCGGGACTGTAGTGAAACAGGGCAAGAATGCACCGAAGAGGGCTAGAATGCGCTGACACCGGGCGGGACTGTAGTGAAACAGGGCAAGCATACACCGATGAGGGCTAGAATGCACTGACACCGGGTGGGACTGTAGTGAAACAGGGCAAGCATGCACCGATGAGGGCTAGAATGCACTGACACCGGGTGGGACTGTAGTGAAACAGGGCAAGAGTACACCGATTAGGGCTAGAATGCACTGACACCGGGTGGGACTGTAGTGAAACAGGGCAAGAGTACACCGATGAGGGCTAGAATGCCCTGACACGGGGTGGGACTGTAGTGAAACAGGGCAAGCATGCACCGATGAGGGCTAGAATGCACTGACACCGGGTGGGACTGTAGTGAAACAGGGCAAGCGCACACCGATGAGGGCTAGAATGCACTGACACCAGGTGGGACTGTAGTGAAACAGGGCAAGCATACACTGAGGAGGGCTAGAATGCACTCACACCGGGCGGGACTGTAGTGAAACAGGGCAAGAATGCACCGAAGAGGGCTACAATGCACTGACACTGGGTGGGACTATAGTGAAACCGGGCAAGCATACACCGATGAGAGCTAGAATGCACTGACACGGGGTGGGACTGTAGTGAAACAGGGCAAGCATGCACCGATGAGGGCTAGAATGCACTGACACCGGGTGGGACTGTAGTGAAACAGGGCAAGCATGCACCGATGAGGGCTAGAATGCACTGACACCGGGTGGGACTATAGTGAAACGGGGCAAGAGTACACCGATGAGGGCTAGAATGCACTGACACATGGTGGGACTGTCGTGAAACAGGGCAAGAATACACTGATGAGGGCTAGAATCCACTGACACCGGGTGGGACTAGAGTGAAACAGGGTAAGAATGCACCAATGAGGGCTAGAATGCACTGACACCGGGTGGGACTGTAGTGAAACAGGGCAAGCGTACACTGATGAGGGCTAGAATGCACTCACACCGGGTGGGACTATAGTGAAACAGGGCAAGCATACACCGATGAGGGCTAGAATGCACTGACACCGAGTGGGACTGTAGTGAAACAGGGCAAGCATACACTGAGGAGGGCTAGAATGCACTGACACCGGGTGGGACTACAGTGAAACAGGGTAAGAATACACCGATGAGGGCAAGAAAGCACTGACACCGGGTGGGACTACAGTGAAACAGGGCAAGCATACACCGATGAGGGCTAGAATGCACTGACACGGGGTGGGACTACAGTGAAACAGGGCAAGCATACACCGATGAGGGCTAGAATGCACTGACACCGGGTGGGACTGTAGTGAAACAGGGCAAGAATACACCGATGAGGGCTAGAATGCACTGACACCGGGTGGGACTATAGTGAAACAGGGCAAGCATACACCGATGAGGGCTAGAATGCACTGACACGGGGTGGGACTGTAGTGAAACAGGGCAAGCATACACCGATGAGGGCTAGAATGCACTGACACGGGGTGGGACTGTAGTGAAACAGGGCAAGAGTACACCGATGAGGGCTAGAATGCACTGACACGGGGTGGGACTGTAGTGAAACAGGGCAAGCATACACCGATGAGGGCTAGAATGCACTGACACCAGGTGGGACTGTAGTGAAACAGGGCAAGAGTACACCGATGAGGGCTAGAATGCACTGACACCGGGTGGGACTGTAGTGAAACAGGGCAAGCATACACCGATGAGGGCTAGAATGCACTGACACCGGGTGGGACTGTAGTGAAACAGGGCAAGCATACACCGATGAGGGCTAGAATGCACTGACACCGGGTGGGACTATGGTGAAACAGGGCAAGCATACACCGATGAGGGCTAGAATGCACTGACACGGGGTGGGACTGTAGTGAAACAGGGCAAGCATACACCGATGAGGGCTAGAATGCACTGACACGGGGTGGGACTGTAGTGAAACAGGGCAAGCATACACCAATGAGGGCTAGAATGCACTGACACGGGGTGGGACTGTAGTGAAACAGGGCAAGCATACACCGATGAGGGCTAGAATGCACTGACACCGGGTGGGACTGTAGTGAAACAGGGCAAGCATGCACCGATGAGGGCTAGAATGCACTGACACCGGGTGGGACTATAGTGAAACAGGGCAAGCATGCACCGATGAGGGCTAGAATGCACTGACACCGGGTGGGACTGTAGTGAAACAGGGCAAGAGTACACCGATTAGGGCTAGAATGCACTGACACCGGGTGGGACTGTAGTGAAACAGGGCAAGAGTACACCGATGAGGGCTAGAATGCCCTGACACGGGGTGGGACTGTAGTGAAACAGGGCAAGCATGCACCGATGAGGGCTAGAATGCACTGACACCGGGTGGGACTGTAGTGAAACAGGGCAAGCACACACTGATGAGGGCTAGAATGCACTGACACCAGGTGGGACTGTAGTGAAACAGGGCAAGCATACACTGAGGAGGGCTAGAATGCACTGACACCGGGTGGGACTACAGTGAAACAGGGTAAGAATACACCGATGAGGGCAAGAAAGCACTGACACCGGGTGGGACTACAGTGAAACAGGGCAAGAATACACTGATGAGGGCTAGAATCCACTGACACCGGGTGGGGCTAGAGTGAAACAGGGTAAGAATGCACCAATGAGGGCTAGAATGCACTGACACCGGGTGGGACTGTAGTGAAACGGGGCAAGCATACACCGATGAGGGCTAGAATGCACTCACACCGGGTGGGACTATAGTGAAACAGGGCAAGCATGCACCGATGAGGGCTAGAATGCACTGACACCGGGTGGGACTGTAGTGAAACAGCGCAAGAGTACACCGATGAGGGCTAGAATGCACTGACACGGGGTGGAACTGTAGTGAAACAGGGCAAGCATGCACCGATGAGGGCTAGAATGCACTGACACCGGGTGGGACTGTAGTGAAACAGGGCAAGCATACACCGATGAGGGCTAGAATGCACTGACACCGGGTGGGACTGTAGTGAAACAGGGCAAGCATACACTGAGGAGGGCTAGAATGCACTGACACCGGGTGGGACTACAGTGAAACAGGGTAAGAATACACCGATGAGGGCAAGAAAGCACTGACAACGGGTGGGACTACAGTGAAACAGGGCAAGAATACACCGATGAGGGCTAGAATCCACTGACACCGGGTGGGACTAGAGTGAAACAGGGTAAGAATGCACCAATGAGGGCTAGAATGCACTGACACCGGGTGGGACTGTAGTGAAACAGGACAAGCATACACTGATGAGGGCTAGAATGCACTGACACCGGGCGGGACTATAGTGAAACAGGGCAAGCATACACCGATGAGGGCTAGAATACACTGACACCGGGTGGGACTGTAGTGAAACAGGGCAAGCATACACCGATGAGGGCTAGAATGCACTGACACCGGGTGGGACTGTAGTGAAACAGGGCAAGCATACACCGATGAGGGCTAGAATGCACTGACACCGGGTGGGACTGTAGTGAAACAGGGCAAGCATACACCGAGGAGGGCTAGAAAGCACTGACACCGGGTGGGACTGTAATGAAACAGGGCAAGCATACACCGATGAGGGCTAGAATGCACTGACACCGGGTGGGACTGTAGTGAAACAGGGCAAGCATACACCGATGAGGGCTAGAATGCACTGACACCGGGTGGGACTGTAGTGAAACAGGGCAAGCATACACCGATGAGGGCTAGAATGCACTGACACCGGGTGGGACTGTAGTGAAACAGGGCAAGCATACACCGATGAGGGCTAGAATGCACTGACACCGAGTGGGACTGTAGTGAAACAGGGCAAGCATACACCGAGGAGGGCTAGAATGCACTGACACCGGGTGGGACTGTTGTGAAACAGGGCAAGAATACACCGAGGAGGGCTAGAATTCACTGACACCGAGTGGGACTGTAGTGAAACAGGGCAGGCATACACTGATGAGGGCTAGAATGCACTCACACCGGGTGGGATTATAGTGAAACAGGGCAAGCATACACCGATGAGAGCTAGAATGCACTGACACCGGGTGGGACTGTAGTGAAACAGGGCAAGCATACACCGATGAGGGCTAGAATGCACTGACACCGAGTGGGACTGTAGTGAAACAGGGCAAGCATACACCGAGGAGGGCTAGAATGCACTGACACCGGGTGGGACTGTAATGAAACAGGGCAAGCATACACCGATGAGGGCTAGAATGCACTGACACCGGGTGGGACTACAGTGAAACAGGGTAAGAATACACCGATGAGGGCAAGAAACACTGACACCGGGTGGGACTACAGTGAAACAGGGTAAGAATGCACCAATGAGGGCTAGAATGCACTGACACAGGGTGGGACTGTAGTGAAACAGGGCAAGCATACACCGATGAGGGCTAGAATGCACTGACACGGGGTGGGACTATAGTGAAACAGGGCAAGCATACACCGATGAGGGCTAGAATGCACTGACACAGGGTGGGACTGTAGTGAAACAGGGCAAGCATACACCGATAAGGGCTAGAATGCACTGACACCGGGTGGGACTGTAGTGAAACAGGGCAAGAATACACCGATGAGGGCTAGAATGCACTGACACCGGGTGGGACTGTAGTGAAACAGGGCAAGCATACACCGATGAGGGCTAGAATTCACTGACACCGGGTGGGACTATAGTGAAACAGGGCAAGCATACACCGATGAGGGCTAGAATGCACTGACTCGGGGTGGGACTATAGTGAAACAGGGCAAGCATACACTGATGAGGGCTAGAATGCACTGACACGGGGTGGGACTATAGTGAAACAGGGCAAGCATACACCGATGAGGGCTAGAATGCACTGACACGGGGTGGGACTATAGTGAAACAGGGCAAATGTACACCGATGAGGACTAGAATGCACTGACACGGGGTGGGACTGTAGTGAAACAGGGCAAGCGTACACCGATGAGGGCTAGAATGCACTGACACCGGGTGGCACTGTAGTGAAACAGGGCAAGAGTACACCGATGAGGGCTAGAATGCACTGACACCGGGTGGGACTATAGTGAAACAGCGCAAGAGTACACCGATAAGGGCTAGAATGCACTGACACCGGGTGGGACTATAGTGAAACAGGGCAAGAGTACACCGATAAGGGCTAGAATGCACTGACACCGGGTGGGACTGTAATGAAACAGGGCAAGCATACACCGATAAGGGCTAGAATGCACTGACACAGGGTGGGACTGTAGTGAAACAGGGCAAGCATACACTGATGAGGGCTAGAATGCACTGACACAGGGTGGGACTATAGTGAAACAGGGCAAGCATACACCGATGAGGGCTAGAATGCACTGACACGGGGTGGGACTATAGTGAAACAGGGCAAGCATACACCGATGAGGGCTAGAATGCACTGACACGGGGTGGGACTATAGTGAAACAGGGCAAGCATACACCGATGAGGGCTAGAATGCACTGACACTGAGTGGGACTATAGTGAAACAGGGCAAGCATACACCGATGAGGGCTAGAATGCACTGACACGGGGTGGGACTATAGTGAAACAGGGCAAGCATACACCGATGAGGGCTAGAATGCACTGAAACTGGGTGGGACTGTAGTGAAACAGGGCAAGCATACACCAATGAGGGCTAGAATGCACTGACACGGGGTGGGACTGTAGTGAAACAGGGCAAGCATACACCGATGAGGGCTAGAATGCACTGACACCGGGTGGGACTGTAGTGAAACAGGGCAAGCATACACCGATGAGGGCTAGAATGCACTGACACCGGGTGGGACTGTAGTGAAACAGGGCAAGCATGCACCGATGAGGGCTAGAATGCACTGACACCGGGTGGGACTGTAGTGAAACAGGGCAAGCATGCACCGATGAGGGCTAGAATGCACTGACACCGGGTGGGACTGTAGTGAAACAGGGCAAGCATGCACCGATGAGGGCTAGAATGCACTGACACCGGGTGGGACCATAGTGAAACAGGGCAAGAGTACACCGATGAGGGCTATAATGCACTGACACCGGGTGGGACTAGAGTGAAACAGGGCAAGAATACACTGATGAGGGCTAGAATCCACTGACACTGGGTGGGACTAGAGTGAAACAGGGTAAGAATGCACCAATGAGGGCTAGAATGCACTGACACCGGGTGGGACTGTAGTGAAACAGTGCAAGCATACACCGATGAGGGCTAGAATCCACTGACACCGGGTGGGACTAGAGTGAAACAGGGTAAGAATGCACCGATGAGGGCTAGAATGCACTGACACCGGGTGGGACTGTAGTGAAACAGGGCAAGCATGCACCGATGAGGGCAAGAAAGCGCTGACACCGGGTGGGACTGTAGTGAAACAGGGCAAGCATACACCGATGAGGGCTAGAATGCACTGACACCGGGTGGGACTTTAGTGAAACAGGGCAAGCATGCACCGATGAGGGCTAGAATGCACTGACACCGGGTGGGACTGTAGTGAAACGGGGCAAGCATACACCGATGAGGGCTAGAATGTACTGACACGGGGTGGGACTGTAGTGAAACGGGGCAAGCATACACCGATGAGGGCTAGAATGCACTGACACTGGGTGGGACTGTAGTGAAACGGGGCAATAATGCACCGATGAGGGCTAGAATGCACTGACACTGGGTGGGACTGTAGTGAAACGGGGCAAGAATGCACCGATGAGGGCTAGAATGCACTGACACCGGGTGGGACTGTAGTGAAACAGGGCAAGCATACACCGATGAGGGCTAGAATGCACTGACACCGGGTGGGACTGTAGTGAAACAGGGCAAGCATACACCGATGAGGGCTAGAATGCACTGACACCGGGTGGGACTGTAGTGAAACAGGTCAAGCATACACCGATGAGGAATAGAATGCACTGACACCGGGTGGGACTGTAGTGAAACAGGGCAAGCATACACGATGAGGGCTAGAATGCACTGACACCGGGTGGGACTGTAGTGAAACAGGGCAAGCATACACCGATGAGGGGTAGAATGCACTCACTTCGGGTGGGACTGTAGTGAAACAGGGCAAGCATACACCGATGAGGGCTAGAATGCACTCACACCGGGTGGGACTGTAGCGAAACAGGGCAAGCATACACCAATGAGGGCTAGAATGCACTCACACCGGGTGGGACTGTAGCGAAACAGGGCAAGAATACACCGATGAGGGCTAGAATGCGCTCACACCGGGTGGGACTGTAGCGAAACAGGGCAAGCATGCACCGATGAGGGCTAGAATGCGCTGACACCGGGTGGGACTGTAGTGAAACAGGGCAAGAATGCACCGATGAGGGCTAGAATGCGCTGACACCGGGCGCGACTGTAGTGAAACAGGGCAAGCATACACCGATGAGGGCTAAAAAGCACTGACACCGGGCGCGACTGTCGGGACTGTAGTGAAACAGGGCAAGCATACACCGATGAGGGCTAGAATGCACTCACACTGGGCGGGACTGTAGTGAAACAGGGCAAGCATACACCGATGAGGGCTAGAATGCACTCACACCGGGCGGGACTGTAGTGAAACAGGGCAAGCATACACCGATGAGGGCTAGAATGCACTCACACCGGGCGGGACTGTAGTGAAACAGGGCAAGAATGCACCGAAGAGGGCTAGAATGCGCTGACACCGGGCGGGACTGTAGTGAAACAGGGCAAGCATACACCGATGAGGGCTAGAAAGCGCTGACACCCGGCGGGACTGTAGTGAAACGGGGCAAGCATACACCGATGAGGGCTAGAATGCACTGACACCGGGTGGGACTGTAGTGAAACAGGGCAAGCATGCACCGATGAGGGCTAGAATGCACTGACACCGGGTGGGACTGTAGTGAAACAGGGCAAGAGTACACCGATTAGGGCTAGAATGCACTGACACCGGGTGGGACTGTAGTGAAACAGGGCAAGAGTACACCGATGAGGGCTAGAATGCCCTGACACGGGGTGGGACTGTAGTGAAACAGGGCAAGCATGCACCGATGAGGGCTAGAATGCACTGACACCGGGTGGGACTGTAGTGAAACAGGGCAAGCGCACACCGATGAGGGCTAGAATGCACTGACACCAGGTGGGACTGTAGTGAAACAGGGCAAGCATACACTGAGGAGGGCTAGAATGCACTCACACCGGGCGGGACTGTAGTGAAACAGGGCAAGAATGCACCGAAGAGGGCTAGAATGCGCTGACACCGGGCGGGACTGTAGTGAAACAGGGCAAGCATACACCGATGAGGGCTAGAATGCACTGACACGGGGTTGGACTATAGTGAAACAGGGCAAGCATACACCGATGAGGGCTAGAATGCACTCACACCGGGCGGGACTGTAGTGAATCAGGGCAAGAATGCACCGAAGAGGGCTAGAATGCGCTGACACCGGGCGGGACTGTAGTGAAACAGGGCAAGCATACACCGATGAGGGCTAGAATGCACTGACACGGGGTTGGACTATAGTGAAACAGGGCAAGCATACACCGATGAGGGCTACAGTGCACTGACACTGGGTGGGACTATAGTGAAACAGGGCAAGCATACACCGATGAGAGCTAGAATGCACTGACACGGGGTGGGACTGTAGTGAAACAGGGCAAGCATGCACCGATGAGGGCTAGAATGCACTGACACCGGGTGGGACTGTAGTGAAACAGGGCAAGCATGCACCGATGAGGGCTAGAATGCACTGACACCGGGTGGGACCATAGTGAAACAGGGCAAGAGTACACCTATGAGGGCTAGAATGCACTGACACATGGTGAGACTGTCGTGAAACAGGGCAAGAATACACTGATATGGGCTAGAATCCACTGACACCGGTTGGGACTAGAGTGAAACAGGGTAAGAATGCACCAATGAGGGCTAGAATGCACTGACACCGGGTGGGACTGTAGTGAAACAGGGCAAGCGTACACTGATGAGGGCTAGAATGCACTCACACCGGGTGGGACTATAGTGAAACAGGGCAAGCATACACCGATGAGGGCTAGAATGCACTGACACCGGGTGGGACTGTAGTGAAACAGGGCAAGCATACACTGATGAGGGCTAGAATGCACTGACACCGAGTGGGACTGTAGTGAAACAGGGCAAGCATACACTGAGGAGGGCTAGAATGCACTGACACCGGGTGGGACTACAGTGAAACAGGGTAAGAATACACTGATGAGGGCAAGAAAGCACTGACACCGGGTGGGACTACAGTGAAACAGGGCAAGCATACACCAATGAGGGCTAGAATGCACTGACACGGGGTGGGACTGTCGTGAAACAGGGCAAGAATACACTGATGAGGGCTAGAATCCACTGACACCGGGTGGGACTAGAGTGAAACAGGGTAAGAATGCACCAATGAGGGCTAGAATGCACTGACACCGGGTGGGAATGTAGTGAAACAGGGCAAGCGTACACTGATGAGGGCTAGAATGCACTCACACCGGGTGGGACTATAGTGAAACAGGGCAAGCATACACCGATGAGGGCTAGAATGCACTGACACCGGGTGGGACTGTAGTGAAACAGGGCAAGCATACACCGATGAGGGCTAGAATGCACTGACACCGAGTGGGACTGTAGTGAAACAGGGCAAGCATACACTGAGGAGGGCTAGAATGCACTGACACCGGGTGGGACTACAGTGAAACAGGGTAAGAATACACCGATGAGGGCAAGAAAGCACTGACACCGGGTGGGACTACAGTGAAACAGGGCAAGCATACACCGATGAGGGCTAGAATGCACTGACACGGGGTGGGACTACAGTGAAACAGGGCAAGCATACACCGATGAGGGCTAGAATGCACTGACACCGGGTGGGACTGTAGGGAAACAGGGCAAGAATACACCGATGAGGGCTAGAATGCACTCACACCGGGTGGGACTGTAGCGAAACAGGGCAAGCATACACCGATGAGGGCTAGAATGCACTCACACCGGGTGGGACTGTAGCGAAACAGGGCAAGAATACACCGATGAGGGCTAGAATGCGTTCACACCGGGTGGGACTGTAGCGAAACAGGGCAAGCATGCACCGATGAGGGCTAGAATGCGCTGACACCGGGTGGGACTGTAGTGAAACAGGGCAAGAATGCACCGATGAGGGCTAGAATGCGCTGACACCGGGCGCGACTGTAGTGAAACAGGGCAAGCATACACCGATGAGGGCTAAAAAGCGCTGACACCGGGCGCGACTGTCGGGACTGTAGTGAAACAGGGCAAGCATACACCGATGAGGGCTAGAATGCACTCACACCGGGCGGGACTGTAGTGAAACAGGGCAAGCATACACCGATGAGGGCTAGAATGCACTCACACCGGGCGGGACTGTAGTGAAACAGGGCAAGCATACACCGATGAGGGCTAGAATGCACTCACACCGGGCGGGACTGTAGTGAAACAGGGCAAGAATGCACCGAAGAGGGCTAGAATGCGCTGACACCGGGCGGGACTGTAGTGAAACAGGGCAAGCATACACCGATGAGGGCTAGAAAGCGCTGACAACCGGCAGGACTGTAGTGAAACAGGGCAAGCATACACCGATGAGGGCTAGAATGCACTGACACCGGGCGGGACTATAGTGAAACAGGGCAAGCATGCACCGATGAGGGCTAGAATGCACTGACACCGGGTGGGACTGTAGTGAAACAGGGCAAGAGTACACCGATTAGGGCTAGAATGCACTGACACCGGGTGGGACTGTAGTGAAACAGGGCAAGAGTACACCGATGAGGGCTAGAATGCCCTGACACGGGGTGGGACTGTAGTGAAACAGGGCAAGCATGCACCGATGAGGGCTAGAATGCACTGACACCGGGTGGGACTGTAGTAAAACAGGGCAAGCGCACACCGATGAGGGCTAGAATGCACTGACACCAGGTGGGACTGTAGTGAAACAGGGCAAGCATACACTGAGGAGGGCTAGAATGCACTCACACCGGGCGGGACTGTAGTGAAACAGGGCAAGAATGCACCGAAGAGGGCTAGAATGCGCTGACACCGGGCGGGACTGTAGTGAAACAGGGCAAGCATACACCGATGAGGGCTAGAATGCACTGACACGGGGTTGGACTATAGTGAAACAGGGCAAGCATACACCGATGAGGGCTAGAATGCACTCACACCGGCCGGGACTGTAGTGAAACAGGGCAAGAATGCACCGAAGAGGGCTAGAATGCGCTGACACCGGGCGGGACTGTAGTGAAACAGGGCAAGCATACACCGATGAGGGCTAGAATGCACTCACACCGGGCGGGACTGTAGTGAAACAGGGCAAGAATGCACCGAAGAGGGCTAGAATGCGCTGACACCGGGCGGGACTGTAGTGAAACAGGGCAAGCATACACCGATGAGGGCTAGAATGCACTGACACCGGGTGGGACTGTAGTGAAACAGGGCAAGCATGCACCGATGAGGGCTAGAATGCACTGACACCGGGTGGGACTGTAGTGAAACAGGGCAAGAGTACACCGATTAGGGCTAGAATGCACTGACACCGGGTGGGACTGTAGTGAAACAGGGCAAGAGTACACCGATGAGGGCTAGAATGCCCTGACACGGGGTGGGACTGTAGTGAAACAGGGCAAGCATGCACCGATGAGGGCTAGAATGCACTGACACCGGGTGGGACTGTAGTGAAACAGGGCAAGCGCACACCGATGAGGGCTAGAATGCACTGACACCAGGTGGGACTGTAGTGAAACAGGGCAAGCATACACTGAGGAGGGCTAGAATGCACTCACACCGGGCGGGACTGTAGTGAAACAGGGCAAGAATGCACCGAAGAGGGCTACAATGCACTGACACTGGGTGGGACTATAGTGAAACCGGGCAAGCATACACCGATGAGAGCTAGAATGCACTGACACGGGGTGGGACTGTAGTGAAACAGGGCAAGCATGCACCGATGAGGGCTAGAATGCACTGACACCGGGTGGGACTGTAGTGAAACAGGGCAAGCATGCACCGATGAGGGCTAGAATGCACTGACACCGGGTGGGACTATAGTGAAACGGGGCAAGAGTACACCGATGAGGGCTAGAATGCACTGACACATGGTGGGACTGTCGTGAAACAGGGCAAGAATACACTGATGAGGGCTAGAATCCACTGACACCGGGTGGGACTAGAGTGAAACAGGGTAAGAATGCACCAATGAGGGCTAGAATGCACTGACACCGGGTGGGACTGTAGTGAAACAGGGCAAGCGTACACTGATGAGGGCTAGAATGCACTCACACCGGGTGGGACTATAGTGAAACAGGGCAAGCATACACCGATGAGGGCTAGAATGCACTGACACCGAGTGGGACTGTAGTGAAACAGGGCAAGCATACACTGAGGAGGGCTAGAATGCACTGACACCGGGTGGGACTACAGTGAAACAGGGTAAGAATACACCGATGAGGGCAAGAAAGCACTGACACCGGGTGGGACTACAGTGAAACAGGGCAAGCATACACCGATGAGGGCTAGAATGCACTGACACGGGGTGGGACTACAGTGAAACAGGGCAAGCATACACCGATGAGGGCTAGAATGCACTGACACCGGGTGGGACTGTAGTGAAACAGGGCAAGAATACACCGATGAGGGCTAGAATGCACTGACACCGGGTGGGACTATAGTGAAACAGGGCAAGCATACACCGATGAGGGCTAGAATGCACTGACACGGGGTGGGACTGTAGTGAAACAGGGCAAGCATACACCGATGAGGGCTAGAATGCACTGACACGGGGTGGGACTGTAGTGAAACAGGGCAAGAGTACACCGATGAGGGCTAGAATGCACTGACACCGGGTGGGACTGTGGTGAAACAGGGCAAGCATACACCGATGAGGGCTAGAATGCACTGACACCGGGTGGGACTGTGGTGAAACAGGGCAAGCATACACCGATGAGGGCTAGAATGCACTGACACCGGGTGGGACTATGGTGAAACAGGGCAAGCATACACCGATGAGGGCTAGAATGCACTGACACGGGGTGGGACTATGGTGAAACAGGGCAAGCATACACAGATGAGGGCTAGAATGCACTGACACGGGGTGGGACTGTAGTGAAACAGGGCAAGCATACACCGATGAGGGCTAGAATGCAATGACACGGGGTGGGACTGTAGTGAAACAGGGCAAGCATACACCGATGAGGGCTAGAATGCACTGACACTGGGTGGGACTGTAGTGAAACAGGGCAAGCATGCACCGATGAGGGCTAGAATGCACTGACACCGGGTGGGACTGTAGTGAAACAGGGCAAGCATGCACCGATGAGGGCTAGAATGCACTGACACTGGGTGGGACTGTAGTGAAACAGGGCAAGCATGCACCGATGAGGGCTAGAATGCACTGACACCGGGTGGGACTGTAGTGAAACAGGGCAAGCATGCACCGATGAGGGCTAGAATGCACTGACACCGGGTGGGACTATAGTGAATCAGGGCAAGCATGCACCGATGAGGGCTAGAATGCACTGACACCGGGTGGGACTGTAGTGTAACAGGGCAAGCATACACCGATGAGGGCTAGAATGCACTGACACCGGGTGGGACTGTAGTGAAACAGGGCAAGCTGTTAGGCAGAAACCTGTGCAGTTCCCTTGGGGAACACTGCAAAAGATTTAAGACTACAGGTAGAGCAGTAAACCCCTTTGGTAGCAGTCTGTACCACCCAGATTTACCTGGTAGCTGTGGCTGAGCAGTCAGACTTCTCTCAAGAAGAGTTAGGCAGTATGTAAAGTATACACAATATGTACCAAAACACAATAGCACAAGCAAACACTGACCAGAGCTTGGTTTCAAAAGTATATAGTTATTTATTTAAAATACACATAAGTTAAAAACACTCTAGCAAAAATATAGTAAAAGCACTTCAACACAGTTATAATGAAAGTAGATTCAATCCTTTCTCCTATCTAGACAACTCTAAGTAAACACCACTTAATTAAAACAGAGGTGAGTGCTTAACGTTAGATGACACTCTAGTAGTTTCCAAGAAAGGGAGAGAAAAAGCAGAAATGGGTTAGACACACCACTCTAAGGTCCAGAGCACTTGCAATAGGCTTAAAGAAGAATAAAGTCACAGGTGAGCAAAAGTCACTAGGCAGGGCCCACTCTTAGAGTAGCCGGAGCGAGAATGTGCCCAAGATCACACTGTTAGTTAGAGATTCAAAGTCTTGCAAAGAGTCAAAAAGAGGTTAGAGTGGCTCAGAAAGTTTAGCCAAAGTGTCCCAGGCACTCCCAGGTTCGAAAGCCGGGGACTAAATCTACCCCGTACAGTCGGTAGCAAGGGAAGCCAGGCAGAACACAGTACCTTAAGCGGAAAGGATCCTCCAGCGGTGGCAGTTGTTCCAGGCAGTGGCAGCAGGGCTCGACGTCGGTCAGGGGAGAAGAAGTTCTCGCTGAAGAGCAGAAGAAGAGGGTCGTTGCACTGCCCGGGAAGAAACCAGCCGCGGAGTCCTCCGGTTAAAGGGTTGGTACCGACTTTCGCGGTATGGGGGTAAAGTGTGGTATTCCGGTTGCCGGGGTGCTTGGCACAGGCAAGGCGGCCACGAGATACCTCAAAGAACGGAAAGAAGGCGAAAACTGGTTGTCCCCACCAGTCAAGGGAAGGAGCCACTCCGTTAAGAGTTCTCCTCGGTCGTCGGGAAAAAGTGGTGAGACGGTTCAGCAGGGCTCCACCGGGTGGTGTCGTCGAAGCAGGTCGGCTCAGCTCTTCCCTCGTCGGATTCTTGGTCCTGTGGCGACTTCTGAAGTCCCAGTCCCCAAAGCCCTGCTTTTATGCAGCAAACCCCCATTCACCCAGCCTAGCTGTCACTCAAACATGCTAAGTGGTGAGCCGGGCGGCTCACCACTTGGGCCAATCAGGACGGAGTGCGACTTGAGTTACCAAGGTAACTCAGTCCAGGGTGCCTAAATCCCCCTCCACCCCTCCTAAGTACCCCAGACAGAGTGGCACCACTTTGGAGGGCTTCTGTGGAGAAGCCCGCCAAAAGTGGAACAAAGGGCTCCACTTTGGGTCAGAGTTACAGAGGCGAACACCAACGCCATTTTAGAATCAAGTTTTGGCAAAAAGTCCCAACCGGAGTTATAAAAATAAATATATAAACCGGCGGTATGTTTAAGGCTACCGTAAATAATTAATTAAATGTGTTAGCCTAAAACAATGGGAAATCCCATAGGGAAATATTCGCGGTTGAATATAAAAAGTAGTTTCCACTGCCACCAGCCAAAACTCGATCAGGGGGGACGGAGACGTGCCCCCTCGACTAACAGACCCTGGGGCAATCGAATTGCCCCAGCCAGTACGTCCACAATATGATGGTTTGTACTGGTTCTGTTCAGGATTCAAGACTAGCAAAGTCTTTGGTGACTTTACATGCCCTGGGAGACAGTAGTCAGTCCCAGGGTATGGAGTCTATGTTGGGGAGTCCCTAGGACACCCCTGGGTCACGGCACAGAGGGTGCTGTGTGACCCACATCACAAAAATACATGAGGCCCTATGGAGTAAGAGACCCCATAGCCCATTCAACACAAGGTTTAACCAAGAAAACACACTTCAACATGTCCAAGAGTGAGGGTAAAAGAGTCTCACTCTTGGCAGGAGAAAAAAAATTAAACCCCAGAAATCCAGCAAAGCTGCTGGGGGACTCACTAGGTAGGGAAATTCAGCCTAAACAGAGAATTCTCCCTAACACTCGCCCCCCCCAGACTAAGGGACAGGAGGATTTAATCCACTCCTGGATGAACCTCATACCTCTAGTCGATGATATACATCCTAGAGAGTCCATCAGCATTTTGATGGTGACACCCTGACCTGTGCTCAATGGTGAAATCAAACCCTTGCAGGCAGATTGACCATCTCAATAGTTTTGGATTTTCCCCTTTCATTTGCATTAACCATCTCAAGGGTTGGTGGTCAGTCTGAATAACAAAAGTAGAACCATACAAGTATGGCCTAAACTTCTTCAGTGCCCACACAATAGCAAAGCATTCTCTTTCGATAGTTGCCCACCTTGTCTCAGGATCCTTCAGTTTCCTACTGATGAAGCAAATGGGGTGCTCCCTACCCTTCTCATCCAGTTGGCTTAGAACTGCACCTATACCTACATTGGAAGCATCAGTTTGTACAATGAAAGGTTGGTGGTAGTCAGGAGCTCTCAATACTGGAGCCTGGCAAAGAGCTCTCTTCAGTTTTTCAAAGGCCTGATTGCACTCCTCATTCCATTTTACCTTTTTAGGGAATTTGGGAGAGGAGATTACATTCAGTGGAGAAGCTATGGTCCCATAGTTCTCAATGAAATTCCTGTAATACCCAGTGAGGCCTAGAAAAGCTCTCACTTGGGTTTGAGTAGTTGGTGTTGTCCAATTTTGCACAGCTTCAATCTTGCTGGGCAAAGGCCTTATTTCTCCACCTCCTACCTCATGTCCAAGGTAGACCACTTTACTTTGACCAATCTGGCACTTACTGGCTTTGATTGTCAAATGGGCCTGTTTCAGAGCCTGCAACACATGTCCTAGGTGGTTCACATGTTCTTCCCAGGAGTGGCTGAAGACTGCAATGTCATCCAAGTATGCCATGCAGAAATCTTCCATCCCAGCCAGAACTTGGTTCACCATCCTTTGGAATGTGGCAGGTGCATTTTTCAGTCCAAAAGGCATGACCTTAAACTGGTACAAGCCAACTGGGGTTGAAAATGCAGTTTTCTCCTTGGCATGGTCTGTCAGGGCTATTTGCCAATAGCCTGACGTCAGGTCAAATGTGCTGAGGTACTTGGCTGCACCAAGTTTATCCACCAACTCATCTGTCCTGGGCAAAGGGTGGGCATCAGTCTTGGTGACTGCATTTAGAGCTCTATAGTCCACACAGAATCTCAAGTCTTTGGATCCTGCCTTTGGTACTAACACAACTGGGCTAGACCATGGACTAGTAGAGGGTTCTATTACCCCGAGATCAAGCATCTTCTTGACCTCTCCTTTGATGTGGGCTCTGATATGTTCTGACATTCTGTATCCTCTGCTTTTGACTGGCAGACAGTCACCAGTGAGTATCTCATGCTGGCCCCAAGGGGTCAAGCCTGGTGACAGTGAGAACAGGGAGGCAAACTGATTTAACATAGATTTGCACTCCTCTTGTTGCTCAGGTGTCAGGTCTGAAGAGAGATTGACTCCTTCAACTTTTTCATCTAAAGGTACACCTCTGAGGAGATCAGGGAGAGATTCACTCTCTTCCTCCTCTGCAGCTGAAGCTAGGAGCAAGGCTCCTACATCAGGTCTGGAGATGTAGGCTTTTAGTCGGTTGGTGTGGAAGACTCTAGGAGCTTCCCTGGGTCTGCCCAGATCCACCAGATAGTTGACCTCTCCAAGTTTTCCCACAACCTTGAAGGGTCCCATCCATTTGTCTTGCAAGGCCCTCTGCCTTGTTGGGAGCATAACTAGAACTAGCTGGTCTTGAGTAAACTCAACCATGTTAGCCTTCTGGTCGTGCCAATGTTTGACCAGGGCTTGACCAGCTTTCAAGTTGTCACTTGCTTCTGCCATCATGTGTGACATTCTCCTCCGGAGACCTATCACATAGTCAGTCACTCTGACTGGCTTGAGGGGAGGAGCACCTTCCAACCCCTCCTTAATCAGGGCCAATGGACCTCTGACTGGATGGCCATAGAGAAGCTCAAAGGGAGAATAACCTACTCCCTCCTGAGGGACTTCTCTATAAGCAAAGAGAAGGCATGGCAGTAGAAGGTCCCACTTTTTCTTAAGGGGTTCTTCCAAAGCACCTATCATGCTCTTCATGGTTCTGTTAAACCTTTCAACCAACCCGTTTGTCTGAGGGTGGTAGGCGGTTGAGAACTTGTAGGTAACTCCACAGGTTTTCCACATGGCCTTCATGTAGTGGGACATAAAGTTTGACCCCCTGTCAGAGATTACCTCCTTAGGAAACCCAACCCTGGTAAAAATACCAAGGAGGGCCTTAGCCACAGCCGGAGCTGTAACAGTCCTCATAGGAATGGCCTCCGGGTACCTAGTAGCATGGTCTACTACAACAAGGATAAACCTGTTGCCTGAGGAGGTTGGAGGATCAAGGGGACCAACAATGTCAATCCCTACCCTCTCAAATGGGACTCCCACAACTGGGAGAGGCACTAAAGGTGCCACATTCTTGGAACCAACCTTACCAGAAGTCTGGCAGGTATGGCAGCTCTTACAATATCTATCTACTTCGGCCCCCATCTTTGGCCAATAAAAGTAGAGTGAGAGCCTTTCCTTGGTCTTCTTGAAACTCAAGTGGCCAGCCAAAGGTATCTCATGGGCTAGTTGTAAGAACTGTTGTCTGTTTTCCTGTGGGACTACAAGGCGTTTGTAGTCTCCAGGTTCAGACTCAGTGGGTTCACTGTAGAAGAGGCCATCTTCCCAGTGCAACCTATACTTCCCAGGCTCTTGCCCATCAGCTTGAGAAGCTGCCTGGTGGCGGAGACCCTCCAGAGTTGGACATTCTCTTTGCCCCTTACGAAAAGCTGCCCTGCTAGGCCCACCTTCTGCCAGTAAAGACTGCAGCTCAGGATGGTCCTCAGGGTCCAAATCTCCAATAAGGTTGGGGCCTCCTTCTAGCTCTTCCTCAGAGTCTAGCTCAACCACACAGGGTTGTACCTCCCTCTCAGCCTCAGCTGGAGGTGGAGTTACAGGTGTAACTTTGGACAACCTAGGGGAAGTCCTTGCTGGAAGCACTGGAGTGCTTGCTGCTGGCTTTTTCCTAGGAGTCTTGGGTTGCCCCTTTGCTCCTGATCTGGTAGTTACTGCAGTAAGTTGCTCCAGTGGTAGAGGAGTGATTTCTGTCATCATCTCCTGAGATAACCCTCTCAGGGTTTTCTCCCTTGCAGGTTTTGTGAGTTCCTGAAACCTTTTGCTAGGAGGTCTGGGGGTATGAGATACAACTCCAAGAGCTTTGAGGTCATTACCCAACAGAACCCTACCTGGCACTTCACATTGTACACTGACAGGTATTTTTACAGCCATATCATTACATTGGATGAGAACTGGTAACTGGGGACACATCTGCACAGGCCCACCAGCTAACTTGGTGAGGCATTTGGGTGCCTTAGCAACATCCTCTGCCTTGAAAAATGATTCATCCACCACAGTTATGCTGGCTCCAGTGTCCCTAATGGCAGGAGTCTCCTGACCATTCACCTGGACACTGTCCTTATAATACTCTTTAGTATTATCTGGGATAGAGTTATAGACATCTAAATTCTGTTGCTCCCACAACCCCAGAGAGACTAAAGAAACACTAGCTGAGACTCCAGTGGGTTCATCAGCTAGTAATAGAAAGTTTCCACTTGCCATGGGTACTTCCTCTTCTGGAGCGAAGGCTAAGGAGGCAAGCTGGACCCCTGAAGGTTTACCCTTACATCTGGGATCTCCTTTCACATGGTCAGTAGCCTTACAAACAAAGCATGAGCCAAAGGCTCGCTGGAATGGAGGCTTGTTCTGACCTCCTTCTGGTCTGGGACCAGAAGGTACACTAGCCTGATTTGGTTTCCCTTGTGGCTTACCCTTATAGTTTTGTTTGGGGCCCTCTTTGGAATTTGTAGTATTAGAATTCTCTTTGGAGTCCTTCTTAGACTGTTTTTCCCCATCCTTCTTCTGAGTTACCCCAGAATCCTTGTGAGTGGCCCTGTTGGCAACCCACAAGTCAGCAGCCTTAGCTAGCTTCCGGGAATCTAATTCCCTGGAATCAGCCAAGTGTTGTCTGAGCTCAGGAGAGCAGGCATCATAAATAGTCTCCAACATAAACAAATTCTTCATACCTTCATAAGTGTTCACCTTGTAACCCTTAATCCATCCCTCTAAGTTTTTCAAACATTCATTCACCCAGGTAGCCCAAGGGGTACCATCATGCTTTTTGAGGCTCCTAAACCTCTTAAGATACTGGGAAGGGGTCTTCCCAAACCTAGCTATCAAAGCTAGTTTCACACATTCATAGTCCTTCCTATCCTCCTCCCCCATCTCCATTACCACATCAGTTGCAACAGGGGGAAGCCTAGAGAACAACCAGGTGAGTAAGTCATTTCCTGTGATGTTCTGGAGCCCATGATTATATTCAAACAGAGACAACCAATCCAACACATCCAACTTAGGCTCATACATACCAACCAATTCTTTAGGCATCCGGGGTCTTTTAGGACTGGAACTTCTAGAGGAGCCAGAGAGAGAAACATTCTCAACAGATAATTTCTTCATTTCTAAGTCATACTTGAGCTCCATTTCCCTTAGCCTTAGTTCTTTGTCAGTTTGAGCATTCAGTTTCTTATACTCCAATTCTAGCTTCATTTTCTCTAGTTCAAAGTACTGAGGACTAAATGTGGGACCTGGTAAAGGTCCAGTAGGCACAGCAGGTAGAGCAGGCAGAGGCCTAGGGGGGACAGTTACAACAGCCTCACCCTCCTCTTCTGACTCTTCCTCAGAAACATCAACATTTTGTTCCATGTTAACTTCAACACTGTCATCTACAGTTGCTGGAGTGGTAGGTTCCTCTGAACCATCACCCAGACTTTGGTTAGCTAACAATCTTTCAATCAGCTCCATTTTCTTGCCCTTAGTCAGGAGATCCTTATGTTTACAGAGCACTCTTAAACAATCAGCAGTTTTGGCTGCAAGGGACTCTTGACTATAGCTTTCTATAACTGACATGTTAGAGGTTTTACTTTTTCAGTGCTAAGCTTTGTGGTTAGTTGCACTAAGGTATCTAAAGCACAATAAAATGTATACTCAATACAAATCCCACCGCTGTACACCAGTGTTAGGCAGAAACCTGTGCAGTTCCCTTGGGGAACACTGCAAAAGATTTAAGACTACAGGTAGAGCAGTAAACCCCTTTGGTAGCAGTCTGTACCACCCAGATTTACCTGGTAGCTGTGGCTGAGCAGTCAGACTTCTCTCAAGAAGAGTTAGGCAGTATGTAAAGTATACACAATATGTACCAAAACACAATAGCACAAGCAAACACTGACCAGAGCTTGGTTTCAAAAGTATATAGTTATTTATTTAAAATACACATAAGTTAAAAACACTCTAGCAAAAATATAGTAAAAGCACTTCAACACAGTTATAATGAAAGTAGATTCAATCCTTTCTCCTATCTAGACAACTCTAAGTAAACACCACTTAATTAAAACAGAGGTGAGTGCTTAACGTTAGATGACACTCTAGTAGTTTCCAAGAAAGGGAGAGAAAAAGCAGAAATGGGTTAGACACACCACTCTAAGGTCCAGAGCACTTGCAATAGGCTTAAAGAAGAATAAAGTCACAGGTGAGCAAAAGTCACTAGGCAGGGCCCACTCTTAGAGTAGCCGGAGCGAGAATGTGCCCAAGATCACACTGTTAGTTAGAGATTCAAAGTCTTGCAAAGAGTCAAAAAGAGGTTAGAGTGGCTCAGAAAGTTTAGCCAAAGTGTCCCAGGCACTCCCAGGTTCGAAAGCCGGGGACTAAATCTACCCCGTACAGTCGGTAGCAAGGGAAGCCAGGCAGAACACAGTACCTTAAGCGGAAAGGATCCTCCAGCGGTGGCAGTTGTTCCAGGCAGTGGCAGCAGGGCTCGACGTCGGTCAGGGGAGAAGAAGTTCTCGCTGAAGAGCAGAAGAAGAGGGTCGTTGCACTGCCCGGGAAGAAACCAGCCGCGGAGTCCTCCGGTTAAAGGGTTGGTACCGACTTTCGCGGTATGGGGGTAAAGTGTGGTATTCCGGTTGCCGGGGTGCTTGGCACAGGCAAGGCGGCCACGAGATACCTCAAAGAACGGAAAGAAGGCGAAAACTGGTTGTCCCCACCAGTCAAGGGAAGGAGCCACTCCGTTAAGAGTTCTCCTCGGTCGTCGGGAAAAAGTGGTGAGACGGTTCAGCAGGGCTCCACCGGGTGGTGTCGTCGAAGCAGGTCGGCTCAGCTCTTCCCTCGTCGGATTCTTGGTCCTGTGGCGACTTCTGAAGTCCCAGTCCCCAAAGCCCTGCTTTTATGCAGCAAACCCCCATTCACCCAGCCTAGCTGTCACTCAAACATGCTAAGTGGTGAGCCGGGCGGCTCACCACTTGGGCCAATCAGGACGGAGTGCGACTTGAGTTACCAAGGTAACTCAGTCCAGGGTGCCTAAATCCCCCTCCACCCCTCCTAAGTACCCCAGACAGAGTGGCACCACTTTGGAGGGCTTCTGTGGAGAAGCCCGCCAAAAGTGGAACAAAGGGCTCCACTTTGGGTCAGAGTTACAGAGGCGAACACCAACGCCATTTTAGAATCAAGTTTTGGCAAAAAGTCCCAACCGGAGTTATAAAAATAAATATATAAACCGGCGGTATGTTTAAGGCTACCGTAAATAATTAATTAAATGTGTTAGCCTAAAACAATGGGAAATCCCATAGGGAAATATTCGCGGTTGAATATAAAAAGTAGTTTCCACTGCCACCAGCCAAAACTCGATCAGGGGGGACGGAGACGTGCCCCCTCGACTAACAGACCCTGGGGCAATCGAATTGCCCCAGCCAGTACGTCCACAATATGATGGTTTGTACTGGTTCTGTTCAGGATTCAAGACTAGCAAAGTCTTTGGTGACTTTACATGCCCTGGGAGACAGTAGTCAGTCCCAGGGTATGGAGTCTATGTTGGGGAGTCCCTAGGACACCCCTGGGTCACGGCACAGAGGGTGCTGTGTGACCCACATCACAAAAATACATGAGGCCCTATGGAGTAAGAGACCCCATAGCCCATTCAACACAAGGTTTAACCAAGAAAACACACTTCAACATGTCCAAGAGTGAGGGTAAAAGAGTCTCACTCTTGGCAGGAGAAAAAAAATTAAACCCCAGAAATCCAGCAAAGCTGCTGGGGGACTCACTAGGTAGGGAAATTCAGCCTAAACAGAGAATTCTCCCTAACACAAGCATACACCGATGAGGGCTAGAATGCACTGACACCGGGTGGGACTGTAGTGAAACAGGGCAAGCATACACCGATGAGGGCTAGAATGCACTGACACCGGGTGGGACTGTAGTGAAACAGGGCAAGCATACACCGATGAGGGCTAGAATGCACTGACACCGGGTGGGACTGTAGTGAAACAGGGCAAGCATGCACCGATGAGGGCTAGAATGTACTGACACCGGGTGGGACTGTAGTGAAACAGGGCAAGCATACACCGATGAGGGCTAGAATGTACTGACACGGGGTGGGACTGTAGTGAAACAGGGCAAGCATACACCGATGAGGGCTAGAATGCACTGACACTGGGTGGGACTGTAGTGAAACGGGGCAATAATGCACCGATGAGGGCTAGAATGCACTGACACTGGGTGGGACTGTAGTGAAACGGGGCAAGAATGCACCGATGAGGGCTAGAATGCACTGACACCGGGTGGGACTGTAGTGAAACAGGGCAAGCATACACCGATGAGGGCTAGAATGCACTGACACCGGGTGGGACTGTAGTGAAACAGGGCAAGCATACACCGATGAGGGCTAGAATGCACTGACACCGGGTGGGACTGTAGTGAAACAGGTCAAGCATACACCGATGAGGAATAGAATGCACTGACACCGGGTGGGACTGTAGTGAAACAGGGCAAGCATACACCGATGAGGGCTAGAATGCACTGACACCGGGTGGGACTGTAGTGAAACAGGGCAAGCATACACCGATGAGGGGTAGAATGCACTCACTTCGGGTGGGACTGTAGTGAAACAGGGCAAGCATACACCGATGAGGGCTAGAATGGACTCACACCGGGTGGGACTGTAGCGAAACAGGGCAAGCATACACCGATGAGAGCTAGAATGCACTCACACCGGGTGGGACTGTAGCGAAACAGGGCAAGAATACACCGATGAGGGCTAGAATGCGCTCACACCGGGTGGGACTGTAGCGAAACAGGGCAAGCATGCACCGATGAGGGCTCGAATGCGCTGACACCGGGTGGGACTGTAGTGAAACAGGGCAAGAATGCACCGATGAGGGCTAGAATGCGCTGACACCGGGCGCGACTGTAGTGAAACAGGGCAAGCATACACCGATGAGGGCTAAAAAGCGCTGACACCGGGCGCGACTGTCGGGACTGTAGTGAAACAGGGCAAGCATACACCGATGAGGGCTAGAATGCACTCACACCGGGCGGGACTGTAGTGAAACAGGGCAAGCATACACCGATGAGGGCTAGAATGCACTCACACCGGGCGGGACTGTAGTGAAACAGGGCAAGCATACACCGATGAGGGCTAGAATGCACTCACACCGGGCGGGACTGTAGTGAAACAGGGCAAGAATGCACCGAAGAGGGCTAGAATGCGCTGACACCGGGTGGGACTGTAGTGAAACAGGGCAAGCATACACCGATGAGGGCTAGAAAGCGCTGACACCCGGCGGGACTGTAGTGAAACAGGGCAAGCATACACCGATGAGGGCTAGAATGCACTGACACCGGGTGGGACTATAGTGAAACAGGGCAAGCATGCACCGATGAGGGCTAGAATGCACTGACACCGGGTGGGACTGTAGTGAAACAGGGCAAGAGTACACCGATTAGGGCTAGAATGCACTGACACCGGGTGGGACTGTAGTGAAACAGGGCAAGAGTACACCGATGAGGGCTAGAATGCCCTGACACGGGGTGGGACTGTAGTGAAACAGGGCAAGCATGCACCGATGAGGGCTAGAATGCACTGACACCGGGTGGGACTGTAGTGAAACAGGGCAAGCGCACACCGATGAGGGCTAGAATGCACTGACACCAGGTGGGACTGTAGTGAAACAGGGCAAGCATACACTGAGGAGGGCTAGAATGCACTGACACCGGGTGGGACTACAGTGAAACAGGGTAAGAATACACCGATGAGGGCAAGAAAGCACTGACACCGGGTGGGACTACAGTGAAACAGGGCAAGAATACACCGATGAGGGCTAGAATCCACTGACACTGGGTGGGACTAGAGTGAAACAGGGTAAGAATGCACCAATGAGGGCTAGAATGCACTGACACCGGGTGGGACTGTAGTGAAACAGGGCAAGCATACACCGATGAGGGCTAGAATGCACTCACACCGGGTGGGACTATAGTGAAACAGGGCAAGCATGCACCGATGAGGGCTAGAATGCACTCACACCGGGTGGGACTATAGTGAAACAGGGCAAGCATGCACCGATGAAGGCTAGAATGCACTGACACTGGGTGGGACTGTAGTGAAACAGGGCAAGAGTACACCGATGAGGGCTAGAATGCACTGACACGGGGTGGAACTGTAGTGAAACAGGGCAAGCATGCACCGATGAGGGCTAGAATGCACTGACACCGGGTGGGACTATAGTGAAACAGGGCAAGCATGCACCGATGAGGGCTAGAATGCACTGACACCGGGTGGGACTGTAGTGAAACAGGGCAAGAGTACACCGATTAGGGCTAGAATGCACTGACACCGGGTGGGACTGTAGTGAAACAGGGCAAGAGTACACCGATGAGGGCTAGAATGCCCTGACACGGGGTGGGACTGTAGTGAAACAGGGCAAGCATGCACCGATGAGGGCTAGAATGCACTGACACCGGGTGGGACTGTAGTGAAACAGGGCAAGCACACACTGATGAGGGCTAGAATGCACTGACACCGGGTGGGACTGTAGTGAAACAGGGCAAGCATACACTGAGGAGGGCTAGAATGCACTGACACCGGGTGGGACTACAGTGAAACAGGGTAAGAATACACCGATGAGGGCAAGAAAGCACTGACACCGGGTGGGACTACAGTGAAACAGGGCAAGAATACACTGATGAGGGCTAGAATCCACTGACACCGGGTGGGGCTAGAGTGAAACAGGGTAAGAATGCACCAATGAGGGCTAGAATGCACTGACACCGGGTGGGACTGTAGTGAAACGGGGCAAGCATACACCGATGAGGGCTAGAATGCACTCACACCGGGTGGGACTATAGTGAAACAGGGCAAGCATGCACCGATGAGGGCTAGAATGCACTGACACCGGGTGGGACTGTAGTGAAACAGCGCAAGAGTACACCGATGAGGGCTAGAATGCACTGACACGGGGTGGAACTGTAGTGAAACAGGGCAAGCATGCACCGATGAGGGCTAGAATGCACTGACACCGGGTGGGACTGTAGTGAAACAGGGCAAGCATACACCGATGAGGGCTAGAATGCACTGACACCGGGTGGGACTGTAGTGAAACAGGGCAAGCATACACTGAGGAGGGCTAGAATGCACTGACACCGGGTGGGACTACAGTGAAACAGGGTAAGAATACACCGATGAGGGCAAGAAAGCACTGACAACGGGTGGGACTACAGTGAAAAAGGGCAAGAATACACCGATGAGGGCTAGAATCCACTGACACCGGGTGGGACTAGAGTGAAACAGGGTAAGAATGCACCAATGAGGGCTAGAATGCACTGACACCGGGTGGGACTGTAGTGAAACAGGACAAGCATACACTGATGAGGGCTAGAATGCACTGACACCGGGCGGGACTATAGTGAAACAGGGCAAGCATACACCGATGAGGGCTAGAATACACTGACACCGGGTGGGACTGTAGTGAAACAGGGCAAGCATACACCGATGAGGGCTAGAATGCACTGACACTGGGTGGGACTGTAGTGAAACAGGGCAAGCATACACCGATGAGGGCTAGAATGCACTGACACCGGGTGGGACTGTAGTGAAACAGGGCAAGCATACACCGAGGAGGGCTAGAAAGCACTGACACCGGGTGGGACTGTAATGAAACAGGGCAAGCATACACCGATGAGGGCTAGAATGCACTGACACCGGGTGGGACTGTAGTGAAACAGGGCAAGCATACACCGATGAGGGCTAGAATGCACTGACACCGGGTGGGACTGTAGTGAAACAGGGCAAGCATACACCGATGAGGGCTAGAATGCACTGACACCGGGTGGGACTGTAGTGAAACAGGGCAAGCATACACCGATGAGGGCTAGAATGCACTGACACCGAGTGGGACTGTAGTGAAACAGGGCAAGCATACACCGAGGAGGGCTAGAATGCACTGACACCGGGTGGGACTGTTGTGAAACAGGGCAAGAATACACCGAGGAGGGCTAGAATTCACTGACACCGAGTGGGACTGTAGTGAAACAGGGCAGGCATACACTGATGAGGGCTAGAATGCACTCACACCGGGTGGGATTATAGTGAAACAGGGCAAGCATACACCGATGAGAGCTAGAATGCACTGACACCGGGTGGGACTGTAGTGAAACAGGGCAAGCATACACCGATGAGGGCTAGAATGCACTGACACCGAGTGGGACTGTAGTGAAACAGGGCAAGCATACACCGAGGAGGGCTAGAATGCACTGACACCGGGTGGGACTGTAATGAAACAGGGCAAGCATACACCGATGAGGGCTAGAATGCACTGACACCGGATGGGACTACAGTGAAACAGGGTAAGAATACACCGATGAGGGCAAGAAACACTGACACCGGGTGGGACTACAGTGAAACAGGGTAAGAATGCACCAATGAGGGCTAGAATGCACTGACACAGGGTGGGACTGTAGTGAAACAGGGCAAGCATACACCGATGAGGGCTAGAATGCACTGACACGGGGTGGGACTATAGTGAAACAGGGCAAGCATACACCGATGAGGGCTAGAATGCACTGACACAGGGTGGGACTGTAGTGAAACAGGGCAAGCATACACCGATAAGGGCTAGAATGCACTGACACCGGGTGGGACTGTAGTGAAACAGGGCAAGAATACACCGATGAGGGCTAGAATGCACTGACACCGGGTGGGACTGTAGTGAAACAGGGCAAGCATACACCGATGAGGGCTAGAATTCACTGACACCGGGTGGGACTATAGTGAAACAGGGCAAGCATACACCGATGAGGGCTAGAATGCACTGACTCAGTGTGGGACTATAGTGAAACAGGGCAAGCATACACTGATGAGGGCTAGAATGCACTGACACGGGGTGGGACTATAGTGAAACAGGGCAAGCATACACCGATGAGGGCTAGAATGCACTGACACGGGGTGGGACTATAGTGAAACAGGGCAAATGTACACCGATGAGGACTAGAATGCACTGACACGGGGTGGGACTGTAGTGAAACAGGGCAAGCGTACACCGATGAGGGCTAGAATGCACTGACACCGGGTGGCACTGTAGTGAAACAGGGCAAGAGTACACCGATGAGGGCTAGAATGCACTGACACTGGGTGGGACTATAGTGAAACAGCGCAAGAGTACACCGATAAGGGCTAGAATGCACTGACACCGGGTGGGACTATAGTGAAACAGGGCAAGAGTACACCGATAAGGGCTAGAATGCACTGACACCGGGTGGGACTGTAATGAAACAGGGCAAGCATACACCGATAAGGGCTAGAATGCACTGACACAGGGTGGGACTGTAGTGAAACAGGGCAAGCATACACTGATGAGGGCTAGAATGCACTGACACAGGGTGGGACTATAGTGAAACAGGGCAAGCATACACCGATGAGGGCTAGAATGCACTGACACGGGGTGGGACTATAGTGAAACAGGGCAAGCATACACCGATGAGGGCTAGAATGCACTGACACGGGGTGGGACTATAGTGAAACAGGGCAAGCATACACCGATGAGGGCTAGAATGCACTGACACTGAGTGGGACTATAGTGAAACAGGGCAAGCATACACCGATGAGGGCTAGAATGCACTGACACGGGGTGGGACTATAGTGAAACAGGGCAAGCATACACCGATGAGGGCTAGAATGCACTGAAACTGGGTGGGACTGTAGTGAAACAGGGCAAGCATACACCGATGAGGGCTAGAATGCACTGACACGGGGTGGGACTGTAGTGAAACAGGGCAAGCATACACCGATGAGGGCTAGAATGCACTGACACCGGGTGGGACTGTAGTGAAACAGGGCAAGCATACACCGATGAGGGCTAGAATGCACTGACACCGGGTGGGACTGTAGTGAAACAGGGCAAGCATGCACCGATGAGGGCTAGAATGCACTGACACCGGGTGGGACTGTAGTGAAACAGGGCAAGCATGCACCGATGAGGGCTAGAATGCACTGACACCGGGTGGGACTGTAGTGAAACAGGGCAAGCATGCACCGATGAGGGCTAGAATGCACTGACACCGGGTGGGACCATAGTGAAACAGGGCAAGAGTACACCGATGAGGGCTATAATGCACTGACACCGGGTGGGACTAGAGTGAAACAGGGCAAGAATACACTGATGAGGGCTAGAATCCACTGACACTGGGTGGGACTAGAGTGAAACAGGGTAAGAATGCACCAATGAGGGCTAGAATGCACTGACACCGGGTGGGACTGTAGTGAAACAGTGCAAGCATACACCGATGAGGGCTAGAATCCACTGACACCGGGTGGGACTAGAGTGAAACAGGGTAAGAATGCACCGATGAGGGCTAGAATGCACTGACACCGGGTGGGACTGTAGTGAAACAGGGCAAGCATACACTGATGAGGGCTAGAATCCACTGACACCGGGTGGGACTAGAGTGAAACAGGGTAAGAATGCACCGATGAGGGCTAGAATGCACTGACACCGGGTGGGACTGTAGTGAAACAGGGCAAGCATACACTGATGAGGGCTAGAATGCACTCACACCGGATGGGACTATAGTGAAACAGGGCAAGCATACACCAATGAGGGCTAGAATGCACTGACACCGGGTGGGACTGTAGTGAAACAGGGCAAGCATACACCGATGAGGGCTAGAATGCACTGACACCGAGTGGGACTGTAGTGAAACAGGGCAAGCATACACTGAGGAGGGCTAGAATGCACTGACACCGGGTGGGACTACAGTGAAACAGGGTAAGAATACTCCGATGAGGGCAAGAAAGCACTGACACCGGGTGGGGCTACAGTGAAACAGGGCAAGCATACACCGATGAGGGCTAGAATGCACTGACACGGGGTGGGACTGTAGTGAAACAGGGCAAGCATACACCGATGAGGGCTAGAATGCACTGACACCGGGTGGGACTGTAGTGAGGGCTAGAATGCACTGACACCGGGTGGGACTGTAGTGAAACAGGGCAAGCGTACACCGATGAGGGCTAGAATGCACTGACACCGGGTGGGACTATAGTGAAACAGGGCAAGAGTACACCGATGAGCGCTAGAATGCACTGACACCGGGTGGGACTGTAGTGAAACAGGGCAAGCATATACCGATGAGGGCTAGAATGCACTGACACCGGGTGGGACTGTAGTGAAACAGGGCAAGCATACACCGATGAGGGCTAGAATGCACTGACACGGGGTGGGACTATGGTGAAACAGGGCAAGCATACACCGATGAGGGCTAGAATGCACTGACACGGGGTGGGACTATAGTGAAACAGGGCAAGCATACACCGATGAGGGCTAGAATGCACTGACACGGGGTGGGACTATAGTGAAACAGGGCAAGCATACACCAATGAGGGCTAGAATGCACTGACACGGGGTGGGACTGTAGTGAAACAGGGCAAGCATACACCGATGAAGGCTAGAATGCACTGACACGGGGTGGCACTGTAGTGAAACAGGGCAAGCATACACCGATGAGGGCTAGAATGCACTGACACCGGGTGGGACTGTAGTGAAACAGGGCAAGCATGCACCGATGAGGGCTAGAATGCACTGACACCGGGTGGGACTGTAGTGAAACAGGGCAAGCATGCACCGATGAGGGCTAGAATGCACTGACACCGGGTGGGACTATAGTGAAACAGGGCAAGCATACACCGATGAGGGCTAGAATGCACTGACACGGGGTGGGACTAAATGCACTGACACCGGGTGGGACTATAGTGAAACAGGGCAAACATGCACCGATGAGGGCTAGAATGCACTGACACCGGGTGGGACTGTCGTGAAACAGGGCAAGCATACACCGATGAGGGCTAGAATGCAGTGACACCGGGTGGGACTGTAGTGAAACAGGGCAAGCATACACCGATGAGGGCTAGAATGCACTGACACGGGGTGGGACTGTGGTGAAACAGGGCAAGCGTACACCGATGAGGGCTAGAATGCACTGACACCCGATGGGACTGTGGTGAAACAGGGCAAGAGTACACCGATGAGGGCTAGAATGCACTGACACCGGGTGGGACTGTAGTGAAACAGGGCAAGCATATACCGATGAGGGCTAGAATGCACTGACACCGGGTGGGACTGTAGTGAAACAGGGCAAGCATACACCGATGAGGGCTAGAATGCACTGACACGGGGTGGGACTATGGTGAAACAGGGCAAGCATACACCGATGAGGGCTAGAATGCACTGACACGGGGTGGGACTATAGTGAAACAGGGCAAGCATACACCGATGAGGGCTAGAATGCACTGACACGGGGTGGGACTATAGTGAAACAGGGCAAGCATACACCAATGAGGGCTAGAATGCACTGACACGGGGTGGGACTGTAGTGAAACAGGGCAAGCATACACCGATGAAGGCTAGAATGCACTGACACGGGGTGGGACTGTAGTGAAACAGGGCAAGCATACACCGATGAGGGCTAGAATGCACTGACACCGGGTGGGACTGTAGTGAAACAGGGCAAGCATGCACCGATGAGGGCTAGAATGCACTGACACCGGGTGGGACTGTAGTGAAACAGGGCAAGCATGCACCGATGAGGGCTAGAATGCACTGACACCGGGTGGGACTATAGTGAAACAGGGCAAGCATACACCGATGAGGGCTAGAATGCACTGACACGGGGTGGGACTAAATGCACTGACACCGGGTGGGACTATAGTGAAACAGGGCAAACATGCACCGATGAGGGCTAGAATGCACTGACACCGGGTGGGACTGTCGTGAAACAGGGCAAGCATACACCGATGAGGGCTAGAATGCAGTGACACCGGGTGGGACTGTAGTGAAACAGGGCAAGCATACACCGATGAGGGCTAGAATGCACTGACACGGGGTGGGACTGTGGTGAAACAGGGCAAGCGTACACCGATGAGGGCTAGAATGCACTGACACCCGATGGGACTGTGGTGAAACAGGGCAAGAGTACACCGATGAGGGCTAGAATGCACTGACACCGGGTGGGACTATAGTGAAACAGGGCAAGAGTACACCGATGAGGGCTAGAATGCACTGACACCAGGCGGGACTGTAGTGAAACAGGGCAAGAGTACACCGATGAGGGCTAGAATGCACTGACACCGGGTGGGACTGTAGTGAAACAGGGCAAGCATACACCGATGAGGGCTAGAATGCACTGACACCGGGTGGGACTGTAGTGAAACAGGGCAAGCATACACCGATGAGGGCTAGAATGCACTGACACCGGGTGGGACTATGGTGAAACAGGGCAAGCATACACCGATGAGGGCTAGAATGCACTGACACGGGGTGGGACTGTAGTGAAACAGGGCAAGCATACACCGATGAGGGCTAGAATGCACTGACACGGGGTGGGACTGTAGTGAAACAGGGCAAGCATACACCAATGAGGGCTAGAATGCACTGACACGGGGTGGGACTGTAGTGAAACAGGGCAAGCATACACCGATGAGGGCTAGAATGCACTGACACCGGGTGGGACTGTAGTGAAACAGGGCAAGCATGCACCGATGAGGGCTAGAATGCACTGACACCGGGTGGGACTATAGTGAAACAGGGCAAGCATGCACCGATGAGGGCTAGAATGCACTGACACCGGGTGGGACTGTAGTGAAACAGGGCAAGAGTACACCGATTAGGGCTAGAATGCACTGACACCGGGTGGGACTGTAGTGAAACAGGGCAAGAGTACACCGATGAGGGCTAGAATGCCCTGACACGGGGTGGGACTGTAGTGAAACAGGGCAAGCATGCACCGATGAGGGCTAGAATGCACTGACACCGGGTGGGACTGTAGTGAAACAGGGCAAGCACACACTGATGAGGGCTAGAATGCACTGACACCAGGTGGGACTGTAGTGAAACAGGGCAAGCATACACTGAGGAGGGCTAGAATGCACTGACACCGGGTGGGACTACAGTGAAACAGGGTAAGAATACACCGATGAGGGCAAGAAAGCACTGACACCGGGTGGGACTACAGTGAAACAGGGCAAGAATACACTGATGAGGGCTAGAATCCACTGACACCGGGTGGGGCTAGAGTGAAACAGGGTAAGAATGCACCAATGAGGGCTAGAATGCACTGACACCGGGTGGGACTGTAGTGAAACGGGGCAAGCATACACCGATGAGGGCTAGAATGCACTCACACCGGGTGGGACTATAGTGAAACAGGGCAAGCATGCACCGATGAGGGCTAGAATGCACTGACACCGGGTGGGACTGTAGTGAAACAGCGCAAGAGTACACCGATGAGGGCTAGAATGCACTGACACGGGGTGGAACTGTAGTGAAACAGGGCAAGCATGCACCGATGAGGGCTAGAATGCACTGACACCGGGTGGGACTGTAGTGAAACAGGGCAAGCATATACCGATGAGGGCTAGAATGCACTGACACCGGGAGGGACTGTAGTGAAACAGGGCAAGCATACACTGAGGAGGGCTAGAATGCACTGACACCGGGTGGGACTACAGTGAAACAGGGTAAGAATACACCGATGAGGGCAAGAAAGCACTGACAACGGGTGGGACTACAGTGAAACAGGGCAAGAATACACCGATGAGGGCTAGAATCCACTGACACCGGGTGGGACTAGAGTGAAACAGGGTAAGAATGCACCAATGAGGGCTAGAATGCACTGACACCGGGTGGGACTGTAGTGAAACAGGACAAGCATACACTGATGAGGGCTAGAATGCACTGACACCGGGCGGGACTATAGTGAAACAGGGCAAGCATACACCGATGAGGGCTAGAATACACTGACACCGGGTGGGACTGTAGTGAAACAGGGCAAGCATACACCGATGAGGGCTAGAATGCACTGACACCGGGTGGGACTGTAGTGAAACAGGGCAAGCATACACCGATGAGGGCTAGAATGCACTGACACCGGGTGGGACTGTAGTGAAACAGGGCAAGCATACACCGAGGAGGGCTAGAAAGCACTGACACCGGGTGGGACTGTAATGAAACAGGGCAAGCATACACCGATGAGGGCTAGAATGCACTGACACCGGGTGGGACTGTAGTGAAACAGGGCAAGCATACACCGATGAGGGCTAGAATGCACTGACACCGGGTGGGACTGTAGTGAAACAGGGCAAGCATACACCGATGAGGGCTAGAATGCACTGACACCGGGTGGGACTGTAGTGAAACAGGGCAAGCATACACCGATGAGGGCTAGAATGCACTGACACCGAGTGGGACTGTAGTGAAACAGGGCAAGCATACACCGAGGAGGGCTAGAATGCACTGACACCGGGTGGGACTGTTGTGAAACAGGGCAAGAATACACCGAGGAGGGCTAGAATTCACTGACACCGAGTGGGACTGTAGTGAAACAGGGCAGGCATACACTGATGAGGGCTAGAATGCACTCACACCGGGTGGGATTATAGTGAAACAGGGCAAGCATACACCGATGAGAGCTAGAATGCACTGACACCGGGTGGGACTGTAGTGAAACAGGGCAAGCATACACCGATGAGGGCTAGAATGCACTGACACCGAGTGGGACTGTAGTGAAACAGGGCAAGCATACACCGAGGAGGGCTAGAATGCACTGACACCGGGTGGGACTGTAATGAAACAGGGCAAGCATACACCGATGAGGGCTAGAATGCACTGACACCGGGTGGGACTACAGTGAAACAGGGTAAGAATACACCGATGAGGGCAAGAAACACTGACACCGGGTGGGACTACAGTGAAACAGGGTAAGAATGCACCAATGAGGGCTAGAATGCACTGACACAGGGTGGGACTGTAGTGAAACAGGGCAAGCATACACCGATGAGGGCTAGAATGCACTGACACGGGGTGGGACTATAGTGAAACAGGGCAAGCATACACCGATGAGGGCTAGAATGCACTGACACAGGGTGGGACTGTAGTGAAACAGGGCAAGCATACACCGATAAGGGCTAGAATGCACTGACACCGGGTGGGACTGTAGTGAAACAGGGCAAGAATACACCGATGAGGGCTAGAATGCACTGACACCGGGTGGGACTGTAGTGAAACAGGGCAAGCATACACCGATGAGGGCTAGAATTCACTGACACCGGGTGGGACTATAGTGAAACAGGGCAAGCATACACCGATGAGGGCTAGAATGCACTGACTCGGGGTGGGACTATAGTGAAACAGGGCAAGCATACACTGATGAGGGCTAGAATGCACTGACACGGGGTGGGACTATAGTGAAACAGGGCAAGCATACACCGATGAGGACTAGAATGCACTGACACGGGGTGGGACTATAGTGAAACAGGGCAAATGTACACCGATGAGGACTAGAATGCACTGACACCGGGTGGGACTGTAGTGAAACAGGGCAAGCATACACTGATGAGGGCTAGAATCCACTGACACCGGGTGGGACTAGAGTGAAACAGGGTAAGAATGCACCGATGAGGGCTAGAATCCACTGACACCGGGTGGGACTGTAGTGAAACAGGGCAAGCATACACTGATGAGGGCTAGAATGCACTCACACCGGATGGGACTATAGTGAAACAGGGCAAGCATACACCAATGAGGGCTAGAATGCACTGACACCGGGTGGGACTGTAGTGAAACAGGGCAAGCATACACCGATGAGGGCTAGAATGCACTGACACCGAGTGGGACTGTAGTGAAACAGGGCAAGCATACACTGAGGAGGGCTAGAATGCACTGACACCGGGTGGGACTACAGTGAAACAGGGTAAGAATACTCCGATGAGGGCAAGAAAGCACTGACACCGGGTGGGGCTACAGTGAAACAGGGCAAGCATACACCGATGAGGGCTAGAATGCACTGACACGGGGTGGGACTGTAGTGAAACAGGGCAAGCATACACCGATGAGGGCTAGAATGCACTGACACCGGGTGGGACTGTAGTGAGGGCTAGAATGCACTGACACCGGGTGGGACTGTAGTGAAACAGGGCAAGCGTACACCGATGAGGGCTACAATGCACTGACACCGGGTGGGACTATAGTGAAACAGGGCAAGAGTACACCGATGAGGGCTAGAATGCACTGACACCGGGTGGGACTGTAGTGAAACAGGGCACGCATATACCGATGAGGGCTAGAATGCACTGACACCGGGTGGGACTGTAGTGAAACAGGGCAAGCATACACCGATGAGGGCTAGAATGCACTGACACGGGGTGGGACTATGGTGAAACAGGGCAAGCATACACCGATGAGGGCTAGAATGCACTGACACGGGGTGGGACTATAGTGAAACAGGGCAAGCATACACCGATGAGGGCTAGAATGCACTGACACGGGGTGGGACTATAGTGAAACAGGGCAAGCATACACCAATGAGGGCTAGAATGCACTGACACGGGGTGGGACTGTAGTGAAACAGGGCAAGCATACACCGATGAAGGCTAGAATGCACTGACACGGGGTGGCACTGTAGTGAAACAGGGCAAGCATACACCGATGAGGGCTAGAATGCACTGACACCGGGTGGGACTGTAGTGAAACAGGGCAAGCATGCACCGATGAGGGCTAGAATGCACTGACACCGGGTGGGACTGTAGTGAAACAGGGCAAGCATGCACCGATGAGGGCTAGAATGCACTGACACCGGGTGGGACTATAGTGAAACAGGGCAAGCATACACCGATGAGGGCTAGAATGCACTGACACGGGGTGGGACTAAATGCACTGACACCGGGTGGGACTATAGTGAAACAGGGCAAACATGCACCGATGAGGGCTAGAATGCACTGACACCGGGTGGGACTGTCGTGAAACAGGGCAAGCATACACCGATGAGGGCTAGAATGCAGTGACACCGGGTGGGACTGTAGTGAAACAGGGCAAGCATACACCGATGAGGGCTAGAATGCACTGACACGGGGTGGGACTGTGGTGAAACAGGGCAAGCGTACACCGATGAGGGCTAGAATGCACTGACACCCGATGGGACTGTGGTGAAACAGGGCAAGAGTACACCGATGAGGGCTAGAATGCACTGACACCGGGTGGGACTGTAGTGAAACAGGGCAAGCATATACCGATGAGGGCTAGAATGCACTGACACCGGGTGGGACTGTAGTGAAACAGGGCAAGCATACACCGATGAGGGCTAGAATGCACTGACACGGGGTGGGACTATGGTGAAACAGGGCAAGCATACACCGATGAGGGCTAGAATGCACTGACACGGGGTGGGACTATAGTGAAACAGGGCAAGCATACACCGATGAGGGCTAGAATGCACTGACACGGGGTGGGACTATAGTGAAACAGGGCAAGCATACACCAATGAGGGCTAGAATGCACTGACACGGGGTGGGACTGTAGTGAAACAGGGCAAGCATACACCGATGAAGGCTAGAATGCACTGACACGGGGTGGGACTGTAGTGAAACAGGGCAAGCATACACCGATGAGGGCTAGAATGCACTGACACCGGGTGGGACTGTAGTGAAACAGGGCAAGCATGCACCGATGAGGGCTAGAATGCACTGACACCGGGTGGGACTGTAGTGAAACAGGGCAAGCATGCACCGATGAGGGCTAGAATGCACTGACACCGGGTGGGACTATAGTGAAACAGGGCAAGCATACACCGATGAGGGCTAGAATGCACTGACACGGGGTGGGACTAAATGCACTGACACCGGGTGGGACTATAGTGAAACAGGGCAAACATGCACCGATGAGGGCTAGAATGCACTGACACCGGGTGGGACTGTCGTGAAACAGGGCAAGCATACACCGATGAGGGCTAGAATGCAGTGACACCGGGTGGGACTGTAGTGAAACAGGGCAAGCATACACCGATGAGGGCTAGAATGCACTGACACGGGGTGGGACTGTGGTGAAACAGGGCAAGCGTACACCGATGAGGGCTAGAATGCACTGACACCCGATGGGACTGTGGTGAAACAGGGCAAGAGTACACCGATGAGGGCTAGAATGCACTGACACCGGGTGGGACTATAGTGAAACAGGGCAAGAGTACACCGATGAGGGCTAGAATGCACTGACACCAGGTGGGACTGTAGTGAAACAGGGCAAGAGTACACCGATGAGGGCTAGAATGCACTGACACCGGGTGGGACTGTAGTGAAACAGGGCAAGCATACACCGATGAGGGCTAGAATGCACTGACACCGGGTGGGACTGTAGTGAAACAGGGCAAGCATACACCGATGAGGGCTAGAATGCACTGACACCGGGTGGGACTATGGTGAAACAGGGCAAGCATACACCGATGAGGGCTAGAATGCACTGACACGGGGTGGGACTGTAGTGAAACAGGGCAAGCATACACCGATGAGGGCTAGAATGCACTGACACGGGGTGGGACTGTAGTGAAACAGGGCAAGCATACACCAATGAGGGCTAGAATGCACTGACACGGGGTGGGACTGTAGTGAAACAGGGCAAGCATACACCGATGAGGGCTAGAATGCACTGACACCGGGTGGGACTGTAGTGAAACAGGGCAAGCGTGCACCGATGAGGGCTAGAATGCACTGACACCGGGTGGGACTGTAGTGAAACAGGGCAAGCGTGCACCGATGAGGGCTAGAATGCACTGACACCGGGTGGGACTATAGTGAAACAGGGCAAAAGTACACCGATGAGGGCTAGAATGCACTGACACCGGGTGGGACTATAGTGAAACAGGGCAAGAGTACACCGATGAGGGCTAGAATGCACTGACACCGGGTGGGACTGTAGTGAAACAGGGCAAGCATACACCGATGAGGGCTAGAATGCACTGACACCGGGTGGGACTGTGGTGAAACAGGGCAAGCATACACCGATGAGGGCTAGAATGCACTGACACGGGGTGGGACTATGATGAAACAGGGCAAGCATACACCGATGAGGGCTAGAATGCACTGACACGGGGTGGGACTTTAGTGAAACAGGGCAAGCATACACCGATGAGGGCTAGAATGCACTGACACGGGGTGGGACTGTAGTGAAACAGGGCAAGCATGCACCAAGGAGGGCTAGAATGCACTGACACGGGGTGGGACTGTAGTGAAACAGGGCAAGCATGCACCGATGAGGGCTAGAATGCACTGACACCGGGTGGGACTGTAGGGAAACAGGGCAAGCATGCACCGATGAGGGCTAGAATGCACTGACACCGGGTGGGACTGTAGTGAAACAGGGCAAGCATGCACCGATGAGGGCTAGAATGCACTGACACCGGGTGGGACTGTCGTGAAACAGGGCAAGCATACACCGATGAGGGCTAGAATGCACTGACACCGGGTGGGACTGTCGTGAAACAGGGCAAGCATGCACCGATGAGGGCTAGAATGCACTGACACCGGGTGGGACTGTAGTGAAACAGGGCAAGCATGCACCGATGAGGGCTAGAATGCACTGACACCGGGTGGGACTGTAGTGAAACAGGGCAAGCATGCACCGATGAGGGCTAGAATGCACTGACACCGGGGGGGACTGTAGTGAAACAGGGCAAGAATGCACCGATGAGGGCTAGAATGCACTGACACCGGGTGGGACTGTAGTGAAACAGGGCAAGCATACACCGATGAGGGCTAGAATGCACTGACACCGGGTGGGACTGTAGTGAAACAGGGCAAGCATACACCGATGAGGGCTAGAATGCACTGACACCGGGTGGGACTGTAGTGAAACAGGGCAAGCATACACCGATGAGGGCTAGAATGCACTGACACCGGGTGGGACTGTAGTGAAACTGGGCAAGCATACACCGATGAGGGCTAGAATGCACTGACACCGGGTGGGACTGTAGTGAAACAGGGCAAGCATACACCGATGAGGGCTAGAATGCACTGACACCGGGTGGGACTGTAGTGAAACAGGGCAAGCATACACCGATGAGGGCTAGAATGCACTGACACCAGGTGGGGCTGTAGTGAAACAGGGCAAGCATACACCGATGAGGGCTAGAATGCACTGACACCGGGTGGGACTGTAGTGAAACAGGGCAAGAATGCACCGATGAGGGCTAGAATGCGCTGACACCGGGCGGGACTGTAGTGAAACAGGGCAAGCATACACCGATGAGGGCTAGAAAGCGCTGACACGGGCGGGACTGTAGTGAAACAGGGCAAGAATACACCAATGAGGGCTAGAATGCACTGACACCGGGCGGGACTGTAGTGAAACAGGGCAAGCATACACCGATGAGGGCTAGAATGCACTCAACCCGACCGGGACTGTAGTGAAACAGGGCAAGCATACACCGATGAGGGCTAGAATGCGCTCACACCAGGCGGGACTGTAGTGAAACAGGGCAAGCATACACCGATGAGGGCTAGAATGCGCTGACACCGGGCGGGACTGTAGTGAAACAGGGCAAGCATGCACCGATGAGGGCTAGAATGCGCTGACACCGGGCGGGACTGTAGTGAAACAGGGCAAGAATGCACCGATGAGGGCTAGAATGCGTGGACACCGGGCGGGACTGTAGTGAAACAGGGCAAGCATACACCGATGAGGGCTAGAATGCACTGACACGGGGCGGGACTGTAGTGAAACAGGGCAATCATACACCGATGAGGGCTAGAATGCACTGACACGGGGCGGGACTGTAGTGAAACAGGGCAAGCATGCACCGATGAGGGCTAGAATGCACTGACACCGGGTGGGACTGTAGTGAAACAGGGCAAGCATGCACCAATGAGGGCTAGAATGCACTGACACCGGGTGGGACTGTAGTGAAACAGGGCAAGAATGCACCGATGAGGGCTAGAATGCACTGGCACCGGGCGGGACTGTAGTGAAACAGGGCAAGCGTACACCGATGAGGGCTAGAATGCACTGACACCGGGCGGGACTGTAGTGAAACAGGGCAAGAATACACCGATGAGGGCTAGAATGCACTGACACTGGGTGGGACTGTAGTGAAACAAGGCAAGCATACACCGATGAGGGCTAGAATGCACTGACACTGGGCGGGACTGTAGTGAAACAGGGCAAGAATACACCGATGAGGGCTAGAATGCACTGACACCGGGCGGGACTGTAGTGAAACAGGGCAAGCATACACCGATGAGGGCTAGAATGCACTGACAACGGGCGGGACTGTAGTGAAACAGGGCAAGCATACACCGATGAGGGCTAGAATGCACTGACACCGGGCAGGACTGTAGTGAAACAGGGCAAGCATACACCGATGAGGGCTAGAATGCACTGACACCGGGCGGGACTGTAGTGAAACAGGGCAAGCATACACCGATGAGGGCTAGAATGCACTGACACCGGGCGGGACTGTAGTGAAACAGGGCAAGCATACACCGATGAGGGCTAGAATGCACTGACACCGGGCGGGACTGTAGTGAAACAGGACAAGCATACACCGATGAGGGCTAGAATGCACTGACACCGGGCGGTACTGTCCTGAAGCAGGGCAAGCATACACCGATGAGGGCTAGAATGCACTGACACCGGGCGGGACTGTAGTGAAACAGGGCAAGCATACACCGATGAGGGCTAGAATGCACTGACACCGGGCGGTACTGTCCTGAAACAGGGCAAGCATACACCGATGAGGGCTAGAATGCACTGACACCGGGCGGGACTGTAGTGAAACAGGGCAAGCATACACCGATGAGGGCTAGAATGCACTGACACCGGGCGGTACTGTCCTGAAGCAGGGCAAGCATACACTGATGAGGGCTAGAATGCACTCACACCGGGCGGGACTGTAGTGAAACAGGGCAAGCATACACCGATGAGGGCTAGAAAGCACTGACACCGGGTGGGACTGTAGTGAAACAGGGCAAGCATACACCGATGAGGGCTAGAAAGCACTGACACCGGGTGGGACTGTAGTGAAACAGGGCAAGCATACACCAATGAGGGCTAGAATGCACTGACACAGGGTGGGACTGTAGGGAAACAGGGCAAGCATACACTGATGAGGGCTAGAAGGGCTAGAATGCACTGACACCGGGTGACGCCGGGTGGGACTAGAGTGAAACAGGGCAAGCATACACTGAGGAGGGCTAGAAAGCACTGACACCGGGTGGGACTGTAGTGAAACAGGGCAAGAATACACCGATGAGGGCTAGAATCCACTGACACTGGGTGGGACTAGAGTGAAACAGGGTAAGAATGCACCAATGAGGGCTAGAATGCACTGACACCGGGTGGGACTGTAGTGAAACAGGGCAAGCATACACCGATGAGGGCTAGAATCCACTGACACCGGGTGGGACTAGAGTGAAACAGGGTAAGAATGCACCGATGAGGGCTAGAATGCACTGACACCGGGTGGGACTGTAGTGAAACAGGGCAAGCATACACCGATGAGGGCTAGAATCCACTGACACCGGGTGGGACTAGAGTGAAACAGGGTAAGAATGCACCGATGAGGGCTAGAATGCACTGACACCGGGTGGGACTGTAGTGAAACAGGGCAAGCATACACCGATGAGGGCTAGAATGCACTCACACCGGATGGGACTATAGTGAAACAGGGCAAGCATACACCAATGAGGGCTAGAATGCACTGACACCGGGTGGGACTGTAGTGAAACAGGGCAAGCATACACCGATGAGGGCTAGAATGCACTGACACCGAGTGGGACTGTAGTGAAACAGGGCAAGCATACACTGAGGAGGGCTAGAATGCACTGACACCGGGTGGGACTACAGTGAAACAGGGTAAGAATACTCCGATGAGGGCAAGAAAGCACTGACACCGGGTGGGGCTACAGTGAAACAGGGCAAGCATACACCGATGAGGGCTAGAATGCACTGACACGGGGTGGGACTATAGTGAAACAGGGCAAGCATACATCGATGAGGGCTAGAATGCACTGACACAGGGTGGGACTGTAGTGAAACAGGGCAAGCATACACCGATGAGGGCTAGAATGCACTGACACCGGGTGGGACTGTAGTGAGGGCTAGAATGCACTGACACCGGGTGGGACTGTAGTGAAACAGGGCAAGAGTACACCGATGAGGGCTAGAATGCACTGACACCGGGTGGGACTATAGTGAAACAGGGCAAGAGTACACCGATGAGGGCTAGAATGCACTGACACCGGGTGGGACTGTAGTGAAACAGGGCAAGCATATACCGATGAGGGCTAGAATGCACTGACACCGGGTGGGACTGTAGTGAAACAGGGCAAGCATACACCGATGAGGGCTAGAATGCACTGACACGGGGTGGGACTATGGTGAAACAGGGCAAGCATACACCGATGAGGGCTAGAATGCACTGACACGGGGTGGGACTATAGTGAAACAGGGCAAGCATACACCGATGAGGGCTAGAATGCACTGACACGGGGTGGGACTATAGTGAAACAGGGCAAGCATACACCAATGAGGGCTAGAATGCACTGACACGGGGTGGGACTGTAGTGAAACAGGGCAAGCATACACCGATGAGGGCTAGAATGCACTGACACGGGGTGGGACTGTAGTGAAACAGGGCAAGCATACACCGATGAGGGCTAGAATGCACTGACACCGGGTGGGACTGTAGTGAAACAGGGCAAGCATGCACCGATGAGGGCTAGAATGCACTGACACCGGGTGGGACTGTAGTGAAACAGGGCAAGCATGCACCGATGAGGGCTAGAATGCACTGACACCGGGTGGGACTGTAGTGAAACAGGGCAAGCATGCACCGATGAGGGCTAGAATGCACTGACACCAGGTGGGACTATAGTGAAACAGGGCAAGCATACACCGATGAGGGCTAGAATGCACTGACACAGGGTGGGACTATGGTGAAACAGGGCAAGCATACACCGATGAGGGCTAGAATGCACTGACACGGGGTGGGACTGTAGTGAAACAGGGCAAGCATACACCGATGAGGGCTAGAATGCACTGACACTGGGTGGGACTGTAGTGAAACAGGGCAAGCATGCACCGAGGAGGGCTAGAATGCACTGACACCGGGTGGGACTGTAGTGAAACAGGGCAAGCATGCAACGATGCGGGCTAGAATGCACTGACACCGGGTGGGACTGTAGTGAAACAGGGCAAGCATGCACCGATGAGGGCTAGAATGCACTGACACCGGGTGGGACTGTAGTGAAACAGGGCAAGCATGCACCGATGAGGGCTAGAATGCACTGACACCGGGTGGGACTATAGTGAAACAGGGCAAACATGCACCGATGAGGGCTAGAATGCACTGACACCGGGTGGGACTGTCGTGAAACAGGGCAAGCATACACCGATGAGGGCTAGAATGCAGTGACACCGGGTGGGACTGTAGTGAAACAGGGCAAGCATACACCGATGAGGGCTAGAATGCACTGACACAGGGTGGGACTGTGGTGAAACAGGGCAAGCGTACACCGATGAGGGCTAGAATGCACTGACACCGGATGGGACTGTGGTGAAACAGGGCAAGAGTACACCGATGAGGGCTAGAATGCACTGACACCGGGTGGGACTATAGTGAAACAGGGCAAGAGTACACCGATGAGGGCTAGAATGCACTGACACCAGGTGGGACTGTAGTGAAACAGGGCAAGAGTACACCGATGAGGGCTAGAATGCACTGACACCGGGTGGGACTGTAGTGAAACAGGGCAAGCATACACCGATGAGGGCTAGAATGCACTGACACCGGGTGGGACTGTAGTGAAACAGGGCAAGCATACACCGATGAGGGCTAGAATGCACTGACACCGGGTGGGATTATGGTTAAACAGGGCAAGCATACACCGATGAGGGCTAGAATGCACTGACACGGGGTGGGACTGTAGTGAAACAGGGCAAGCATACACCGATGAGGGCTAGAATGCACTGACACGGGGTGGGACTGTAGTGAAACAGGGCAAGCATACACCAATGAGGGCTAGAATGCACTGACACGGGGTGGGACTGTAGTGAAACAGGGCAAGCATACACCGATGAGGGCTAGAATGCACTGACACCGGTTGGGACTGTAGTGAAACAGGGCAAGCGTGCACCGATGAGGGCTAGAATGCACCGACACCGGGTGGGACTGTAGTGAAACAGGGCAAGCGTGCACCGATGAGGGCTAGAATGCACTGACACCGGGTGGGACTATAGTGAAACAGGGCAAAAGTACACCGATGAGGGCTAGAATGCACTGACACCGGGTGGGACTATAGTGAAACAGGGCAAGAGTACACCGATGAGGGCTAGAATGCACTGACACCGGGTGGGACTGTAGTGAAACAGGGCAAGCATACACCGATGAGGGCTAGAATGCACTGACACCGGGTGGGACTGTGGTGAAACAGGGCAAGCATACACCGATGAGGGCTAGAATGCACTGACACGGGGTGGGACTATGATGAAACAGGGCAAGCATACACCGATGAGGGCTAGAATGCACTGACACGGGGTGGGACTTTAGTGAAACAGGGCAAGCATACACCGATGAGGGCTAGAATGCACTGACACGGGGTGGGACTGTAGTGAAACAGGGCAAGCATGCACCAAGGAGGGCTAGAATGCACTGACACGGGGTGGGACTGTAGTGAAACAGGACAAGCATGCACCGATGAGGGCTAGAATGCACTGACACCGGGTGGGACTGTAGGGAAACAGGGCAAGCATGCACCGATGAGGGCTAGAATGCACTGACACCGGGTGGGACTGTAGTGAAACAGGGCAAGCATGCACCGATGAGGGCTAGAATGCACTGACACCGGGTGGGACTGTCGTGAAACAGGGCAAGCATACACCGATGAGGGCTAGAATGCACTGACACCGGGTGGGACTGTCGTGAAACAGGGCAAGCATGCACCGATGAGGGCTAGAATGCACTGACACCGGGTGGGACTGTAGTGAAACAGGGCAAGCATGCACCGATGAGGGCTAGAATGCACTGACACCGGGTGGGACTGTAGTGAAACAGGGCAAGCATGCACCGATGAGGGCTAGAATGCACTGACACCGGGGGGGACTGTAGTGAAACAGGGCAAGAATGCACCGATGAGGGCTAGAATGCACTGACACCGGGTGGGACTGTAGTGAAACAGGGCAAGCATACACCGATGAGGGCTAGAATGCACTGACACCGGGTGGGACTGTAGTGAAACAGGGCAAGCATACACCGATGAGGGCTAGAATGCACTGACACCGGGTGGGACTGTAGTGAAACAGGGCAAGCATACACCGATGAGGGCTAGAATGCACTGACACCGGGTGGGACTGTAGTGAAACTGGGCAAGCATACACCGATGAGGGCTAGAATGCACTGACACCGGGTGGGACTGTAGTGAAACAGGGCAAGCATACACCGATGAGGGCTAGAATGCACTGACACCGGGTGGGACTGTAGTGAAACAGGGCAAGCATACACCGATGAGGGCTAGAATGCACTGACACCAGGTGGGGCTGTAGTGAAACAGGGCAAGCATACACCGATGAGGGCTAGAATGCACTGACACCGGGTGGGACTGTAGTGAAACAGGGCAAGAATGCACCGATGAGGGCTAGAATGCGCTGACACCGGGCGGGACTGTAGTGAAACAGGGCAAGCATACACCGATGAGGGCTAGAAAGCGCTGACACGGGCGGGACTGTAGTGAAACAGGGCAAGAATACACCAATGAGGGCTAGAATGCACTGACACCGGGCGGGACTGTAGTGAAACAGGGCAAGCATACACCGATGAGGGCTAGAATGCACTCAACCCGACCGGGACTGTAGTGAAACAGGGCAAGCATACACCGATGAGGGCTAGAATGCGCTCACACCAGGCGGGACTGTAGTGAAACAGGGCAAGCATACACCGATGAGGGCTAGAATGCGCTGACACCGGGCGGGACTGTAGTGAAACAGGGCAAGCATGCACCGATGAGGGCTAGAATGCGCTGACACCGGGCGGGACTGTAGTGAAACAGGGCAAGAATGCACCGATGAGGGCTAGAATGCGTGGACACCGGGCGGGACTGTAGTGAAACAGGGCAAGCATACACCGATGAGGGCTAGAATGCACTGACACGGGGCGGGACTGTAGTGAAACAGGGCAATCATACACCGATGAGGGCTAGAATGCACTGACACGGGGCGGGACTGTAGTGAAACAGGGCAAGCATGCACCGATGAGGGCTAGAATGCACTGACACCGGGTGGGACTGTAGTGAAACAGGGCAAGCATGCACCAATGAGGGCTAGAATGCACTGACACCGGGTGGGACTGTAGTGAAACAGGGCAAGAATGCACCGATGAGGGCTAGAATGCACTGGCACCGGGCGGGACTGTAGTGAAACAGGGCAAGCGTACACCGATGAGGGCTAGAATGCACTGACACCGGGCGGGACTGTAGTGAAACAGGGCAAGAATACACCGATGAGGGCTAGAATGCACTGACACTGGGTGGGACTGTAGTGAAACAAGGCAAGCATACACCGATGAGGGCTAGAATGCACTGACACTGGGCGGGACTGTAGTGAAACAGGGCAAGAATACACCGATGAGGGCTAGAATGCACTGACACCGGGCGGGACTGTAGTGAAACAGGGCAAGCATACACCGATGAGGGCTAGAATGCACTGACAACGGGCGGGACTGTAGTGAAACAGGGCAAGCATACACCGATGAGGGCTAGAATGCACTGACACCGGGCGGGACTGTAGTGAAACAGGGCAAGCATACACCGATGAGGGCTAGAATGCACTGACACCGGGCGGGACTGTAGTGAAACAGGGCAAGCATACACCGATGAGGGCTAGAATGCACTGACACCGGGCGGGACTGTAGTGAAACAGGGCAAGCATACACCGATGAGGGCTAGAATGCACTGACACCGGGCGGGACTGTAGTGAAACAGGACAAGCATACACCGATGAGGGCTAGAATGCACTGACACCGGGCGGTACTGTCCTGAAGCAGGGCAAGCATACACCGATGAGGGCTAGAATGCACTGACACCGGGCGGGACTGTAGTGAAACAGGGCAAGCATACACCGATGAGGGCTAGAATGCACTGACACCGGGCGGTACTGTCCTGAAACAGGGCAAGCATACACCGATGAGGGCTAGAATGCACTGACACCGGGCGGGACTGTAGTGAAACAGGGCAAGCATACACCGATGAGGGCTAGAATGCACTGACACCGGGCGGTACTGTCCTGAAGCAGGGCAAGCATACACTGATGAGGGCTAGAATGCACTCACACCAGGCGGGACTGTAGTGAAACAGGGCAAGCATACACCGATGAGGGCTAGAAAGCACTGACACCGGGTGGGACTGTAGTGAAACAGGGCAAGCATACACCGATGAGGGCTAGAAAGCACTGACACCGGGTGGGACTGTAGTGAAACAGGGCAAGCATACACCAATGAGGGCTAGAATGCACTGACACAGGGTGGGACTGTAGGGAAACAGGGCAAGCATACACTGATGAGGGCTAGAAGGGCTAGAATGCACTGACACCGGGTGACGCCGGGTGGGACTAGAGTGAAACAGGGCAAGCATACACTGAGGAGGGCTAGAAAGCACTGACACCGGGTGGGACTGTAGTGAAACAGGGCAAGAATACACCGATGAGGGCTAGAATCCACTGACACTGGGTGGGACTAGAGTGAAACAGGGTAAGAATGCACCAATGAGGGCTAGAATGCACTGACACCGGGTGGGACTGTAGTGAAACAGGGCAAGCATACACCGATGAGGGCTAGAATCCACTGACACCGGGTGGGACTAGAGTGAAACAGGGTAAGAATGCACCGATGAGGGCTAGAATGCACTGACACCGGGTGGGACTGTAGTGAAACAGGGCAAGCATACACCGATGAGGGCTAGAATCCACTGACACCGGGTGGGACTAGAGTGAAACAGGGTAAGAATGCACCGATGAGGGCTAGAATGCACTGACACCGGGTGGGACTGTAGTGAAACAGGGCAAGCATACACCGATGAGGGCTAGAATGCACTCACACCGGATGGGACTATAGTGAAACAGGGCAAGCATACACCAATGAGGGCTAGAATGCACTGACACCGGGTGGGACTGTAGTGAAACAGGGCAAGCATACACCGATGAGGGCTAGAATGCACTGACACCGAGTGGGACTGTAGTGAAACAGGGCAAGCATACACTGAGGAGGGCTAGAATGCACTGACACCGGGTGGGACTACAGTGAAACAGGGTAAGAATACTCCGATGAGGGCAAGAAAGCACTGACACCGGGTGGGGCTACAGTGAAACAGGGCAAGCATACACCGATGAGGGCTAGAATGCACTGACACGGGGTGGGACTATAGTGAAACAGGGCAAGCATACATCGATGAGGGCTAGAATGCACTGACACAGGGTGGGACTGTAGTGAAACAGGGCAAGCATACACCGATGAGGGCTAGAATGCACTGACACCGGGTGGGACTGTAGTGAGGGCTAGAATGCACTGACACCGGGTGGGACTGTAGTGAAACAGGGCAAGAGTACACCGATGAGGGCTAGAATGCACTGACACCGGGTGGGACTATAGTGAAACAGGGCAAGAGTACACCGATGAGGGCTAGAATGCACTGACACCGGGTGGGACTGTAGTGAAACAGGGCAAGCATATACCGATGAGGGCTAGAATGCACTGACACCGGGTGGGACTGTAGTGAAACAGGGCAAGCATACACCGATGAGGGCTAGAATGCACTGACACGGGGTGGGACTATGGTGAAACAGGGCAAGCATACACCGATGAGGGCTAGAATGCACTGACACGGGGTGGGACTATAGTGAAACAGGGCAAGCATACACCGATGAGGGCTAGAATGCACTGACACGGGGTGGGACTATAGTGAAACAGGGCAAGCATACACCAATGAGGGCTAGAATGCACTGACACGGGGTGGGACTGTAGTGAAACAGGGCAAGCATACACCGATGAGGGCTAGAATGCACTGACACGGGGTGGGACTGTAGTGAAACAGGGCAAGCATACACCGATGAGGGCTAGAATGCACTGACACCGGGTGGGACTGTAGTGAAACAGGGCAAGCATACACCGATGAGGGCTAGAATGCACTGACACCGGGTGGGACTGTAGTGAAACAGGGCAAGCATGCACCGATGAGGGCTAGAATGCACTGACACCGGGTGGGACTGTAGTGAAACAGGGCAAGCATGCACCGATGAGGGCTAGAATGCACTGACACCAGGTGGGACTATAGTGAAACAGGGCAAGCATACACCGATGAGGGCTAGAATGCACTGACACAGGGTGGGACTATGGTGAAACAGGGCAAGCATACACCGATGAGGGCTAGAATGCACTGACACGGGGTGGGACTGTAGTGAAACAGGGCAAGCATACACCGATGAGGGCTAGAATGCACTGACACTGGGTGGGACTGTAGTGAAACAGGGCAAGCATGCACCGAGGAGGGCTAGAATGCACTGACACCGGGTGGGACTGTAGTGAAACAGGGCAAGCATGCAACGATGCGGGCTAGAATGCACTGACACCGGGTGGGACTGTAGTGAAACAGGGCAAGCATGCACCGATGAGGGCTAGAATGCACTGACACCGGGAGGGACTGTAGTGAAACAGGGCAAGCATGCACCGATGAGGGCTAGAATGCACTGACACCGGGTGGGACTGTAGTGAAACAGGGCAAGCATGCACCGATGAGGGCTAGAATGCACTGACACCGGGTGGGACTATAGTGAAACAGGGCAAACATGCACCGATGAGGGCTAGAATGCACTGACACCGGGTGGGACTGTCGTGAAACAGGGCAAGCATACACCGATGAGGGCTAGAATGCAGTGACACCGGGTGGGACTGTAGTGAAACAGGGCAAGCATACACCGATGAGGGCTAGAATGCACTGACACAGGGTGGGACTGTGGTGAAACAGGGCAAGCGTACACCGATGAGGGCTAGAATGCACTGACACCGGATGGGACTGTGGTGAAACAGGGCAAGAGTACACCGATGAGGGCTAGAATGCACTGACACCGGGTGGGACTATAGTGAAACAGGGCAAGAGTACACCGATGAGGGCTAGAATGCACTGACACCAGGTGGGACTGTAGTGAAACAGGGCAAGAGTACACCGATGAGGGCTAGAATGCACTGACACCGGGTGGGACTGTAGTGAAACAGGGCAAGCATACACCGATGAGGGCTAGAATGCACTGACACCGGGTGGGACTGTAGTGAAACAGGGCAAGCATACACCGATGAGGGCTAGAATGCACTGACACCGGGTGGGATTATGGTTAAACAGGGCAAGCATACACCGATGAGGGCTAGAATGCACTGACACGGGGTGGGACTATGGTGAAACAGGGCAAGCATACACCGATGAGGGCTAGAATGCACTGACACGGGGTGGGACTGTAGTGAAACAGGGCAAGCATACACCGATGAGGGCTAGAATCCACTGACACCGGGTGGGACTAGAGTGAAACAGGGTAAGAATGCACCGATGAGGGCTAGAATGCACTGACACCGGGTGGGACTGTAGTGAAACAGGGCAAGCATACACCGATGAGGGCTAGAATGCACTGACACCGGGTGGGACTGTAGTGAAACAGGGCAAGCATACACCGATGAGGGCTAGAATGCACTCACACCGGATGGGACTATAGTGAAACAGGGCAAGCATACACCAATGAGGGCTAGAATGCACTGACACCGGGTGGGACTGTAGTGAAACAGGGCAAGCATACACCAATGAGGGCTAGAATGCACTGACACCGAGTGGGACTGTAGTGAAACAGGGCAAGCATACACTGAGGAGGGCTAGAATGCACTGACACCGGGTGGGACTACAGTGAAACAGGGTAAGAATACTCCGATGAGGGCAAGAAAGCACTGACACCGGGTGGGGCTACAGTGAAACAGGGCAAGCATACACCGATGAGGGCTAGAATGCACTGACACGGGGTGGGACTATAGTGAAACAGGGCAAGCATACATCGATGAGGGCTAGAATGCACTGACACAGGGTGGGACTGTAGTGAAACAGGGCAAGCATACACCGATGAGGGCTAGAATGCACTGACACCGGGTGGGACTGTAGTGAGGGCTAGAATGCACTGACACCGGGTGGGACTGTAGTGAAACAGGGCAAGAGTACACCGATGAGGGCTAGAATGCACTGACACCGGGTGGGACTATAGTGAAACAGGGCAAGAGTACACCGATGAGGGCTAGAATGCACTGACACCGGGTGGGACTGTAGTGAAACAGGGCAAGCATATACCGATGAGGGCTGTAAGAGGATTCAATTCAGCACTACAGCCAAATTAACACCTAGTCTATAATACTGAATGAAAACCCTTATTGATATATCTTTAGGTCCAGTTCATGCGTTCTGGATGACTACCCTTGTATGACACCCCTCTCTTGGAATCCCCCTGACCCCACTGAGCCAAGAAGTAGTTCTGTTTTGCAAGTTTAAAAGGTTTATTTGATAATTTAAACAATAGATATATATATGACACTTTATAATAAATTAATAATTGAATAGCACACTTAATCTGATATGATAAAGATCAACAACGGAGAATCTGGCACTAACACGCTTCTCTATAATCAATAAGGAGTTGAGATGAAATGGATAAGGTAGCACACTGGTAAATAGGAACAAAAGAAGAAGGTGGTACAAAATGCTTTATAGAGTTCAAATGGAGGCAAGGTGGAATGAATGAAATGCCGTATAGAAATACTCAATATGATTTCAACAAAACAATGTAATCACTTTTCTCTGGCAATTCCCCCCCCCCCTTGATGCAAGGCAAGGAAATGGAAGGAAACACACAGTTCTCAGAAATGCAATCAAATGTGATTCAGTTCAATCCCAGCAAGCTTAGACAACAGAAGTTTAAAACACAGATAGGAGTTTTGAAAACACAGGCCCAAATTGCTTTGATATGTGCTGGCAATGAATGAGAAATATGCTGGAAACGCTCTTAATTCCCTTTTAGAGGTTCAGGATGAGTGGTATCTAGTTAATATTAGTCCAGGCTCACACTAGCAATGATGCAGGGATAGTTAGCAGGTTAAACGAATTTCTGGCAAATGAAATCAGGCAAGCAGCAGCAGTTTTTACATGTGAAGAAATTGCAAATCGCGGTAAAATTCGCGGATGCGTGTTCCGCGATTGCGGTAAAACTATAAGGGGTAGGAATGCGGTTCTTGGTGCGATTCAAAGCTACGATTCTAAGCTTTTAAATAAAAGTTATTGCAAGTCTCTAACCCAAACGGTTGCGGAGATATGAGCAATTTAGTAAAGGTCGTTTTTGGTTTTGTAAATTTTAAACGCACACTTTTTCAAAATGACAAGTGACAAATTTTTGCAGCTAGAATGACAGGTGACAGCTAGGAGGCAGTTCTACTTAGGTTAAATAGATTGAATTAGATGAATTTAAACTAAAAGCTTGGTTCTACACAGTTTGCTATGTACTCACACTATATTCTTGAGTGAAATGGGCCTCGCCATGGATCTGGTCAGGGTTTTGGACTGGGCTCTGGTCACTCTCTCTGCTGGTCTGGGTCTCTCTGGTCTGGTCTCTTAGTTCTGGATAGATTGAAGTCTCTAGTTTGGCTCTCTGGAGGTTGATGGAGGTAAGTATGGATTTTTCCGGCAGGGCTTCCAGCGGCAGATGGATTTTGAAGGTCCCTATCTGTCCTGTCTGTCTGCTTTTATGTGTTTAGAATGTGGGTGTGTTCTAGCATCACTGACCCTACCTCTCTCTCAGCTTCTAATTGGTCAAACTTCCATTCCTCCGCTTGATTGGCAAACTGAACTGTGAGTCAGATTGATGTCATTTTACAGCCTGCAGAAAGTCCACTCCTCCTGTCAACTTACACACAAATCTAGATTTGAAACAAATACATATTTGCAGAGGTACATATTGTTTTAAAATCATATGCACCCATCATGCATCACAGGAGGTATCCCCTGTTCAAACTCTGCTCTTCCTGGGAGCTTGCATTCAGAACTGGCACATATTTCACTTTTTAACTGCTTTTTCAATTTCCGACATGGACCCAACTTTACATACATGTGTGCAGGGGGTAGGGACATTAACTGATGAAGTTTCAGATTTTTAACATGCACACATTTAGAGTAATATCCACTTTTCCGCTAAAACCCCCCTGAACATACCACCGGTTCCTACCACGTCTTAAACTGTGGGCAGAAAAATCACAAGAATTATGGTATCATTTATAAAATTTTCACATGTCCGCTCTATGAGTTATTCATCTTTTTAAAGTTATGTTCTGGCTCCAAAGGGGTGTGGTTTACCCTCAGCACAAGGTTGAATTTCTGGTTCTTTCCAGTCCTGCCAAGCCAGCTTGCTTCTCACAGGCAGTGCTCCTCCCAGCTTCTCCAGGAGGAAGCCACTTTTTACGACGTCTGTAATAAAAAACCTTTGCCTGAGTGGAGAGGGCTTTGTTCACTCTCTGGCAGAGCACAGGAAATTCAATTATCAGATAGATGGCATATCCTTAGCCTGGGCAGCAAAAGGAAGGTTGGCCTGGGAACACAGTGGTGACTCAAGTTTCACTGCTGATGGGTAGTTGCTAGGCAAAATCAAGTTCCTTAAGCCAGACCTTCAGCTAACTTTTGTTGCTTTTAAAATAACTTGTAATTTTACACATGCAGCTAGAATGCTGATTCTAAGTGCAAAACTATGACATTTCAACAGTTACAAAGGCATGTGACACCAAACATAGGTCACTCATTTAATTTAACATTTTCGATTTTGGTGGTTTTAAATCCAGTTGCAGTTAGGCTTAAGCTGCTGACTCCATAGCATTTTTGTTATAAGCATTGTTTTTGGGCTCTTCATTTCCCAGATTTTGTAGGCACACAAAACTCCATTCTGCCAAATGTCTGCTGGTGTTCAGTGAATATTTTGCACATGTTGCAAGGTTTGAAATAGGCATTTTGCTTGCCTTCAGAAAAACACACAGAGTGGTTTTAAAACGCCGGCTTTTGGATAGTGGTGAGTACTGGTACTGCACTCATTTTTGGGATTTAAGAAATGAATTCCCCACACTTCTAGGTTGCATTTGGCAATCAGCATTGCCATTCCCAATGGTTTCAGACTACTGTGCGGGTAGTCCAATGGTGGTTTTAAAGCGCTTTGAAGCTAACCGGCGCTACTGTTTTTCCTTTGGCAACCCATTTCCCTCATGGCAACCCGGCCTTTCATTCTCGCACTGGTGGGTGGCAAGTGAGGCAACCATTTTGGTGGGCGCACAAACTGCGCAGCTTTCCTGGATTTCGGCGCACATGTGGGTTTTCCGCCATCTTGAATTTCCTAAGCCCACAGCACCAAATGTTGTAGCAGGATAGCTTAAACGTGGGTCAGGACACCCTACAAGCCCCCCCACGTGACTGCACTTTGAGTTTGAGTCGATGGGGAGTCGCGTGCACAAGGGTTTTGACCCACGCACCGGTCTGTCCGCATAATCTTCTTCCTCTTCTGTAGATGGCACAGTTCAGCATCTTCTTCTCCATCCGGTACTGATCGATCGGTTCTCCTCGCCGGTCCTGATGGGAAGATTGGGCGGTACCCCGGGCCCGTTGCGTCTCTGCTCCCGGTCTCCGGATCGTTCTTCTTGGTCATCCTTCATGGTTTCATCTCTCCTAGGATGATAAAGCAAAAGCGGCAATATCTACTCATAGACGTTTTTCCACCACTGTTGAGGTAGTGGGGCAGCATATGCATTTTATCATAACGAAACATTACATTCTTATTTTGAGAAAAAAAAAAACAGCATCACTAGAGACAGTTTCATGTAAATCACAATATTTTAGAGACTAGATGTGGTAGGTTTTATGATTGGAACTGAATTAGTCTGATACAGTACCCGCTAGGATTCCAGAGGATTCCTCCAGTTGTTGCAGAGTGTGCCTGGGATGGCAACATTTCAACTGGTTTATGTGGACCCACTTGTCTTCCCCCTCTGCCGAACCACCTTTGGGGATGCGGATCTTGTAGGCCACAGGGGAGATCTTATCGACGATCTCAAAGGGTCCCTTCCATGTAGGCAAAAATTTGCGCTGCTTGGCCTGGTTCCTTTGGAAGTTGTATAGATAGACCCGGTCTCCCACCTGATATTCCTTCCTGGAAGTTTTCAGGTCATAATGGGTCTTCATGCTATCAGTCGATCTTTCTAGATTCCGCTGAGCGTAAGCAAAAGCATGTTGAAGGTGTTTCCTTAAATTCTCCACATACTCATGAGTAGTGGAGGCATTTATTAGTGTCTGCTCTTGGGTCCTGTAGAGCAAATGCTGCGGAAGCACCATCTTGCGCCCAGTCATCAACTCAAATGGTGACATTTTGGTTGCAGATGAAGGGGTAGATCTGATAGCCATTAGGACCAGAGGTAATCGGATATCCCAACTTGGCCCAGAATCTGCCACAAACTTCTTTAATATGCTCACAATTGTCCGGTTATATCTCTCTACTGCCCCAGAAGAAGCTGGTCTATAAGCAATATGCAGCTTTCTCTTGACCCCCAGTATCTCCCACATCTTTGTCATTACTTCACTGGTGAAGTGGCTACCTCTGTCTGACTCAATCCTTTGAGGTAGACCAAAACGGGAAAAGATGTGGTTAATCATCAAGGCAGCTGCAGTTTCTGCCTTGCAATTTGGGGCTGGGAGACATTCCACCCACTTGGTAAACAAGCATGTCACGGTCAACATGTACTTATTCCCCCTAGCCGAGCGAATCACAGGGCCTACAAAGTCGATTTGTAAATCTGACCATGGCAGTGTCATTCCCCTCTTTTGTAAAGGCGCCCGGTGTGTGAGGGATGTCGGCTGAAATTGTGCACACACAAGACACCCCTTCAAGTATTGGTCGAGGTCCTGCCCCATGTGTGGCCAGTATGCAACCTCTCTTAAGATTTCCAATGTTGTGTGAAACCCCCTATGACCGGCGGTGGCCGCATCATGGGCGTGACTTAACATCAGGCTTCGGAATGAGGTAGGAACCACCCACTGATCGTGGCCAGCTTTGGATTTCCTTACCAACAAACCGTCTTGGATCCGGAACATTTTTGGACATTTCATCAACACTCTTAGGTCCTCTTTCCCAATGTAATCGGTATCCGTCAGGGGAAAGTTCTCAGGGTCCTCAAGGTGCTGGTAAAATTTACCAACAATTGGATCCCCCTTCTGAGCGGTAATCAAATCAGCATCAGGGGTCTCCTTGCTCCATTGTGCAATTGAAAGGTCGTTGTGAGCATTTGTCTGGGACCTAGTGATGGCAGTGACCTGGATTTCCCCCAACAGGGACTCAATCTCAATTAGATTCCCTTGGATGGCTCCGGTTTTGGCCAGCTGATCAGCTAAGTCATTTCCAGTTTTGTCTGGTCCCTCTACTTTGGAATGACCCTTGATCTTTTTCCAATAGATGGTCATCTCATTCGAGGTGACCAGATCATCAATGTTTTGGATCAACTTCCCATGTTTCAAGGGTTTGTTGTTAGCACATAACATGCCTCTGGTTTTCCAATTAACCAGGTGCTCCACGAACCCGTTCCATACATAATCCGAATCTGTGATTATGACCAGTTCGTGGAGTTGATGCTGGACAGCAGTGAGGATGGCCTGATGCACAGCCATCAATTCTGCCACCTGACTACTTCGGGGGCCAATTTTGTATCCAGCGGAGGGTTCTGGGGACTCATTCACCCATGCATTCCCTACGCCGGCCACCAATTCTTTCTCCCCGTTGTTGTCAACATGGTAAGAGCATCCATCCACATAGACAGTGGGCATTCCCTCACACTTGTCTTCTTCAAAGACTTTGTGGGGGGAATTAAGGTATGCCTCCATGTTGTCCTTGATTTTTAGACTTTCGTCCTCGAGACAGTTTTCTCTGGCACAATCATGCAAGTCAGCCAGACCTTGCGCGAGGGGACTCTTCTTGTTTTGGCCATATCGGACCTCCACAGGAAAGCCTTGCATTGACAGAATCCAGGAAGTAATTCGGGAATTACTCACATTTCCGGCCCGGATTCTGTCACTTTGGAGATATTGCAGAGGCTGGTGTGGAGTCTCCACTATGATGTGTTCCCCCTGGATAAACGGGCGGTAATTCTTCAATGCCCACACCGTTGCCAGGAGTGCCTTCTCACAATCGTTGAATTTTTCCTCCACAGAGGATAAAGTTTTGCTCGCATAGGAGATTACTTTATTGACCTTGTCATGCTTTTGGTATAATACTGCCGTCAAGCACGTATTAGAGAACCCTGTCTCCAGGAAGAACTCCTTGTTTCTGACAGGGTAAGCTAGGCAAGGCGCTTGTGAGAGGCTTCTCTTGAGTTGTTTTACTGCCTCGGCTTGTTCTGGACCCCATTCCCACTTGACCCCCCCCTTCAGGAGATGAATCAGGGGTCTGGTGATCTCTGCGTAGCCCTCAATGAACTTTCTGCTGTAATTAGTCAGTCCAAGGAGGCTCCTTAGTTCTCGCAGAGTTGTGGGGTCTTTCAGTTTCTGAAGTGCTTCCACTTTCTTTTCCTGGGGACAAAGACCCTGAGGAGTAATCTCATGCCCCAAGAAATTAACACGGGTTCTACACCACTGTGCTTTCTGAAAGGAAAGTTTTGCTCCGGCGGCCCTCAACTGTGTCAGAACATAACGGATCTCCGCTATATGTTCCTCCACAGATGAACTTTTGATGAGGACATCATCTACATAAGCCAGGTTACCCCTTGCACCCAGGTCGGGCATGGCCTTATGTAGGAAAATATTGAACTCATTACCGGAGTTAAGGTATCCGAAGGGAGTCCGGGTCCATGTGTACTGCTGGCCCCCAAAGGTAAAAGCCAGCTTGTATTGGTCCTCCCTACTGACAGGCACAGTCCAGTATCCATTGGTCAGGTCTATTGCAGTGAATACCTGTGACCCCTGGATCTGGGCCAGCCCTTGGTCAATGTAGGGCAGAGGCCATCGGGAAGTATGGACCCGTTTGTTGAGCTCCCTGAGGTCGGCGCAGAGTCTCCACTGGCCGTTTGGCTTCAATATTCCCAGCACCGGATTATTGAAGGTGCTGTGGACGGGACGGATTATTCCCCGGGACTCAAGGTTCTTAATTATTTCGGTAAGGGACTCCATTGATGCGAGAGGCAAGCGATATTGCTTCACAAACACAGGAGTCATGCCAGGGTCCGTGGGGATTGTTGTTGTGTGGATGTCAGTGCGACCACAGTCATATGAGTCTACCGCAAAGAGATCTTGGAAATCCAAGAAAACTTGTTTCAACTTTTGCTTTTGTTCCAGAGTCACACAGGCATCAGCTAGGTTCACTCTCTCTTCCACCATCTGCCTGAAGCCTGGAAAGACTTCTGGTTTGGCTATTTCAGCGGCCTCCTCCAGCTGGGTGGAGAAGTCCCTGGTTAGAGTGCTGATTTGGACTGGAGGCTTCAGGTGGGAAAGGCAGCCCTCATGGACCTGGAAAATCACCTCATCCCTCCTGAAGTCACAAGTCACATCTTCCTTACCATAGGGGCAGGAAGTGTACACCAGGAAGTTCCCCCCATGCCGGGTAAAAATCCTGTCTGGTGTTGTGTTGTCCTCACTGTCACTGTCAAAACAGTCCTTGGGGATTGGTCCTAACAGTTCATTTACAAGATCAATGGAGAAATGTCGGTCATCAACCGCCATTCCAATAATGGTGCCTGCGGCTAGAGTAATACTCTTTAAGTCGCTGTTATCCACCTCTATTGGAATGGTGTCATGTTCTATGTTGACTAATGGTGTTGGGTTTACCCCCAACCCTTGCTGTTGGAGAGAAGCGTTTAGATGTATGTAAGCATCAGGTTTTTTCAACTCTTGTCCTCTTTTAACTTTCACTTCCAGGGAGAATTGTCGGGTCCTTTCTGGGATGGTGACTTCCTCTTTAACCTGAATTTCAACTGCATAAGGTAGCAATTGAGCTGACCTAAATGCTTTTTCTGGATCATCAAAGCCCATGGGATTATCCGCTAATCGGGACCAAGCTTTGAAGTTTATTAGGTCCAAACTAATGGCAAAGCGATTGAGAATGTCACTGCCTAAGTAAAAGGCGGCAGGGACGTCTCGCACGACCCAACAATTGTGGACTATGCTCTTGTTGCCAATGGAGATTTTGAGCATACACCTGCTTGGCAGGAGATGTTTTGAATTGGGTGCTTCCAGGTCCATTTCCCATTTGTCTATCAGTTTGAAGGTGGGAATGGCTGGATCTTTTGGGAGTTGGCGAAACATGGCTTCGCTGATGAAGCTCTTACCGTTGCTCACACACACTCGAGCGAGAACAGAGTCCTTCCCATCATTTAACTGAACAGGGATGAACAACTGCTCTCCAATTTGCTGAATATCAGCCAGGCTTTGAGCTGATTTCACATCTTTCTGGACTATAGGAGTGGGAGCTTCAGATTGTGGATTGGTATAGAATTTCAGAGTGTTTCCTTCCAGCGTGGAATACCACTTTAGACTGGAAGGAAGGTTGATTTTCAGAAATAGAGAGGACCCCCCATCACCAGTCTGTTGTCCTACTGCTATTACTGTCACGTCTGGAATTTGGTTGTTCTGGAAGTGAAATTCTACTTGGTCAGATTTTTGTTCAACCATGTGGCATGTGCCGTTTAAACTAACATGGTTGACACTCTGTTTTAATTTTATGGGTCGGCTAGTCTGAGTCCAGAGGACCTTGTTTACGCAATCTATTAGGGGTGACAACCTTCTCAGGAGGTCATTCCCTAGTAAACAAGGGGTGCCCTCTGGGGTCACAACTATGACCGGGTGTTTCAACTTATGTCGCCCAATTTTAATGTCCAAATCGGCAGTCCCCTCAACGGGAATTTCCTTCCCGTCAAAGTTCTGGAGTTGTCCAGGAAGTGAGGTGAGAGGAATTTGGTAATTCTCTCCCCTTCCTGCATTCAGTTCATCAAAGGCCCTTCTGGACAGAAGGGTAGCTGGAGATCCAGTGTCCACCAGTGCCGAGATTGTACCCTGCCCCTGTACTTGTACCGGGGCATAATATCTTCCCTCCTTCTCCTCAAGGGGGCACAGATAATGTACATTTTTGGACAACTGGTGGGCTAACTTTCTGGGTTTGGACATCGCGAGAGAAGAATTTTGGGCAGAATCTTGTGGAAAGCCTTGGGAATCTGAAAGAAAAATTTTGCAACTGGAGATCAGAGCCATTGTGGGTTCCCCTGGTTCCGGTTCTGGGCCGCCCCCCCCTTTTTGGAGGCAGTCCCCAGGATGGGTTTGGACCAGGGGATTTTCTGGCTGTTGGTTCTGGGATGAGATGGTGGGCGGCGGTAGCTCAGTCTCCACATCTCCCCAGTCTGGATTTGCATCCCTAGGGACCCATTTTTCTTTGGGAGGAGTTCCCCCCTCTCTGAAGGAGAAGATCCTTTTCCCAGGATCCTCTGAGGATCCCTCTCCCTCAAATTGGAAGATCTGTACCTCCTCCTCAAACTGAGTCTGTTTGGGTCTTTTGTTTCTCCTACCCCCCCTCTGCTCCTTAGGAGGCAGACTTTCCGGGGCAAGAGATTTTGTTTCCGGTTCCTGCGTTTCCAGGGGCTGTTTACAAGTGAGGAAGGAAGCTTCCTCCAAGGCTTTACACCCCCCTTCCCTTTGTGCCTCCTCCCTGGGAACCGGTGATTTATCGGGGTGCTGCCCCCGTCATTGTTCTGGAGCACCAGGTCCAGAGTTGGGTGCGTTCTGCGCCGGCATGCTGATCTGAGGGTTCTGCTGTGCCCTCAGTATATGACCCATATCCCGCGCCATGTTTTGAACCTGGCGCTCTAACTGGGAAACCCGCTCAGGCTGATACGGGGCCCTGTTTTCTCCCCTGGGCTGATCCCGGGAAGGGTAGCTGTCCCTCCTCTGGTAATACCCCGGGTTGGGAAGATTTGGGTACCCCTCCACCCTTGGCCTCCCCTCTCCCGGATTCAGTGGTCTGGGCTCAGGGAATTGGGGAAAGAAGGATGGATGGTTTTGGGGCTGAAAGTCGGGAGGATATCTGGGGAAAAAGTTCTGCCCAGGGTTTGGTAAATTTCTGCCCTCCTGTGGGAAGTTTGGAGGGAAGTTCCCTGGGTTAGGTGCTTGGCTGGATCCCCCCCTCTGGGCTGGAGGGGTCCACACATAACCCAGGATGGGTCGATTTCCCTTGTAACGTGGACTTACGTAATCAGGAGAGCGAGGGACCCCATTTGTGGGGCTGCCTCCCTGGCTCCCTGTCTGTGACTGGCCCGAGGACCTTCTGGGCCTAGCATTATTAGGTGCAGGTAGGTTTTTAGGCCCCCCCATCTCCAGATCCAAAACGGGGGTGACCTTTACCTCTGCCACCTTGACAGCAGCAGGGGTGCTGTTGGCTTTGGGGTTTTTCTGGGCATTGCTTTTATTTTCTATGGGCTTCTGCACCTCATAGATCCGGGTAGCCTGTTCAATGACCCAGTCTAAAGATCTTTTCTCATGAAAATCTCTCACGAGCTGGGTCATTATATATTTGGGCAAGGCATGGAAAAATGTATTGACAAACTCTCTACTATCTGTGCGCACCCTTCTGGTGGTTTGCGCAAAAGCACGCTTTAACTCCTGCACAAATTCTCGTGGGGCCTGATCCTCCCCACATTGCAAATTGTAGGCCGCCTTGCGAGCCTCTTGAGGATTTCTGTGAACAGAAAAATGTTTCAGGATGGCCGCCTTATATGTGGACCATCTTAAATGATTTTGGTCCTCCAGCCCTGCAAAGAAACTGGAGTATTCCGGGGAGAAGGTCCACTTTACATATTGAATGCAGCTTTGGCTGTCCTTCAAATGGAAAGTCTCCATCATTTGTTCAAACAACTCTAAGTGCTCCCAAACAGAATACTTAGCGTTCTTATGGTAAGGCGTGATGACGCTCCTGATCGCCTTAATCTGCTTTAAGGGGTCCTTAAGCAAGGCCCTTTTTGCCTTATTGGCCTTTTTGGTTCGGGTAACCCTGGTCCAATCGTCCTCGGACTCGGAGGCACTGCTCCCAGAGGTTCCCGTCTGTTCTTCCAGGTTTTCCCGGATTCTGCGAGCCTGGGAATGGCTGGCAGAATGTGGGGACCTGGTCTCCTGTGTCCTGCGCAGTTCAGAGGAGTCTTCAGATTCCTCCTTGCTGCCAGGATTTGATGGGTACCCCCTCCACTGACCTAACTGGGCAAAGGTTTTCAGGATGCCCTTAATGGGCCTACTCTCCTGGGGTTCCCCATTGAACTGTACTGTACTTGGGTGCCCATGCCCGGATGCCCACCCCTCCATTCCTGAGTGGTACTGGCCTATGAGCCCCATACTCTTAGCTGGATAGTAATCTGCCACCCCTGTGGCCCTGTGCTCATGTGCGCCAGGGGGCATGGGGGTGGCAGAGTCCAGGGACTGAGAGGTATGAGGGCCTCTGGTACTAGGGCTCCTGAGGTTATGCTCCGGAGTTTCCATTTCCCAGCGAACCTCATCTCTATCCGCCCCTGCTCCCTGTTGCAATGCAAGAGCCTGCATTTGTGCTTTCAGTTCCTCTGTTAAGGCCTTACTCGACTCTATCAGTTTCTCCTGCATCGCTACCTGCTGTTGGAGCCTATCATTGTGCTGGCAGAGGGCCTCATTTTGCCTCTGTGCTTCCTGGTTGGTCCTGGAGAACTGGGCCAGTCTTTGCTGCAGGAGGGTTACCTCCTGGGCAATGTCCCTATTGGCCTGCTCCTTTCTTGCTAGAGCATCCTCCACCCTTCTGGTGTGCTCTACCAAGTTCTGGTTTTCTTTTTGGAGGTCACCCAGTCCCTGGTGGGCCAGGTGATTTTCTTCCATTTTTCTTTTTAAATGGCAGACTTCCTGGCCTAAGGCGTCTCTTTCCTGACTAAGAGCCTGCATTTGTGCCGCCAGGTCGTCCCTTTGCCTTTGGAAGGCACCAGCATTCTGGCGCTCCTGATCAAACTCCGCCTGGGTATCCAGGTCTTTCAGAATTAGTTTGTTGCTCTCTGCCTTCACTCTATCTAGGTGGCCTTGCAGGGTGACTACCTGCTCAGCACATACCCTGTTGAAGTCCAGTTGTTGCTCCAGCTTTTTCTGGCTTTGCAGTAGGGAGTCCAAACCTTCTTGGTGTTCCTTCTGCAAGGCCAGAAATCTGGTATCCTGTTCTGACTTTTCCTTTTGCAGCACATCCATATCCTCCTTTATTTTAGTGATGTACAGTCTGCTGTCATTTTCTGACTCCTGGCTCCTCTGCAGCATCTGCTCAGAAGAGGCCAGGTCAGATTGGACCTTCTCTAACACCATATGTTGCCTTTTTGCCAGATCATGGCCTTCAGCACATTTATTCTGTATGGCTCCCATGTATAAATATAAATATGCCGCTATCCTAACAATCTTGTCGTGCTCATCTTTGGCCTTAGGAGCCATATATAGTTCACTCAGGGCCACGTGTAATGGACCCTGATCTCTATATATATCTGACCCTGTTTCAGTGACCTGTTGCGTGATGGCCTGCAACCAGACCGTTTGGTCCTGGTGAGTCCATTCACCTCTCACAAATAGTTTGTGTAAGAAGTGCTCTCTGGCTATTTTCATATCTACCAAGGTCGTCATTCTAGAGATTGGTCTCTGTCCTGACTTACAGAAGTTAGTATTTTAGTTTTGCAGAACAGAACTTTTCTTGGAGTGTCCCTTTTGAGGAATGCTTCACAGCGTAATGCAGCGTGGTGATCCGACTGGATGTATGTATCCCGTCAGTTAGCACACTGTATTAAGCTGCACAAGTGGTATTCTAACCCAGAATCCCGGATACGAGCCCCCACTTTGTAAGAGGATTCAATTCAGCACTACAGCCAAATTAACACCTAGTCTATAATACTGAATGAAAACCCTTATTGATATATCTTTAGGTCCAGTTCATGCGTTCTGGATGACTACCCTTGTATGACACCCCTCTCTTGGAATCCCCCTGACCCCACTGAGCCAAGAAGTAGTTCTGTTTTGCAAGTTTAAAAGGTTTATTTGATAATTTAAACAATAGATATATATATGACACTTTATAATAAATTAATAATTGAATAGCACACTTAATCTGATATGATAAAGATCAACAACGGAGAATCTGGCACTAACACGCTTCTCTATAATCAATAAGGAGTTGAGATGAAATGGATAAGGTAGCACACTGGTAAATAGGAACAAAAGAAGAAGGTGGTACAAAATGCTTTATAGAGTTCAAATGGAGGCAAGGTGGAATGAATGAAATGCCGTATAGAAATACTCAATATGATTTCAACAAAACAATGTAATCACTTTTCTCTGGCAATTCCCCCCCCCCCCTTGATGCAAGGCAAGGAAATGGAAGGAAACACACAGTTCTCAGAAATGCAATCAAATGTGATTCAGTTCAATCCCAGCAAGCTTAGACAACAGAAGTTTAAAACACAGATAGGAGTTTTGAAAACACAGGCCCAAATTGCTTTGATATGTGCTGGCAATGAATGAGAAATATGCTGGAAACGCTCTTAATTCCCTTTTAGAGGTTCAGGATGAGTGGTATCTAGTTAATATTAGTCCAGGCTCACACTAGCAATGATGCAGGGATAGTTAGCAGGTTAAACGAATTTCTGGCAAATGAAATCAGGCAAGCAGCAGCAGTTTTTACATGTGAAGAAATTGCAAATCGCGGTAAAATTCGCGGATGCGTGTTCCGCGATTGCGGTAAAACTATAAGGGGTAGGAATGCGGTTCTTGGTGCGATTCAAAGCTACGATTCTAAGCTTTTAAATAAAAGTTATTGCAAGTCTCTAACCCAAACGGTTGCGGAGATATGAGCAATTTAGTAAAGGTCGTTTTTGGTTTTGTAAATTTTAAACGCACACTTTTTCAAAATGACAAGTGACAAATTTTTGCAGCTAGAATGACAGGTGACAGCTAGGAGGCAGTTCTACTTAGGTTAAATAGATTGAATTAGATGAATTTAAACTAAAAGCTTGGTTCTACACAGTTTGCTATGTACTCACACTATATTCTTGAGTGAAATGGGCCTCGCCATGGATCTGGTCAGGGTTTTGGACTGGGCTCTGGTCACTCTCTCTGCTGGTCTGGGTCTCTCTGGTCTGGTCTCTTAGTTCTGGATAGATTGAAGTCTCTAGTTTGGCTCTCTGGAGGTTGATGGAGGTAAGTATGGATTTTTCCGGCAGGGCTTCCAGCGGCAGATGGATTTTGAAGGTCCCTATCTGTCCTGTCTGTCTGCTTTTATGTGTTTAGAATGTGGGTGTGTTCTAGCATCACTGACCCTACCTCTCTCTCAGCTTCTAATTGGTCAAACTTCCATTCCTCCGCTTGATTGGCAAACTGAACTGTGAGTCAGATTGATGTCATTTTACAGCCTGCAGAAAGTCCACTCCTCCTGTCAACTTACACACAAATCTAGATTTGAAACAAATACATATTTGCAGAGGTACATATTGTTTTAAAATCATATGCACCCATCATGCATCACAGGAGGTATCCCCTGTTCAAACTCTGCTCTTCCTGGGAGCTTGCATTCAGAACTGGCACATATTTCACTTTTTAACTGCTTTTTCAATTTCCGACATGGACCCAACTTTACATACATGTGTGCAGGGGGTAGGGACATTAACTGATGAAGTTTCAGATTTTTAACATGCACACATTTAGAGTAATATCCACTTTTCCGCTAAAACCCCCCTGAACATACCACCGGTTCCTACCACGTCTTAAACTGTGGGCAGAAAAATCACAAGAATTATGGTATCATTTATAAAATTTTCACATGTCCGCTCTATGAGTTATTCATCTTTTTAAAGTTATGTTCTGGCTCCAAAGGGGTGTGGTTTACCCTCAGCACAAGGTTGAATTTCTGGTTCTTTCCAGTCCTGCCAAGCCAGCTTGCTTCTCACAGGCAGTGCTCCTCCCAGCTTCTCCAGGAGGAAGCCACTTTTTACGACGTCTGTAATAAAAAACCTTTGCCTGAGTGGAGAGGGCTTTGTTCACTCTCTGGCAGAGCACAGGAAATTCAATTATCAGGTAGATGGCATATCCTTAGCCTGGGCAGCAAAAGGAAGGTTGGCCTGGGAACACAGTGGTGACTCAAGTTTCACTGCTGATGGGTAGTTGCTAGGCAAAATCAAGTTCCTTAAGCCAGACCTTCAGCTAACTTTTGTTGCTTTTAAAATAACTTGTAATTTTACACATGCAGCTAGAATGCTGATTCTAAGTGCAAAACTATGACATTTCAACAGTTACAAAGGCATGTGACACCAAACATAGGTCACTCATTTAATTTAACATTTTCGATTTTGGTGGTTTTAAATCCAGTTGCAGTTAGGCTTAAGCTGCTGACTCCATAGCATTTTTGTTATAAGCATTGTTTTTGGGCTCTTCATTTCCCAGATTTTGTAGGCACACAAAACTCCATTCTGCCAAATGTCTGCTGGTGTTCAGTGAATATTTTGCACATGTTGCAAGGTTTGAAATAGGCATTTTGCTTGCCTTCAGAAAAACACACAGAGTGGTTTTAAAACGCCGGCTTTTGGATAGTGGTGAGTACTGGTACTGCACTCATTTTTGGGATTTAAGAAATGAATTCCCCACACTTCTAGGTTGCATTTGGCAATCAGCATTGCCATTCCCAATGGTTTCAGACTACTGTGCGGGTAGTCCAATGGTGGTTTTAAAGCGCTTTGAAGCTAACCGGCGCTACTGTTTTTCCTTTGGCAACCCATTTCCCTCATGGCAACCCGGCCTTTCATTCTCGCACTGGTGGGTGGCAAGTGAGGCAACCATTTTGGTGGGCGCACAAACTGCGCAGCTTTCCTGGATTTCGGCGCACATGTGGGTTTTCCGCCATCTTGAATTTCCTAAGCCCACAGCACCAAATGTTGTAGCAGGATAGCTTAAACGTGGGTCAGGACACCCTACAGGGCTAGAATGCACTGACACCGGGTGGGACTGTAGTGAAACAGGGCAAGCATACACCGATGAGGGCTAGAATGCACTGACACGGGGTGGGACTATGGTGAAACAGGGCAAGCATACACCGATGAGGGCTAGAATGCACTGACACGGGGTGGGACTATAGTGAAACAGGGCAAGCATACACCGATGAGGGCTAGAATGCACTGACACGGGGTGGGACTATAGTGAAACAGGGCAAGCATACACCAATGAGGGCTAGAATGCACTGACACGGGGTGGGACTGTAGTGAAACAGGGCAAGCATACACCGATGAGGGCTAGAATGCACTGACATGGGGTGGGACTGTAGTGAAACAGGGCAAGCATACACCGATGAGGGCTAGAATGCACTGACACCGGGTGGGACTGTAGTGAAACAGGGCAAGCATACACCGATGAGGGCTAGAATGCACTGACACCGGGTGGGACTGTAGTGAAACAGGGCAAGCATGCACCGATGAGGGCTAGAATGCACTGACACCGGGTGGGACTGTAGTGAAACAGGGCAAGCATGCACCGATGAGGGCTAGAATGCACTGACACCAGGTGGGACTATAGTGAAACAGGGCAAGCATACACCGATGAGGGCTAGAATGCACTGACACAGGGTGGGACTATGGTGAAACAGGGCAAGCATACACCGATGAGGGCTAGAATGCACTGACACGGGGTGGGACTGTAGTGAAACAGGGCAAGCATACACCGATGAGGGCTAGAATGCACTGACACTGGGTGGGACTGTAGTGAAACAGGGCAAGCATGCACCGAGGAGGGCTAGAATGCACTGACACCGGGTGGGACTGTAGTGAAACAGGGCAAGCATGCAACGATGCGGGCTAGAATGCACTGACACCGGGTGGGACTGTAGTGAAACAGGGCAAGCATGCACCGATGAGGGCTAGAATGCACTGACACCGGGAGGGACTGTAGTGAAACAGGGCAAGCATGCACCGATGAGGGCTAGAATGCACTGACACCGGGTGGGACTGTAGTGAAACAGGGCAAGCATGCACCGATGAGGGCTAGAATGCACTGACACCGGGTGGGACTATAGTGAAACAGGGCAAACATGCACCGATGAGGGCTAGAATGCACTGACACCGGGTGGGACTGTCGTGAAACAGGGCAAGCATACACCGATGAGGGCTAGAATGCAGTGACACCGGGTGGGACTGTAGTGAAACAGGGCAAGCATACACCGATGAGATCTAGAATGCACTGACACAGGGTGGGACTGTGGTGAAACAGGGCAAGCGTACACCGATGAGGGCTAGAATGCACTGACACCGGATGGGACTGTGGTGAAACAGGGCAAGAGTACACCGATGAGGGCTAGAATGCACTGACACCGGGTGGGACTATAGTGAAACAGGGCAAGAGTACACCGATGAGGGCTAGAATGCACTGACACCGGGTGGGACTGTAGTGAAACAGGGCAAGCGTACACCGATGAGGGCTAGAATGCACTGACACCGGATAGGACTGTGGTGAAACAGGGCAAGAGTACACCGATGAGGGCTAGAATGCACTGACACCAGGTGGGACTGTAGTGAAACAGGGCAAGAGTACACCGATGAGGGCTAGAATGCACTGACACCGGGTGGGACTGTAGTGAAACAGGGCAAGCATACACCGATGAGGGCTAGAATGCACTGACACCGGGTGGGACTGTAGTGAAACAGGGCAAGCATACACCGATGAGGGCTAGAATGCACTGACACCGGGTGGGATTATGGTTAAACAGGGCAAGCATACACCGATGAGGGCTAGAATGCACTGACACGGGGTGGGACTATGGTGAAACAGGGCAAGCATACACCGATGAGGGCTAGAATGCACTGACACGGGGTGGGACTGTAGTGAAACAGGGCAAGCATACACCGATGAGGGCTAGAATGCACTGACACGGGGTGGGACTGTAGTGAAACAGGGCAAGCATACACCAATGAGGGCTAGAATGCACTGACACGGGGTGGGACTGTAGTGAAACAGGGCAAGCATGCACCGATGAGGGCTAGAATGCACTGACACCGGGTGGGACTGTAGTGAAACAGGGCAAGCGTGCACCGATGAGGGCTAGAATGCACTGACACCGGGTGGGACTGTAGTGAAACAGGGCAAAAGTACACCGATGAGGGCTAGAATGCACTGACACCGGGTGGGACTATAGTGAAACAGGGCAAGAGTACACCGATGAGGGCTAGAATGCACTGACACCGGGTGGGACTGTAGTGAAACAGGGCAAGCATACACCGATGAGGGCTAGAATGCACTGACACCGGGTGGGACTGTAGTGAAACAGGGCAAGCATACACCGATGAGGGCTAGAATGCACTGACACGGGGTGGGACTGTAGTGAAACAGGGCAAGCATGCACCGATGAGGGCTAGAATGCGCTGACACCGGGCGGGACTGTAGTGAAACAGGGCAAGAATGCACCGATGAGGGCTAGAATGCGTGGACACCGGGCGGGACTGTAGTGAAACAGGGCAAGCATACACCGATGAGGGCTAGAATGCACTGACACGGGGCGGGACTGTAGTGAAACAGGGCAATCATACACCGATGAGGGCTAGAATGCACTGACACGGGGCGGGACTGTAGTGAAACAGGGCAAGCATGCACCGATGAGGGCTAGAATGCACTGACACCGGGTGGGACTGTAGTGAAACAGGGCAAGCATGCACTGATGAGGGCTAGAATGCACTGACACCGGGTGGGACTGTAGTGAAACAGGGCAAGAATGCACCGATGAGGGCTAGAATGCACTGGCACCGGGCGGGACTGTAGTGAAACAGGGCAAGCGTACACCGATGAGGGCTAGAATGCACTGACACCGGGCGGGACTGTAGTGAAACAGGGCAAGAATACACCGATGAGGGCTAGAATGCACTGACACCGGGTGGGACTGTAGTGAAACAGGGCAAGCATACACCGATGAGGGCTAGAATGCACTGACACCGGGCGGGACTGTAGTGAAACAGGGCAAGAATACACCGATGAGGGCTAGAATGCACTGACACCGGGCGGGACTGTAGTGAAACAGGGCAAGCATACACCGATGAGGGCTAGAATGCACTGACAACGGGCGGGACTGTAGTGAAACAGGGCAAGCATACACCGATGAGGGCTAGAATGCACTGACACCGGGCGGGACTGTAGTGAAACAGGGCAAGCATACACCGATGAGGGCTAGAATGCACTGACACCGGGCGGGACTGTAGTGAAACAGGGCAAGCATACACCGATGAGGGCTAGAATGCACTGACACCGGGCGGGACTGTAGTGAAACAGGGCAAGCATACACCGATGAGGGCTAGAATGCACTGACACCGGGCGGGACTGTAGTGAAACAGGACAAGCATACACCGATGAGGGCTAGAATGCACTGACACCGGGCGGGACTGTCCTGAAACAGGGCAAGCATACACCGATGAGGGCTAGAATGCACTGACACCGGGCGGGACTGTAGTGAAACAGGGCAAGCATACACCGATGAGGGCTAGAATGCACTGACACCGGGCCGTACTGTCCTGAAACAGGGCAAGCATACACCGATGAGGGCTAGAATGCACTGACACCGGGCGGGACTGTAGTGAAACAGGGCAAGCATACACCGATGAGGGCTAGAATGCGCTGACACCGGGCGGTACTGTCCTGAAGCAGGGCAAGCATACACTGATGAGGGCTAGAATGCACTCACACCGGGCGGGACTGTAGTGAAACAGGGCAAGCATACACCGATGAGGGCTAGAAAGCACTGACACCGGGTGGGACTGTAGTGAAACAGGGCAAGCATACACCGATGAGGGCTAGAAAGCACTGACACCGGGTGGGACTGTAGTGAAACAGGGCAAGCATACACCAATGAGGGCTAGAATGCACTGACACAGGGTGGGACTGTAGGGAAACAGGGCAAGCATACACTGATGAGGGCTAGAAGGGCTAGAATGCACTGACACCGGGTGACGCCGGGTGGGACTAGAGTGAAACAGGGCAAGCATACACCGATGAGGGCTAGAATGCACTGACACCGGGTGGGACTGTAGTGAAACAGGGTAAGAATACACCGATGAGGGCTAGAATGCACTGACACCGGGTGGGACTACAGTGAAACAGGGCAAGCATACACCGATGAGGGCTAGAATGCACTGACACAGGGTGGGACTGTAGGGAAACAGGGCAAGCATACACTGATGAGGGCTAGAAGGGCTAGAATGCACTGACACCGGGTGACGCCGGGTGGGACTGTAGTGAAACAGGGCAAGCATACACCGATGAGGGCTAGAATGCACTGACACCGGGTGGGACTGTAGTGAAACAGGGTAAGAATACACCGATGAGGGCTAGAATGCACTGACACCGGGTGGGACTACAGTGAAACAGGGCAAGCATACACAGATGAGGGCTAGAAAGCACTGACACCGGGTGGGACTGTAGTGAAACAGGGCAAGCATACACTGATGAGGGCTAGAATGCACTCACACTGGGTGGGACTGTAGTGAAACAGGGCAAGCATACACTGATGAGGGCTAGAATGCACTGACACCGGGCGGGACTGTAGTGAAACAGGGCAAGCATACACTGATGAGGGCTAGAATGCACTGACACCGGGCGGTACTGTCCTGAAACAGGGCAAGCATACACTGATGAGGGCTAGAATGCACTCACACTGGGTGGGACTGTAGTGAAACAGGGCAAGCATACACTGATGAGGGCTAGAATGCACTGACACCGGGCGGGACTGTAGTGAAACAGGGCAAGCATACACTGATGAGGGCTAGAATGCACTGACACCGGGCGGTACTGTCCTGAAACAGGGCAAGCATACACTGATGAGGGCTAGAATGCACTGACACCGGGTGGGACTGTAGTGAAACAGGGCAAGCATACACTGATGAGGGCTAGAATGCACTGACACCGGGCGGTACTGTCCTGAAGCAGGGCAAGCATACACTGATGAGGGCTAGAATGCACTCACACCGGGTGGGACTGTAGTGAAACAGGGCAAGCATACACCGATGAGGTCTAGAAAGCACTGACACCGGTGGGACTGTAGTGAAACAGGGCAAGAATGCACCGATGAGGGCTAGAATGCACTGGCACCGGGTGGGACTGTAGTGAAACAGGGCAAGCATACACCAATGAGGGCTAGAATGCACTGACACCGGGCGGGACTGTAGTGAAACAGGGCAAGAATACACAGATGAGGGCTAGAATGCACTGACACTGGGCGGGACTGTAGTGAAACAGGGCAAGCATACACCGATGAGGGCTAGAATGCACTGACACTGGGCGGGACTGTAGTGAAACAGGGCAAGAATACACCGATGAGGGCTAGAATGCACTGACACCGGGCGGGACTGTAGTGAAACAGGGCAAGCATACACCGATGAGGGCTAGAATGCACTGACAACGGGCGGGACTGTAGTGAAACAGGGCAAGCATACACCGATGAGGGCTAGAATGCACTGACACCGGGCGGGACTGTAGTGAAACAGGGCAAGCATACACCGATGAGGGCTAGAATGCACTGACACCGGGCGGGACTGTAGTGAAACAGGGCAAGCATACACCGATGAGGGCTAGAATGCACTCACACCGGGCGGGACTGTAGTGAAACAGGGCAAGCATACACCGATGAGGGCTAGAAAGCACTGACACCGGGCGGGACTGTAGTGAAACAGGGCAAGAATGCACCGATGAGGGCTAGAATGCACTGGCACCGGGCGGGACTGTAGTGAAACAGGGCAAGCATACACCGATGAGGGCTAGAATGCACTGACACCGGGCGGGACTGTAGTGAAACAGGGCAAGAATACACCGATGAGGGCTAGAATGCACTGACACCGGGCGGGACTGTAGTGAAACAGGGCAAGCATACACCGATGAGGGCTAGAATGCACTGACACTGGGCGGGACTGTAGTGAAACAGGGCAAGAATACACCGATGAGGGCTAAAATGCACTGACACCGGGCGGGACTGTAGTGAAACAGGGCAAGCATACACCGATGAGGGCTAGAATGCACTGACAACGGGCGGGACTGTAGTGAAACAGGGCAAGCATACACCGATGAGGGCTAGAATGCACTGACACCGGGCGGGACTGTAGTGAAACAGGGCAAGCATACACCGATGAGGGCTAGAATGCACTGACACCGGGCGGGACTGTAGTGAAACAGGGCAAGCATACACCGATGAGGGCTAGAATGCACTGACACCGGGCGGGACTGTAGTGAAACAGGGCAAGCATACACCGATGAGGGCTAGAATGCACTGACACCAGGCGGGACTGTAGTGAAACAGGGCAAGCATACACCGATGAGGGCTAGAATGCACTGACACCGGGCGGGACTGTAGTGAAACAGGGCAAGCATACACCGATGAGGGCTAGAATGCACTGACACCGGGCGGGACTGTAGTGAAACAGGGCAAGCATACACCGATGAGGGCTAGAATGCACTGACACCGGGCGGGACTGTAGTGAAACAGGGCAAGCATACACCGATGAGGGCTAGAATGCACTGACACCGGGCGGGACTGTCCTGAAACAGGGCAAGCATACACCGATGAGGGCTAGAATGCACTGACACCGGGCGGGACTGTCGTGAAACAGGGCAAGCATACACCGATGAGGGCTAGAATGCACTGACACCGGGCGGGACTGTAGTGAAACAGGGCAAGCATACACCGATGAGGGCTAGAATGCACTGACACCGGGCGGTACTGTCCTGAAACAGGGCAAGCATACACCGATGAGGGCTAGAATGCACTGACACCGGGCGGGACTGTAGTGAAACAGGGCAAGCATACACCGATGAGGGCTAGAATGCACTGACACCGGGCGGTACTGTCCTGAAGCAGGGCAAGCATACACTGATGAGGGCTAGAATGCACTCACACCGGGCGGGACTGTAGTGAAACAGGGCAAGCATACACCGATGAGGGCTAGAAAGCACTGACACCGGGTGGGACTGTAGTGAAACAGGGCAAGCATACACCGATGAGGGCTAGAAAGAACTGACACCGGGTGGGACTGTAGGGAAACAGGGCAAGCATACACTGATGAGGGCTAGAAGGGCTAGAATGCACTGACACCGGGTGACGCCGGGTGGGACTAGAGTGAAACAGGGCAAGCATACACTGAGGAGGGCTAGAATGCACTGACACCGGGTGGGACTGTAGTGAAACAGGGTAAGAATACACCGATGAGGGCTAGAATGCACTGACACCGGGTGGGACTACAGTGAAACAGGGCAAGCATACACAGATGAGGGCTAGAAAGCACTGACACCGGTTGGGACTGTAGTGAAACAGGGCAAGCATACACTGAAGAGGGCTAGAATGGACTGACACCGGGCGGGACTGTCCTGAAAGAGGGCAAGCATACACTGATGAGGGCTAGAATGCACTCACACTGGGTGGGACTGTAGTGAAACAGGGCAAGCATACACTGATGAGGGCTAGAATGCACTGACACCGGGCGGGACTGTAGTGAAACAGGGCAAGCATACACTGATGAGTGCTAGAATGCACTGACACCGGGCGGTACTGTCCTGAAACAGGGCAAGCATACACTGATGAGGGCTAGAATGCACTCACACTGGGTGGGACTGTAGTGAAACAGGGCAAGCATACACTGATGAGGGCTAGAATGCACTGACACCGGGCGGGACTGTAGTGAAACAGGGCAAGCATACACTGATGAGGGCTAGAATGCACTGACACCGGGCGGTACTGTCCTGAAACAGGGCAAGCATACACTGATGAGGGCTAGAATGCACTGACACCGGGCGGTACTGTCCTGAAGCAGGGCAAGCATACACTGATGAGGGCTAGAATGCACTCACACCGGGTGGGACTGTAGTGAAACAGGGCAAGCATACACCGATGAGGGCTAGAAAGCACTGACACCGGGTGGGACTGTAGTGAAACAGGGCAAGCATACACCGATGAGGGCTAGAAAGCACTGACACCGGGAGGGACTGTAGTGAAACAGGGCAAGCATACAACGATGAGGGCTAGAATGCACTGACACCGGGTGGGACTGTAGGGAAACAGGGCAAGCATACACTGATGAGGGCTAGAAGGGCTAGAATGCACTGACACCGGGTGACGCCGGGTGGGACTAGAGTGAAACAGGGCAAGCATACACTGAGGAGGGCTAGAATACACTGACACCGGGTGGGACTGTAGTGAAACAGGGTAAGAATAGACCGATGATGGCTAGAATGCACTGACACCGGGTGGGACTACAGTGAAACAGGGCAAGCATACACAGATGAGGGCTAGAAAGCACTGACACCGGGTGGGACTATAGTGAAACAGGGCAAGCGTACACCGATGAGGGCTAGAATGCACTGACACCGGGTGGGACTAAAGCTAAACAGGGCAAGAATACACCGATGAGGGCTAGAATGCACTGACACCGGGTGGGTCTGTCGTGAAACAGGGCAAGCATACACCGATGAGGGCTAGAATGCACTGACACCGGGTGGGACTGTCGTGAAACAGGGCAAGCATACACCAATGAGGGCTAGAATGCACTGACACCGGGTGGGACTGTCGTGAAACAGGGCAAGCATACACCGATGAGGGCTAGAATGCACTGACACCGGGTGGGACTAAAGCGAAACAGGGCAAGAATACACCGATGAGGGCTAGAATGCACTGACACCGGGTGGGACTGTCGTGAAACAGGGCAAGAATACACCGATGAGGGCTAGAATGCACTGACACCGGGTGGGACTGTAGTGAAACAAGGCACTGATGAAGGATAGCATGACCTAATGAAGGAGTTTAATGCACGAACACATGGAGAGAATGAACTTATACAGGTGTGGAACGCACTGGGAGATAGGAGCTTAGGAAATCGGGGAGCAGATGCCAAACACGGGCATGCAGTGGGGCAGAAGGTTTGTGGTAGCATGGGTGCGTTTCCCTCCTCTTAGGAGGACCATTGGTCGGCAAAAGCGGGTGGCAGATCTGTCCCAAAGAGTTCTGATAACCGGGTTGTGCTTCCAAGACATACTTTGGGAATAGTGAGTGGGGGGACATTGTAATTTTGTATGCATTAAGCCAGGGCTGGAGTGTGTAAGCCAGGGCAATGCTGGAAGTTTGGCGGCTTATTTTCCAGGATGGCCCTGTACTTTGCCCCCAGAGGTCAAACTACAGAATGTTAATTTGTGACTTCCAAGCATGAGCTAAGAGTGCTATGGTCAAGAGTAGACTGTGCATAAAGGGGCATGGTGTTGTTACTAGAAGGCAATGATATGATATGGCATTTAGAACGCGCCTATCGAAGAGTGTTTCAAGGCGCAACAAGGGAATGCACAGGTCAAAATAAGAAGGCCTGTCACCAAAAAGGTTCCTTTGTTCCATGTCATGATAGAATTTATTTTGGTTTGGGGTGAGACACACTGGTGGAAGCAGGACATCCCAGTATAGAAACACAGAGCTTCCATATTGAGAAAATAAATCTGACCTGCCTATGCAGGGTGTGTATAGTGGAGTATGGGAAAGGCGGTGGTGGATGAGCGACCAAACAGGACAGAAAGGGAATGAAGAGTCCGATGTCTGTGCTTCTGGAAGCAGGCCCGTAGTGGCACCCTTCTCTCGTGCTATGTTACTACAGAGTCCGATGCCTGTGCTTCTGGAAGCAGGCCCGTAGTGGCACCCTTCTCTCGTGCTATGTTACTACAGAGTCCGATGCCTGTGCTTCTGGAAGCAGGCCCGTAGTGGCACCCTTCTCTCGTGCTATGTTCCTACACTCACAGGACCGACGACTGACATGGGTTCGAACGCACGCTTTGAAATGGGCCCATTGCAGGTTAAAAGCACTTATACATGGTTACAATTAAATAATATGGAATTGCAATGCTCATACAGAGTTAGAAATAATTAATAAGGGTAAGAAGGCACATAATCAAGGTTGTAAATACACTAGTAGAGAAATGGAATCCACTGATCAGTCCGAGAGGTTTTGGCCAGCCCCATCCACATGGCCGTCTAACCACCCACTCCTAAGTCTTTAGCACATCTGATGCTCCCGTCCGCTACCTTAGGCTGGGTCACAGTTCTGCTACTTATTCCTCTGGCTTTCCCGCTTCGTTAGAATTCGCTTATTTTTACATTCTCCTATAGTGACAAATCAACTTCCGGTGCACCAGTGGTCCCGGGATGAATATCGGTTTCTAAACCATCAATCAGCCCCACACCTCTAGTACACCAGAAGGGATCTGAACAGATTGGAACACAAGTCAATTATAAATCTCCTTGTCCAATTTTGGTAATGTGGACGGAACGGCAGGCTTATCTCTGCAACATAGCGAAAATACAATTATTACCCAATGATAAAAGGGACTGTCCAGTCAAGGTTGTATACAAATATCTACTTTATTATTATTACGACAGACAGTCCTAGCACACTACAAAATACACCCCACACTGTGAAGGAACACAGAGGACGGACCGTTTCACAAAGGAAAGGGATGTACTCTGGATACTGACAGGAGGGTCGTCGGTAAAGCAATCAGTCTTAATTGCTCAAGGTTATTTGGTTTCAGCACCAAGGGATCAAGGGGTCGTAAATGTCACTAGGGGCCTTCGGAGAAGGACCAAGGGGACAGAATCACAATGTACCTGGTGCTTGAGACGATTTTGATGCTTGGCGGTGCATTCCTCCTAGCTTCTTTGCAGGGCTTGTGTCGTCCTTTAAGGCGGACGGCCCAAAGCTGAGGAGAGTGTTTGCAGACAGCGGCCTCTTCCGTTGTTCAGAGACTCTATAGCACTTCCCACCTAGGAAGTTTGCTGGCAGAACCTAGCAGGGCATGTTGTCTGCTGGCTGGGTACCGGTTCTGGAGCTGCTGGACGGCTCCTCTGATTCAGGTATCTCCCTCTGTTCCCTGGGAGATGTTTAGGGGAGGGATCTTGCTTCCCTCTTGGAGGTCCTGGCCTTCCTTCACTGGCGGAAGCTGTAAGGTAGACTGTACCTTCAGCCGGGGTCCAATGCTGAGCTCTTCTTTCCTGCTTCTGGTGAACCATTCAGATGATCTGCTAAGTGACGGGTTCAGCCCTCTTTTAAAGCCAAATGGGACCCAGTGATTGGTGCAGACTAAGCCTACCTTAAGGAACCAATCCAGGGTCCCCACCAACAATCTTCTGTTATGCGTGGGGTCAGGATCAGAGTGCTTGGCAACAGAAAAGGTACGAGGTGACAACATGTAATCCTAAGTCTCACCCATCTTCCTGTCTGTTGTAGATCAAAGTGTCTCTCTGGTTAACGGAGCCCTCTGTGGCTCTTGATCAAAGTGCAGGTCTCCCTTGACGTTTGTGGTGAGAACAGACTTCTGTCTCCCTCAAATCACAAACTTAGTCCCTCTGAAAGGGGTCCACGCTTCAGGGGTTGCCTTCTGTAAAAAGTCGACCCAGGCATGCCAGTCATTGTTCTTCATACAGAGGGGGGGGCTAGCTTTAAGGTGACACATTGCATATCAAAGAGGTGTTAGTTTTCCTGCCCATTATTCAAGTTCTGTGACTAGGCCTGTTCACAGGCATACTTCAATTAACTCTCATCAGTATGCGCCGCCACCACACAGAACTTAGACAATAGCACAGGGCGGATCATGAAGCCTTTGATACTTAATTAGGCTCGCCATGGGAGGAGGAAGGTGTTGCCCTTCTCCTCTAGATCTTTTCGTGCAGTCCTCGCTGCCACCTGTCAAATAAATATGACATGGAGGACTGCGCCTGTGGGCTATACCTCCTAGAGTACACCGAACTATGTGTTTGTTGTGTGTCGAGCATTAGAAAATGTGTGAGAATTAGCCCCACACATTTTCGGAGGGTGATCTCACATCATTCATTTTTATTTTCAAAAAAATCAAGAAAGCTCAGGCGAGTGCACACTCCCCGTACCGATGGTCGAATTCCTCACACCTATTCCAGTAGCAAACATGTTCTCTCCCATTGTGTGATCGGACGTGCTTAAGAGTCCCATTGTGGGTTGGTAGTCCAGTTAGGGCCCTTCTCAGGAACACCCGGGTATGTGTTTAGTAGAGCAATGTGTGTACAAAGTGTGAGCAATTCCCTTTTAACAAGGCCCTCAGAAAGCATGAGGTTGCCAATTCCATTTACATGACTTCCTCTTTCTCTCCCTTTGGAGCTGATGAGGGTGCGCTGTTCCTCTCCCCGCCTCTCCCCTGCCTCTCCCCTGCCCTCTGGGTAGGGGTTATAGGCACACCTTCCATAATATACACTGTTAATAGCATCGCTGTCGATCAAAGCAGAGCTGGATTGAGTGGAAATTGAATTACTTTAGTCAGTATTGTAAGAATCATTTCATGTTAATGTAGCGATAAAACTAAAATGATATTCGATAAAGGTCGCAGATTGGCAACGTTTTTTATGGATTCAAGTGCATTGGAGTATAAACATGTGGTCTCATATTTTACGGTAGATTTATCTTGGGAGAGATATTTTTGTGGGATTGTGGAGAGTACTATAAGTGCTTTTTAGGGTCTATTAGTGTTTTACCACCTGTACAGAGACTTCTGATTGCCCCAATTAGAAGACAGATCTAAAGGCGGGCTGTTCCCACTGTGTTGCAAGGATCCGTGATTTGGGGTTCGGTTATCGGCACTAGCTAACGACATACATTGGAAGGTTCGTCTTGGAGGAAATCGATTGGCCCCTTTATTACTATACGATTTCATCACCAGGCCTCTATTTAGTACTTGGACCAGGAACTCTTATCTGTAATATTGAGAATGAAAGGGTTAAAGTGCTCTGTTCAATGACATGCTCACGCCGGGAACTATCACAGCGATGCCAGGCTGTAGTGATAATCGCGATCCAGTGTTGGGCGTCATCTGGACATCAGGCTTGACTGTGCAGCCTACGGAGGCCTGGCGAGACGGAACGCTGAGTCCAGCTAATTGTCCCGGAAGAAACAGTTTTAACAGGATTTGCCCTAATGAATGTACCTAGAAAATGAGCTCAATTCTTCATCTCTCTTTTCCCCCCACTCTCGCCATCTCCATATTAATGTTCTCCCATTGCTGTTTCCACGAAGGCCCCTCTGTGAGGCACCGCGGGCGCTGTGTTCTGTCAATGCTGCTATCGGCGCTTGGGAGATGTTTGCTTGGCCTGAGGATAGATGTGGATGTGATGGGTGATCGATCAATAAACGCTATTGATCACGGGCTATTTTCAACCCCAGTTCCTACACCCTCGGATTGAGTGCCTGAAACCAAAGTGCAATGATAGGGAACTCGGAGCAGAGCAGAAACAGTGCTGCCGTGTTGGGGGCCGTTCCTCGCCCATCAGCAGATCTACAGGCGGTTCAGGGGGGGAAACAGGGTTCTTTGAACCCAAGGCAGGTAAGAGATACCCTGAAATAAGATGTGCGCCGGCAAGATTTGAGTGCCCCCCCCCAAACCTTATAAAGAAAGAGATAAACACTCAGACATGAGCCGGCGTCAGCAGCTGAGGACAATGATGCCCAGCTGGAGGCAAGGATGAGTTGAGGGGGAGCAATTGACCACACTGGGCCCAGCCCACCGCCCCAGACCAGCTGTCATGCTGAGGCGCTGAGCAACCTGCAAATAAAAATGTTAGTACAGGAGATGGGCCACGCCCTCAGTTCATAATATTAAGGGAGGGACAGTACACCTTTTACAGGCTTTTATGTCAATGTTAAAAGTATTTGTACCTGTTAGGCAGAAACCTGTGCAGTTCCCTCTGGGACCACTGCAAAAGATTTAAGACTACAGGTGTTTGGCAGTAAACCCACTTGGTAGCAGTCTGTACCACACAGATTCACTTGGTAGCTGTGGCTGAGCAGTCAGACTTCCCTCAAGAAGAGTTAGGCAGTATGCAAAGTATACACAATAGGCACTCAGATACAACAATATAAGCAAACACCGACCAGAGCTTTGGTGTAAATGTATATAATTATTTATTTAAAGACACACTTGTAAATTACACTAGCACAAAGAGAGGTAAAATAAATTCAACACACAGTCACTATAATATATATACAACCCTAATTACTTATTAAACAAGTCTTAATGAGAAACACCACTTATTATCATACAGAGGTGAGCGCTTAACATAAGATGGCACTCTAAAAAGTTATTAAAAAAGTGGGGAAAAAGCAAAATTATGAAAGCACACAAATTTCAATACTTTTCAAAGAACCACAGTGAGGCAGGTTAGGCAAAGTCTACTGGGAACAAGGAAGTTCAAATGCCAGGCCCACTCTTAGAGAGAGCAAGCAAAATGTGTCCAGGATCACACAGTGGAGTTATGGCCAAAGAGTCTTTGTAGAAAGTTCGCAGAAGATTGAAATCAAGTCAGGAAAAGTTAGTTAACAGGCCCCAGGCTAGCCCAGGTTACAAACTCGAGGATTTACTGTCATCCCGAACGATCTGCCGCAAGGGAAGCCTGGCGGGACACAGTACCTGAAAGTGGGAAGAACGCTCCAGCGGGGGCAGTTGTTCCTGGCAGCGGATGCAAGTCGGTGTTTCGTCCAGAGGAAGAGGAGGTCTCGACGTGGAGCAAAGCTGAAGGTCGTTGCTCTGCCAGGGAAGAAACCAGCCACAGAGTTTCCCTGTTACAAGGTATCACCCTGTTCTTCGCGGTAGTGGTGATCCGTGGTATTCCGGTTGCCAGGGTGCTTGGCACGGGCAAGGCGGCCACGAGATGGTCCAGGAAGGCGAAAAGACGGGCAAACTGGTTATCCCCACCAGTCAAAGGAAGAAGACTCTCCGGGCTGGAGATCTCCTCTGTCATCGGGAAAAGTGGTGAGACGGTTCCGCAGGGCTCCACCGGTGGTGTCGTCGTTGCAGGTTGACTCAGCTTCTCCCTCCTCGGATTCTTTAGGTCCTGTGGTGACTTCTCAAGTTCCAGTCCCCAAAGCCCTGGTTTTATGCAGAAAACCCCCATTCATTCAGCCTAGCTGTCAATCAAACATGCTAAGTGGTGAACCGGGCGGCTCACCACTTGGGCCAATCACACAAGAATGCGACTTGAGTTACCAAGGTAACTCAGTCCAGGGTGCCTAAACCCCCTCCGGCACCCCCTGTGGTACCCAGACAGAGTGGCACCACTTTTGGAGGCTTCTGTGGAGAAGCCCGCCAAAAAGTGGAACAAATGGCTCGACTTGGGTTGGAGTCACAGAAGCGAACACAAACACCATTTTGGAACCAAGTTTCGGCAAAAATTACCAACCGGTGAATTAATATTAATTTAATAAACCGGCGGTATGTTTGTGTCTATATTAAAAAGTGGTAGCCTCGAACAATGGGAAATCCCATAGGAATGTATTTGCGGTTGAATATAAAAAGTAGTATCCACTGCCACCAGCCAAAGCTCGGTCGGGGGGGACTGGACAGTGCCCCCTTGAACAACAGACCCCGGGGCAATCGAATTGCCCCGACCAGTACGTCCACAATAGGATGGTTTATACTGGTTCTGTTCACAATTTGAGACTAGTAAAGCCAATGGTGACTTTACATGCCCTGGGAGACAGTAGTCAGTCCCAGGGTATGGAGTCTATGTTTGGGGGTCGCTACGACACCCCTGGGTTTCTGCACGGAGGGTGCTGTGTAACCCACATACCAAAAACACATGAAGCCCTATTGGGTAAAGGACCCCATGGCCCATAGAACACATACAAAGTCAAAGGAACACCTCAAATCATGTCTAAGAGTGGGAGGAAAAGAGTCTCACTCTTAGCAGGAGAAAAAAATAAACCCCAAAAATCCAGCAAAGCTGCTGGGGGACTCACTAGGTTTGGGAAATTGGCCTTTACAGAGAATTCTCCCTAACAGTACCGAGCACCGTCACCCACGGAATTGGTCCCCAAGTGCTCAGGCGGATCTGAAAACAAGAAGGCGCGAATGGGTTAGTCGTGTGAAGGGGGAATGGGAAAGTGAGAGAAGTTGTGTGCTGTTGTCAGCTTCAGTTCGGTTTTCACCATGCGCTGAGCTTTGTGGGAATATCGGACTGATGCAAGACCTCGTGTGCTGTTGCTGTGGTTTATGTGTTGTTTGTTTGTTGTTGCGGTGTGGTGAAGAGTGTGCGGTTTGATGAGCGAGAAGATGGTTGTTTGGATTTTCGTGTGAGTTGGTATGCAGAGATTTGAGCATAGAGTTAGTGGATTATATGACTCTTAATCCCTGTCATTCGTGTTCTATGTATACGGTTGTCCCCAGCTGTATTGTTTTGAACTTAGTGTAATAGGTAGGGGCGTGTCTTGTCCCCCACTCTGGTGTTGGTGCTCCCTTGCTATCTATTTTCTGTTGGTGGTCCATTGTTGCCTGTATGTAGTTTTTTAGGCCAAGGTGTTATTGATATCTCATCCTTGCCCCTCCATCCCGATCTATCTGTGATCTCTCTTTGGTATCGTTCTATCATATCTATCTCTCAGTTGGTAAGTTGATATGACGTGGATTGTTCTTCCGTGACTTCTCTCTGCAGTGTTACAGCTGTGTATGTGGCCCCAAAGGCGTTTTTCTAGTTATGGGTTGAACAGGCAGGATTTGAGGAGTTTTCTGGATAGTAGGTGATTTCTTGTGTTATGTTATGTATGTTATTTGGTATCTCGTTCCAGGTTTTTGGGGCGAGGTGAGAGAAAGAAGAACCTCAACATTTTCTTTTATTGTAAGTTTTGGTTCCATACGGATGTCGCTGCTCGATCTGAGCATCCTTGTTGGGCGATGTAGGCTTAATTTATCTCTGAAGAACTCATCTATAAAACACATCAACTTCCATCTTTCTTTCCCATTCCGGTATGACCCTTTCATGATCCCCATCCAACCTCGCTGTGTTAGGTACAAAGTAGAGGCTACAATGTGAAAGCAGCCCCCCAACATATGAACTTTGGCCAAGTTCTTTGTTACACTCCCCCTGGGCCACATACCTCCATTCCAACTCTTCCATCTGTCTTCCTATATGTATCTTCTGCATTCCTTTCTTTTACATCAGCTTGATTGACAGCTGCAGACTGCCATGACATGTGGTGTAACTCTAGTCCCACTAGTCAGTCCTGTATAATGGCATTAAAGAGTCAATAAAGTACAGAGCCTTCTTGCATCATAACTGCTTTGGTGCATCTGAGGGAATGCGGCCAGGCTCCAGGTAAGTTCCACACCGCTCGCCCCGTCTGGCCTGGGAGAGCAGATGGCGGGCAGACCACCCGGCGGTGGTGGTGCTCCGGGTCACACCGCTGGTGCCGTCAGAGTTTTATCCTCTTCACGACCCGCCACGTCTGGACCTGTGGCAGGTGGACTTTCCCGGTATAGCCATGGTGACAACTTCACCGGGGTGCCACACACTGTGGGGCCCGGGACGTTCACTTCTTGGTCCGCCTGGTCTGGTCCCTTGGCAGGCAATAGTCCTCAGGCCGCACTCTGGTTCCGGTCGCTGCAACACATGGGGCCTCATTACACGGTAGGCGGTAGGGGTTTACCGGTACCGGTAAGGGCAGCGGTACCGGTAAACCCCTACCGCCTTACCGCCTTACGCGGTACCGTAATTAGCACCTTCCCCATTCCCATTATGCCCTATGGGGGCACAAATGGGAATGGGGAAGAGCCTTGGTGAATGGGGAATTACCGGCCCCGCTCACCTTGGAGTAGGGCGGTAATTCCGCCATCCACCAAGGCGGACACGGTAAAATACCGGCGGCAACCATGGTGCTATTAGCCCCATGGTTACCGCCTACCATGTAATGAGGCCCATGGTCCCGGACTGGGGCCTTCTCTTCACCCGGCTTTGTTGTCTTCGGCCCGCCCTGGACTGGCTCGCGGGCAGGCTGCTCTCTCCCAGGCCACGCTCTTGACTAGGGGTCCGCCCCACCCCGCACACGCGGCACCAGGCGTGGGCCTTTTCTACACCCAGGCTGCACTGCACACATGGGCTGGGGCTTCAGTTCACGCTGGGCTGCATCTGACATACACAGACCGGCTCTGCACCTTTAGGATGCCCTGGGGTTGCGGGGGGGGGGGGCTTAGGGCCGCAACCCCCCAGGAAGTGCTGATCTTCCTTTTCTCTCCTTTCCTTTTGCCCTCCTCTTAAGGTATTTCTTCCTGTCTTATCCCTTTTACTTCACTGTCACTTTACCGCGCTCATCCTCTTCAGAATGCTGTTCAGGTGAGACTATGGCTATTGGCAGGGGAGACCTGTCCATTGTCCCCCAGTCTCAGCGTTCCATCTGTCCCCCGAGTGTTAGAATGCACTGCTAGAGTGTTAGGATGCACTGCTAGAGTGTTAGAATGCACTGCTAGAGTGTTAGGATGCACTGCTAGAGTGTTAGAATGCACTGCTAGAGTGTTAGAATGCACTGCTAGAGTGTTAGGATGCACTGCTAGAGTGTTAGAATGCACTGCTAGAGTGTTAGGATGCACTGCTAGAGTGTTATAATGCACTGCACTGCTAGACTGTTAGAATGCACTGCTAGAGTGTTAGAATGCACTGCACTGCTTGAAGTAAAGGAGGCAGGACCCAGAAATTACGTTCAGGAGCTTTATTGTAGGGCCCCCGGAGGGCGGACTAACAGCAACGGAATCGCAGAGAACGTGTTGTTCTCAGAGATCCGAACTCTGTCACAGGGTTCTATGAACCGCGTGACAACTATCACTATACAACATCTCCCTTACTGGGAGAAAACAAAAGAGGAAAGGATGGGGAAGGGGAGGCGAGGAGGAACAGGGGGGAGACTGAAAGAGAGGGGAACAGAAATACATTGTCAATATATTATGTGATAAAACAAATTGGCAAACAGTGGATAGATTAGTAGTAGATGTAGTTGTTGTTGAAGTTTCGGATGATTTTCCGATTTCTCCTCGATAGTCCTCCAACTGAGGTTTTGTCGATGTTTCCATGTATTTCATTTTCCTCCAGTTGACTGTGATGGAGTGTTCCTGCGGGAGAGGAGTTTTTTCCTGATGAAGTTTCGCATGCTGTATGCTCGGATGTACTGGGTCTGTGAATATCTGTTGTTATTTTTACCAGAGCATCTCCCGACCACTTCTTCCCATCGTCTAATATAGCAGATTTGCCTTGACAACGGATAACTCTTTGTGGAGATCTGAATTTGGTTTCACCCTTGAGCGTCTTTTTTGGTTCTCTGACACAGACCCAGTCTCCTTCTCGAATTTGCATTCCTCTTACAGCATTTTTTGAGTCATAGTATGTTTTGTACTTTGTCTGCTTCTCGTGCACTCTTTTCTGAATTTGTTCCATGTCTAATTTAGCTTCTCCGCTGTCCATGAAGATCCACGCTGGTCTTAGACGGTTGGTTGCAGCTCTGCCCCGCATCATGGTGAATGGCTCAATGTTGGTAGTGGTATGTGGTGTTGTTCTGTACGCACACAGGACTTCTTTGAGTGTTTCTCTCCATGGGAGAGTATTAGCGACAGCTAATTGGACTGTGCTTTTTACTAGTCTGTTCATTTTCTCCACTAATCCGTTGGAGATTGGGTGGTACAAGGACATGGTCACATGTTTGATGGATCTGTTTTTGAGGAATTCTTGAAATTCAGAAGATATAAACTGAGACCCGTTGTCTGAGACCACTTCCTTAGGATCTCCTTCTCTGTTGAAAATTTCTGTCAGGAACTCTGTGACTTTTCTGGTGGTAACATTCATTTCGGCAATTCCCTATTCGACCACATGGAGGTGTAGTCTACAAGTACTATTATGTATATTTTCACGGTTTCAGTGTTTTCAAAGGGACCCATAATGTCTATAGCAATTTTGGACCATACATTTTTGGGCGGTTCTATAGGTTGTAGAGGGGTCTTTCTTAGAATTTTCGATTTGTCACTCATGGCACAGGCAGAACAATTTTTAACCACCTCTTCAGCTTCCTTCCACATGTTCGGCCACCAGTACTTGCTTCTCACTCTATTTTTTGTCAGACTTCTCCCTAAATGACCTTCATGGGCCAAATCAAGTAGTTTTTTTCTGAGTGGTACTGGTGGAATCAGTCTGTCACCTCTGAAGATATGTTGCTCGTCCATAGTTATCTCATCTTTGACAGGTATGAATTCTGCCAGGGCTCGACTAGGCTCAACCCAGTCGTTGACTATGGCTTTTCTGATTTCTTGTTGCTTTACATCAGTGCTGGCAATGTTTATCCAGTCATCTTTGGTAATGGCAGGATTGATGGTAGCTACAATGTCCTCATAAGAGTATTTGATCTCATCCTCTTGGCTAGTGGACAACCTGGAGAGGCAATCGGCCACTTGATTTGAGGGACCAGGAGTATAGCACACTTGGAGATTGTACTGCATGATGTCGACGAACCGACGCCTTATCCTTGGTGAAATGAGGTGAGGTGTCTTGGACTGGAGGAAGTTTACCAAGGGTTTGTGATCTGTTTTGAGTATTATGGGTAAGCCCCATATTAAGTTCCTGAAGTGCTGTAGAATCCACTTCACCCCCAAAGCTTCTCTCTCAATGGTGGAATAATTTAGTTCTGCACCCCTCAGTACTCTTGAGGCAAAGGCGATAGTCACTATGCCCCGTTTTTGTTGTTGCTCAAGGACGCCGCCAAGTCCAATCTTGCTGGCGTCCACGGAAATGATGGTTTTTGCTTTGCAATCAAACATTGCTAGGGCAGGAGCTTGCTTGATGTTGGACTTGCCTTCTTCAAACTCGCTCTTACATTCCGTGGACCAGACAAACTTGGTGGCCTTTTTCATGAGGTTCCTCATATGTTTCGTCTTATTGGCATAGTTGTTTATAAATTTGGAATAGTATTCGGTCATGCCGAGGAAGCTCCTGAGCTGGTCCTTGTTTTCGGGTTCGGCGATTTTTAATATGGCATCCATGAGCTTTTTCTTGGGGCTGATCCCCTTGGCATCGATGGAATGGCCAAGATAGGATACTTGATTGCATTTTATATTGCATTTTTCTAATTTGAGAGTGAGTCCACTTTTTTGGATCACCCGGAGGACACCCATGAGTTTTGCATCGTGTTCATCTTCTGTACTGGCAGATATGAGGATGTCGTCTTGAAAACAGTGTACACCATCAAGACCTCCGAACAGGTGTGACATAAGCCTCTGAAACACTGCTGCAGCCGAGGCGAGGCCAAAGGGCATCCTGTTGAACATGAATGCCCCCAGAGGTGTGACAAACGACGTGAGGTTCTTTGAGGTCTCCTCTAAAGCAATCTGATGGTATGCTGACGAGAGGTCGAGAGTACTGAAATACTTAGCTGGTTTCATGGATGATAGAAGTTCAGACATGTTAGGAAGAGAGTGTCTATCAACCCATATGTTCATGTTTAAGTCTCTCAAATCAACGCACATTCTTATGGAGTTGTCGGGCTTGCCTACCAGGACGATCGGGGCGAGCCACTCAGAGCTTTCTATGGGCTGGATAATATTTTCTTCACACAGGCGTGTGAGCTCCTTTCTCAGTGCGTCTTTGGTACCAAAAAGAATTCCTCGGACGTGATGGGCTACAGGAATGGTGCCCTTCTTCAAGACTATCCTGTGTTGAAAACCTTGGAGGAGTCCCACCTTATCACTGAAGACTTTGGGAAATTTCTTGGCCAAGGTGGACTTTATGTCGGTGGACTCTATGTCAGTGGCATCACTGAGCACACTCAACACAGGGATTTCTTCTCCAGGGTGGATTCTTATTCGCAAAGCGGCCTGTTCTTCCCACCCTACAACTGAAGAGCCGTTCTTGGCCACAAAAAGTTTGCAATATGTCTCTCTATCATGAAATTTGAGTCTTACCCATGTGTATCCAATTATTTCAATGGGGTGTGTCGCAGGTCTTGTATCTTCCTGGATAGCGTCCCTAAAAATTTCTGGATGTCCACCATCGTGTAGGGGGAGCCTGTATCCACCATTACTTGCAACGGCGTGTTATCTATGTACATGTCGACCCAAGGGCCTTTGGGCTCTTGTGGAGAAGTGATGGTGAGTATCTGTATTGGTAGACAAGCTTGGTCAACGAGTAACATATCATCGTGACCCTGATCATTTTCTATGAATCTCACAGACCCTGATCTGCTGAAAGGTCTTCTGTTGTACCTATCAGGCCTACCAGGCCTTCCTCGCATGTTTCTGCAGACTTTTGCAAAATGTCCAAACTGGCCATACTTGTAGCACTCAGCATTGTTTGCAGGACACGTCTTGTCAGCATCCTCGTGTTTAAACCATCCACACCTTTGGCAGTGAGCAGAGTCTCTGTTGTCACTAGCCGAAATCCTCCCTCTTCTTGGGTTAAATCTTGAGCCTCGGGAGGGTGGAGCTCTTCTTCTTACTAGGGCTAGCAAATTTTCGGTGGGGTCGATTTCAGGATTGGTTTTGACAGACTTGACTTCGATGCTCTCTCTTTGGGTCAGCCTCTCGTTCATGCAGTGATCACCAAATTCTATGCTTCTGGATATCTCGGTGGCTTGGTCTAGGGAGGGGTTTCTTGTTTGCCATAATTTTTGTTGTATGCGCGGGTCGGCCACATTGAGGACAAGCTGATCCCTCAAGTACTCGTCACCGACCCCAGTGAATTCACAAGTTGACATTAGTACTCTTAAGGATGCGATTTAAGAGTCCATTGACTCACCTTTTAATTGTTTTCTGGTAAAGAACCTGTACCTCTCCAGTACTAAGTTGGTTTTGTTGCCAAAATGCCTGATGAGTTTGGCCAGAGCTGTGTCGAACTTGCGGTTGCCATCACCACCAGTATCATCTGGTTCTGGTAGTGCCATGAATAGTCTTAGAGCCTCGGCTCCTATGCAATTCAAGAGAGTTGCTTCTTCAAGGTCATCATTGAGCTTGTTGCCCCCGATGGCTCTAAGGTAAACGTGGAATCCGTCAATCCACTGTTCCCGCGGGCAGGTTGGAGTTCCAGGGCAAGCAAGGAACTTAGTAGGGTGAGGAATGTTCTGCATGGTGGTATTCACATGTGGCGAGGGGGGTGACTGTTGAAGAAGGTCCGGAGTCGTGGGAGTAGTCATTGTGCTGTGGCGATGGCGGGGCACAGCTTTTTATGATCTCTTGGGGATAGTGTAATGACTCGCAGGAAATTTGTGGGGTTTCAGGTGCTCTGGAGGGTGCAGGGATGGGTTGCAGTGCATACTTGGGTTGGGTTGGTTTCAGGTTTGTGGTTATAGTCCCCTTTTTTTTGAGTTCATTTATAAATTTTTTTTTTTTTTTTGCCGGATCTATTGAAGATGGGAGCTTTCACTCGATCGAGACTAGGCTCAGTGACATTGTTGTCATGGCTACTGCAATCAGGAGGCAAAGATGGCCGTGCGTAATCCCACGCACCAAGGTCCTTTCCTCGAATCGCCGTTAGTCAGCAATTCGTAAAATGCTTTACTGCGGTGAGCGGAGTCGTCAGAAACCCCTGATAAAAATATGAAAGAGTACCTCTGGTGAGCGCCAGGATGCTGGGCCGGTCTGCTCTGCTGGAGCTACCTCACTCCTCCGCGTCATAGGCGGTAGATTGGCCAAGAGAGGGGCACGGCACTGGTATGTGGGCTGCCGTTAGTGGCCGATGTTTCTGTTGCGGGCTGCTGGATGGCACACTCTCACTGCTGGGGGGACCGGTTAAGATCCTCTGTGCTGCTCTCTCGGGGCTGGGGAGAAGCGCGGCAGCAGCGCACGTAACACCGCCTCGCAGCGGGTGCTGCTCGCATCTGCGGGCCAGGATTGGCAGGCAGCACAGTCCGGTGTGCTCCGGGGGCCGGGGTTCACTGCCTTGTCACCAAATGAAGTAAAGGAGGCAGGACACAGAAATTACATTCAGGAGCTTTATTGTAGGGCCCCCGGATGTCGGACTAACAGCAACGGAATCGCAGAGAACGTGTTGTTCTCAGAAATCTGAACTCTGTCACAGGGTTCTATGAACCGCGTGACAACTATCACTATACAACACTGCTAGAGTGTGAGGATGCACTGCTAGAGTGTTAGAATGCACTGCTAGAGTGTTGCACTGCACTGCTAGACTGTTAGAATGCACTGCTAGAGTGTTAGAATGCACTGCACTACTAGAGTGTTAGAATGCACTGCTAGAGTGTTAGAATGCACTGCACTGCTAGAGTGATAGGATGCACTACTAGAGTTTTAGAATGCACTGCTAGAGTGTTAGAATGCACTGCACTGCTAGAGTGTGAGGATACACTGCTAGAGTCTTAGAATGCACTGCCAGAGTGTTAGAATGTACTGCACTGCTAGAGTGTTAGAATGCACTACTAGAGTGTTAGAATGCACTGCACTGCTAGAGTGTTAGAATGCACTGCTAGAGTTTTAAAATGCACTGCTAGAGTGTTAGAATGCACTGCACTGCTAGAGTGTTAGAATGCACTGCTAGAGTGTAAGGATGCACTGCTAGAGTGTTAGAATGTACTGCACTGCTAGAGTGTTAGAATGCAGCAGTGGGGATTAGAATGTACGATCGGGTGATGGGCGCTAAAGATGCACAGATGAAGAACTGGAAATCACCATCAGAGAGTACTATAGCTGGACTGCACTGATATAAATTCAGAATGCACCCACTGAGAGTTAGCGTGCCCTGGTCCAGTCCTTGGACGCACTGATGGTGAGCGAGGTGATAGCATAGGTGGGCAGTAGGGACGAATGCAGGTTTATACTAGCAGGTACTATGCACTGCTAGAGTGTTAGAATGCACTGCTCTGCTAGAGTGTTAGAATGCACTGCTAGAGTGTTAGAATGCACTGCACTGCTAGAGTGTTAGGATGCACTGCTACAGTGTTAGAATGCACTGCTAGAGTGTTAGAATGCACTGCACTGCTAGAGTGTTAGAATGCACTGCTAGAGTGTTAGAATGCACTGCACTGCTAGAGTGTTAGAATGCACTGCTAGAGTTTTAGAATGCACTGCTAGAGTGTTAGAATGCACTGCGCTGCTAGAGTGTTAGAATGCACTGCTAGAGTGTTAGAATGCACTGCACTGCTAGAGTGTTAGAATGCACTGCTAGAGTGTTAGAATGCACTGCATTGCTAGAGTGTTAGGATGCACTGCTAGAGTGTTAGAATGCACTGCTAGAGTGTTAGAATGCACTGCACTGCTAGAGTGTTAGAATGCACGGCATTGCTAGAGTGTTAGGATGCACTACTAGAGTGTTAGAATGCACTGCTAGAGTGTTAGAATGCACTGCACTGCTAGAGTGTAAGAATGCACTGCTAGAGTGTTAGAATGCACTACACTGCTAGAGTGTTAGAATGCACTGCTAGAATGTTAGAATGCACTGCACTGCTAGAGTGTTAGGATGCACTGCACTGCTAGAGTATTAGAATGCACTGCTAGAGTGTTAGAATGCACTGCTATAGTGTTAGAATGCACTGCACTGACTGCTAGAGTGTTAGAATGCACTGCACTGCTAGGGTGTTAGAATGCACTGCACTGCTAGAGTGTTAGGATGCACTGCTAGAGTGTTAGAATGCACTGCTAGAGTGTTAGAATGCACTGCACTGCTAGAGTGTTAGGATGCACTGCTAGAGTGTTATAATGCACTGCTAGAGTATTAGAATGCACTGCTAGAGTGTTAGAATGTACTGCTAGCACTGCTAGAGTGTTAGAATGCACTGCTAGAGTGTTAGGATGCACTGCTAGAGTGTTAGAATGTACTGCACTGCTAGAATGCACTGCTAGAGTGTTAGGATGCATTGCTAGAGTGTTAGAATGCACTGCACTGACTGCTAGAGTGTTAGAATGCACTGCTAGGGTGTTAGAATGCACTGCTAGAGTGTTAGAATGCAGCAGTGGGGATTAGAATGTGCGATCAGGTGGCGGGTGCTAAAGATGCACGGATGAAGAACTGGAAATCACCATCAGAGAGTACCATAGCTGGACTGCACTGATAGAAAGTCAGAATGCACCCACTGAGAGTTAGCGTGCACTGGTCCAGTCCTTGGACGCACTGATGGTGAGCGAGGTGATAGCATAGGTGGGCAGCAGGTACGAATGCAGGTTTATACTAGCAGGTAAATCCTGTGTTCCAAGCCCTATTATTGACTGAGAGTCAGAAAGCACCAAAGTATTGACTGAAAAGGATACGGTACTCAAAAGGATACAGGTGGTAGGGTCTTCCGGATCCCTGTTCACACGATTTGATAGTTGTGAAGTCAAGTTTAGACCTTCCAAATGATACAACTCTCTGACTGATAAAACAGGCAGAGAGATGGATCACTGGAAAGGGCGTGGGTGAGGTATAGGAAGTCAGCCTAGAACAAAATAAAGTATCATAAGAAACTGCCCCAAACTGAGTATGATAGAACAGAAAATGACATGAATGCACACACTGACCTTAAGTCTAGGGCAGAAGAATCCAGCAGAAGTCTCTTGAGGAATTCCAAAGGTAGAACAAACGACAAGGAAGGGAAGATTAGTAAGGGAGACTTATCCCGAACGGAACGAGGCTCACGCTAGATACGGGTTGATGCACCACAGGAGAGCGTCCAAAGTACTGTTCACTGTCACCTTCCAATTATCCTTGAAAAGCTTCATTCCCACGTAGAGAAAAGTATAATGTATCAATCCCCCTGTTAATATCACAGGTGCAGGATTTGGAAATATTGCCCTTTTTATGGTATAAACAAAGTACACGCGGTTCTGCACAGCCGCGAAGAAAATAGCGTGCGCGTGCGGAAATACACGCGATTTAGGATTCACGCAGTCCAGGCCAGCCGCGCTTGAAGACAACGTGTGCGTGTGGATTTACACGCTAGCAGGATTCACGCAGTCCAGGCCAGCAACGCTTGAAGACAACGTGTGCGTGTGGATTTACACGCGAGCAGGATTCACGCAGCCCAGGACAGCCGCGTTTGAAGACAACATGCGCGTGTGGATTTTACACGCGAACAGGATTCATGCAGTCCAGGCCAGCCGCGCTTGAAGATAGCGTACGCTTGTGGGTTTGCACGCGAAAAGGATTCACGCAGCCCAGGACAGCCGCGTTTGAAGACAACGTGCGCGTGTGGATTTTACACGCGAACAGGATTCATGCAGTCCAGGCCAGCCGCGCTTGAAGATAGCGTGCGCTTGTGGGTTTGCACGCGAACAGGATTCACGCAGCCCAGGACAGCCGCGTTTGAAGACAACGTGCGCGTGTGGATTTACACGCGAGCAGGATTCATGCAGTCCAGGCCAGCCGCGCTTGAAGATAGCGTGCGCTTGTGGGTTTGCACGCGAACAGGATTCACGCAGCCCAGGACAGCCGCGTTTGAAGACAACGTGCGCGTGTGGAAGGACACGCGAACAAACAGCTCCAGGAATCAGCGTGTGGCGGAAAACACGCTATAGAAGGCCCAAAACGTAGCTGAAGTAACCTGCAAGGAGGCAGATCTGAGGTTAAAGCTACACAACGCCAAATGATTCGATCAGAAGCAGCGAGTGAAGTTTCCACGCTGCTTTTATACGTAATGCCGTAGTTCACGTGACGAAGCAGAATACACGTGAACTTAGCGACGTGAAAAGTGCAAATGTCGTTTTCCCGGCAACGTATCGAACAACCGCCATTTGGAATAGAACGGTCTAGCTGTTCTACGAGCGTAAGAGGTAGGACCACGTCGGCATGCATGACAGTGCCATCCCCCAAAGGGGCAACCTCTCCCCTTCTCGTGTGAAAACGCTTCAATAAAGCAGGAGCATGAATATTAGAAAGAGGTTCCCAGGACCTATCTTCGGGACCATAGCCCTTCCAATCCACCAGATAAAACGGCCTACCAGAACGTAGTCTCATATCCAGTATGTCCTGTACCTCGTATTCATCTGAACCCCGCACAGAAATAGCAACAGGCCGTACAGGCAATTTAGTAGCTTCAGAACATGGCTTAATGAGTGACACGTGGAATACGGGATGCACTCGCCATCGTTGTGGCAAAGCTAGACGGACAGCAGCCGAATTGATTACTTGGAGCACTGCATACGGACCAATGTATTTAGGCAATAATTTCTTTTTGCCTGGAATTCTCAAGTTCTTAGTGGACAGCCATACTTTCATACCAGCCTTGTAGACAGGTGCGGGTACTCTGTGAGCATCGGCATAGAACTTGTCGCGTCTTTTAGCCTGCTCCAGTTGCTGCTTCACTTTCCTCTGTAGTTTCTTCAGATCACGAAAAGTACGGCCTGCGGCAGGAGTATCCAAAGACAAGCTGGAATCCAAAGGTATTGATCGGGGGTGTTGTCCATAAAGCGCATAGAATGGTGAAGTGCCTATGGCACTATGATAGGAGTTGTTATAGGCGAATTCTGCTGCCGGCAGGACCTTGAGCCAATCCGATTGGTACTGCAGACACAAACACTGCAGATATTGTTTCATAGTGCTATTGACTCTTTCGGTCTGCCCATCAGTTTGAGGGTGATAAGCACTGGACATTCTATCATCAATCAGTAATGCTGATGTTAGTGCTCTCCAAAAGCGGGACGCAAACTGCGAGCCCCTGTCCGTAATGATTACTGATGGTAGACCAAAGAAACGAAATATATGTTGAATGAATAGGTCAGCCAGAACAGCAGCGGTTGGTAAACCAATACAGGGAATATAAAGAGCCAATTTAGTGAAATAATCCACTACAACCCATATGGTATCGTACTCCTGGTTTGGTGGGAGTTCTACCACAAAGTCCATAGATATCATGTCCCATGGTTTGTTAGGGACAGGTAGGGACTGGAGTAAGCCCACTGGTTTACCAGGAGTGTTTTTACATTGGATGCATACTGAACAAGTCGATACATGATCTATGACATCTTTTGACATGGATGGCCACCAGCACCATCTTTTGAGCAGCTCTAGTGTTTTCTTCCGTCCAGGATGGGCTGCGATCAAGGAATCATGATTCCACTTGAGTGCTTTATTCCGCGTTGAAGACGTCAGTAGGTAGAGCACTCCTTGTGTGAAAGGTAAACCGTTATGTACGTCCAGATTCATATCCTGGATAACTTGTGGATGTTTTTTCACCCACTCTTGTACTTCGGTTTTTAAGGATGGTTGAACAGAACAACTACATATTACATGATCTGCCAACAACTGATTTTGTACTTGTGCTTCGTCCTTCGCCTCTTCACCCATACGAGACAACGCGTCCGACTTAACGTGTTCACGGGCAGGACGATATGTGACCTGGAAATCGTATTGGGCAAAAAAGACATGCCATCTGGCCTGTCGGGCCGTAAGGCATTTCATAGATTTGAATGCTTGAAGATTTCTATGGTCTGAGTACACCAACACCTGATGTTTGGCCCCAAGAAGATGATGACGCCATTCTCGGAAGGCATCCTTGATAGCCAGCAATTCCCGCTCAGTGATGGTGTAATTTCGTTCATATGGGGTAAGTTTGCGAGAGAAGAAAGCCACTGGGTGTTCCTCCTTGGTTTCTGTGCAAACTTGTGAGAGTACCGCTCCAGTAGCGACACTGGATGCATCCGCTTCAACGATAAACTGGCGATCTGGATCTGGATGTTGAAGCACGGGTGCAGTGGTAAATGCTTCCTTTAACTTTTCGAATGATGCTTGGGCATTCTGGTTCCAACAGAAAGTAACTTTGGAACTAGTTAAAGCCGTCAAAGGAGCTACTGTTTTGGAGAAGGAATGAATAAATCTGCGATAAAAATTCGCAAAGCCTAGGAAAGACTGTAATGACTTGACATTGTGCGGAATAGGCCAATTCAATATGGCCTTCACTTTGGAACGGCTCATTCGAGCACCTAGATTGGTAATGTCATAACCCAGGAATTCCACTTCCTGTGAATGAAAGACGCATTTCTCGGCTTTCACAAAAAGAAGGTTCTCCCTGAGTCTTTGTAGGACTGTAGAAACATGTTTGACGTGTTCCGAAAAAGATGATGAATAGATCAGAATATCATCCAGATAAATCACCACGAACTGGTCCATTATATCCCTGAATATATCATTCATGAAGAATTGAAAAGTGGCGGGAGCGTTGCACAGACCAAAAGGCATCACCAAATACTCGTAAAGACCATACCGTGTCTTGAAAGCGGTCTTCCATTCGTCGCCTTCACAAATGCAAACTAAATTGTATGCACCTCGCAAGTCCAATTTGGTGAAGTAACTGGAAGTACCTAATTGATCCAATAGAACGTTTATCAGTGGTAAAGGATATTGATTTTTTATGGTTATGTCGTTAAGTGCCCTGTAATCAATGCAAGGCCTTAGATCTCCCTCTTTCTTCGGAACAAAGAATAGAGGAGACGCAGCAGGTGATTGTGATGGCCGTATGAAACCCATCGCTAAAGCTTTGTCGATGTATTCTTTCAACACAACGTCTTCTTTTGGAGTCAGTGAATATAAACGACCTGTAGGGATTTTGGCACCAGGAATCAATTTAATTGGACAGTCATACTGTTGATGAGGAGGCAATTGTTCTGCCTGGCCTTTATCAAAGACATCAGCGTACTCAGCGTATTCGCATGGTATGGTAGTGTCGCTTTGATGTACCACGCTGATAGTTGAAACTCCCCCCATAGAGGCCAATATGTGTTGCTTGTTTGACACCTCCTGACTGGTAAAGCAATGTTCATTGCAATGAATTGAAGGATACTGGAGCAATCCTGAAACCCAGTCAACGGCGGGATTATGAAGCGTTAACCATGCAAGACCAAGTATGATTTCGTACTGCGGAGCAGCTATGACATCGAAGACGATTTCTTCCGAATGATTATTCGATAATGTCATCTGAACAGATACCGTCTCCTGGGTTACCATACCAGAAGTCAAAACAGATCCGTCCACGGTATTAACCGTTTCAGGTTTGTTCTTGTTTACAAGGGGTATGGAACAGTTCTTGGCATATGTGATGTCTATGTAATTGTTGGTGGCTCCGGAATCAACCATGGCCTTGGAAACCAATTCTCGGTCATCACAATGTAACGTCACCTCAACAATTACGGGTGCGTGATTAGGAATGGTACTGGAGTCCGATGAAACACTCGACACAGGGACTCCTGCTATTGTCGAGTTTTGGCGTTTCCCGAACGCTTGACAGGTTTTTTAGGACATGTCGCTAATAAATGCTCGGATGAACCGCAATACATACATAAATGGTTCTTTCTTCGGTTCTCTCGTTCTGCATTGGACAACCGGCCTCTCACGGCGCCAATCTGCATTGGTTCGGGGTCGTTTGAGAGGACTGCCGGTGTCTCTGAATGAACCGAGGCTTGTATGAAGGGCTTTTTCTCTCCTTTCCGAGCATTCCTTCGGGCATCGATTTGTAGAACCAAATCAAGTAACTCTGTGAATCCCGTAGGAACCACCGGAATTGTAGATAAGGCATCTTTCAGTTCTTCTGAAAGACCCTTGTAGAAAACAGCCGTTTTCTTGCCGTCAGGCCATTGCATTTCGGCTGTTAGTTGATTGAATCGGGCAATGTAAGGCAAAAGAGGTTGATTGCCTTGTTGTAGATTAAGTAACTCCAGATCCATGGCTTGAGTAGCATAACGCATGTCAAAGACTTTACTCATTGCAGCCAAGAGATCGTCACAGTCGTACAACAAAGGGCTATTTGTTTCCAACAAAGGGTTAGCCCAAGCAGCAGCTGTGCCCCCTAAATGGGAAAGCACGAATGCTGCTTTTGTGGTTAGGTCAGGAAAAGATGTAGGACGACAAAGAAAATGGAGTCGGCACTGATTAACGAAGGTTCTATAGGTTTTGGGATCACTAGTGAACCGTTCCGGAGGGGCCAAGGGACAGTGAGTGGGCATAACCACATTAATAGTTTCCTGTGGGGGTGTCATAGTCCCAGATCCAGATGCAGTGGCCATTGGAACCTGTGCTCCCTGAGGACTACCGTGCATGGCGTCTTGCATAACGTCCATACGGTGCCGTAACATGTCCTGTGCCGTAACCATCTCATTTCTCAAATCGCTGATCAACTGTGTCAAAACAGCTAAAGGATCCGTACCCTCCATGGCTTCTGATTCTGTCAGAAAGCACCAAAGTATTGACTGAAAAGGATACGGTACTCAAAAGGATACAGGTGGTAGGGTCTTCCGGATCCCTGTTCACACGATTTGATAGTTGTGAAGTCAAGTTTAGACCTTCCAAATGATACAACTCTCTGACTGATAAAACAGGCAGAGAGATGGATCACTGGAAAGGGCGTGGGTGAGGTATAGGAAGTCAGCCTAGAACAAAATAAAGTATCATAAGAAACTGCCCCAAACTGAGTATGATAGAACAGAAAATGACATGAATGCACACACTGACCTTAAGTCTAGGGCAGAAGAATCCAGCAGAAGTCTCTTGAGGAATTCCAAAGGTAGAACAAACGACAAGGAAGGGAAGATTAGTAAGGGAGACTTATCCCGAACGGAATGAGGCTCACGCTAGATACGGGTTGATGCACCACAGGATAGCGTCCAAAGTACTGTTCACTGTCACCTTCCAATTATCTTTGAAAAGCTTCCTTCCCACGTAGAGAAAAGTATAATGTATCAATCCCCCTGTTAATATCACAGGTGCAGGATTTGGAAATATCGCCCTTTTTATGGTATAAACAAAGTACACGCGGTTCTGCACAGCCGCGAAGAAAATAGCGTGCGCGTGCGGAAATACACGCGATTTAGGATTCACGCAGTCCAGGCCAGCCGCGCTTGAAGACAACGTGTGCGTGTGGATTTACACGCTAGCAGGATTCACGCAGTCCAGGCCAGCAACGCTTGAAGACAACGTGTGCGTGTGGATTTACACGCGAGCAGGATTCACGCAGCCCAGGACAGCCGCGTTTGAAGACAACGTGCGCGTGTGGATTTTACACGCGAACAGGATTCATGCAGTCCAGGCCAGCCGCGCTTGAAGATAGCGTGCGCTTGTGGGTTTGCACGCAAATAGGATTCACGCAGCCCAGGACAGCCGCGTTTGAAGACAACGTGCGCGTGTGGATTTTACACGCGAACAGGATTCATGCAGTCCAGGCCAGCCGCGCTTGAAGATAGCGTGCGCTTGTGGGTTTGCACGCGAACAGGATTCACGCAGCCCAGGACAGCCGCGTTTCAAGACAACGTGCGCGTGTGGATTTACACGCGAGCAGGATTCACGCAGCCCAGGACAGCCGCGTTTGAAGACAACGTGCGCGTGTGATTTTACACGCGAACAGGATTCATGCAGTCCAGGCCAGCCGCGCTTGAAGATAGCGTGCACTTGTGGGTTTGCACGCGAACAGGATTCACGCAGCCCAGGACAGCCGCGTTTGAAGACAACGTGCGCGTGTGGAAGGACACGCGAACAAACAGCTCCAGGAATCAGCGTGTGGCGGAAAACACACTATAGAAGGCCCAAAAAGTAGCTGAAGTAACCTGCAAGGAGGCAGATCTGAGGTTAAAGCTACACAACGCCAAATGATTCGATCAGAAGCAGCGAGTGAAGTTTCCACGCTGCTTTTATACGTAATGCCGTAGTTCACGTGACGAAGCAGAATACACGTGAAGTTAGCGACGTGAAAAGTGCAAACGTCGTTTTCCCGGCAACGTATCGAACAACCGCCATTTGGAATAGAACGGTCTAGCTGTTCTACGAGCGTAGGAGGTAGGACCATGTCCGGCATGCATGACACTGAGAGGGTGCTAACGCATGGGAAGATGGCTTAAATGGATTCAAGGGTTAGACTTCACCAGTACCCTGATGACGTATCTGTAATCATCATTTTACCATGTACTAATCTTCTTCACCACAATTCTTATCCTCTGAGGGAAATCATGTCCGAGAAACACCTTAACCAATTGCTTATAATCCTGCACTGCACTGCAGTCAACTATAATCCTGACAACTGCCTTATAATCATGACCAACCACCCATAACCCTAACCAGTGTCTTGTTAACCTTAACCAATCACCTGTAATCCTGGCCAATCATGTATAATGCTGTTATAAATATACAAGAAGTATGGTAATGAACAATGACACACATTGCATAGCTGGGTGGGTGCAAGGGAATCTAGGTCTGTGACGAGGAAGAGTAGGACCCTGCCATGAAGATTACCGGTAAGTAATCAGAACACTACCACTTCTTTCCTCGTCATAGCCCTTATTCGATGGCAGAGCATTACCACGTCTTCCCTCATTCCCGCCATAGCCCTTACATCCTCGTCATAGCCCTTATTCTATGGCACAGCCTTACCACGTCTTCTCTCATCCTCATCATAGCCCTTTATCTTATGGCAGAGCCTTACACGTCTTCCCTCTTCTTCTTCGTCATAGCCCTTATTCTATGGCAGAGCCATAACCATGTCTTCCCCCATTCTCGTCATAGCCCTCATTCTATGGCAGAGCATTATGTCATGACCAATCTTTGAGACAAAGCAGGAGCTGCTGAGCCCCACAGACCCACCCAGGTGTACGCACTCAACTAATCCAAAATCCAGTTGAGTCTGTGACACCCCGGGGGAAAGGGGAAGTGGACAAAATAACATACTCAGACACAGGAACTTCGACCTCCTTCCGGCCCCTGCAGGGATGAGAGATTCATTCAAAATGAATGTCACCCTCCAGACTTACACTCAGGAACTCAACTTACTTGTATGCAATTACCCTTTGCAACTTTACCTGAAAACCCTCTGCAGATGCTTAGAGGGTTGTACTCATGAGTAACTTTATCTCTCTCATGTCACTTATTATTTTCCAGCTTAACTTTGAGTTGAACACGTGTTACTGCCAACTCCAACTCTGCCCTCACTCTCAGATTTGCATGCAAGCACCCACAGGGCCTCATTACGACCCTGGCGGAGTGGGTTTACGCCAGCGTTATTCGCGGCGGACCCGTCCGCCCTACTACGAGTTTCCGTAGCGCCATGGAGCGTTTTCCGCCTGGTTTTTCCGGGCGGAGAAATCCATGGCGCTACGGGACCTTGTCGTTAATTACGCCACCGTATTTTACGGTGGCGTAATTAACGCCTTCCCCACTCCCATTATACCCTATGGGGCAAAAATGGGAATGGGGAAGGGTAAAATGGGGGATGGGGATTTACCGCCCCGCCAAGGTCGGAATGGGGCGGAAAATCCGCCAACCCCCATGGCGCTATCGGCAGCTTTCCGCCGTGCTCCATGGTGCATTTTGCACCGCGATTTCCGCCAGGGTCGTAATGAGGGCCACAGTGTCTGTAGCTAAATAGTGTTCTGGTTAGCAGTGAATACATTTACTAATTGAGGCTTTTCCCCAAAAATAAACAGAAAATTGTATTCTCTCTAGGAATGCACAAGGGAAAAAATGTTCTATGAGGGCAGAGGCTATGCAATTCCCATGTAAGAAAAATCCCGTTGCCAGTAGGGGTTAAAACCCTTCATAAATACACCACTGTTTCTTCTTGCACTGGGCAGTTACTGAAATGCTATGCTCTCAGCATTCGCCAGTGTTGACTGAGAGTTTTTCATTGAAATGCTCTGTGGAAAAAGAGCTTGAGCTGAACGTTCTGAAATGTACACGGATAGAAAACCTTGTGCTGCCCAGGCGGAGGCACCGCTCTTCTTATTTTATTTTAAGTGAAAGGAGCCTTTGGCGCCAACTCACAATACTCAGCTGAAAACTGATCCGCGTGTCTTTCTGTCGCCGCGCAGCCGCGCTTAGGAATCTACGCGCACACGGGAGAAAAGCGCTCGTCCGTTCCTTTATTGAGCCTCCGCCACAGGGAAGACTGGTAGCAATTTAGTTTTACAGTCAAGAAAAGAAAAACCGCTTACCTTGCCCGTCCCGATCAGAAGCTGAAACCTCACCTTGGGGGACACGCAGCATGAGGTTAGCGCGACATGGAATCCTGGTAACTGGAGTCTCCGGGGTGGCCGCAGCTGCAGCTTCTGGCAAGGCAAGCAAGCTCCCTTGGAGCGCCTAGAAGCAGTTCACTCTCTCTACAACGCGCTCAATGAAGCCCTTCAGAACTGGACTCCCCTCCCAACTACTCGCGCACGCGAGCGGAAAGTCAAGCACTATGAACTCCTTAGGAACTGGAATCCGAACCAACAATACCAACAGGCCTTGAAAGTCTAATGAATGGGTCTGAGCAGATGTATATGTAAACACGCAGGCACAAAGTACTTAGCTTGTAGTTGCTGAGACAAAAAAAGGGAATCCTCCTCCCAGAATGAAATTTGAATTGTCTTGACTCCTTTATAGTTCAGATGATGCTTCTTGAGAATCTAGGCCCAAAAAACATGACAGCAAGCAGAAGGTTCTTAAATGAAAGGCAGTTTAAAATGCTTGTGTGTTTTCCTATCCACCAATCACGACTCCTGCTCCTTCCCTCCATCTTGGCTTGGGCTCCCACCAGCATTCTGTAAGCTAAAGTTAAGGTCCAAACTCCTCCAAGAAACTTTCCAGAAATGATTAGTAATAAAACAATATGAATTCACGAAAAAGAAAGTAAACACCAGGCAGATTATAATATATGTATTTAAGTTGAGTTGAAAAAACTTACCCAGAGACCCAAGTTAGACTGGTTGTTTTTTCCCAGGGACCTGGCACATGACCACGTCTTCCCTCTTCCTCGTCGTAGCCTTTATTCTATGGCAGAGCCTTACCACGTCTTCCCTCATCCTCGTCGTAGCCCTTATTCTATGGCAGAGCCTTACCACGTCTTCCCTCATCCTCGTCGTAGCCCTTATTCTATGGCAGAGCCTTACCACGTCTTCCCTCATCCTCGTCGTAGCCTTTATTCTATGGCAGAGCCTTACCACGTCTTCCCTCATCCTCGTCGTAGCCCTTATTCTATGGCAGAGCCTTACCACGTCTTCCCTCATCCTCGTCGTAGCCCTTATTCTATGGCAGAGCCTTACCACGTCTTCCCTCATCCTCGTCGTAGCCTTTATTCTATGGCAGAGCCTTACCACGTCTTCCCTCATCCTCGTCGTAGCCCTTATTCTATGGCAGAGCCTTACCACGTCTTCCCTCATCCTCGTCGTAGCCCTTATTCTATGGCAGAGCCTTACCACGTCTTCCCTCATCCTCGTCGTAGCCTTTATTCTATGGCAGAGCCTTACCACGTCTTCCCTCATCCTCGTCGTAGCCCTTATTCTATGGCAGAGCCTTACCACGTCTTCCCTCATCCTCGTCGTAGCCTTTATTCTATGGCAGAGCCTTACCACGTCTTCCCTCATCCTCGTCGTAGCCCTTATTCTATGGCAGAGCCTTACCACGTCTTCCCTCATCCTCGTCGTAGCCCTTATTCTATGGCAGAGCCTTACCACGTCTTCCCTCATCCTCGTCGTAGCCCTTATTCTATGGCAGAGCCTTACCACGTCTTCCCTCATCCTCGTCGTAGCCTTTATTCTATGGCAGAGCCTTACCACGTCTTCCCTCATCCTCGTCGTAGCCCTTATTCTATAGCAGAGCCTTACCACGTCTTCCCTCATCCTCGTCGTAGCCTTTATTCTATGGCAGAGCCTTACCACATCTTCCCTCATCCTCGTCGTAGTCCTTATTCTATGGCAGAGCCTTACCACGTCTTCCCTCATCTCAGGCATAGCCCTTATTCTATGGCAGATCCTTACCGCGTCTTCCCTCATCCTCGTCGTAGTCCTTATTCTATGGCAGAGCCTTACCACGTCTTCCCTCATCTCAGGCATAGCCTTTATTCTATGGCCGAGCCTTACAACGTCTTCCCTCATCCTCGTCATAGTCCTTATTCTATAGCAGAAACTTACCACGTCTTCCCTCTTCCTCGTCATAGTCCTTATTCTATGGCAGTACCTTACCACGTCTTCCCTCATCCCAGGCATAGCCCTTATTCTATGGCAGAGCCTTACCACATCTTCCCTCATCCTCATCGCAGCCTTTATTCTATGGCAGAGCCTTACCACGTCTTCCCTCATCCCAGGCATAGCCCTTATTCTATCACAGAGCCTTACAACATCTTCCCTCATCCTCGTTGTAGCCCTTATTCTAATGCAGAGCCTCACCACGTCTTCCCTCTTCCTCGTCATAGTCCTTATTCTATGGCAGAGCCTTACCACGTCTTCCCTCATCCTCGTTATTGTCTTTATTCTATGGCAGAGCCTGACCACGTTTTCCCTCATCCTCATCATAGTCCTTATTCTATGGCAGAACCTTACCACGTCTTCCCTCTTCCTCGTCATACTCCTTATTCTATAGCAGAACCTTACCACGTCATCCCTCATCCTCGTCACAGCCTTTATTCAATGGAAGAGCCTTACCACGTCTTCCCTCATCCCAGGCATAGCCCTTATTCTATGGCAGAGCCTTACCACGTCTTCCCTCTTCCTCGTCATAGTCCTTATTCTATGGGAGAGCCTTACCACGTCTTCCCTCATCCTCGTTATTATCTTTATTCTATGGCAGAACCTTACCACGTCTTCCCTCTTCCTCGTCATAGTCCTTATTCTATAGCAGAACCTTACCACGTCTTCCCTCTTCCTCGTCATAGCCCTTATTCTATGGTAGAGCCTTACCACGTCTTCCCTCATCCTCGTCACAGAACTTATTCAATGACAGAGCCTTACCACATCTTCCATCTTCCTCGTCGTAGTCCTTATTCTATGGCAGAGCCTTACCACGTCTTCCCTCATCCTCATCATAGCCTTTATTCTATGGCAGAGCCTTACCACTTCTTTCCTCTTCCTCACCATAGCCCTTATTCTATGGCAGAGCCTTACCACGTCTTCCCTCATCCTCGTCACAGAACTTATTCAATGACAGAGCCTTACCACGTCTTGGCTCATCCCAGTCATAGCCCTTATTCTATGGCAGAGCCTTACCACGTCTTCCCTCTTCCTCGTCGTAGCCTTTATTCTATGGCAGAGCCTTACCACGTCTTCCCTCATCCCAGTCATAGCCCTTATTCTATGGCAGAGCCTTACCACGTCTTCCCTCATCCTCGCCATAGCCTTTATTCTATGGCAGAGCCTTACCACATCTTCCCTCTTCCTCGTCTTAGCCCTTATTCTATGGCAGAGCCTTATCACGTCTTCCCTCATCCTCGTCACAGAACTTATTCAATGACAGAGCCTTACCACGTCTTCCCTCATCCCAGTCATAGCCCTTATTCTATGGCAGAGCCTTACCATGTCTTTCCTCTTCCTCGTCATAGTCCTTATTCTATGGCAGTACCTTACCACGTCTTCCCTCATCCTCGTTGCAGCCTTTATTCTATGGCAGAGCCTTACCACGTCTTCCCTCATCTCAGGCATAGCCCTTATTCTATGGCAGAGCCTTACAACGTCTTCCCTCATCCTCATTGTAGCTCTTATTCTATGGCAGAGCCTTACCACGTCTTCCCTCTTCCTCGTCATAGTCCTTATTCTATGGCGGAGCCTTACCACGTCTTCCCTCTTCCTCGTCATAGTCCTTATTCTATGGCAGAACCTTACCACGTCTTCCCTCTTCCTCGTCATAGTCCTTATTCTATGGCAGAACCTTACCACGTCTTCCCTCATCCTCGTCGCAGCCTTTATTCTATGGAAGAGCCTTACCACGTCTTCCCTCATCCTCATCATAGTCCTTATTCTATGGCAGAACCTTACCACGTCTTCCCTCTTCCTCGTCATAGTCCTTATTCTATGGCAGAACCTTACCACGTCTTCCCTCATCCTCGTCGCAGCATTTATTCTATGGAAGAGCCTTACCACGTCTTCCCTCATCCCAGGCATAGCCCTTATTCTATGGCAGAGCCTTACCACGTCTTCCCTCTTCCTCGTCATAGTCCTTATTCTATGGCAGAGCCTTACCACATCTTCCCTCTTCCTCGTCATAGTCCTTATTCTATGGCAGAGCCTTACCACGTCTTCCCTCATCCTCGTTATTGTCTTTATTCTATGGCAGAGCCTTACCACGTTTTCCCTCATCCTCATCATAGTCCTTATTCTATGGCAGAACCTTACCACGTCTTCCCTCTTCCTCGTCATAGTCCTTATTCTATAGCAGAACCTTACCACGTCTTCCCTCATCCTCGTCACAGCCTTTATTCTATGGAAGAGCCTTACCACGTCTTCCCTCATCCCAGGCATAGCCCTTATTCTATGGCAGAGCCTTACCACGTCTTCCCTCTTCCTCGTCATAGTCCTTATTCTATGGCAGAGCCTTACCACGTCTTCACTCATCCTCGTTATTATCTTTATTCTATGGCAGAACCTTACCACGTCTTCCCTCTTCCTCGTCATAGTCCTTATTCTATAGCAGAACCTTACCACGTCTTCCCTCTTCCTCGTCATAGCCCTTATTCTATGGTAGAGCCTTACCACGTCTTCCCTCATCCTCGTCACAGAACGTATTCAATGACAGAGCCTTACCACATCTTCCATCTTCCTCGTCGTAGTCCTTATTCTATGGCAGAGCCTTACCACGTCTTCCCTCTTCCTGGTCATAGCCTTTATTCTATGGCAGAGCCTTACCACGTCTTCCCTCATCCTCGTCACAGAACTTATTCAATGACAGAGCCTTACCACGTCTTCCCTCATCCCAGTCATAGCCCTTATTCTATGGCAGAGCCTTACCACGTCTTCCCTCATCCTCGTCGTAGCCTTTATTCTATGGCAGAGCCTTACCACGTCTTCCCTCATCCCAGTCATAGCCCTTATTCTATGGCAGAGCCTTACCACGTCTTCCCTCTTCCTCGTCATAGTCCTTATTCTATGGCAGAGCCTTACCACGTCTTCCCTCATCCTCGTTATTGTCTTTATTCTATGGCAGAGCCTTACCACGTCTTCCCTCATCCTCATCATAGTCCTTATTCTATGGCAGAGCCTTACCACATCTTCCCTCTTCCTCGTCATAGTCCTTATTCTATGGCAGAGCCTTACCACGTCTTCCCTCATTCTCGTTATTGTCTTTATTCTATGGCAGAGACTTACCACGTTTTCCCTCATCCTCATCATAGTCCTTATTCTATGGCAGAACCTTACCACGTCTTCCCTCTTCCTCGTCATAGTCCTTATTCTATAGCAGAACCTTACCACGTCTTCCCTCATCCTCGTCACAGCCTTTATTCTATGGAAGAGCCTTACCACGTCTTCCCTCATCCCAGGCATAGCCCTTATTCTATGGCAGAGCCTTACCACGTCTTCCCTCTTCCTCGTCATAGTCCTTATTCTATGGCAGAGCCTTACCACGTCTTCCCTCATCCTCGTTATTATCTTTATTCTATGGCAGAACCTTACCACGTCTTCCCTCTTCCTCGTCATAGTCCTTATTCTATAGCAGAACCTTACCACGTCTTCCCTCTTCCTCGTCATAGCCCTTATTCTATGGTAGAGCCTTACCACGTCTTCCCTCATCCTCGTCACAGAACTTATTCAATGACAGAGCCTTACCACATCTTCCATCTTCCTCGTCGTAGTCCTTATTCTATGGCAGAGCCTTACCACGTCTTCCCTCATCCTCGTCATAGCCTTTATTCTATGGCAGAGCCTTACCACGTCTTCCCTCTTCCTGGTCATAGCCTTTATTCTATGGCAGAGCCTTACCACGTCTTCCCTCATCCTCGTCAGAGAACTTATTCAATGACAGAGCCTTACCACGTCTTCCCTCATCCTCGTCAGAGAACTTATTCAATGGCAGAGCCTTACCACGTCTTCCCTCATCCTCGTCGTAGCCTTTATTCTATGGCAGAGCCTTACCACGTCTTCCCTCATCCCAGTCATAGCCCTTATTCTATGGCAGAGCCTTACCACGTCTTCCCTCTTCCTCGTCATAGTCCTTATTCTATGGCAGAGCCTTACCACGTCTTCCCTCATCCTCGTTATTGTCTTTATTCTATGGCAGAGCCTTACCACGTCTTCCCTCATCCTCATCATAGTCCTTATTCTATGGCAGAGCCTTACCACATCTTCCCTCTTCCTCGTCATAGTCCTTATTCTATGGCAGAGCCTTACCACGTCTTCCCTCATCCTCGTTATTGTCTTTATTCTATGGCAGAGCCTTACCACGTTTTCCCTCATCCTCATCATAGTCCTTATTCTATGGCAGAACCTTACCACGTCTTCCCTCTTCCTCGTCATAGTCCTTATTCTATAGCAGAACCTTACCACGTCTTCCCTCATCCTCGTCACAGCCTTTATTCTATGGAAGAGCCTTACCACGTCTTCCCTCATCCCAGGCATAGCCCTTATTCTATGGCAGAGCCTTACCACGTCTTCCCTCTTCCTGGTCATAGTCCTTATTCTATGGCAGAGCCTTACCACGTCTTCCCTCATCCTCGTTATTATCTTTATTCTATGGCAGAACCTTACCACGTCTTCCCTCTTCCTCGTCATAGTCCTTATTCTATAGCAGAACCTTACCACGTCTTCCCTCTTCCTCGTCATAGCCCTTATTCTATGGTAGAGCCTTACCATGTCTTCCCTCATCCTCATCACAGAACTTATTCAATGACAGAGCCTTACCACATCTTCCATCTTCGTCGTCGTAGTCCTTATTCTATGGCAGAGCCTTACCACGTCTTCCCTCATCCTCATCAGAGAACTTATTCAATGACAGAGCCTTACCACGTCTTCCCTCATCCCAGTCATAGCCCTTATTCTATGGCAGAGCCTTACCACGTCTTCCCTCATCCTCGTCATAGCCTTTATTCTATGGCAGAGCCTTACCACGTCTTCCCTCATCCCAGTCATAGCCCTTATTCTATGGCAGAGCCTTACCACGTCTTCCCTCATCCCAGTCATAGCCCTTATTCTATGGCAGAGCCTTACAACGTCTTCCCTCATCCTCGTTGTAGCTCTAATTCTATGGCAGAGCCTTACCACGTCTTCCCTCATCCTCGTCACAGAACCTATTCAATGACAGAGCCTTACCATGTCTTCCCTCATCCCAGTCATAGCCCTTATTCTATGGCAGAGCCTTACCATGTCTTCCCTCTTCCTCGTCATAGTCCTTATTCTATGGCAGTACCTTACCACGTCTTCCCTCATCCTCGTCGCAGCCTTTATTCTATGGCAGAGCCTTACAACGTCTTCCCTCATCCTTGTTGTAGCTCTTATTCTATGGCAGAGCCTTACCACGTCTTCCCTCTTCCTCATCATAGTCCTTATTCTATGGCAGAGCCTTACCACGTCTTCCCTCTTCCTCGTCATAGTCCTTATTCTATGGCAGAACCTTACCACGTCTTCCCTCTTCCTCGTCATAGTCCTTATTCTATGGCAGAACCTTACCACGTCTTCCCTCATCCTCGTCGCAGCCTTTATTCTATGGAAGAGCCTTACCACGTCTTCCCTCATCCCAGGCATAGCCCTTATTCTATGGCAGAGCCTTACCACGTCTTCCCTCTTCCTCGTCATAGTCCTTATTCTATGGCAGAGCCTTACCACGTCTTCCCTCATCCTCGTTATTGTCTTTATTCTATGGCAGAGCCTTACCACGTCTTCCCTCATCCTCGTCACAGAACTTATTCAATGACAGAGCCTTACCACATCTTCCATCTTCCTCGTCGTAGTCCTTATTCTATGGCAGAGCCTTACCACGTCTTCCCTCTTCCTCGTCATAGTCCTTATTCTATGGCAGAGCCTTACCACGTCTTCCCTCTTCCTCATCATAGTCCTTATTCTATGGCAGAGCCTTACCACGTCTTCCCTCTTCCTCGTCATAGTCCTTATTCTATGGCAGAACCTTACCACGTCTTCCCTCTTCCTCGTCATAGTCCTTATTCTATGGCAGAACCTTACCACGTCTTCCCTCATCCTCGTCGCAGCCTTTATTCTATGGAACAGCCTTACCACGTCTTCCCTCATCCCAGTCATAGCCCTTATTCTATGGCAGAGCCTTACCACGTCTTCCCTCTTCCTCGTCATAGTCCTTATTCTATGGCAGAGCCTTACCACGTCTTCCCTCTTCCTCGTCGTAGTCCCTATTCTATGGCAGAGCCTTACCACGTCTTCCCTCATCCTCGTCACAGAACTTATTCAATGACAGAGCCTTACCACATCTTCCATCTTCCTCGTCGTAGTCCTTATTCTATGGCAGAGCCTTACCACGTCTTCCCTCTTCCTCGTCATAGTCCTTATTCTATGGCAGAGCCTTACCACGTCTTCCCTCTTCCTCGTCATAGTCCTTATTCTATGGCAGAACCTTACCACGTCTTCCCTCTTCCTCGTCATAGTCCTTATTCTATGGCAGAACCTTACCACGTCTTCCCTCATCCTCGTCGCAGCCTTTATTCTATGGAAGAGCCTTACCACGTCTTCCCTCATCCTAGGCATAGCCCTTATTCTATGGCAGAGCCTTACCACGTCTTCCCTCTTCCTCGTCATAGTCCTTATTCTATGGCAGAGCCTTACCACGTCTTCCCTCATCCTCGTTATTGTCTTTATTCTATGGCAGAGCCTTACCACGTCTTCCCTCATCCTCATCATAGTCCTTATTCTATGGCAGAACCTTACCACGTCTTCCCTCTTCCTCGTCATAGTCCTTATTCTATGGCAGAACCTTACCACGTCTTCCCTCATCCTCGTCGCAGCCTTTATTCTATGGAAGAGCCTTACCACGCCTTCCCTCATCCCAGGCATAGCCCTTATTCTATGGCAGAGCCTTACCACGTCTGCCCTCTTCCTCGTCATAGTCCTTATTCTATGGCAGAGCCTTACCACGTCTTCCCTCATCCTCGTTATTGTCTTTATTCTATGGCAGAGCCTTACCACGTCTTCCCTCATCCTCATCATAGTCCTTATTCTATGGCAGAGCCTTACCACATCTTCCCTCTTCCTCGTCATAGTCCTTATTCTATGGCAGAGCCTTACCACGTCTTCCCTCATCCTCGTTATTGTCTTTATTCTATGGCAGAGACTTACCACGCTTTCCCTCATCCTCATCATAGTCCTTATTCTATGGCAGAACCTTACCACGTCTTCCCTCTTCCTCGTCATAGTCCTTATTCTATAGCAGAACCTTACCACGTCTTCCCTCATCCTCGTCACAGCCTTTATTCTATGGAAGAGCCTTACCACGTCTTCCCTCATCCCAGGCATAGCCCTTATTCTATGGCAGAGCCTTACCACGTCTTCCCTCTTCCTCGTCATAGTCCTTATTCTATGGCAGAGCCTTACCACGTCTTCCCTCATCCTCGTTATTATCTTTATTCTATGGCAGAACCTTACCACGTCTTCCCTCTTCCTCGTCATAGTCCTTATTCTATAGCAGAACCTTACCACGTCTTCCCTCTTCCTCGTCATAGCCCTTATTCTATGGTAGAGCCTTACAACGTCTTCCCTCATCCTCGTCACAGAACTTATTCAATGACAGAGCCTTACCACATCTTCCATCTTCCTCGTCATAGTCCTTATTCTATGGCAGAGCCTTACCACGTCTTCCCTCATCCTCGTCATAGCCTGTATTCTATGGCAGAGCCTCACCACGTATTCCCTCTTCCTGGTCATAGCCTTTATTCTATGGCAGAGCCTTACCACGTCTTCCCTCATCCTCGTCACAGAACTTATTCAATGACAGAGCCTTACCACGTCTTCCCTCATCCCAGTCATAGCCCTTATTCTATGGCAGAGCCTTACCACGTCTTCCCTCATCCTCGTCGTAGCCTTTATTCTATGGCAGAGCCTTACCACGTCTTCCCTCATCCCAGTCATAGCCCTTATTCTATGGCAGAGCCTTACCACGTCTTCCCTCATCCCAGGCATAGCCCTTATTCTATGGCAGAGCCTTACAACGTCTTCCCTCATCCTCGTTGTAGCTCTAATTCTATGGCAGAGCCTTACCACGTCTTCCCTCATCCTCGTCACAGAACCTATTCAATGACAGAGCCTTACCACGTCTTCCCTCATCCCAGTCATAGCCCTTATTCTATGGCAGAGCCTTACCATGTCTTCCCTCTTCCTCGTCATAGTCCTTATTCTATGGCAGTACCTTACCACGTCTTCCCTCATCCTCGTCGCAGCCTTTATTCTATGGCAGAGCCTTACCACGTCTTCCCTCATCTCAGGCATAGCCCTTATTCTATGGCAGAGCCTTACAACGTCTTCCCTCATCCTCATTGTAGCTCTTATTCTACGGCAGAGCCTTACCACGTCTTCCCTCTTCCTCGTCATAGTCCTTATTCTATGGCAGAGCCTTACCACGTCTTCCCTCTTCCTCGTCATAGTCCTTATTCTATGGCAGAACCTTACCACGTCTTCCCTCTTCCTCGTCATAGTCCTTATTCTATGGCAGAACCTTACCACGTCTTCACTCATCCTCGTCGCAGCCTTTATTCTATGGAAGAGCCTTACCACGTCTTCCCTCATCCCAGGCATAGCCCTTATTCTATGGCAGAGCCTTACCACGTCTTCCCTCTTCCTCGTCATAGTCCTTATTCTATGGCAGAGCCTTACCACGTCTTCCCTCATCCTCGTTATTGTCTTTATTCTATGGCAGAGCCTTACCACGTCTTCCCTCATCCCAGTCATAGCCCTTATTCTATGGCAGAGCCTTACCACGTCTTCCCTCTTCCTCGTCATAGTCCTTATTCTATGGCAGAGCCTTACCACGTCTTCCCTCTTCCTCATCGTAGTCCTTATTCTATGGCAGAGCCTTACCACGTCTTCCCTCATCCTCGTCACAGAACTTATTCAATGACAGAGCCTTACCACATCTTCCATCTTCCTCGTCGTAGTCCTTATTCTATGGCAGAGCCTTACCACATCTTCCCTCATCCTCGTCATAGCCTTTATTCTATGGCAGAGCTATACCACGTCTTCCCTCTTCCTCGTCATAGCCCTTATTCTATGGCAGAGCCTTACCACGTCTTCCCTCATCCTCGTCACAGAACTTAATCAATGACAGAGCCTTACCACGTCTTCCCTCATCCCAGTCATAGCCCTTATTCTATGGCAGAGCCTTACCACGTCTTCCCTCACCCTCGTCGTACCCTTTATTCTATGGCAGAGCCTTACCACGTCTTCCCTCATCCCAGTCATAGCCCTTATTCTATGGCAGAGCCTTACCACGTCTTCCCTCATCCTCGTCATAGCCTTTATTCTATGGCAGAGCCTTACCACGTCTTCCCTCATCCCAGGCGTAGCCCTTATTCTATGGCAGAGCCTTACCACGTCTTCCCACATCCTCGTCATAGTCCTTATTCTATGGCAGAACCTTACCACGTCTTCCCTCTTCCTCGTCATAGTCCTTATTCTATAGCAGAGCCTTACCACGTCTTCCCTCTTCCTCGTCATAGTCCTTATTCTATGGCAGAGCCTTACCACGTCTTCCCTCTTCCTCGTCATAGTCCTTATTCTATAGCAGAGCCTTACCACGTCTTCCCTCTTCCTCGTCATAGTCCTTATTCTATGGCAGAGCCTTACCACGTCTTCCCTCATCCTCGTTATTGTCTTTATTCTATGGCAGAGCCTTACCACGTCTTCCCTCATCCTCATCATAGTCCTTATTCTATGGCAGAGCCTTACCACATCTTCCCTCTTCCTCGTCATAGTCCTTATTCTATGGCAGAGCCTTACCACGTCTTCCCTCATTCTCGTTATTGTCTTTATTCTATGGCAGAGACTTACCACGTTTTCCCTCATCCTCATCATAGTCCTTATTCTATGGCAGAACCTTACCACGTCTTCCCTCTTCCTCGTCATAGTCCTTATTCTATAGCAGAACCTTACCACGTCTTCCCTCATCCTCGTCACAGCCTTTATTCTATGGAAGAGCCTTACCACGTCTTCCCTCATCCCAGGCATAGCCCTTATTCTATGGCAGAGCCTTACCACGTCTTCCCTCTTCCTCGTCATAGTCCTTATTCTATGGCAGAGCCTTACCACGTCTTCCCTCATCCTCGTTATTATCTTTATTCTATGGCAGAACCTTACCACGTCTTCCCTCTTCCTCGTCATAGTCCTTATTCTATAGCAGAACCTTACCACGTCTTCCCTCTTCCTCGTCATAGCCCTTATTCTATGGTAGAGCCTTACCACGTCTTCCCTCATCCTCGTCACAGAACTTATTCAATGACAGAGCCTTACCACATCTTCCATCTTCCTCGTCGTAGTCCTTATTCTATGGCAGAGCCTTACCACGTCTTCCCTCATCCTCGTCATAGCCTTTATTCTATGGCAGAGCCTTACCACGTCTTCCCTCTTCCTGGTCATAGCCTTTATTCTATGGCAGAGCCTTACCACGTCTTCCCTCATCCTCGTCAGAGAACTTATTCAATGACAGAGCCTTACCACGTCTTCCCTCATCCTCGTCAGAGAACTTATTCAATGGCAGAGCCTTACCACGTCTTCCCTCATCCTCGTCGTAGCCTTTATTCTATGGCAGAGTCTTACCACGTCTTCCCTCATCCCAGTCATAGCCCTTATTCTATGGCAGAGCCTTACCACGTCTTCCCTCTTCCTCGTCATAGTCCTTATTCTATGGCAGAGCCTTACCACGTCTTCCCTCATCCTCGTTATTGTCTTTATTCTATGGCAGAGCCTTACCACGTCTTCCCTCATCCTCATCATAGTCCTTATTCTATGGCAGAGCCTTACCACATCTTCCCTCTTCCTCGTCATAGTCCTTATTCTATGGCAGAACCTTACCACGTCTTCCCTCTTCCTCGTCATAGTCCTTATTCTATAGCAGAACCTTACCACGTCTTCCCTCATCCTCGTCACAGCCTTTATTCTATGGAAGAGCCTTACCACGTCTTCCCTCATCAAAGGCATAGCCCTTATTCTATGGCAGAGCCTTACCACGTCTTCCCTCTTCCTGGTCATAGTCCTTATTCTATGGCAGAGCCTTACCACGTCTTCCCTCATCCTCGTTATTATCTTTATTCTATGGCAGAACCTTACCACGTCTTCCCTCTTCCTCGTCATAGTCCTTATTCTATAGCAGAACCTTACCACGTCTTCCCTCTTCCTCGTCATAGCCCTTATTCTATGGTAGAGCCTTACCACGTCTTCCCTCATCCTCATCACAGAACTTATTCAATGACAGAGCCTTACCACATCTTCCATCTTCCTCGTCGTAGTCCTTATTCTATGGCATAGCCTTACCACGTCTTCCCTCATCCTCGTCATAGCCTTTATTCTATGGCAGAGCCTTACCACGTCTTCCCTCTTCCTGGTCATAGCCTTTATTCTATGGCAGAGCCTTACCACGTCTTCCCTCATCCTCATCAGAGAACTTATTCAATGACAGAGCCTTACCACGTCTTCCCTCATCCCAGTCATAGCCCTTATTCTATGGCAGAGCCTTACCACGTCTTCCCTCATCCTCGTCATAGCCTTTATTCTATGGCAGAGCCTTACCACGTCTTCCCTCATCCCAGTCATAGCCCTTATTCTATGGCAGAGCCTTACCACGTCTTCCCTCATCCCAGGCATAGCCCTTATTCTATGGCAGAGCCTTACAACGTCTTCCCTCATCCTCGTTGTAGCTCTAATTCTATGGCAGAGCCTTACCACGTCTTCCCTCATCCTCGTCACAGAACCTATTCAATGACAGAGCCTTACCATGTCTTCCCTCATCCCAGTCATAGCCCTTATTCTATGGCAGAGCCTTACCATGTCTTCCCTCTTCCTCGTCATAGTCCTTATTCTATGGCAATACCTTACCACGTCTTCCCTCATCCTCGTCGCAGCCTTTATTCTATGGCAGAGCCTTACAACGTCTTCCCTCATCCTTGTTGTAGCTCTTATTCTATGGCAGAGCCTTACCACGTCTTCCCTCTTCCTCATCATAGTCCTTATTCTATGGCAGAGCCTTACCACGTCTTCCCTCTTCCTCGTCATAGTCCTTATTCTATGGCAGAACCTTACCACGTCTTCCCTCTTCCTCGTCATAGTCCTTATTCTATGGCAGAACCTTACCACGTCTTCCCTCATCCTCGTCGCAGCCTTTATTCTATGGAAGAGCCTTACCACGTCTTCCCTCATCCCAGGCATAGCCCTTATTCTATGGCAGAGCCTTACCACGTCTTCCCTCTTCCTCGTCATAGTCCTTATTCTATGGCAGAGCCTTACCACGTCTTCCCTCATCCTCGTTATTGTCTTTATTCTATGGCAGAGCCTTACCACGTCTTCCCTCATCCTCGTCACAGAACTTATTCAATGACAGAGCCTTACCACATCTTCCATCTTCCTCGTCGTAGTCCTTATTCTATGGCAGAGCCTTACCACGTCTTCCCTCTTCCTCGTCATAGTCCTTATTCTATGGCAGAGCCTTACCACGTCTTCCCTCTTCCTCATCATAGTCCTTATTCTATGGCAGAGCCTTACCACGTCTTCCCTCTTCCTCGTCATAGTCCTTATTCTATGGCAGAACCTTACCACGTCTTCCCTCTTCCTCGTCATAGTCCTTATTCTATGGCAGAACCTTACCACGTCTTCCCTCATCCTCGTCGCAGCCTTTATTCTATGGAACAGCCTTACCACGTCTTCCCTCATCCCAGTCATAGCCCTTATTCTATGGCAGAGCCTTACCACGTCTTCCCTCTTCCTCGTCATAGTCCTTATTCTATGGCAGAGCCTTACCACGTCTTCCCTCTTCCTCGTCGTAGTCCCTATTCTATGGCAGAGCCTTACCACGTCTTCCCTCATCCTCGTCACAGAACTTATTCAATGACAGAGCCTTACCACATCTTCCATCTTCCTCGTCGTAGTCCTTATTCTATGGCAGAGCCTTACCACGTCTTCCCTCTTCCTCGTCATAGTCCTTATTCTATGGCAGAGCCTTACCACGTCTTCCCTCTTCCTCGTCATAGTCCTTATTCTATGGCAGAACCTTACCACGTCTTCCCTCTTCCTCGTCATAGTCCTTATTCTATGGCAGAACCTTACCACGTCTTCCCTCATCCTCGTCGCAGCCTTTATTCTATGGAAGAGCCTTACCACGTCTTCCCTCATCCTAGGCATAGCCCTAATTCTATGGCAGAGCCTTACCACGTCTTCCCTCTTCCTCGTCATAGTCCTTATTCTATGGCAGAGCCTTACCACGTCTTCCCTCATCCTCGTTATTGTCTTTATTCTATGGCAGAGCCTTACCACGTCTTCCCTCATCCTCATCATAGTCCTTATTCTATGGCAGAACCTTACCACGTCTTCCCTCTTCCTCGTCATAGTCCTTATTCTATGGCAGAACCTTACCACGTCTTCCCTCATCCTCGTCGCAGCCTTTATTCTATGGAAGAGCCTTACCACGTCTTCCCTCATCCCAGGCATAGCCCTTATTCTATGGCAGAGCCTTACCACGTCTTCCCTCTTCCTCGTCATAGTCCTTATTCTATGGCAGAGCCTTACCACGTCTTCCCTCATCCTCGTTATTGTCTTTATTCTATGGCAGAGCCTTACCACGTCTTCCCTCATCCTCATCATAGTCCTTATTCTATGGCAGAGCCTTACCACATCTTCCCTCTTCCTCGTCATAGTCCTTATTCTATGGCAGAGCCTTACCACGTCTTCCCTCATCCTCGTTATTGTCTTTATTCTATGGCAGAGACTTACCACGCTTTCCCTCATCCTCATCATAGTCCTTATTCTATGGCAGAACCTTACCACGTCTTCCCTCTTCCTCGTCATAGTCCTTATTCTATGGCAGAACCTTACCACGTCTTCCCTCATCCTCGTCACAGCCTTTATTCTATGGAAGAGCCTTACCACGTCTTCCCTCATCCCAGGCATAGCCCTTATTCTATGGCAGAGCCTTACCACGTCTTCCCTCTTCCTCGTCATAGTCCTTATTCTATGGCAGAGCCTTACCACGTCTTCCCTCATCCTCGTTATTATCTTTATTCTATGGCAGAACCTTACCACGTCTTCCCTCTTCCTCGTCATAGTCCTTATTCTATAGCAGAACCTTACCACGTCTTCCCTCTTCCTCGTCATAGCCCTTATTCTATGGTAGAGCCTTACAACGTCTTCCCTCATCCTCGTCACAGAACTTATTCAATGACAGAGCCTTACCACATCTTCCATCTTCCTCGTCATAGTCCTTATTCTATGGCAGAGCCTTACCACGTCTTCCCTCATCCTCGTCATAGCCTTTATTCTATGGCAGAGCCTTACCACGTATTCCCTCTTCCTGGTCATAGCCTTTATTCTATGGCAGAGCCTTACCACGTCTTCCCTCATCCTCGTCACAGAACTTATTCAATGACAGAGCCTTACCACGTCTTCCCTCATCCCAGTCATAGCCCTTATTCTATGGCAGAGCCTTACCACGTCTTCCCTCATCCTCGTCGTAGCCTTTATTCTATGGCAGAGCCTTACCACGTCTTCCCTCATCCCAGTCATAGCCCTTATTCTATGGCAGAGCCTTACCACGTCTTCCCTCATCCCAGGCATAGCCCTTATTCTATGGCAGAGCCTTACAACGTCTTCCCTCATCCTCGTTGTAGCTCTAATTCTATGGCAGAGCCTTACCACGTCTTCCCTCATCCTCGTCACAGAACCTATTCAATGACAGAGCCTTACCACGTCTTCCCTCATCCCAGTCATAGCCCTTATTCTATGGCAGAGCCTTACCATGTCTTCCCTCTTCCTCGTCATAGTCCTTATTCTATGGCAGTACCTTACCACGTCTTCCCTCATCCTTGTCGCAGCCTTTATTCTATGGCAGAGCCTTACCACGTCTTCCCTCATCTCAGGCATAGCCCTTATTCTATGGCAGAGCCTTACAACGTCTTCCCTCATCCTCATTGTAGCTCTTATTCTACGGCAGAGCCTTACCACGTCTTCCCTCTTCCTCGTCATAGTCCTTATTCTATGGCAGAGCCTTACCACGTCTTCCCTCTTCCTCGTCATAGTCCTTATTCTATGACAGAACCTTACCACGTCTTCCCTCTTCCTCGTCATAGTCCTTATTCTATGGCAGAACCTTACCACGTCTTCCCTCATCCTCGTCGCAGCCTTTATTCTATGGAAGAGCCTTACCACGTCTTCCCTCATCCCAGGCATAGCCCTTATTCTATGGCAGAGCCTTACCACGTCTTCCCTCTTCCTCGTCATAGTCCTTATTCTATGGCAGAGCCTTACCACGTCTTCCCTCATCCTCGTTATTGTCTTTATTCTATGGCAGAGCCTTACCACGTCTTCCCTCATCCCAGTCATAGCCCTTATTCTATGGCAGAGCCTTACCACGTCTTCCCTCTTCCTCGTCATAGTCCTTATTCTATGGCAGAGCCTTACCACGTCTTCCCTCTTCCTCATCGTAGTCCTTATTCTATGGCAGAGCCTTACCACGTCTTCCCTCATCCTCGTCACAGAACTTATTCAATGACAGAGCCTTACCACATCTTCCATCTTCCTCGTCGTAGTCCTTATTCTATGGCAGAGCCTTACCACATCTTCCCTCATCCTCGTCATAGCCTTTATTCTATGGCAGAGCTATACCACGTCTTCCCTCTTCCTCGTCATAGCCCTTATCTATGGCAGAGCCTTACCACGTCTTCCCTCATCCTCGTCACAGAACTTAATCAATGACAGAGCCTTACCACGTCTTCCCTCATCCCAGTCATAGCCCTTATTCTATGGCAGAGCCTTACCACGTCTTCCCTCACCCTCGTCGTACCCTTTATTCTATGGCAGAGCCTTACCACGTCTTCCCTCATCCCAGTCATAGCCCTTATTCTATGGCAGAGCCTTACCACGTCTTCCCTCATCCTCGTCATAGCCTTTATTCTATGGCAGAGCCTTACCACGTCTTCCCTCATCCCAGGCGTAGCCCTTATTCTATGGCAGAGCCTTACCACGTCTTCCCACATCCTCGTCATAGTCCTTATTCTATGGCAGAACCTTACCACGTCTTCCCTCTTCCTCGTCATAGTCCTTATTCTATAGCAGAGCCTTACCACGTCTTCCCTCTTCCTCGTCATAGTCCTTATTCTATGGCAGAGCCTTACCACGTCTTCCCTCTTCCTCGTCATAGTCCTTATTCTATAGCAGAGCCTTACCACGTCTTCCCTCTTCCTCGTCATAGTCCTTATTCTATAGCAGAGCCTTACCACATCTTCCCTCATCCCAGTCATAGCCCTTATTCTATGGCAGAGCCTTACCACGTCTTCCCTCATCCTCGTCATAGTCCTTATTCTATGGCAGAACCTTACCACGTCTTCCCTCTTCCTCGTCATAGTCCTTATTCTATAGCAGAGCCTTACCACGTCTTCCCTCTTCCTCGTCATAGTCCTTATTCTATGGCAGAGCCTTACCACATCTTCCCTCATCCTCGTCATAGTCCTTATTCTATGGTAGAACCTTACCACGTCTTCCCTCATCCCAGTCATAGCCCTTATTCTATGGCAGAGCTTTACCACGTCTTCCCTCATCCTCGTCGTAGCGCTTATTCTATGGCAGAGCCTTACCACGTCTTCCCTCATCCTAGTCGTAGTCCTTATTCTATGACAGAGCCTTACCACGTCTTCCCTCATCCTCGTCCTTATTCTATGGCAGAGCCTTACAACATCTTCCCTCATCCTCGTCATAGCCATTATTCTATAGCAGAGCCTTACCACGTCTTCCCTCATCCTCGTTGTAGCCCTTATTCTATGGCAGAGCCTTACCACGTCTTCCCTCATCCTCGTTGTAGCTCTTATTCTATGGCAGAGCCTTACCACGTCTTCCCTCATCCTAGTCGTAGTCCTTATTCTATGGCAGAGCCTTACCACGTCTTCCCTCATCCTCGTCGTAGTCCTTATTCTATGGCAGAGCCTTACCACGTCTTGCCTCTTCCTCGTCATAGTCCTTATTCTATGGCAGAGCCTTACCACATCTTCCCTCATCCTCGTCATAGTCCTTATTTTTTATTCTGTGCACCTTTTGCTTCTCTTAGGTAAGCCCCTCACAAAGTGATGGGCATCACACCTGTACAAGTATATGGTATACCACTAAGTTTCTGCAGAGCCTGTCCCACAACATTTCCACACCGCACACTGAAAGGTGGCCACCATACGCTGCAATGAAGACCCAGAAGGAAACAAAGGGTCAACACCCAACAGAGGTAGGGGGTGCATGGCGGCGGCTGATGGTCAAGCAAGAACATCCACAGTAGATTCAAACAACACCACTGCCAGCAAAGCATCAGTGGCACTAACACTCAGGCATTGAACTCCAATGGGGCCGCTTGGCAAACCCCCGGAGTGCAGAATGTGGCGTTAAACCCACACTTAGCACCACATTTCGTGACACAGTGGATTTTGGCAGGCGTACTGCAGGAGTGGAGTTACCACATCCACCTCCCCTCCCAAAGTTAAATGGTTTGCCACCAGCAGGCCCTTTTCATACCGGCAGGGAAGTATTGCATGGACATGCAACCGCCCAGCTTTCAGCCCTTGCTCAAATCACGCGGATTGTATAGGGATCCATTGTAAACACTGCCCACAATCCACGCGCGGTGGGAAATCAGGGGGATTTTATGGGGATCCATTGTAAATGCTGCCCGCCATCCACACGCAGTGGGAAATCAGGAGGATTGTATAGGGATCCATTGTAAACACTGCCCGCCATCCGCATGCAGTGGGAAATCAGGGGGATTGTATAGGGATACATTGTAGACGCTGCCCGCCATCTGCACACAGTGGGAAATCAGGGGGATTGTATAGGGATCCATTGTAAACGCTGTCTGCCATCCGCACGCAGTGGGAAATCAGGGGGATTGTATAGGGATCCATTGTAAACGCTGCCCGCCATCCGCACGCAGTGGGAAATCAGGGGGATTGTATAGGGATCCATTGTAAACGCTGTCTGCCATCCGCACGCAGTGGGAAATCTTGGGGATTCTATAGGGATCCATTGTAAACGCCGCCCGCCATCCGCACGCAGTGGGAAATCAGGGGGATTGTATAGGCAGTGCTTTAAGTGGGCCGGGGCCTTCCGGGGCCGGGCCCCGGCAGTCTCCATAAAGTGGGGCTGAGCCGGGGCCCAGCCGGGGCCCCCCGTCCCACACAACATTGGCCGGATGCATTATTCCGACGCAGCCGCAGCCGCGACGGGAGATGCGCCCGTCAGTATGTCGGCCAAGCTGACAGAAGTGCCAGCCAGCCACAGCGACGCTGAGGCTGGCGGCACTTCTGTCAGTTAGTGTAACTCCCTCTGATGACCCCTCATCAGGGTCATCAGAGGAAGTTACTGTCCCTTTGTTTTCCCTCCCCAGGTCACTGACCCCCGCGGGCTCCGTGATCTAATATGCAGATGAAATCACGGAGCCCGCGGGTTCACAGAGGGTGAAAGACGCCTCGGGCTCAGTGATCTATGTGCTCTGAGCAGAGATCACAGAGCCCGAGGTGCCTTTCTCCGTCGGCAAAGCTTTATAAAAGATGCCTTGAATTGTTTACGTGTCAATCCATCTTTTAGAAACATAGAAACATTTTACAAATATCTATGTTTATAAAAGGTGGCTTGAAAAGTACACAAACCATAGTAAGGTAAGCACACAAGTGTGCGTAACTTACTATGGTTTGTGCACTTTTCAAACCACCTTTTATAAACATAGAAATATGTAACATTGCTATGTTTATAAAATATGGCTTGAAAAGTACACACACCATAGTAGTACGCATACAAACATATAAATGCTCACATACATTTATATATTTGTTTGCGCACCTTACTATGATTTGTGCACTTTTAGGCCACGCCCACAATGAAAGCCACGCCCCCAAACAAGGCCCCCCCCCTCAATTTCTTACCCCACTTAAAGCACTGTGTATAGGGATCCATTGTAAACGCTGCCCGCCATCTGCACACGGTGGGAGGCATTCAGACTTCTTTACAGAGAAGTGCAAAGCATGCACGTAAACCCAGACCCACCAGGCTCGTCTCATACCTTTAGCACTTTTGGTCTGTAACCTGTGAAAAGTGCATGGACTGCAGCACGGTGTAACTGCCTACGTTGCCCCTACCCCCCGTGGAGTGTTATAACATGAGCCCGTAACTGTAATCTGCGCACACTGTCCCCCCTCATCTACCACTCCATCCAACCCCTGCTTTCCAGTTTTGCCCTCAGTAGCGCACACTTCTGCTTCACGCTCCTGCTGCCCCCCCCTCTTCATTTGCCCCACTCAACAGAGTATTTAGCTGTACTACTCATGTTCTCCTGGTTTCACTCTGTCTGCTCACTCATTCTTTGCGGGACGCCCTCTTCTACCTCTCTGCTTTCTCTCTATTGGCTCATTCACTCTTTGCGGGATGGTGCACCCTACAAGACTGCTCCCACTTTAAATGTCTCCAGATCCATATCTGGCCGTGCCTATCCCCACCTGGCCATCAGTGTCTCAGTTCCTCACCCACCTGTGCTGCCTCCCACTCCTCCAACCATCTTGCTTGCCCCCAGTGGAACTGCATCCTCTCTGCCACTTAATAAACATCCACTCCACAGGCCTTTCACCTGCTTCTCAGAATGCACCTCTTCAGCATTTAGGGGACACTGCAGAGGCGTTTAGGGGCATCACCACCCTGTCCCAAGCCTCATAACCTGGGCATTTGTCCATTTGCTATGCCATATGCATCACCCATTTCTCATTCTTGTAAGCCCCTTTTTCCTTCCCCTCCAGGAAGTTGCTGAATGAGACATTGGGCCTCATTACGACCCTGGCGGAGTGGGTTTACGCCAGCGTTATTCGCGGCGGACCCGTCCGCCCTACTACGAGATTCCGTAGCGCCATGGAGCGTTTTCCGCCTGGTTTTTCCGGGCGGAGAAATCCATGGCGCTACGGGACCTTGTCGTTAATTACGCCACCGTATTTTGAGGTGGCGTAATTAACGCCTTCCCCACTCCCATTATACCCTATGGGGCAAAAATGGGAATGGGGAAGGGTAAAATGGGGGATGGGGATTTACCGCCCCGCCAAGGTCGGAATGGGGCGGAAAATCCGCCAACCCCCATGGCGCTATCGGCAGCTTTCCGCCGTGCTCCAAGGTGCATTTTGCACCGCGATTTCCGCCAGGGTCGTAATGAGGGCCATTGTCCTTTGGTTTGGCATAACAAGGCCGCAGATTTATGTTCACATCTATATAACCACAGCAAACAGATATTGAAAATAGCTCCAAAGATGCGGCGACTGCTCCTCGTTCTGCTTCCCCCTTTTTCCATGTCCATTGCAGGCCCAACTCCACCAAGACCTTCGAGTCTGAGAACCGCCTACCCCTGCAGGTATTTGCGGACTGGGGGAGCGCCGTTTGCTGGGAGGAAGCTGAGCCCCGATTGCTACCACCAGACACCCCCGCCGTTTATGCTCCCAGGAGGCGCTGTCTAGAATGAGCAAAGCCCCTTCCGGTTTAGCAATGGCTCATTCGGAGTCTGTCTCTTATCATTGGTCACCACAACACCGCCACGCCAAAGGTGGGTTACCGCCCACCGTGGCTCCTCCCTTTCCTTGCTCATAGTTCCAGTAGTTTGGTGCACACATTCCAGAAAAACAATTCCATTCCCTGCACCGATTAAATGCACTCCGTCTCTTAGTAATACTCCGTGGTTTTGAGGTTGATCAATTCATGCCTGATGTGCTGGAAGCCCCTTCCTTTGCAGAATTTAGCAATCGCACAATTCAACTTTCTCCTTGAATTCTCCACCGCTGCATGACTCTCCGCACCCCTCCATTCCTGCCTCGGAATGATTTCCGACCATACGATCTCAGTCTCCCCCATTTGTGCCGATAATTCCTGTAAAGAAGACATCATTTCCGTCAACAGGTTCCCTCTCCCTAAACTTGTCAGGTCGTCGCCCCCGAGGTGCACCACCTGCACATCGGGCCTCCGCTGCTTACCTAGCAGTTTGTGCATGTGCCCCCGCAGCTGTGACCATTTCATACCCGGCAAAACGAAATCCTCACCTGGTCGGCGGGCACCCAGCTGCTGGAAGAGCTGCAAGTGCTCCTGTGCCGGGCGCCCGCTGCTGGAAGAGCTGCAAGTGCTCCTGAGCCGGGCGCCCGCTGCTGGAAGAGCTGCAAGTGCTCCTGAGCCGGGCGCCCGCTGCTGGAAGAGCTGCAAGTGCTCCTGAGCCGGGCGCCCGCTGCTGGAAGAGCTGCAAGTGCTCCTGCGCCGGGCGCCCGCTGCTGGAAGATCTGCAAGTGCTCCTGAGCCAGGCGCCCGCTGCTGGAAGAGCTGCAAGTGCTCCTGCGCCGGACGCCCGCTGCTGGAAGAGCTGCAAGGGCTCCTGAGCCGGGCGCCCGCTGCTGGAAGAGCTGCAAGGGCTCCTGAGCCGGGCCCCCGCTGCTGGAAGAGCTGCAAGGGCTCCTGCGCCGGGCGCCCGCTGCTGGAAGAGCTGCAAGTGCTCCTGCGCCGGGCGCCCAGCTGCTGGAAGAGCTGCAAGTGCTCCTGAGCCGGGGCGCCCGCTGCTGGAAGAGCTGCAAGTGCTCCTGAGCCGGGCGCCCGCTGCTGGAAGAGCTGCAAGTGCTCCTGCACCGGGCGCCCGCTGCTGGAAGAGTTGCAAGTGCTCCTGAGCCGGGCGCCCGCTGCCGGAAGAGCTGCAAGGGCTCCTGAGCCGGCGCCCGCTGCCGGAAGAGCTGCAAGTGCTCGTGCGCCGGGCGCCCGCTGCCGGAAGAGCTGAAAGTGCTCCTGAGCCGGGCACCCACTGCCGGAAGAGCTGCAAGTGCTCCTGTGCGGGGCGCCGGGCGCTCGCTGCTGGAAGAGCTGCAAGTGCTCCTGCGCCGGGCGTCCGCTGCTGGAAGAGCTGCAAGTGCTCCTGTGCCGGGCGCCTGCTGCTGGAAGAGCTGCAAGTGCTCCTGCGCCGGGCGCCCGCTGCTGGAAGAGCTGCAAGTGCTCCTGAGACGGGCGCCCAGCTGCTGGAAGAGCTGCAAGTGCTCCTGAGCCGGGCGCCCGCTGCTGGAAGAGCTGCATGTGCTCATGCGCCGGCGCCAGCTGCTGGAAGAGCTGCAGGTGCTCCTGCGCCGGGCGCCCGCTGCCGGAAGAGCTGCAAGTGCTCCTGTGCTGGGCGCCGGGCGCCCGCTGCTGGAAGAGCTGCAAGTGCTCCTGTGCCGGGCGCCCGCTGCTGGAAGAGCTGCAAGTGCTCCTGAGCCGGGCGCCCGCTGCTTATGAAGCCCTTGCTCCTCCCCTTTCCATTGTTGGCCCTTCGCCGGCTTTTGGTGCGCTTGGTGCTTCTTTTGGACTCTTCCCGCCCTCTCACCGGCCCCTGGGGGGGAGAGAGCAGAAGGAGGAAGGCCCCTGCCCCGGTTATCGAGGTGCCTGCTCCATTTTCCCTTTGGGTTTCCGTCGTCACCTTCAATCTCAAAGGTGCATCATTGCAAATAATGTATTTTGTGTCTGTCATGAGCTCGCGTTCCTACTTTCGACACCCACCTCCCCTCCCACCAGCACCCAGCTCACACTCGGTTCAGTAGTCATTATGAACCATGGACCAGCCCCCTGGAAAGTACTGCTCCGCCCACTCTCGTCATCACTTGTGTACAGGGTTTCTGATAGAAGCACTCGCCATTCCTTCCGATCAATATTAAATGCAAATTCAAATTTGACATGAATTCAGGGGCAAGCAAACAGGCAAAGATATTAAGGCGAGACCGTTCAGGGGCAACCCGTTTCTCTTGGAATCAAGACAACGCAGCGCAACACAGGCTCGAAGCCTGATCCTGTGCGTTAAAAATGAATAATTAACAAAGACATCCAGGAGACGGATCTCCAGTTGGGATCCCTCCAGCCGAAATCAGAGAAGGTGAAAATGTCAATCCTGACCGACCGTTTTGTTGTTTTTATTTATTTTTATTTGCATTTCTCATGTACAGATTAACAGCTAGGAGGATAGCTCAGTGGCAACGTGCTCGCCTTGCAAGCAAGACCACACGAATCCGCACTTAGAAACCTCTGGGTATTTAAGCGCGTTATAAATATGCAACTAAGACAACAACACAAAATTCTGTAACAGCGCCTCGATGCCCCCGGGCTGTGAGAGCGCTTTAAAAATGCAAATAAATAAATAAAAATAATTAATAAATAAAATTATAAAACCGCCAACCCTTCCCCAGCACCCCTTACACCCAACACTCCCATACCCCCTCCCGCGCCCACCACCCCTTAAACCCAACACTCCATACCCCCTCCCGCACCCAGCACCCCTTAAACCCAACACTCCCATACCCCCCTCCCGCACCCAGCACCCCTTACACCCAACAGTCCATAACACCCTCCCGCACCCAGCACCCCTTAAACCCAACACTCCCATACCCCCTTCCCGCGCCCAGCACCCCTTAAACCCAACACTCCATACCCCCCTCCCGCACCCAGCACCCTTTAAACCCAACACTCCATACCCCCCTCCCGCACCCAGCACCCCTTAAACCCAACACTCCCATACCCCCCTCTTGCGCCCATTTTGCAGACAAACCAATTCCATTGTGGCAAGTGTACCAACCAATGTTTAATGCTAAAGGTATTAATACCGCGCACCGTCACCAACGGAAGTGGTTCCCAGGCGGATCTGCAAACGAGAAGGCAGGTTGGATTAGTAAGATGAAGAGAGTGTAGGATAGTGAGAGAAATGATGTCCTGTTGGCGGCTTCAGTTCGGTTTCCACCGCGCGCTGACCTTTGGTGCGAGTATCGGATCGCTGTCAGTCCTCGTGTGCTGTTGGTGCGGCTTATGTGTTATTTGTTGTTGCGGTGTGGTGAAGTGCGTGCGGCTTGCTGTGCGGGTCACGTTCCAAGCATTGTTACTGTCTCAAGCAATACCCAATAAACCCAGTTTCTGGGGGCAATCCAAAACATTATAGTTCAGTCCCTACGTCAGAAATGAAGCACCTCTTTCCAGTCTTCAGAGAATGCAGAATGTTCCCCCTGTGGAGGATACGTCATCCATTCCATCGCTAGAAAGTTCCACACCTTGGAGAACCATTACGTGATCATCAGGGGGGCTCGTTCACTTTTCATTTCCGATCAGTCGTTCGCAGCGCCGTCAGCTGAAACATTACATGGGCCTTTTGAGTTGGCTTCATCTAGCCTTACTACACGGCATGAACGTTGGCATCTTGGTTTTTGCGAGGGAAACATTTCGCTCATCCATTTCTTCACACTTTCCCTATACTGTGTCAGCACCAGGCAACTCCACCAGACATGTTCCCGATTCCCAACCCTTCCACACTCCCTCCAACATTTATCCGTTAGTGGCGGTTTCAATTTCCCCAAGCGGGCCGGAGTATAGTGCCACTGCACCCTTAGCTTGTACCAGAACTGGATTCATCTGGTGAGTTTGGCCATTACTTTCCACAGATTTTCCCAGTCTAAGTCTGAGATCTCTGTCCCCAAGGTCACCTGCCAGCGTCCCCTATAGCTAGTCACCTTCGTGACCTCCACACCCCCCATCAATTTATGTAGATTCGAAATAAGGGCCTTGTCCCCTGGATTGGATGAAACAAAGTTCTGTATGGGTGTTTACTCTCTAACAGCCGTAGACTTTACTAGTGGGGCAAGAATCCAAATATTGAAACCTAGAATTTTCCGGCAGACCAGTCTCTTGTTTGCATTGGGTAAATTATTTAACCTCCTCCCTCTGAAACATGTCTCTGCGTTTTTCGCATCCTACCTGTTTCCATTCCTAGAAAGCAATGGGTTTGATGCCCGGGGTAAGCTGAGGGGCAAATAACATAGGTGTGAGTGGTGAGGGGTATGTCGTCCAGCTATGCTTCTTCTGAACTGCTGCGTCCCAGGTTTCCTCTACTGTACCCGTAATCACACACACGTGTATGGTAACCGGGCCCTCTCTTTTGGCAACCACAGTGAATACAGAGCCTAGGTCCTCCCACCGCTTGTTCCATCTGTACCTATCTTTTCACTGACTCACCCAAGGACCATTCTTTACTCACCCTTACCTGGTCAGCGCGATAGTACTTTCAAAAAATTGGGGGGATTCAAACCACCCTTCTCAGTTGGGAGCATTAGCGTGCTTAAGGCTATGCGCAGGGTTTTATTCTGCCATATAAATGCCAAAATAGCTCTGTGTATTCTACAACAAAACGACAGGGGAACCTTGATAGGTGATGCTTGGAAAGTGTACAGGGCTTTGGCAAGAGTGACTATCTTTACTGAATGTATTCTACCCAACCATGAGAGGGCAAGAGGATCCCACCTCTTTAACTGCCCTTCTATTTCACGCATCAAGGTGGGGTAGTTAGCTGCATATAAACCTTTGAGTGTGCGGGTTATTATTACTCTGAGTAGTTTTATCCCCTCCAGTGCCCAGCCGAGTTGCGTATGTTCCTTTAGGTCCTGCACTTCTGATGGTGAGAGGGATACGTTTAGGATCTCGGATTTGGCTGCATTAATCTTGGCCGCCAGGTGTACCTCAGAGTCTTACAGGTCCCGAGCACCCTCCCCAGTCCTCTCGCACTTGCCTCTGGGCCTGCACTCACCTCATCACTACTGCACTTGGTAAATCACCCATGTGAATGGCATCTCTCAGTGCGTACCAGAGTTTCCTACTGACTGGACACACTTGGACCCCCCCCTGCACTTGTTCCCCCTTCCCCCTCCCTCTCCTGTTCCGTCTGTGCACTTGCACGATCTGAACACTCCATTCCTTTGATGACCGTCTATCTGTCTTCACTGTATCCCTTCCTTGTATGGTGGCACCTAATCCACCTGGGAAAACTGCAGAATCGTCGACAGATCTATTTGCTGTTATCTACACACTTAACTGTACTATATGCACTCACTCTACCTTGCAGACTTGTATCATTCAGAAATTCAAGGGCTCTGAATGACTGTAGTTTTTTCCCCTTGTTCCCTCCCTCCTTGAGCGCTTTGAAACACTTGCCTTGCATATAGGCACTTAATAAATATACATTACCAAACCATACCATTTAGACCTGCCACCCCGCCAAAAATCTCCAATTCCCGAGTGACTGCCGGCAACGTGTGAGAGAGCCCTGCTAGTCCTGCTACCATAAATTGCATGGTATCGGCATAAGGCATAATTTTATGAGAAATACCGCAAAAGTGCATCCCTTTTATTCCCTATGTCTGCCGAAACTTGGCGAGTAATGGTTCTAAATAAAGTGCATATACCCAGGATGACAGAGGGCACCGTTGTTCGGTTCCCCGTTGTAAAATAATAAGGGGGGATATGTGGCCATTTATTAGCAATCGTGTAGTTGGAATTTTATAATTAGCCTTAATCAGCCCGATAAACTTTTGTCCAAATCCCATCTTAGTCAAGGTTAAAAAAAGGAACGACCATTCCATACGGTCAAAAGCCTTTTCCGCGTCTATAGAGATGAGGATTGCTGACAACTGCTACTTTTCCACTTTCTCTAGAGTATGATACACTCGGATATTATCGTGTGTCTGCCTATTCTTTATAAAGCCAGTTTGATCGGGATGTATGAGTGAGGGCATAAGGTCAACTAACCGGTTAGCAAAACGTCTCGGGAGGATAGCTCAGGGGCAACGTGCTTGCCTTAGAAACAAGACAACACAGAGCAACACAGATTCGATCCCCGGGTCCACGCTTAGAAACCTCTGTGTATTAAGCGCGTTATAAATAACCTATCATATCATATCATAACCTTAGTAAAAATGTTTGTGTCAATATTAATTAAGGCAATTGGGCGATATGACCCACAGTTAGTTGCATCTTTTCCCGGTTTGGGGAAGAGGCTTATTTTCGCCTTATCCATGGAAGGGGAAATTTGGCCTGTGTGTGGAAACGAGTTGTATAATTTGGTCAATATGGGGGCTAATAAGTTACTAATGTTTTGTAAAACCTGGCTGGGTAACCGTCTGGGCCTGGTGACTTATTTACGGGGGTGTCCCAGATAATCCGAAGTACGTCGTCCAGAGTTATGGCCACTTCGAGCACCTGACTGTCTGCTGGCGTAAGTTGAGAGAGAGAGTGACCAAGTCTAAATATTCTTTTTGTAAGAGTGCTTCTGGAGCTTCGGATTTATACAAATTAGAATAAAAAGAGTGGAACTGTGTAAGAATGCCTAAGGTTTCTGACGTGACCTCCCCTCCAACGCAGATTGCTGCGTTGGTGGAGTCCTCTATGTGGACGACATGACTACAGTAACTGTTGCCGCCATGTTCATGTTTCTCTGCCTGCTGGGGCTGCCATCACAGAAGCTTCAGGACCCTCCTCCTGGCACCCACAAAGGAGATTGCATTTCATTTGTAAAGTGAGGGGAAATTAAATGCAACCATGCTGAATGAGCACCTTTGAAAAGAAAAAGCATTTCTGTTTTGACAGGAAGGGAAATGTATTGTACCGGCATAGAAGCAGGAGTCGGGAATACGAGGCCGCGCGAGACCCAGGAAATTGAGGAAGAAAAGACTCAGATTTATAAAGGGTATGTCGAGGCTCGCATCTGCTCGGGGCGCTGGCTTGGGCCGCCCCACATGAAGCCAAGGTCATCTGACTTGAGAACTAGAGCGGTGATTACGTTGCTGCTAGGGACCGGGTCCGCAAGGGTCTGGGCCGCTGCAGGTGGCGTTTATGCCACGTGGGTAGGCAGAGCATAAGTGTACAGGTCTTGCACGGCTCGGTAAAGCCATGCCCCCAATCCCTGAGGGTGTTCTTTCTGTTAAGAACCTCACTGGGAAAGTACACAACTAAGTGTATCTTGCTGTCTTTTCTGTATGAACCCCTGTATGCAAAACCCTATAAAAACCCAGAGGATCGCGAGCCCCATTTTTGGGAGAGGGTACTCTGCCAATGTCCCTGTTTTCCCAGTTTTCTAAACCTGTCTCTAGGTTTGCTACCTGGGGGGCTTATTGGATTGATGGCCCGGGCTCCAGACCTTGTCTTCACGTGATGGCAGCAAAGAGCAACATGATGCCCTTGCTGGATTTGGAAGCAAAGGGTTTCAAAATCCCTTTAATCTGCAGACATAGTAGCATCTATATGGACTGCAAGATTCTGGGCCGGGGTGACAGACAGGGCGACTGGAAAGTGACCGTGGTTTTCTCAGCAGAAGAGGGTCATGATGGGATTGTTTTTGTCTTGTGCTGCTTGGGCTGCAACCATCTTGATCTCATCCAGAATCTATCGGCATCAGAGACCTAGTTCAGAAAGTTGACCTGACTCACAGACCTAGTTCAGGAAGTTGACTTGACTCGGAGACCTAGTTCAGGAAGTTGACCTGACTCACAGACCTAGTTCGGGAAGTTGGCCTGACTCGGAGACCTAGTTCAGGAAGTTGACCTGACTCACAGACCTAGTTCAGGAAGTTGACTTGACTCGGAGACCTAGTTCAGGAAGTTGACCTGACTCACAGACCTAGTTCGGGAAGTTGGCCTGACTCGGAGACCTAGTTCAGAAAGTTGACCTGACTCAGAAACCTAGTTTAGGAAGTTGACCTGACTCACAGACCTAGTTCAGAAAGTTGACCTGACTCAGAGACCTAGTTCAGAAAGTTGACCTGACTCACAGACCTAGTTCAGGAAGTTGGCCTGACTCGGAGACCTAGTTCAGAAAGTTGACCTGACTCAGAAAACCTAGTTCAGAAAGTTGACCTGACTCAGAGACCTAGTTCAGAAAGTTGACCTGACTCAGAGACCTAGTTCAGAAAGTTGACCTGACTCAGAGACCTAGTTTAGGAAGTTGACCTGACTCACAGACCTAGTTCAGGAAGTTGACCTGACTCCAAGGCCTAGTTTGGCTGGTTGGCATGAGTCTCAAAGGGTAATTCGACTAATGTATAGTTGTTTGTCATCTGCCTGGGCGTTAGGCAACATTAATGCTATTGAGAATGCCGGTGCGAGATAGAATGCAGAAGATAACGGGGGAATTGGCTTGCCTGGGATGGTCATTGAATGGCAAAGTCCAATAGATCTCTATGGAGATCTTCCCAGCAAAAAGAAGGAGATCTACTGTAGGACCTGCTTCTCCAGAGAAGCAGTCAGTGCATCAAATCACTATTGGTGACTGTGTCGAAATTGGCACAGAGGTCTAGTACTAACACTCCTTTCTTAAAAATGAGCCGAACCCAAAGTTTTCTCGGTTCCCTACACATACACTGCCAAGCGGAGTGTGCACTGAAAGATTGGTGATGCCGTTCTCCTCCTAAGGGTTTGGGCGTAAGAGAGTAGTGGCACGGAAAGCAGCTGCTGCCGTGCACGGGTGCAGGGAATAGAGGCCCATCTCACTCAAAATCGACACTCCCGCGCAGAGAGACCATCGCTGATAATGACACAAACGTTGTTACGCAATTCAGTTCCACAGAATGGATCGCAAAGCCTTTCCATAACGTGATCCGCCAAACTAACATCATGCGATGCGCGAGATAATGTAGTCGGCCTTCTCCTCTCTGCTTCAGGCCAGACATTGGGCCTCATTAGGACCCTGGCGGAGTGGGTTTCCGCCAGCGCTAATCGCGGCGGACCCGTCCGCCGTACTACGAGTTCCCTTAGCGCCATGGCGCCGTTCTCCGCCTGGTTTTACCAGGCGGAGAAAACCATGGCGCTACGGGACCTCGTTGTTAATTACGCCACCGTATTTTACGGTGGCGTAATTAACTCCTTCCCCACTCCCATTATACCCTATGGGGCAAGAATGGGAATGGGGAAGGGCAGAATGGGGATTGGGGATTTACCGCTCCGCCAAGGTCGGAATGGGGCGGTAAATCCGCCAACCCCCATGGCGCTATCGACGGCTTTCCGCCGTGCTTCGCGGTGCATTTAGCACCGCGAAATCCGCCAGGGTCCTAATGAGGCCCATTGTATGTTGTGTGCGCAAGCACACAGAGTTCCACACGCTCCGTTCTCAGTTAAATCAGTAACTGAGCAAGCCGTGCTCCCACCATGTTTACTCCTGGCAAAGTCCCACTGTGAGTCCAACTCTTCTGTGGGTCTTCCTCTACCTTCAATTCTCAAACGGCAGTCTGCAGTATTCTGCAAGCCTTTCAATTGGGCCCTACCAAGGATCCCCAAAGAAACTGGACCTTCTTATCGACAGACTAATCTTGAAGGCAGTGTAGAAAGCCCACAACGTTCTTTCCTGCCTCTCTCCGCAATTCCTTTAGAATTCTCCATTGTTCCCACCATCTTGCATTGGGGGCTGGAATTCCTCCTGGCAGGTTATTAAGGAAAATCTATACATAAAGATATACATATACAAACATTGAACAAAGAAAAGAACCCTCAACTTCCCCACCACATAAAATAAACGTTCTGATATGACTTTAGTAGGGCCTGACACGCAATCACCCATCTTCAAATCGATGTCTCGCCTGTTCAAACCAGTTTGCCACTGCACGGCGCCAGCAGTTGCGCTTTGTTGCCTCGGCTCAAGAAAAGAAAAGCCATTGTTGCACCTGCAATGCTTGAACCGCCATTTGAATTGCCATCTTTTTCATTGCCAATCCAGTCGACGGCCGAACCGACCTTGGTGTTCCCCTTGATTCATATCCTTTGAACACAGCATCGAACCAACTCAACTGCACCTCGTGCCATGAGCTCTACCACCGTCAAACCGGAACCTGGTGGCGGCCACGATCCGCATAGCTTGAGGAACAAGTGAAGCTTCAGCACCCTCCCGTTCGTCCCTGACTCGACGCTTGCTTGCCGCTGGACTAGCACGATGGCTGCCTCGCGAACAGAATCACACCACTGAACAGCACCAAGAAGCCAAGTTCACCGTTGGCAAACCGCCAAGACACTGCAAAGGTATTATTGCCTGATAACTGCCCCCTGATCCTTTTTGGGCCCTATAGACTGGGTAGGTTACCTTCATTCCTTTTTCCCTTCAAGAACATATCATTGTCTCCCCCTGTCTCATTACCCAGAGTGCTGCGTCTTGCTGTCTTGCCTGTTCTGTGTACTTTCTACAAGGGTGGGGTTTTGTAGTGTACTCAGCGTAGTTATGTTTGCACATGCTTTTTATAGAACCTAGATTGCACATTCCTTTATTTTGGACTGTTTTGCTTTGCTGTGTGGGCCGCTACTGAATCACATTCACACCCCTCTTAAGAGGTATCTGGTCAATCCATCGAATTCTAAGGCCTCTAACACCATACCATTGAACTATAAGAAACGAAATGCCATTGCATCGAATGTCCATTTTGTTGAATATAATTAGATGTATCCATCGAAATGAGTAATATAAAACTGTGGGTTAGATTAGGGTTAGGGTTATTGTTTGGGTTTGGGTTTGGGTTAGGGTTAGGGGTTAGTGTTGGGGCTAGGGTTAGAGTAAGGGTTAGATTAGGGTTAGGGTTTGGGTTAGGGTTTGAGGTTAGGGTTAGATTAAGGGTTACATTAGGGTTTGGGTTAGGGTTTGAGGTTAGGGTTGGGGCTAGCGTTAGATTAAGGGTTACATTAGGGTTAGGGTTACGGTTAGGGTTAGAATTAGGGTTAGGGTTAGGGTTAGAGGTTAGGGTTGGGGCTAGGGTTAGATTGGGGTTTACATTAGAGTTAGGGGTTGGTTAGGGTTCGGGCTAGGGTTAGATAAGGGTTTGATTAGGGTTAGGGTTTGGGTTAGGATTTGAGGTTAGGGTTGGGGCTTGGGTTAGATTAAGAGTTACATTAGGGTTAGGGTTAGGGTTTCAGTTAGGGTTAGGGTTTAGGGTTGGGGCTAGGGTTAGATTAATGTTTACATTAGAGTTAGGGTTTGGCTTAGTGTTAGGGTTAGGGCTAGGGTTAGATTGGGGTTTGGGTTAGGGTTAGGGTAAGGGGGTGGGCGTAGCGGTTGGGGGGATAGGTGGAACCCCCCCAATATACAAATAAAACTTAAAAAGTTACACGGAGCTGGCCAGTGCCAAAATCTCAGCAATGGACAGCTCCATGTAACGTTTTAACGTTACAAGAAAATGCTGTCTTTTACATGTAAAAGTGCATTTCCATTAAAACCAGTCCATTTATATTTTCGATGGACTGGTTTCGATGGAAAGGCACTTTTACTTCTGAAAGATGGGCTGGCGACGCTTTTATAGTCAATGCATCTTTTTCGATGCATTGACTATAAACCCTCTTAAGAGTATAGCCTTTCCTCGGCCCACCTTACCACAAAAGGCGAAGGAGGTATATCGCCACACTGTGCCATTTTTACCTTTATGGTTGTGTAGGCTCTTGGGCTGCAGAGGTGTGAGGGCTGAGCGGGCGCTTTAGCCTCTACCCATCCTCGTACTCGCATGGTGCAGGAGGCAATTCGGCCGACTCCCACTAAATGTCTGGTTCAACGAAATCAACCAATGGTTGGAATGCGCTGATTCGGAGGGTTGTGGCCTCTGATTAATGTTTAGAATCCATTGACCACACTGATGGGGATCAGATGCACTGATAGAGAATCCATATGCACTGATGGCTGTCGAAGGTCACTAATAGAGAGTCATCGTGTGCAGGTGCCACAATAGAACGGAACAGCAGGGATTGGAGTACGCGTATAAGTGTGAGTCTGCTCAAACAGAGATGATGGGCGTACTGACTGGGGCTACATGTCATTGAAAAAGCAAATGTTTCCACAGGTCTGAAGATATAGCGCCTCTCTTATTCCTCAATCTCCTCTGGCCTTCCCTTGCAGCCGGCGTGTCGGCATTCCGCGCTTTCCTGAGGACCGAGTACAGCGAGGAGAATTTGGACTTCTGGTTGGCTTGTGAGAAGTACCGCAGCACCTCTCTTGCAGCGGTGGACCTGGAAGCTCGAAAGCTCTTTGCGGAATTCATCGGTGTTCAGGCCCCAAAAGAGGTGAGACTGACTAAAGTGTCCATACTTGCAAGCCTGCTTATGCCCTGAGGGCCCAATTCATGGAAGGTTTTGCAGGGTTCAAAGTGGCTTTGCACTGCCGACACAAACCATGATTCATGGAACTGTGCAAAGTGTATTTTTGCAGTGCAATGTCTGTGCAAAGTCATTTTGTACTGCAAACATACAGTTTGCACAGTTCCATGAATCAGGGTTTGTTTCGGCAGTGCAAAGTCACTTTGAACCGTGCAAGAAATTCCATGAATCGGGCCCTAAGTGTGGAATGCTGGATTAATGGAAGAATGCTGCATTGGAAAACTCAGAACATCATTCATGAGCAGGATTTCGCTTTCAGAGAAAAGAAACAACATCCACGGGCAGGAAATGGCAACCAGGGGCAAGAGGCAACATTCAAGGACAGGATGTAGGACACAGGTGCTCTGAATAGCATTGGGAGATCAGGATAAGTACTCAGGGGTAGGTTAAAGGATTCACAGAAAGATAAAAGCAGTTCATCAGCTGGAGCGAGTGGCTCATGGTCACGTGACCTCTGCCCCGCCCACCAGCCAATCAGTGCCTTTCATTTTCTTCTCTCCTTGCATGCCACTTCCCTTCCTTCTCCTGTCAGCCCATCTTTTCTTTTCCTATTGGTTACCTACTGCAAGTGGATCAAGGTCACGTGACCTCTTCCCCACCCACCAACAGTCTGCACTGCTTGTCTTTTCTCAAGCTAGCTTTCTGCACACCTTGTCCCTAAACCCAGTCCCTAACTTCTCCTCCTAATCTGCCTTCCCTTCTCTTTCGTTTTGCAGTTGGTCAGCTGTTGCAAGTGGATAAAATACACAAGAGATCTGCCCTGACCCCATGCCAATCACTGACAACCTTACAAGCATTTTCTCAATACCTCCCCACAGATCACTGCCTACAGGGCACCGGCGGCTGACGCGCATGTCGAACAATCTCACATGCAGCCAACATGGTAGTCATCTTCACCCCCCCCCCCCGGGGTCTTGACACACTCTTCATCACTGAAACCAGACGACCACCCTTTGGTACCCAAATCCTAGACGTCTTCATGCACAATAGCTACAGCATTCAACTCGGAATCTGGCCTCGCAGGTCCGGTGCAGGCCTCGCCATTCTCTACAAGTCATCCCACACTGGCCCACCTCAGACTGGAAGTATCCATCATCAACCCCTTTAAGTCCAAATCATTCTTCACCTTTATTCTGTAATCTCATGTTCTCTCTCCCCTCACATCCTCGCAAGCCCTCCATGACCTTCCAGGCCCTGCTCAACCTCAGCCGACTCTGCCCCACATTCTCCTCCCTCTCTGCCTTCTCTAGACTCATAGAGCGACCAGACTATCTGTCCATCCTTCCACCCGTTCCCCGCCACCCACTCTTTGCAAACCTCTCACCTTTTCCTCTCAGCCAAACGATCAGGTATTTGCAGTGACTATTTTGCAACCATCTCTGGTGGTTAGTGCATCTTAGAAGTCAGAATGTGGAAGGCAAAACCACCATCTCTTGTGATTTGTGCATCCTAAGAAATCAGGATCTGGAAGGCAAAGTCACCATCTCTGGTGATCTGTGCATCAAAAGAAGTCAGGATCTGGAAGGCAAAGTCACCATCTCTGGTGGTCAGTGTATCCTAAGAAGTCAGGATCTGGAAGGCAAAGACACTGTCTCTGGTTGTCTGGGCAGTTTAAAAAGGCAGGATCTCGAAGGCAAAGCCACCATCTCTGGGGGTCAGTGCATCCTAAGAACTCAGGATCTGGAAGGCAAAGTCACCATCTCTGGTGATCATCCTAAGAAGTCAGGATCTGGAAGGCAAAGCTACAATCTCTGGTGGCCACTGCATCCTAAGAAGGCAGGATCTGGAAGGAAAAGCCACCATCTCTAGTGGTATCTGCATCCTTAGAAGTCAGGATCTGTAAGGCATTGCCACCATCTCTGTGGTCACTGCGCCCTAAGTAGCTAGGATCTGAAAGTCAAAGTCGCTATCTCTGGTAGTCAGTGCATCTTAAGAAGTCAGGATCTGGAAGGCAAAGTCGCCATCTCTGGTGATCTGTGCATTCTAAGAAGTCAATCTCGAAGGCAAGGCCATCATCTCTGGTGGTCAGTGCATCCTAATAAGTCAGGATCTCGAAGGCAAAGCCACCATCTCTGGTAGCCACTGCATCCTAAGAAGGCAGGATCTGGAAGGCAAAGCCACCATCTGTGGTGATCTGTGCATCCTAGGAAGTCAGGATCTGGAAGGCTAAGCCACCATCTGTGGTGATCTGTCCATCCTAAGAAGTCAGGATTTGGAAGGCAAAACCACCATCTCTGGTGGTCAGTCCGTCCTAAATGGTCAGGATCTGGAAGGCAAAGCCACCATCTCTGGTGGTCAGTGCATCATAGGAAATCAAAGTCTAGGAGACAAAGCCACCATCTCTGGTGGTCAGTGCATCCTAAGAAATCAAGGTCTGGGAGGCAAAGACACCATCTCTGGTGATCTGTGCATCCTAAGAAGTCAGGATCTGGAAGGCTAGGCCACCATCTCTGGTGGCCACTGCATCCTAAGAAGGCAGGATCTGGAAGGCAAAGCCACCATCTCTAGTGATATCTGCATCCTTATAAATCAGGATCTGTAAGGCATTGCCACCATCTCTGTGGTCAGTGCGCCCTAAGTAGCTAGGATCTGGAAGTCAAAGTCGCTATCTCTGGTAGTCAGTGCATCTTAAGAAGTCAGGATCTGGAAGGCAAAGTCACCATCTCTGGTGATCTGTGCATTCTAAGATTTCAATCTCGAAGGCAAGGCCATCATCTCTGGTGGTCAGTGCATCCTAAGAAGTCAGGATCTGGAAGGCAAAGTCACTGTCTCTGGTGGCCACTGCATCCTAAGAAGTCAGGATCTGGAAGGCAAAGCCACCATACATCCTAAGAAGTCAGGCTTTGGAAGGCTAAGCCACCATCTGTGGTGATCTGTGCATCCTAAGAAGTCAGGATCTGGAAGGCTAAGCCACCCTCTTTGGTGGTCAGTGCATCCTAAGAAATCAGGATCTGGAAGGCAAAGTTGCCATCTCTGGTGATCTGTGCATTCTAAGAAGTCAATCCCGAAGGCAAGGCCATCATCTCTGGTGGTCAGTGCATCCTAAGAAGTCAGGATCTGGAAGGCTAAGCCACCCTCTCTGGTGGGCAGTGCATTCTAGTAAGTCAGGATCTGGAAGGCAAAGCCACCATCTCTGTTGGTCAGTGCATCCTAAGAAGTCAGGGTCTGGAAGGCAAAGACATAATCTCTCATGATCTGTGCATCTGAAGATGTCAGGGTCTGGAGGGCAAGGCCACCATCTCTTGTGGTCAGTGCAACTAAGAAGCCAGGCCCTGGAAGGCAAAGTCGCAATTTCTGGTGGTCAGTGCAACCTAAGAAGTCAGGATCTGGAAGGCAAAGGTGGCTGGTGTGTCCTAAGAAGTCAGAATCTGGAAGGCCAAGCCACCCTCTCTGGTGGTCAGTGCCTCCTAACAAGTAAGTATCCGGAAGGCAAAACCACCATCTCTGGTGGTCAGTACATCCTAAATGGTCAGGATCTGGAAGGCAAAGCCACCATCTCTGGTGGTCAGTGCATCCTAAGAAATCAGGATCTGGAAGGCAAAACCACCATCTCTGGTGGTCAGTCCATCCTAAATGGTCAGGATCTGGAAGGCAAAGCAACCATCTCTGGTGGTCAGTGCATCCTTAAATGTCAGGATCTGGAAGGCAAAATCACCATCTCTGGTGGTCAGTCTGTCCTAAAAGGTCAGGATCTGGAAGGCAAACCCACCATCTTTGGTGGTCAGTGCATCCTAAGATTGCACACTCTGGAAGGCTAAGCCACCCTCTGTCATGAACCGCCGTCTGCATCCCTTCTGGACTTCGTGGTCCCTGACACATAGGGGATTGAAATCAGTAATCCTTCCAACATGGCCGCTTGATTCGCAATGCTGCTTACCAGTCTTTGCGTTACACGCTCTACATTCTACAAAACAGACACGCCCCCACGGCTCTGCGCGTCTCAACGCTACTGCTCGCCATAGCTGGACGTGTGCTGCTGGAGTTTGCTCGAGGCTGTTTTCCTGATCTCTATTCCCAGTTCCTTGTTTTCCTCCTCCTTATCCTTTCATCCCACAGCTTACCCAAGACTTTCCTGGATTTTCGCCCACGCTCGAGCCACGGGTTCCATGCCTCCGCGTGCGGACATTGTTTCTTCCTGTTTCCATCCTGGACAATCTGAAAGAAGCACGTTGGAATCCAAAGACCCGCGCGCAGGCTTATACAAATCCGAGACCGTGCGGAAGAAGTCACAAAAGAAGGTTGCAAGCAAACAGGAAAGACAGGTGAGAAGGGGAGAGACTTGTGACAGATTGAGACGCCTAAAAATGGATACTGATACATGGATGGAAGCCGCGTTCAAGACCTCATGCGAGGCATGCAGGAACTCACCACAGAAGTTCAAAACCTTAAGGCTGAGAACGCTGCCTTAAAGCAGCTGGTATTGTCTTGTGATTCTGCTACCAAGGAAAGTGTTTTATTGGGAGGAGTGGTGGACAAATATGATGGTTCTCCAAAGACCCTTTGTGCCTTCCTTGACTCTTGGTTGGTGCATTTCACCTTCAAGCCCTACTACTTTTCCACCCCTAGAGCAAAAGTGGGGTTTATGATATCACACCTCACTGGCAACGCATTAACCTGGGCAACTCTCCTAGTCAATTCGGGCGACGCCCTCCTGGATGATTACAATGGATTCATGGAAGCCCTAAAGGTCATGTTTGATCGTCCTGAGCAGGTTTACAGCGCTGGGGAACATCTACTTGATTTTTTACAAGGATCTCAGGATTTGCTTACCTATGTCACCCGTTTCAAACAACCTATGAAGGAAGCTGATTGGTCCCAAGAAGCTAGCTCCACTCTCTTTCGCAAGAGGCTTGAACGAAGAAATAAAGGACAAGCTAGCCAGGGTAGCTCGCCCTAATTCCTTCCAGGCCTTCTTGAACCTTTTCTTGCAAATAGATTTTCGAATCCCGGAAAGAAAGGCAGAGAAAAAGAAGTCGAATTCATCATTCCAAAAAGCTGTCACAGACCATCCTTCTAGCCCAGAACCCGCAGTTTCTCCGACTTCAGATCCAGAACCCATGCAACTGGAGGCATTCCGTGGACCCATTAACCCACAAGAAAGGATGCGCCGTAGTCACACTGGACTCTGCATGTATTGCGCATCCGATAAACATCTTGTCAGAGAGTGCCCTATTGCTCCTCCACAGCGTTCGGGAAACGCCATCTCCCGATCCTAGATGGGGCACAGTTTCGGGAGAATGATGTCTGCTCCACATCAATTCCTTCCTTGAACTCTCCTCGACCAAACAAGCTTGTGATTCTTCAGGCCTTTCTATCGCCTTCCAAGAAAGAATATTATCCCATCCTGGCATTAGTGGATTGCGGAGCCATGGGTATATTCATAGATCATGATGTGAAATCAAAAAAAAGATATCGAGGCTAAGTACCCCAAAAGGAAATACACCAAACGCAGGTTACAAAGAAAGATACAAAGATCTTTATTCTAAACTGAACAGTTTCAAAGGACAAAGCAACAGATAGCTATCGGCCCTCAGTACAACACAGCGAACTCCAGCCCTGTTCGGTGTGCTCAGTGAGTGGGGCTGTACATTAGAATAGTCGTGCCTTTTATGCAGTCCAAAACATGATGTTCAACCCACCTACAAGTTCATACAAGTTAATACATCACGGATCTAGGGTTCGTGCCGAGTTCATGCATCTATACATTTAGGGCTTACCTTTAATACATTCATCAACAAGTCACAATGGCAACAGTATGTCTTAGGATTCCTCGATGAGCCTTCTCATGCATTTCTGTACAATATGGTTAAATAAGTGTTCATATTTCAGTATTTGAATATATTGTGTTTAACATGTGCTCGCGGATTAGCTTCGTTGGCACAGGTAATCCTCTACACACAGGTCAGCGGAGGACAAGGTCTCAGTTCATGACCCTAACATGTGGCCTGCAGGCAAGTTACACATTAGTTTGTACGTAGAGGTCAAGACGGCCATGTTACATTCGGAATGACACTGTTCACCATCTTAGAACACATCGTGACTTTAGAGGGAGAATCTAAAATGGCGGATAGACCTAAAATGGTGGTTCACTCAGATCTAAGGTCAAGACCTTGCAACGCAGATTTTCTTTGTAAGCGGCTTGGCGTAGGCCAATATACATATATTCATACAGTATAGGAGGCACAATATGATTTCCCGTTCGACAATGATTGGGTCACTACTCACAACATTCCACATGAAACTCGAGAGACGATGCAACCAGTAGAGGCAATTGATGGAAGACCCCTATCTTCAAGACCCATAACCCTTCAAACTAAAGAGATCCTACTCTCTACAAATCACCATCGAGAGAGGATCAAATTTGACATCATAAGATCTGCCCACTATCCGATGGTTCTAGGCATGCCCTGGTTACAGAAGCATAGCCCTTACATCAATTGGGCAGCAGGCTCCTTGTTTCTTGGTTCTGAACACTGTATGTCCCAATGCTTATTCCTAGATCCCGTACCAAAGTCCTCTGAAAACTTGCAAGAAATTCAACAGAGTCCAGTCACTGTCTCTAACATCATCCAAATTCCCAGGGCCTATCAGGCTTACACAGATGTATTTTAGACTGCCATAGTTCAAGCTCTTTCTCTTCACAGACCTGAGGATTCTGCCATCGATACTGAGCCTTCAGCAGGGATCCCTTTCAGAAGAATGTTTATTTTATCAGAAGCTGAAAAAGGGCCCTCTGGGAATACCTGAATACTAACTTGGAAAATGGCACTATACGACCATCCAAGTCCCCGGCGGGCGCTTCGTTATTTTTCGTTTCCAAGAAAGATACCAAGGAGCTTAGACCATGGGCCTCATTACGACCCAGGCGGTAAGGGTTTTACTGCGGCGTAAACAGCGCCGACCCTTACCGCCTGAGTACGAGGTCCCTTAGCGCCATGGCGGACTTAACACCTGCTTTTAGCAGGTGTTAAAATCCATGGCGCTAAGGGACCATGGAGTTAATTACGCCACCGTAATTTACGGTGGCGTAATTAACGCCTTCCCCACTCCCATTATGCCCTATGGGGCAAAAATGGGAATGGGGAAGGGTAAATGGGGATTGGGGACTTACCGCCCCGCCAAGGTCGGAATGGGGCGGTAAGTCCGCCAACCACCATGGCGTAAACGTAGTTTACGCCATGGTGGTAAAGTCACGGCCCAGGCGGTAACTTACCGCCTGGGTCGTAATGAGGCCCCATGTCTAGATTACCGTGGCCTTAACCAGTGTACTCTCAAGGACCGCTACTCATTGCCTCTCATTTCGGATATCCTGGAAGCAGTAAGAGGTGCAGTAGTATTTACAAAATTAGATCTCAGGGGTGCCTACCATCTAATTCGTATAAAGGGAGGTGACGAATGGAAAACGGCTTTTAGAACACCTTTTGGCCATTTTGAATACCTGGTTATGCCCTTCGGACTTGCTAATGCCCCAGCGGTCTTCCAACGTTTTATAGACTGAGTGTTTTCTGACATGCTGTTCCTCTTCGTCATTGTATATCTGGATGACATACTGATTTACATCAAGGACCATCTCGAATATGAAGAACACGTAAAGGCAGTTTTACAACGTCTAAGTGAACATAAGCTCCTGGCCAAACCCGAGAAGTGTCTTTTCCATGTATCAACTGTTCACTATCTCGGATTCGTTCTTAGTCCTAGGGGGATTGGAATGGAACCCTCAAAGGTAGATTCCATTCTATCCTGGCCAATTCCAACTACTGTAAAACAAATCCAATCCTTCCTGGGGCTTGCTAACTTCTATCGGAAATTTATACCAACCTTTTCGGAGATTGTACATCCTATTGTTACATTCCTAAAGAAGGATACCTCCTTTCAGTGTACCTCAGCCTAAGATACGGCTTTCCAACGCATGAAGTCGGAGTTTTCACAAGTTCCCATCCTAGCTCAACCCGACATTGATCGCCCTTTTCTTGTGCAAACTGATGCCTCTAACTACGCCATCGGGGCAGTCCTAAAACAGGAACTTGATGATAAATTAGAACACCCTATCACCTATCTTTCTCGCACCTTGACTCCCAGTGAAACTCATTATTCTGTCCTGGAAAAGGAACTGCAAGCCATCCGCCAGGCTTTCACTGATTGGCGTCCTCTTCTCCTGGGAGCCAAACACCCGGTACAGGTCCGTAGAGACCACGGAAATCTTCAAGTCCTGCAATCCCTAGAATGTAGAAACAGTCGTCAAGCCCGTTGGGCCTTCTTTTTTGCTCAATATCAGTTTCAAATCCATCATGTCCCTGGAACACACAACATAATAGCTGATGCCTTATCCAGACGTCATGATTACGAAACCCTTGAAGATCTGACTTTTCCTAAGATGTTTCCCCAGCCAATATTTGTTGCCCAAGCAATCACACTCCTGGAGGATATTCGAATTCAAACTCAGTCCTCTGAAACCTGGAAGGAGTTTAAGAGAAACAATCGATGGAAACTCAAGACAAGGGACGGATATCTGTTCAAGGACAATCGCTTGGTCATCCCCACTCCTGGACTGCGGCAAAAGATCACAAGCCTATGTCATGATACTTTTCATTCAGGACACCGTGGCATCACCAACACCCTCCGTTCAATACAAAGACAATTTTGGTGGCCAAGGATGCAAGAGGATGTCCGGACTCATATCCAGGCATGTGCAGTCTGCAATCAGAACAAACATAAGAAACCGGCAGGTCTACTGCTTCAACCAGCAATACCAACAAGACCCTGGGAATTCATCGCCACAGATTTTATCGTGGAACTACCATCTTCCAGGGGATACACAACTATCATGGTTACCATTGATTTGTTCACTCATATGGCTCATTTTACACCTTTATACAAACTGCCATCCTCATCTGAACTCGCCGGAATATTCCTGGAACACATATTCTGGCTTCATGGGCTACCCTCTAAGATAATTTCTGACCGAGGACCACAATACATATCCCAGTTCTGGAAACAATTATGTTGTATACTGAGAATCCAAAGTGCCTTGTCCTCAGGTTATCACCCACAGACCAATGGAGCCACTGAACGTGTAAACCAAACTCTGGAACAATATCTTCGTTGCTTTGCCACCAAGGTCCAGGATGATTGGTCACTCTTAATACCTGTGGCCGAATTTGCCTACAACAATTCGGATCATTCAGCTATCAACACGAGTCCCTTTTTCTGTAGTCAAGGATTTCATCCGTCAGTTCTACCTTCCATTCTCCCACACCCTTCCCCAGTTCCTACGGTTGATTCCTGGATTGAAACCCTTATTAATGTACACAAAGAAGCAAAGGAACACTTAGAAAAGGCCCGAAAAGACATTAAACATCATGCTGGCTCCAAAAGAAGACCTGGGCCTTCTTACTCAGTAGACGATAAAGTCTGGTTATCCTCGAAACTCCTTCCTCGACATCTGCGACCAAATAAACTGGCTCCCAGGTATTACGGCCCCTTTTCTATAAAAGAAATCATCAACCCAGTGGCCTTTTGACTTCGGCTACAAGAATCATGGAAAAGGATCCATCCTGTCTTCCACACCTCTCTATTGAAACCATATGTTCAACCCTCTCGAACTGCTCCAAGATCAACCCCAGTGATTATCAATGACCAACTTGAATATGAAGTTTCCAGAATCTGTGACTCTAGATACCGACGTGGTCAACTACAATATTTGGTCGAATGGAAAGGGTACCCTCCCAGTGAGTGCACCTGGGAACCTGTGTCAAACATGAATGCTCCCAGGCTGATTCGAAGATACCATCTTATACATCCGGGCAAACCCGGAGGAGCTGGACTTCAGAGGAGGCATACTGTCATGAACCGCCGTCTGCGTCCCTTCTGGACTTTGTGGTCCCTGACACATAGGGGATTGAACTCAGTAATAATCCTTCCAACATGGCCGCTTGATTCGGAACGCTGCTTACCAATCTTTGCGTTACAAGCTCTACGTTCTACAAAACAGACACGCCCCTGCGGCTTTGCGCGTCTCAACACTACTGCTCGCCGTAGCTGGACGTGTCCTGCCGGAGTTCGCTCGGGGCTGTTTTCCTGATCTCTATTCCCAGTTCCTTGGTTTCCTCCTCCTTATCCTTTCATCCCACAACTTACCCAAGACTTTCCTGGATTTTCGCACGCGCTCGAGCCACAGGTTCCGTGCCTCCGCACTGGGACATTGTTCCTTCCTTGTTCCTTCCTGGACAATCTGAACGAAGCACGCTGGAATCCGAAGACTTGCCTTCCAGATCCTGACTTCTTAGGAGCACTGACCACCAGAAAGGGTGGCTTTGCCTTCCAGATCCTGACTTATTAGGAGCACTGACCACCAGAGAGGGTGGCTTTGCCTTCCAGATCCTGACTTCTTAGGAGCACTGACCACCAGAGAGGGTGGCTTTGACTTCCAGATCCTGACTTATTAGGAGCACGGACCACCAGAGATGGCGGCTATGCCTTCAAGATTCTGATTTCTTAGGATGCACAAATCACAAGAGATGGTGGTTTTGCCTTCCAGATCCTGACTTCTTAGGATGCACTGACCACCAGGAATGGGGGCTTTGCCTTCCAGATACAGACTTCTTGGGACGCACTGACCACCAGGGATGGTGGCTTTGCCTTCCAGATACTGACTTCTTGGGATGCACTGACCACCAAAGAGGGTGTCTTTGCCTTCCAGATCCTGACTTCTTAGGACGCATTGACCACCAGAGATGGTGGCTTTGCCTTCCAGATCCTGACTTCTTAGAATGCACAGACCACCAGAGATGGTGCTTTGTATTCCAGATCCTGGCCTCTTAGTATGCACTGACCACCAGAGAAGGCGACTTTGCCTTCCAGATTCTGACTTCTTAGGAGCACTGACCACCAGAGAGGGTGGCTTTGCCTTCCAGATCCTGACTTCTTAGGAGCACTGACCACCAGAGAGGGTGGCTTTGCCTTCCAGATCCTGACTTCTTAGGACGCATTGACCACCAGAGATGGTGGCTTTGCCTTCCAGATCCTGACTTCTTAGGACGCATTGACCACCAGAGATGGTGGCTTTGCCTTCCAGATCCTGACTTCTTAGAATGCACTGACCACCAGAGATGGTGCTTTGCATTCCAGATCTTGGCCTCTTAGTATGCACCCACCACCAGAGATGGTGGCTTAGCCTTCCAGATCCTGTCATTTTATGACGCACTGACCACCAGAGAGAATGGCTTAGCCTTCCATAGTCTGATATCTTAGGATACACTGACCACCAGAGATGGTGGCTTTGTGTCCAGATTCTGACTTCTTAGGATGCAGTGACTACCAGAGATGGTGGTTTTGCCTTCATGATTTTGACTTCTTAGGATGCACTGACCACTAGAGAGGGTGGTTTTGCCTTCCAGATCCTGGGTTCTTACGATGCACTGACCACCAGAGATGGCGGCATTGCCTTCAAGATTCTGATTTCTTAGGATGTACTGGCTACCAGAGATGGTGGCTTTGCCTTCCAGATCCTGACGTCTTGGGATGCACTGACCACCAAAGAGGGTGGCTTTGCCTTCCAGATCCTACCTTCCTAGGATCACTGACCACCAAAGAGGGTGGCTTTGCATTTCAGATCCTGACTTCTTATGATGCATTGACCACCAAAGGTGGTGGCCTAGCCTTCCAGATCCTGACTTCTTAGAATGCACAGACCACCAGAGATGGTGGCTTTGCATTCCAGATCCTGACCTCTTATTATGCACTGACCACCAGAGAGAATGGCTTAGCCTTCCACAGTCTGACATTTTAGGATGCACTGACCACCAGAGATGGTGGCCTTGTGTCCAGAGTCTGATATCTTAGGATACACTGACCACCAGAGATGGTGGGTTTGCCTTCATGATTTTGACTTCTTAGGATGCACTGACCACTAGAGATGGTGGTTTTGCCTTCCAGATCCTGGCTTGCTAAGATGCACTGACCACTAGAGATGGTGGCTTTACCTTCCAGATCCTGACTTCTTAGGCTGCACTGACCACCAGAAAAGGTGGCTTTGCCTTCCACGTCCTGACTTCTTAGGATACACTGACCACCAGAGATGGTGGCTTTGCCTTCCAGATCCTGACATCTTAGGATGCACTTACCACCGTAGATGATGGCTTTGCCTTCCAGATACTGACATTTTAGGACGGACTGACCACCATAGATGGTAAAGCGCAGGCTTATATGAATCCCGGACCGTGCGGAAGAAGTGACAAAAGAAGGTTGCAAGCAAACAGGAAAGACAGGTGAGAAGGGGAGAGACTTGTGACACCCTCTTTGGTGATCAGTGCTTCCCATGAAGCCAGGATATGGAAGGCAAAGCCACCATCTCTGGTGGTCAGTGCATCCTAAGTTGTCAGGATCTGGAAGGCAAAGCCACCATCTCTGGTGGTCAGTGCATCCTAAGTTGCAGGATCTGGAAGGCAAAGCCACCATCTCTGGTGGTCAGTGCATCCTAAGAAGCCGGGATCTGGAAGGCAAAGCAACCATCTCTGGTGGCAGTGCATTCTAAGAAATAATGATCTGGAAGAAAAGCCACCATGCATCCTAAGAAGTCAGAATCTTGAAGGCAAAACCACCATCTCTGGTGGTCAGTGCATCCTAGGAAGTCAGGATCTGGACACAAAGCCACCATCTCTGGTGGTCAGTGCATCCTAAGAAGTCAAGATCTGGAAGGCAAAACCACCATCTATGGTGGTCAGTCCGTCCTAAAATGTCAGTATCTGGAAGGCAAAGCCATCATCTACGGTGGTAAGTGCATCCTAAGATGTCAGGATCTGGAAGGCAAAAACACCATCTCTGGTGGTCAGTCTGTCCTAAAAGGTCAGGATCTGGAAGGCAAAGCCACCATCTATGGTGGTCAGTGCAACCTAACATGTCACACTCTGGTAGGCTAAGCCACCCTCTTTGGTGGTTAGTGTGTCCTAAGAAGCCAGGATCTGGAAGGCAAAGCCACCATCTCTGGTGGTCAGTGTATCCTAAGAAGTCAGGACCTGGAAGGCAAAGCCACCTTCTCTGGTGGTCAGTGCATCCTAAGAAGTCAGGATCTGGAAGGTAAAGCCACCATCTCTAGTGGGCAGTGCATCCTAAGAAGCCAGGATCTGGAAGGCAAAACCACCATCTCTAGTGGTCAGTGCATCCTAGGAAGTCAAAATCATGAAGGCAAACCCACCATCTCTGGTGGTCAGTGTATCCTAAAATATCAGACTCTGGACACAAGGCCACCATCTCTGGTGGTCAGTGCATCCTAAGATGTCAGACTGTGGAAGGCTAAGCCATTGTCTCTGGTGGTCAGTGCATAATAAGAGGTCAGGATCTGGAATGCAAAGCCACCATCTCTGGTGGTCTGTGCATTCTAAGAAGTCAGGATCTGGAAGGCTAGGCCACCACCTTTGGTGGTCAATGCATCATAAGAAGTCAGGATCTGAAATGCAAAGCCACCCTCATTGGTGGTCAGTGATCCTAGGAAGGTAGGATCTGGAAGGCAAAGCCACCCTCTTTGGTGGTCAGTGCATCCCAAGACGTCAGGATCTGGAAGGCAAAGCCACCATCTCTGGTAGTCAGTACATCCTAAGAAATCAGAATCTTGAAGGCAAAGCCGCCATCTCTGGTGGTCAGTGCATCCTAAGAACCCAGGATCTGGAAGGCAAAACCACCATCTCTAGTGGTCAGTGCATCCTAAGAAGTCAAAATCATGAAGGCAAAACCACCATCTCTGGTAGTCAGTGCATCCTAAGAAGTCAGAATCTGGACACAAAGCCACCATCTCTGGTGGTCAGTGTATCCTAAGATAGCAGACTCTGGAAGGCTAAGCCATTCTCTCTGGTGGTCAGTGCATCATAAGATGACAGGATCTGGAAGGCTAAGCCACCATCTCTGGTGGTCAGTGCATACTAAGAGGCCAAGATCTGGAATGCAAAGCACCATCTCTGGTGGTCAGTGCATTCTAAGAAGTCAGGATCTGGAAGGCAAAGCCACCATCTCTGGTGGTCAATGCGTCCTAAGAAGTCAGGATCTGGAAGGCAAAGCCACCATCTCTGGTGGTCAATGCGTCCTAAGAAGTCAGGATCTGGAAGGCAAAGCCACCCTCTCTGGTGGTCAGTGCTCCTAAGAAGTCAGGATCTGGAAGGCAAAGCCACCCTCTCTGGTGGTCAGTGCTCCTAAGAAGTCAGAATCTGGAAGGTAAAGTCGCCTTCTCTGGTGGTCAGTGCATACTAAGAGGCCAGGATCTGGAATACAAAGCACTATCTCTGGTGGTCTGTGCATTCTAAGAAGTCAGGATCTGGAAGGCAAAGCCACCATCTCTGGTGGTCAATGCGTCCTAAGAAGTCAGGATCTGGAAGGCAAAGCCACCCTCTTTGGTGGTCAGTGCATCCCAAGAAGTCAGTATCTGAAAGGCAAAGCCACCATCCCTGGTGGTCAGTGTGTCCCAAGAAGTCTGTATCTGGAAGGCAAAGCCCCCATTCCTGGTGGTCAGTGCATCCTAAGAAGTCAGGATCTGGAAGGCAAAACCACCATCTCTTGTGATTTGTGCATCCTAAGAAATCAGAATCTTGAAGGCATAGCCGCCATCTCTGGTGGTCCGTGCTCCTAATAAGTCAGGATCTGGAAGGCAAAGCCGCCCTCTCTGGTGATCAGTGCTCCTGAGAAGTCAGGATCTGGAAGGCAAAGCCACCCTCTCTGGTGGTCAGTGCTCCTAATAAGTCAGGATCTGGAAGGCAAAGCCACCCTCTCTGGTGGTCAGTGCTCCTAAGAAGTCATGATCTGGAAGGCAAAGCCACCCTCTCTGGTGGTCAGTGCTCCTAGGAAGTCAGGATCTGGAAGGCAAAGCCACCCTCTCTGGTGGTCAGTTCTCCTAAGAAGTCAGGATTTGGAAGGCTAAGCCACCCTCTCTGGTGGTCAGTGCATCCTAAGATGTCAGACTGTGGAAGGCTAAGCCATTCTCTCTGGTGGTCAGTGCATAATAAGAGGTCAGGATCTGGAATGCAAAGCCACCATCTCTGGTGGTCTGTGCATTCTAAGAAGTCAGGATCTGGAAGGCTAGGCCACCACCTTTGGTGGTCAATGCATCATAAGAAGTCAGGATCTGAAATTCAAAGCCACCCTCTTTGGTGGTCAGTGATCCTAGGAAGGTAGGATCTGGAAGGCAAAGCCACCCTCTTTGGTGGTCAGTGCATCCCAAGACGTCAGGATCTGGAAGGCAAAGCCACCATCTCTGGTAGCCAGTACATCCTAAGAAATCAGAATCTTGAAGGCAATGCCGCCATCTCTGGTGGTCAGTGCATCCTAAGAACCCAGGATCTGGAAGGCAAAACCACCATCTCTAGTGGTCAGTGCATCCTAAGAAGTCAAAATCATGAAGGCAAAACCACCATCTCTGGTAGTCAGTGCAACCTAAGAAGTCAGAATCTGGACACAAAGCCACCATCTCTGGTGGTCAGTGTATCCTAAGATATCAGACTCTGGAAGGCTAAGCCATTCTCTCTGGTGGTCAGTGCGTCATAAGATGACAGGATCTGGAAGGCTAAGCCACCATCTCTGGTGGTCAGTGCATACTAATAGGCCAAGATCTGGAATGCAAAGCACCATCTCTGGTGGTCAGTGCATTCTAAGAAGTCAGGATCTGGAAGGCAAAGCCACCATCTCTGGTGGTCAATGCGTCCTAAGAAGTCAGGATCTGGAAGGCAAGGCCACCCTCTCTGGTGGTCAGTGCTCCTAAGAAGTCAGGATCTGGAAGGCAAAGCCACCCTCTCTGGTGGTCAGTGCTCCTAAGAAGTCAGGATCTGGAAGGCAAAGTCACCTTCTCTGGTGGTCAGTGCATACTAAGAGGCCAGGATCTGGAATGCAAAACACCATCTCTGGTGGTCTGTGCATTCTAAGAAGTCAGGATCTGGAAGGCAAAGCCACCATCTCTGGTGGTCAATGCGTCCTAAGAAGTCAGGATCTGGAAGGCAAAACCACCATCTCTTGTGATTTGTGCATCCTAAGAAATCAGAATCTTGAAGGCATAGCCGCCATCTCTGGTGGTCCGTGCTCCTAATAAGTCAGGATCTGGAAGGCAAAGCCACCCTCTCTGGTGGTCAGTGCTCCTAAGAAGTCAGGATCTGGAAGGCAAAGCCACCCTCTCTGGTGGTCTGTGCTCCTAATAAGTCAGGATCTGGAAGGCAAAGCCAGCCTCTCTGGTGGTCAGTGCTCCTAAGAAGTCAGGATCTGGAAGGCAAAGCCACCCTCTCTGGTGGTCAGTGCTCCTAGGAAGTCAGGATCTGGAAGGCAAAGCCACCCTCTCTGGTGGTCAGTTCTCCTAAGAAGTCAGGATTTGGAAGGCTAAGCCACCCTCTCTGGTGGTCAGTGCATCCTAAAATGTCAGACTGTGGAAGGCTAAGCCATTCTCTCTGGTGGTCAGTGCATAATAAGAGGTCAGGATCTGGAATCCAAAGCCACCATCTCTGGTGGTCTGTGCATTCTAAGAAGTCAGGATCTGGAAGGATAGGCCACCACCTTTGGTGGTCAATGCATCATAAGAAGTCAGGATCTGAAATGCAAAGCCACCCTCTTTGGTGGTCAGTGATCCTAGGAAGGTAGGATTTGGAAGGCAAGGCCACCCTCTTTGGTGGTCAGTGCATCCCAAGACATCAGGATCTGGAAGGCAAAGCCACCATCTCTGGTAGTCAGTACATCCTAAGAAATCAGAATCTTGAAGGCAAAGCCGCCATCTCTGGTGGTCAGTGCATCCTAAGAACCCAGGATCTGGAAGGCAAAACCACCATCTCTAGTGGTCAGTGCATCCTAAGAAGTCAAAATCATGAAGGCAAAACCACCATCTCTGGTAGTCAGTGCAACCTAAGAAGTCAGAATCTGGACACAAAGCCACCATCTCTGGTGGTCAGTGTATCCTAAGATATCAGACTCTGGAAGGCTAAGCCATTCTCTCTGGTGGTCAGTGCGTCATAAGATGACAGGATCTGAAAGGCTAAGCCACCATCTCTGGTGGTCAGTGCATACTAATAGGCCAAGATCTGGAATGCAAAGCACCATCTCTGGTGGTCAATGCGTCCTAAGAAGTCAGGATCTGGAAGGCAAGGCCACCCTCTCTGGTGGTCAGTGCTCCTAAGAAGTCAGGATCTGGAAGGCAAAGTCACCCTCTCTGGTGGTCAGTGCTCCTAAGAAGTCAGGATCTGGAAGGCAAGGCCACCCTCTCTGGTGGTCAGTGCTCCTAAGAAGTCAGGATCTGGAAGGCAAAGTCACCCTCTCTGGTGGTCAGTGCTCCTAAGAAGTCAGGATCTGGAAGGCAAAGTCACCTTCTCTGGTGGTCAGTGCATACTAAGAGGCCAGGATCTGGAATGCAAAACACCATCTCTGGTGGTCTGTGCATTCTAAGAAGTCAGGATCTGGAAGGCAAAGCCACCCTCTTTGGTGGTCAGTGCATCCCAAGAAGTCAGTATCTGGAAGGCAAAGCCACCATCCCTGGTGGTCAGTGCGTCCCAAGAAGTCTGTATCTGGAAGGCAAAGCCCCCATTCCTGGTGGTCAGTGTATCCTAAGAAGTCAGGATCTGGAAGGCAAAACCACCATCTCTTGTGATTTGTGCATCCTAAGAAATCAGAATCTTAAAGGCATAGCCGCCATCTCTGGTGGTCCGTGCTCCTAATAAGTCAGGATCTGGAAGGCAAAGCCACCCTCTCTGGTGGTCAGTGCTCCTAAGAAGTCAGGATCTGGAAGGCAAAGCCACCCTCTCTGGTGGTCTGTGCTCCTAATAAGTCAGGATCTGGAAGGCAAAGCCACCCTCTCTGGTGGTCAGTGCTCCTAAGAAGCCAGGATCTGGAAGGCAAAGCCACCCTCTCTGGTGGTCAGTGCTCCTAGGAAGTCAGGATCTGGAATCTAAAGCCACCATCTCTGGTGGTCTGTGCATTCTAAGAAGTCAGGATCTGGAAGGATAGGCCACCACCTTTGGTGGTCAATGCATCATAAGAAGTCAGGATCTGAAATGCAAAGCCACCCTCTTTGGTGGTCAGTGATCCTAGGAAGGTAGGATCTGGAATGCAAAGCCACCCTCTCTGGTGGTCAGTGCATCCCAAGACGTCAGGATCTGGAAGGCAAAGCCACCATCTCTGGTAGTCAGTACATCCTAAGAAATCAGAATCTTGAAGGCAAAGCCACCCTCTCTGGTGGTCAGTGCTCGTAAGAAGTCAGGATCTGGAAGGCAAAGCCACCCTCTCTGGTGGTCAGTTCTCCTAAGAAGTCAGGATCTGGAAGGCAAAGCCACCCTCTCTGGTGGTCAGTTCTCCTAAGAAGGCAGGATTTGGAAGGAAAAGTCAGCATCTCTGGTGGTCTGTGCATTCTAAGAATTCAGGATCTGGAAGACAAAGCCACCATCTCTGGTGGTCAATGCGTCCTAAGAAGTCACGATCTGGAAGGCAAAGCTACCCTCTTTGGTGGTTAGTGCGTCCCAAGAAGTCAATATCTGGAAGGCAAAGCCACCATCTCTGGTGGTCAGTGCATCCTAATTGTCAAGATCTGGAAGGCAAAGCCACCATCTCTGGTGGTCAGTGCTGTTAGGGAGAATTCTCTGGTAAGGCTAATTTCCCAAACCTAGTGAGTCCCCCAGCAGCTTTGCTGGATTTTTGGGGTTTAATTTTTTCTCCTGCTAAGAGTGAGACTCTTTTTCTTCCACTCTTAAGCATGATTTGAGAATGTCCTTTGACTATGTAATGTGTTTTATGGGCTATGGGGTCTTTTACTCTATAGGGCTTCATGTGTTTTTGGTAAGTGTGTTACACAGCACCCTCAGTGCAGTAACACAGGGGTGTCATAGTGACCCCCAAACATAGACTCCATACCCTGGGACTGACTACTGTCTCCCAGGGCATGTAAAGTCACCATTAGCTTTACTAGTCTTAAATTGTGAACAGAACCAGTACAAACCATCATATTGTGCAAGTACTGGTAGGGGTAATTCGATTGCCCCTGGGTCTGTTTTTCAAGGTGGCACTGTCCAGTCCCCCCATGTCGAGTTTCTGGCTGGTGGCAGTGGATACCACGTGAAATATTCCACCGTAATATTTCCTATGGGATTTTCCCATTCATTTTAAACGCACCATTTTTTTGGTGCAATGTTAAAGATACCGCTGGGTTATTTATTTTATATTTATTCCCCGGTTGGGTCTTTTTTGCCAGGACTCGGTTTTAAAATGGCGTTTGTGTTCGCCTCTGAAACCCTAACCCAAGTCGAGCCCTTTGTTCCACTTTTGGCGGGCTTCTGCACAGAAGCCTCCAAAAGTGGTGCCACTCTGTCTGGGTCTACAGGATGTGTGGGAGGGGGGAATAGGCACCCTGGACTGGGTTGCCTTGGCAACTCAAGTAGCACTCTTGTGTTATTGGCCCAGTGGTGAACCGCCCGGCTCACCACTTAGCATGTTTGAGTGACAGCTAGGCTGATGAATGGGGGTATTGCTACATAAAAGCAGGGCTTTGGGGACTGGAACTTCAGAAGTCACAACAGGACCTAAAGAATCCGAAGAGGGGAGAAGCTGAGCCATCTACAACGACAACACCACCGGTGGAGTCCTGCTGTACGAAACTCACCACTTTTCCGACGACAGAGAAGATCTTCTTCCAGGAGAGTCTTCTTCCCTTTGAGCTGGTGGGACCAACCAGTTCGCCTTTTTTGCCTTCCTGGATCGTCTCGTGGTCGAATCGCCCGTGCCAAGCACCCCAGCGTCTCGATAGCCACGCTTCACCACTACCGCAAATAAAAGGGTAGTACCTTTTAACCGGGAAACTCCGCGGCTGGTTTCTTCCCTGGCAGTGCAACGACCTCCAGCTTTCCTCCATGTCGAGATCTTCTCTTCCCCTGGACGAAGCACCGACTTGCACCCGCTGCCAGGAACAACTGCCCCCGCTGGAACTTTCTCACCATTTCAGGTACTGTGTCCCGCCTGGTCTCCCTTGCAACAGACTGTCCAAGGTGTCCCGTAAATCCTTGACTCTCTATCCTGGGGTGACCTCGGACCCGTTACCATTACCTTTCTAACTTGATCCAACCTCTTTTTGACTTTCCTGCAAAGACTTTGAGTGCATTTCCACAGTGTGATCTTGGGCACATTCCGCCTTGCTCTCTCCAAGAGTGGGCCTGGCCTATGAACTTTTTGCTCTACAGTAGACCCTGCCTTTCTTGACTTGCTGTGGTTCTTTAAAAGGGTTGGTACTGTGTGATTTTCCTATAATGCCTTTTCTCTCCCATTTTAAACAAATTATTGGAGTGCCATCTATGGTTATGCGCTCACCTCTGTTTTGCTAAATAAGTGGTGTCTTAACCTAGACTTGTCAAATAATTGATTAGGGAGGTGTATATATTTCTAGTGACTGTGTTTGAACTTGCTTGACACATTACTGCCAGTGTATTTTTACAAGTGTGTTTTTAAATAAATAATGATATACTTTTATACCAAAGCTCTGGTCAGTGTTTGCTTGTGCTACTGTATTTTTAGCTCTATTGTGTATACTCTATATACTGCCTAACTCTTCTTGAGAGAAGACTGACTGCTCTGCCACAGCTACCAGGTAAATCTGGGTGGTGCGGACTGCTACCAATTGGGTTTACTGCTAACACCTGTAGTCTTAAACTTTTTGCAGTGGTCCCTAAGGGAACTGCACAGGTTTCTGCCTAACAAGTGCATCCTAAGAAGCCAGGATCTGGAAGGCAATGCAACCATCTCTGGTGGCAGTGCATTCTAAGAAATAAGGATCTGGAAGCGAAGCCACCATCTCTGGTGGTCAGTGCATCCTAAGAAATAATTATCTGAAAGCGAAGCCACCATCTACGGTGGTAAGTGCATCCTAAGATGTCAGGATCTGGAAGGCAAAACCACCATCTCTGGTGGTCAGTCTGTCCTAAAAGGTCAGGATCTGGAAGGCAAAGCCAACATCTATGGTGGTCAGTGCATCCTAACATGTCACACTCTGGAAGGCTAAGCCACCCTCTTTGGTGGTCAATGTGTCCTAAGAAGTCAGGATCTGGAAGGCAAAGCCACCTTCTCTGGTGGTCAGCGCATCCTAAGAAGTCAGGATCTGGACGATAAAGCCACCATCTCTAGTGGTCAGTGCATCCTAAGAAGCCAGGATCTGGAAGGCAAAACCACCATCTCTAGTGGTCAGTGCTCCTAAGAAGTCAAAATCATGAAGGCAAACCCACCATCTCTGGTGGTCAGTGTATCCTAAGATATCAGACTCTGGAAGGCAAAACCACCATCTCTAGTGGTCAGTGCTCCTAAGAAGTCAAAATCATGAAGGCAAACCCACCATCTCTGGTGGTCAGTGTATCCTAAGATGTCAGACTATGGAAGGCTAAGCCATTATCTCTGGTGGTCAGTGCATACTAAGAGGTCAGGATCTGGAATGCAAAGCGACCATCTCTGGTGGTCTGTGCATTCTAAGAAGTCAGGATCTGGAAGGCTAGGCCACCACCTTTGGTGGTCAGTGATCCTAGGAAAGTGGGATCTGGAAGGCAAAGCCACCCTCTTTGGTGGTCAGTGCATCCCAAGAAGTCAGGATCTGGAAGGCAAACCCACCATCTCTGGTAGTCAGTACATCCTAAGAAATCAGAATCTTGAAGGCAAAGCCGCCATCTCTGATGGTCAGTGCATCCTAAGAACCCAGGATCTGGAAGGCAAAACCACCATCTCTAGTGCATCCTAAGAAGTCAAAATCATGAAGGCAAAACCACCATCTCTGGTGGTTAGTGCATCCTAAGAAGTCAGAATCTGGACACAAAGCCACCATCTCTGGTGGTCAGTGTATCCCAAGATATCAGACTCTGGAAGGCTAAGCCATTCTCTCTGGTGGTCAGTGCGTCATAAGATGTCAGGATCTGGAAGGCTAAGCCACCATCTCTGGTGGTCAGTGCATACTAAGAGGCCAGGATCTGGAATGCAAAGCACCATCTCTGGTGGTCAGTGCATTCTAAGAAGTCAGGATCTGGAAGGCAAAGCCACCATCTCTGGTGGTCAATGCGTCCTAAGAAGTCAGGATCTGGAAGGCAAAGCCACCCTCTTTGGTGGTCAGTGCATCCCAAGAAGTCAGTAACTGGAAGGCAAAGCCACCATCCCTGGTGGTCAGTGTGTCCCAAGAAGTCTGTATCTGGAAGGTAAAGCCACCGTCCCTAGTGGTCAGTGCATCCTAAGAAGTCAGGATCTGGAAGGCAAAACCACCATCTCTTGTGATTTGTGCATCCTCAGAAATCAGAATCTTGAAGGCAAAGCCGCCATCTCTGGTGGTCCGTGCATACTAAGAGGTCAGGATCTGGAAGGCAAAGCCACCCTCTCTGGTGGTCTGTGCATCCTAAGAAGTCAGGATCTGGAAGGCAAAACCACCATCTCTTGTGATTTGTGCATCCTAAGAAATCAGAATCTTGAAGGCAAAGCCGCCATCTCTGGTGGTCTGTGCATACTAAGAGGTCAGGATCTGGAATATAAAGCCACTGTCTCTGGTGGTCAGTGCATACTAAGAGGCCAGTATCTGGAATGCAAAGCACCATCTCTGGTGGTCAGTGCATTCTAAGAAGTCAGAATCTGGAAGGCAAAGTCACCATCTCTGGTGGTCAGTGCATCCTAAGATGTCACGATCTGGAAGGCTAATCCACCCTCTCTGGTGGTCAGTGCATCCTAAGATGTTAGACTGTTGAAGGCAAAGCCACCATCTCCGGTGGTCAGTGCATCCTAAGAAGTCAGAACCTTGAAGGCAAAGCTACCATCTCCGGTGGTCAGTGCATCCTAAGGAGTCAGGATCCCGAAGGCAAGGTCACTGTCTCTGGGGGCCAACGCATCCTAAGAAGTCGGGATCTGGAAGGCAAAGTTACCATCTCCGGTGGTCAGTGCATCCTAAGGAGTCAGGATCTCGAAGGCAAGGTCACTGTCTCTGGTGGCCAACGCATCCTAAGAAGTCGTGATCTGGAAGGCAAAGCCACCATCTCTGGTGGTCAGTGCATCCTAAGAAGTCAGGATCTGGAAGGCAAAGCCACCATCTCTGGTGGTCCGTGCATCCTAAGAAGTCAGCATCTGGAAGGCAAAACCACCATCTCTTGTGATTTGTGCATCCTAAGAAATCAGAATCTTGAAGGCGAAGCCGCCAACTCTGGTGGTCCGTGCATACTAAGAGGTAAGGATCTGGAATGCAAAGTCACTGTCTCTGGTGGTCAGTGCATACTAAGAGGCCAGGATCTGGAAGGCAAAGCCACCATCTCTGGTGGTCAGTGCATCCTATGAAGTCAGGATCTGGAAGGCAAAGCCACTATCTCTGGTGGTCAGTGCATCCTATTAGATTGTTAAAGGGCAAGACCTCACAGGAGATAGATTGGTGGAGGGAGTGCAATCTCAGGACTGGTCAGGACTGGTGGAGGGAGCTACATCCTGTGAGATAGATTGCTGGAGGGAGAGGCAGCATAGCATTTTTGACTATCAAATTGGTATTTTTTTTATTTTTTTGGTCCGCGATCATGCTGGTAAGAAGGATAGAAGCACTTGTAACACTCTAGTGCCATGGCCCATTTGTTAAGCTCCTCTCTCATGCACTTTTATGGAATGGCCAAAACTTTTTCTGAGGTTCCTAACAGATGTTTACATACCCCGTGTGGGCCTAAGGAGGTCCACCTCCTGCCTAAATAAACAGATGGCTCAGCTCACAGTCTCTTTTGCGGATGTCTCTTACCCCTCAGGACATAGGGCAGGTCCTTGAAGGAGGTCCACCTCCTGCCTAAATAAACAGATGGCTCAGCTCACAGTCTCTTTTGCGGATGTCTCTTACTTCCCAGGACGTAGGGCAGGTCCTTGAAGGAGGTCCACCTCCTGCCTAAATAAACAGATGGCTCAGCTCACAGTCTCTTTTGCGGATGTCTCTTACTCCCCAGGACGTAGGGCAGGTCCTTGAAGGAGGTCCACCTCCTGCCTAAATAAACAGATGGCTCAGCTCACAGTCTCTTTTGCGGATGTCTCTTACTCCCCAGGACGTAGGGCAGGTCCTTGAAGGAGGTCCACCTCCTGCCTAAATAAACAGATGGCTCAGATCACAGTCTCTTTTCCGGATGTCTCTTACTCCCCAGGACGTAGGGCAGGTCCTTTAAGGAGGTCCACCTCCTGCCTAAATAAACAGATGGCTCAGCTCACAGTCTCTTTTGCGGATGTCTCTTACTCCCCAGGACGTAGGGCAGGTCCTTGAAGGAGGTCCACCTCCTGCCTAAATAAACAGATGGCTCAGCTCACAGTCTCTTTTGCGGATGTCTCTTACTCCCCAGGACGTAGGGCAGGTCCTTGAAGGAGGTCCACCTCCTGCCTAAATAAACAGATGGCTCAGCTCACAGTCTCTTTTGTGGATGTCTCTTACTCCCCAGGACGTAGGGCAGGTCCTTGAAGGTGGTCCACCTCCTGCCTAAATAAACAGATGGCTCAGCTCACAGTCTCTTTTGTGGATGTCTCTTACTCCCCAGGTCATAGGGCAGGTCCTTGAAGGAGGTCCACCTCCTGCCTAAATAAACAGATGGCTCAGCTCACAGTCTCTTTTGCGGATGTCTCTTACTCCCCAGGACGTAGGGCAGGTCCTTGAAGGAGGTCCACTTAGTGGGTGAATGCTCAAGGAGTCTCTTTGATGGAGGTTTGCACGTCTGCTACCTGGTTCAGTCCTCACATGTGTGTCAATCATTCCCGCCTCCATCTAGCCACTGCCCAGACTCTCAATATTTTGCAGAATTCCTTCATTGGATAAAAGTTGTTTTATGATATCTGACAGGGGGTTACCAGTAACACTTCCGACCAATAAGTAATTGGTGCACAATTTCATTGGCCGATGCTCATGCGTTCATGTGCTGCAAAAGTGGGATTCATAGTGCATAGGTAATCCCTGTGTTACTTACCAGTAATCTAGTACTCCTAGTCTTACAGGTGACATCACAGTCATGTTATCCGCCTCTCCCTGCAAGGTTCCTGGGGTGGCCATCAGGCGTTCAGCCTTTATTAGTACAGAGGAGGATTCTGGGTAAATGAATAGCTTAAGCTGCTTTTATGATAGAGCAAGAGCAAAAAAGGCCTCATGTTTTTTCAGTGGAATTCAATGGAGTCACTTATGGCGGCGCCTCACCAAAGGACTGGGACGAGGTTGTGTAGGACTTTGCGTAATGAAGATTTCTAATAGGCCATGTAGGCATTCCGAGCCAGAACATATCTTAGAATTCAAGAACAGGAAAGGGGATTCAAGGGCAGTTCACTGCAGCCACTGATAGGAAGTATTGTAATAGGGGAGTTCGGCAGCAGAGTTTTAGCTGCAGCCTCTACCTGCGCAGCTCTAAACATCGGCGTGAGGAAGAAAGAGATTTGGAACTCTCACAAATACCCCAAATGACAACGAACATTCCAGTTGTCGAGTTACTGTCAGATAAGGATGTTAACAAAACATCCTCTGTACACATTTCACTGTTACTAACTCCTACTTCCAGTACTCGACCAAATGACGTAGGCGTTTGTTGTGGCCTTAAAGGACGACAGGATGCTGTAAGGGGTTCCAACTGTCTTTATTGTAAGACAAACGGGTGGACCTTAAACTGCCTTAACTCGGGACAAACATTTACTCACAGTTCGGTTCAGTTCAACTTCATGGCTTCCCAGTTAACTCACTGTGGGAAGGGTGTGCACAATGATGGCACACTGCAAGCTCCTAGGGCCCCCATGTATCCTCCTGTGGCTGTGGACTTATGCCCTAGAAGCTGTGACTGGAGGCTGCTCAAAACCTCCTGTTGTTGCCTCCTTATCAGGAGCAGCGCTGTGGCATGACCTGCTTGGTCTGCCGCTGCATCAACACTCGCGGGAACGTTTTCCCACGGAGCGTGGGCTTGCGAGATCACGTTAGGCTGAGATCTCGCGAGAACACGCTCCCGCGATCACGTGATGTCCCCACACACCTCCTTTGCTGGGAAAAGGATGGATGGTCATTCCATGACAAAGTCCGCAAACTTGCTGGGCTTCCTTCTCTCTCTCTGAGGTCTGCTTAGATCTGTATCTGGGGCAGGATTGCTGGAGTACTCTTGAGGAGGTGCGGTTGATTCGAGTTCTCCTTGTCTTGTTCTTCGCTGTGCCTCCCTGGGTGTAGTTGGAGAGTTGGGGCTTGAGAACTCGTTGCCATGGTGTGGCTCCAAGGCATCTCTTTCTGAGAGGCGAGGGTTTTCGAATGTCCCCTGGCGGTCTTGATCTTCTCCGGTATCCCAGTGTGGTTGTTCCATGTCTTCCTTCCTGCGGTACATGGCCACTCTCTCTAGATTACATTTCCTTCCGTAGCTGGTGCAAATGTGGTTTGACCCTCTCTCCATGACTTCTATGGGACTGCTGTATTTGGAGCCAGTCGAAGTGTCTTTATGGGGAAGGCGTATTTTCACCAGGTCACCTCTGTTAACTGCTGTGTGTCGAGCGGCTCGACGCAAGTCCCCTTGGGTCTTCATGGCTTCTTTGTTGCGCTGCATGCGAAACGCTACGTCATCCATGTCCACGTCTTCGTCAGCCCTCACTTGATGAAGCCAGGGTGGTACCAGTGAGGATGCTGCCCTTCTCCCCCTCAGCAGATGGAATGGCGAAACACCTGTGACGGCATTGGGGGTGAGGCGGTGGGCTCCTACAGCTTCCTTGACTGTCTTGTACGGGTCTAGGCCCGAGGCATGAGCCAGTTGTAGCGCCCCTTTGATGAAGCGCGTTTGCCCGCTCAACCAGGCCATTGGCCTGTGGGTGGTATAGGCTTGCTCTCCGCTGTCGAATGTTGTTGAGCTTGAGAAATTTCTCCATTTCTCGGGAGACTAGCTGGACTCCGTTGTCTGTGACGAGTTCTTCTGGTAGACCTTCCCGCTGGAATACGGCGGTGAGTGCTTCAATGACTGTGCTTGTGGTGATGTCTGAGGTGAAGTCAGCTTCCACCCATTTGGAGAAGTAGTCGACCATGACTATCCCGTATTTGTGTTCTGGGGGCATGTTGTCCAGGGGCCCAATGAAATCCAAACCTAGTTTTCGCCACACCCCTTTGGGGACTTCGGTGGGCAGCATGGGGGCTTGCCTCACGGCTAGGCGTTTGTCACTGTTGGTTCACTCATGGCACCTTTCGACCATTTGTCTTATGTCCTGGTCCATGCCTGGCCACCAGTAGGTGTCGCGTATCCTGCGTCTGGTCATGTTGCATCCCAGGTGGCCTGAGTGTGCTCTGCACAGTATCACCTTGCAGATTCCGCTGGGCGGGATGATTTGATCGCCTCTGAGGATGAGACCGTTCATGGTGGTGATTTCCTCGTTCACTTTCCAGTAGGGACGAAGGCCTTCGGGGATCGCTCTCTCGTAAGGCCATCCTTTGCGAACCCAGGTACTAACGTGCCGTAGGGCATCGTCCTGTTCAAACTCCTCCTGCCAGTGGCGCTCACTCAGGTCCATGTACTCACCGTTCCTTAAGTCACTGATGGAGGCTACGACACACTCATCTTCCAAGAATGTGGTACCGGGGGCGCTTTGGTTCAGGAGTCTGGACATGCAGTCCGCTTGTGCGTTTTTCCAACCCGCAATGTGGGCTATCTCGTATGTGTATTCTTGAAGCTTTGCGGCGATCTTGGCCAGCCTCGGGGTGGCAGTCTTGGTGCCGCCCGGGCTCAACATGTGAATGTGGGGTTTGTGGTCGGTGATCAGCTTGAATCTCGTCCCCCATACGTACGATCTGAAGTAGTCGACGGCCCATGAACATGCCAACATTTCTTTCTCAACCGTGGAGTCATTCTTCTCCGATGATGACAGCGCTTTGGATGCGAACGCCACAATATTCTCAGTGTCTCCCTTCTTCTGGGTCAAGGTGGCCCCCAGGCCATACGCGCTGGCGTCTGTGGTAATGCAGGTGTCCCATTCAGGGTTGTATGGTTTTCAGGCACGGCGCGTGTAGAATTCTCTTTTTGATTTCACAGAAAGCTTTGTTCTGTTCCGGGCCCCAAGAGTAGGCAGCCCCCTTCTTCAGAAGCTCCCTCATGGGAGACGTGGTCTTGGAGAATCTAGGGACGAATTTGGCATAGTACTCCGCTAGGCCCAGGAATGAGCGTAACTCCTCTTTGGACATCGGAGCCGGGGCTTCTGTTATGGCCTGCATGATGTTCTTCTTGGGACTGATGCCGTCACTTGAGATGCAGTACCCAAGGTATTCTACCTTGTTCACTCCGAAGACACATTTTTCATGGCGTAGGTGAATGCCATCCTCTTGAAGCCTGCTCAAGACTGTCCTGAGTGCCTTGTCATGGGTCTCCTTGTCTTTGGCATACACGAGGATATCATCTTGAAAGAAGGAAACATTTGTGAGTCCTTTAAGTAAGGAGTTCATCATCCTCTGAAATGCGGATGCTGCCGACGACAACCCAAATGGTGTGCAGGTATATTGGAAGGTGCCGAAAGGAGTGATGAACGCTGTAAGAGGGCGAGAGGATTTGTGCAGGGGAATCTGGTGATAGGCATCATGCATGTCCAGCTTAGAGAAGATTGCCGCCTCTTTCATCATAAGGACGATTTCGTTGATGCTGGGGAGTGGAAAGCTATCCGTGATTACCTCTAGATTGAGGCTTCTTAGGTCGATGCAGATCCTGAGGTCGTTGCTGGATTTCTTTTTGACCAAAACTACTGGACTCAGCCACTCTGAGGATTCCACGGTCTCGATGGTTCCTTCTTCGACCATCTTCCGAAGGTGGGCATCCAATGCGGGTCTCGCTGTGGCAGGTACTGCCCTGACTTTGTGTTTCACCGGGATCGCGTTGGGTTTCAGGCGAATCTTGTGGACAAAGTTTCTCACCTTCCCTGGGTTCTCGGAAAACAGGTTCGGGAACATCTCCTTGAAATTTTGCGCTGCTCCTGAGGAGAGCATGAGTACCTGTTCCGGAGTGCTGGGATCTAGTTTCATGCTGAGTTTGTGTTGATCGTCCCATCCCAGCACGGCTGGGCCTTTGGGTGAGAAATACACTTTGGTGGTGGTAGACCTCCCTTTGAAATCGATCCGGGCTTTGATGTAGCCTAAAAGGTCGACAGTTGCACCACCGAACACCGTCGGTTTTTCCCTGGTCGTTCTGATCTCTACTTTTGCTTGTCCCATCATCTCCTTGTATGTGTTGATGGGGAGGATAGTGAGGTCAGATCCCGAGTCTGCCATGACGCGCGTTTCCATTCCGTCAACCTTAATGGTGCAGTGGGGCTTTTCCCTCCTGGTATGGGGGGCGTTGACCATGACGACCATGGGTCTGTCCTGTAGATCGTCATCATCGCTTGAAGCGCAGTCACCATCGACACGGAAAACAGTTTTCTCCCGCCACGTGCATGCGGGAGCCACGTGACCAATGCGTCCGCACTTAGAGCTCTCCTTATTCCTGGCGGGGCAGTCGCGATCATTCGCCATGTGCTTGGTGCTGGCGCATCTATAGCATTTGGGTGCCTCCTTTTGCCTGGGACCTTTGTCTCTGGGGCCGTCGCGGGACTGCTTGTCTCTGCGCCCTCTCCATTGTAGTGCCGCAAATTCGGGCACGGGCAGGTGACTTCCCACCTCTTTGCGTCTGCTGGAGGTTTCTTCCTCCGCCCTGGCAATTTGGATGGCCTTTTCAAGGGTGACCTCCTTTTCTTGTATGAACTTGTCCTGCACTTTCCTAGAGTTAGTGTGAACGACGAGCATGTCGCAGATGACCTGTTCTGCGTTTTCGCCAAAGGCGCAAAGAGAAGCCAGCTCCCTCATCCTGGTGATGTAGTCGTCCACGGGTTCGCTCCCTTCTTGTTTGCGGGTGTAGAACCTCAGCCTGTGCAGTACAACGTTCTCCTTATTGGTGAACCTCTTCACAATGCGACGAGTCGCTTCCTTGTAGACGTCGTCGTCGTCGTCATCATCGGCCGCAGGTATTGCCTTCAAACTGGCAAAAATGCGCTGACCTTCAACCCCCAATGCATTTAACAGCATAGCCCTCTTCCTGACGGGGGCATACCGCGTGCCGCCCACTGCTTCCAGATAGGTGGAGAAAAGGGGCCTCCACTGCATCCATGGAATTGCTGGTGTCCCTGGTGAAGGGAGAAAGGCAGGGGGCGGTGTGGCACCTTGCATGGTGGGCCCGTGGGTATTTTGATATCCTCGTCGCCAATTATGTTGTGGCCTTAAAGGATGACAGGATGCTGTAAGGGGTTCCAACTGTCTTTATTGTAAGACAAACGGGGGACCTTAAACTGCCTTAACTCGGGACAAACATTTACTCACAGTTCGGTTCAGTTCAACTTCATGGCTTCCCAGTTAACTCACTGTGGGAAGGGTGTGCACAATGATGGCATGCTGCAAGCTCCTAGGGCCCCCATGTAGCCTCCTGTGGCTGTGGACTTATGCCCTAGAAGCTGTGACTGGAGGCTGCTCAAAACCTCCTGTTGTTGCCTCCTTATCAGGAGCAGCGCTGTGGCATGACTTGCTTGGTCTGCCGCTGCATCAACACTCATGGGAACGTTTTCCTGCAAAGCGTGGGCTCGCGAGATCATGTTAGGCCGAGATCTCGCGAGAACATGCTCCCGCGATCACATGATGTCCCCACAGCGTTGCATTGAGCGGATGCACGGATCGACCTTCCATTGCAGCGCATTACTGCTTACCGAAAAGACTCCACCTCACAAGTTCCGGCGACCCGGAAGTGGAAAAATACAGCACAGTCTTACTAAGAAAAAGCCATCAATTACGAGGAATCAGCCCATAGTGAACCACGTTTCACTAAAAAACATCACAGTTACATGGCAAACCAAAAGTGACACTAAAAGCTAAATCAAGTGACGTGGCACAGCCCGGACACAACGCACAGCCGGTTACTAAACCATCAGGAACATATTGGAAAATAACCACAAAAAGACAATGTCTAAGGCAGATGGATCAGAAACAAGGAGGCACCTGGAATATTATTGGCTCCCCCCAACCCTCACATGATCTGAAGACCCCTGCCTCCAACAACAGAAACTCAGACGGCATGGAGTGTGCGTTCCTACCAGTCCGTGAAATCTGCAGATACAACGATGACACTTTGTCAAAACAAACAGCGAAACAAACTGGATTAAGCCCCCCCACCTCTTATCTCCCAAAAAGAGGGAAGGAGGGGCTCCAAACTGTGTGACTCGAAACATCAGCATCCTTTAACAAGATTGGAGCAAGGGAAGACAGTAGCAGACACTCAGCCGCTGGATCAAAGTCATAATAACACCCGAGCAATAGACCGGTTTCAAGATTCTACCACTTCACCCTGCGGAGACCGCCAATCAGAGCATCTTCATGGACCAATAGAAACAGATCACCAAAATAAAAAACTGGACCTACTTGCAATAATGTCGACAGTGACTATCGTTTTAGCTCCATTTATCAAAGTATATGAGGCTATAAACGATACCCTGAAGGATCATAAAACTATGATAGCCATGATGCACTCCAAATTAATGTACCTGGAGATATATATCATGGCAGCGGAAACAAGGAACAACAAAATGGGGAAGAACTTCGTATCAGCTGGGAAGAGCAGAACAACGGGCCCTCCACCCCCAAGTACTCCTGACATCCATGCAGAGTGGCCCGATTCCAATAAAACCGAACAAGTGGACCTTATGACTGAAGGATTGGATAACCCAAATAACAACAGAAGGCTCAAAAGACCCAAGCCAAACATTGCTGGTTCAGCAAGACCACATGAAATCACCACGAGAGACATAGAAGACCTAATCACTCCCGATCCAGCGGGAGAGAAGAGAACGCCAAACGGCTGTGTCCCGCTAGAAACTAACGAACTTGGTTTGGAAGTCAAAGATTCTGAAATAGGGAAATTAACAGAAAAAAACGGAAAGGTCCTCTGAAATAACAAAATAAGATTTCTCTATCTTCTTGCAAACAAAGAAGGAACAGAGACAGGATACAAAGACTTTACCATCAGCTCTAGATCAACTTCAAAAGGTCTTCTTATCGAGAGAAACTGGTAATGAGGAAAAAACAAATTGAGTAGCACCAAAACCTGCTCCAAGAAAGTCCTTAAAAGAAATCCCTAAGCAACCACCTGAAACTATAAAACCGGGAAAAACTGCAAGTAACAGAATGACTGTCCAATCGGTAATTAATGATGATTCCCAAATAACACAAGTTTTGATGGACTTGTCTCAATACTCGGTTGAGTCATCTGAGTCAGAGCTACCGGTAACCATTTCGGTGCCCCCAGGGACCTCAAAACCAGTCACAAAAAACATAGAACCACCAGCTCCTTCAGACCCAGGGACAGTAGGCCTAAAATCACTGGTCTTTTTGACGCTTGAGGAAAAGAGACAAAGAGCATGCATCCAAGGGATATCTTAGTGGAAACACAAGGGATAATAAACCTCCCCTCGTTTTAGGAACTGTGAATGGAGCACTTTCCAATTCTTGCAATCTAGAGAATAGACAGTGTAGAGCTACGACTTCGCAGGACCAAGGTTCAACATCTGCCTGGACAAAGCGGCAGCACTACGATACATCTAACACGACACTAACTGGTCAAACTGGTAGTAAGCCAAGTACCAGTACTTACAGGACAGCAAATTTGATCCCTTTAGGAAATACTGGGAAAGACCCACAAATCACGAGAAACCATTCATCAAGTTCAAAGCGAAATAGTAACCGCTCATTCAAACAAGATAGGGTTATAGACAAAGGAGATGACTTGATCCTGAATAGGAAGACAGTCATGGCGCTCTTCCACTGCATCCCAAATCTATGCCATATTCCTTCTAATGATTTGAAGATAACTGAATTTGGGGAGGAGCATCCTATGGACAGTATCTACCTTCACATTTCATCTCTGGTGCTGAAGGGGATGCTGTGGAATGCAGCGGAAAGTTTATTAATGCTCGGCTTTGACCTAACGTCTGTCAAGATCTCTAGCGAACCTTCACCTTGGTCATGTGAAACAGAGGAGTTGTCAGGGGGGTCAAGAAGCCGACCGGAAAGTGTGAACATCTCCTCCTCCCATGAACCACATTCTGGAGACAAAACAAGAGAGATTCAGATCTTCAAGGACCCGCAAGATACTGTGCGTGTTCCCAGGGGTCCAAGACCCAACTTGAATGTCACATTCAAACTGGACCAAGACTTACAAGCAGTATAGAAACTCCGCCGATTGGTCAAAATAAATCCCAGGACCATCAATATTGGTCATGGGTCCCGGAAGCATTGGGCCAACAATCATACACATAGCCACCCAAGTATTTAGCACCGTGCACATTGACCCAGGCTAACAACAGAGCCACGGACAACACAACAAACTTGAGAATGAACTTGTGGAATACAAGGGCCTTTAAACATTTAACGGCCCATAGTGATGTAAACCTGGGAGACTATGATATCTTGTGTCATCAAGAAACATGGCTGATGGAAAAATCCCACTTTGATGGATATGAAGATACAATCTCTCCTGCCACTAAAGGAGCTAAAGGACGTCCTACATCTGGTCTATTAACAGCGATCAAATCAGGGAGTGGACTGAACAGAATAAAACAATTTTTCTAATCCATTGCCCAAGAACTCCTGGTGAGCTGGACCCATCCTGTGAAACCATCAGCATCACTTTGGTGATCATAAAACTCTATTGGAATCCCCAAATTCTGTCCAATAAAGAGTTCTTGGATATGGCTGCTAACCTTATCTATGACACACATACAAATCAGGGCACTGAGTGCAGAGATTTTAATGCAAATTGTCTAAAGAGAGCTCATAATAAGAATGGACAAATTAAGCACCCACCAGCAGCCGAGAGAGGAATTCTGTGGCTTATCACTTACAACCTCACGTGTTCCTTATCTCTTAAAGGCAGAGACCGCAAGAAACAATTTTCTATTGGCGACATGGGAACGAGGTAGCCAACGTGCAGATATTGACTATATCTTTGTTTCTAGAGATCTCTTATATCTCATTACATCTTTTGAAGTAATCAAGACGGCAAACAGTGACCATAATCTACTATGTATGAGTTGGGCTGTGGCAGTGGAACTGGAAAGAGAACAAATGACGACAGTCGTCGAAGAATGTAATGGAGGTACACGATTAAGAATGAGCAAATCTTCAATCGATATGTTAAAACAGCCTTACACCAACATCTATGGAGCTACTAGCGACATTGTGGGATATCCCAAAGTTGACTATAAGCCTCTCCTTGAATGCTACCATTCCAAAAAGCCAGGCATAGAGAGAGACTTACCACAAAAGACACATACTTATGACATTGTGCTTGTGGAAAAATAGGAGTACTACTGAGAAGAGCGAAACGACTCGCAGCAAAAACAAATCTGAAAGAACATAGAGAAAGAGCAAAGATCGCAATGAAGACCTACAAGAATTGGATATCCGGGTATAGAATCAAATTGTATCAAAACGATTCAGAGCAAAGGCTACGAATAATTGGTGGCAAAAAAATAAAAGATTTTTGGTCCTTGGTTAAGTCCAATGCTGCCACGGCTGGGGATCTCCAGCAGAACAACGTCAGCGAAAAAACATGGGTGCACCATTTTTCAAAAAGGGGCTGAAAGAAAACCCAAGAAACTATCGACCTATCGCACTTCTAGATGTGATTGGTAAGGTTTTCGGTCCGCTCCTATTGGACTGCTTCCAGGACTGGACAAAGAGCACGGGTTGTAACGACCCTTTCCAAACTGGATTTGTAAAAAACGTCGGAACGAAGGCAAATATCCTTCTACTGTGTACTCTGAAGGGAATGGTGCAGGGGGTAAGACCGAGGATCTTAATGGCATTTGTTGACTTGGTCCAGGCCTTTTACCAGGTTAACCGATAAACATTATGGGGTAAGCTAATTGAGAGAGACTGTCCAGTGACAATACTAGAACCTCTAATAGCCCTCTACTCAAACACGTCCATAAAAGTCAGTCTCAATCGTTCTGGCATATTATCATCAGCACTTCCCACAGACAGAGGCGTTAAACAATGTTGCCCCCTGGCACCAGCATTATTTATATTCTACCTCTCGGACCTCCAATACTTTGAGCCTTCGATTAGATCTATCCCTCCCACAATAGGGGGAGCTTGTGTGACTCATGTTTTGTATGCAGATGACTTGATCCTAATAGATCAGACTGCAGTGGGCCTCCAGCGACAATTCGCTAGTCTCCAGAAATACATCAACGACAATAATTTGGATATAAAAAAAGAACAAACAAAAATCATCAGCTTCGAAAAAAAACAGCAAAACTAAATGAAAAACTGAAATGGTTTTTGGAGGAATCCCAGATCGAGCGAGTAAAGCAATTTAAATATCTGGGAGTCACGCTAAGTAACAGCACAGCGGAGACCGCGATGCAAGATTTCCTGCTTGAAAAAGCCAAGATTCTGGCTAGTCAAGCTAAGGCTATGGACAAGAAAGGTGGCTGCTTTCCCCTGTTAGCGGCAGTAAACTACTATAAGGCAAACGTTGTCCCCTCATTGAACTATGGAGCTGAGGCCATGCCTGGAATACCAACACAAGTCTGGCCCAGGCTCGAGGGACAGTTTTGGCGGCAAGTTTTGGGTCTCCCAAACTCAACTCCAATAACAGTCATACGCAGAGGGTTGAGCCTCCTTTCTCTCCAAGCCACATTCGAATGGAACAGTCTGGCGCTGTTCAGAAAAATGAGTTTACCAAATTGCCCAAAATACTTCAGATAATCAACGAAGAACTGTTAGGTGGGGCAAGCAAACTCTTCAATAACTGAACGAACTGAAACAGAGCCAAGCTGGAGGAAATTGGCTGTACAGAAGCAGACCTGATATCAAACCCCACAAGGGTAAAAAGGAAGCTAGATGAACACGATTGGATCTACACTCTTGCCATCACTTCCACTTACAAGTTAATAGCCAGTTTACCAAAGAACTGCTGAAGGTTAAACATGTCGGCAGGCTACTTGATGAAACTCCCCTTTAGGGTATACCGAGACAACGTTTTTGAGGACACGCTTGAACTGCCTACCTACTAAGGAGATCCTTGCAATCAGGGAGAATTCTGACCAAAATAAATGTTGTTACTCTAAAAGCCTGGACCAGGTCGAAACTTTGAAACATCTATTACTCCAGTGTTCAGGATTAATCGGGGAGAAAAAAACCTTTTTGGGCCATCACTTCTCAGAATTCCGGTCATCCAATGAAGAAGACTGGTGGATGGTATTGATGAATGTAGACGGGACGTGTTCGGTGATAGCCGTGAGTTCATTCTTCCTAGGAAGTTCTAAAAAACAGGTCGAATAGACACACGGAAAATTAGGTTATCAAGCAAAGATGTAGAAACTACGTTGAATAGTACCCTGGGAAATGCAGAAACAAAATTAAGGATGGAGAATTGGAAACAAATAATCTGGTCGTAGCAGGTAAAATGGGACTGAAAAAGACAAAGGAAAGTGAAAAAGACAAAGGAAATTGATCATATTGAAAAGAAAAGCATAAACTAACTTAAAGGAGAACTAAATTGACTTTATTCTTTGTTTTCTGTTGTTTTGTAAAAATTGTAAATCAATTGAATCAAATAAATAAAAAGAAATTAAAAATTTAACAAGAAATAGTTTGCAATCACCTGAAAGAGCATTCAAGCAGAAGAAACAGCATTCAGGGACAGAAAGTAGCATTCAATAGCAATTATTATTAGTGAATGTCGATTGGCTCAGCTAATCCAGGCAATGGAACACCAGTCAATAACTACCTGGTATTTGACGGATTTCCATCAACCTGTCGTCGAAACGGCGACACCGTTTTCCAATCTTTTCCTCTTTACCTTTGAAGGCTAAGCACACGCTCATCTTAAACCATATATTTATTCATTGCAGTGCATTAAGCTCATGTTTCCTTTTCAAACACATAGGCACCACATCTGAATTTAACATATGTCATTGTCTTTGCCACTTTTCATGTGCTTTAGTCCACGTTAGCTCCCATATCATTTCCCATAGTTCATGCAGCTGATAATGTATTTGAATGTCTTCTTTGGACAGATGTGTGCTAATACTGCTGATAACTGTTCTTGTTGTCAATAACCCCTTGTTATTTGACCTTTTTCTCCATTACCGGTCCTCACTTCGCTCAGGACTGATAATTTGGAAATGGTCATTAATAAATGTTACTAACTGCAAACGGAGTCAATAACACTAAAATTGAATTCAAGGACTGGAAATAGGTTTCGGGAAAAGGAACTTGCGCTGATTGATAGGAAGTGGTGTTCAGAGGCAGGAACCCGGCATAATCAACTTATCATGGTTGTCTTCTTCTCTAGATCAATCTGGATTCCAGAACCCGGGCCGCGATCCTCACCAGCCTAAGCCAGCCAACGGTCTGCAGTTTCGACACCGCCCAGAAACGGGTCTACAGCTTGATGGAGAAGGACTCCTACCCTCGCTTTCTCCGTGCTGACTTGTACCTCAACCTCTTGGGAGGAAAGAATGGGGAGGAAACTTCTGCCTGTGGTCTTAGCACACATATCAACGGTGGACTTACCAAGGACACCACTATCAGTCTTAAAGAGCATGCCATCAGCAGCCTTGCCAAGCTTGATCAGCGATCTTAACAGGCATGTCACCAGAAGTCTTACAAATCATGAGACCAGCAGCCTTACAGAGCACATGTTACAAGCCGTTTTGCCAAAACACCACCAGCAGTCTTACAAACACCATCAATACCAAACAACTAATGAACAGTCTTATCAAGGACGCGCTAGAAGTCGTAGGGCTGTGCTCTTACTGCATGCAAACCAGCAGTCATCTCAAACAGGTCATCAGCAGTCTTACGTGGCATGCCAACTTTGGCCTAATCATGGTGGCCATGAGGGGTCTAATGACGAACACTAAGTGTGATCTTACCAAGCATGGCCCCAATGACCATGCAATGACAGACCACAGGAAGTCTTATCCCACACTATATCAAGGCCTTATCAAGCAAACTACCAGTGATCTTACCATGCATGGCCTTCCAACTACAGACCATAGGAGGTCTTATCCCACACTATATCAAAGGTCTTACCAAGCAAACTACCAGTGATCTTACCAAGCATGGCCACAATGACCTTGCAACGACAGACTACAGGAGGTCTTATCACACACTATATCAAAGACCTTACCAAGCAAACTACCCGTGATCTTACCAAGCATGGCCCAATGACCTTGAAACGACAGAGCACAGGAGGTCTTATCCAACACTATATCAAGGCCTTATCAAGCAAACTACCAGTGATCTAACCATGCATGGTCTTCTAACTACAGACCATTGGAGGTCTTATCCCACACTATATCAAAGGCCTTGCCAAGCAAACTACCAGTGTTCTTACCAAGCATGGCCCCAATGACCTTGAAACGACAGAGCACAGGAGGTCTTATCCCACACGATATCAAAGGTCTTACCAAGCAAACTACCAGTGATCTTACCAAGCATGGCCACAATGACCTTGCGACAAGAGACCGCAGGAGGTCAAATCACACACTATATAAAAGGCCTTATCAAGCAAACTACCAGTGATTTTACCAAGCATGACCCCAATGACCTTGAAATGACACAGCACAGGAGGTCTTATCCCACACGATATCAAAGGTCTTACCAAGCAAACTACCAGTGATCTTACCATGCATGGCCTTGCAACGACAGACCACAGGAGGACTTAACCCACACTATATCAAAGGTCTTACCAAGCAAACTACCAGTGATCTTACCAAGCATGGCCACAATGACCTTGCAACAAGAGACCACAGGAGGTCTAATCACACACTATATAAAAGGCCTTATCAAGCAAACTACCAGTGATCTTACCAAGCATGGCCCCAAAGACCTTGCAACGACAGAGCACAGAAGGTCTTATCCCACACTGTATCAAAGGCCTTACCAAGCAAACTACTAGTGATCTTACCAAGCATGGCCCCAAGGACCTTGCAACGACAGACCACAAGAGATCTTATCCCACACTATATCAAGGCCTTACCAAGCAAACTACCAGTGATCTTACCAAGCATGTCTCCGGTAGTCTTGCAAACACATGCTACCGGGGTCTTATTAACTAAGCTCACCAACAGCAGTCCTGAAAACACTCAGCCTAAGAGGTGTCACCACACACTGCACCAGTAGGTTTTCCTCAAACACTGTACCACCAGTGGTCCTACCAAGCATGCCCAAGTGGTTTTTCAAATGCACACCACATGCATTCTTAACACCCAATTTTCCGTAGTCTTATCGAGCACACCACCTGCGGTATTAAAATCACACACCATGAGGAAAAGCTCTTCTGTTTTGACCGAATCTTTTCTTCTCCTAGGACTTAATGTTGCGTTGACAGTTGAGCACTTTGATACCCTATCATATTAATACAAGTGGTTCTCCAGCATGGGGTCTGGCATGGATTCACATGCTCATGAATATTCCCCATCGTCAGGCTGGGAATCCTCGGTAAAAGAAAACACGGTTTCAGTTTCGATACTAAACTGTCTTTCTCCTATAAACGAATCACTGAGCTCTGGGTCATACTGCCCCAAGCCAATGACTGCCCTCTACCTAAGCCCCTCCTCTGGCAGCCATCTTCAGATTTTTACCGCACGTTCATGTTGGGAGTCCTCGCGTTTCGCTCTTCGAGCTTTCTGCATTTTTTTGTGTTTTTGCTAGGAAACCTCTATTTTCGGTTCAATTGAGCCCATGTGCTCCATCCTTTACCCTTCCGATTAACGGGGACCCATTTTTTGGCATATTTCATTGGCCCTCAAGGGTGGAAATCATTGAGTGTTCTTCTTGAAAGCTTCCAGAAGTCTTCAGGCCTACACCGCTCCAGATCATGTCGGAGGAGAAGGACGGAATTTCCCTCTTCAAGCTGTGCCCCAGCTGCGGTTTGCAGAACGTTTTTTCAGATGACAAGCATTCCCAGTGCCTGTATTGTCTACACCCGCCGCATAAAGAAGAAGATTGTGAGCTCTGCCATGGCTTCACCAAGGGCACGATGAAGGAGCGACACGTCCGGTTGGCAGCGTAGCTCAAGACCAGGGCCTCTTTCCCGGATGCTTCACATGGGGCATGCGTGCCTCTTCCAGATCCAGCCAAACTGAGCTTCTAAGTCCTTTGAGGGCGCTCCATTCGTGGGGGCCCAACACAAGGCCAAGCACCGCAAGTCTGCTTCCGTCAGAGTCGCTGCACAAGCAGGTCCTTCGACTGTCAGGGCGCATTCTTTGTCTCCGTCGGCCTCAATCTCCAGCTCTTCATCCAAGAGGAAGTCAGCTACCCCGGGGAAGCAGTGGGAGACACTGGAGAAGGCCAACCAGGGCAAGGTGTCCAAACAGCCCGTGAAGGAGAAGGCCAAGCAGGACAAGGTGTCCGAGCTGCCCGTGAAGGAGATGGCCTAGATGGCGGACCTGCCTGTGAAGGCCCAGGTGATCCAGGCCAAATTATTCTCCTCGATTGAGATGGTGGTGGCCTCCCTTTCGAAGGCAAAAGGGGTGGACCCTGTCCAGGGTGCCCCGGCGGCAGCCAGAGTGTCTCTCCCTGCCAGGCGAGAGTCTTCGTTCAAGCCAATAGAAAAGTCCCCGGAGAAGAGGATGCCGGAGCTTAACCCGGGACCAACCTCTCAGGACCCAAAGAAGGGGGGTGGGGGGGTGGAGAAAAAATCCAGGGCACTGACATGTCTTTGTCCGACTAGGACGAGGTGCTTTCCGTCCACACCATCCACGGTGGTAACGACAACGACGATGATGGGAACATCGAAGAGAAGCCCACCGAAGGCAGCGGCGACGGCGACATCAATACCGTCAAAGGGGGCTATGACATGGGCACTGCGCCCAGTGAACCTGTAACCCCCAAGAGACTTATCGCAGGATATCCTCTCGACACTCCGCACCCTGGCGTTAAGAGCCTCTCCACCGACGAGGTGGGATCTTTTCATTCCATGATTGCCCGGACATCGGAGCTTTTACAGCTCACCCCGGGGGGGGAACAAGAAGGAGGTCTTCCTGTACCAACGCCGGGAGGCAAAGAGGAAGACTATCCTGTCGGTACCGCTTTTGGACGACGTCTGCGAGGAGGGGCTGGCGCTGCTGAAGAACCTTTCTTCAGCCCCAGCAAAGAGAGACCGACTTGAGAAAAAGTGCCGGGTGCCGGAGTCTGCGACCAAGTGTCTGCGGTCTCAACCGTTGCCGGACTCGGTGGTCTCAGCGGCCGCCTGGAAGATATTTGTTGAGTTTATCGTCTTCCTCATCTGTACCCCGGACAGTCGTCGTCGTCAAGGCTCCCAGGGTGGCACAGCAACTGTCAAGCAGGACTGAAATGGCCAAGACGTCGGGCCCCCACCGCTGCACCCCGGTGGGAGGCCGGCTGGCAAACTTCGTCAGCTTCTGGGAGACCATCTCCACCGATCGACGTGTGCTGGACGCTCTCATCCACGGACCCACCTTAGCGTTTCAACTGAAGTGTCCACGAATACCACTGGTGGCCCGACAGGAACAACACATTCCTCAGCTGCTGCTGGACGTTCAGGTCATGTTAAGGAAAGGGGCGATATAGAGCTGGTTCCAAAGCGACTGCGAGCTCCGGAGTTAACTCAAAGTACTTTCTTGTTAGAAAGAAGACCGGGGGCTCGAGGCCCATCCTCGACCTACGGCGGCTCAACAAGTACATAAAGTCCCAGAAATTCAGGATGGTCACGCTGCAGCACTTGCTCGGCCAGCTGGAGGTGAGAGACTTTCTGTCGTTGTCGGATCTAGAGGACGCGTATTTCCACATCCCCATTCACAAAGGACACTGCAGGTTTCTGCGCTTCGTCGATCAAGGGAAGCATTACCAGTTCAAGGCTCATCCCTTCGGACTGAAGTCGGCACCCAGAGTCTTCACCAAGGGCCTGGCTCTGGTGGTGACCCATCTATGACTGCAAGGGATCCACGTGTACCCTTACCTGGAAGACTGGCTCATCCGGGCCATGTCAAAGGAAATCGCCATCGACCACACAACAAAGCCGTCCGACTGCTGAAGGAACTGGGCTTCTCAGTGAATTATGAAAAATCCTGCTTGACTCCATCGCAGGATGCACTGTTCCTGGGATCCAGGCTCGACACAGTGTCCTGCCTGGTGTCACCGTCAGAGGAGAGGATAGCGGGCATCTTTGGCAAAGTGCAACGGCTGTTAGCACTGAGGGTCACCACAGTGAGAGCCATCAAGTCTCTACTCAGCATGATGGCGTCATGCATATACCTGATTCGGCCATGCAGGTTGCGGATGTGTCCTCTACAGGAATTCCTTAAAGCCTGTTGGGTCCAGGTGTCCGGAGGCATCCAGGACAGGATCGCGCTCGACAAGGAGTTCCGTCGAGCGATAAGGTGGTGGGGCGTGTGCCCCAATATCGTCAGAGGCACAGATTTCCAGAGCCCCCCATACCAGAAGACGGTCAAGACGGATGCTTCCCTGGAAGGATGGGGAGCCCACACCGGACGTCTTCACACCAGAGGACTGTGGCTGCCGGAGGAGAAGATGTTACACATCAATGTTCTGGAACTACGGGCTGTGTTTTGGGACCTCAAATCATTTCTACCGTCCCTCAAGGGCAAAGTGGCGAGGTTCTTCATGGACAATACTACAACAATGTTTTACATCTGGAAACAGGGGTGCACCAGATCCCCAGTGCTCTCCAAAGAGACGCAGGACTTGTGGTACTGGGTCGTCACCCAGGGGATGTTCCTCATTCAGTTTCACCTGGCAGGAGTAAATAACACTGTTGCTGACTCTCTCAGCAGGGAGCTGCACTCCCTGCCATGAGTGGGAGCTTCAGCAGGATCAAGTGGACAACCTTTTCCTCAAATGGTGCAGTCCCCAAATCGATATGTTTGCAACAGCGACTAACACCAAGTGCCAGAGGTTCGCCAGCAGGTTCCCCCAGCCGGGGAGCATGGGGGACGCATTCTCATTCCCTGGGGAAGCCCTGTTTCTGTATGCGTTCCCTCCATTGCTGCTACTTCTTCGAGTCATCAGTCAACTCAGACGGTACCGGTCGAGATTCATCCTCGTTGCATCGATGTGGCCGAGGCAGATATGGTACCCGGACCTTCTCAGCATGTCAGTGTCCCCTCCAGTCAAACTGCCAGCAGTCGTGGATCATCTCGCCAGGGAAGTAGGCGTAATTCTGCACCACGACCCGGGTTCTCTGAACCTGAAGACCTGGCTCCTGCAGCATTAGAGTTCATTGGCTACCATCTTCCGGTGGACTACAGGGAGGTACTCGTCAAGGCCAGGGCATTGTCTACTTTGAAGTGCTACGGACACAAATGAAAGCGCTTTGCGACTTGGTGCCGGTTGCAGAAGATCAACCCTCTGAGGGACACGGTCCCCCAAGTACCTCCGTCTTTACTGTCATTGGCTAAATCGGGACTGGCACACGCCTCCGTCAAGGTACATCTCGCGGCTATCTCCCGCTACACCAGATCTCCGGGACGGTCTTCACTGTGGTTGCACCGTCTAGTTAAGGTGTTCATCAACGGACTGTACTGCTCGTTCCCGCCAGTGAAGGCTCTGGACCTGGCGTGGGAAGTCAATGTGGTGCTAACTAGGCTCATGGGGGTTCCATTCGAACCTACACATTCAGCCCCACTCAAGTTTCTGTCCTGGAAGACAGCGTTGCTTGTGGCCATCACCTCGGCAAGAAGAGTAGGTGAGATCCAGGCCCTGTCATGCAAGCGGCCTTACTGAACTTTCCACGAGACAAGGGTGGTGCTGCAGACGCACCCTTCCTTCATGCCCAAGGTTCTATCGGAATTTCATCTCAACAAGCCCTTGGTGTTACCTGTGTTTTTTCTGATGCCTTTGTCGCTGGCTGAAAGGACTTTGCACTCGCTGGATGTGGCTAGAGCATTGATGTTTTATGTGGCCACAGTTCCGGAATACTTCTCCGCTTTTTGTGAACTTTGGTCCTGTGAACCATGGGAAGGCCCTGTCCAAGGCTTCCATTTCCAGGTTGCTCTCCAGCTGTATCACTCACTGTCAACGGTTGGCAAACTGACCACTGCCTGGCCTTCCGAGACCCATTCTACCAGAGCGATCCCTGCTACAATGGCGTTCCTGTCTGGTGTACCCCTGCTGGACATATGCAGGGCTGCTACGTGTAGGTCGACGCACACATTCACGAAGTTCAACTGCGTCAACAGGGATTCCAGGGCGGAGTCCAGAGTCGGCCAAGCAATGCTGCGCGACCTGTTCGCTTGAAGGTGAGCCTGGTGAGGAGGTAAGAGATTGCTTCTGTTGAGCCTTACCACCTCCCGTGTTGTGCATGTGTGTACTGATATGTATTCTTTATTCATGAGCATGTGAATCCATGCCAGACCCCATGCTGGAGAAGGAACAAGTTACTTACCTGTAACTGTCTTTCTCCAGTATGGGTCTGGCATGGATTCACATGTGTACCCTCCCGCCTACCCCTCTGCGGCAAATCTGAAGATGGCTGCCAAAGGAGGGGCTGAGGTAGAGGCCAGTCATTGGCTGTGGGCAGTATGACCTAGAGCTCAGTGATTGGTTTATAGGAGAAAGACAGTTTAGAAACGAAGCTGAAACCGTTTTTTCTTCTGCTGAGGATTCCCAGAATGACGACGGGGAATATTCATGAGCATGATATGATATGGCATTTATAACGCGCCTGTACACAAGTGTTTCAAGGCGCGACGAGGCAGGGAGGGGGGAACAAGGGGAGACAGACAAATGATCCTACTAGGCCAGGTGTCATTCAGATTGCACAAGTGCAGGGGGAGGGGGAAAAGTGTAGAGGGGAGGGGCGTAAGGGGGAAGTGCATTACATGGGATCGACCGTAAGATAAATAGAATAAATAAGCAATAAGTGTGAATCCATGCTGGAGAACAACAGTTACAGGTAAGTAACTTGTTCCTTCTAACACACGCACGTACACAGATATGCAACCACAAACACATGCCACAACAGTCCTACCGCATACTCACAACCATCAGTCACACGATATGCACCGCCTATAGTGTAATCAGACATCCCAGTGGCTTTTCAGAGGGAAGCACAGGTGGCCTTGCTATGCACACCAGGAATTGTATCACTGCACACTACCCAGTATATTGCCGGTTTCACTGGCAGTGGACTATTCATTCACACTAACAGTGTAAAGCGGAAGTATTACCAAGTACACCACTAGTGGTGTTACCACAAATAGCACTTTCAGTCTTACCACACACGCACCACCAGTGTCCTTTTAAAGTAGACAATCAGTGATCTTACCACACACTTCACCCAGGTTCTGACACACACACATGTATGTTAACTCTCACACCACCCGCAGTATAATGAGTCAAGCTCTCACACAGTTCTCACCCTGCATACGCTACCAGTGGTTTTACCACACGGCACATCTTACCATTAGTGATTGTACCACGCCCTGTAGTCTTACCACAATCAAACTGCCAACAATCTTCCCAGACACGCCACCAGTTGCCCTACAATGCATATCTCCATCTGTCATATCCTGCACCCCACGAATGTTCTTACCAAACACACTATCAGAGGCCTGCCGCATCAGCCTGAGAATGCCTGCCACCAGCAATGCTAGCACACCCCAAAAGTGAACTTACCATTCACCACTAGTGGTCTTAAAATGCACTGCACCATCATGCCCACCACTTGCGGTGCCATCTCTCCCTCTCTCCCTCTCTCTCTCTCTCTCTCTCAACACACACTGCCCACAGTCTTACCACGCACATTGCATGAGCTCATGCAGTCAACGGTCCTGAAGCACACTGCTGCGAAGGCCTTACCAAGCAGATTACCACATGTCTTAACACACACAGAACACACGTGCACGCTGACACACACATACAGCATCATGAGTCTTACCACTCAAAGTAACTCACAACCCCCAAGCAGGCTCACCTCACAGAGCACTAATGGCCTTGTAAAGCCCATCCATGATACAGGCCCCTGATCATCCACCGCGTCTGCGGGTCACTGGGGATCACTTCAAATGCTGAGTTCAGCAAGTGAGAATGGCTCCTGGGCCCTACAGAGCATGTCCCATATAGACCTCACCAAATGTGCATGGCTGCAGAAAGCACTTCTTAAACAGGTTGCACCAAGTGAGCAAGACTCTGGGGCCCTGGAGAGCACATCAGAGACAGACCTCACCAAGTGAGCAAAGCTCTGGGGCCAAAAAGAACATGCCTGAAAAGAATCTCAACAAGTGTCCACAGAAGCTCGAGGGTCTCAAAGAGCCCCTGTGAGGAGATGGATCTCACCAAGCGAGCATCACTGCAGAGCCATAGATATCACGTCTGAGATGGAGCTCGGTAAGCGAGCATCACTGCAGAGCCATAGACATCAAATCTGAGATGGAGCTCGCCAAGCGAGCATCACTGCAGAGCCATAGACATCATGTCTGAGATGGAGCTCGCTAAGCGAGCATCACTGCAGAGCCATAGACATCACGTCTGAGATGGAGCTCGGTAAGCGAGCATCACTGCAGAGCCATAGACATCACGTCTGAGATGGAGCTCACTAAGCGAGCATTTATCCAGATCCATAGACACCACGTCTGAGATGGAGCTCACCAAGCGAGCATGTATCCAGAGCCACAGACACCACGTCTGAGATGGAGCTCACCTTGCGAGCATCACTGCATAGCCATAGACATCAAGTCTGAGATGGAGCTCGCCAAGCGAGCATCACTGCAGAGCCATAGACATCATGTCTGAGATGGAGCTCGCTAAGCGAGCATTACTGCAGAGCCATAGACATCACGTCTGAGATTGAGCTCACTAAGCAAGCATTTATCCAGATCCATAGACACCACGTCTGAGATGGAGCTCACCAAGCGAGCATGTATCCAGAGCCACAGACACCACGTCTGAGATAGAGCTCACCTTGCGAGCATCACTGCATAGCCATAGACATCACGTCTGAGATGGAGCTCGCCAAGCGAGCATCACTGCAGAGCCATAGACATCACGTTTGAGATGGAGCTCACCAAGCGAGCATCACTGCAGATCCATAGACATCATGTCTGAGATGGAGCTCGCCAAGCGAGCATCACTGCAGAGCCATAGACATCACGTCTGAGATGGAGCTCACCAAGCGAGCATCACTGCAGAGGCAGAGCCATCACTCCAGAGCCATAGACACCACGTCTGAGATGGAGCATCACTGCAGAGCCATAGACATCACATCTGAGATGGAGCTCACCAAGCGAGTATCACTGCAGAGCCATAGACATCACGTCTGAGATGGAGCTCACCAAGCGAGCATCACTGCAGAGGCATAGATATCATGTCTGAGATGGAGCTCACCAAGTGTGCATCACTGCATAGCCACAGGCACCATGTGAGCAAGGCTGCAAGATTTAGTGAGCGCATCAGAGACAGAATTCACCAAGTGAGCAAGGCTGCAGGACCTTAGTCAGCTCATCAGGGACAGAATTCACCAAGTGAGCAAGGTTGCAGGACCTGAGCGCATCGGAGACAGAATTCACCAAGTGAATAAGGCTGCAGGACCTTAGTGAGCTCATCAGAGACAGAATTCACCAAGTGAACAAGGCTCCATGACCTAAGTGAGCACATCAGAGACAGAATTCACCAAGTGAGCAATGCTGCAGGAGCTGAGCGCATCAGAAACAGAATTCACCAAGTGAGCAAGGCTGCAAGACTTTAGTGAGCACATCAGAGAAAGAATTCACCAAGTGAGCAAGGCTGCAGAACCTTAGTGAGTGCACCAGAGATAGAATTCACCAAGTCAGCAAGGCTGCAGGACCTTAGTGAGCTCATCAGAGACAGAATTCACCAAGTGAGCAAGGCTGCAGGACCTGAGCGCATCAGAGACAGAATTCACCAAGTGAGGAAGGCTGCAGGACCTTAGTGCATCGGAGACAGAATTCACCAAGTGAGCAAGGCTCCAGGACCTTAGGGAGCGCATCAGAGACAGAATTCACCAAGTGAGCAAGGCTGCAGGACCTCAGTGAGCGCATCTGAGACAAAATTCACCAAGTGAGCAAGGGTGCAGAACCTTAGTGAGCGCATCAGTGACAGAATTCACCAAGTGAGCAAGGTTCCAGGACCTTAGTGAGCGCATCAGAGACAGAATTCACCAAGTGAGCAAGGCTGCAGGCCCTTAGAGAGCTCATCAGAGACAGAATTCACCAATAGAGCAAGGCTGCAGGACCTTAGTGAGCTCATCAGAGAGAGAATTCATCAAGTGAGCAAGGCTGTAGGACCTTAGCACATCAGAGACAGAATTCACCAAGTGAGCAAAGCTGCAGGACCTTAGTGAGCTCATCGGAGACAGAATTCATCAAGTGAGCAAGGCTCCAGGACCTTTGTGAGCGCGTCGGAGACAGAATCCACCAAGTGCGCAAGGCTGCAGGACCTTAGTGAGCTCATCAGAGACAGAATTCACCAAGTGAGCAAGGCTCCAGGACCTTTGTGAGCGCTTCAGAGACAGAATCCACCAAGTGAGCAAGGCTGCAGGATCTCAGTGAGCTCATCAGAGACAGAATTCACCAAGTGAGTAAGGCTGCAGGACCTCAGTGAGCTCATCGGAGACAGAATTCACCAAGTGAGCAAGGCTGCAGGACCTCAGTGAGCTCATCGGAGACAGAATTCAACAAGTGAGCAAGGCTCCAGGACCTTAGGAAGCTCATTGGAGACAGAATTCACTAAGTGGGCAAGGCTGCAGGACTTCAGTGAGCTCGTCAGAGACAGAATTCACCAAGTGAGCAAGGCTGCAGGACCTTAGTGAGCTCATCGGAGACAGAATTCACCAAGTGAGCAAAGCTGCAGGACCTAGGCGCATCAGAGATGAAATTTGCCAACTGAGCACGGTTCCATCCCACTGGAACTGTTGCTTTATCCGTCAGAGTAGTTCCTTGTGGTATGTGTGTATGTTTGGAAGTACGTTATGCATGCACTACACTGCAAAGAGTTACCAGATAGAATAGAATTTCGCGCCTCCTTCCCCCAGTTCAGTGTACGCTGGGATGGTGCAAGGATTTACACTCCCTTGGGCAAAGTGCAGTTCCAGTGCCCCCTTACCCACGGGTGCCAGAATGGCACCCATTGTGCCAATCTCCTGATGTCACCCTAGGCAGCTGCTTGTAATTCCCTTCCTTTAGCAGCAACCCAGAGTATATCATGCGCTGGGGCCTGGGGTCAGAGAAAGAGGGCACATCTGTAGCACACCCAGGGCCCCCAGGGGCCTGAGTATACCACAGAGCATCAGCCTAATAACTAACAAGCCTTGCCAAAGTCAACAGGCTAGGCTTTTGTGTAGGCATGGGACAGGCATATGCAAGGCACTGCCATAATGGCATTACCTAGCCATAAAATGGGAACAGGTGGCCAATGCTGTGATTACGTGGGCATATGATAGCAGCACCTGGAAAATGCATATCTAATACCAACACACAAGTAAAAGCTCTTGGCTTTGCCAATGCTTGTTTTAACAGGACTTCAGTGCAATGAACAGATGTAAATCAAGTGCAGAAAGGCACACTTGGGTAAGACATTTGTATTACACCAGCAGCCATTTACAGATGCAATTAAGCCATTAACTCTCAGAAAACGAATTAGAAATAACAATGGCATGCCAGATGTTGATGTAGCTGCTTGAGAGTGCTAAGAGGATCCCAAGAGGATGTGCTTTCAGTAGGGAAGGGCAGGTAGTGGGTGAAAATGGTCATACGGATTAGCCTGGCCATTGGCTGTCAATGGGTGCGTAAATAACAAAACGACAACCGTAAGGTGCTTGTCCCTCCTCACATACCATCTCCCTCCTAAATGCACTGCAATTAAAGAATTCTGGCTTATAGTGGCTAAGTAAGTACTATGTAATAGCCAAACCTAAAAAGGACAGACAGACTGAATCAGGTGTCAGTGTTCCTAACACAATGCATTCTGGACTTTTGAATGTGCTCTAAAATCACATTCAAAAAGGAAAATGGTGCAGTGTCTGACTGGGAAGTAGCCATGCTGCCTTGTAAGGGTCACAGCTTCCGAGGGTCTAGAGGTCTTAGCAAGGCATGTAGCAGCTTCCACACTCCCCAAAGGGAGGACCCAAACACTAGTGCAGCGATCACACCAGTGCTCACTTAGTGTAGACACTGGTGCGACTAGTGCATAAGATGATAAATGGCATCTTTGCAACAGCGACTCCCGGTGGCCAGCCAGGGTATGGCATTGTGTGTGGCGCTGAAGGGAGCAGGGCCTGGTGTGCCAGCGACTCCCGGTGGCCAGCCAGGGTATGGCATTGTGTGTGGTGCTGAAGGGGCAGGGCCTGGTGTGCCAGCGACTCTCGTTGGCCAGCCAGGGTATGGCAGTGTGTGTGGTGCTGAAGGGGGCAGGGCCTGGTGTGCCAGCGACTCTCGGTGGCCAGCTAGGGTATGGCATTGTGTGTGGTGCCGAAGGGAGCAGGGCCTGGTGTGCCAGCGACTCTCGGTGGCCAGCTAGGGTATGGCATTGTGTGTGGTGCCGAAGGGAGCAGGGCCTGGTGTGCCATCGACTCCCGGTGGCCAGCCAGGGTATTGCATTGGATGTGGTGCTGAAGGGGGCAGGGCCTGGTGTGCCAGTTACTCTGGGTGGCCAGCCAGGGTATGGCAATGGGTGTGGTGCTGAAGGGAGCAGGCTCTGGTGTGCCAGCGACTCTCAGTGGCCAGCCAGGGTATGGCATTGTGTGTGGTGCTGAAGGGAGCAGGGCCTGATGTGCCAGCGACTCTCAGTGGCAAGCCAGGGTATGGCATTGGGTGTGGTGCTGAAGGCGGCTTGGCCTGCTGTGCCCCTGACTCCCGGTTGCCAGCCAGGGTATGGCATTGGGTGTGGTGCTGAAAGGAGCAGGGCCTGGTGTGCCAGCGACTCTCAGTGGCCAGTAAGGGTATGGCATTGGGTGTGGTGCTGAGGGTGCAGGGCCTGGTGTGCCAGCAACTTCCAGTGGCCAGCTATGGAAAGGCATGTGTTTAAAGGAGCAGGGCCTGGTGTGCCAGCGACTCCCGGTGGCCAGCCAGGGTATGGCATTGGGTGTGGTGCTGAAGGGGGCAGGGCCTGGTGTACCAGCAACTCTCGGTGGCCAGCCAGAGTATGGCATTGGGTGTGGTGCTGAAGGGACCAGGGCCTGGTGTGCCAGCGACTCCTGGTGGCCAGCCAGGGTATGGCATTGGGTGTGGTGCTGAAGGGAGCAGGGCCTGGGTGCCAGCGACTCCCGGGGGCCAGTCAGGGTATGGCATTGTGTGTGGTGCAGAATGGAGCAGGGCCTGATATGCCAGCGACTACCGGTCACCAGCCAGGGTATGGCAGAGGGTGTGGTGCTGAAGGGAGCAGGGCCTGGTGTGCCAGCGACTCTCGGTGGCCAGCCAGGGTATGGCATTGTGTGTGGTGCTGAAGGGGGCGGGGCCTGGTGTGCCAGCGACTCTCGGTGGCCAGCCAGGGTATGGCATTGGGTGTGGTGCCAAAGGGAGAAGGGCCTGGTGTGCCAGCGACTTCCGGTGACCACCCAGGGTATGGCAGAGGGTGCTGCTGAAGGGACAAGGCCTGGGTACCAGCGACTCCCGTTGCCCAGCCAGGGTATGGCATTGGGTGTGGTGCTGAAGGGGGCAGGGCCTGGCGTGCCAGTGACTCCCAGTGGCCAGCCAGGGTATGGCAGTGTGTGTGGTGCTGAAAGGAGCAGGGCCTGGTGTGCCAGCGACACTCAGCGGCCTACCTGGGTATGGCATTGTGTGTGGTGCTGAAGGGAGCAGGACCTGGTGTGCCAGCGACTCCCGGTGGCCAGCCAGGGTAGGGCATTTTGTGTGGTTCTGAAGGGAGCAGGGCCTTCCGTGGCAGCGACTCCCGGTGGCCAGCCAGGGATGGCAATGGGTGTGGTGCTGAAGGGAGCAGGTGTGCCAGCGACTCTCGGTGGCCAGCCAGGGTATGGTGTTGGGTGTGGTGCTGAAGGGGCAGGGCCTGGTGTGCCAGCGACTGCCAGTTGCCAGCCATGGTATGGCATTGGGTGTGGTGTTGAAGAGAGCAGGGCCTGACGTGCCAGTGACTCTCGGTGGCCAGCCAGGGTATGTCATTGGGTGTGGTGCTGAAGGGAGCAGGGCCTGGCGTGCCAGCGACTCCCGTGGCCTGTCCGGGTATGGAAGTGTGTGTGGTGCTGAAGGGAGCAGGGCCTGGCGTGGCAGCGACTCCCGGTGGCCAGCCAGGGTATGGCATTGGGTGTGGTGCTGAAGGGAGCAGGGCCTGGGTGCCAGCGACTCCCGGGGGCCAGCCAGGGTATGGCATTGTGTGTGGTGCGGAATGGAGCAGGGCCTGATATGCCAGCGACTACCGGTCACCAGCCAGGGTATGGCAGAGGGTGTGGTGCTGAAGGGAGCAGGGCCTGGCGTGGCAGCAACTCCCGGTGGCCAGCCAGGGTATGGCATTGGGTGTGGTGCTAAAGGGAGCAGGGCCTGGTGTGCCAGTGACTCTCGGTGGCCAGCCAGGGTATGGCATTGGGTGTGGTGCTAAAGGGAGCAGGGCCTGGTGTGCCAGTGACTCTCGGTGGCCAGCCAGGGTATGGCAGAGGGTGTGGTGGTGAAGGGGCAAGGCCTTGTGTGCCAGCGACTCTCGTGGCCAGCCAGGGTATGGCAGTGTGTGTGGTGCTGAAGGGAGCAGGGCCTGGTGTACCAGCGACTCTCGGTGGCCAGCCAGAGTATGGCATTGGGTGTGGTGCTTAAGGGGGCAGGGTCTGGTGTGCCAGCGACTCCTGGTGGCCAGCCAGGGTATGGCAGAGGGTGTGGTGCTGAAGGGAGCAGAGCCTGGTGTGCCAGCGACTCCCGGTGGCCAGCCAGGGTATGGCAGAGAGTGTGGTGCTGAAGGGGCAGGGCCTGGTGTGAAAGCGACTCCCGGTGGCCAGCCAGAGTATGGCATTGGCTGTGGTGCTGAAGGGGGCAGGCCTGGTGTGCCAGCGACTCCCGGTGACCAGCCAGGGTATGGCATTGTGTGTGGTGCTGAACGGGGCAGGGCCTGGTGTGCCAGCGATTCTCAGTGGCCAGCCAGGGTATGGCAATGGGTGTGGTGCTGAAGGGGGCAGGGCATGGTGTGCCAGCGACTCTCAGTGGCCAGCCACGGTATGGCAGAGGGTGTGGTGCTGAAGGGGGCAGCGCCTGGTGTGCCAGCGACTCTCGGTGGCCAGCCAGGGTATGGCATTGGCTGTGGTGCTGAAGGGGGCAGGGCCTGGTGTGCCAGCGACTCCCGGTGACCAGCCAGGGTATGGCATTGTGTGTGGTGCTGAACAGGGCAGGGCCTGGTGTGCCAGCGATTCTCTGTGGCCTGCCCGGGTATGGAAGTGTGTGTGGTGCTGAAGGGAGCAGGGCCTGGCGTGGCAGCGACTCCCGGTGGCCAGCCAGAGTATGGCATTGGGTTTGGTGCTAAAGGGAGCAGGGCCTGGTGTGCCAGTGACTCTCAGTGGCCAGCCAGGGTATGGCAGAGGGTGTGGTGGTGAAGGGGCAAGGCCTTGTGTGCCAGCGACTCTCGTGGCCAGCCAGGGTATGGCAGTGTGTGTGGTGCTGAAGGGAGCAGGGCCTGGTGTGCCAGCGACTCTCGGTGGCCAGCCAGAGTTTGGCATTGGGTGTGGTGCTTAAGGGGGCAGGGCCTGGTGTGCCAGCGACTCCTGGTGGCCAGCCAGGGTATGGCAGAGGGTGTGGTGCTGAAGGGAGCAGAGCCTGGTGTGCCAGCGACTCCCGGTGGCCAGCCAAGGTATGGCAGAGAGTGTGGTGCTGAAGGGGCAGGGCCTGGTGTGCCAGCGACTCTCGGTGGCCAGCCAGAGTATGGCATTGGCTGTGGTGCTGAAGGGGGCAGGGCCTGGTGTGCCAGCGACTCCCGGTAACCAGCCAGGGTATGGCATTGTGTGTGGTGCTGAACGGGGCAGGGCCTGGTGTGCCAGCGATTCTCGGTGGCCAGCCAGGGTATGGCAATGGGTGTGGTGCTGAAGGGGGCAGGGCCTGGTGTGCCAGCGACTCTCAGTGGCCAGCCAGGGTATGGCAGAGGGTGTGGTGCTGAAGGGGGCATGGCCTGGTGTGCCAGCGACTCTCGGTGGCCAGCCAGGGTATGGCATTGGGTGTGGTGCTGTAGGTAGCAGGGCCTGGTGTGCCAGCGACTCCCGGTGTCCAGCCAGGGTACGGCATTGGGTGTGGAGCTGGCTGAAGGGAGCAGGGCCTGGTGTGCCAGCGACTCCCGGTGTCCAGCCAGGGTATGGCATTGGGTGTGGAGCTGAAGGGAGCAAGTCCTGGTGTGCCAGCGACTCCCGGTTACCAGCCAGGGTATGGCATTGGGTGTGGAGATGAAGGGAGCAGGGCTAGGTGTGCCAGAGACTCTCGGTGGGCAGCCAGGGTATGGCATTGGGTGTGGAGCTGAAGGGAGCAGGGCCTGGTGTGCCAGCGACTCTCGGTGGCCAGCCAGGGTATGGCATTGTGTGTGGAGCTGAAGGGGGCAGGGCCTGGTGTGCCAGCGACTCCCGGTGGCCAGCCGGGGTATGGCATTGGGTGTGGAGCTGAAGGGGGCAGGGCCTGGTGTGCCAGCGACTCCCGGTGGCCAGCCGGGGTATGGCATTGGGTGTGGAGCTGAAGAGAGCAGGGCCTGGTGTGCCAGCGACCCTGAGTGCCATGCTGGGCGCAATCTGTAGAGAAGCCTCCATCTACAACTGGATGCCCCAACTGTTGCCCTGCCACCGCCAGCCTTTCCAGCGGGTGACTAACTTCAAGTGCACCGGTGGGAACACCCCGAGTCCCCCCTCAATGTAAAGGCTTCGGAACCACACTGTCTTAAGGGGCGGTCTGTGAACCATAGCCTGCAGCCCTCCGTAGAGAGCGACACAGAAGAGGTGAGGTGCAGGTCAGGTGCCGCAGGGGATCATGGGAAGTTCCTCGCTCATGATAGCACTTCTGCTGTACCCACCCCCAGCATTTCCCGCAGCATCTTAAAACCTTTTTTTCCAGAACATGTTTTGCTACTAATAAAATATTTTTTAAATTATGTTTGGGGTGTAATGAAATGAACTTGCCGCGTTTGCCATGCATTTGCCTTCCCCTAGACCAGGGGTCTGCAACCTGTGGCTCGCCAGATGATTTGCACTTCAAATCCCATGATCTTATACCATTGACTTTGCTGGCTAGGGCTAATGGGAGATGCAGTCCAAGACACCTGCAGAGCCAAATGTTGCAGACCCCTGCCCTAGACCGTAACCCTGACTCACTGTTTGGTAACCAGATGGAAGTAATGCTTCCATCCCTGGGGGACTTCCGAGCTGTACTTTCTGGGAGGGGGCGCCGGCCTCTTGAGGCCCCTCATTCTGGTTGCCAGCCTTTCGCTGGCTCATTGCTTCAGCAGTGTTTGTGTTTTTCCTCAACAGGAGGAATGCTTGACTTGCCAGAGTGCTTACCCTGGGAGCTGGATAACCCCCTTTATCCACTTGTCTGTCACTCTACTGAGTTCCCACCTGACTGCTATGAAAACACGGAAGCCGTGCCCTGGAAATGCATCACACGGTAGTATGCCTCAGTGGCATCGCAAGACGAGGCAGAGCGACACAGGTTCGAATCCTGGGTCCGCACTTAAAACCAAAACATTATAACATCAAGGCCAGAGAGTAACTGGCCTCTCTGTCCACCAGCCAGACCTAATAACATCAAGTCCAGAGAGTAACTGACCTCTCTGTCCACTAGCCAGACCTAATAACATCAAGTCCAGAGAGTAACTGACCTCTCTGTCCACTAGCCACACCTAATAACATCAAGTCAAGAGAGTAACTGACCTCTCTGTCCACTAGCCAGACATTGTAACATCAAGTCCAGAGAGTAACTGACCTCTCTGTCCACTAGCCATACCTAATAACATCAAGTCCAGAGAGTAACAGACCTCTCTGTCCACTAGCCACACCTAATAACATCAAGTCAAGAGAGTAACTGACCTCTCTGTCCACTAGCCAGACATTGTAACATCAAGTCCAGAGAGTAACTGACCTCTCTGTCCACTAGCCAGACATTATAACATCAAGTCCAGGGGGGACGGGCCTGGTGTTCATGGAGTGAGAGCACGGAACTTCTGAGCTCCGGCTAAGCCCTGTAGTCAGATCCTGAATAAGGTGCTTTGAGCCCACTGCACCGTCCATGCGGCAACCCAACTGAAGCTGAGGCGGAGACCTGTGCTCCGCAATCGATCCCGACGGAAATCGGAGCTCGGGAGCCCGATCCAACGCCTCGGCCCAGCTCCCCTCCCTCCCACGGGCGGCGCACACAAAATGGCGGCCTTGATGTCCTGAAGGGCCTGAGCCGCGGAGGAGAGCTAGCGAAGCTGCACCACCTGAAACCGGCCGAGTATTTACTCCCACCGCTGACTGAGAGCAACCAGCTGGGTGGAGGAACCGTCGGGGCTGTGCTGCCGAGCCTGGCGGAGCGTTGCTGAGAGTCCGAGGAGCGGCCCCGTGGGGCTTCCCGATCCGCCCCCTGGGTGTTCCGGGTGAACGGTGCACGGCGTTGCTGCCGTAGGACACCGGGACTGGAGCACAACTGGGGCAATCAATCCGGCAGTCCCCGGCGATCATCTGCTACAACCGTGAGCTGGAGCTTCCCCGGGAGCCACCCACTGGCCGTGGCGCTTTTCCTGACGCTGAGGCCGGGACCCAAGCAGGGTGAGCTTTGGAGCCACCGGGGGGGGGGGGCCTGGGAGGCGCGATCGAGCACGGATCGGCGGCGCACCCCTCCGGGCCAAAGTGGTGAGAGACCGCGGGGGTCTCGGGGGCCTGCCCCTATACTAGCACATCAGGGGGATTGGCGACACTTGTCCCCTGGCACCTGGGGCCCACCACAACATCATGCCAGGGGCCTGCGGTGGCCCCACCCCGGAGCCCACGCCGGAGCCACTGAGGACACACCTGGGTAGACTTGGAACCCCACTGCAGCGAAAGCGACCAGGGCTTGTCTGTCTCCCGCGAGACGGTTCCTCGCCTGGTGACAGGGCCTAACGGGGCCGATCTAATAGGCAAATCGACCCGCTACGACCCCCTTCTGGACAAAGAGCCTACCAACCGGCATTAAGTTAACAGAGCGCAGCATCATGGTGCCATGTGCATATGACGGAGAATAGGCTGGGGAGAGCCACACAACCACCCACCCTGAAGAGGCGGACCAGACACCTGCACCTAACGGAAGGGTCCAGAGATCCTGTGATGTCCACCTCACGGAGCAAGGTCAAAAGTGCTACGATGGATCCTTTTGTCACGTCAAAGCCCCATCCCGTTGCCCAGTCCACACCGAAAGGCACAGCAGTGCAGACCAGCCCGGAGGAGTCCACCAAAGACAACCAGGTGCTCGAGGCGATTGCTGCCTTAAGATCGTTCATAGACACAAAAATAGGCGAAGTGAAGGCTGACATTCAGCTTATAAGACAAGATGCCCGTAACCTGACGGAACGTGTCACCATCATGGAATCTTCTCAGAAAGATACCGCGGAGGACACAGCGAATCTCAAGGCCGAAGTGGCGGACCTTCGTAGAAAGGTGAGCTTCTTGGAGGCGAGGTCTGAGGAGGTGGAGGGACGCGCTAGGCGCAATAACGTCAGAATACTGGGCATCCCCAAGGGGACTGAGACCTCAGATCCGACAGCCTACATAGAATCCCTAATACAGCAGGAAATTGGGGCAGAGAAGCTGTCACAGGGCTTTGCCATAGAGAGGGCCCATAGGTCGCTCCAGAAGAAACCACCTCCCGGCTCCTACCCTCGCCCCATCATAGCGAAGGTCCTAAACTTCCGGGACCGCGAAGTGATCCTAAAATTCTCGAGAGAGGGTGGAGAGATAGAGCGTACAACTCGAAAATCACCATCTACCCCGATTACACACAGTCAGTGCAGAGGGCAAGAAATTATTTCGTCCCAGTCAAGGCTAGACTGAGAAAACTAAACCTAAAGTACATGCTGCTGTATCCGTCCAGACTAAAGGTGATCCAAAAAGGACAAGCGATATTTCTTGAAACGCCGGCCGCAGCCAACATGTGGCTGGAACATAACAACTTGGCCGAGGTCCCCTCCGAACCCACTCATGAGAGCCATACTGAGGTGCGCAATGGGCGATAGACTAACGCTCTGATAATACCATCCTCGACCTCCGCCCCAGACACTATTATGCAAAAGCATAGCACCACCATGGAAACAACACTGAAGCATGAGAACACTAAACGACTACGGGGCCCACCCGGCCTCCCACCCATGAGCACACAGCGCATACCCACAAACGATCAGTGCTGGCAAGTTGCCAACACGAACGTACTCGCGCCAGAAACCCAGATGGGGACAGACAGCGCGAGAGCACCCGAGCACTGCACCCTTGAGGCAGAAGCTGGGTGCAGTTATTTGTGTTCAGTTTTTGTTATGACTGCCCCCCTCATGAAGATCACCAACCAAATTGAAGTGGACCAGAGGCCAGACGCTGGAGCCTACCAACTCACGCAAGTGGAACAAGATACAACGCCTAGAGACGCACGACCAAGCTGCAAAATAGGCGAGGAGCCTTCCACACCACAAACAAAGTCAAGCAATGGCAACACGATTCAAGATAATCACATGCAATGTTAGATGGATGGGATCCTACTTACGGCAAAACCGTATACATTCCTACCTGAAGCGGAAGAAGGTATCATTTGCCCTCCTGCAGGAAACGCACCTCACGACCGACACCACAGATAAACTAGCGGACTATTGGGGCGGCCAGGGCAGTGGAGCATCCTACTCGAGGTACGCACGAGGCGTATACACATGGGTGAGTCCGGATACACCATTCCACCAGATGGGGGTCGAAGCAGACAAAGAAGGCAGGTACGTGATAATGTGGGGCATGCTGGAGAACTCCCGATTATGCATCATAAACTCATATTTCCCCCAACACGGCATACCCTCCCACCTCAAGCAGCTAAGCGCTAAAATCGTGCACCACAGGGAGGACATTTTTCTATGGGGGGGAGATTTTAATTGTGTGATGAATGAAGAAAGGACAGATTCACAATGCCACGCATCCCCAACAACCCTGCCCCCCGGGCCCTCCGCGGCGCGGTAGAGGATTTGCACTTAGTCGACATCTGGTGAGATCTACACCCCACCGACAGGTCTTACTCATTTTACTCAGCCCCCCATGGTCTACACACCAGGATAGATCACTTCTTCATTGACAGCGAGCTAACCCCACAAGTTGAGTCAGCAAGCTATCTGGGCAGGTCAATTTCAGATCATTCCCCACTGTTAATGCAGCTCTACCTGAGAGGCCCAAGGCCCCCTATCCCGATGTGGCGCATGCCGGCAGAAACTTTAATGGACCCCGCATTCAAGGAAACCCTAGGGGAAAAACTGGAGGAGTACATAGAGATCAACATGAGATCAGTCGAGAAGTGGAGCACGCTATGGGAAGCCATGAAGTTGGTAACGAGGGGTGAGATAATAGCTGAAGCAGGCGGGATCAGGAAACAATAGAGAAAGGAGCTGGAGGACAAGGAGGAAGAGATCAGGCAACTGGGGGGAACTCTGCCCCTGACCACTGCGAGGGAAGCCAGGCTGCAGGAGATCAGAGAGGACTGCAAGAAAGCATGGGAAAGGCTGTCCAAGTTCGACTTCTCTACGCAAACCTTTAAGGCACACAAAGAAGCAGACAAGCCAGGCAGGATACTTGCCTGGTTATGCAGGAAGGATAACCCGAGGCAGGCCCTCAGAGAGATCAAGGATGCGGAAGGCACAACGCAAAGAACACAACAAGCAATAAACTGAGTCTTTTCAAACTTCTATGCTAGCCTCTATGCCCACAGCGAGCGAATCCCTGAAGAAGATATCAAAGACACTCTGGACGAGATCGGGCTGCCCAAACTAAGTCAGGAACAACGAGATATGCTGGGAGAGGCCATCACACTGGAAGACATATCGGAGGCGATTAGGTCCCTCTCTACCAGCAAGACCCCCCGGTCAGACGGCCTCACCCCAGAATTTTACAATGCCTACAAGGAGATCTTAACTCCGATACTACATGGAGTATATACGGAGGCATACGAGACCGGGACACTGCCGAGTAGCATGAGAGAGACCCTCATAATACCAATGCTCAAACCAGGTAAACCAGCTGATGAGTGCGACTCGTATCGCCCCTTGGCGATGCTGAACTATGATGGCAAAATCCTTACAACTATATTAGCCAAAAGGCTCTCGAGGGTGATAGGATCCCTAATACATGAGGACCAGAATGGCTTTGTCCCGGGACGTAATACTGCTGCCAACCTAAGAGGGCTCCAACATGTAATGGCACAAACAGGAGAGTGTAAGGAAGAACTAGCAGTACTCTCACTAGATGCCATAAAAGCTTTTGATTCAATATTTTGGGAATGGCTGATTGCGACTCTAAGGGAGTTTGGTCTTGGAAAGCACTTCATCCGGTGGGTTGAGGTGCTCTACAACAGCCCGGTGGCGAGAGTGAAGACTGGAAGCATGGTGTCAGGAGATTGGGCCATTCAAAGGGGAACTAGACAAGGGTGCCCGCTATCACTGATGCTGTATATCCTTGGCCTGGAACCAATCGCAATCTACTTCAGGAAGCAGCTATTTGATGACGGTATTAATATCGACGGGATAGATAACATCATCTCCCTGTATGCGGACGATGTCCTTTTATACCTCCGAAAACCCCGAGGGAACGCACCCACAGCATTAGACATCCTTGATAACTTTGCTAAATACTCAGGGATAAAATTCAGCCGACATAAATCATGTGCCTTCCCCCTTGCTGGACTCAGAGGGAAGGGTAGAGAAGATTTACCCAAGATTGGGATCCAATGGCAGGTGGATGCCTTCCACTATCTAGGCCTCACCATCATGCATACGCCAGCCTCCACCCACGTGTGCAACACGGAAGCAGCGATGTGCGGGGTGCGCAGATCCATAAAATTCTGGTCGAAACTTCCCCTCTCTGTGATGGGCAGAGCTGCGATCTCCAAAATACTACCCAGGTTCCTCTATTACTTCACTAACATAACATACTATATTCCCCCGTCCTTCTTTAGGAAACTAGAATCCTTGATCAGAGACTTCCTTTGGGGCCGGGCCAGACATAAACTCGGCCTGAACATCCTTACGCTCCCTCACGCTGAGGGCAGCATCCAACTACCCAAATTCCAGAGATACTATCTAGCTGCACAATTGACACATGTCACAAAGTGGCTTTCAGATGAACCCTCTGCCGAGACAGGCCTCCTTCGCCAGCTGACCATGCCGATGCACCCTAAGGAGGTGATATGGAACTCACAAGTGGGAATTCCTGACCCGCCCATGATTGTAAAGCCGGGGAGACAAATCTGGAACAAGGTCGGATCACTACTTGGCCTCCAACACCCATACATGCCTGACATCCCCATGCTAGCTGATGTATGTAAGACCCCTGTGGACTTACCAACAATGAGGAGCTGGGAGTCCTGTGGCCTCTACACATGGGGAGATGTGTTTTATGAGGGACTGTTCAGAGACTTTGACTCGCTACTACTGAAGGATGGGCTTGCTCCGGGCCAATTTCTATGGTATCAGAGGGTGAGACATGTAGCCAAAGCAAAATGGGACATATGGCCCGAGGAGCCGGAGACCCACTCCCTCATACAGGAAATCTATAACTTGAGCGATGGCTGGAAGCCGACAGCGAGACTATATACCCAATTAAATGACAGACCCAAACCCAGAGGTGCGCGTCTGAAAGTGAGGTGGGAGACCGACCTAGGGACCGAAATCACGGAGGGCGAATGGGCAAGGGCCCTGCTGTACCCGAAGGAGGAGTCCTGGAATGCTAGGTTCAGGATGATCCAGCTAAATGTCCTCTATAGGACCTACATGACTCTGCATAGGATAGCCACCTTCAATGACAAAATCTCCTCGACGTGCCCATGGTGCTCCTCTGAACATGCCGATATGATCCACATGTTTTGGGCCTGTCCCAGATCGCAGAGGCTCTGGCTTGCTGCCGAACAGACCTGCAGGAGAGCTGGACTGGAAAGATATGAAAGGACACCCAAGGAGTGCCTCTTGGGCACCCACCCGAGACTGGGTAAAATCAAGCACTCATGGACATGGCATGTATACTCACGAAATGAGCAATAGCAATGGCCTGGAAGACGCCTGCAGGCCCAGATACGGACCCTGGATCAGGGAGATGGAGAGATGGACCGCCGCTGAAACCAGAGCCTGGGAGGAGGGGAACAACTGGGGGGATATGATGCTAGCGCCACACTTGAGTCCTGGAAGGCCCTCATGAAAGACATGATCTTTTCAACGAATTTCAAACCCTCCTGAGCAGATCACTCTGGCGAGAACTGTAAAGACGACACACTGATTAGACCACCAAACCCGAGCACATCCCAGCGTCACAACCCAAGGAGTGGCAACAGAGAGTGACGGCCCCGGCTCCGGAGCCCATACGTGAAGAGCGGACCGCCTATGGCGGTAGTAGAGAGGACAGTCAAAGTTGTTATTATTGTTGGTTTTTTGTTACCTGTTGTTTATCTGGCAAACATGTTGCACAATTGATAATATGATGCATAACCTAAGCTCCATTGCTTTATGTATACTCATAAATGCCAATAAAAACATTTAAAATAAAATAACATCAAGTCCAGAGAGTAACTGACCTCTCTGTCCACCAGCCAGACATTATAACATCAGGTCCAGAGAGTAACTGACCTCTCTGTCGACTAGCCAGACCTAATAACATGAAGTCCAGAGAGTAAATGTACTCTCTGTCCACTAGCCATACCTAATAACATCAAGTCCAGAGAGTAACTGACCTCTCTGTCCACTAGCCATACCTAATAACAACAAGTCCAGAGAGTAACTGACCTCTCTGTCCATTAGCCAGACATTATAACATCAAGTCCAGAGAGTAACTGACCTCTCAGACCACTAGCTATACCTAATAACATCAAGTCCAGAGAGTAACTGACCTCTCTCTCCACTAGCCAGACATTATAACATCAAGTCCAGAGAGTAACTGACCACTCTGTCTTCTAGCCAGACCTAATAACATCAAGTCCAGAGAGAAACTGACCTCGTAACTGACCTCTCTCTCCACTAGCCAGACATTATAACATCAAGTCCAGAGAGTAACTGACCTCTCTGTCTTCTAGCCAGACCTAATATCATCAAGTCCAGAGAGAAACTGACCTCTCTGACCACTAGCCATACCTAATAACATCAAGTCCAGAGAGTAACTGACCTCTCTGTCCACTAGCCAGACATTATAACATCAGGTCTAGAGAGTAACTGACCCCTCTATCCACTAGCCAGACATTATAACATCGAGTCCAGAGTGTAACTGATCTCTCTGTCCACTAGCCAGACAATATAACATCGAGTCCATAGAGTAACTGACCTCTCTGTCCCCCAGGCCAGACATTATAACATCAAGTACAGAGTGTAACTGACCTCTCTGTCCACCAGCCAGACATTATAACGTCAAGTCTGGAGTGTAACTGACCTCGACTGTCCACTAACCAGACATGATAACATCAAGTCCAGAGAGTAACTGACCTCTCTGTCCACTAGCCAGACATTATAACATCAAGTCCAGAGAGTAACCAACCTCTCTGTCCACTAGCCAGACCTAATAACATCAAGTCCAGAGAGTAGCTGACCTCTCTCTCTACTAGCCAGACCTAATAACATCAAGTCCAGAGAGTAACTGACCTCTCTGTCCACTAGTCAGACATTATAACATCGAGTCCAGAGTGTAATTGACCTCCCTGTCCACCGCTCAGCCATTATAACATCAAGTCCAGGGTGTAACCTCTCTGTCCACCAGCCAGACCTAATAAATCAAGTCCAGAGTGTAACTGACCTCTCTGTCCACTAGCCAGACCTAATAACATCAAGTCCAGAGAGTAACTGACCTCTCTCTCCACTAGCCAGACCTAATAGCATCATGTCCAGAGAGTAACGGACCTCTCTGTCTACTAGCCAGACCTAATAACATCAAGTCCAGAGAGTAAGTGACCTCTCTCTCCACTAGCCAGACCTAATAGCATCATGTCCAGAGAGTAACGGACCTCTCTGTCTACTAGCCAGACCTAATAACATCAAGTCCAGAGAGTAACTGACCTCTTTGTCCATTAGCCAGACATTATAACATCAGTCCAGAGTGTAACTGACCTCTCTGACCACTAGCCAGACCTAATAACATCAAGTCGAGAGAGTAACTGAACTCTCTGTCCACTAGCCAGACCTAATAACATCAAGTCCAGAGAGTAACTGACCTCTTTGTCCATTAGCCAGACATTATAACATCAGTCCAGAGTGTAACTGACCTCTCTGACCACTAGCCAGACCTAATAACATCAAGTCGAGAGAGTAACTGAACTCTCTGTCCACTAGCCAGACATTATAACATCAAGTCCAGAGTGTAACTGACCTCCCTGTCCACCAGCCAGACATTATAACATCACGTCCAGGGTGTAACTGACCTCTCTGTCCACCAGCCAGACCTAATAACAACAAGTACAGAGAGTAACTGACCTCTCTGTCCACAAGCCAGACATTATGACATCCAGTCCAGAGTGTAACTGACCTCTCTGTCCACTAGCCAGACCTAATAACAACAAGTCCAGAGAGTAACTGACCTCTCTGTCCACAAGCCAGACATTATGACATCCAGTCCAGAGAGGAACTGACCTCTCTGTACACTAGCCAGACCTAATAACTTCATGTCCAAAGAGTAACGGACCTCTCTGTCCACCAGCCACACCTAATAACATCAAGTACAGAGAATAACTGACCTCCTTGTTCACTAGCCAGACCTACTAACATCATGTCCAGAGAGTAACCAACCTCTCTGTCTACTAGCCAGACCGAATAACATCAAGTCCAGGGAGTAACTGACCTCTCTGTCCACTAGCCAGACCTAATAACATCAAGTCCAGAGAGTAACTGACCTCTCAGCCCATTAGCCAGACCTAATAACATCATGTCCAGAGAGTAACTGACCTCTCTGTACACTAGCCAGACATAATAACATCAAGTACAGAGTGGAACTGACCTCTCTGTTGTGCTCTGAGACTCCCAACTGGCCCATGGAGTCAGGGTTTGCCCAGAAGCACTTTAAGACGAGATAGCAGCACCCTTGAGATGGATGGGGGTGCAGATTAAATACTCCAACACCAAATCAATAATGACAACTCAACGGTTTGGCAAATTGGGTCCGTTTAATGACAAGTACAAAAAACGGGGAGTTATGAATATCAGCAATGGCGCGATCTTCCTGCTCGCTTCAACTCCAACGAACTTCATAATAATCATAACATTTATACTGAAAACACGTCATCATTGACATGTAACACTCAAAAGTTGACATGCAATTCTGGTGGTTCGGGAAAGGTAACTGTAATATGGGTACTTTATCTGTATATGGTAACAGAGTGAGGGGATTGGGTAAACACTGTCAGTTGGGCATCTCAGCCCTTCCTTCAAAATGGCTACTGCAGATATCACTAAAAGTACGACATCCCATTGGTTTTACTAACTATAGGACCCTAGTTTATTTGGTCCATTGTTATTGGGTTGGCACCAACCCCATGCATATTTTTCCACTTTGCTTAGTAGCACGCAGAATGGTTGGCCAGGTGCAGGGTGCCCCTTAGTTACCCCGCCTTCCTCCAGTTATTGTTACAATCAATCATCACTTTAGTAGCCATGTGTCAATTATTTCACTGTGGTTGGCCTCTAGACTGCATCTTCTGTCTGCAAAAGTTCTGATATCTTTTCCTGGCCTGGTGCCATGCGTAGGTGTGAGCTCTCGCTTCTTCTTGCTCGGCTGTTCATGTGATTCAGACACCATGAATTTGCCTCTTTTCCATAAATGTGTGTATTTGATTTTCATGTCACCCACCACCTGCCTTTGTCTTCTTATTTCAGCCTTTCAGAAGCAGGATATTCTGTTCTTAGTTTCAATTAAATGTAGCTACTGTTCGTCTCTTCTATTGGTACAACCGTGGCTTTCCTGGCACGAGTTGCCTGTGCTGAGTTTCCTTTCTGCCGTCTCTTCTCGATTTTGCTAAATATGAAGCTTTTTCTCGTGTGGCCTTTAGTAACCTGGGTTGATTCTGCTTCTTGTGCAAGGTGGAAATATACTTACATAACGTACTTCTTTTGAGGTAGATTATGTATAGGACGCTTGCCGCACTATCTTTCTATTAGGCATAGCAAGCCGCATGGTTTTCTTCACTTTCTTGCAGTTCCAAGCATATGTACAGGTGTAAACTGGTCGAATATCTTCATCTTGCTTACAGCTTAAGCTTCTTACATTTGACATCGTCCTTTCACTTTAGGTTCACGATAATCTTGTTCATAGCGTTTCGTCTCTTTGCGTCATGCTCTGGTCGTCATTTCTTCTAGATGTGAGTCAGTCCGGGTTCCCGTGACGTCACCATTCGTCTTCCATTAAGACCTTTTTGGTTTCTTCAGGGACTGTACTTAGACGTTCTTCATTTCTTTTAATTTGTTGATAGGGTTTCCTCAATGGATACCTTACTGTCCATGGTTTCCTTGGTACAGGTACTTCAAGAGGCATCGTTCTTCTGATGGCTACTGGACAGAGCCCCACTGCGGCTCTCTGCTGGTTTATTTTCTCATCATACGTCACATATATCGGTGTGAATGGTCCTGGTACTTCAAAATGGACGGTTGGAGTGTGGGAGGTATTTGGGACCTCCTCTACACTGTCTACTGGCCAGACCTAATAACATCAAGTCCAGAGAGTGGCTGACCTCTCTGTCCACTAGCCAGACATAATAACATCAAGTCCAGAGAGTAACTGACCTCTATGTTCACTAGCCAGACATTATAAAATCAAGTCCAGAGTGTAACTGACCTCTCTGTCCACCGCCCAGTCATTATAACATCAAGTCCAGGGTGTAACTGACCTCTCTGTCCACCAACCAGACCTAATAACATCAAGTCCAGAGTGTAACTGACCTCTCTGTCCACTAGCCAGACCTAATAACATCAAGTCCAGAGAGTAACTGACCTCTCTCTCCACTAGCCAGACATTATAACATCAAGTCCAGAGAGTAACTGAACTCTCTGTCCACTAACCAGACCTAATAACATCAAGTCTAGTGAGTAACTGACCTCTCTGTTGTGCTCTGAGACCCCCAACCGGGCCATAGAGTCGGGGTTTGCCCAGAAGCACTTAAGATGAGATAGCAGCACCCTTGAGATGGATGGGGGTGCAGATTAAATACTCCAACACCAAATCAACAATGACAACTCGACTGTTTGACAAAGCGGGTCCGTTTAATGACAAGTACAAAAAACGGGGAGTTATGAATATCAGCAATGGCGCGATCTTCCTTCTCACTTCAACTCCAACGAACTTCATAAAAATCATAACATTTATACTGAAAACTCGTCATCATTGACGTGTAACACTCAAAAGTTGACATGCAATTCTAGTGGTTCGGGAAAGGTAACTTTAATATAGGTACTATATCTGTATATGGTAACGGGGTGAGGGGATTGGGTAAATACTGTCAGGTGGGCATCTAAGCCCTTCCTTCAAAATGGCTACTGCAGACGTCACTAAAAGTACGACGTCCCATTGGTTTTACTAACTATAAGACCCTAGTTTATTTGGTCCATTGTTATTGGGTTGGCACCAATCCCATGCATACTTTTCCACTTTGCTTAGCAGCACGCAGAATGGTCGGCCAGGTGCAGGGTGCCCCTTAGTTACCCGCCCTTCTTCCAGTTATTGTTACAATCAATCATCACTTTAGTAGCCATGTGTCAATTATTTCACTGTGGTTGGCCTCGAGACTGCATCTTCTGTCTGCAAAGATTCTGATATCTTTTCCTGGCCTGGTGCCATGCGTAGGTGTGAGCTCTCGCTTCTTCTTGCTCGGCTGGTCACGTGATTCAGACACCATGAATTTGCCTCTTTTCCATCAATTTGTGTATTTAATTTTCGTTTCACCCACCACCTGTTTTCGTCTTCTTATCTTAACCTTTCAGAAGCAGGATATTCTGTTCTTAGTTTCAATTAAATGTAGCTACTGTTCGTCTCTTCTATTGGTACAACCTTGGCTTTCCTGGCACGAGTTGCCTCTGCTGAGTTTCGTTTGAGCCGTCTCTTCTCGATTTTGCTAAATATGAAGCTTTTTCTTGTGTGGCTTTTAGTAACCTGGGTTGATTCTGCTTCTTGTGCACGGTGGAAATATACTTATATAACGTATTTCATTTGAGATAGATTATGTATAGTGACGCTTGCCGCACTATCTTTCTATTAGACATAGCAAGCCGCCCAGTTTTCTTCGCTTTCTTGCAGTTCCAAGCATATGTACTGGTGTGTCTTGAAATCGGGAAAATCTTCCTCGGGACCAGCCCTTGAGAGCAAAAATTACCCAATTCAGCCCAAAATACAGCTTCTATTGTGCCAAGCAGTGAACTCATGCTAGTGACAAATGACACCTTTAAAAAGTTTTAGCATTTATTAGAAACAGTGAATTTCAGCAACATCTTGGTATTCAAGTTAGAGAAGATTACAAAACACAAAACTTAGAGAAATACAAAATATACAGAAACATAGAACGTAGAGAAACCTAGAGAAACACAGTCTTACGCCCCTTCAATCAGCACTGGGAGACCCTGGCCCTCATAAGCTAGCTGTAGCCAGCCCCGCTCAGAGGACAGCGCTGCAGGGTGCCGACAGAGCAGCAGGTTCTGGACACGCGATTTTGCTCGAACCAAGTCCACAGATCGATCTCCCACCTGAGTCATGTGGGCATGCATTTTTATAATCTTGTGCTGTCAGTCCATGACGCACAGTTCCAGAACTTTCCCTGTGCAAAATATAGGTTTGCTCATGGAAAAACCCAACTCTGTGAATTTCCACTGTGCTCCTTTCTGTGCCCCTCCCTGCTTGGAGCCCATCTGCGCGAAAACTCAGGAATGTCTTATCAGTGCCTTCCCAAAGAAAGAGGATTTGTTTACGATGCCATGCAGGGCTAAAGTTAGAAAGGCAGAATATTCTATGAGAAGCCGAGATGAATTAACCCCATGTGAGCAAGCTCTAAAAGGCATGCACTCATAGCTTAGTGTTAATAGTGCTTGAGATTGGCTATCTAAGCGCTATATAGGTGCCATAATGTTCCAAATACTCCAATAATGTCTATTAGCTACAGAACTGGGGCTTCCGCCCTGCCTGTCTATCTACAATGCATAATGTGACCTACCACTCCTACTAGGCCTGCATATTCCTTGTAGCTCACTACTGCCTAACGGAGGTGCTACAACAGACTACTGTCAGCATTTCTGCACATGCTTTGAATAAACTATTGGCTTTCAGCAGCTAATGCTGTCATCTAAAGGCCTGATTGGCAAATTTGCAATTTTGTGTATCACTACAAGCTGTAAGCTGGTTGAATATCTTCATCTTGCTTACAGCTTAAGCTTCTTACATTTGACATCGTCCTTTCACTTTAGGTTCACGATAATCTTGTTCATGGCGTTTCGTCTCCTTGCGTCATTCTCTGGTCGTCATTTCTTCTATATGTGAGTCAGTACGGGTTCCAGTGACGTCACCATTCATCTTCCATTAATACCTTTTTGGTTTCTTCAGGGACTGTACTTAGACAATATTCATTTCTTTTCATTTGTTGATAGGATTTCCTCAATGGATACCTTACTGTCCATGGTTTCCTTGGTACAGGTATTTCAAGAGGCATCGTTCTTCTGATGGGTACTGGACAGAGCCCCACTGCGTCTCTCTGCTGGTTTATTTGCTCATCATACGTCACATATTTCGGTGTGAACGTTCCTGGTACTTCAAAATGGACGGTTGGAGTGTGAGCTGTATTTGGGACCCCCTCTACACTGTCCATTGCCAGACCTAATAAAATCAAGTCCAGAGAGGAACTGACCTCTCTGCCCATTAGCCAGACATTATAACATCAGTCCAGAGTGTAACTGACCTCTCTGACCACTAGCCACACATTATAACATCATGTCCAGAGTGTAACTGACCTCTCTGTCCACCAGCCAGACATTATAACATCACGTCCAGAGTGTAACTGACTTCTCTGTCCACTAGCCAGACATTATAACATCAAGTCCAGAGTGTAACTGACCTCTCTCTCCACTAGCCAGACATTATAACATCAAGTCCAGAGTGTAACTGACCTCTCTGTCCACTAGCCAGACATTATAACATCAAGTCCAGAGTGTAACTGACCTCTCTGTCCACTAGCCAGACATTGTAACATCAAGTCCAGAGTGTAACTGACCTCTCTGTCCACTATCCAGACCTAATAACATCAAGTCCAGAGAGTAACTGACCTCTCTCCACTAGCCAGACATTATAGCATCAAGTCCAGAGAGTAACTGACCTCTCCGTCCACTAGCCATACATTATAACATCCAGTCCAAAGAGTAACGGACCTCTCTGTACACTAGCCAGACCTAATAACGTCATGTCCAGAGAGTAACAGACCTCTCAGTTCACCAGCCACACCTAATAACGTTAAGTCCAGAGAGTAACTGACCTCTCTGTCCACTAGCCAGACCTATTAACATCATGTCCAGAGAGTAACTGACCTCTCTGTCTACTAGCCAGACCTAATAACATCAAGTCCAGAGAGTAACTGACCTCTCTGTCCACTAGCCAGACCTAATAACATCATGTCAGGAGAGTAACTGACCTCTCTGTCCACTAGCCAGACATTGTAACATCAAGTCCAGAGAGCAACTGACCTCTCTCTCCACTAGCCAGACATTATAACATCAACTCCAGAGAGTAACTGACCTCTCTGTCCACTAGCCAGACATTATAACATCCAGTCCAAAGAGTAACGGACCTCTATGTACACTAGCCAAACCTAATAACATCATGGCCAGAGAGTAACGGACCTCTCTGTCCACTAGCCAGACATTATAACATCAAGTCCAGAGTGTAACTGACCTCTCTGTCCACCAGCCAGACCTAATAACATCAAGTCCAGAGTGTAACTGACCTCTCTCTCCACTAGCCAGACATTATAACATCAACTCCAGAGAGTAACTGACCTCTCTGTCCACTATCCAGACATTATAACATCCAGTCCAAAGAGTGACGGACCTCTATGTACACTAGCCAGACCTAATAACATCATGGCCAGAGAGTAACGGACCTCTCGGTTCACCAGCCACACCTAATAACATCAAGTCCTGAGAGTAACTGACCTCTCTGTCCAGTAGCCAGACCTATTAACATCATGTCCAGAGAGTAACTGACCTCTCTGTCTACTAGCCAGACCTAATAACATCAAGTCCAGAGAGTAGCTGACCTCTGTGTCCACTAGCCAGACCTAATAACATCAAGTCAGGAAAGTAACTGACCTCTCTGTCCACTAGCCAGACCTACTAACATCAAGTCAGGAAAGTAACTGACCTCTCTGTCCACTAGCCAGACATAATAACATCAAGTCCAGAGAGTAACTGACCTCTCTGTTCACTAGCCAGACATTATAAAATGAAGTCCAGAGTGTAACTGACCTCCCTGTCCACCGCCCAGACATTATAACATCAAGTCCAGGGTGTAACTGACATCTCTGTCCACCAGCCAGACCTAATAACATCAAGTCCAGAGTGTAACTGACCTCTCTGTCCACTAGCCAGACCTAATAACATCAAGTCCATAGAGTAACTGACCTCTCCGTCCACCAGCCAGACATTATAACATCAAGTCCAGAGAGTAACTGACCTCTCTGTCCACTAGCCAGACCTAATAACATCAAGTCTAGAGAGTAACCGACCTCTCTGTCCACTAGCCAGACATTATAACATCAGGTTCAGAGTGTAACTGACCTCCTTGTCCACCAGCCAGACATTATAACATCACGTCCAGGGTGGAACTGACCTCTCTGTCCACCAGCCAGACCTAATAACATCAAGTCTAGAGAGTAACCGACTTCTCCGTCCACCAGCCAGACCTAATAACATCATGTCCAGAGAGTAACTGACCTCTCTGTCCACTAGACATACCTAATAACATCAAGTCCAGAGAGTAACTGACCTCTCTGTCCACTAGCCAGACAAAATAACATCAAGTCCAGAGAGTAACTGACCTCTCTGTCCACTAGCCAGACACAATAACATCAAGTCCAGAGAGTAACTGACCTCTCTGTCCACTAGCCAGAAACAATAACATCAAGTCCAGAGAGTATCTGACCTCTCTCTCCACTAGCCAGACCTAATAACATCAAGTCGAGACAGTAACTGACCTCTCTGTCAACTAGCCAGACCTAATAACACCAAGTACAGAGAATAACTGACCTCTCTGTCCACTAGCCAGAAATTATACTATCAAGTACAGAGTGTAACTGACCTCGCTAACCACTAGACAGACCTAATAACATCAAGTCCAGAGAGTAACTGACCTCTCTGTCCACTAGCCAGACCTAATAACATTAAGTCCAGAGAGTAACTGACCTCTCTGTCCATTGGCTAGACATTATAACATCATGTCCAGAGTGTAAATGACCTCTCTGACCACTAACCAGACCTAATAACATCAAGACCAGAGAGTAACTGACCTCTCTGTCCACTAGCCAGACCTAATAACATCAAATCCAGAGAGTATCTTACCTCTCTGTCCATTAGCCAGACATTATAACATCAAGTCCAGAGTGTAACTGACCTCCCTGTCCACCAGCCAGACATTATAACATCAAGTCCAGAGTGTAACTGACCTCTCTGTCCATTAGCCAGACATTATAACATCAAGTCTGGGGTGTAACTGACCTCTCTGTCCACCAGCTAGACCTAATAACATCAAGTCCAGAGTGTAACTGACCTTTCTGTCCACTATACAGGCCTAATACCATCAAGTCCAGAAAGTAACTGACCTCTCTGTCCACTAGCCAGACATTATAATATCAAGTCCAGGCAGTAACGGACCTCTCTGTCCACTAGCCATACCTAATAACATCACGTCCAGAGAGTAACTGACCTCTCTGTCCACTAGCCAGACCTAATAACATCAAATCCAGAGAGTATCTTACCTCTCTGTCCATTAGCCAGATAATATAACATCAAGTCCAGAGAGTAACTGACCTCTCTGTCCACTAGCCAGACATTATAACATCATGTCCAGAGTGTAACTGACCTCCCTGTCCACCAGCCAGACATTATAACATCAAGTCCAGGGTGTAACTGACCTCTCTGTCAACCAGCCAGACCTAATAGCATCAAGTCCAGAGTGTAACCGACCTCTCTGTCCACTATACAGACCTAATACCATCAAGTCAAGAGAGTAACTGACCTCTCTGTCCACTAGCCAGAGATTATAATATCAAGTCCAGGCAGTAACAGACCTCTCTGCCCACTAGCCATACCTAATAACATCAAGTCCAGGGTGTAACTGGCCTCTCTGTCAACTAGCCAGACCTAATAACATCAGGTCCAGATAGTAACTGACCTCTCTGTCCACTAGCCAGACCTAATAACATCAAGTCCAGAGAGTAACTGACCTCTCTGTCCACTAGCCAGACCTAATAACATCAAGTCCAGAGTGTAACTAACTTCCCTGTCCACCAGCCAGACATTATAACATCAGGTCCAGAGTGTAACTGACCTCTCTGTCCATTAGCCAGACATTATAACATCAAGCCTGGGGTGTAACTGACCTCTCTGTCCACCAGCTAGACCTAATAACATCAAGTCCAGAGTGTAACTGACCTCTCTGTCCACTATACAGGCCTAATACCATCAAGTCCAGAAAGTAACTGACCTCTCTGTCCACTAGCCAGACATTATAATATCAAGTCCAGGCAGTAACGGACCTCTCTGTCCACTAGCCATACCTAATAACATCACGTCCAGAGAGTAACTGACCTCTCTGTCCACTAGCCAGACCTAATAACATCAAATCCAGAGAGTATCTTACCTCTCTGTCCATTAGCCAGATATTATAACATCAAGTCCAGAGAGTAACTGACCTCTCTGTCCACTAGCCAGACATTATAACATCATGTCCAGAGTGTAACTGACCTCCCTGTCCACCAGCCAGACATTATAACATCAAGTCCAGGGTGTAACTGACCTCTCTGTCAACCAGCCAGACCTAATAACATCAAGTCCAGAGTGTAACTGACCTCTCTGTCCACTATACAGACCTAATACCATCAAGTCAAGAGAGTAACTGACCTCTCTGTCCACTAGCCAGACATTATAATATCAAGTCCAGGCAGTAACAGACCTCTCTGCCCACTAGCCATACCTAATAACATCAAGTCCAGGGTGTAACTGACCTCTCTGTCAACTAGCCAGACCTAATAACATCAGGTCCAGATAGTAACTGACCTCTCTGTCCACTAGCCAGACCTAATAACATCAAGTCCAGAGAGTAACTGACCTCTCTGTCCACTAGCCAGACCTAATAACATCAAGTCCAGGGTGTAACTGACCTCTCTGTCCACTAGCCAGACATTATAACGTCAAGTCCACACGCAGAGATCACCAGCCTAGGGAGATGATTGCCTCCTGCTGAGACTAGTGTAATGGGTCCAACCATCACCAGTGGACCACCTGGGGCGCTGCTGCCCAGTCTGCACACAGAGACCACCAGCCTAGGGAGATGATTGCCTCCTGCTGAGACTAGTGTAATGGGCCCATCGATCACCAGAGGACCACCAGGGGAACGGCTGCCCAGTCTGCACACAGAGACCACCAGCCTAGCGAGATGATTGCCTCCTGCTGAGACTGGTGTAATGGGCCCATCCATCACCAGAGGACCGCCTGGGGAACTGCTGCCCAGTCTGCACAAAGAGATCACCAGCCTAGGGAGATCAATGCCTCCTGCTGAGACTTGTGTAATGGGTCCATCCATCACCAGAGGGCCACCTGGGGAGCTGCTGCCCAGTCTGCACACAGAGATCACCAGCCTAGGGAGATGATTGCCTCCTGCTGAGACTAGTATAATGGGTCCATCCATCACCAGAGAACCGCCTGGGGAACTGCTGCCCAGTCTGCACACAGAGATCACCAGACTAGGGAGATGATTGCATCCTGCTGAGACTAGTGCAATGGGTCCATCCATCATCAGAGGACCACCTGAGGAACTGCTGCCCAGTCTGCATACAGAGATCACCACCCTAGGGAGATGATTGCCTCCTGCTGAGACTAGTGTAATGGGTCCATCCATCACCAGAGGACCACCTGGGGGGCTGCTGCCCAGTCTGCATACAGAGATCACCAGCCTAGGGAGATGATTGCCTCATGCTGGCACTAGTGTAATGGGTCCAACCATCACCAGAGGAACACCCAGGGACCTGCTGCCAAGTCTGCACGCAGAGATCACCAGCCTAGGGAAATGATTGCCTCCTGCTGGGACTCGTGTAATGGGTCCATCCATCAGGACCACCTGGGGAGCTGCTGCCCAGTCTGCATACAGAGATCACTAGCCTAGGGAGATGATTGCCTCCTGCAGAGACTAGTGTAATGGGCCCATCCATCACCAGAGGACCACCTGGGGAACGGCTTCCCAGTCTGCATACAGAGATGACCACCCTAGGGAGATGATTGCCTCTTGCTGAGACTAGTGTAATGGGTCCGTCCATCACCAGAGGAACACCCAGGGAACTGCTGCCAAGTCTGCACACAGAGATCACCAGCCTAGGGAAATGATTGCCTCCTGCTGGGACTCGTGTAATGGGTCTATCCATCACCAGAGGACCACCTGGGGAGCTGCTGCCCAGTCTGCATACTGAGATCACCAGCCTAGGGAGATGATTGCCTCCTGCTGGGACTAGAGTAATGGGCCCATCCATCACCAGAGGACCGTCTGGCAAACTGCTGCTCAGTCTGCACACAGAGATCACCAGCCTAGGGAGATGATTGCCTGCTGCTGAAACTAGTGTATTGGGTCCATCCATCACAAGAGAACCACCTGGGGAGCTGCTGCCCAGTCTGCACACAGAGATCACCAGCCTAGGGAGATGATTGCCTCCTACTGAGACTAGAGTAGTGGGTCATTCCATCACCAGAGGACTGACCGCCTGGGGACTGCTGCCCAGTCTGCACACAGAGATCACCAGTCTACGGAGATGATTGCCTCCTACTGAAACTCGTGTAATGGGTCCATCCATCACCAGAGGACCAACCGCCTGGGGAACTGCTGCCCAGTCTGCACATAGATATCACCAGCCTAGGGAGATGATTGCCTCCTGCTGAGACTAGTGTAATGGGCCCATCCATCACCAGTGGACCACCCAATGAACTGCTGCCCAGTCTAAAAGCAGAGATCACCAGCCTAGGGAGATGATTGCCTCCTGCTGAGACTAGTGTAATGGGTCCATCCATCACCAGAGGACCACCTGGGGAACTGCTTCCCAGTCTGCACACAGAGATCACCAGCCTAGGCAGATGATTGCCTCCTGCTGAGACTGGTATAATGGGTCATTCCATCACCAGAGGACTGACCGCCTGGGGACTGCTGCCCAGTCTGCACATAGATATCACCAGCCTAGGGAGATGATTGCCTCCTGCTGAGACTAGTGTAAGGGGTCATTCCATCACCAGAGGACTGACCGCCTGGGGACTGCTGCCCAGTCTGCACACAGAGATCACCAGTCTACGGAGATGATTGCCTCCTGCTGAGACTAGTGTAATGGGCCCATCCATCACCAGTGGACCACCCAATGAACTGCTGCCCAGTCTGTACACTTAGATCACCAGCCTAGGGAGATGATTGCCTCCTGCTGGCACTAGTGTAATGGGTCCATCCATCACCAGAGGACCGCCTGGGGAACTGCTGCCCAGTCTGCACGCAGAGATCACCAGCCTAGGGAGATGATTGCCTCCCACTGAGACTAGTGTAATGGGTCCATCCATCACCAGAGGACCGCCTGGGGAACTGCTGCCCAGTCTGCACAGAGAGATCACCAGCCTAGGGAGATGATTGCCTCCTGCTGGCACTAGTGTAATGGGTCCATCCATCACCAGAGGACCGTCTGGCAAACTGCTGCCCAGTCTGCACACAGAGATCACCAGCCTAGGGAGATCAATGCCTCCTGCTGAGACTAGTGTAATGGGTCCACCCATCACCAGAGGGCCACCTGGGGTGCTGCTGCCCAGTCTGCACACAGAGATCACCAGCCTAGGGAGATCAATGCCTCCTGCTGAGACTAGTGTAATGGGTCCATTCATCACCAGAGGACCACCTGGGGAACTGCTGCCCAGTCTGCACACAGAGATCACCAGCCTAGGAAGATGATTGCCTCCTACTGAGACAAGTGTAATGGGTCCCTCCATCACCAGAGGACCACCTGGGGAACTGGTGCCCAGTCTGCACACAGAGATCACCAGCCTAGGGAGATGATTGCCTCCTGCTGAGACTAGTGTAATGGGTCCATCCATCACTAAAGGACCTCCTGGGGAGCCGCTGCCCAGTCTGCACACAGAGATCACCAGCCTAGGGGGTTGTTTGCCTCCTACTGAGATGATTGTAATCAGTCCCTCCATCACCAGAGGACCACCTGAGGAACTGCTGCCCAGTCTGCATACAGATATCACCAGCCTAGGGAGATGATTGCCTCCTGCTGAGACTGGTGTAATGGGTCCATCCATCACCAGAGGAATGTCTGGCGAACTGCTGTCCAGTCTGCACACAGATATCATCAGCCTAGGGAGATGACTGTCTCCTGCTGGGACTCGTGTAATGGGTCTATCCATCACCAGAGGACCATATGGGGAACTGCTGCCCAGTCTGCGCACAGAGAGTACCAGCCTATGGATATGATTGCCTACTGCTGAGACTAGTGTAATGGGTCCATCCATCACCAGAGGACCACGCCGGGAACTGCTGCCCAGTCTGCACACACAGAGATCACCAGCCTAGGGACATGATTGCCTCCTGCTGAGACTAGTGTAATGGGTCCATCCATCACCAGAGGACCACCTGGGTGCTGCTGCCCAGTCTGCATACAGAGATCACCAGCCTAGGGAGATGATTGCCTCATGCTGGGACTAGAGTAATGGGCCCATCCATCACCAGAGGACCGTCTGGCAAACTGCTGCTCAGTCTGCACACATAGATCACCAGCCTAGGGAGATGATTGCCTGCTGCTGAAACTAGTATATTGGGTCCATCCATCACAAGAGAACCACCTGGGGAGCTGCTGCCCAGTCTGCACACAGAGATCACCAGCCTAGGGAGATGATTGCCTCCTACTGAGACTGGTGTAATGGGTCATTCCATCACCAGAGGACTGACCGCCTGGGGAATGCTGCCCAGTCTGCACACAGAGATCACCAGCCTAGGGAGATCCTGCTGAGACTAGTGTAATGGGTCCATCCATCACCAGAGGACCGCCTGGGGAACTGCTGCCCAGTCTGCACGCAGAGATCACCAGCCTAGGGAGATGATTGCCTCCAGCTGAGACTAGTGTAATGGGTCCATCCATCACCAGAGGACCACCTGGGGAGCTGTTACCCAGACTGCCCACAGAGATCACCAGTCTAGGGAGATGATTGCCTCCTACTGAGACGAGTGTAATGGGTCCCTCCATCACCAGAGGACCACCTGGGGAACTGCTGCCCAGTCTGCACACAGAGATAACCAGCCTAGGGAGATGATTGCCTCCTGCTGAGACTTGTGTAATGGGTCCACCCATCACCAGAGGGCCGTCTGGCGAACAGCTGTCCAGTCTGCACACAGATATCACCACCCTAGGGAGATGATTGCCTCCTGCTGAGACTATTTTAATGGGTCCATCCATCACCAGAGGACCACCTGGGGAAATGCTGCCCAGTCTGCACGGAGAGAAATCACCAGCCTAGGGAGATGATTGCCTCCTGCTGAGACTAGTCTAATGGGTCCATCCATCACCAGAGGACGACCTGTGGAACGGCTGCCCTGTCAGCACACAGAGATCACCAGCCGAGGGAGATGATTTCCTCCTGCTGAGACTAGTGTAATGGGCCTATCCATCACCAGAGGACGACCTGTGGAACTGCTGCCCAGTCTGCACATAGATATCATCATCCTAGGGAGATGACTGTCTCCTGCTGAGACTAGTGTAATGGGTCCATCCATCACCACAGGACCATCTGGTGAAAGCTGTCAAGTCTCATCACCAGAGGACCGCCAGGGAAACTGCTGCCCAGTCTGCACGCAGAGATCACCAGCATATGGAGATGATTGCCTCCTGCTGAGACTAGTGTAATGGGCCAATCCATCACAGGAGAACCACCTGGGGAACTGCTGCCCAGTCAGCACACAGAGATCACCAGCCTAGGGAGATGACTGCCTCCTGCTGAGACTAGTGTAAAGGGTCAATCCATCACCAGAGCGCCACCTGAGAACTTCTGCCTAGTCTGCACACAGAGATCACCAGCCTAGGGAGATGATTGCCTCCTGCTGAGACTATTTTATTGGGTCCATCCAACACCAGAGAACCACCTGGGGAGCTGCTGCCCAGTCTGCACACAGAGATCACCAACCTAGGGAGATGATTGCCTCCTTCTGATACTCGTGTAATGTGTCCTTCCATCACCAGAGAACCACCTGGGCAATACTGCTCAGTCTGAGATCACCAGCCCATGGAGATGATTGCCTCCTACTGGGTCTAGTGGAATGGATCCATCCATCAAAAGAGGACCGCCTGGGGAACTGCTGCCCAGTTTGCACACAGAGATCACCAGCCGAGGGAGATGATTGCCTCCAGCTCAGACTAGTGTAATGGGTCCATCCATCACCAGGGAACCGCCTGGGGAGCTGCTGCCCAGTCTGCACACAGAGATCACCAGCCTAGGGAGATGATTGCCTCCTGCTAAGACTAGTGTAATGGGTCCATCCATCACCAGAGGACTTCCTGGGGAACTGTTGCCCAGTCTGCACACAGAGATCACCAGCCTAGGGAGATGATTGCCTCCTGCTCAGACTAGTGTAATGGGTCCATCCATCACCAGAGGACCGCCTGTGGAATTGCTTCCCAGTCTGCACACAGATATCACCAGCCTAGGGAGATGATTGCCTCCTGCTCAGACTAGTGTAATGGGCCCATCCATCACCAGTGGACCACCCAATGAACTGCTGCCCAGTCTAAAAGCAGAGATCACCAGCCTAGGGAGATGATTGCCTCCTGCTGAGACTAGTGTAATGGGTCCATCCATCACCAGAGGACCACCTGGGGAACTGCTTCCCAGTCTGCACACAGAGATCACCAGCCTAGGCAGATGATTGCCTCCTGCTGAGACTGGTATAATGGGTCATTCCATCACCAGAGGACTGACCGCCTGGGGACTGCTGCCCAGTCTGCACACAGAGATCACCAGTCTACGGAGATGATTGCCTCCTGCTGAGACTAGTGTAATGGGCCCATCCATCACCAGTGGACCACCCAATGAACTGCTGCCCAGTCTGTACACTTAGATCACCAGCCTAGGGAGATGATTGCCTCCTGCTGGCACTAGTGTAATGGGTCCATCCATCACCAGACGACCGCCTGGGGATCTGCTGCCCAGTCTGCACGCAGAGATCACCAGCCTAGGGAGATGATTGCCTCCCGCTGAGACTAGTGTAATGGGTCCATCCATCACCAGAGGACCGCCTGGGGAACTGCTGCCCAGTCTGCACAGAGAGATCACCAGCCTAGGGAGATGATTGCCTCCTGCTGGCACTAGTGTAATGGGTCCATCCATCACCAGAGGACCGTCTGGCAAACTGCTGCCCAGTCTGCACACAGAGATCACCAGCCTAGGGAGATCAATGCCTCCTGCTGAGACTAGTGTAATGGGTCCACCGATCACCAGAGGGCCACCTGGGGAGCTGCTGCCCAGTCTGCACACAGAGATCACCAGCCTAGGGATATCAATGCCTCCTGCTGAGACTAGTGTAATGGGTCCATTCATCACCAGAGGACCACCTGGGGAACTGCTGCCCAGTCTGCACACAGAGATCACCAGCCTAGGAAGATGATTGCCTCCTACTGAGACAAGTGTAATGGGTCCCTCCATCACCAGAGGACCACCTGGGGAACTGCTGCCCAGTCTGCACACAGAGATCACCAGCCTAGGGAGATGATTGCCTCCTGCTGAGACTAGTGTAATGGGTCCATCCATCACTAAAGGACCTCCTGGGGAGCCGCTGCCCAGTCTGCACACAGAGATCACCAGCCTAGGGGGGTGTTTGCCTCCTACTGAGATGATTGTAATCAGTCCCTCCATCACCAGAGGACCACCTGAGGAACTGCTGCACAGTCCGCATACAGATATCACCAGCCTAGGGAGATGATTGCCTCCTGCTGAGACTGGTGTAATGGGTCCATCCATCACCAGAGGAATGTCTGGCGAACTGCTGTCCAGTCTGCACACAGATATCATCAGCCTAGGGAGATGACTGTCTCCTGCTGGGACTCGTGTAATGGGTCTATCCATCACCAGAGGACCATATGGGGAACTGCTGCCCAGTCTGCGCACAGAGAGTACCAGCCTATGGATATGATTGCCTACTGCTGAGACTAGTGTAATGGGTCCATCCATCACCAGAGGACCACGCGGGGAACTGCTGCCCAGTCTGCACACACAGAGATCACCAGCCTAGGGACATGATTGCCTCCTGCTAAGACTAGTGTAATGGGTCCATCCTTCACCAGAGGACCACCTGGGGTGCTGCTGCCCAGTCTGCATACAGAGATCACCAGCCTAGGGAGATGATTGCCTCATGCTGGGACTAGAGTAATGGGCCCATCCATCACCAGAGGACCGTCTGGCAAACTGCTGCTCAGTCTGCACACATAGATCACCAGCCTAGGGAGATGATTGCCTGCTGCTGAAACTAGTATATTTGGTCCTTCCATCACAAGAGAACCACCTGGGGAGCTGCTGCCCAGTCTGCACACAGAGATCACCAGCCTAGGGAGATGATTGCCTCCTACTGAGACTGGTGTAATGGGTCATTCCATCACCAGAGGACTGACCGCCTGGGGAATGCTGCCCAGTCTGCACACAGAGATCACCAGCCTAGGGAGATCCTGCTGAGACTAGTGTAATGGGTCCATCCATCACCAGAGGACCGCCTGGGGAACTGCTGCCCAGTCTGCACGCAGAGATCACCAGCCTAGGGAGATGATTGCCTCCAGCTGAGACTAGTGTAATGGGTCCATCCATCACCAGAGTACCACCTGGGGAGCTGTTACCCAGACTGCCCACAGAGATCACCAGTCTAGGGAGATGATTGCCTCCTACTGAGACGAGTGTAATGGGTCCCTCCATCACCAGAGGACCACCTGGGGAACTGCTGCCCAGTCTGCACACAGAGATAACCAGCCTAGGGAGATGATTGCCTCCTGCTGAGACTTGTGTAATGGGTCCACCCATCACCAGAGGGCCGTCTGGCGAACAGCTGTCCAGTCTGCACACAGATATCACCACCCTAGGGAGATGATTGCCTCCTGCTGAGACTATTGTAATGGGTCCATCCATCACCAGAGGACCACCTGGGGAAATGCTGCCCAGTCTGCACGGAGAGAAATCACCAGCCTAGGGAGATGATTGCCTCCTGCTGAGACTAGTCTAATGGGTCCATCCATCACCAGAGGACGACCTGTGGAACGGCTGCCCTGTCAGCACACAGAGATCACCAGCCGAGGGAGATGATTGCCTCCTGCTGAGACTAGTGTAATGGGCCTATCCATCACCAGAGGACGACCTGTGGAACTGCTGCCCAGTCTGCACACAGATATCATCATCCTAGGGAGATGACTGTCTCCTGCTGAGACTAGTGTAATGGGTCCATCCATCACCACAGGACCATCTGGTGAAAGCTGTCAAGTCTCATCACCAGAGGACCGCCAGGGAAACTGCTGCCCAGTCTGCACGCAGAGATCACCAGCATATGGAGATGATTGCCTCCTGCTGAGACTAGTGTAATGGGCCAATCCATCACAGGAGAACCACCTGGGGAACTGCTGCCCAGTCAGCACACAGAGATCACCAGCCTAGGGAGATGACTGCCTCCTGCTGAGAATAGTGTAAAGGGTCAATCCATCACCAGAGCGCCACCTGAGAACTTCTGCCTAGTCTGCACACAGAGATCACCAGCCTAGGGAGATGATTGCCTCCTGCTGAGACTAGTTTATTGGGTCCATCCAACACCAGAGAACCACCTGGGGAGCTGCTGCCCAGTCTGCACACAGAGATCACCAACCTAGGGAGATGATTGCCTCCTTCTGATACTCGTGTAATGTGTCCTTCCATCACCAGAGAACCACCTGGGCAATACTGCTCAGTCTGAGATCACCAGCCTATGGAGATGATTGCCTCCTACTGGGTCTAGTGGAATGGATCCATCCATCAAAAGAGGACCGCCTGGGGAACTGCTGCCCAGTCTGCACACAGAGATCACCAGCCTAGGGAGATGATTGCCTCCTACTAAGACTAGTGTAATGGGTCCATCCATCACCAGAGGACTTCCTGGGGAACTGCTGCCCAGTCTGCACACAGAGATCACCAGCCTAGGGAGATGATTGCCTCCTGCTCAGACTAGTGTAATGGGTCCATCCATCACCAGAGGACCAGCTGTGGAATTGATTCCCAGTCTGCACACAGAGATCACCAGCCTAGGGAAATGATTGCCTCCTGCTGAGACTAGTGTAATCGCCCCATCCATCACCAGTGGACCACCTAGGTAGCTGCTGCCCAGTCTGCATATGGATATCACCAGCCTAGGGAGATGATTGCCTCCTGCTGAGACTAGTGTAATGGGTCAATCCATCACCAGAGCACCACCAGAGAACTTCTGCCCAGTCTGCACACAGAGATCACCAGCCTAAGGAGATGACTGCCTCCTGCTGAGACTAGTGTTATGGGTCAATCCATCACCAGAGCGCCACCGGAGAACTTCTGCCTAGTCTGCACACAGAGATCGCCAGCCTAGGGAGATGATTGCCTCCTGCTGAGACTAGTGTAATGGGCCCATCCATCACCAGAGGACCACCTGGGGAGCTGCTGCCCAGTCTGCACACAGAGATCACCAGCCTAGGGAGATGATTGCCTCCTGCTGAGACTAGTGTAATGGGCCCATCCATCACCAGAGGACCACCTGGGGAACTGCTGCCCAGTCTGCACACAGAAATCACCAGCTTAGCGAGATGATTGCCTCCTGCTGAGACTAGGGTAATGGGTCCATCCATCACCAGAGAACCGCCTGGGAAGCTGTTGCCAGACTGCACAAAGAGAAATCACCAGCCTAGGGAGATGATTGCCTCACGCTGAGACTAGTGTAATGGGCCCATCCATCACCAGAGGACCACCTGGAGAGCTGCTCCCCAGTCGGCATGCATAGGGACCACCAGCCTAGGGAGATGAGTGCCTCCTGCTGAGACTAGTGTAATGGGTCCATCCATCACCAGAGGACCACCTGGGGAGCTGCTGCCCAGTCTGCACACAGAGATCACCAGCCTAGGGAGATGATTGCCTGCTGCTGAGACTAGTATATTGGGTCCTTCCATCACAAGAGAACCACCTGGGGAGCTGCTGCCCAGTCTGCACACAGAGATCACCAGCCTGGGGAGATGATTGCCTCCTACTGAGACTGGTGTAATGGGTCATTCCATCACCAGAGGACTGACCGCCTGGGGAATGCTGCCCAGTCTGCACACAGAGATCACCAGCCTAGGGAGATCCTGCTGAGACTAGTGTAATGGGTCCATCCATCACCAGAGGACCGCCTGGGGAACTGCTGCCCAGTCTGCACACAGAGATCACCAGCCTACGGAGATAATTGCCTCCTACTGAGACTAGTGTAATGGGCCGATCCATCACCAGTGGACCACCCAATGAACTGCTGCCCAGTCCACATGCAGAGATCACCAGCCTACGGAGATGATTGCCTCCTACTGAGACTAGTGTAATGGGTCAATCCATCACCAGAGGACCAGCCGCCTGGGGAACTGCTGCCCAGTCTGCACATAGATATCACCAGCCTAGGGAGATGATTGCCTCCTGCTGACACTAGTGTAATGGGCCCATCCATCACCAGTGGACCACCCAATGAACTGCTGCCCAATCTACATGCAGAGATCACCAGCCTAGGGAGATGATTGCCTCCTGCTGAGACTAGTGTAATGGGTCCATCCATCACCAGAGGACCACCTGGAGAACTGCTGCCAAGTCTACACGCAGTGATCACCAGCCTAGGGAGATGATTGCCTCCTGCTGGCACTAGTGTAATGGGTCCATCCAATTGGACATTTCAAGCTCTTGACATTTCAAGGACGTAATTGTTTACAACCACGTGTGTGCCGTCATTAACCGAATACTTCTCTTTAAGTGCACCATGAAAAACCGAACATTAGCTTCCGTAAGACCTGCATTTCTTGATGCTATGGAGCATTAGTCTATGTATTCTAAAGTTCCGTTTGGTCTCTCCCCTAGAGTTGGTGGTGGGAAGACTTTGAATTCTCCTGACATTTCGGTGGGCATGTATCAGCCCCGCATATAATATACTCAAGTGTGTCGGAACACATAGAATTGCTACACAACACTAAGAAAAGTATGCAGTAACTTTCTACGGTTAACGTGAGTAAGAGGTCACACCATAGGAATGTATAGTTATCAGGCAATTACACCTTGTCGTGTCTGTTAAGTTGTGTGTCCCGAGGACGGGGCGTACCTGTATCTCCAGAAGTCTTGCGTGCCGAGGTAGCCAGGTCGTGGTAGAGGTAGACACGTAGCTGATGAAGTCTTCGCAAATGAAGAGTAGCGACGCAAAGAACCAACCCCGGACCCGTCCTGTAATACAGGATTGAACTGGGGCCAGCTCCTGACGCCACGAATGACACTTCCCAATATTAACGTGGCGTCAGAACAGTGCAAGCACTGACTGGGAAGGTCGTAGATGTTTCTGGCAGGTACCGGCAAAATCTCCCAAGCAGCTATCCAGGATAGTGAGTGTACAAAGTAGCCAGTACTGGTAAGCGGAGAGTCCAAGGTACCAATGCCGGTAAGCAAAGAGTCTATGGTACAGGTACAGGTAAGCAGTGGGTCCAAGGTACCAATGCAGGGGAGCTGGAGAAGCAGACCAGGACCACAGGAGACTCAGCAGGAGGTGGGCAACTCAGGCAAGAATGGAAGCAGGAAGATACCCCAAGGAAACAGACCAGCGTACACAAGAAGACAGGTAAGGGAAGGGAAGGGAAGGGGAGGCCAGGCAAGGGTAGGGGCAGGAAGGACACAGCCCAGGCACAGGATCAGGACCCAAGAACCTCAGAACCAGGGAGCGATGCGGAAGGGAACCAACCGCGTTGAGACGCGATGGGAAAACAATTCGGATCGCTTAAGTAGCGGTCCTGCGTGAAAACGAGGCTTGAACCGCGCTGCAATGCGCATGCGCGAATGGATGTCGCCGCGCGAACGAGGCTTGGAACGCAAACCCGTTCGAACGGCTGCGTGAACGACACCCGTGCCCCACACGGGCCAGAACAGAGCAAATCCGCCGGGGAAATGTGCCCGGGGCGGCGCGTCGTCTCCACATTCTGAGACATGGGTAGAGCCGCCAGGAACCAGCACGCCCCCCAGAGTCCCGCCGCCCAGCACAGGTAGGTGTCCTAACACTATGCTCCCCACCAGAAAGACCCGGAGCACCCGGTTTCCAGGGATTTCTACGAAAAAATTCCCGTAGTAGACGGGGGGCATGAATGTTCACACAAGGTTCCCAAGTCCGATCACAAGCGGGGTAACCCTTCCAGTCCACCAAAAATTGAAGCCTACCCCGGAAGAAACGGGAGTCACAAATCTCCTGCACCTCAAATTCCGGAGTGCCTCCCACATCAATGGCCGTGGGTCGAGAATGCGAACGACCGTACGGATCAGACCGAAACGGTTTAAAGAGAGACACATGGAAGACGGGGTGAATCCGCCAAGACTGCGGCAAATCCAACTTGAATGCCACAGAGGAGATTCGTCTGATCACCCGGAAAGGTCCCAGAAAACGGGGTGCTAATTTAGTCGGGAGATTGTGTACAGGTAAATTCTTGGAAGAGAGCCATACCATGTCCCCAACCTGGAAAGCTGGCTCACTACTCCTTCTCCTATCAGCCTGTGCCTTCATACTTTCACATGCCTTGGCGAGAGCAACTGTGGCCTGGATCTGATTCTTCTGGATATCAGCAACCATCTGATCCGCGGAAGGAACTGTACTGGAAGGAACAGGATGAAATGGAATCAACCTGGGATGAAGACCCGAGGAACAATAAAAAGGACTCATTCCAGTGGCTGAGTGTTTAGAATTGTTATAAGCCACCTCAGCTAGATCCAGATGTTTTGCCCAGTTGGATTGAGAAGCATTGGAAAAACAGCGTAAGTATTGCTCCAAAGTCTGATTTGTCCGCTCAGTCAGGCCATTGGATTGTGGATGATAGCCGGAACTGAGAGCACGCTGGACACCCAAGTGACGGCAAAGTTGCTTCCAAAAGGCAGAAATGAACTGAGACCCACGGTCTGAAATAATCTTCTCAGGAAGTCCATGTAAACGATAAACAGAATGTAAAAAGGCCTGAGCCATACTACCGGCTGAAGGTACCTTCCGGAATGGAATGAAATGGGCTAGCTTAGAAAAACAATCGATGACCACCATGATGCATGTATATTCTTCCGAGGGAGGGAGGTCCACAATAAAATCGGTGGCGATAGTATGCCAAGGATATGGTGCTCTCTCGGTGGGTTGGAGAAGTCCAATAGGTTTCTTTCGTGGAATCTTGACCTGGGCACACACTGGGCAACATTCCACATATTCTCTTGTCTGCCTAGCCCATCCTGGCCACCAAAATTGGCGAGAAATCAGTTCCTGAGTGGATCGAATGCCGCGATGTCCCCCAATCTTGGAATCGTGTAATGCTTGCAGGACGGCAGTGCGAAGTACCTCAGTGGGGAGGTATAACCGATTGTGAAAGAAGAGTAGGCCACCGTTCTCCCTAATTGAAGGGTGTTGGAGAAGTAAGGAATACTTGGGATCCTTTTGAGTGTCCTGTAGGATGGTATCCAAGCATTGAGATATAACCAACAAGAAGTGTTTGGAAGGAAGTAATTGTTGAGCTCGATGATCTAGTTCAACGTTGTTCTCCAGGGAGCGAGAAAGAGCGTCGGCCTTCATATTGCGTGACTGAGGGATGTAGGAAATCGTGAAATCAAATTGGGAAAAGAACAAGGCCCAACGAGCCAAACGAGAAGTACGACACTGTAAGGAGCGTAGATACTGTAGGTTCCGGTGATCAGTGCGTACTTCCACTGTGAATCTTCCCCCCAGAAGATGGTGACGCCATTCCTCAAATGCAACCTTTATGGCCAATAGCTCCTTTTCTATGATTGCATAATTTCGTTCGCTGGATGTTAACTTCCGGGAATAATAGGCAACAGGAACCTCCAATCCTGTCTGTGGATCGTCTTGAAGAAGGACAGCCCCAACAGCAAAATCGGAAGCATCTGCCTCCACGATGAATGGCCTGGTCTCATCAGGATGATGTAAAATCGGGGAAGTACTGTATGCCTCCTTCAGTCTCTTGAAAGCACTGGTTGCTGTTGCAGTCCATCTGAACGGAGTCTTGTTGCTGGTCAGATCTGACAAAGGCGCGGTTACTTCCGAATAGGCAGGTATGAAACGCCGGTAAAAATTGGCGAATCCTAAGAAACGCTGAAGAGATTTCAGATCGTAAGGTTGTCTCCACTCCTGAATCGCCCGTACCTTGGCAGGATCCATGTGTATTCCGGATTCACTAATAACATATCCAAGAAATTCGATACTACTCTGATGAAAGTGACATTTCTCAGCCTTGGCATATAAGTGATTGTGATGTAACCGACCAAGAACCTCCTTCACATGACGAGGATGTTCCTCTTTCTCTTTGGAGAATATCAAAATATCATCGAGATATACCCATACGGACACACCTATTAAATCCGAGAAAATGTCGTCCATTAGACGCTGAAAAACGGCTGGAGCGTTGCACAGACCAAACGGCATAACACGATACTCAAAATGCCCTGCTGGGGTCTTAAAGGCCGTTTTCCATTCATCGCCCGGCTTGATACGTACTAAATGGTATGCCCCTCGGAGATCCAATTTAGAAAATATACGGGCATTCCGCAAAGACTCCATAATGTTGCGTATCAAGGGCAACGGATATCGATCCTTTCGTGTGATGTCATTCAATTGCCTATAGTCCACACAAGGCCGTAAAGTGCCCTCCTTCTTTTTCACAAAGAACAAAGGGAATCCCGCAGGTGACTTAGAAGGTGTTATATAACCTTTCTGAAGACAGTCATCCAAATATTCTTGCAGGACCTCTCTCTCGTGAGGTGATAATGAATACAATTTGCCATGAGGAATTACAGCATCGGGTAGTAGTTCTATGGCACAATCAAAGTCTCTGTGAGGTGGCAAAGGAATGGTACCAGGTTCAGAAAATACCTCATGGTAATCGTTGTAGTCGGAGGGTACCGAAGACAAGGTACACACTTGGAGCGATCCTGATCCTTCTGTCTGAGTGGCAATAGTGGAAGATCCGGTACTGGGTCCGAAGGTGTTACACTCCCGACTACATCGATTGGAAGCGAAGGTCAGGTTACGGGAAGCCCAATCAATAATGGGGTTATGATGTAATAGCCACGGTAACCCCAGAATTATCGGGTATGAGGGTGATTTAATCACATCAAGAGAAATCAGTTCGTGGTGTTCAGCTATCTGTAATTGTAGTATTCCGGTATGTTGGCGAACCGGACCGGAGGCCAAAGGGGTTCCATCGATTACCTCCACCAGGGTAGCACAATCCTTATCAAGCAGGGGTATCCCGTTCTTCTTGGAAAATTCAAAGTCCACATAATTACCTGAGGCTCCACAATCCAGAAGACCCAATACAATCACTGAATTACTCTGCCAGGTAACCCGGATCTGAAGAGCCATAAGGGCCACCGGAGTCATGGGTGGATGGGTCGTCACAGGAATGGGAAGGACTGAAGAGATCGAAGGGCCTGTCACTGCCTTCCTCCGTTGCGACAGGCCTCTTAGTTTTCCGCCTTCTTGATTGGTCGCAATGGACAAGCACTGAGGAAATGTCCGGCAGTACCACAATACAAACAAAGACGGAGACTTCTCCTGCGTCTTTTCTCAGCCTCCGATAATGGTCCTCTGAGTGCTCCTAGCTGCATAGGTTCTAGACCCATCTCCGAACTGACAGGTGCGCCTCCAGCCTGAGGAAGTGGTCGAGGAAGGAACCTCTCTAACCGACGTCTCTCACCTCTTCGTTCGGCCAGGCGATGATCAATACGTAGGACCTGCTCCTGGAGTAACGGCAGAGTCTCAGGTTCGGGTATGTGAAGCAACTCGTCCTTGTATTCTTCTCTTAGGCCGCGTCTGAACAGAGTCTTTTGCGTTACTTCGGGCCATTGAGAGTCCGTAGCCAATTGACGGAACCGACTTATATAAGTGATAATATCACTGGATCCTTGTTTCAAATCCATCAACTGATTCTGTGCCGTAACTGCCAAATTGGGAGACTGGAATACCTCCAAAAATGCTTTCTCAAATGCCACAAAATCATTAAGAATGGGACTGTTAGCCGATACCAAGGGAGAAGCCCAAGCCAAGGCACTTCCTGTTAGGTTTCCCAAGATGTAGCCAATCTTAGCCTTTTCTTGTGTGAAATGTGATGCCCGGAACAAAAAATGTATCTTGCAATGGTTGCAGAATTCTGCCACACGTCTAGGATCACCATCAAACTTCATGGGTGCGGTAGAAGCCATTGGTGTCTCCGCATGTGGAATAACAGGGGTTCCTTGCATGACCATCTGGCGGAGATTTAGATTCTCCTGGCGTAATACCGCCATTTCCGCTCTTAAGGCTCTAACTTCGTCATGGATCTCCTGGGATTCCTCCATCTCCGTCTCAGAACTGGGGATAAGGCGTCTCAATCTGTTAAGTTGTGTGTCCCGAGGACGGGGCGTACCTGTATCTCCAGAAGTCTTGCGTGCCGAGGTAGCCAGGTCGTGGTAGAGGTAGACACGTAGCTGATGAAGTCTTCGCAAATGAAGAGTAGCGACGCAAAGAACCAACCCCGGACCCGTCCTGTAATACAGGATTGAACTGGGGCCAGCTCCTGACGCCACGAATGACACTTCCCAATATTAACGTGGCGTCAGAACAGTGCAAGCACTGACTGGGAAGGTCGTAGATGTTTCTGGCAGGTACCGGCAAAATCTCCCAAGCAGCTATCCAGGATAGTGAGTGTACAAAGTAGCCAGTACTGGTAAGCGGAGAGTCCAAGGTACCAATGCCGGTAAGCAAAGAGTCTATGGTACAGGTACAGGTAAGCAGTGGGTCCAAGGTACCAATGCAGGGGAGCTGGAGAAGCAGACCAGGACCACAGGAGACTCAGCAGGAGGTGGGCAACTCAGGCAAGAATGGAAGCAGGAAGATACCCCAAGGAAACAGACCAGCGTACACAAGAAGACAGGTAAGGGAAGGGAAGGGAAGGGGAGGCCAGGCAAGGGTAGGGGCAGGAAGGACACAGCCCAGGCACAGGATCAGGACCCAAGAACCTCAGAACCAGGGAGCGATGCGGAAGGGAACCAACCGCGTTGAGACGCGATGGGAAAACAATTCGGATCGCTTAAGTAGCGGTCCTGCGTGAAAACGAGGCTTGAACCGCGCTGCAATGCGCATGCGCGAATGGATGTCGCCGCGCGAACGAGGCTTGGAACGCAAACCCGTTCGAACGGCTGCGTGAACGACACCCGTGCCCCACACGGGCCAGAACAGAGCAAATCCGCCGGGGAAATGTGCCCGGGGCGGCGCGTCGTCTCCACATTCTGAGACGTGGGTACAGCCGCCAGGAACCAGCACGCCCCCCAGAGTCCCGCCGCCCAGCACAGGTAGGTGTCCTAACAGTGTCATAGACTTAATATTTGTCTAATAGTCATGTATCTCGATATCCATTATAGATCTGGGAGATCAATTTGATTTTTCAAAATAGTTCACAAGAGGACGTGATACAGAGGACATTGGAGCGTAACGTTAGAACTACTCAAACTCTGAATTTTTGAGCTTGCTGGACCATTCCCAAGATTCACTACCACAATGTAAGATACTCCTTTCATTTATCCACTCACTAATGGTCTCTTTTCTCCCCTTTCCCTTTCTGGTTCTCTGTGTTTGAATTATTTCCTCTGCTCTCTCCGCTTGCTTCTTCTCCCCCGTTATATTTGCCTTGCTCTTAATGTTAGAGGGCACCTGTGTAGGTGCATCGAGCCACGACGGAGGTAATAAATATGTTCCTTTTTTGAAACCTATCTGGTATTGAAGAATCAATAACAGGGTCTATGGTAATAGAGCTAGTACTGCTGTCTTGTAACCCAATGGTATAGCGAATTAATGTTGCTGCACATTTGATACATGAGCTAACGATAAGCTTTATATAGTGCTTAAATTCAATTGATTAAACTGCACTTTATAATTATAAAATCAGAAATTGATATTCTACTACATTTACCGCTATCTTACAGGGAGAACCATCTGATGAAGCGCTCGGATTAGGACTCTTGGAAAGATTACAATGGAAATCCTGTGAAATTAACACACAGATTCTAACTTGTGTAACAATTTGTTTATGCAAGATGTTATGAAGTTTTGTCACGCTGTGTTGTGTTGTTTATCCTTTTTTCGATTATGCCCCTGAAGAATTTCCACAGAATAAAACCCTAGTCAGGAAAGAAACATGTTGGGCTTATTTTAGATTAATGTTTTTAAAAAAACTTTTTATAAAAAATCTTTTTTGTGTGTATGAATGAAAAAAGTTCTCATGAGTGAGTATGATTGGTATGACTGTCAAGAGTGGGTGAACAGTGAAACAAATACATCTTTTATGTGATCACTTATGTATAGGTCCGTACGTTTTTAGATCTTTTTTGCATGCACGAGATCCAATTACGGAAATACGCTTTGTCGGCTTTGCATAGTGTGGCTTTTCTGCACGACTGGTGTTTTAACAAAAAGTTTTTTGTATTGAAAATTTTGTATAATGCTCCCTCTCTCCTGATTAAACTTAAGAGGGGTTGTATGAATTGTTTTTCTATCAAACTGATATAATGCACATGCGTTTGAAATAAATCTCGCTTCTTATGAAAAAGATATTAATTCTGGGTCCTAGTTTACTGAGCTATTTCTGCTTGCTGATGTGGTATCAGTGATCAGAGCATGAAAGTTGGTTCTTAATCACCCTGGTATGGTAGCGGTACCTGTTTGGAGTCACAAGTTTGTTTGTTTTTTTACATGGGTTCTGCCCTTTATGTGAGGGTCCATTTGTGACTTTCCCTTCTCCCCTCAACCTCCTTGTGTTTTTTGCTGATGGGTCCATCCATCACCAGAGGACCGCCTGGGGAACTGCTGCCCAGTCTGCACACAGCGATCACCAGACTAGGGAGATGATTGCCTCCTGCTGAGACTAGTGTAATGGGTCCATCCATCACCAGAGAACCGCCTGGGGAACTGCTGCCCAGTCTGCACACAGAGGTCACCAGTCTAGGGAGATGATTGCCTCCTGCTGAGACTAGTGTATAGGGTCCATCCATCACCAGAGGACCACCTGGGGAACTGCTGCCCAGTCTGCACACAGAGGTCACCAGCCTAGGGAGATGATTTCCTCACGCTGAGACTAGTGTAATGAGCCCATCCATCACCAGAGAACCACATGGGCAATACTGCTCAGTCTGAGATCACCAGCCTATGGAGATGATTGCCTCCTACTGGGTCTAGTGGAATGGATCCATCCATCAAAAGAGGACCGCCTGGGGAACTGCTGCCCAGTCTGCATACAGATATCACCAGCCTAGGGAGATGATTGCCTCCTGCTGAGACTAGTGTAATGGGTCCATCCATCACCAGAGGACCGTCTGGCGAACTGCTGTCCAGTCTGCACACAGATATCACCAGCCTAGGGAGATGATTGCCTCCTGCTGAGACTAGTGTAATGGGTCCATCCATCACCAGAGGACCACCTGGGGAACTGCTGCCCAGTCTGCACGCAGAGAGATCACCAGCCTAGGGAGATGATTGCCTCCTGCTGAGACTAGTGTAATGGGTCCATCCATCACTAAAGGACCTCCCGGGGAGCTGCTGCCCAGTCTGCACACAGAGATCACCAGCCTAGGGGGATGTTTGCCTCCTACTGAGATGAGTGTAATGGGTCCCTCCATCACCAGAGGACCACCCGAGGAACTGCTGCCCAGTCTGCATACAGATATCACCAGCCTAGGGAGATGATTGCCTCCTGCTGAGACTAGTGTAATGGGTCCATCCATCACCAGAGGACCACCTGGGGAACTGCTGCCCAGTCTGCACGCAGAGAGATCACCAGCCTAGGGAGATGATTATCTCCTGCTGAGACTGGTGTAATGGGTCCATCCATCACTAGAGGACCTCCTGGGGAGTCGCTGACCAGTCTGCCCACAGAGATCACCAGCCTAGGGAGATGATTGCCTCCTCCTGAGACTAGTGCAATGGGCCTATCCATCACCAGAGGACCTCCTGTGGAGCTGCTGCCCAGTCTGCAAACAGATATCAGCCTAGGGAGATGATTGCCTCCTGCTGAGACTAGTGTAATGGGCCCATCCATCACCGGAGAACCGCCTGGGGAACTGCTGCCTAGTCAGCACACAGAGGTCACCAGCCTAGGGAGGTGACTGCCTCCTGCTGAGACTAGTGTAATGGGTAAATCCATCACCAGAGCACCAGCAGAGAACTTCTGCCCAGTCTGCACACAGAGATCACCAGCCTAGGGAGATGACTGCCTCCTGCTGAGACTAGTGTAATGGGTCAATCCATCACCAGAGCGCCACCTGAGAACTTCTGCCTAGTCTGCACACAGAGATCACCAGCCTAGGGAGATGATTGCCTCCTGCTGAGACTAGTGTAAGGGGTCCATCCATCACCAGGGAACCGCCTGGGGAGCTGCTGCCCAGTCTGTTTGCATAGAGACCACCAGCCTAGGGAGATGATTGCCTCCTGCTGGGACTAGTGTAATGGGTCCAACCATCACCAGAGCGCCACCGGAGAACTTCTGCCCAGTCTGCACACAGAGATAACCAGCCTAGGGAGATGACTGCCTCCTGCTGAGACTCGTGTAATAGGTCAATCCATCAACAGAGCACCAACAGAGAACTTCTCCTTAGTCTGCACGCAGAGATCACCAGCCTAAGGAGAAGATTGCCTCTTGCTGGGACTAATGTAATGGGTCCATCCATCACCAGAGGACCGACCGCCTGGGGAGCTGCTGCCCAGTCTGCACACAGAGATCACCAGCCTAGGGAGAAGATTGCCTCCTGCTGGCACTAGTGTAATGGGCCCATCCATCACCAGAGGACCACCCAGGGAACTACTGCCCAGTCTGCACACAGAGATCACCAGCCTAGTGAGATGATTGCCTCCTGCTAAGACTACTGTAATGGGTCCATCCATCACTAGAGGAGCACCTGGGGAACTGCTGCCAAGTCTACACGCAGTGATCACCAGCCTAGGGAGATGATTGCCTCCTGCTGAGACTATTGTATTGGGTCCATCCATCACCAAAGGACCACCTGGGGAACGGCTGCCCAGTCTGCACACAGAGACCACCAGCCTAGGGAGATGATTGCTTCCTGCTGAGACTAGTGTAATGGGTCCATCCATCACCAGAGGACCGCCTGGGGAACTGCTGCCCAGTTTTCACACAGAGATCACCAGCCTAGGGAGATGATTGCCTCCTGCTGAGAGGAGTGTAATGGGTCCATCCATCACCAGAGGACCGCCTGGGAAACTGCTGCCCAGTCTGCACACAGAGATCACCAGCATAGGGAGATGATTGCCTCCTGCTGAGACTAGTGTAATGGGTACATCCATCACCAGAGGACCACCTGGAGAGCTGCTGCCCAGTCTGCACACAGAGATCACCAGCCTAGCGAGATGATTGCCTCCTGCTGAGACTAGTGTATTGGGTCCATCCATCACGAGAGGACCGCCTGGGGAACTGCTGCCCAGTCTGCTCAGAGAGACCACCAGCCTAGGGTGATGATTGCCTCCTGTTGCGACTAGTGTAATGGGTCCATCCATCACCAGAGGACCACCTGGGGAGCTGCTGCCCAGTCTGCACACAGAGACCACCAGCCGAGGGAGATGATTGCCTCCTGCTGAGACTAGTGTAATGGGTCCATCCATCACTAAAGGACCTCCCGGGGAGCTGCTGCCCAGTCTGCACACAGAGATCACCAGCCTAGGGGGATGTTTGCCTCCTACTGAGATGAGTGTAATGGGTCCCTCCATCACCAGAGGACCACCCGAGGAACTGCTGCCCAGTCTGCATACAGATATCACCAGCCTAGGGAGATGATTGCCTCCTGCTGAGACTAGTGTAATGGGTCCATCCATCACCAGAGGACCACCTGGGGAACTGCTGCCCAGTCTGCACGCAGAGAGATCACCAGCCTAGGGAGATGATTATCTCCTGCTGAGACTGGTGTAATGGGTCCATCCATCACTAGAGGACCTCCTGAGGAGTCGCTGCCCAGTCTGCAAACAGATATTAGCCTAGGGAGATGATTGCCTCCTGCTGAGACTAGTGTAATGGGCCCATCCATCACCGGAGAACCGCCTGGGGACCTGCTGCCTAGTCAGCACACAGAGGTCACCAGCCTAGGGAGATGACTGCCTCCTGCTGAGACTAGTGTAATGGGTAAATCCAACACCAGAGCACCAGCAGAGAACTTCTGGCCAGTCTGCACACAGAGATCACCAGCCTAGGGAGATGACTGCCTCCTGCTGAGACTAGTGTAATGGGTCAATCCATCACCAGAGCGCCACCTGAGAACTTCTGCCTAGTCTGCACACAGAGATCACCAGCCTAGGGAGATGATTGCCTCCTGCTGAGACTAGTGTAAGGGGTCCATCCATCACCAGGGAACCGCCTGGGGAGCTGCTGCCCAGTCTGTGTGCATAGAGACCACCAGCCTAGGGAGATGATTGCCTCCTGCTGGGACTAGTGTAATGGGTCCAACCATCACCAGAGCGCCACCGGAGAACTTCTCCTTAGTCTGCACACAGAGATCACCAGCCTAGGGAGAAGATTGCCTCCTGCTGGCACTAGTGTAATGGGCCCATCCATCACCAGAGGACCACCCAGGGAACTACTGCCCAGTCTGCACACAGAGATCACCAGCCTAGTGAGATGATTGCCTCCTGCTAAGACTACTGTAATGGGTCCATCCATCACTAGAGGAGCACCTGGGGAACTGCTGCCAAGTCTACACGCAGTGATCACCAGCCTAGGGAGATGATTGCCTCCTGCTGAGACTATTGTATTGGGTCCATCCATCACCAAAGGACCACCTGGGGAACGGCTGCCCAGTCTGCACACAGAGACCACCAGCCTAGGGAGATGATTGCTTCCTGCTGAGACTAGTGTATTGGGTCCATCCATCACCAGAGGACCGCCTGGGGAACTGCTGCCCAGTTTGCACACAGAGATCACCAGCCTAGGGAGATGATTGCCTCCTGCTGAGAGGAGTGTAATGGGTCCATCCATCACCAGAGGACCGCCTGGGAAACTGCTGCCCAGTCTGCACACAGAGATCACCAGCATAGGGAGATGATTGCCTCCTGCTGAGACTAGTGTAATGGGTACATCCATCACCAGAGGACCACCTGGAGAGCTGCTGCCCAGTCTGCACACAGATATCACCAGCCTAGCGAGATGATTGCCTCCTGCTGAGACTAGTGTATTGGGTCCATCCATCACGAGAGGACCGCCTGGGGAACTGCTGCCCAGTCTGCTCAGAGAGACCACCAGCCTAGGGTGATGATTGCCTCCTGTTGCGACTAGTGTAATGGGTCCATCCATCACCAGAGGACCACCTGGGGAGCTGCTGCCCAGTCTGCACACAGAGACCACCAGCCGAGGGAGATGATTGCCTCCTGCTGAGACTATTGTATTGGGTCCATCCAACACCAGAGGACCGTCTGGGGAACTGCTGCCCAGTTTGCACACAAAGATCACCAGCCTAGGGAGATGATTGCCTCCTGCGTAGACTAGTGTAATGGGTCCATCCATCACCAGAGGACCGCCTGGGGAACGTCTGCCCAGTCAGCACAGAGAGACCACCAGCCTAGGGAGATGATTGCCTCCTGCTGAGACTAGTGTAATGGGTCCATCCATCACCAGAGGACCGCCTGGGGAACTGCTGCCCAGTCTGCACACAGAGATCACCAGCCTAGGGAGATGATTGCCTCCTGCTGAGACTAGTGTAATGGGTCCATCCATCACCAGAGGACCACCTGGGGAGCTGCTGCCCAGTCTGCACACAGAGACCACCAGTCTAGGGAGATGATTGCCTCCTGCTGAGACTAGTGTATAGGGTCCATCCATCACCAGAGGACCACCTGGGGAACTGCTGCCCAGTCTGCAGGCAGAGAGATCACCAGCCTAGGGAGATGATTGCCTCCTGCTGAGACTAGTGTAATGGGTCCATCCATCACTAAAGGACCTCCTGGGGAGCCGCTGCCCAGTCAGCACACAGAGGTCACCAGCCTAGGGAGATGACTGCCTCCTGCTGAGACTAGTGTAATGGGTAAATCCATCACCAGAGCACCAGCAGAGAACTTCTGCCCAGTCTGCACACAGAGATCACCAGCCTAGGGAGATGACTGCCTCCTGCTGAGACTAGTGTAATGGGTCAATCCATCACCAGAGTGCCACCTGAGAACTTCTGCCTAGTCTGCACACAGAGATCACCAGCCTAGGGAGATGATTGCCTCCTGCTGAGACTAGTGTAAGGGGTCAATCCATCACCAGGGAACCGCCTGGGGAGCTGCTGCCCAGTCTGTGTGCATAGAGACCACCAGCCTAGGGAGATGATTGCCTCCTGCTGGGACTAGTGTAATGGGTCCAACCATCACCAGAGCGCCACCGGAGAACTTCTGCCCAGTCTGCACACAGAGATAACCAGCCTAGGGAGATGACTGCCTCCTGCTGAGACTCGTGTAATAGGTCAATCCATCAACAGAGCACCAACAGAGAACTTCTCCTTAGTCTGCACGCAGAGATCACCAGCCTAAGGAGAAGATTGCCTCTTGCTGGGACTAATGTAATAGGTCCATCCATCACCAGAGGACCGACCGCCTGGGGAGCTGCTGCCCAGTCTGCACACAGAGATCACCAGCCTAGGGAGAAGATTGCCTCCTGCTGGCACTAGTGTAATGGGCCCATCCATCACCAGAGGACCACCCAGGGAACTACTGCCCAGTCTGCACACAGAGATCACCAGCCTAGTGAGATGATTGCCTCCTGCTAAGACTACTGTAATGGGTCCATCCATCACTAGAGGAGCACCTGGGGAACTGCTGCCAAGTCTACACGCAGTGATCACCAGCCTAGGGAGATGATTGCCTCCTGCTGAGACTATTGTATTGGGTCCATCCATCACCAAAGGACCACCTGGGGAACGGCTGCCCAGTCTGCACACAGAGACCACCAGCCTAGGGAGATGATTGCTTCCTGCTGAGACTAGTGTATTGGGTCCATCCATCACCAGAGGACCGCCTGGGGAACTGCTGCCCAGTTTGCACACAGAGATCACCAGCCTAGGGAGATGATTGCCTCCTGCTGAGAGGAGTGTAATGGGTCCATCCATCACCAGAGGACCGCCTGGGAAACTGCTGCCCAGTCTGCACACAGAGATCACCAGCATAAGGAGATGATTGCCTCCTGCTGAGACTAGTGTCATGGGTACATCCATCACCAGAGGACCACCTGGAGAGCTGGTGCCCAGTCTGCACACAGAGATCACCAGCCTAGCGAGATGATTGCCTCCTGCTGAGACTAGTGTCATGGGTACATCCATCACCAGAGGACCACCTGGAGAGCTGGTGCCCAGTCTGCACACAGAGATCACCAGCCTAAGGAGAAGATTGCCTCTTGCTGGGACTAGTGCAATGGGCCTATCCATCACCAGAGGACCTCCTGTGGAGCTGCTGCCCAGTCTGCAAACAGATATCAGCCTAGGGAGATGATTGCCTCCTGCTGAGACTAGTGTAATGGGCCCATCCATCACCGGAGAACCGCCTGGGGAACTGCTGCCTAGTCAGCACACAGAGGTCACCAGCCTAGGGAGATGACTGCCTCCTGCTGAGACTAGTGTAATGGGTAAATCCAACACCAGAGCACCAGCAGAGAACTTCTGGCCAGTCTGCACACAGAGATCACCAGCCTAGGGAGATGACTGCCTCCTGCTGAGACTAGTGTAATGGGTCAATCCATCACCAGAGCGCCACCTGAGAACTTCTGCCTAGTCTGCACACAGAGATCACCAGCCTAGGGAGATGATTGCCTCCTGCTGAGACTAGTGTAAGGGGTCCATCCATCACCAGGGAACCGCCTGGGGAGCTGCTGCCCAGTCTGTGTGCATAGAGACCACCAGCCTAGGGAGATGATTGCCTCCTGCTGGGACTAGTGTAATGGGTCCAACCATCACCAGAGCGCCACCGGAGAACTTCTGCCCAGTCTGCACACAGAGATCACCAGCCTAGGGAGAAGATTGCCTCCTGCTGGCACTAGTGTAATGGGCCCATCCATCACCAGAGGACCACCCAGGGAACTACTGCCCAGTCTGCACACAGAGATCACCAGCCTAGTGAGATGATTGCCTCCTGCTAAGACTACTGTAATGGGTCCATCCATCACTAGAGGAGCACCTGGGGAACTGCTGCCAAGTCTACACGCAGTGATCACCAGCCTAGGGAGATGATTGCCTCCTGCTGAGACTATTGTATTGGGTCCATCCATCACCAAAGGACCACCTGGGGAACGGCTGCCCAGTCTGCACACAGAGACCACCAGCCTAGGGAGATGATTGCTTCCTGCTGAGACTAGTGTATTGGGTCCATCCATCACCAGAGGACCGCCTGGGGAACTGCTGCCCAGTTTGCACACAGAGATCACCAGCCTAGGGAGATGATTGCCTCCTGCTGAGAGGAGTGTAATGGGTCCATCCATCACCAGAGGACCGCCTGGGAAACTGCTGCCCAGTCTGCACACAGAGATCACCAGCATAGGGAGATGATTGCCTCCTGCTGAGACTAGTGTAATGGGTACATCCATCACCAGAGGACCACCTGGAGAGCTGCTGCCCAGTCTGCACACAGATATCACCAGCCTAGCGAGATGATTGCCTCCTGCTGAGACTAGTGTATTGGGTCCATCCATCACGAGAGGACCGCCTGGGGAACTGCTGCCCAGTCTGCTCAGAGAGACCACCAGCCTAGGGTGATGATTGCCTCCTGTTGCGACTAGTGTAATGGGTCCATCCATCACCAGAGGACCACCTGGGGAGCTGCTGCCCAGTCTGCACACAGAGACCACCAGCCGAGGGAGATGATTGCCTCCTGCTGAGACTATTGTATTGGGTCCATCCAACACCAGAGGACCGTCTGGGGAACTGCTGCCCAGTTTGCACACAAAGATCACCAGCCTAGGGAGATGATTGCCTCCTGCGTAGACTAGTGTAATGGGTCCATCCATCACCAGAGGACCGCCTGGGGAACGTCTGCCCAGTCAGCACAGAGAGACCACCAGCCTAGGGAGATGATTGCCTCCTGCTGAGACTAGTGTAATGGGTCCATCCATCACCAGAGGACCGCCTGGGGAACTGCTGCCCAGTCTGCACACAGAGATCACCAGCCTAGGGAGATGATTGCCTCCTGCTGAGACTAGTGTAATGGGTCCATCCATCACCAGAGGACCACCTGGGGAGCTGCTGCCCAGTCTGCACACAGAGACCACCAGTCTAGGGAGAGGATTGCCTCCTGCTGAGACTAGTGTATAGGGTCCATCCATCACCAGAGGACCACCTGGGGAACTGCTGCCCAGTCTGCAGGCAGAGAGATCACCAGCCTAGGGAGATGATTGCCTCCTGCTGAGACTAGTGTAATGGGTCCATCCATCACTAAAGGACCTCCTGGGGAGCCGCTGCCCAGTCAGCACACAGAGGTCACCAGCCTAGGGAGATGACTGCCTCCTGCTGAGACTAGTGTAATGGGTAAATCCATCACCAGAGCACCAGCAGAGAACTTCTGCCCAGTCTGCACACAGAGATCACCAGCCTAGGGAGATGACTGCCTCCTGCTGAGACTAGTGTAATGGGTCAATCCATCACCAGAGCGCCACCTGAGAACTTCTGCCTAGTCTGCACACAGAGATCACCAGCCTAGGGAGATGATTGCCTCCTGCTGAGACTAGTGTAAGGGGTCAATCCATCACCAGGGAACCGCCTGGGGAGCTGCTGCCCAGTCTGTGTGCATAGAGACCACCAGCCTAGGGAGATGATTGCCTCCTGCTGGGACTAGTGTAATGGGTCCAACCATCACCAGAGCGCCACCGGAGAACTTCTGCCCAGTCTGCACACAGAGATAACCAGCCTAGGGAGATGACTGCCTCCTGCTGAGACTCGTGTAATAGGTCAATCCATCAACAGAGCACCAACAGAGAACTTCTCCTTAGTCTGCACGCAGAGATCACCAGCCTAAGGAGAAGATTGCCTCTTGCTGGGACTAATGTAATAGGTCCATCCATCACCAGAGGACCGACCGCCTGGGGAGCTGCTGCCCAGTCTGCACACAGAGATCACCAGCCTAGGGAGAAGATTGCCTCCTGCTGGCACTAGTGTAATGGGCCCATCCATCACCAGAGGACCACCCAGGGAACTACTGCCCAGTCTGCACACAGAGATCACCAGCCTAGTGAGATGATTGCCTCCTGCTAAGACTACTGTAATGGGTCCATCCATCACTAGAGGAGCACCTGGGGAACTGCTGCCAAGTCTACACGCAGTGATCACCAGCCTAGGGAGATGATTGCCTCCTGCTGAGACTATTGTATTGGGTCCATCCATCACCAAAGGACCACCTGGGGAACGGCTGCCCAGTCTGCACACAGAGACCACCAGCCTAGGGAGATGATTGCTTCCTGCTGAGACTAGTGTATTGGGTCCATCCATCACCAGAGGACCGCCTGGGGAACTGCTGCCCAGTTTGCACACAGAGATCACCAGCCTAGGGAGATGATTGCCTCCTGCTGAGAGGAGTGTAATGGGTCCATCCATCACCAGAGGACCGCCTGGGAAACTGCTGCCCAGTCTGCACACAGAGATCACCAGCATAAGGAGATGATTGCCTCCTGCTGAGACTAGTGTCATGGGTACATCCATCACCAGAGGACCACCTGGAGAGCTGGTGCCCAGTCTGCACACAGAGATCACCAGCCTAGCGAGATGATTGCCTCCTGCTGAGACTAGTGTATTGGGTCCATCCATCACGAGAGGACCGCCTGGGGAACTGCTGCCCAGTCTGCTCAGAGAGACCACCAGCCTAGGGTGATGATTGCCTCCTGTTGCGACTAGTGTAATGGGTCCATCCATCACCAGAGGACCACCTGGGGAGCTGCTGCCCAGTCTGCACACAGAGACCACCAGCCGAGGGAGATGATTGCCTCCTGCTGAGACTATTGTATTGGGTCCATCCAACACCAGAGGACCGTCTGGGGAACTGCTGCCCAGTCTGCACACAGAGATCACCAGCCTAGGGAGATGATTGCCTCCTGCGTAGACTAGTGTAATGGGTCCATCCATCACCAGAGGACCGCCTGGGGAACGTCTGCCCAGTCAGCACAGAGAGACCACCAGCCTAGGGAGATGATTGCCTCCTGCTGAGACTAGTGTAATGGGTCCATCCATCACCAGAGGACCGCCTGGGGAACTGCTGCCCAGTCTGCACACAGAGATCACCAGCCTAGGGAGATGATTGCCTCCTGCTGAGACTAGTGTAATGGGTCCATCCATCACCAGAGGACCACCTGGGGAGCTGCTGCCCAGTCTGCACACAGAGACCACCAGTCTAGGGAGATGATTGCCTCCTGCTGAGACTAGTGTATAGGGTCCATCCATCACCAGAGGACCACCTCGGGAACTGCTGCCCAGTCTGCAGGCAGAGAGATCACCAGCCTAGGGAGATGATTGCCTCCTGCTGAGACTAGTGTAATGGGTCCATCCATCACTAAAGGACCTCCTGCGGAGCCGCTGCCCAGTCTGCAAACAGAGATCACCAGCCTAGGGGGATGTTTGCCTCCTACTGAGATGAGTGTAATGGGTCCCTCCATCACCAGAGGACCACCCGAGGAACTGCTGCCCAGTCTGCATACAGATATCACCAGCCTAGGGAGATGATTGCCTCCTGCTGAGGCTAGTGTAATGGGTCCATCCATCACCAGAGGACCGTCTGGCGAACTGCTGTCCAGTCTGCACACAGATATCACCAGCCTAGGGAGATGATTGCCTCCTGCTGAGACTATTGTAATGGGTCCATCCATCACCAGAGGACCACCTGGGGAACTGCTACCCAGTCTGCACGCAGAGAGATCACCAGCCTAGGGAGATGATTGCCTCCTGCTGAGACTAGTGTAATGGATCCATCCATCACTAGAGGACCTCCTGGGGAGTCGCTGCCCAGTCTGCACACAGAGACCACCAGCCTAGGGAGATGATTGCCTCCTGCTGAGACTAGTGTAATGGGTCCATCCATCACTAGAGGACCTCCTGTGGAGTCGCTGCCCAGTCTGCACACAGAGATCACCAGCCTAGGGAGATGATTGCCTCCTGCTGAGACTAGTGTAATGGGTCCATCCATCACCAGAGGAACACCTGTGGAACAGCTGCGCTGTCAGCACACAGAGATCACCAGCCGAGGGAGATGATTGCCTCCTACTGAGACTAGTGCAATGGGCCTATCCATTACCAGAGGACCTCCTGTGGAGCTGCTGCCCAGTCTGCAAACAGATATCAGACTAGGGAGATGATTGCCTCTTGCTGAGACTAGTGTAATGGGCCCAACCATCACCGGAGAACCGCCTGGGGAACTGCTGCCCAGTCAGCACACAGAGGTCACCAGCCTAGGGAGATGACTGCCTCCTGCTGAGACTAGTGTAATGGGTCAATCCATCACCAGAGCACCAGCAGAGATCTTCTGCCGAGTCTGCACACAGAGATCACCAGCCTAGGGAGATGACTGCCTCCTGCTGAGACTAGTGTAATGGGTCAATCCATCACCAGAGCGCCACCTGAGAACTTCTGCCTAGTCTGCACACAGAGATCACCAGCCTAGGGAGATGACTGCCTCCTGCTGAGACTAGTGTAATGGGTCCATCCATCACCAGGGAACCGCCTGGGGAGCTGCTGCCCAGTCTGTGTGCATAGAGACCACCAGCCTAGGGAGATGATTGCCTCCTGCTGGGACTAGTGTAATGGGTCCAACCATCACCAGAGCGCCACCGGAGAACTTCTGCCCAGTCTGCACAGAGAGACCACCAGCCTAGGGAGTTGATTGCCTCCTGCTGAGACTAGTGTAATGGGTCCATCCATCACTAGAGGAGCACCTGGGGAGCTACTGCCCAGTCTGCACACAGAGACCACCAGCCTAGGGAGATGATTGCCTCCTGCTGGGACTAATGTAATGGGTCCATCCATCACCAGAGGACCGACCGCCTGGGGAGCTGCTGCCAAGTCTACACGCAGTGATCACCAGCCTAGGGAGATGATTGCCTCCTGCTGAGACTAGTGTATTGGGTCCATCCATCACCAAAGGACCACCTGGGGAACGGCTGCCCAGTCTGCACACAGAGACCACCAGCCTAGGGAGATGATTGCCTCCTGTTGCGACTAGTGTAATGGGTCCATCCATCACCAGAGGACCACCTGGGGAGCTGCTACCCAGTCTGCACACAGAGACCACCAGCCTAGGGAGATGATTGCCTCCTGCTGAGACTAGGGTAATGGGCCCATCCATCACCAGAGAACCGCCTGGGAAGCTGTTGCCAGACTGCACACAGAGAGATCACCAGCCTAGGGAGATGATTGCCTCACGCTGAGACTAGTGTAATGGGCCCATCCATCACCAGAGGACCACCTGGAGAGCTGCTCCCCAGTCGGCATGCATAGGGACCACCAGCCTAGGGAGATGAGTGCCTCCTGCTGAGACTAGTGTAATGGGTCCATTCATCACCAGAGGACCACCTGGGGAGCTGCTGCCCAGTCTGCACACAGAGATCACCAGCCTAGGGAGATGATTGCCTGCTGCTGAGACTAGTATATTGTGTCCATCGATCACAAGAGAACCACCTGGGGAGCTGCTGCCCAGTCTGCACACAGAGATCACCAGCCTACGGAGATGATTGCCTCCTACTGAGACTAGTGTAATGGGTCCATCCACCACCAGAGGACCAACCACCTGGGGAACTGCTGCCCAGTCTGCACATAGATATCACCAGCCTAGGGAGATGATTGCCTCCTGCTGAGACTAGTGTAATGGGCCCATCCATCACCGGTGGACCACCCAATGAACTGCTGCCCAGTCTGCACATAGATATCACCAGCCTAGGGAGATGATTGCCTCCTGCTGAGACTAGTGTAATGGGTCCATCCAATGGGACATTTCAAGCTCTTGACATTTCAAGGACGTAATTGTTTACAACCACGTGTGTGCCGTGATTAACCGAATACTTCTCTTTAAGTGCACCATGAAAAACGCGAACATTAGCTTCCGTAAGACCTGCATTTCTTGATGCTATGGAGCATTAGTCTATGTATTCTAAAGTTCCATTTGGTCTCTCCCGTAGAGTTGGTGGTGGGAAGACTTTGAATTCTCCTGACATTTCGGTGGGCATGTATCAGCCCCGCATATAATATACTCAAGTGTGTCGGAACACATAGAATTGCTACACAACACTAAGAAAAGTATGCAGTAACTTTCTACGTTTAACGTGAGTAAGAGGTCACACCATAGGAATTTATAGTTATCAGGCAATTACACCTTGTCGTGTCATAGACTTAATATTTGTCTAATAGTCATGTATCGCGATATCCATTAAAGATCTGGGAGATCAATTTGATTTTTCAAAATAGTTCACAAGAGGACGTGATACAGAGGACATTGGAGCGTAACGTTAGAACTACTCAAACTCTGAATTTTTGAGCTTGCTGGACCATTCCCAAGATTCACTACCACAATGTAAGATACTCCTTTCATTTATCCACTCACTAATGGTCTCTTTTCTCCCCTTTCCCTTTCTGGTTCTCTGTGTTTGAATTATTTCCTCTGCTCTCTCCGCTTGCTTCTTCTCCCCCGTTATATTTGCCTTGCTCTTAATGTTAGAGGGCACCTGTGTAGGTGCATCGAGCCACGACGGAGGTAATAAATATGTTCCTTTTTTGAAACCTATCTGGTATTGAAGAATCAATAACAGGGTCTATGGTAATAGAGCTAGTACTGCTGTCTTGTAACCCAATGGTATAGCGAATTAATGTTGCTGCACATTTGATACATGAGCTAACGATAAGCTTTATATAGTGCTTAAATTCAATTGATTAAACTGCACTTTATAATTATAAAATCAGAAATTGATATTCTACTACATTTACCGCTATCTTACAGGGAGAACCATCTGATGAAGCGCTCGGATTAGGACTCTTGGAAAGATTACAATGGAAATCCTGTGAAATTAACACACAGATTCTAACTTGTGTAACAATTTGTTTATGCAAGATGTTATGAAGTTTTGTCACGCTGTGTTGTGTTGTTTATCCTTTTTTCGATTATGCCCCTGAAGAATTTCCACAGAATAAAACCCTAGTCAGGAAAGAAACATGTTGGGCTTATTTTAGATTAATGTTTTTAAAAAAACTTTTTATAAAAAATCTTTTTTGTGTGTATGAATGAAAAAAGTTCTCATGAGTGAGTATGATTGGTATGACTGTCAAGAGTGGGTGAACAGTGAAACAAATACATCTTTTATGTGATCACTTATGTATAGGTCCGTACGTTTTTAGATCTTTTTTGCATGCACGAGATCCAATTACGGAAATACGCTTTGTCGGCTTTGCATAGTGTGGCTTTTCTGCACGACTGGTGTTTTAACAAAAAGTTTTTTGTATTGAAAATTTTGTATAATGCTCCCTCTCTCCTGATTAAACTTAAGAGGGGTTGTATGAATTGTTTTTCTATCAAACTGATATAACGCACATGCGTTTGAAATAAATCTCGCTTCTTATGAAAAAGATATTAATTCTGGGTCCTAGTTTACTGAGCTATTTCTGCTTGCTGATGTGGTATCAGTGATCAGAGCATGAAAGTTGGTTCTTAATCACCCTGGTATGGTAGCGGTACCTGTTTGGAGTAACAAGTTTGTTTGTTTTTTTACATGGGTTCTGCCCTTTATGTGAGGGTCCATTTGTGACTTTCCCTTCTCCCCTCAACCTCCTTGTGTTTTTTGCTGATGGGTCCATCCATCACCAGAGGACCGCCTGGGGAACTGCTGCCCAGTCTGCACACAGCGATCACCAGCCTAGGGAGATGATTGCCTCCTGCTGAGACTAGTGTAATGGGTCCATCCATCACCAGAGAACCGCCTGGGGAACTGCTGCCCAGTCTGCACACAGAGGTCACCAGCCTAGGGAGATGATTTCCTCACGCTGAGACTAGTGTAATGAGCCCATCCATCACCAGAGAACCACATGGGCAATACTGCTCAGTCTGAGATCACCAGCCTATGGAGATGATTGCCTCCTACTGGGTCTAGTGGAATGGATCCATCCATCAAAAGAGGACCGCCTGGGGAACTGCTGCCCAGTCTGCATACAGATATCACCAGCCTAGGGAGATGATTGCCTCCTGCTGAGACTAGTGTAATGGGTCCATCCATCACCAGAGGACCGCCTGGCGAACTGCTGTCCAGTCTGCACACAGATATCACCAGCCTAGGGAGATGATTGCCTCCTGCTGAGACTAGTGTAATGGGTCCATCCATCACCAGAGGACCACATGGGGAACTGCTGCCCAGTCTGCACGCAGAGAGATCACCAGCCTAGGGAGATGATTGCCTCCTGCTGAGACTATTGTAATGGGTCCATCCATCAACAGAGGACCACCTGGGGAACTGCTGCCCAGTCTGCACGCAGAGAGATCACCAGCCTAGGGAGATGATTGTCTCCTGCTGAGACTAGTGTAATGGGTCCATCCATCACTAAAGGACCTCCTGGGGAGCCGCTGCCCAGTCTGCACACAGAGATCACCAGCCTAGGGGGATGTTTGCCTCCTACTGAGATGAGTGTAATGGGTCCCTCCATCACCAGAGGACCACCCGAGGAACTGCTGCCCAGTCTGCATACAGATATCACCAGCCTAGGGAGATGATTGCCTCCTGCTGAGACTAGTGTAATGGGTCCATCCATCATCAGAGGACCACCTGGGGAACTGCTGCCCAGTCTGCACGCAGAGAGATCACCAGCCTAGGGAGATGATTATCTCCTGCTGAGACTGGTGTAATGGGTCCATCCATCACTAGAGGACCTCCTGGGGAGTCGCTGCCCAGTCTGCACACAGAGATCACCAGCCTAGGGAGATGATTGCCTCCTCATGAGACTAGTGCAATGGGCCTATCCATCACCAGAGGACCTCCTGTGGAGCTGCTGCCCAGTCTGCAAACAGATATCAGCCTAGGGAGATGATTGCCTCCTGCTGAGACTAGTGTAATGGGCCCATCCATCACCGGAGAACCGCCTGGGGAACTGCTGCCTAGTCAGCACACAGAGGTCACCAGCCTAGGGAGATGACTGCCTCCTGCTGAGACTAGTGTAATGGGTCAATCCATCATCAGAGCACCAGCAGAGAACTTCTGCCCAGTCTGCACACAGAGATCACCAGACTAGGGAGATGACTGCCTCCTGCTGAGACTAGTGTAATGGGTCAATCCATCACCAGAGCGCCACCTGAGAACTTCTGCCTAGTCTGCACACAGAGATCACCAGCCTAGGGAGATGATTGCCTCCTGCTGAGACTAGTGTAATGGGTCCATCCATCACCAGGGAACCGCCTGGGGAGCTGCTGCCCAGTCTGTGTGCATAGAGACCACCAGCCTAGGGAGATGATTGCCTCCTGCTGGGACTAGTGTAATGGGTCCAACCATCACCAGAGCGCCACCGGAGAACTTCTGCCCAGTCTGCACACAGAGATAACCAGCCTAGGGAGATGACTGCCTCCTGCTGAGACTCGTGTAATAGGTCAATCCATCAACAGAGCGCCAACAGAGAACTTCTCCTTAGTCTGCACGCAGAGATCACCAGCCTAAGGAGAAGATTGCCTCTTGCTGGGACTAATGTAATGGGTCCATCCATCACCAGAGGACCGACCGCCTGGGGAGCTGCTGCCCAGTCTGCACACAGAGATCACCAGCCTAGGGAAAAGATTGCCTCCTGCTGGCACTAGTGTAATGGGCCCATCCATCACCAGAGGACCACCCAGGGAACTACTGCCCAGTCTGCACACAGAGATCACCAGCCTAGTGAGATGATTGCCTCCTGCTAAGACTAGTGTAATGGGTCCATCCATCACTAGAGGAGCACCTGGGGAACTGCTGCCAAGTCTACACGCAGTGATCACCAGCCTAGGGAGATGATTGCCTCCTGCTGAGACTATTGTATTGGGTCCATCCATCACCAAAGGACCACCTGGGGAACGGCTGCCCAGTCTGCACACAGAGACCACCAGCCTAGGGAGATGATTGCTTCCTGCTGAGACTAGTGTATTGGGTCCATCCATCACCAGAGAACCGCCTGGGGAACTGCTGCCCAGTCTGCACACAGAGATCACCAGCCTAGGGAGATGATTGCCTCCTGCTGAGAGGAGTGTAATGGGTCCATCCATCACCAGAGGACCGCCTGGGAAACTGCTGCCCAGTCTGCACACAGAGATCACCAGCATAGGGAGATGATTGCCTCCTGCTGAGACTAGTGTAATGGGTACATCCATCACCAGAGGACCACCTGGAGAGCTGCTGCCCAGTCTGCACACAGAGATCACCAGCCTAGCGAGATGATTGCCTCCTGCTGAGACTAGTGTATTGGGTCCATCCATCACGAGAGGACCGCCTGGGGAACTGCTGCCCAGTCTACTCAGAGAGACCACCAGCCTAGGGTGATGATTGCCTCCTGTTGCGACTAGTGTAATGGGTCCATCCATCACCAGAGGACCACCTGGGGAGCTGCTTCACAGTCTGCACACAGAGACCACCAGCCGAGGGAGATGATTGCCTCCTGCTGAGACTATTGTATTGGGTCCATCCAACACCAGAGGACTGTCTGGGGAACTGCTGCCCAGTCTGCACACAGAGATCACCAGCCTAGGGAGATGATTGCCTCCTGCGTAGACTAGTGTAATGGGTCCATCCATCACCAGAGGACCGCCTGGGGAACGTCTGCCCAGTCAGCACAGAGAGACCACCAGCCTAGGGAGATGATTGCCTCCTGCTGAGACTAGTGTAATGGGTCCATCCATCACCAGAGGACCGCCTGGGGAACTGCTGCCCAGTCTGCACACAGAGATCACCAGCCTAGGGAGATGATTGCCTCCTGCTGAGACTAGTGTAATGGGTCCATCCATCACCAGAGGACCACCTGGGGAGCTGCTGCCCAGTCTGCACACAGAGACCACCAGTCTAGGGAGATGATTGCCTCCTGCTGAGACTAGTGTATAGGGTCCATCCATCACCAGAGGACCACCTGGGGAACTGCTACCCAGTCTGCACGCAGAGAGATCACCAGCCTAGGGAGATGATTGCCTCCTGCTGAGACTAGTGTAATGGGTCCATCCATCACTAAAGGACCTCCTGGGGAGCCGCTGCCCAGTCTGCAGACAGAGATCACCAGCCTAGGGGGATGTTTGCCTCCTACTGAGATGAGTGTAATGGGTCCCTCCATCACCAGAGGACCACCCGAGGAACTGCTGCCCAGTCTGCATACAGATATCACCAGCCTAGGGAGATGATTGCCTCCTGCTAAGGCTAGTGTAATGGGTCCATCCATCACCAGAGGACCGTCTGGCGAACTGCTGTCCAGTCTGCACACAGATATCACCAGCCTAGGGAGATGATTGCCTCCTACTGAGACTATTGTAATGGGTCCATCCATCACTAGAGGACCACCTGGGGAACTGCTACCCAGTCTGCACGCAGAGAGATCACCAGCCTAGGGAGATGATTGCCTCCTGCTGAGACTAGTGTAATGGATCCATCCATCACTAGAGGACCTCCTGGGGAGTCGCTGCCCAGTCTGCACACAGAGACCACCAGCCTAGGGAGATGATTGCCTCCTGCTGAGACTAGTGTAATGGGTCCATCCATCACTAGAGGACCTCCTGTGGAGTCGCTGCCCAGTCTGCACACAGAGATCACCAGCCTAGGGAGATGATTGCCTCCTGCTGAGACTAGTGTAATGGGTCCATCCATCACCAGAGGAACACCTGTGGAACAGCTGCGCTGTCAGCACACAGAGATCACCAGCCGAGGGAGATGATTGCCTCCTACTGAGACTAGTGCAATGGGCCTATCCATTACCAGAGGACCTCCTGTGGAGCTGCTGCCCAGTCTGCAAACAGATATCAGACTAGGGAGATGATTGCCTCTTGCTGAGACTAGTGTAATGGGCCCAACCATCACCGGAGAACCGCCTGGGGAACTGCTGCCCAGTCAGCACACAGAGGTCACCAGCCTAGGGAGATGACTGCCTCCTGCTGAGACTAGTGTAATGGGTCAATCCATCACCAGAGCACCAGCAGAGATCTTCTGCCGAGTCTGCACACAGAGATCACCAGCCTAGGGAGATGACTGCCTCCTGCTGAGACTAGTGTAATGGGTCAATCCATCACCAGAGCGCCACCTGAGAACTTCTGCCTAGTCTGCACACAGAGATCACCAGCCTAGGGAGATGACTGCCTCCTGCTGAGACTAGTGTAATGGGTCCATCCATCACCAGGGAACCGCCTGGGGAGCTGCTGCCCAGTCTGTGTGCATAGAGACCACCAGCCTAGGGAGATGATTGCCTCCTGCTGGGACTAGTGTAATGGGTCCAACCATCACCAGAGCGCCACCGGAGAACTTCTGCCCAGTCTGCACAGAGAGACCACCAGCCTAGGGAGTTGATTGCCTCCTGCTGAGACTAGTGTAATGGGTCCATCCATCACTAGAGGAGCACCTGGGGAGCTACTGCCCAGTCTGCACACAGAGACCACCAGCCTAGGGAGATGATTGCCTCCTGCTGGGACTAATGTAATGGGTCCATCCATCACCAGAGGACCGACCGCCTGGGGAGCTGCTGCCAAGTCTACACGCAGTGATCACCAGCCTAGGGAGATGATTGCCTCCTGCTGAGACTAGTGTATTGGGTCCATCCATCACCAAAGGACCACCTGGGGAACGGCTGCCCAGTCTGCACACAGAGACCACCAGCCTAGGGAGATGATTGCCTCCTGTTGCGACTAGTGTAATGGGTCCATCCATCACCAGAGGACCACCTGGGGAGCTGCTACCCAGTCTGCACACAGAGACCACCAGCCTAGGGAGATGATTGCCTCCTGCTGAGACTAGGGTAATGGGCCCATCCATCACCAGAGAACCGCCTGGGAAGCTGTTGCCAGACTGCACACAGAGAGATCACCAGCCTAGGGAGATGATTGCCTCACGCTGAGACTAGTGTAATGGGCCCATCCATCACCAGAGGACCACCTGGAGAGCTGCTCCCCAGTCGGCATGCATAGGGACCACCAGCCTAGGGAGATGAGTGCCTCCTGCTGAGACTAGTGTAATGGGTCCATTCATCACCAGAGGACCACCTGGGGAGCTGCTGCCCAGTCTGCACACAGAGATCACCAGCCTAGGGAGATGATTGCCTGCTGCTGAGACTAGTATATTGGGTCCATCGATCACAAGAGAACCACCTGGGGAGCTGCTGCCCAGTCTGCACACAGAGATCACCAGCCTAGGGAGATAATTGCCTCCTACTGAAACTAGTGTAATGGGTCATTCCATCACCAGAGGACCGACCGCCTGGGGACTGCTGCCCAGTCTGCACACAGAGATCACCAGCCTACGGAGATGATTGCCTCCTACTGAGACTAGTGTAATGGGTCCATCCACCACCAGAGGACCAACCGCCTGGGGAACTGCTGCCCAGTCTGCACATAGATATCACCAGCCTAGGGAGATGATTGCCTCCTGCTGAGACTAGTGTAATGGGCCCATCCATCACCGGTGGACCACCCAATGAACTGCTGCCCAATCTACATGCAGAGATCACCAGCCTAGGGAGATGATTGCCTCCTGCTGGCACTAGTGTAATGGGTCCATCCAATTGGACATTTCAAGCTCTTGACATTTCAAGGACGTAATTGTTTACAACCACGTGTGTGCCGTCATTAACCGAATAATTCTCTTTAAGTGCACCATGAAAAACCGAACATTAGCTTCCGTAAGACCTGCATTTCTTGATGCTATGGAGCATTAGTCTATGTATTCTAAAGTTCCGTTTGGTCTCTCCCCTAGAGTTGGTGGTGGGAAGACTTTGAATTCTCCTGACATTTCGGTGGGCATGTATCAGCCCCGCATATAATATACTCAAGTGTGTCGGAACACATAGAATTGCTACACAACACTAAGAAAAGTATGCAGTAACTTTCTACGGTTAACGTGAGTAAGAGGTCACACCATAGGAATGTATAGTTATCAGGCAATTACACCTTGTCGTGTCATAGACTTAATATTTGTCTAATAGTCATGTATCGCGATATCCATTAAAGATCTGGGAGATCAATTTGATTTTTCAAAATAGTTCACAAGAGGACGTGATACAGAGGACATTGGAGCGTAACGTTAGAACTACTCAAACTCTGAATTTTTGAGCTTGCTGGACCATTCCCAAGATTCACTACCACAATGTAAGATACTCCTTTCATTTATCCACTCACTAATGGTCTCTTTTCTCCCCTTTCCCTTTCTGGTTCTCTGTGTTTGAATTATTTCCTCTGCTCTCTCCGCTTGCTTCTTCTCCCCCGTTATATTTGCCTTGCTCTTAATGTTAGAGGGCACCTGTGTAGGTGCATCGAGCCACGACGGAGGTAATAAATATGTTCCTTTTTTGAAACCTATCTGGTATTGAAGAATCAATAACAGGGTCTATGGTAATAGAGCTAGTACTGCTGTCTTGTAACCCAATGGTATAGCGAATTAATGTTGCTGCACATTTGATACATGAGCTAACGATAAGCTTTATATAGTGCTTAAATTCAATTGATTAAACTGCACTTTATAATTATAAAATCAGAAATTGATATTCTACTACATTTACCGCTATCTTACAGGGAGAACCATCTGATGAAGCGCTCGGATTAGGACTCTTGGAAAGATTACAATGGAAATCCTGTGAAATTAACACACAGATTCTAACTTGTGTAACAATTTGTTTATGCAAGATGTTATGAAGTTTTGTCACGCTGTGTTGTGTTGTTTATCCTTTTTTCGATTATGCCCCTGAAGAATTTCCACAGAATAAAACCCTAGTCAGGAAAGAAACATGTTGGGCTTATTTTAGATTAATGTTTTTAAAAAAACTTTTTATAAAAAATCTTTTTTGTGTGTATGAATGAAAAAAGTTCTCATGAGTGAGTATGATTGGTATGACTGTCAAGAGTGGGTGAACAGTGAAACAAATACATCTTTTATGTGATCACTTATGTATAGGTCCGTACGTTTTTGGATCTTTTTTGCATGCACGAGATCCAATTACGGAAATACGCTTTGTCGGCTTTGCATAGTGTGGCTTTTCTGCACGACTGGTGTTTTAACAAAAAGTTTTTTGTATTGAAAATTTTGTATAATGCTCCCTCTCTCCTGATTAAACTTAAGAGGGGTTGTATGAATTGTTTTTCTATCAAACTGATATAACGCACATGCGTTTGAAATAAATCTCGCTTCTTATGAAAAAGATATTAATTCTGGGTCCTAGTTTACTGAGCTATTTCTGCTTGCTGATGTGGTATCAGTGATCAGAGCATGAAAGTTGGTTCTTAATCACCCTGGTATGGTAGCGGTACCTGTTTGGAGTAACAAGTTTGTTTGTTTTTTTACATGGGTTCTGCCCTTTATGTGAGGGTCCATTTGTGACTTTCCCTTCTCCCCTCAACCTCCTTGTGTTTTTTGCTGATGGGTCCATCCATCACCAGAGGACCGCCTGGGGAACTGCTGCCCAGTCTGCACACAGCGATCACCAGCCTAGGGAGATGATTGCCTCCTGCTGAGACTAGTGTAATGGGTCCATCCATCACCAGAGAACCGCCTGGGGAACTGCTGCCCAGTCTGCACACAGAGGTCACCAGCCTAGGGAGATGATTTCCTCACGCTGAGACTAGTGTAATGAGCCCATCCATCACCAGAGAACCACATGGGCAATACTGCTCAGTCTGAGATCACCAGCCTATGGAGATGATTGCCTCCTACTGGGTCTAGTGGAATGGATCCATCCATCAAAAGAGGACCGCCTGGGGAACTGCTGCCCAGTCTGCATACAGATATCACCAGCCTAGGGAGATGATTGCCTCCTGCTGAGACTAGTGTAATGCGTCCATCCATCACCAGAGGACCGCCTGGCGAACTGCTGTCCAGTCTGCACACAGATATCACCAGCCTAGGGAGATGATTGCCTCCTGCTGAGACTAGTGTAATGGGTCCATCCATCACCAGAGGACCACATGGGGAACTGCTGCCCAGTCTGCACGCAGAGAGATCACCAGCCTAGGGAGATGATTGCCTCCTGCTGAGACTATTGTAATGGGTCCATCCATCAACAGAGGACCACCTGGGGAACTGCTGCCCAGTCTGCACGCAGAGAGATCACCAGCCTAGGGAGATGATTGTCTCCTGCTGAGACTAGTGTAATGGGTCCATCCATCACTAAAGGACCTCCTGGGGAGCCGCTGCCCAGTCTGCACACAGAGATCACCAGCCTAGGGGGATGTTTGCCTCCTACTGAGATGAGTGTAATGGGTCCCTCCATCACCAGAGGACCACCCGAGGAACTGCTGCCCAGTCTGCATACAGATATCACCAGCCTAGGGAGATGATTGCCTCCTGCTGAGACTAGTGTAATGGGTCCATCCATCACCAGAGGACCACCTGGGGAACTGCTGCCCAGTCTGCACGCAGAGAGATCACCAGCCTAGGGAGATGATTATCTCCTGCTGAGACTGGTGTAATGGGTCCATCCATCACTAGAGGACCTCCTGGGGAGTCGCTGCCCAGTCTGCACACAGAGATCACCAGCCTAGGGAGATGATTGCCTCCTCATGAGACTAGTGCAATGGGCCTATCCATCACCAGAGGACCTCCTGTGGAGCTGCTGCCCAGTCTGCAAACAGATATCAGCCTAGGGAGATGATTGCCTCCTGCTGAGACTAGTGTAATGGGCCCATCCATCACCGGAGAACCGCCTGGGGAACTGCTGCCTAGTCAGCACACAGAGGTCACCAGCCTAGGGAGATGACTGCCTCCTGCTGAGACTAGTGTAATGGGTCAATCCATCATCAGAGCACCAGCAGAGAACTTCTGCCCAGTCTGCACATAGAGATCACCAGACTAGGGAGATGACTGCCTCCTGCTGAGACTAGTGTAATGGGTCAATCCATCACCAGAGCGCCACCGGAGAACTTCTGCCTAGTCTGCACACAGAGATCACCAGCCTAGGGAGATGATTGCCTCCTGCTGAGACTAGTGTAATGGGTCCATCCATCACCAGGGAACCGCCTGGGGAGCTGCTGCCCAGTCTGTGTGCATAGAGACCACCAGCCTAGGGAGATGATTGCCTCCTGCTGGGACTAGTGTAATGGGTCCAACCATCACCAGAGCGCCAACAGAGAACTTCTCCTTAGTCTGCACGCAGAGATCACCAGCCTAAGGAGAAGATTGCCTCTTGCTGGGACTAATGTAATGGGTCCATCCATCACCAGAGGACCGACCGCCTGGGGAGCTGCTGCCCAGTCTGCACACAGAGATCACCAGCCTAGGGAAAAGATTGCCTCCTGCTGGCACTAGTGTAATGGGCCCATCCATCACCAGAGGACCACCCAGGGAACTACTGCCCAGTCTGCACACAGAGATCACCAGCCTAGTGAGATGATTGCCTCCTGCTAAGACTAGTGTAATGGGTCCATCCATCACTAGAGGAGCACCTGGGGAACTGCTGCCAAGTCTACACGCAGTGATCACCAGCCTAGGGAGATGATTGCCTCCTGCTGAGACTATTGTATTGGGTCCATCCATCACCAAAGGACCACCTGGGGAACGGCTGCCCAGTCTGCACACAGAGACCACCAGCCTAGGGAGATGATTGCTTCCTGCTGAGACTAGTGTATTGGGTCCATCCATCACCAGAGGACCGCCTGGGGAACTGCTGCCCAGTCTGCACACAGAGATCACCAGCCTAGGGAGATGATTGCCTCCTGCTGAGAGGAGTGTAATGGGTCCATCCATCACCAGAGGACCGCCTGGGAAACTGCTGCCCAGTCTGCACACAGAGATCACCAGCATAGGGAGATGATTGCCTCCTGCTGAGACTAGTGTAATGGGTACATCCATCACCAGAGGACCACCTGGAGAGCTGCTGCCCAGTCTGCACACAGAGATCACCAGCCTAGCGAGATGATTGCCTCCTGCTGAGACTAGTGTATTGGGTCCATCCATCACGAGAGGACCGCCTGGGGAACTGCTGCCCAGTCTACTCAGAGAGACCACCAGCCTAGGGTGATGATTGCCTCCTGTTGCGACTAGTGTAATGGGTCCATCCATCACCAGAGGACCACCTGGGGAGCTGCTTCACAGTCTGCACACAGAGACCACCAGCCGAGGGAGATGATTGCCTCCTGCTGAGACTATTGTATTGGGTCCATCCAACACCAGAGGACCGTCTGGGGAACTGCTGCCCAGTCTGCACACAGAGATCACCAGCCTAGGGAGATGATTGCCTCCTGCGTAGACTAGTGTAATGGGTCCATCCATCACCAGAGGACCGCCTGGGGAACGTCTGCCCAGTCAGCACAGAGAGACCACCAGCCTAGGGAGATGATTGCCTCCTGCTGAGACTAGTGTAATGGGTCCATCCATCACCAGAGGACCGCCTGGGGAACTGCTGCCCAGTCTGCACACAGAGATCACCAGCCTAGGGAGATGATTGCCTCCTGCTGAGACTAGTGTAATGGGTCCATCCATCACCAGAGGACCACCTGGGGAGCTGCTGCCCAGTCTGCACACAGAGACCACCAGTCTAGGGAGATGATTGCCTCCTGCTGAGACTAGTGTATAGGGTCCATCCATCACCAGAGGACCACCTGGGGAACTGCTACCCAGTCTGCACGCAGAGAGATCACCAGCCTAGGGAGATGATTGCCTCCTACTGAGACTAGTGTAATGGGTCAATCCATCACTAAAGGACCTCCTGGGGAGCCGCTGCCCAGTCTGCAGACAGAGATCACCAGCCTAGGGGGATGTTTGCCTCCTACTGAGATGAGTGTAATGGGTCCCTCCATCACCAGAGGACCACCCGAGGAACTGCTGCCCAGTCTGCATACAGATATCACCAGCCTAGGGAGATGATTGCCTCCTGCTAAGGCTAGTGTAATGGGTCCATCCATCACCAGAGGACCGTCTGGCGAACTGCTGTCCAGTCTGCACACAGATATCACCAGCCTAGGGAGATGATTGCCTCCTACTGAGACTATTGTAATGGGTCCATCCATCACTAGAGGACCACCTGGGGAACTGCTACCCAGTCTGCACGCAGAGAGATCACCAGCCTAGGGAGATGATTGCCTCCTGCTGAGACTAGTGTAATGGATCCATCCATCACTAGAGGACCTCCTGGGGAGTCGCTGCCCAGTCTGCACACAGAGACCACCAGCCTAGGGAGATGATTGCCTCCTGCTGAGACTAGTGTAATGGGTCCATCCATCACTAGAGGACCTCCTGTGGAGTCGCTGCCCAGTCTGCACACAGAGATCACCAGCCTAGGGAGATGATTGCCTCCTGCTGAGACTAGTGTAATGGGTCCATCCATCACCAGAGGAACACCTGTGGAACAGCTGCGCTGTCAGCACACAGAGATCACCAGCCGAGGGAGATGATTGCCTCCTACTGAGACTAGTGCAATGGGCCTATCCATTACCAGAGGACCTCCTGTGGAGCTGCTGCCCAGTCTGCAAACAGATATCAGACTAGGGAGATGATTGCCTCCTGCTGAGACTAGTGTAATGGGCCCAACCATCACCGGAGAACCGCCTGGGGAACTGCTGCCCAGTCAGCACACAGAGGTCACAAGCCTAGGGAGATGACTGCCTCCTGCTGAGACTAGTGTAATGGGTCAATCCATCACCAGAGCACCAGCAGAGATCTTCTGCCCAGTCTGCACACAGAGATCACCAGCCTAGGGAGATGACTGCCTCCTGCTGAGACTAGTGTAATGGGTCAATCCATCACCAGAGCGCCACCTGAGAACTTCTGCCTAGTCTGCACACAGAGATCACCAGCCTAGGGAGATGACTGCCTCCTGCTGAGACTAGTGTAATGGGTCCATCCATCACCAGGGAACCGCCTGGGGAGCTGCTGCCCAGTCTGTGTGCATAGAGACCACCAGCCTAGGGAGATGATTGCCTCCTGCTGGGACTAGTGTAATGGGTCCAACCATCACCAGAGCGCCACCTGAGAACTTCTGCCTAGTCTGCACACAGAGATCACCAGCCTAGGGAGATGACTGCCTCCTGCTGAGACTAGTGTAATGGGTCCATCCATCACCAGGGAACCGCCTGGGGAGCTGCTGCCCAGTCTGTGTGCATAGAGACCACCAGCCTAGGGAGATGATTGCCTCCTGCTGGGACTAGTGTAATGGGTCCAACCATCACCAGAGCGCCACCGGAGAACTTCTGCCCAGTCTGCACACAGAGAACACCAGCCTAAGGAGAAGATTGCCTCTTGCTGGGACTAATGTAATGGGTCCATCCATCACCAGAGGACCACCTGGGGAGCTGCTGCCCAGTCTGCACACAGAGACCACCAGCCTAGGGAGATGATTGCCTCCTGCGGAGACTAGTGTAATGGGTCCATCAATCACCAGAGGACCGCCTGGGGAACGTCTGCCCAGTCTGCACAGAGAGACCCCCAGCCTAGGGAGATGATTGCCTCCTGCTGAGACTAGTGTAATGGGTCCATCCATCACCAGAGGACCGCCTGGGGAACTGCTGCCCAGTCTGCTCAGAGAGACCACCAGCCTAGGGTGATGATTGCCTCCTGTTGCGACTAGTGTAATGGGTCCATCCATCACCAGAGGACCACCTGGGGAGCTGCTGCCCAGTCTGCACACAGAGACCACCAGCCGAGGGAGATGATTGCCTCCTGCTGAGACTATTGTATTGGGTCCATCCAACACCAGAGGACCGTCTGGGGAACTGCTGCCCAGTCTGCACACAGAGATCACCAGCCTAGGGAGATGATTGCCTCCTGCGTAGACTAGTGTAATGGGTCCATCCATCACCAGAGGACCGCCTGGGGAACGTCTGCCCAGTCAGCACAGAGAGACCACCAGCCTAGGGAGATGATTGCCTCCTGCTGAGACTAGTGTAATGGGTCCATCCATCACCAGAGGACCGCCTGGGGAACTGCTGCCCAGTCTGCACACAGAGATCACCAGCCTAGGGAGATGATTGCCTCCTGCTGAGACTAGTGTAATGGGTCCATCCATCACCAGAGGACCACCTGGGGAGCTGCTGCCCAGTCTGCACACAGAGACCACCAGTCTAGGGAGATGATTGCCTCCTGCTGAGACTAGTGTATAGGGTCCATCCATCACCAGAGGACCACCTCGGGAACTGCTGCCCAGTCTGCAGGCAGAGAGATCACCAGCCTAGGGAGATGATTGCCTCCTGCTGAGACTAGTGTAATGGGTCCATCCATCACTAAAGGACCTCCTGCGGAGCCGCTGCCCAGTCTGCAAACAGAGATCACCAGCCTAGGGGGATGTTTGCCTCCTACTGAGATGAGTGTAATGGGTCCCTCCATCACCAGAGGACCACCCGAGGAACTGCTGCCCAGTCTGCATACAGATATCACCAGCCTAGGGAGATGATTGCCTCCTGCTGAGGCTAGTGTAATGGGTCCATCCATCACCAGAGGACCGTCTGGCGAACTGCTGTCCAGTCTGCACACAGATATCACCAGCCTAGGGAGATGATTGCCTCCTGCTGAGACTATTGTAATGGGTCCATCCATCACCAGAGGACCACCTGGGGAACTGCTACCCAGTCTGCACGCAGAGAGATCACCAGCCTAGGGAGATGATTGCCTCCTGCTGAGACTAGTGTAATGGATCCATCCATCACTAGAGGACCTCCTGGGGAGTCGCTGCCCAGTCTGCACACAGAGACCACCAGCCTAGGGAGATGATTGCCTCCTGCTGAGACTAGTGTAATGGGTCCATCCATCACTAGAGGACCTCCTGTGGAGTCGCTGCCCAGTCTGCACACAGAGATCACCAGCCTAGGGAGATGATTGCCTCCTGCTGAGACTAGTGTAATGGGTCCATCCATCACCAGAGGAACACCTGTGGAACAGCTGCGCTGTCAGCACACAGAGATCACCAGCCGAGGGAGATGATTGCCTCCTACTGAGACTAGTGCAATGGGCCTATCCATTACCAGAGGACCTCCTGTGGAGCTGCTGCCCAGTCTGCAAACAGATATCAGACTAGGGAGATGATTGCCTCTTGCTGAGACTAGTGTAATGGGCCCAACCATCACCGGAGAACCGCCTGGGGAACTGCTGCCCAGTCAGCACACAGAGGTCACCAGCCTAGGGAGATGACTGCCTCCTGCTGAGACTAGTGTAATGGGTCAATCCATCACCAGAGCACCAGCAGAGATCTTCTGCCGAGTCTGCACACAGAGATCACCAGCCTAGGGAGATGACTGCCTCCTGCTGAGACTAGTGTAATGGGTCAATCCATCACCAGAGCGCCACCTGAGAACTTCTGCCTAGTCTGCACACAGAGATCACCAGCCTAGGGAGATGACTGCCTCCTGCTGAGACTAGTGTAATGGGTCCATCCATCACCAGGGAACCGCCTGGGGAGCTGCTGCCCAGTCTGTGTGCATAGAGACCACCAGCCTAGGGAGATGATTGCCTCCTGCTGGGACTAGTGTAATGGGTCCAACCATCACCAGAGCACCACCGGAGAACTTCTGCCCAGTCTGCACAGAGAGACCACCAGCCTAGGGAGTTGATTGCCTCCTGCTGAGACTAGTGTAATGGGTCCATCCATCACTAGAGGAGCACCTGGGGAGCTACTGCCCAGTCTGCACACAGAGACCACCAGCCTAGGGAGATGATTGCCTCCTGCTGGGACTAATGTAATGGGTCCATCCATCACCAGAGGACCGACCGCCTGGGGAGCTGCTGCCAAGTCTACACGCAGTGATCACCAGCCTAGGGAGATGATTGCCTCCTGCTGAGACTAGTGTATTGGGTCCATCCATCACCAAAGGACCACCTGGGGAACGGCTGCCCAGTCTGCACACAGAGACCACCAGCCTAGGGAGATGATTGCCTCCTGTTGCGACTAGTGTAATGGGTCCATCCATCACCAGAGGACCACCTGGGGAGCTGCTACCCAGTCTGCACACAGAGACCACCAGCCTAGGGAGATGATTGCCTCCTGCTGAGACTAGGGTAATGGGCCCATCCATCACCAGAGAACCGCCTGGGAAGCTGTTGCCAGACTGCACACAGAGAGATCACCAGCCTAGGGAGATGATTGCCTCACGCTGAGACTAGTGTAATGGGCCCATCCATCACCAGAGGACCACCTGGAGAGCTGCTCCCCAGTCGGCATGCATAGGGACCACCAGCCTAGGGAGATGAGTGCCTCCTGCTGAGACTAGTGTAATGGGTCCATTCATCACCAGAGGACCACCTGGGGAGCTGCTGCCCAGTCTGCACACAGAGATCACCAGCCTAGGGAGATGATTGCCTGCTGCTGAGACTAGTATATTGGGTCCATCGATCACAAGAGAACCACCTGGGGAGCTGCTGCCCAGTCTGCACACAGAGATCACCAGCCTACGGAGATGATTGCCTCCTACTGAGACTAGTGTAATGGGTCCATCCACCACCAGAGGACCAACCACCTGGGGAACTGCTGCCCAGTCTGCACATAGATATCACCAGCCTAGGGAGATGATTGCCTCCTGCTGAGACTAGTGTAATGGGCCCATCCATCACCGGTGGACCACCCAATGAACTGCTGCCCAATCTACATGCAGAGATCACCAGCCTAGGGAGATGATTGCCTCCTGCTGAGACTAGTGTAATGGGTCCATCCAATGGGACATTTCAAGCTCTTGACATTTCAAGGACGTAATTGTTTACAACCACGTGTGTGCCGTGATTAACCGAATACTTCTCTTTAAGTGCACCATGAAAAACGCGAACATTAGCTTCCGTAAGACCTGCATTTCTTGATGCTATGGAGCATTAGTCTATGTATTCTAAAGTTCCATTTGGTCTCTCCCGTAGAGTTGGTGGTGGGAAGACTTTGAATTCTCCTGACATTTCGGTGGGCATGTATCAGCCCCGCATATAATATACTCAAGTGTGTCGGAGCACATAGAATTGCTACACAACACTAAGAAAAGTATGCAGTAACTTTCTACGGTTAACGTGAGTAAGAGGTCACACCATAGGAATGTATAGTTATCAGGCAATTACACCTTGTCGTGTCATAGACTTAATATTTGTCTAATAGTCATGTATCGCGATATCCATTAAAGATCTGGGAGATCAATTTGATTTTTCAAAATAGTTCACAAGAGGACGTGATACAGAGGACATTGGAGCGTAACGTTAGAACTACTCAAACTCTGAATTTTTGAGCTTGCTGGACCATTCCCAAGATTCACTACCACAATGTAAGATACTCCTTTCATTTATCCACTCACTAATGGTCTCTTTTCTCCCCTTTCCCTTTCTGGTTCTCTGTGTTTGAATTATTTCCTCTGCTCTCTCCGCTTGCTTCTTCTCCCCCGTTATATTTGCCTTGCTCTTAATGTTAGAGGGCACCTGTGTAGGTGCATCGAGCCACGACGGAGGTAATAAATATGTTCCTTTTTTGAAACCTATCTGGTATTGAAGAATCAATAACAGGGTCTATGGTAATAGAGCTAGTACTGCTGTCTTGTAACCCAATGGTATAGCGAATTAATGTTGCTGCACATTTGATACATGAGCTAACGATAAGCTTTATATAGTGCTTAAATTCAATTGATTAAACTGCACTTTATAATTATAAAATCAGAAATTGATATTCTACTACATTTACCGCTATCTTACAGGGAGAACCATCTGATGAAGCGCTCGGATTAGGACTCTTGGAAAGATTACAATGGAAATCCTGTGAAATTAACACACAGATTCTAACTTGTGTAACAATTTGTTTATGCAAGATGTTATGAAGTTTTGTCACGCTGTGTTGTGTTGTTTATCCTTTTTTCGATTATGCCCCTGAAGAATTTCCACAGAATAAAACCCTAGTCAGGAAAGAAACATGTTGGGCTTATTTTAGATTAATGTTTTTAAAAAAACTTTTTATAAAAAATCTTTTTTGTGTGTATGAATGAAAAAAGTTCTCATGAGTGAGTATGATTGGTATGACTGTCAAGAGTGGGTGAACAGTGAAACAAATACATCTTTTATGTGATCACTTATGTATAGGTCCGTACGTTTTTAGATCTTTTTTGCATGCACGAGATCCAATTACGGAAATACGCTTTGTCGGCTTTGCATAGTGTGGCTTTTCTGCACGACTGGTGTTTTAACAAAAAGTTTTTTGTATTGAAAATTTTGTATAATGCTCCCTCTCTCCTGATTAAACTTAAGAGGGGTTGTATGAATTGTTTTTCTATCAAACTGATATAACGCACATGCGTTTGAAATAAATCTCGCTTCTTATGAAAAAGATATTAATTCTGGGTCCTAGTTTACTGAGCTATTTCTGCTTGCTGATGTGGTATCAGTGATCAGAGCATGAAAGTTGGTTCTTAATCACCCTGGTATGGTAGCGGTACCTGTTTGGAGTAACAAGTTTGTTTGTTTTTTTACATGGGTTCTGCCCTTTATGTGAGGGTCCATTTGTGACTTTCCCTTCTCCCCTCAACCTCCTTGTGTTTTTTGCTGATGGGTCCATCCATCACCAGAGGACCGCCTGGGGAACTGCTGCCCAGTCTGCACACAGCGATCACCAGCCTAGGGAGATGATTGCCTCCTGCTGAGACTAGTGTAATGGGTCCATCCATCACCAGAGAACCGCCTGGGGAACTGCTGCCCAGTCTGCACACAGAGGTCACCAGCCTAGGGAGATGATTTCCTCACGCTGAGACTAGTGTAATGAGCCCATCCATCACCAGAGAACCACATGGGCAATACTGCTCAGTCTGAGATCACCAGCCTATGGAGATGATTGCCTCCTACTGGGTCTAGTGGAATGGATCCATCCATCAAAAGAGGACCGCCTGGGGAACTGCTGCCCAGTCTGCATACAGATATCCCCAGCCTAGGGAGATGATTGCCTCCTGCTGAGACTAGTGTAATGGGTCCATCCATCACCAGAGGACCGCCTGGCGAACTGCTGTCCAGTCTGCACACAGATATCACCAGCCTAGGGAGATGATTGCCTCCTGCTGAGACTAGTGTAATGGGTCCATCCATCACCAGAGGACCACATGGGGAACTGCTGCCCAGTCTGCACGCAGAGAGATCACCAGCCTAGGGAGATGATTGCCTCCTGCTGAGACTATTGTAATGGGTCCATCCATCAACAGAGGACCACCTGGGGAACTGCTGCCCAGTCTGCACGCAGAGAGATCACCAGCCTAGGGAGATGATTGTCTCCTGCTGAGACTAGTGTAATGGGTCCATCCATCACTAAAGGACCTCCTGGGGAGCCGCTGCCCAGTCTGCACACAGAGATCACCAGCCTAGGGGGATGTTTGCCTCCTACTGAGATGAGTGTAATGGGTCCCTCCATCACCAGAGGACCACCCGAGGAACTGCTGCCCAGTCTGCATACAGATATCACCAGCCTAGGGAGATGATTGCCTCCTGCTGAGACTAGTGTAATGGGTCCATCCATCACCACAGGACCACCTGGGGAACTGCTGCCCAGTCTGCACGCAGAGAGATCACCAGCCTAGGGAGATGATTATCTCCTGCTGAGACTGGTGTAATGGGTCCATCCATCACTAGAGGACCTCCTGGGGAGTCGCTGCCCAGTCTGCACACAGAGATCACCAGCCTAGGGAGATGATTGCCTCCTCATGAGACTAGTGCAATGGGCCTATCCATCACCAGAGGACCTCCTGTGGAGCTGCTGCCCAGTCTGCAAACAGATATCAGCCTAGGGAGATGATTGCCTCCTGCTGAGACTAGTGTAATGGGCCCATCCATCACCGGAGAACCGCCTGGGGAACTGCTGCCTAGTCAGCACACAGAGGTCACCAGCCTAGGGAGATGACTGCCTCCTGCTGAGACTAGTGTAATGGGTCAATCCATCATCAGAGCACCAGCAGAGAACTTCTGCCCAGTCTGCACACAGAGATCACCAGACTAGGGAGATGATTGCCTCCTGCTGAGACTAGTGTAATGGGTCCATCCATCACCAGGGAACCGCCTGGGGAGCTGCTGCCCAGTCTGTGTGCATAGAGACCACCAGCCTAGGGAGATGATTGCCTCCTGCTGGGACTAGTGTAATGGGTCCAACCATCACCAGAGCGCCACCGGAGAACTTCTGCCCAGTCTGCACACAGAGATAACCAGCCTAGGGAGATGACTGCCTCCTGCTGAGACTCGTGTAATAGGTCAATCCATCAACAGAGCACCAACAGAGAACTTCTCCTTAGTCTGCACGCAGAGATCACCAGCCTAAGGAGAAGATTGCCTCTTGCTGGGACTAATGTAATGGGTCCATCCATCACCAGAGGACCGACCGCCTGGGGAGCTGCTGCCCAGTCTGCACACAGAGATCACCAGCCTAGGGAAAAGATTGCCTCCTGCTGGCACTAGTGTAATGGGCCCATCCATCACCAGAGGACCACCCAGGGAACTACTGCCCAGTCTGCACACAGAGATCACCAGCCTAGTGAGATGATTGCCTCCTGCTAAGACTAGTGTAATGGGTCCATCCATCACTAGAGGAGCACCTGGGGAACTGCTGCCAAGTCTACACGCAGTGATCACCAGCCTAGGGAGATGATTGCCTCCTGCTGAGACTAGTGTATTGGGTCCATCCATCACCAGAGGACCGCCTGGGGAACTGCTGCCCAGTCTGCACACAGAGATCACCAGCCTAGGGAGATGATTGCCTCCTGCTGAGAGGAGTGTAATGGGTCCATCCATCACCAGAGGACCGCCTGGGAAACTGCTGCCCAGTCTGCACACAGAGATCACCAGCATAGGGAGATGATTGCCTCCTGCTGAGACTAGTGTAATGGGTACATCCATCACCAGAGGACCACCTGGAGAGCTGCTGCCCAGTCTGCACACAGAGATCACCAGCCTAGCGAGATGATTGCCTCCTGCTGAGACTAGTGTATTGGGTCCATCCATCACGAGAGGACCGCCTGGGGAACTGCTGCCCAGTCTACTCAGAGAGACCACCAGCCTAGGGTGATGATTGCCTCCTGTTGCGACTAGTGTAATGGGTCCATCCATCACCAGAGGACCACCTGGGGAGCTGCTTCACAGTCTGCACACAGAGACCACCAGCCGAGGGAGATGATTGCCTCCTGCTGAGACTATTGTATTGGGTCCATCCAACACCAGAGGACCGTCTGGGGAACTGCTGCCCAGTCTGCACACAGAGATCACCAGCCTAGGGAGATGATTGCCTCCTGCGTAGACTAGTGTAATGGGTCCATCCATCACCAGAGGACCGCCTGGGGAACGTCTGCCCAGTCAGCACAGAGAGACCACCAGCCTAGGGAGATGATTGCCTCCTGCTGAGACTAGTGTAATGGGTCCATCCATCACCAGAGGACCGCCTGGGGAACTGCTGCCCAGTCTGCACACAGAGATCACCAGCCTAGGGAGATGATTGCCTCCTGCTGAGACTAGTGTAATGGGTCCATCCATCACCAGAGGACCACCTGGGGAGCTGCTGCCCAGTCTGCACACAGAGACCACCAGTCTAGGGAGATGATTGCCTCCTGCTGAGACTAGTGTATAGGGTCCATCCATCACCAGAGGACCACCTGGGGAACTGCTACCCAGTCTGCACGCAGAGAGATCACCAGCCTAGGGAGATGATTGCCTCCTGCTGAGACTAGTGTAATGGGTCCATCCATCACTAAAGGACCTCCTGGGGAGCCGCTGCCCAGTCTGCAGACAGAGATCACCAGCCTAGGGGGATGTTTGCCTCCTACTGAGATGAGTGTAATGGGTCCCTCCATCACCAGAGGACCACCCGAGGAACTGCTGCCCAATCTGCATACAGATATCACCAGCCTAGGGAGATGATTGCCTCCTGCTAAGGCTAGTGTAATGGGTCCATCCATCACCAGAGGACCGTCTGGCGAACTGCTGTCCAGTCTGCACACAGATATCACCAGCCTAGGGAGATGATTGCCTCCTACTGAGACTATTGTAATGGGTCCATCCATCACTAGAGGACCACCTGGGGAACTGCTACCCAGTCTGCACGCAGAGAGATCACCAGCCTAGGGAGATGATTGCCTCCTGCTGAGACTAGTGTAATGGATCCATCCATCACTAGAGGACCTCCTGGGGAGTCGCTGCCCAGTCTGCACACAGAGACCACCAGCCTAGGGAGATGATTGCCTCCTGCTGAGACTAGTGTAATGGGTCCATCCATCACTAGAGGACCTCCTGTGGAGTCGCTGCCCAGTCTGCACACAGAGATCACCAGCCTAGGGAGATGATTGCCTCCTGCTGAGACTAGTGTAATGGGTCCATCCATCACCAGAGGAACACCTGTGGAACAGCTGCGCTGTCAGCACACAGAGATCACCAGCCGAGGGAGATGATTGCCTCCTACTGAGACTAGTGCAATGGGCCTATCCATTACCAGAGGACCTCCTGTGGAGCTGCTGCCCAGTCTGCAAACAGATATCAGACTAGGGAGATGATTGCCTCCTGCTGAGACTAGTGTAATGGGCCCAACCATCACCGGAGAACCGCCTGGGGAACTGCTGCCCAGTCAGCACACAGAGGTCACCAGCCTAGGGAGATGACTGCCTCCTGCTGAGACTAGTGTAATGGGTCAATCCATCACCAGAGCACCAGCAGAGATCTTCTGCCCAGTCTGCACACAGAGATCACCAGCCTAGGGAGATGACTGCCTCCTGCTGAGACTAGTGTAATGGGTCAATCCATCACCAGAGCGCCACCTGAGAACTTCTGCCTAGTCTGCACACAGAGATCACCAGCCTAGGGAGATGACTGCCTCCTGCTGAGACTAGTGTAATGGGTCCATCCATCACCAGGGAACCGCCTGGGGAGCTGCTGCCCAGTCTGTGTGCATAGAGACCACCAGTCTAGGGAGATGATTGCCTCCTGCTGGGACTAGTGTAATGGGTCCAACCATCACCAGAGCGCCACCGGAGAACTTCTGCCCAGTCTGCATGCAGAGATCACCAGCCTAAGGAGAAGATTGCCTCTTGCTGGGACTAATGTAATGGGTCCATCCATCACCAGAGGACCACCTGGGGAGCTGCTGCCCAGTCTGCACACAGAGACCACCAGCCTAGGGAGATGATTGCCTCCTGCGGAGACTAGTGTAATGGGTCCATCAATCACCAGAGGACCGCCTGGGGAACGTCTGCCCAGTCTGCACAGAGAGACCACCAGCCTAGGGAGATGATTGCCTCCTGCTGAGACTAGTGTAATGGGTCCATCCATCACCAGAGGACCGCCTGGGGAACTGCTGTCCAGTCTGCACACAGAGATCACCAGCCTAGGGAGATGATTGCCTCCTGCTGAGACTAATGTAATGGGTCCATCCATCACCAGAGGACCACCTGGGGAGCTGCTGCCCAGTCTGCACACAGAGACCACCAGCCTAGGGAGATGATTGCCTCCTGCTGAGACTAGTGTATAGGGTCCATCCATCACCAGAGGACCGCCTGGGGAACTGCTGCCCAGTCTGCACACGGAGATCACCAGCCTAGGGAGATGATTGCCTCCTGCTGAGACTAGTGTAATGGGTCCATCCATCACCAGGGAGCCGCCTGGGGAGCTGCTGCCCAGTTATATGCATAGAGACCACCAGCTTAGGGAGATGTTTGCCTCCTGCTGAGACTAGTGTAATGGGTCCATCTATCACAAGAGGACCACCTGTGGAACGGCTGCCCAGTCTGCACACAGAGATCACAAGTCTGGGGACATGATTGCCTCCTGCTGAGACTAGTGTTATGGGTACTTCCATAACCAGAGGACCGCCTGGGGAACTGCTTCCCAGTCTGCACACAGAGATCACCAGCCTAGCGAGATGATTGCCTCCTGCTGAGACTAGTGTAATGGGTCCATCCATCACCAGAGGACCGCACGGGGAGCTGCTGCCCAGTCTACACGCAGAGATTACCAGCCTAGGGAGATGATTGCCTCCTGCTGGCACTAGTGTAATGGGTCCATCCATCGTCAGAGGACCACCAGGGGAACTGATGCCAAGTGTACACGCAGAGATCACCAGGCTAGGGAGATGATTGCCTCCTGCTGAGACTAGTGTGATGGGTCCCTCCATCACCAGAGGACCTCCTGTGGAGCTGCTGCCCAGTCTGCACACAGAGATCACCACCATATGGAGATGATTGCCTCCTGCTGAGACTAGTGTAATGGGCCAATCCATCACAGGAGAACCGCCTGGGGAACTGCTGCCCAGTCTGCACACAGAGATTACCAGCCTAGGGAGATGATTGCCTCCTGCTGGCACTAGTGTAATGGGTCCATCCATCACCAGAGGACCACCTGGGGAGCTGCTGCCCAGTCTGCACTCAGAGATCACCAGCCTAGGGAGATGATTGCCTCCTGCTGGCACTAGTGTATTGGGTCCATCCATCACCAGAGGACCGCCTGGGGAACTGCTGCCCAGTCTGCACACAGAAATCACTAGCCTAGGAAGATGATTGCCTACTGCTGAGACTAGTGTAATGGGTCCATCCATCACCAGAGGAACACCTGTGGAACAGCTGCGCTGTCAGCACACAGAGATCACCAGCTGAGGGAGATGATTGCCTCCTACTGAGACTAGTGCAATGGGCCTATCCATTACCAGAGGACCTCCTGTGGAGCTGCTGCCCAGTCTGCAAACAGATATCAGCCTAGGGAGATGATTACCTCCTGCTGAGACTAGTGTAATGGGCCCATCCATCACCGGAGAACCGCCTGGGGAACTGCTGCCCAGTCAGCACACAGAGGTCACCAGCCTAGGGAGATGACTGCCTCCTGCTGAGACTAGTGTAATGGGTCAATCCATCACCAGAGCACCAGCAGAGATCTTCTGCCCAGTCTGCACACAGAGATCACCAGCCTAGGGAGATGACTGCCTCCTGCTGAGACTAGTGTAATGGGTCAATCCATCACCAGAGCGCCACCTGAGAACTTCTGCCTAGTCTGCACACAGAGATCACCAGCCTAGGGAGATGACTGCCTCCTGCTGAGGCTAGTGTAATGGGTCCATCCATCACCAGGGAACCGCCTGGGGAGATGCTGCCCAGTCTGTGTGCATAGAGACCACCAGCCTAGGGAGATGATTGCCTCCTGCTGGGACTAGTGTAATGGGTCCAACCATCAACAGAGCTCCAACGGAAAACTTCTGCCTAGTCTGCACGCAGAGATCACCAGCCTAAGGAGAAGATTGCCTCTTGCTGGGACTAATGTAATGGGTCCATCCATCACCAGAGGACCACCTGGGGAGCTGCTGCCCAGTCTGCACACAGAGACCACCAGCCTAGGGAGATGATTGCCTCCTGCGGAGACTAGTGTAATGGGTCCATCCATCACCAGAGGACCGCCTGGGGAACGTCTGCCCAGTCTGCACAGAGAGACCACCAGCCTAGGGAGATGATTGCCTCCTGCTGAGACTAGTGTAATGGGTCCATCCATCACCAGAGGACCGCCTGGGGAACTGCTGCCCAGTCTGCACACAGAGATCACCAGCCTAGGGAGATGATTGCCTCCTGCCGAGACTAATGTAATGGGTCCATCCATCACCAGAGGACCACCTGGGGAGCTGCTGCCCAGTCTGCACACAGAGACCACCAGCCTAGGGAGATGATTGCCTCCTGCTGAGACTAGTGCATAGGGTCCATCCATCACCAGAGGACCGCCTGGGGAACTGCTGCCCAGTCTGCACACGGAGATCACCAGCCTAGGGAGATGATTGCTTCCTGCTGAGACTAGTGTAATGGGTCCATCCATCACCAGGGAGCCGCCTGGGGAGCTGCTGCCCAGTTATATGCATAGAGACAACCAGCTTAGGGAGATGATTGCCTCCTGCTGAGACTAGTGTAATGGGTCCATCTATCACAAGAGGACCACCTGTGGAACGGCTGCCCAGTCTGCACACAGAGATCACGAGTCTGGGGACATGATTGCCTCTTGCTGAGACTAGTGTTATGGGTACTTCCATCACCAGAGGACCGCCTGGGGAACTGCTTCCCAGTCTGCACACAGAGATCACCAGCCTAGCGAGATGATTGCCTCCTGCTGAGAATAGTGTAATGGGTCCATCCATCACCAGAGGACCGCACGGGGAGCTGCTGCCCAGTCTACACGCAGAGATTACCAGCCTAGGGAGATGATTGCCTCCTGCTGGCACTAGTGTAATGGGTCCATCCATCGTCAGAGGACCACCTGGGGAACTGCTGCCAAGTGTACACGCAGAGATCACCAGCCTAGGGAGATGATTGCCTCCTGCTGAGACTAGTGTAATGGGTCACTCCATCACCAGAGGACCTCCTGTGGAGCTGCTGCCCAGTCTGCACACAGAGATCACCACCATATGGAGATGATTGCCTCCTGCTGAGACTAGTGTAATGGGCCAATCCATCACAGGAGAACCGCCTGGGGAACTGCTGCCCAGTCTGCACACAGAGATTACCAGCCTAGGGGGATGATTGCCTCCTGCTGGCACTAGTGTAATGGGTCCATCCATCACCAGAGGACCACCTGTGGAGCTGTTGCCCAGTCTGCACTCAGAGATCACCAGCCTAGGGAGATGATTGCCTCCTGCTGGCACTAGTGTATTGGGTCCATCCATCACCAGAGGACCGCCTGGGGAACTGCTGCCCAGTCTGCACACAGAGATCACTAGCCTAGGGAGATGATTGCCTCCTGCTGAGACTAGTGTAATGGGTCCATCCATCACCAGATGACCACCTGGGGAGCTGCTGCCCAGTCTGCACTCAGAGATCACCAGCCTAGGGAGATGATTGCCTCCTGGTGGTATTAGTGTATTGGGTCCATCCATCACCAGAGGACCGCCTGGCGAACTGCTGCCCAGTCTGCACACAGAGATCACTAGCCTAGGGAGATGATTGCCTCCTGCTGATACTAGTGTAATGGGTCCATCCATCACCAGATGACCACCTGGGGAACGGCTGCCCAGTCTGCACACAGCAACCACTAACCTAGGGAGATGATTGCCTCCTGCTGAGACTAGTGTAATGGGTCCATCCATCACCAGAGGACCGCCTGGGGAAGTGCTACCCAGTCTGCACACAGAGATTACCAGCCTAGGGAGATGATTGCCTCCTGCTGGCACTAGTGTAATGGGTCCATCCATCACCAGAGGACCGCCCAGGGAACTACTGCCAAGTCTACACGCAGTGATCACCAGCCTAGGGAGATGATTGCCTCCTGCTGAGACTAGTGTAATGGGTCCATCCATCAGCAGAGAACCACCTGGGGAGCTTCTGCCCAGTCTGCACACAGAGATCACTAACCTAGGGAGATGTTTGCCTCCTGCAGAGACTAGTGTAATGGGTCCATCCATCACCAGAGGACCACCTGGAGAACTGCTGCCAAGTCTACACGCAGTGATCACCAGCCTAGGGAGATGATTGCCTCCTGCTGAGACTATTGTAATGGGTCCATCCATCACCAGAGGGCCACCTGGGGAACGGCTGCCCAGTCTGCACACAGAGATCACTAGCCTAGGGTGATGATTGCCTCCTGCAGAGACTAGTGTAATGGGTCCATCCATCACCAGAGGACCGCCTGGGGAACTGCTGCCCAGTCTGCACACTGATATCAGCAACCTAGGGAGATTATTGCCTCCTGCAGAGACTAGTGTAATGGGTCCATCCATCACCAGAGGACCACCTGGGGAACTGCTGCGAAGTCTACATGCAGTGACTACCAGCGTAAGGAGATGATGGCTCCTGCTGAGACTAGTGTATTAGGTCCATCCATCACCAGAGGAAGGCCTGGGGAACTGCTGCCCAGTCTGCACACAGAGATCACTAGCCTAGGGAGATGATTGCCTCCTGCTGAGACTAGTGTAATGGGTCCATCCATCACCAGGGAACCGCCTGGGGAGCTGCTGCCCAGTCTGTATGCATAGAGACCACGAGCCTAGGGAGATGATGGCTCCTGCTGAGACTAGTGTATTGGGTCCATCCATCACCAGAGGACCGCCTGCGGAACTGCTACCCAGTCTGCACACTGAGATCACCAGCCTATGGAGATGATTGCCTCCTGCTGAGACTAGTGTAATGGGTCCATCCATCACCAGAGGACCACCTGGGGAGCTGCTGCCCAGTCTGCACACAGAGACCACCAGCCTAAGGAGATGATTGCCTCCTGCTAAGACTAGTGTATTCGGTCCATCCATCACCAGAGGAAGGCCTGGGGAACTGCTGCCCAGTCTGCACACAGACATCACCAGCCTAGGGAGATGATTGCCTCCTGCTGAGACTAGTGTAATGGGTCCATCCATCACCAGAGGACCACATGGGGGGCTGCTGCCCAGTCTGCACACAGAGACCACCAGCCTAGGGAGATGATTGCCTCCTGCTGAGACTAGTGTAATGGGTCCATCCTTCACCAGAGGACCACCTGGGGAGCGGCTACCCAGTCTGCACACAGAGATCACCAGCCTAGGGCGATGATTGCTTCCTTCTGAGACTAGTGTAATGGGTCCATCCATCACCAGAGGACCGCCTGGGGAACGGCTGCCCAGTCTGCACACAGAGATTACCAACCTAGGGAGATGATTGCCTCCTGCTGGCACTAGTGTATTGGGTCCATCCATCACCAGAGGACCGCCTGGGGAACTGCTGCCCAGTCTGCACATAGAGATCACTAGCCTAGGGAGATGATTGCCTCCTGCTGAGACTAGTGTAATGGGTCCATCCATCACCAGATGACCACCTGGGGAGCTGCTGCCCAGTCTGCACTCAGAGATCACCAGCCTAGGGAGATGATTGCCTCCTGCTGGCACTAGTGTATTGGGTCCATCCATCACCAGAGGACCGCCTGGGGAACTGCTGCCCAGTCTGCACACAGAGATCACTAGCCTAGGCAGATGATTGCCTCCTGCTGAGACTAGTGTAATGGGTCCATCCATCACCAGATGACCACCTGGGGAACGGCTGCCCAGTCTGCACACAGCAATCACTAACCTAGGGAGATGATTGCCTCCTGCTGAGACTAGTGTAATGGGTCCATCCATCACCAGAGGACCGCCTGGGGAAATGCTACCCAGTCTGCACACAGAGATTACCAGCCTAGGGAGATGATTGCCTCCTGCTGGCACTAGTGTAGTGGGTCCATCCATCACCAGAGGACCGCCCAGGGAACTACTGCCAAGTCTACACGCAGTGATCACCAGCCTAGGGAGATGATTGCCTCCTGCTGAGACTAGTGTAATGGGTCCATCCATCACCAGAGAACCACCTGGGGAGCTTCTGCCCAGTCTGCACACAGAGATCACTAACCTAGGGAGATGATTGCCTCCTGCAGAGACTAGTGTAATGGGTCCATCCATCACTAGAGGACCACCTGGAGAACTGCTGCCAAGTCTACACGCAGTGATCACCAGCCAAGGGAGATGATTGTCTCCTGCTGAAACTAGTGTAATGGGTCCATCCATCACCAGAGGACCACCTGGGGAACGGCTGCCCAGTCTGCACACAGAGATCACTAGCCTAGGGAGATGATTGCCTCCTGCAGAGACTAGTGGAATGGGTCCATCCATTACCAGAGGACCGCCTGGGGAACTGCTGCCCAGTCTGCACACTGAGATCAGCAACCTAGGGAGATTATTGCCTCCTGCAGAGACTAGTGTAATGGGTCCATCCATCACCAGAGGACCACCTGGGGAACGGCTGCCCAGTCTGCATACTGATATCACCAGTCTAGGGACATGATTGCCTCCTGCTGAGACTAGTGTAATGGGTCCATCCATCATCAGAGGACCCCCTGGGGAGCTGCTGCCCAGTCTGCACACAGAGACCACCAGCCTAAGGAGATGATGGCTCCTGCTGAGACTAGTGTATTGGGTCCATCCATCACCAGAGGAAGGCCTGGGGAACTGCTGCCCAGTCTGTATGCATAGAGACCACGAGCCTAGGGAGATGATGGCTCCTGCTGAGACTAATGTATTGGGTCCATCCATCACCAGAGGACCGCCTGGGGAACTGCTACCCAGTCTGCACACTGAGATCACCAGCCTATGGAGATGATTGCCTCCTGCTGAGACTAGTGTAATGGGTCCATCCATCACCAGAGGACCACCTGGGGAGCTGCTGCCCAGTCTGCACACAGAGACCACCAGCCTAAGGAGATGATGGCTCCTGCTGAGACTAGTGTATTGGGTCCATCCATCACCAGAGGAAGGCCTGGGGGGCTGCTGCCCAGTCTGCACACACAGACCACCAGCCTAGGGAGATGATTGCCTCCTGCTGAGACTAGTGTAATGGGTCCAACCATCACCAGAAGACCAACCGGGGAACTGCTGCCCAGTCTGCACACAGAGATCACCAGCCTAGGGAGATGATTGCTTCCTTCTGAGACTAGTGTAATGGGTCCATCCATCACCAGAGGACCGCCTGGGGAACGGCTGCCCAGTCTGCACAGAGAGACCACCAGCCTAGGGAGATGATTGCCTCCTGTTGAGACTAGTGTAATGGGTCCATCCATCACCAGAGGACCACCTGGGGAGCTACTGCCCAGTCTGCACACAGAGACCACCAGCCTAGGGAGATGATTGTCTCCTGCTGAGACTAGTGTATAGGGTCCATCCATCACCAGAGGACCGCCTGGGGAACTGCTGCCCAGTCTGCACACAGAGATCACCAGCCTAGGGAGATGGTTGCCTCCTGCTGAGACTAGTGTAATGGGTCCATCCATCACCAGATGACCACCTGGGGAACTGCTGCCCAGTCTGCACACAGAGATCACCAGCCTACGGAGATGATTGCCTCCTGCTGAGACTAGTGTAATGGGTCCATCCATCACCAGGGAACCGCCTGGGGAGCTGCTGCCCAGTTATATGCATAGAGACCACCAGCTTAGGGAGATGATTGCCTCCTGCTGAGACTAGTGTATAGGGACCATCCATCACCAGAGGACCACCTGGGGAACTGCTGCCCAGCCTGCACACAGAGATCACCAGTCTAGGGACATGATTGCCTCCTGCTGAGACTAGTCTATTGGGTCCATCCATCACCAGAGGACCGCCTGGGGAACGTCTGCCCAGTCTGCACAGAGAGACAACCAGCCTAGGGAGATGATTGCCTCCTGCTGAGACTAGTGTAATGGGTCCATCCATCACCAGATGACCACCTGGGGAACGGCTGCCCAGTCTGCACACAGCAATCACTAACCTAGGGAGATGATTGCCTCCTGCTGAGACTAGTGTATAGAGTCCATCCATCACCAGAGGACCACCTGGGGAGCTGCTGGACAGTCCTCACACAGAGATCACCAGCCTAGGGAGATGATTGCCTCCTGCTGGCACTAGTGTAATGGGTCCATCCATCACCAGAGGACCGCCTGGGGAACTGCTGCCGTCTCCAGACAGAGATCACCAGCCTAGGGAGATGATTGCCTCCTGCTGGGACTCGGGTAATGGGTCCATCCATCACCAGAGGACCACCTGGGGAGCTGCTGCCCAGTCTGCACTCAGAGATCACCAGCCTAGGGAGATGATTGCCTCCTGCTGGCACTAGTGTATTGGGTCCATCCATCACCAGAGGACCGCCTGGGGAACTGTTGCCCAGTCTGCACACTGAGATCAGCAACCTAGGGAGATTATTGCCTCCTGCAGAGACTAGTGTAATGGGTCCATCCATCACCAGAGGACCACCTGGGGAACTCCTGCCAACTCTACACGCAGTGACCACCAGCCTATTGTGATGATTGCCTCCTGCTGAGACTAGTGTAATAGGTCCATCCATCACCAGAGGACCACCTGGGGAACGGCTGCCCAGTCGGTATGCATAGAGACCACCAGCCTAGGGAGATGATGGCTCCTGCTGAGACTAGTGTATTGGGTCCATCCATCACCAGAGGTCCACCTGGGGAACTGCTACCCAGTCTGCACACAGAGATCACAGCCTAGGGAGATGATTGCCTCCTGCTGGCACTAGTGTAATGGGTCCATCCATCACCATAGGACCACCTGGGGAACGGCTGCCCAGTCTGCACATAGCAATCACTAACCTAGGGAGATGATTGCCTCCTGCTGAGACTAGTGTAATGGGTCCATCCATCACCAGAGGACCACCTGGGGTCACACAGAGATCACCAGCCTAGTGAGATGATTGCCTCCTGCTGAGACTAGTGTAATGGGTCCATCCATCACCAGATGACCACCTGGGGAACTGCTGCCCAGTCTGCACACAGAGATCACCAGCCTACGGAGATGATTACCTCCTGCTGAGACTAGTGTAATGAGTCCATCCATCACCAGGGAACCGCCTGGGGAGCTGCTGCCCAGTTATATGCATAGAGACCACCAGCTTAGGGAGATGATTGCCTCCTGCTGAGACTAGTGTATAGGGTCCATCCATCACCAGAGGACCACCTGGGGAACTGCTGCCCAGCCTGCACACAGAGATCACCAGTCTAGGGACATGATTGCCTCCTGCTGAGACTAGTGTATTGGGTCCATCCATCACCAGAGGACCGCCTGGGGAACGTCTGCCCAGTCTGCACAGAGAGACCACCAGCCTAGGGAGATGATTGCCTCCTGCTGAGACTAGTGTAATGGGTCCATCCATCACCAGATGACCACCTGGGGAACGGCTGCCCAGTCTGCACACAGCAATCACTAACCTAGGGAGATGATTGCCTCCTGCTGAGACTAGTGTATAGGGTCCATCCATCACCAGAGGACCACCTGGGGAGCTGCTGGCCAGTCTGCACACAGAGATCACCAGCCTAGGGAGATGATTGCCTCCTGCTGGCACTAGTGTAATGGGTCCATCCATCACCAGAGGACCGCCTGGGGAACTGCTGCCCAGTCTGCACACAGAGATCACCAGCCTAGGGAGATGATTGCATCCTGCTGGGACTCGGGTAATGGGTCCATCCATCACCAGAGGACCACCTGGGGAGCTGCTGCCCAGTCTGCACTCAGAGATCACCAGCCTAGGGAGATGATTGCCTCCTGCTGGCACTAGTGTATTGGGTCCATCCATCACCAGAGGACCGCCTGGGGAACTGTTGCCCAGTCTGCACACTGAGATCAGCAACCTAGGGAGATTATTGCCTCCTGCAGAGACTAGTGTAATGGGTCCATCCATCACCAGAGGACCACCTGGGGAACTGCTGCCAAGTCTACACGCAGTGACCACCAGCCTATTGTGATGATTGCCTCCTGCTGAGACTAGTGTAATAGGTCCATCCATCACCAGAGGACCACCTGGGGAACGGCTGCCCAGTCTGTATGCATAGAGACCACCAGCCTAGGGAGATGATGGCTCCTGCTGAGACTAGTGTATTGGGTCCATCCATCACCAGAGGACCGCCTGGGGAACTGCTACCCAGTCGGCACACAGAGATCACAGCCTAGGGAGATGATTGCCTCCTGCTGGCACTAGTGTAATGGGTCCATCCATCACCAGAGGACCACCTGGGGAACGGCTGCCCAGTCTGCACATAGCAATCACTAACCTAGGGAGATGATTGCCTCCTGCTGAGACTAGTGTAATGGGTCCATCCATCACCAGAGGATCACCTGGGGAGCTGCTGCCCAGTCTGCACACCGAGATCACCAGCCTATGGAGATGATTGCCTCCTGCTGAGACTAGTGTAATGGGTCCATCCTTCACCAGAGGACCGCCTGGTGAGCTGCTGCCCAGTCTGTATGCATAGTGACTACCAACCTAGGGAGATGATTGCCTCCTGCTGAGACTAGTGTAATGGGTCCATCCATAACCAGGGAACCGCCTGGGGAGCTGCTGCCCAGTCTGTATGCATAGTGACTACCAACCTAGGGAGATGATTGCCTCCTGCTGAGACTAGTGTAATGGGTCCATCCATAACCAGGGAACCGCCTGGGGAGCTGCTGCCCAGTCTGTATGCATAGTGACTACCAACCTAGGGAGATGATTGCCTCCTGCTGGGACTAGTGTAATGGGTCCATCCTTCACCAGAGGACCGCCTGGTGAGCTGCTGCCCAGTCTGTATGCATAGTGACTACCAACCTAGGGAGATGATTGCCTCCTGCTGAGACTAGTGTAATGGGTCCATCCATAACCAGGGAACCGCCTGGGGAGCTGCTGCCCAGTCTGTATGCATAGTGACTACCAACCTAGGGAGATGATTGCCTCCTGCTGAGACTAGTGTAATGGGTCCATCCATAACCAGGGAACCGCCTGGGGAGCTGCTGCCCAGTCTGTATGCATAGTGACTACCAACCTAGGGAGATGATTGCCTCCTGCTGGGACTAGTGTAATGGGTCCATCCAACACCAGAGGACCGTCTGCACACAGAAACCGCTATTCATCCCTGGACCACTCGTGCCCCAGAATTTGATTCGTCACAAACATAAACCAAAATGTATGGGAGTGGGGCCTAAGGCCCGATCTACCCAATGCGTGTTGCGGCACTGAGGCTCAGCTGCAGTACACACTGTACAATAGCACGCATGCATTCAAAAAAACTGCCTGGTGTCTCCCTTCACTAGTGTATGCAGCCGAAACACGGACCCTGTCTAACACCCAGCGAGTGCCTTGCACCGCCTCCATGCACCCCAGTGCCCGGGACTCTGAGCACATCCGTCTTGGCAGCCAGGCTTCCCTGCAGTGCTGTGCCATAGTACCCACTCGCCTATGCACTGCCCGCCCACCTGATTGCACTACCCGATGCGGGTTGCGGCACTGAGGCTCAGCTGCAGTACACACTGTACAATAGCACGCATGTACTGCATGTTGCATGCAGCGGTAAAACAAATGCCATATTCTCCCTACATCGCATGTGTGCAGCGTCAAAAAACAGCCTGGTGTCGTCCTTCACTAGTGCATGCAGCCGAAACACGGACCCTGCCCAACACCCAGCGAGTGGCTGCACCATTCGCCTTGCACCGCCTCCATGCACCCCAGTGCCCGGGACTCTGAGCACATCCGTCTTGGCAGCCAGGCTTCCCTGCACCATGATAAGTGCTGTGCCATAGTACCCTCTCCCCTATGCACTCCCCGCCCACCTGACTGCACGCAGTGGCAGCACGCGTCTCCTCAGCCCCACCCCTCCCCCCTTGCGCTTTGCAGCTGAGGCTGAGCACATCCCCTCTATCGCCTTTGCCTCAATGCCACGTGTGTGTGCCATAAAACGCCTCACTCAACGCCCCCGCCCCTCACATGCAGGGACAGAGCACGCAGGGTGTTCTCCCTGCTGCACAGTACACATCCCTGTGTCTTTCTCGCCGTTCACAATTTCTCAGTCTTCCTTCCTCGCATGCAGACCACACCATATGTTTACCAGTGCATACAGTGCCCCAATAAAATCCATCTTTCTTTCCACAATGCATGCAGTCCCAGCACGCGCACACACACTCACACACAGTAACGTTCTTTACTAGTGCCATGCAGTGTTAGAACACCCACACATGACACACCCCAACATAATACATGCCACGCCTAAAGAAAGCACCCACAGAAGACACGCATCCTAGCTCCCTTTAACACTTGCATGCAGTGACGGAACACAACCACATCTAGTTCCCTGCACCCCCCACTACACGTGTTGTGTGAAGACACACCCTTCTTCTCCCCCTCACCAGGCATGTAATACCAGAACACACACCCCTCCGACTCCTTTCACCCTAATTCCCCATTGCCCGCCCTGCCTCGCTCTCTTCGTCCCAATTCAAGCTGTGCCCTACTTCACCACAATGCTTGCACTGCCACACAAGATGCCTTAATCATCGCCCTCCCACAGCTCCCCGCTGTATGCAGTGCCACAGCGTCACCCCCCCTCCCACTGCAGTGTTGCCTCCCTTGCCACTCCCCGGACGCCCCTTCGCCTATGCATGGAGAGCTGCGCGTGCCATGGATGCCCCCACACCCTTGACCGGTCAATGCCAGGGTGTGTGCGCTCTTTGTAGCCAGGACGCTGCATCAGCATTGCCGTCCCTTCTTAGCCACATCAATCGCCATGCTGACACTCTGTGTCGCCTCCTGTGAGATATTTTTGGAACCATTTGGATAACAAATTATTCACCTTGAAAGACGAGCCTAGTCCCAAAAGAAGAATCTTCCCCGTGTGGCGATATTGTAGCGCTTTTGCATATTCCTGGCACCAAACAATACTCAGATAGTCCAGTATTTGGAGAAGCAGCATACGCTGTCTCATGCAAACAGGGGGCGATACACGTCCGGGAGAGAGAAGGGAGGTCGGGGGGAGGGGGATAATGGAACTGCAGCACAGCGCTGGTAGGTGGAGCGCATAATATTGAAATGCGTGTATTTCTTAAAGGGATGCTATCGTTGTACGGCGGAGCTGGGGAGTAGAGGAAGTCGCGTGTCAGGTGGCTCGGGTGCGGCTATGTATCTTTCTGCAGGCAGTAAAAGAAACACTGATTTATAATATTCCAGAAGTATTATAGATGCTGGTACTTCAGAGATTGTGCTAGGGCTGGGGCAGAAGCAGTTACATGTTGAGTGTGCCTACATAACCTTCAGCTATTCTGACAGCCATCAAAGCAGACGCAGGGAATTCTCTCTTGTATGAATGCACCAGTTTTATAAAGCGTAAACCTATCTGGCAAGCAGCCCCTGTACATAGGCGATGCACCCCGGTGGCTATTATTAAATCCAGGTCCCTCTCAAAGACCAGTGGATAAGAGGAGGAGTCAATCACGTGTCACATGTGCCCAACCGAGCCCGTTAATCCTAGGAAAATGGCAGCCTTGATGTGGGAAAAACAGGCGAGTTAACTGGAAGGTAACAGATGTGCTTAGATTCTCCTTAATGTTGTTGGTGCTGCCTACATTTGTGCACAGCTGCTCCGTAGGCTGCGCGGAGCTTGAAAATACTTAAATGAGGGATGCAGACACTTTTGCCAGGCACTCCAAACAATTGTTTATTATCTGTTTACTTCACAGATGTGTTCCATTATAACATTCTGGAAAATGATATGTAGATTATGTCCTCAACTCGTGTTTCCCCACCTTGATTCAGGGGGTTCATCAGGAGGATAGGTAAATCTGACAATTTATTGGTTTGATCGTTCTTGTAGACAATTATCAGTTGGGTCGTTTTGTGAAGAAGTAGATTAGGCTTTGGTAATAAACATCATGTTTAGTCACAATTCAGATATTCTCCGTGTTTATTAGGGTAATGCACAGCTCCTCCGAGGATTTCTCCGAGTTCTGGTCAAGTCTGCTGGATGATGTGGTCATCAAACAGGAGCCAGTTATGTCGCTTAGAACAGTAACATGAGAGCCATTGAAATGGGAAGATGAGCATGTGCAGACTCCGTATAAGGTAGTACTTAAGGCAAACCCCCATATTTCAAATGGTGCTGTATACAATGGCCTTATTGTATTCATTCAAAACCTTCCAGCCATCACCTTTCTGTTTTGCTAAAGTCACCCAGAGTGGGACGGGTATGCCCAGACGTGGGTCCCGAGTCTGCCGGGCCTAGAGACCCAAGCTACCCCTCACTGATGAGGCTCAACAAGGCTGAAACATGTCTGGGGATGCTTGTGGTCTCGTGCTGAAGGGATGTGACCTAGCATTTCTGGCTGTCCTGCCTCTTCTGGGGTAGGACCAAGCCTGATTTGCACATGGTTTTCCCCTTCTGTAATGGCTTGGCAGGCAGATAAACAATGGTCTGGAGGGTTGCCGAGAGCTGTGCCCGTGGTTATGATTAATTCAAAACATTCCAGCCATCACCTTTCTCTTTTGCTAAAGTCACCCAGAGTGGGACGGGTATGCCCAGACATGGATCCCGAGTCTGCCGGGCCTAGAGACCCAAGCTATTCCTCACTGATGATGCCCAACAAGGCTAAAACATGTCTGGGGATGCTTGTGGTCTCGTGCTGAAAGGATGTGACCTAGCATTTCTGGCTGTCCTGCCTCTTCTGGGGTAGGACCAAGCCTGATTTGCATATGGTTTTTCCCCTTTTGTGGTGGCTTGGCAGGTGGAAAAACAATGGTCTGGAGGGTTGCCCAGAGCTGCGCCCGTGGTTATGATTATTTCAAAACCTTCCAGCCATCACCTTCCTGTTTTGCTAGTCACTCAGAGTGGGACGGTTATGCCCAGACGTGGGTCCCGAGACTGCCGGGCCTAGAGACCCAAGCTACTCCTCACTGATGACACCCAACAAGGCTGAACCATGTCTGGGGATGCTTGTGGTCTCATCCAGAAGGGATGTGACCTAGCAGTTCGGGCTGGACTGCCCCTTCTGGGGTAGGACCAAGTCTGATTTGCATATGGTTTTTCCCCTTTTCTAGTGGCTTGGCTGCCAGAAAAACGATGGACTGGAGGGTTGCCCAGAGCTGTGTCCGTGGTTATGATTAATTCAAAACCTTCCAGCCATCACCTTTCTGTTTTGCCACTGCCAGAAACACTCCACTGTCTTCCACCACCTGCATACATGGACGACTGCGAGGCCATCAACAGCCCAGACAGTGTGAAAGGAACTACAGCCCAGTTTGAAAGCGCTTAAAATAGCTTGCTACAAAAAAGATGGTCTCTATACCCATTGCTAATGTCTGTCAGAGACGTCTTTATGGGAGGGCAAAAGGGGCACTTGCCCCGGGCCCACACTTTGGAAGGGGGCCCCCAAAAGGCTGCCATATCGAAAGAAATCACTTACATGGCTCACCAAACTTAAATAGCACCTTTTATGGCATGCTGCTGAGACTCTAAACCTATTTTGTACCTGTTGTTGACAGGTACATTCTGCTCGGCTTTCTGTGTTCTCTTTAGCATACATAGTTGGTGAATTGACTGCAGCAAAACTCTTGTAGCATTCCTCCTGTAGTGGAAGGGGTTCTAGAGAGATGGTAGTGGAGCAGATATCACAGGCCTCTGGCAAGCATATTGGAAGGTCTGCTTAGTAGACACAAAAAAAGGGTTGCCCTTTTGTACAATTCAACGGTTTTTCTGTACGCCTATAAATAACAATTTCACAATCCTGTGTTTTTGGCATAGTCAAAACTTTAAAATACAAAATAGAAACCTGGGTAAAATTCTATTAGGATCACAACAAATAAAATGCTGGTACTTATATACTTCCCTTGATGATGGAGACAATGAAGCTAGAATCTGTCCCATTTTGCATAGTATGCTTATATAACATTTTTTTTAGAAATTGTCATGTTGAATTATGTGAATTGTGTACTTTTCAGGTCAGTTCTATAAAAGGGGATGGTGATTTTAGTACATGATAAGAACTGTAAAAGAAAATGGTACAGTGCAGACATTACAGAGTGGGTGCGAATCCCACTTCACCTCTTAACCAATGTGTGATCCCGGTCATCTAATTTAATTTTGTATTGCCTAACCTGTCAAAATTACGAGACCCGAAACCTTTGGAAATTGTCACACTTCAGATGGATTTTGTCCTCAGGGTTTCAGAGTCAAAAAAGCCTCACTCATGGTTTCACTGTTTATAGTGTTGCTTCTGCTGTAATAATAGTGAGCATTGATATATTGCACACCAGAGCTACTTTGCTGTCGAATTGCAACAGTTCTTTAAATCCATGTCTCTCTTCTAATCTCAGTATGCCTGAATATGGCCTTGTTCCTGGTAGCTTCTAATCTTCATCCGCCAGCTATGCTATGGTATCTGTATCTTTCTCCTCGCTTTCAATTGGCTTGCGGTTATCCATGTTTAACCCCTTTTTCATTCTTTTAGGCAGCCAATCTGAGTCATCTGTCTATTCTGGATTATGTGCAACTTTTTCATATGATCTGTGGTCAGCATTTATACAATAGCTGGTCTACCTTCCTCGTGCCTGCTATTGATGAAAAGTGTCCTCTACCTATGGTAAAACACAAGTGTCTTTGTTATTAACTGCTAATGTTGGCCTTGAAATGTTGCTCATCATTCAGATTAAAGCAAGAATGAAGAGGGTAGTGGGACAGAAAGGGAGTACCCATGATTATTTTGATCACTGCAAAGCAGCACATCTAGCTATGGGTTGTGAGTACGATGAGAGTGGCACAACCACATACTTTGGATCTTTTAATCCCTTTGGTTCAGTGGAGGGGGTGTTATGGGCCTTGGGGCGTGCCGGGGCCTCACTCGCACACACACTCATGCATGCAGGCAGGCACACAGAGAGATGACGCCGGAGACGTGTGTCTGCTCCGGTCGCCGGCGCGAACTGCCGGCGCACCGCCTTTAATGCTATATGCGCATGCGCGAGCCTCGATGCGGCCTGCGCATGCGTACACAATCAGAATGCTACGCAACATCCCTCCTTTTCCCCCAAAACAAAATCACCGTTATCAAACATGGGGACCAACAGGGTCCATCATAACTTTCACGATACCTCTGCCTTAATTACGAGGTAGGGTCCATGATGAAGTCTTTGAACCTCAGCGGTGGCTTGCGCCCCGCCCGGCTCGGGTACCTGCGTGCTCCGGCGTCGGGGTCCTCGGGTGCCACCGGAGCTTCTGGCGGCCCATCGTCTTCCACCGGCACTCCCGTACTCGGGTCGGGATCATCTCTGACGGCTGCTTCCGGGGTTGCAGTTTCTATGCGCTTGAAGAACAAAACATTTCTGGTAACAGTCCCTCGTGCATTGGCGGCCGTGACCATCGACCCTTTGATGTGGGTCACGCCCAATGGTTGTGGTTCATATGGCAGTGATAGCTTCCCCTCTGGCTTCCTGTTGCGCACCAGCACAGTGTCCCCTATTGCGATCGCCCTCTCGGGTAGTCTGCCGTGCGGTCTCTTTCTCATTCAGAGTGGCCCTCGCTGTGCGCACGTTGCGGTTGTCGATCTCTCCTGGTGGTCTTCCTTCAACTTCGGGTAGGAGGCCTCTTGGTATTCTTTTGAAAAGACCTTCTGCGGGGGCCACTCCGGTGGACTGATGTGGGGTCGTGCGATACTCTCTGAGGAACTCGACCAGATTTCGCCTGAGATCTTCTCCCCCATTCACCGATATGCGGAACACTTTGTTGAGCGTTCGCATAAATCGCTCCACCTCGCCATTTGCTCTCGGCCATAGTGGGGTTATTTTGCAATGCTTTATTCCCCTGTCCTCACAGTATTGAGAAAAATGTTGGCCCTGAAACGGTGACCCATTGTCCGAGCAAATTTCGAGAGGGAATCCATGTGTGGCGAATATTTTGTCCATGGCCAAAATGGTGTGGCCGCTGGATGTGGATTCGACCAATTCCACCTCTGGGTATCATGACCACTGGTCTGTCACCACCAGAAAGTATAAACCTCGGCCCGTGGATCCGAAGTCCGCGTGCACTGTCCCCCATGGGCGGTCACTCCTCTCCATGACCTGAATGGGTGGCGCCTTCTCCACAGGGCTTGCGGCTTGACATGGGATGCAGGCCTTCACAAATTTCTCCACCCTTCCTTCCAGATCTGGAAACCAAACTTTCAACCTGAGGCAAGCTTTCATCTTGGCCATTCCTTGATGTCCCTTGTGGGCTAGCTGTAGGACTTTCTCAACTAACACCCCTGGTATTACAATCTGGTGCCCTCTTAGCAGTATTCCATCATCCGCCACCGACAATTCGTGGCGTGCCTTCCAGAGTGCCTGTAGATCTCTTTGTGCTTCCGCAGTCCTTCGGGAGTTGTCTAGGAGGACCTCCCGCCATTCTCCGGTGTCCACCGCACCTTTTATCTTTCGGAATGCTTCATCGCTATTGGACTCATCCACAATATCCTGACGCGTTAGGGCTACAGGCAGTGCTGCTTCCACTACTAGATGTACGGCTTCCACGCAGTCCGCCACCTCCAGTGAGTCCCTGGGCCTCCCGGTGCCCGGATGGCGCGACAGGTAGTCCGCCGGGTTGTGTGTCCCTGGTCAATATAGCATTTTGACCCCATATTCCATGAGGGCCAACATCCACCTTTCTATGCGCGGAGGTGGTTTGGACGATGTTCCAGACAGTATTGGGATGAGGGGTTTGTGGTCAGTCACCACAACAACTGGCTTCCCTAGAATGTAGATTCAGAAATGTTTACACCCCCATAGTATGGCCAAGGCTTCTCGCTCTATTTGCGAGTAACGCCTCTCAGTGTCGGTCAGGGCCTTGCTGGCATAGGCGATGGGCCTCATGGTCCCTTGCTGGTCTGCTTGCATGAGGACTGCTCCCAGCCCTACCGGGCTGGCATCAACTACAATCTCCGACTCGCGACCGGGGTGGAAGTAGGCCATTGTTTCTTGCTCCGACAGGGCAAGTTTGATGGCGGTGAACGCTCTTTGTTCCTTCCCTGTCCATGTCCACGCCACATCATTTCTGGTGAGCGCCCTCAGTGGTTCTGATAGGGAGGCTAGATCTCGGATAAAACGGCCACAATAATTGACCATCCCTAAGAAACTTCTTACTTCGGCTGGGGACGCTGGTGGGGATGCATCTCGGATGTCTTTTACCTTCTCCGGATCCGGGGAAATCCCTCCAGTATGAAATATAAATCCGAAAAATTCAAGCCTGTCCTTCAGAAATTCACATTTTTCCTTGTGTAGGGTTAAGCCGACACTGCACAGTCTCTCCAGGGTGTACTCGAGGCGCTTCAAGTGTTCCGCTTCTGACTTTGCAAAAACTAGGATGTCATCTGACATGTTAATGACCCCTTTGAGTCCTGACAGTGCCCCCTGATGGCATTCTGAAAGACCTCTGCTGCGGACGAGATCCCGAAGCTAAGTCTTTTGTACTGATACAACCCCTCATGGGTCGTAAAGGTCGTAATGTACCTGGACTCGGGGTGGAGTTCCAACTGGTCGTAGCCTGACCTTAGGTCTAGCTTCTAGAAGACCCTAGCTCCCTGGAGCTCTCCGACGATGTCATCTAGGGTCGGTGTGAGATGGCGTTCTCGTTTGATCGCTACATTGGGCAGCCTCATATCTACGCAGATGCGTACTGTCCCTGGTTGTTTCGGCTTCGGGGCCACCACAATTGGGGAGACCCAGGGAGTGGGTCCATCTACCCTTTCAATAATGTCCTTGTCCACCAGTGACTGTAGCTCTTTCACAACATGTTCCCTGAGATGAAAAGGGATGCGGCGATGTTTAAGCGCAGTCGGCCTCACGGACTCATCTATGTGCAGCCGTATGGGCTCTGCCTTGAGTTTTCCAATACCAGTGAATATCTTCTCAAAACGCTGTAGTAGGCGGTCCAGATCGGTGAAGTACACAGCAAGAGTGAAGTCTACAATGTTTAGCGCTTCTGACGCGGCACAGCTTAGGAGGGAATGTGGGCTTACTCTGGTGACGAAAAAACCTTGCCTTTATTCTGTTTTGACCATGAGAGACCGGGGCCACAAACACTCCTTGGATGGGAAGAGGTGCATCCCCTCCGAATGCGTAGATTCGCGCTGTGGAATTCGTCAGCCTCGGTGGGCCAGGAAGAGCATTGTAATGTTTTGTTGCAAGTACGCAGACGGACGCCCCAGTATCTATGAGGACCGGAGTTGGCATCTCGCTAATGTTGAGGGTGCATTTGGGTTGTCGACGGTCCCCAGGGCCTTGCGCAATGCTTGAGATGAAAAATATTTCTTCATCTTCTTCCTCCTCTTCCGCGATGTTGAGATCTTGCATTCCTTGTTCGACAGAGGACACGCCCCTTACTCTTCCAGCGACACCCCTGCCAACTCTCTCTGGTCCTCTCAAAACTGTAACTGGTGTCGTTGCCCTGCACATTCTCGCATAGTGTCCTGGTGTGCCGCATCGACCACAGGTCCTCGACTTTGCTGGGCACTCTCCCGCATGTGGCAGATCGTATCCACAGTATGAACATGATGAGACATTCCCGAACGTCCTATTGCATATGCCTCTTCCTCCTTCCTGGAGCGTGTAACAGCGTCCATTTTCGCCCCTCTTGCCTCCGCCAGTTCGTACGCTCTCCCCATGTCCAGAATTTGCTGCAGAGTCAGTCCAGGTTCTCTTAGCACTTGTCTCCTCAGTTTCCCTGGGCAGCAACCTTGCAGTAGTTGGTTGCGAACCATTTCTTCCTCGTTGACCCATCTGAAGGAGCTCGCTAGTTGTCTCAGACGAGCGCAAAACTGGTCCAATGATTCCTCTTCCAATTGTTTCTCAGCGCTCATGACAAACCTGTCAAAGTCAACATTCGCCATAGGAAGGTAGTGCTCACGGAAGGCTTGCTTGACCGCATCATAATTCGCTGCTGGAATGTTGAGAGTGTCATATATGCGTTGAACCTCGGTCCCTGCAGAATAGACCATGATGGCAATCTTCGCCTCATCTTCCATTTCCCCCGAGGCTCTGAAAAACATTTCCAGCTTCTTGACCCATATATCCACTTCGGCCCTAAATTGGGTGGGGGGCCCGTGGTATCAAATTCAGGCATAGGAGCTAGAGTACTGTGCATTCTGCGAGGTATAGGGGCGACAGCATTATCTTCTTCCTCTCCTTCTTCCCCCATTGTGTACTCACAGTGATCCTTGTCTGGTAGGAGTTGAGGTAACTGGTGACCTTCAGAGTGCTTTCACACCCTCTTTCTTGTCCTTACCACAACCATGTGGTGTCTGGGCTGTGGTGGTTCCAAAAATTGCTCTGGAGCAGTGCAGGAGGCAGATGGCGCACGAGCACCCTCTTGGGCCGCAACCACTGCAATCCGCGTGTAGAGAAGAGAAAGAAAATGGCCGCCGGCCGTGCGCGTGGGTCCGTGTGCATCCGATCGATACACACGCAGTAGCGTTCCTTCACTCCGATGTCGTCGGAGCAGAGGATGGCTCCGTGTCCGCCCTCGTCGCCAGTGTTATGGGCCTTGGGGCACCACTCGCACACACACTCACGCATGCAGGCAGGCACACAGAGAGATAACGCCGGAGACGTGTGTCTGCTCCGGTCGCCGGTGCGAACTGCCGGCGCACCGCCTTTAATGCTATATGTGCATGTGCGAGCCTCGATGCGGCCCGCGCATGCGTACACAATCAGAATTGCTACGCAACAGGGGGGCCCCAAAGGTGTCCGTGTCCCGGGCCTCAAATATGTTTAAGATGGCCCTGGGACTGGTGTCCTCTTTCAAATGCCTTGAAAGAGGACGAAAGCATACAAAAGCAGAGCGAGCAGGCAGTTGCAAAAAAAATAAACATAACTGATGCATGGTTTATGTAGTGCTTCTTACCTTGCCTCACAGAACAGGTGTTAATATTAGTCACTTTAATGGTACACATTTTAACAAGTCCCCCCAGAAAAACCGACTAGGCCCATCAGACATGATTATGTTATCTGCAGCGTGAACACATTTCTCGGCAACCTGGGTGTGAGCTGTGTAACTGTACACGACGAGCGAGCAGCCATCTAGGCAGACACTGATGCGCTACACGTCTCTGGTTATGCTAATGGCCGATATCACACGTGTTGCGTCTGCTGTATGGCCAGAGAGGGAGGTGTTCACATGAAGGGATCAGCTTTGATGCTGCTTCCACCTGTTGGAGGTGCAAAGGCTTGGGAGAGCGCAGGGCTGCCAGGTTTGCAGTGCATTGCATTGTTGTTGTTGACATGTCAATGCATGCAGAGCTTGTGACAGTGGGGCCGATGCCCCCTGCGCAGGGAGTCCCCCAGGCTGAAGATGGGGCTGCACAGATGTCCTGGAGAAGTCTAGGCCGCCGGTGGTGGGGAGCAGCAGCACATGCGGCATTGTGCGGGCGGGTCCTGCTGGCATGTGGTAAAGAAAGCACACTGCTTCCAGGGTTTGCAGCAGCCACCTCGGGCGGGCGCCACCCCCATTTCCCCCCATTCCTTGCAGTCTTGGAGGCCAGCGGGTTTAATGTTGTGACTGGTGCAGCAGGTAGTGAGGTGGTTACAGCCCCGGGCAGCGGCCAGGGGGAGTCATGATGACTCACCAGCACCAGCACGCCGGGGGTATTGTGTGTGTGTGCCTGCGTGGAGTCTGGTGCTTTGTGATTACATGCCAGCGGGTGGCCAGGAGCCTCGCGCCGCTGCCGCTAGCACTGGCAGAGCGCCCCGCTGTGGACATAGAAGACAGACGCCCATTGTCTCCTTCTCGGCTGTCCGCCATTTTGAGGCGAGGCCGCGGCAGCAGCGCATTGGGCCGCGCCTTGGCGCAGCGCGCGCGCATGCGACCCGAGACCCGGCGCCGCATACAGAACAAGGCGGCCGCTCTGAAAGGGCGCGCGCCGGGAACAGAAAGGAGGGGGGGAAGGGCGCGAAGGGCGCGAGTGACGCATTCTCCCGCCTCTCCCTACCCGCCGCGCATGCGCAGAGCGTACCGCTACCAGTTTGAAGGCATCTAAAAAAAAAAAAAAAGAAAAGGGCGCGCGCGCCAGAGGGGCGAGGTTCCGGGTGGGCCGAGTGGAGCCTCGTTTTGACATCGGTGACGTCAGCCTGTATAAAAGAAGGGACGCGCCTGGCGCTAAGACTGCAGACCGCGCGCTCATTCCAAGAAGTAACAGCAGCAGCAGCTCGAGCCACCGCCGCGGCAGCCTGCGTCACCAACCGCCGCCAGACCCACCGAGCGCGAGAGCACCGCACAGCAGCCAATCATGAGGGAGATCGTGCACCTGCAGGCCGGCCAGTGCGGCAACCAGATCGGCGCCAAGGTGAGGCGCGAGGGGGCAGGGAGCAAGCCTGGGGCCGCTGCCCGGGAGGGGCCGCTGCCCGGGAGCGGAGCCCGCCGTGTCCGTTATCCCCCTCCAGAGGGTTACCGCGCGGCCTTGTTCCCTAGCACGCCGGCGAGGGACGGGCGGGTGTAAAATGGCGGCAGCCGCCCCTGGTGGGGAGGGATGGAAGCGGCGCCATGACGGGGCGGGGACGCACCGTGTAGGGGCTGCTGCTGGGTGCCTGCGCCCCCCTATACACAATGGGCCGTGGGGTGCCTGTGCGGCACAGCAGACGGGCGGCGCCCGCGCCATTGCGGTGCGTGGGGGTGGGTGCGATGCCGCCGCGCCGCCTGTGCCCGGTCGCCCTGGAGACGGGAGAGAGAGGGCGCCCCCTAGGGAGCCGGGGCGGAACAGCAGCAGCAGGAGGGCTGGGGCGGGGCCTGGGTGGCGCGCGGCTGCATCGGCGCCTCTAAGATGGAGGCCGCGGCTGCAGTGCCGCCTGTCCCCGGGGGCGGCGCTCTCGCCACGCCCCCTTCCTTTGTGGGGGATGGCTCGCGCCTTGCGGCCTCTGCCGTTGTGATTGGGTCGCCAGGCGGCGGATGCTCGCAATGGCGGGCGGGGCGGGGGGGGAACTTAGGACAGAAGGCTGCCTGCCTGATAGCTCCCATCAGCATAGAGGTCGATGGGAGGTGCTCATCAGCAGCCTATTGGGAATCGGATCAATCATTAAAGTGGGCTCGACTAAACTAAAGGCTGGAGTTGAATTGTGTCTTTGCGCAGATATCAGGCAAACTACCTTTTGCTCGCATACCGTTGGCAGGTTGAGGGCAATCTGTAGCCTTTGCTCAACATATTTAACTGTCAGGAGGCCTGCTTACCTAGCGCTCCATCGTGTGTCCGGGCACCGGGGTCTTCCTCTGGGCATAGGGCACGCCCCGGGGGGCGCTAGGGCACAGGTGTCTTCCTCTGGGCATATAGGGCACACCCCGGGGGGCTAGGGCACTGGGGTCTTCCTCTGGGCATAGAGCAGGGGGGGTGCTGGGGCACTGGGGTCTTCCTCTGGGCATAGAGCAGGGGGGGTGCTGGGGCACAGGTGTCTTCCTCTGGGCATAGGGCACGCCCCGGGGGGCTAGGGCACAGGTGTCTTCCTCTGGGCATATAGGGCACACCCCGGGGGGCTAGGGCACAGGGGTCTTCCTCTGGGCATAGAGCAGGGGGGGTGCTGGGGCACTGGGGTCTTCCTCTGGGCATAGAGCAGGGGGGGTGCTGGGGCACTGGGGTCTTCCTCTGGGCATAGAGCAGGGGGGGCGCTGGGGCACAGGGGTCTTCCTCTGGGCATAGGGCACGCCCCGGGGGGCTAGAGCACAGGTGTCTTCCTCTGGGCATAGGGCACACCCCGGGGGGCTAGGGCACAGGTGTCTTCCTCTGGGCGCATAGGGCATGCGGGGTGGGGCGCTAGGGCACAGGTGTCTTCCTCTGGGCATATAGGGCACACCCTGGGGGGCTAGGGCACAGGTGTCTTCCTCTGGGCATATAGGGCACACCCCGGGGGGCTAGGGCACAGGTGTCTTCCTCTGGGCATATAGGGCACACCCCGGGGGGCTAGGGCACAGGTGTCTTCCTCTGGGCATATAGGGCACACCCCGGGGGGCTAGGGCACAGGTGTCTTCCTCTGGGCATAGGGCACACCCCGGGGGGCTAGGGCACAGGTGTCTTCCTCTGGGCATAGGGCACACCCCGGGGGGCTAGGGCACAGGTGTCTTCCTCTGGGCATAGGGCACACCCCGGGGGGCTAGGGCACAGGTGTCTTCCTCTGGGCATATAGGGCACACCCCGGGGGGCTAGGGCACAGGTGTCTTCCTCTGGGCATAGGGCACACCCCGGGGGGCTAGGGCACAGGTGTCTTCCTCTGGGCATAGGGCACACCCCGGGGGGCTAGGGCACAGGTGTCTTCCTCTGGGCATAGGGCACACCCCGGGGGGCTAGGGCACAGGTGTCTTCCTCTGGGCATATAGGGCACACCCCGGGGGGCTAGGGCACAGGTGTCTTCCTCTGGGCATATAGGGCACACCCCGGGGGGCTAGGGCACAGGTGTCTTCCTCTGGGCATATAGGGCACACCCCGGGGGGCTAGGGCACAGGTGTCTTCCTCTGGGCATATAGGGCACACCCCGGGGGGCTAGGGCACAGGTGTCTTCCTCTGGGCATAGGGCACACCCCGGGGGGGGGGCGCTCTCTACTCGTGGGATGCTGAATGCTGCCGCCCCGCTAACCCCCGCGCCCTCTTGTGTTTGTGCAGTTCTGGGAAGTGATCAGCGACGAGCACGGCATCGACCCCACCGGCACCTACCACGGGGACAGCGACCTGCAGCTCGAGAGGATCAACGTCTACTACAACGAGGCCTCCGGTGGGTACAGGCGCCGGGCCCCCTGCCCACCCTGCATGCGCTGCTGCCTGCCGCCGCTGCCCTTGCACGGGCTAACCCGCCCTCTCCTCTTCTCTCCCTCTCCCCCCAGGTGGCAAGTATGTCCCCCGAGCCATCCTCGTGGACCTGGAGCCGGGCACCATGGACTCCGTGCGCTCGGGACCCTTCGGGCAGATCTTCAGGCCAGACAACTTCGTCTTCGGTAAGTCTCGCCGTCCCAGACATCCACCCTAATCCGATCATGGAAACGCCTCGAGTAAGGGTCCCTAAAGTGACCCTCGCCCCCTCCTGAAGCGTATGGAAATGCCATGCGCCATGGTCTACAGTGTTTTTGGTACGCACGAATCCTTGGCATGGAGGGCTTGGCTAGATAGAGTAAAGTGGATTTGCCATGTAGTCAAAGGCTTCAACTCTCGCAGGCATGCACTTACCGTTTGTATATCTTGCACAACAATAGTACACATCGCAGCCCATCCTTCTGTAGCTAACATGAGTCATCCTGCACACAGCTCCCAATCCTTTTACCACGGTCATATAATTCATGGACTGCACTCATTATAAGTGATCTGATGTTCTTGTGCCGTATAGTGGTGCGCCCGTCTCCTAACACATCAGGTAGAACATGGATCTGTCTTACAAGAGTGAAAGGGGAAATCAATCCATCAAATGGGAAGAGCTCTGAAAGGCCAAGGCAGCAATATCACATTTCTCTTCAGCAGACGTATCCGTCTCTAAGGCATGAAGCACAAGTGGTACAATGCAGTTTCATTGCAAACCTACTTGGATGATGCCTTCTGCTTGACTGTACGCATGGACTGGGTGGAACACATTGAACACTTTCCATGGGCCCACTGCTTACCTGCACCCTTGCAACCTCAATGAACTGCACTTCCTTGTCACGCCCTCCCCCTAAATTGACCAGATCAGAGGGGACTTTAATTGCTGTTATAGCACCCACAACACAACCTCTTGGAGGATCACACGTCCCTCAAGACCAAGGTTTGCCCATGTGCCCTATTCTGCTCCCAGACTTTATCACCCCCTCCCCCATTGCTTCATTGGGGCAGGGATTACCCGTATCACCTTCATAATGGCTAAATGCACTTATACCTCCCATCCCATCGACTTCAGTCCTCAAGGCGTTCACCTACAGCGCTTTTGTGGATGTACCAACGGATAGATGATAGCGCAATGTTAGTGTTCAAATCTGAAGATCTCTACTGTAACTGCTGCTTTGAAGGTGCATGGCCCCTTAGGCGGTAGCAGCTGAATACTTTGTTGCCGTTAACATCTTCATAAGGAACTTGCGAAAACTCCTCACCCACCCCCACATGTCGCTTAATCTTGTCTGCCATGTCAACCTTTTCCTCCTGTAAATTATGTATTTTTCACCTACAGGTCAGAGTGGCGCTGGAAACAACTGGGCCAAGGGTCACTACACAGAGGGTGCTGAACTTGTGGACTCTGTCATGGATGTGGTGCGCAAGGAGTCTGAGAGCTGTGACTGCCTCCAAGGCTTCCAGCTGACCCATTCCTTGGGCGGTGGCACTGGCTCTGGCATGGGCACCCTCCTAATCAGCAAGATCCGAGAAGAATACCCTGACCGCATCATGAACACCTTCAGTGTGGTGCCGTCCCCAAAGGTATCGGACACTGTTGTGGAGCCTTATAACGCAACATTGTCCGTCCACCAGCTTGTAGAGAACACAGATGAAACCTTCTGTATTGACAACGAGGCGCTCTACGACATCTGCTTCAGGACCCTTAAACTGACAACCCCAACTTACGGCGATCTCAACCACCTGGTTTCTGCCACAATGAGTGGTGTCACCACCTGTCTACGCTTCCCTGGACAGCTCAATGCAGATCTCCGTAAGCTGGCAGTCAATATGGTGCCCTTCCCTCGTCTGCATTTCTTCATGCCCGGCTTTGCCCCTCTGACCAGCCGTGGCAGTCAGCAGTACCGTGCTCTGACAGTGCCAGAGCTTACACAGCAGATGTTCGACTCCAAGAACATGATGGCAGCCTGTGACCCACGACATGGCCGTTACCTCACTGTCGCAGCCATCTTCCGTGGTCGCATGTCCATGAAGGAAGTAGATGAGCAGATGCTCAATGTTCAAAACAAGAACAGCAGCTACTTTGTGGAGTGGATCCCAAACAACGTGAAGACGGCAGTGTGTGACATTCCACCTCGTGGTCTTAAGATGGCCGCCACCTTCATTGGAAACAGCACTGCTATTCAAGAGCTCTTCAAGCGCATTTCTGAGCAGTTCACTGCCATGTTCCGCCGTAAGGCCTTCCTCCATTGGTACACTGGTGAGGGCATGGACGAGATGGAATTCACTGAGGCAGAGAGCAACATGAATGACCTGGTGTCGGAGTACCAGCAGTACCAGGATGCCACAGCAGAAGAGGGAGAGTTTGAAGAAGAGGCAGAGGAGGAAGTCGCATAAACTTAACATCATACTGAAATAAATGGACCATATTGCCAACTCTTGCATGAACTTAAACGTTGGGTCGACCATTTAGCTTTCTGCTGTCTAGTGTCCAGATTGGGCCTACACTGGTTTGCTCACGTTCAGGGATGTCGGCTTTGAGTAATATGGGTAATTGCTGCACTGCATTTGTCATTTCCTATTTGTGGGAGCTCTTGTCTAGCCGTTACTGACTGGTGGAGCTTCTTAGCATGAGTTGACCACACCATCTACCCTCTTCCTGTAGCTGCATTTTGCAGTTTGTCAGACTGGTCCCATGACCAAGCCCCTTGGTCAGAATTACTGGAAGTGGCTGGGTCAACGTTGCTCCATAAATTATTTTGGGGTAACTCAATCAGATGTGGGTTCCTGTTTACAATCCTTGGTTGGTTCCATTGGAGAGCAAGGCTCCTTGTCAGCACATCCCAGGTGGAGTGTCTTGAGGTGGAACCCTCTTTATTTGTGTCCATGTAGCTTGTCTAAAGCTGTCCCTTCCAGTTCTTGCCTGTCATTTCAGCTTCCTCACTTGTTATCACTTGTTTGTCTCATTCTGGCTGCTGTTTCAACTCCTTGATCTTTCTTCGCTCTTCCAGACCAAACGTTTCTGCATCTTCTGAGGTCTGATGTGGTGGTATGAGATGCGCACGCACTAACTTGTAAATTCGGGTTTCAGTGGGACCTGACGGGAGAAGCCTGTTGAACCAGGGAGTGGAATTGGGGAAAGCATTGCGATCATGAGTAACTGAAAAGCCTCGATGTTGCCACAATAAAATACTGAGATGAAGTGCTATTTTGAGTGTCTTTCATTGTGGTTTACCACACCTTGCATTGGGTATCAGTCCTGTTATACTATATTTAGCATTTAAACCACACATGGTGGCTACTTTGAGCGTACTATTTGTGTGATTTCTTTAAATGGGCTGCTTTTTAGGTCCCAATGATCCTGCGAGCTTTCTGGTGTGGATCTGATGCTTGTGCTGCTTATTGTTATATGGACACTTACTTGCATTAATCCACGCTGTAGTCTTAATTCATACTCCAGTGAAACCATGGCATTTGCGTCTATACAGGGTTTTGGTATACCCCAACGAGGGTAATGGCAACTTAGTCCAATTTTTAAGACCACCTGTCACTCACTGCTAGGTTTAACATGCTTTTCTGTAGTTTGGTATAGAGGAACACTAGTAGTTTCCACCCATGCATGGCTGGCTAGGGGTGGTAGCAGTTATTCCATCTAAAATGTGCCAACGCTGCTTGTCCCACCCTGCATAGATATAGTGTGCAACCAACTGGACATTCTATAGTATTATCTTAAAACTACAAGGGAATCTTTGACTGCAAAGTCGCCCATGGGAGTGTTGTCTGGGACAGTGACAACTGAATTGAACGGTGTCCAAAGCTACCCTTTCCACCCCACCACATGTCTCGCTTGGATTAATGGTACGTCGGGTAGCTTTTGCACGCAAGGTGCACTAGCCTCAAGTCCTAGCAACAATTTGCCATTGGACAGTATGGTTTTATATTTTGGCATCCTGCACTTAACCTGTCCCTCCACATTAGGTTGGCTAGGTCATCAATGGAACGTTGCGTTTACACGTGAATGAGCCTTGTCCAGACATGACTTGTACTAGGTCTCGATCTGGAATGATCACATGGGCCACACACCTGCAACTTGACACATTGACCAAAATCTGCAGGATATCCCCCCCCTTACTCCCAAAACCTGCCTGGTTAACACCATCTTAAAATCTACACTGCACCTGTTCGTGCACTCGTCATCCTCCACTCATCCTGCCCTGCTAAAACTGCAGATTCCAATTGTCTTAAAAAAAAATCCCAAGGGCCCGCCTGATCTACTGCATGGTGCTAACCCTCCACCCATACCTGGGGTGGGGGTTATGGATCATAACTGGTGCAAAACACTGCAGCAAGATCATTCTTTCCCCAGATAGCCCTGTCCTTCCCATGCTGGCGGGGGGGGGGGGGGTGGCAAAGGCATGTAAACACCCAGAACACTCATGGTAGGACATGGTTGTCTTCCCATCAACCAGTTTAGGGGGTGGGAGTATTCTCTGTCCACAACTATCAAGAATGTTTTCCACCGTTTAGCATCTGCTCGATCATCTAGTATCAAGACCTGGCTATTCCCTTCTGCATACGGACTGACCTACTTGAGCAGAGTTGATCGAACAAGAAGGGTGTCTAGCCTCCAGATTCCAGCTAATCATTCTGCATAACCTGATGTTCACTCCACGGTGCTTAGCTGTCATACTGATTGCGTTAGGCACGATACAACAGCAGTGTATAACGCAACATCTGTTGCATCCTTTTGTAAAATAAAATGTACGACTAACATGCTCCTGGGAATTTTCCTTCTGTTATTGCACACTTGTTTGGATATGGTAAGCAACGTGAGGGAGGTGGGTGTCTGCAACAACGTACATTAATTGCACAGTATTCAAACGTTTAAGGCCCTTCCTACTCCAGCGCATTGTACCCCTGCCATCCCTTTATTGTCCCCACTTGAATGCCTGTATAGCTGCGGTTCCCTTCCTACTCGCGCCATTTTGTGAGGCCAAACGCCTTTGTGTACTCTCTGCTCCTTCACCCCTCACTTCTTGGTCCTTGCCAAGAAGGCCCACTTCCAGTGTCATGCAGAGGGCACCCTCCCTTTCCTTGCTTTTTCCCATAAGCTCAGGGCCTCAAGAGCTCTGGTCCTTTCTACTGTACTACTGCAACTGCTTCCCCATCGCCCCTTCAGCGAAAAGAATAGGGCTGCAAGATTTATCCTTTGCCAAGCCCAGGGACTGTATCTCTCAGCCCTAATATCCCCAGTAGCTCCTGATGGCGGCAAGGATCAAGTTCAAGAACTTCTGCATCCACAAGGCTTTCTGGGGTTGGTGACATGCTATTTCCAACCATACCCCACTCTAACTCCGATCTGCCGAATAGCAGTCGGGGGCAGCAGGTCTTGTACCTCAGCTGGTGCCTCCCCCTGGAACAGCCTCCTTGCCCCACCTCACGCTTGAGCTGTACTACCTTTCTGGGAATGTAAAACTGCTTTTCTCTTTCCCTTGTTCCCTTCCCTGCAAATCGCACCACTAAAGTCACCAAGTAAAAGTGAATTAATCTTAGTTTTCGCTCGATGGTGGTCGTTCCAAGGGACGTAAGGTGATTGTTTGGCTGGGAGAGATGGTTAGTTTGACCGATGGCAGCCTAGCCGAAGGGATCTGATTGGGTATGACTGGGGCCTAATGTGTTTTTGTGAATAAAGGCGATCCCACACGAGTTGTGTTTGCATCTAATGTTGGCGTTTCCTGTGGGAGTGGCAGGGGAGTAGAGGACCAGATGCTGCGTGTAGCCAGGTCTGAGTCTAGGCCATGTGTACAGATCAGTGATGTCTAGCGCCTGAGCTGGGAGGAACCTGGCAATGACTAAGGCGCCCTTCACTATATTTTCTTTGAGTGTATGTAGTACTCTACTTGGGGTTGGAGTTCTTGGTGACGGGCGACGGGGTGGGGATGACATTAGCTGGGTGCAAGTCTTTCATGGTACTGATGTTGAGAGGGCGACGGGTAACACAAGGGAGTCTAGAGCCCAGTCTGAGTTCCTAGCGTGTAACCTGCATGGTTGGTTAGGGGGTGGGGTTGATGGCAGTGTCCGAGCCCCCGAGGGCTGGGGAATTCTGGTGGTGGGTGTGGAAGAAATGAGGACAAGGCTTGATGTTCAGCAGTCTCACTGCAACGCTTGGCTTGGGGGGGGGGGGAGGGGGGTATTGTGCCACTTTGTCTCCTGCTGTTTCAACGCACCTTATGGTAAGGCATGCTCAATGAAGCCGAATTGGATACCCGTAGCTCTGCAATGTCCCCCCAGAGTCAAGACCAGAACTCGGATATACTCCAGACCCGACCATCAATGTGGACCACACAAGTATGCTGCTCTCTCCCATCGCTTAACTCACTTGTGTGGGGGAGGGCCTTTGCTTCGGAGCATGCTGCTGGACCTGCTTTATCACCAGTCTGGGTAAGTTCCCTCGACCTGGGAGTTCAGCTCCTGCGTGCTGCTCCAGGTCTCATTCCATGCACATTGTCCTTCTGCCCCTCTACATCAGGCATGGGTATGCACCTTGCAGTGGGTAATGGCCAGATAGCTCTTCTGCCTTCAACTCGGGTTGACGACTTTGGAAAGTAATTTTTCGCAAAGACAGTTCAGTGAGTTCTCAGATGCAGTTCCAGGGTGAATCTAAGATGTCGGAGACTTCTTATAAAATTAAAAACCGCCTGCAGGTGTTTGGACTAAAGCTAAGCCTCCCTGCCCTAGTTGTCCAATCACTGTTCTTGAAAAGTGTCGACTTTGCTCTTCTCACATCGCACCCACATTGCTTTGCTCTGTGGGTGTACTCTTTTGATGCCTGGACCAAGGGCAGCTGCTTGCTGTGCGGAGGGGGTTACCTTCGGGTATTGCTTATATTTAAAGATTATTCTGCCACCAGCATGTATACCAATAATTTTGAATCGTAAAATAACACTGCATTATACATACTTACTAGCAATGCATACATCATGTTTCATAACCAGACCTAGTCTGCATATTTTTCCATCTTGGTAGGTTTGGTAGAAGAGACTTAAGCCATGGATAGTGTAGGGGAGGACTGGCCGCGAGGCCCTCCTCACCTACAGCTTCCTCCCCAGGTGAGGACCATGACTCGGTGGACGCCCCCTCATGCCACCCGGGCCCAGGTGGAGGAGGATTCGCCCGCCGACGACATTGCCCACACGCACCTCGTCTTTGCATTTACCAAAAATCGAGTCAGGCCTAGATGCCATCTTGTCTAGCAAACACGGCGTGAGTTTAGCACACTGTAACGAGGCCCCCACCTTTGGAGGGCCTTTCATGCATCTCTGTCGCCTCAGCAGCACTGGCAGATCCGCTGCGAGCGCGTTCCCATGAGAAAGTCGGAGATGAGCTAAACCCGAGATGCCAACACGGCAACATTATATTAGTAACAATGTGATATTGCACCCCGTATGACCCGGACCACAAGGCCGGGGTAGCGAGGAAAAAAGCTGAAGCATCACTATCTGAAGAAGGTAGAAAACAATTCAAGTATTGGTACTAATGAACTACCTCTGTTTTAAAATGTGAATAAGCCATAAAAATGTAACGTTATATGATATCCCTCCAGGTCTGGACTAATGCTGCTATAACCACGGAGAAAGATGTTGACCAAACGTATAACCTCTATCTGTAAAAGTGTTTTTTCCATAGTATGTAGAAACTGGAACTCATATATGTTTACTGAACCACCCAAAGTGGCAAGCATCAATCTCTGTAGGCCATAACCTAGATATCCCTCGTATAACGTCTAAATGTACATACAATACGCACACAATGTAATGAATGTAATGTTAGGCAATGAAAAGGTACTGGAATCGACTGTCTTAAAGAAATGTGTAATGAAATTGAAATATATATGTGTGTCTAAATAACGTCAAAATAAGGCAGAACAGTATAAAACTTCTGCATTTACTGATCAGCAACGCACGAGGAAAATACCTTTGTGGATATGCAAGGCCATTCCCTCTCCCACCCTACCAAGCCTGCAAGATAAAAAAAGCTAAGACTTGTGCCGCGCTCCCTCACCTCCCCCAACCAAGCTGGCGTTACTTCAGAGGCCCCGGCGCCGCAACCAAGGCCATAGCCTGCCACCTGTGTTATTTACAGCACGGTAATAAACCCACAGATGAACCCACTGATCTACCAGCACCCTTTCATAAATCCCACGAACCCCCCAAGAATCCTGACCCCGTGTAAGGACGACCCCCATCATTGAGACAAGACACAGAGACCCATCTATATAATAACTTCTAACGCAGCAGACAGACATGTATCATTCGGCCCAGGCCCCAGAGCCCCGTCCTACGACCTAAAGTACCGGTCAATAGGACACAGGTAAATCTCACCCCAACCGATAACCACCAGACCTCTCACGAGGTGCATTCCTCATGTGTTGCGTTTATTTTATAAGATAAGCTACGGAACAATTTATTAGTGAACGTAAATGTCATTTTCTGAATAACTGCAGTGTGCATGGCCTAGGGCAACTAAGACAGGAAAGGTATTCATCATTGTCACAGGCTGCCCCAGCGCACCAACACCGCACGGATGACCTCAAGCCGGCCTGCCAGGCCCAACCCAACCCACGAGGCTGACCAGTGACGTCGTCTTGCCAAGACCAACCATGCTGCAGCAACACCTATAGTTAGTCGACGATACCCAATCCCAATTAACTTGTGCCCCCTATAGTGTTTAGGTGTTGATGACGTTTTCTGTATTAGAAATACGCCTGTCTTTGCTATTGTCAGACAGAGCGCTCTCGTAGGTTGCAGAGTTCTTTGCATGCCTTATCCTTGGATAAACTCCCACTTACGCTCACCCGCACTCTGTCTTGGTCTTATTCCCACTACGGGAGAGTCCCTTATTGTCTCTCATTGCGGGGAGGATCGTGCTGAATTGGGGGCGTTTCCCTTCAGTGGTGACCCCGATAGCGTGATATCTCCAAATTATTTTTCCTAACTCCTTCTTTAACGACCCCCTTGTGGCACGAGAATCTCCGGTTGAGAAGGGATACGCACGGTGAACCGCCTCCGGGAGGCCGCCCGCCAACGGCGACCGGCACAATAAGAAGTGCGCACTCAATGAGAAAGGGTACGGGATCCCGATTGGAAAAAAATCCCCTTTGAGTGCCGCTCGCCGGAGCCAGGGGCTGACCGTTGAGTTACCGGTAACGCCGCCTGGACGGACCCAGTTTCGGAGAGTATCGGTTCAAGACGGGCACGTGAGTACCGAGTGCGAGTGATCGACAAGGGGAGAAGAAGGGGAAGTGGGAATAGAGGAACGGGGAAAGGTAGAGAAGGAGAATTGCGGGGGTCTACTAAAGACGGGTCTTGAAACTTTCTTTATTCTTTCTTTCGCATATGGCCATTAGGAGTAAGAAATAAGTGACGTGGTAGAAGTGACGGAAACCTAGCTCCGAAAGGGGGTGGAAGGCGGCGCCGCATAGTACTATCTAAATTAGTACTGGGAATATATGAAGAAGTGAGAAATAAGTTATTGGTGTCTAGCAAAAGGAGACACCGGGAATATTTTTTAGTGATTGTGCTCTCTCTCTCTCTATTTCTTTTTTTCCATTTCCACGGGGTAGGGGGTGAAAATGAGAAGGGTATGAAGTAGTTAGAACATCTTAAAAAGTGGGGACTCAGTAGTGGCACGTACAGACGTGAACACAGTAACCTTAGTAGGGAAACAGGGACAGCTGGCTAGGGAGGAAAGGGAGGAAAAAGACAAAAGTGTGAGTGGGAAGTATTGTGAAGGGTGCGCGCACCGTACGAGTGTTAGAGACGAACAGGTGGCCGTGAGGTGGTGCCAAAGAGTGTGGACATAACCAGTACTAGATCGATTGCCAGTGAGATCACATAAGTGTGCCTGAGAATGAGAAAGAGATGAGATATGGTGAGTGAGAAGAGATTTGTGCACTGAATTACAGTGGGTGACAATTTTGAGAGGTCCGCTCTTGTCTGTGCCATAAAGGTACACGTACGCATATTTACACCTATTTAAAAGTTACGAAGGCGAACGCGGTAGCGCTGACGATTTAGAGGATGGGGGCTGAAACTCCCTTGTCACACATTTGTAAGAGCTTGCCGGGATATGCTGAACGCATAAATAAATATCATGATCAATGGTTAACAGAATTGAAAGGGGAGGGGTTGCCCCAGATTTGGCCAGAAGGAGGGTCTTTTGACAAAAGCGTTCTCGATATGGTATGTACCTGTATTCGCCTCAAGTATAAGGGGAAAAAATGGCAGACTAGGAAGGAGATATTAGATCTCTGGAGATTGTTTGAGGAAGTACCCCCACCCAAAGCCCCAGCACCAAATATTGATTTACCCTCCACCACAGACAATCCACTAATGATTCCACGAGAGGAAAAGGAACAGGTAAGCATAGAACAACCTGCGGAGGTGGTTATGTTGTACCCAATGCTACCCAAACCAGCCCCTGCAACAGGATATAGCGACCCTATTTATGTGCCTCCCCCGTCGACCAGCACACCACAGAGGCCAACTGCACCCCCACCATACGAAAACACCAGAGAGCGCGCCCAGGGAGGCCCACAGAGAGTGGATATAGAGAAGTTAACGAGTGACTTAGAGTCGAGGCTTACAGTGGCAAGAGATGAACTCTCAAGAATAAAAGACATATGTGAACGCACAGCATGCGCCCCTACACAATCTGGACGCACGTCTAGAGCGTCAAGCGAAACTAGACAAATTGAGGAGGGATGGAAAAAGGGGGAAATACTGTTCAGAATTGAGGAAGAACCGACAAGAATAATAGAAGTGGGGACAGCAGAAGGAAGCATTGGAGATGTATCACGAGAAAGAGGGATCAGAGAGGAGTTGTTATGTGATGTCAGAGGAGGGGTGGATGAGAGCGATAGATTGAGCATGGCAATAGGAGGAGAAGGCGAGGAGCTAGATGGTGCCTGTTCACTGGAAACTATAGAAGATGAATGGATGGGACGACTAAGAAATAGAGTGGGGAAGATGGCGTCATTAGAGTCAGCAGTGACTAAGGAAAAGGAAGCTGCAACGGCAAAAGGGAAATTACAACTCCCATTACTGCACAGAGGAGGTGGGAGGCCAAACTATATACCGTGGGCTCAGATGGACAAGGCTAATTTAATGAAATTACTACCACAGCTGTCGGGAGGGGCAAGCAAGTGGATATATGCATTTGAGAAACATACCGCTGGTATACCGCTGGCAGTAGGTGATGTGAAAAGCCTACTAGTGTCCGCAGTAGGGGATCAGGCAGACAGAGTATGGGCTAAGGCGGGTTTTCCAGCTGTAACTTTAGAGTGTGATCGCCATGATGGGGCTTCTTTTAACACTGTGCGAGCAAGGGTGTGGGACGCACTACGGGAAACCTTCCCGGATACCCCTGATTTGCAGTCAGTAATGCAATGTACCATGAATGACGGGGAGGACGCTATGGATTACATTCTCCGGGTGCAGGAGATGTGGAGAGCGGAAACGGGTACGCCCTGGCACCAATCCACATCTCTATTCTATTTCATCATTAAGAGAGGGCTCCCAAAGGAAGTGCAAAAGGCACTAGATAAAATAGCAGGCGTAGAGGCAAAAGGCTGGCCAGAGATCCAAAGCATAATAGTACACCATTGTAAACGGATCAAAGAAAGAGAGAGGGAAGTAGCACAGAAAAGGTTGGCGGACGAGGCGAAGTTGGTGCAATCAAAATTGGTGAAGGTCGCAGCCGCGGTAGCGGGACTCCCACTCACACGGGAGGGAGAGGAAGGAGAGGAGGGGCAAATAGCAATACAAGGAAGAATAGCAGCGAATTGGGCAGGACAAGGGCAACGACAGTGGACAGAGCAGGAGCAGAACGGAGGTCCAACGTGGCAAGAGTGGGCCCCAAGAGGAGGAAGAGGTGGGTACAGGGGTCGAAGAGGAGGACAAGGGTATGGAGGTATGGGAGGAAATGGGTGGCAGGGTCCCAGAGGTCCACAGGGGAGCTGTTGGAATTGTGGGAGATGGGGGCATTACTCAAGAGAATGTAGGAGTAGACAAAACAACGGGTTCCAAGAGATAGAACAATACGGACACCCCCACCCGGGAAGCCCCTACGGCCTCCCCATGGGACAATACCAGCAACCAGAAAATGTAGCACAAAGGAGTAACGCACAACTGCATGGACATCAGTACCGAACACAAACCAGCCCACAGAATAATGACAATGTGCACTACACGCCTGGTAACACTTTCGCAACAGTAGCTAATGGAGCACCCGCCCCCGCACCTTACAGTGGAGTGTCAGTGGTTTCGGGGAACATTTTCGATCAAGGGGGGGCAATGAGACACCCCGCATAGGACAGCCCACAGAGAGCACTTGCGTGTCCAGTACTGTCTACGACCCACAATGCATCAGAGGAACCATTGATAGGAGCGCAGATAGGAGACAAGCAATTCATTTTCATGGTGGATTCGGGAGCGGAGAAATCATGCATTAGAGAGGGCCGGTTCCCGTTATCTAATAGAACGTTAGAGACGCAGGGGTTCTCTGGGGCTGTAATTGAAGTTCCTTACACAGAGGTATTGGATGTGACAGTGGGGGGTAAAACAGTGAAAGCACCCTTACTGTACTATGAAAACTCTCCCATCAACTTACTGGGGAGAGATCTCTTGAGCAAACTAAACATGACAATATCATTCACAGGGAGCGGTATCGTATGCTCAACGCCAGGCATATGCCCCCTCCGCATATTAGCAGTAATACACGGCCACACAATCATGAAAGAGATCAGAGGGGTACCAAGAAATGAGGAGATGTTTGTCGAAGGCATGAGAACATTGGCTCTCATAGTACCAGAACTAAAAAGGGTGGAGTGGAGGATCCCAGCAGAATTCCTTTTTCGCCCCATAGCAAGCCCCGACACTGCTCTCGGGTCAATGATATCGTTGGATTTGCATGCAATACATGTATCAACAAACAGAATATGTGTGATTGGTATGGACATGGAAGGGTGTGAGTGGCGGACAGTATTGTGTACAAATGCAAATATCCCGCTGAGAGAGCTCTCTGACGAGGAGCTATTTTCTGACACTGAGGGAGATGGTGAAATAGTGATGGAACTGGCAATGCCCTGCGACATTGTAGTTACAGCCAGACAAACTAAGGTTGAACTAATGGCGGTAATAGGAGCACCGCACACATTTTTTGATGAGGACATGAGTTCAGTACCCACTGACTTATGGACTAATGGCCCCCACGATGTAGGGTTGCTGCATGAAGTTCAGCCTGTGGTGATAAAAGTAAAACAGGGAGCAATACTACCCCGGGTGAAACAATATCCACTGTCGCGAGAAGCAGAAGAAGGGATCAGAGAGACAATAGAAGCACTGCTAGCACAGGGTATAATCGTGCCCTCAAACTCCCCATGCAACACATGCATTTACCCAATCAAAAAAGCAAAGGGGGGTTCATGGAGGATGATACAAGATTTACGCCCACTGAACGATGTGGTAATGAAGGAGTTCCCTCTAGTCCCGAACCCGGCGACAATACTGTGCAACATTCCAAAAGTAGCATCACACTTCACAGTAATTGACTTAAAAAATGCATTTTTCTCGATTCCCTTAGCAGAAGAGAGCAGGTACTTGACAGCATTCACATTGGGAGGAAGGAGGTTCGAACATTGCAGATTACCACAAGGATATTGCGAGAGCCCAAGCATATTTAACAGGGTACTACATGAAGATCTGGGGAATTTGTCTGTAGAAAGCACAGTGATTCAGTACGTTGATGATTTATTGGTTTGTGCACAGGCTGAGGAAGAGTGCAGAAAGGACTCAATAACACTCCTGACATTATTGGCCAACAAGGGGTACAAGGTGGACAAAGGGAAGTTACAGTACTGTCTGACAGAGGTCCTATACTTGGGTCAGTTGATATCAAAGGATGGCAAGCGAATTATACCAGACAGGGCACAGGCGATTAGAACAATTGGAGAGCCCAAAACAGTAAAAGAGATGCAGAAATTTCTGGGTATGTGTAACTATTGCCGAGCATGGATCTTGGACTATGCGGCGTACACAAGGCCCTTGTTACAGGCACTAAAAGAAGCACAACAAGAACACAAACACATAGAATGGACAGAGGAGATGAACACAGCATTTAACTCACTAAAAGAGCTGATATCAAGCGCTCCAGTACTAGCAAATCCAGATTATGGGCGCGAATTTTTCTTATTTTCACATTGCAAAGGAACACTGATGACAGCAGTATTGACGCAGAAAACATCTTTAGGGCACAAACCACTCGCTTACTATAGCGGCACCCTAGATGCAGTAATGCAAGGTCACTTCGCGTGCGAGCAATCCCTAGCTGCAGCCGCGTTCGCAATTGAAAAAAGTGCCACGATAGTGATGGGCTGCCCGGTGACACTGTTTGTGGAACACTCACTTTTTGCAATATTAGAGCGAACAAAGAGCACATTGACAACACAACGCGCCACAGCATATGAGATAATACTGTCCAGCGCTAACATCCATATAGTGAGATGTAAAACAGTGAACCCAGCCACATTCATCACAGAGGCATGCACTGTAGAGGACATGCAAAACCATAACTGCGCCACGTACACAGGTGACGAAGGTAAGGATGCAGTGATTTTTGAAAATGCCCTGACCGAGGGTGAGGTGTATTTTGTGGACGGGTCAGCATCAATAGACATGGAGACAGGAGAAAAGCATGTGGGTATGGCAGTGGTACGATTAGAGGAAGATGAATATGAGATACTAGTACAACACCGCCTCCCATCACACTATTCAGCGCAAGCAGCAGAACTAATAGCGCTAATAGAAGCATTGCATGCCGCCAAGGGATGCGCAGTGACCATATACACAGACTCAGCATACATGACAACAACAGTTCACGGTGGGTTGGCCCGGTGGGGGCGGAGAGGGTTCCGACGAGCAGACGGAACACCAGTCCAGCATGCAGAACTATTGAAAGAACTGATTGAGGCCCTGCAAGACCCCACGGCAGTGGCCATCGTAAAATGTCAAGCTCATACCACCAATACAGATCTTGTATCTTTGGGGAACGCGGCAGCAGACGCCGCTGCCAAAGCAGCTTCATATCTACAAAAAGGTGAAATAGGAGAGTACATGTTGCACCACACAGCAAGCCAAGAGGTCCCCACAGGATACAACATGATGTCCACACAGGAGATAATAGAGCTGCAAGAGGGAGCTAGTGCAGAGGAAAAATTGCGGTGGACTAAGAGAGGTTGCAGCAAATCATCGACTGATTTATTGTGGCGACAAGAGAGTTCAGGAAAAGTGGTAATGCCAATTACGCTGTTAGAAATAGCATTTCAACAACTACACTTTCCCGCACACAACACGAAGAAACACATAATGGCAGAGATACAAGAAGATTGGTTTGCACCTTGCCTCCAGGAACACGTCACAAGGTTAGCCCTAGAATGCACGACCTGTCAAATTTACAACTCAGGTATGACCTTGCGTACACTAAGGGGTACGATACCAAAACCAAATGGCCCATTCAGAGAGCTCCACATTGATTATGTAGACATGGGGGAAAGGTGTAATGGGGCTCGGTACATGATTGTGGTTGTATGTCCATTTTCGAGGTGGGTGGAGGCAGGCCCATGTGCCCGCCCTGACGCGAAGGGCGCCGCGAAGTTCCTAGTGCGGGAAGTGTTTCCGCGCTGGGGAATTTGCGACATTATTCGCTCAGATAACGGGACGCATTTTGTTAATGAATTATTTAAAGAAGTGATTACATTATTGGGAATAAAGCACAAATTATGTTCGATTTATCATCCTCAAAGTAATGGCGTAGTGGAAAAGATAAATGGCCTGTTAAAAAGCAGATTATCAAAACTTTGTTTTTCCCTCAAAAAGACTTGGATGTACTGCCTGCCTTTGGCCTTGTTTGAACTGCGAAACCAGCCAAGTAAGGATCACCATTTGTCCCCGCACGAGATCGTCACGGGAAGAAGAATGCATACAGCGCATTCGCCTCTCCGTGAGCGTTCTGATGCACACAGAAGCGCAGCTATATTGGGGGAGGAGTTCACAGAATATCTGCGAAAATTGACACGGGCAGCGCGCGTAATTGCAAAACAACTAGCCCCCCCCTCGACAAGAGAGGAGGGGAACGCAACTGAACCAGACAAATTGCCTGAAAAACCGCTACAACTCATGCCTGGTGACCTTATATATGTCAGAAGCTTTGTGCGGAGGTGGAATGCACCACGTTTCCATGGCCCTTATGAGGTAGTGTTTTGCACACCTACAGCAGTAAAGGTGAAGGGCCTGCGATATTGGGTGCATTTGACAGACGTACGTAAAGCTTACAGCGCTGCGGAAAGTGAGGTGCAAGACGAGGCACAGGCAACAGCGGACGATGAAGTTGTGCGGAACGAATGATTGGAATTTTTGTGCTTTATGAGATGAACGGTGAGCACAATTAGCGCGCGACAAATGTCCTGGACTAAAACATGTACATATGTATGTGTAAAATTTCTTTTTATTACAGTTTTTGAAAATTTTGCGTGGGGTTCTTTTTTTTTTCCCCCACGGTGCTCTCTAAGATGTTTTTATTATTTTTGTTCTTATAATGACATGTTTCTTATTATTTATATATATATATATAAAGGTACGAATAATGATGATTAAAAAGCTACCTTGTCTGTCAACACACCCCCTCCCTCACCCAACCCTATATTTTATCATCGAAACGTTACAACGTGGAAATGCTTACATGTTTGTATTTAATGAACCTTTGTGTCTCAAACAGGATTTATCATGGCATCGAATGGGCAGCCTGCAACTAATAGATATGTTAGATTTAGAGAAATGTTAGTGGCTAAATTAACGTATTCATTTGAATGTGGTTTGTCAATGTGTGCTATCGTGTTCTTCATCTCAATGTTTTGTCTGGTATTACACTGGATTATAGCGTTCATCTCTACCGAGATGAACGAGGGGGGAGGGGGGAGCAACACCACCCTTGCCCCTGGAACGAAAACAAGTCCGACTGTAGGTATCAAAGAAGGTGATTTCTTGATCTGGGATGGATCACACTTTGTGTGGGGATACTATACTACACCACCCACTGCTGTCCTCTCACAATTGAGAACCAAAAATGTAAATAATGACACAATGTCCCAACCTGGAACATACAACAACCACACAATCCCTCCCGCCCCAATTTCAAACAACGATCTCTTGTTTATCAAGGAGGATGGAAAAGTGATTATGATGACAGAACACAAGTCCCTATATGAAGAATTAGAAAAGGGGGGTGGGGGGGAGGAAGAGGGGCCTGGTTCTTCACCTACTATAACGAGAAGGTACAGAAGAAGGGAGAAAAGTAGGCGGAAAAGAGAGACTGGTGGAAAAAGGTATGATGAGTATTATGGACTAGGGCTAGACAAAATGGAAGACCCACGACACCCACACCAAGCAAATAAATGCTATGCAGATATGAGCACAACAGCCAAACAAACAACCAATGAGAGCTGTTATGTCTGCTCACTTATCCCCCATGCATCAGGCACACCTAAAGTATTGTTGCCACGAGAATTGCCCATTGTGGATGCCCAATGTCTCCTTCATCTCACGCTGTGTAGAATAAAGAACACTTTCCAAGCACACGATGTCTCTTTCAGAATGCTACAGAACAACAAAACGTGCTATTCGCAGGCGTCTGGAGTGATCTGTCTTAAAGAACCTTTCTTTGCAATACAAGGGACACTGTTTTCCGAAAACAAATGGAAAGACGAAGAAGTGCTGTGCAAGGCAGAAGCGCTGAAAGGTGTCCAACCGGACAAGTTGCGGTGGATGGAAAGAACGTGCTTGCCAATATGGAAAGAACACATCCCTAAACTAACATGGGTAACAGCGATGGAGAAACCCTTCAAGCTACAAAGTGAAATACAAAACGAACTATGTTTCAAGGGAGAAGGAAAAATGGCAATGGGAACGAACACGAACTGTAACAAAACTCTCACCATCCCAGATATGAAAAAAGGGACAGCAGCATTAATGGACACCTACTGGGTATGCGGAAACCAGGCGTACCTGCACCTTCCCCAATCATGGAGTGGTAGCTGCTCAATGGCCACCTTGCACTCGACACTAATGGTGATTCCAGAAAGCCATATTGACAGAAGTAACATGATTAAAGGAGGCTTGAACCAGAATGCAGCTTCTCCAACTACACAAGCGCACCTTTATGTCCTGTCCTCCGGGGGGAAGGAAGAAGAGCTCTCAAGAAACAAGCGAGTCTCGAACTACATATCACAAGCATCATCTGACTTATTGGCACAGATTCCAGACAAGTATCGCCTGTTCAGCTCCGTGGAAACATTCTTTGCTTCGCTAGTGTCCAGTGTCCAAGCAAGAGCAAATGCAAAATGGCTCCAGATCACACGGTGGGAACTGATCCAGTTGGCCAATGACACTGAAGAAGGGTTCAACATAATAAAGGTGGAACTACGAGCTCTGCGACTAATGACCATGCAGAACAGGTATGTTCTAGACCTGTTAACAGCTATCGATGGAGGTGTTTGCCGAAAAATAGGAAGTGCGTGCTGCACGTTCGTACCTTCTGAAGACGCAGAAAATGGGTCCCTGTCCCACGTTATTGAAGCAGTACATAACCTGGGCGAGAAGATGAAAATGGAAGGTGGAGCTGAAGATAGCTCGTGGTTCGACAATATCTTCTCGTGGGTTCCCTCATGGCTTGGAGTGACAATAAAGTTCCTGATACCAATAGTGGTGATCATCCTTGTGATATTTTGCCTGTGCCAGGTGGGCCTCCGATGTTGTGCTAATGCAGTTCCTAACGGTGCAATGATGATGGTGACAATGGGCAACTCTGGTGGTACAATTAAAACAACACAAGAAGTACATGTGCAGACAGGAGCAGACAACACCCCCAAGTACCAGTTAGTGCCTATGTGCCGTGATAAGTACATAGTAGATAAACTATGGCACACCACTATCAAAGAACCACGAGACGTAGAACTGGAATGGTATGAGGAGGTCTGGGTAGATCTGGAAGAAACTGGCGACTGTATATATTTAACATGTACACCAGATGAGTATGCTAGGAGAGGTGAGAGTTTAAGGGGGGTGTGCAGAGCATGGATGCCTATAAAAGGAACCCCTGCATGGGATGGTGCAGTGTTAGAGGAACAAGAATGTAGGAGATTGGAAGAGCTAAAGAAATTCGTTACTTTAAGTAACGAAAGGGGGGAAATGTAGGGGAGGACTGGCCGCGAGGCCCTCCTCACCTACAGCTTCCTCCCCAGGTGAGGACCATGACTCGGTGGACGCCCCCTCATGCCACCCGGGCCCAGGTGGAGGAGGATTCGCCCGCCGACGACATTGCCCACACGCACCTCGTCTTTGCATTTACCAAAAATCGAGTCAGGCCTAGATGCCATCTTGTCTAGCAAACACGGCGTGAGTTTAGCACACTGTAACGAGGCCCCCACCTTTGGAGGGCCTTTCATGCATCTCTGTCGCCTCAGCAGCACTGGCAGATCCGCTGCGAGCGCGTTCCCATGAGAAAGTCGGAGATGAGCTAAACCCGAGATGCCAACACGGCAACATTATATTAGTAACAATGTGATATTGCACCCCGTATGACCCGGACCACAAGGCCGGGGTAGCGAGGAAAAAAGCTGAAGCATCACTATCTGAAGAAGGTAGAAAACAATTCAAGTATTGGTACTAATGAACTACCTCTGTTTTAAAATGTGAATAAGCCATAAAAATGTAACGTTATATGATATCCCTCCAGGTCTGGACTAATGCTGCTATAACCACGGAGAAAGATGTTGACCAAACGTATAACCTCTATCTGTAAAAGTGTTTTTTCCATAGTATGTAGAAACTGGAACTCATATATGTTTACTGAACCACCCAAAGTGGCAAGCATCAATCTCTGTAGGCCATAACCTAGATATCCCTCGTATAACGTCTAAATGTACATACAATACGCACACAATGTAATGAATGTAATGTTAGGCAATGAAAAGGTACTGGAATCGACTGTCTTAAAGAAATGTGTAATGAAATTGAAATATATATGTGTGTCTAAATAACGTCAAAATAAGGCAGAACAGTATAAAACTTCTGCATTTACTGATCAGCAACGCACGAGGAAAATACCTTTGTGGATATGCAAGGCCATTCCCTCTCCCACCCTACCAAGCCTGCAAGATAAAAAAAGCTAAGACTTGTGCCGCGCTCCCTCACCTCCCCCAACCAAGCTGGCGTTACTTCAGAGGCCCCGGCGCCGCAACCAAGGCCATAGCCTGCCACCTGTGTTATTTACAGCACGGTAATAAACCCACAGATGAACCCACTGATCTACCAGCACCCTTTCATAAATCCCACGAACCCCCCAAGAATCCTGACCCCGTGTAAGGACGACCCCCATCATTGAGACAAGACACAGAGACCCATCTATATAATAACTTCTAACGCAGCAGACAGACATGTATCATTCGGCCCAGGCCCCAGAGCCCCGTCCTACGACCTAAAGTACCGGTCAATAGGACACAGGTAAATCTCACCCCAACCGATAACCACCAGACCTCTCACGAGGTGCATTCCTCATGTGTTGCGTTTATTTTATAAGATAAGCTACGGAACAATTTATTAGTGAACGTAAATGTCATTTTCTGAATAACTGCAGTGTGCATGGCCTAGGGCAACTAAGACAGGAAAGGTATTCATCATTGTCACAGGCTGCCCCAGCGCACCAACACCGCACGGATGACCTCAAGCCGGCCTGCCAGGCCCAACCCAACCCACGAGGCTGACCAGTGACGTCGTCTTGCCAAGACCAACCATGCTGCAGCAACACCTATAGTTAGTCGACGATACCCAATCCCAATTAACTTGTGCCCCCTATAGTGTTTAGGTGTTGATGACGTTTTCTGTATTAGAAATACGCCTGTCTTTGCTATTGTCAGACAGAGCGCTCTCGTAGGTTGCAGAGTTCTTTGCATGCCTTATCCTTGGATAAACTCCCACTTACGCTCACCCGCACTCTGTCTTGGTCTTATTCCCACTACGGGAGAGTCCCTTATTGTCTCTCATTGCGGGGAGGATCGTGCTGAATTGGGGGCGTTTCCCTTCAATAGTAGTGATTAGAAGTTCTTTGCCTTTCAACCATTTTGCTTGCTTGGGAACGTCATTCTCTTCACGCACTCCTGCTCCTGTTAAATCTACAAACTGTCTGACCTCTCCTTTGGGGGGGGGCGGGGTCTCTTTGATGGGCAAGATTAAACCAATTTAACATGAATCCTGAAGTCACAACTGGGAAACATTAAACGGTGTGGTGGGCACCCAATTGTTCTATAGAGGTGTATGCATGGAGTCGATTGTGCTAACCCAGTCGCGATCAAACTCCTTTCTTAACCTAGTCTGGAGTTAAACGCAAGTTCTTTAGTTCCAGGTTCACTTAACATATTTTCACAGCAAGATCTCAATTTGTAACCCGTGGTTGCCTTTAGGGCGGCATACTCCTGGTTCAATTTTTATTACGCTGTAGAGATTCTCCCTGGGCACCCAAAATATAATACCCCTAAACAAGGATAACATTATCCAGCTACTTGCAGAGGATGGAACTGATTTAGGGGAGGGCAAGAGTGCGTCGCCAAATTGAAGCCTGCCCAAGGTTTGAAGTTTTATTTGTAAAGCGCAGCCAGGCCATTGGGCAACCGGGTGCATATTCTTAGAAACAAGTTACAATATGTGCAAATTACAATACAAGTACATACACAAATGAAATATATTGATGTTATTACTGTCAATAATGAAAGACTTGTAGGCTTGGTTTAATTTATTAAGACGTTGAGTTGATCCTAGTAATAGGAGCTCTGTCTTGTCAAGGCATAGTTAGCGTTGAGCCATCCAGGCCTGGATGACCAGATGGACATCATTCAAGGATTTGGTTGGGAATGAGTATCTGGGTGTCATCCGCATAGTTCTAGGAGGCACCCAGATAATCGAGCACATCGAAAATGGGTTTGGTGAACATGTAAAGTGTGGGCGATAAACGGGAGCCTTGATGGATGCCACATTGAATAGGAGAGGTGTCTGCCGATGCAGTGGGTGAGAAGACCCGCATGGACCTGTTGCTTAGGAAGGAGTGGATCCAGGCATTGGCAGTCTGAGACGTGAGCTGCAGATTTGAGATGTTGGCAAAGTATTTGGTGTTAATCCAAATTGGATGCTGCAGAGAGGTCGAGTAGCGCTAACTTCGCATTGTCCTTTAGTGTCTCCATCTGAGTTTTCAGATCAATCAGGGCGGTTTTAGTGCCATGTTTGGGGTGGAAGCCTGATTGTCCTAGCCCGAGGAGATTGTTGGATTCAAGGTAGTCTTGGATCTGCAGGTATGCTGCACGGTCTAGGATCTTGAGCAGGAACGGGACCGTAGTGGTCGGTCTAAAGTTGGTCAGTATGTTGGGGGTCAAGGGATGGTTTTTTAAGTAGTGGGATCACCCAGGCGTCCTTGAGGTTGTCGGGACTATACCTGTTTTGAAGGAGGCGTTTATGAAGGCTGTGATAAAGTGGGCTAGGTCATGAGCGGCTTCTTCGATGATGGGTGCCAGGCAAGGGTCACCTTGGCAGTTAGAAGGCTTGAGGTTGTTTATAATTCCTTCTACTTCAAGAGTAGTGAGAGGGGGGAAGGCAATGGTTTATAGGTTGGGTTGGCTTGGCGGGTACTAGATGTGGGAGCGGTCAGAGGTTGGTGTGACTGTATGGACTTTTGTTTCTCTAATTTTGATTTGGTCAAGAGTTTGGTACATTCCCTCATTCCACATTTCAAGGCTGTAAATTAACGTAGGAACTATCCTTTGTAAAACGAAATTGCCGGACTGACCAGGAATTTACTGAACTTCCTGTTGAACCTTACATTTTGATAGCTCAAACAATTTGACTTTTGAACCAAATTGGCAGTTTTACTTTAGCGGGTTGGGTGTTCACCCAAAAACCCTGATAGTTATGATCCACACGATTTAAGGCTGCCAAGAGGTCAATCACAGCCCCATAGGTACAGACGGCTTCTTTCCTCCACCCATGCAGATTCCTCAAGACACGTCCATTAATGTTTGTAGAATGCCCCTTTCTGAAAGCCGGTCTGGAATTTACTGATGACCCACAAACTGCCTTGCTGTTAATTTCCAGCAAGGAACTAGATCTGTAATTTCTTGCATCACATAAATAGGTGCTACTAGTGCTGTGTGCCAGGATTCAGGAATAATACAGGAGTGCGACACATTAATATTGTAAGAACATTGGCCCAGGTAGCCGGGTCTTGCTTTAGGGCAGTGGTATTCAAACTGTGGGTCGCGACCCCCTAGGGGTCCGCGGGTGCATCCCAGGGGGGCCCTGAGCTCAGCATGAAAAGATTTTTTTTTTTAGATTGGAAGAAATGGGCAGGGGTGGCCCACATGGGCGGGCTGAAGCATGAAACTGTCTCAGGCAACAATGAAAAAGTGGCCCACAGTTGTAAATGGATATTCATTCCTTTAGTCACAGACTGGGCCTCATTACTACTATGGCGGACCAGTAACAACGGTGCTGGTAAGCTACCGGCACCGTTGCTACCGTTCCGCCATAGTAAGAGTTGTGCTCGTGGGTGCTTGACAGCCCCCGCCAGGTCTGACCTCAGCTCGTCGGATGCACCGACCACCGTTATTAACGGTGCCGGTGCATCCGAGCTCCCCCTTCCCATTTGAGCCATATGGGGCTCGAATGGGGATCTACCGGCACCTTCGAAAGGGTAATTATCATGTCCGCCTAACTCGGCCCCTCCACTTAAAAAAGATTCACCAGCCGCCACTGGCCCTCAGACTGTGTTGGGAACGGGATGGGGGAACCGAGGGACTATGGTGGGAGCACAATGGGCGGGAACCATGGGATAGTGATGGGAGCAGAGTGGGGAGAGCCCTGGGTGTGTGATGGGGTGGGGAGAGACCAGCGACTGGGTAGGAGTGGGATGAGGGAGCCCAGCGACTTTGATGGGAGCAGGTGACGGCGCGCAATATATACTGTCCATTTGGAATTTCTGGGGGGTCCCGACCTGCCCAAATTTTGCTCAGGGGGGCCCTGGCCAAAAAAGTTTGAAGACCACTGCTTTAGGGTATTGGGGCCCAGGAACTGTGACTGTTTGCTATGGTGAATTCCCCCCCCCCCCGATGTCCTCTACATCAAAAGTTATATTGTAACTTGACGTACCATGCGGTTGATCCGTAGGTTGGACAAACCGGTCTGAAGAATACAGATCCTCAAAGTACTCTTCAACTGATTTTGGCAACGAGATTTCATTCCAAAGTAGTAGACTTGGTTTCCAGCCCATTAGCCAGGGCCCAGATAGATGCCACACCGTTCTTCATGACAGTATACAACATAACTTTACCATCCCCCTGGAGACATTTGTCCCCTTTAGATTTACAGTATAGTGCTGTTTAACTAGTCTGGCTGCCCTCAAACTACTTTCACCTGACCCCCCACCTCCCCAAATGTGTGTCTGCCCAAGAGTATTTATTTCCTTTTTTTCTTAGCCAGATCATCAAAAGTGTACATGGTGGCTCCCAGATTTCTTCCAGTTAACTTTGGTAGAGGGAACTTCAGCGATAATTACAGCCAAAGAGAGACATTATTAAAGACCTAGTTTCCGTTCAAAGTGAATTGACTCCACACATCTGAAAGGATCAAATTAAGTTTACAAATATTTGAGTGTGCAGTGCACCTTGTTTTCTGCAGAGTTAAATTTTGCATGAGTAAGTGAAAGCAAGGTTTAATGTTTGCACCCAGCTTCAAAACATTACATAGGTGTAGCTTCTGAAGATAAGGTTACCGAGACTCAGTAACTGCTGACAATGCTCAATCACATGCTGCGCACAACATGAAATCAAACGCTGAGTATTTTTGAGACGACACACCTTTTTAAAACATTGATTTATTTACATATCCTTATGGAGATTGACAGTTCTGCTGCATGCAATGACCGTCTAATGTTCCCACATACTGTAAACAGTTTGTTTCTTCTTAAAGTTCAGAAGGAGCTTAGTTCTGATGTTCTCTTTAAACATTTACCTTGAAATGCGCCCACCTGTGCTCTTCTAGAAAAATGACTTCGGGAAGATCAGAGTAACCGGTGAAGGCAAGAGGCCATGGGGGCCATTTTGTCTCCCTCAGGAATCTACCGATTCCAATGACAGGGCCTGGACATCCCCAAATGGAGGATCCTCAGGGCACCAGTCATTTCAGCACAGAGCTGCCACCAGCCCGTACCCTGCTCTGTGGGTCACACACAGGTGCCCAAAAACATACTTTAGGGGCACAGTGTTGTACCCCTACCTATGGGTGCCATAAGGGTATCCCACGGGTCTGTTCACCAAACCAAAGAGCTGCACCGCCAGGAGTCCCACATGAACTCTTGTGCGGAAAACACGACAGAACACACGATAAAAAACAGTAAAGTACATGGAGGCCCTGTCCCTCCGATGCATTTCCAGCATCACAGTGACCAGTTAGGTGGTGTGTCAGAAGCGAGAAAATGATAAGTCTTGTCACTTCAGTTTAGGTTTTTGAATGCTGCTTTATTAATTGCCCTAATCTGTTAGCACATACAGTGCCCGATCGCATACAGAATGCTGACATGTGTTTTGACCATACTGTAATTCCATAAATGGAATAAAGGCACAAATACCATATACTAATGACACGCCAGTCATGAGGTTCGTTTCCCAAACAAGTCTGGTTTATTTTCTGAGTATTTCAGTCAGCCGACCGGGTCTCAACACCTCACGACGTGTGCTCACAAACACTGTGAGAGGAGAGATCGAGCCGTCGATAAAGCAGTAATATATATACATAACACATCATCATTGTACAGCATTATTCGGTCTGCCTATATACATGACATACAAGCTAGGGTTCAGTAATTGACAGTTAGGCACGTGACTTCATTTAGTCTAAACATTCGATATTTTTAGCTGGGGTTGCAGAGGCAGCTTACTGTTTTGGGAAACGCGGGGTACTGGCACGGGGAAAGATCATTTTCTAAGGGAGATATTCCAGTAATGTTATCTATTGGTGCCCTCATGGGCTAAGGGTCAGACAGTTCTGAAGCAGAGAAAAATACCATCTTTCATGGAGCATCGTTAGTCGCATATAATTCTTATTTAACTGCTCTTTAAAATAGCGTTTGCAAGACAGGTTGGCACCTGGGTTGCTGATTAGTCGCTGTATATGTACAGCTTCAAGGTTTTGCAGACTAAGAAAAACAATGTATTTCTGCAGGGCTTCACATTCCTGCCTACATTCGCATTCAAAGTTCAGGCCGTGGCCTCGCACCGTGTGTAGACCTGAAGCAAAGAATATATTTGCAAAGCGTTAAAAATGGCAGGCAATTACAAAATGGACTCCCAATGGTCACATTCAGTTATCATGGTTGCAATGTTTGTCACATGATGCGATTTGCTTATGGACCACATACAAAGCATACCATTCGGTTTGTGCGATTGCATTATAGTTTCAAAATACAGGTCTTTGTCAAGGCTGAGTTTAAACAAAATTGGTGTAGTATACATAGTTGTGGTGTGAGTAGCGACAGTCCGTGTTCGCCAATAAGCATGAGATGGTGCTCATTGCCGGGTGACATGAATGCAATAGTGTATAAAGTAACAATTGTGTGTGAGGTGAAGTAGGGGGTGGTGGTGAGTACAATCATAGAACACATGATTCACAAAGATACATTTCAATTAACATAGTGGTAATGCCCGCAGTAGGGGAATGGAGGTTGGTTGCAACAGGTTACAAAGAGGGTGCACCAACGGGCGAAAAAAGGAGGATAGAAAGAGATAGGGTTAGATTAGGATTAATCAGCAAGGGATGAAAGCCTGTTCAGGTCCATGGGTTCCGTGGACCTGAGTTGGATCTTACCAGGTACGCAAAGTGCTGTCTTTATCTTGATGGATTAGATGCTGGATAGCAAACTGAAAAAATAAAGGAATGGATGGGTCATGTAGTAAGAGGGGGGGAATGCACGCCTTATGTTGCGCAAGTGAGTGGGGGTTGGAAGGTCACTGGTGTGCAATGGGCTACCTTTGGTGTGCAAACCCAGGGCTGTTGCCTCTGCTAATAAAGGGTGCATTTGTCCATTGTCCCAGGGCTACAGATGACACACCGGGCAACCCGCCAACACCATACTCGGAGCCACACAGGTCCTGCCAAAACCATGCACCAACCCGCACACGATCCAGAACAGCCTATATGCCCATGCGCCAACCCGCACACAATCCAGAACAGCCTATATGCCTAACAGCCCATCCAGTGCCCACCACACACGAATGCCATCCTACCAACACCCATCAAATGATACCCCCACCCAGCACCATGCCATGCTCCACTACTGACCAGGGACACACCAGTCCCCGCTGTCCACTGATGCATTCATGCCCTTACAACTCTTGAATTCACAAAGCAGAGCCCCTGTGCACCAGATTTGTTCATGCCCCCGCCAGGTCTCCATATCAAATGCCATGGCCAAGACCCCACGGTGTCACCTTGCCTATGCCAGACCTCCTACCACAACCAGCCCTGACAGTAAACCCCTCCACAAAGCCCTGTCCCAGGCCCTGGCTTAGTAGGGAACCTTCTATGGAATTGCCTTACTAAACTAGGTGCATGCACGTCTGACTCGTCTTCCCAAGATCTTTCTTCTGGGCCATATCCCTCCCAATCTATTAAATACCAAAGATTTCCTCTCGCCACTCTAGAATCTAGAATTACTTTAACTTCAAATTCTTCCTCATTCTCCTCAGTAATGACAGCTGGTGGTGGCTTTCCCAAACAAGATCCCTCCACATAAGGTTTCAACAAACTTACATGAAAAGTATGATGACTTTTAATATTGGATGGTAATCTCAACCTGACTGCTACTGGGTTAATGCCTCTTTCAATTACAAATGGACCAACAAACCGCGGGCTGAATTTTGTCCTCAATTTCAGATGTACATTTTTTGGAGACAACCCAACTTTCTGCCCTACTTGATAACGTGGATCACTTTGACGTTTTCAATTTGCAAAAGCCATAAACTTTAATTTATTCTTTTTAAGGGCTAAAGTGGCTTTCGCCAAACCATCCCTAATACAGGCCAATCTGTGCTCAACATCTGGATTGGAATATTCTGGTGGCACTATCTCTTTCAAAAATCTGGGATGAAAACCGTAATTACTGAAAAAAGGAGAATAACTCTAACCATAATAAATCAACCCAGCTCCCCTTTTCCTGCCATAAAGATCTTACATTTTTCTCCAATTCCTGGTTCACCCGTTCTGTTTCCCCATTAGTTTGCGGATGATGACCAGAGGAAAGCTGTATTTCTACTGCCAACTTCTTACAGAAAGCCTGCCAAAATCTAGAGATAAACTGTGGTCCTCGATCAGACACAATTTGTGTTAGCAAGCCATGTAAACGCACAACCTCCTGCAGGAAACTCTTCGTTAAATTCTTTGCTGAGATCTCCCCCCTCATAGGAATGAAATGTACCGCCTTGGTAAACAAATCTCTTACCACCAATACTGTAGTACAACCATGATCTTTTAGAAGATCCACTATGAAATCCATAGAAACAGTAAACCAAGGACTGGGATGGACTGTCAAAGGATTAAGTAAACCTGATGGATTTCCTCCACTTGACTTAGTCCGAGCACAAACTTTGCAGATTTTCACAGTCTTCAATATTCTACCTTCCTACCAAAATCTTATTTCCACTAATGCCACTGTTTTATGAATTCCATGGTGCCCAACTAAACCAGACTCATGACATTCTTGTAAATTCTCCTTTCGTAGACACTTACCGGGAAAATATATTTTAGAGTTAAAATATGGAACACCATTAATCCTATGCCTTTCTGGTTTCTCTTCTTCCTGAGTATCTCTTTCTCAGACATCTCCTTTTGAATCTTAAGAAATAAATCCTCATCCAATGTGGCACTCAGAATAAATTGATTCTCTGGAATCACTGGTTCCGGTTTAACCTTGCACTCGGCCTCTTCTATTGAATTTTGTCGAGATAAAGCGTCAGCTTTACCATTCAAACACCCTGGTTTGAAGGGGATGACAAAATCATAGTCTAAGAAGAACAAAGATCATCCAAGCTGGAGATAATGTTCTTGCTGATTTCAGGAACAGTAGGTTCATTCTTGGAAGGCCTTCTTAATAGCTAGGAGCTCACGATCAGTAATTGTGTAATTCATCTCCGCTGGGAATGACATTTTGGACAAATAGGCCACGGGATGTAATTGCCCGGTCTCAGGATGTCTTTGAGAGAGCACTGCTCCAATTGCCAAATTGGAAGCATCTGCCTCCACGAAAAATGGTTGAAGAGGATCAGGGTGTAACAATATAGGCCCTGAAATAAAACTTGCCTTTAGTTTCTGAAAAGCTTGTTCTGCCTCTTCTGTCCAATCAAATTTCACCCCTTTCTTTAGAAGTTTTGTAATAGGAGAAAAAGTCTGCGAGAACCTGATAAATCTCCTATAAAAATTTGCAAAGCCAAGAAAACTTTGAATATCCTTCACACAAACTGGTGACGGCCACTCATCAACAGTCTTAACTTTCTTCATGTCCATTTCCAAACCTGTGGGAGAAATTATAAACCCCAGAAACTCCACACTTCTTTTGTATGGAATTGGCTCTTCTCCGACTGTGCAAATAATTTGTTTTTCCCTCAGCTGCTGTGTAAAACCTTTCTAACATGTTCTTCATGCTGATGTAGCTCCTTGGAAAAAATGAGGATATCATCAATGTACACCTACGAATACATCTAAGAAAATCTCGTAACAGTTCACTAATAAAACATGAAATGTTGCTGGGGTGTTACACAACCCATAGGGCATATCTTGATACTCAAATAAGCCAAATTTGATCCGGAATGCTGTCTTCCATTCATTGCCCTGACACACACTCACCAAATGATAGGCTCCACAGAGATTTAATTGAGTAAAGACTGACTCTCCCTGAATTTGATCCAACATTACGGAAATTAAAGGCAATGGATATCTATTCTTGATTGGGAACTTATTTAATGCCCTGTCTGTACATGTTGTAGTGGAAAGCATCTAGACGCTGGCAATAACCTACTGAGCTAACTGCTTTTTTGGCCTAAGGCTTGTTGCGCATATATTCAGCTTATCCAAAGGGTGTAGAAAAATGCTGTTCAGCACATGGTCGGGGTGAGCCTGTCTGTGCGTGTGAGGGGTTAACTGCAAAAACACCTCAGCGCGTAAACATATATTTCTTGCAAGAGGCTCTGAGCAGATATTTGCAACCCGGCACTGCCTTTCACCGATTTCGCTAGGTGCACTGATAAGACTGGAATGCAGAGAAGCGAAGCTTCCCTAAACAAATTGCCTATCAAAAACATGTTTTGTGCACCGAGGGCTCTGTTGAGAAGATTCTCGAAAATCTAATACCTCACATTGATAGACAAGCAGGCCCTAATAAGAAGCCTTCACCTGAGCAAGAGGGGAGGGACTCTTCCTGGGCTGTTTGGACCGTGCACACACACAGCAGCGCCTGGAATACCAGCCAGCACTGAAAGGCAGAGGATCTTGCTGTCACATCCCCTTCTGTGTAGGCTGCCGGGGCTGTGCCAGTCCCAGAGCGGTGCCGGGCACGAGGGCTGCGTGGGTCCTAGGTGTGACCAGATCGCATTAAGAGCAGAGATTTCTAGGAGCGTAAGTTATTTGTATTCTAATTCCTATTTTATAGAAAATTGCTGCTTGGATTTAGTTGATTTATTAGTAAATAAATGCAATCGTAAAATCTTCTTGTGAGTGGGCTTCTTCCAGACTGTGTACATTGTGGTTTGCATAGTTTCGAACTTGTGAGGGGTAGTAAAGGGCCATAGGGTCATCAGGGCTGGTCCCGGGGTGAGCAAATACCCTTTTCACTAAACATGTTCTTAAAGTGCCTTCCTTTTTTTTAATGAAAAATAATGGAGACGCCTCCAGACACTGAGGGTGCCTAATAAAGCCTTTTGCCAAATTCTCTGGAATGTAATCCTTCAAATGTTTGTTCTCCTTTTTTGCATAAATGTGACTACACTGAATGTGGGCCCCTGGTTCCAAATCTCTTACAATTGTAGTCCTGATGAGGAGGTGAGGTAGTGCACTGACTTCTCTTTCACTGAAAACGTAATTAAAATCCTGATAACATCCTGGTATTTCCCCAACTGCTGCCCCGATCGTATGTACGATAGCGTCTAAATCATCTAGCCCATCCACAACCTCTGAACCCTTTCCTGGAAACAATTTTCTGTACAGAATGTTGAATCTAACTCCACTATCCTCCTTCCCCAATGTATCTGAGTGTTATGATACGTCAGTTGGGGCATACCCAGAATCACTTTCAACTGAGAAGTGTCTATTAATTGAAAAACTATTTCCTCCCAATGTCCATCTCCAGTGAAACTGTTTCATGAGTATCAGACCTGAAGTGAGCTCTCCCCTGTTCAGAAATGTCCTTCAAGATATAAAGTACATTCATAGCCTTTACTACATTCCGGTCCATGAAATTCCCAGTAGCACCAGATTCTATTATCACCGGACTACTCCCCTTCAATACCCCCTTAACAAATAAGGGTACGTTTAGAGTGATATGTGGCACAGCTGCTTGGATGGTATTGGCTACTTGCTGATTTCTGGAACTGTTGGTTGATGATGTCTTAGGGCACCAAGAGCAATTACCTACAAAATGTCCTGACCTACCGCAATACATGCATAACTTATTCGACCTTCGCCCCTGCCCATCCTTGGTTAAAGGACTCCTAGGTTTACTGACTCTACCTAAATTTCCAGTTCTCAACTCCCTACTCACTGATTCTCCTCTTCCTCTGTGGCACTCAAGAAAAAACTCTGGTCTCTACACCTCCCGTTCTACGCTTTACGTTGCGCTCCCCTAAATGATAATCAATTTGCATCACCAAATCCATCAAAGCTTCACAGGTGGGTCTGTGTACTATGGTAGCTAGAGCGCCCTTTAACTCCTCTCTCAAACCTCGATAAAACAGTGATGCCTATTTCTCTTCAGGCCAACTGCTTTCCAATGATAGAGATTTTAACTGGTTAATGTAAGTAACTAACGCCTTAGTTCCCTGTTTGAGCTCCAATAATTCCCCATCTACGTCTTGAGACAACTGTTGCCTATCAAACATTTTCTTAAATTCGAACTTGAAAGCTGCCAAATCCTTTAACGTTGAACTTCCTTGACCTACCAACAGCACAGACCAGGCTGCTGCCTCGTCTGTAAAATAAGACAGCATAAAAGCTATCTTAGTTGCATCTGTACCGATAATCTCAGGCCTGCAGATATAAATTCACAGAACCTAGAAATATTTGACGCTTCTTTGCATCCCCTCCAAACCGTTCAGGTGGTGCCAAAGGAACTGGATCCAGCTGTGATTTCATACTCCTCTTGTAACCTTGCTGAGACCCAGCGCCTTCTACCACCACATCTTTTCTAACTAACACTGCAAGCTCCCTACTAGAACTCTCCTCTTCCCTAGCCCTCCGAGAAGTACCCTTACCTCTAAGATTGGTCACTTTAATATTTAACTCTTCAAAACAAGCCTGAAAATCTTGGTTCTCTCTCCTAGCTGCCTTCATTTCCTCTCTTAACTCTGAAAACATGTCCCTTTGAGAACTTGCTAAGGCTTCTGTGGCAGATTTTTTAACATTGGTCTTTCATCCTGTCAAGAAAGGCTTGCTGGAATCCGTAGGAGCTGATGCTGATCCCACAGACCCTCACCAGGAGTTCTCTGCTCAACCCTATATACACAGCTGAGAGCTGAGTCAAGAACCCCAAGGAAGGGAAAGGGGCGAGATACTGCAGACTCTCAATCTTCTGGCCCGTCTCTGGTATCTGTAGCAGAACAAATAAACTTGATTACATAAGCTCAGAGTTGAACATTAGAACTTTAAATAATATCTGTAGCTGATAACAATGTGTTACCTGTTATGCCTCAGCTGTTAGCTTACAGGCGTAGTACTAAGTAGCTGAAAACCTTTTAGGTTGTCTGACACCAAATACTGCGTATGTCATAATTGCAGAAAAAGCAAGAGTTCTATTAATAGTCTCTTTCTGGAGCTACAACTGAATATTGCCTTCTGCTTTAAATATTTCTTTACTGATCCAAAGTATTTACTTCAGGTGCAATTGTAAACTGGAATGAAAGCTTTAATAGTTTTACTTTTTCAAACTGGAAATGCTGTCTTTTCCTTTAATTGCAATGTCTTTTTCTTGAACTGGCATAAATTAACTTGGAACAATGTATTTTCCCTAGTTGCTACAGTTCTTCGGCTATGTGTCTTCTCCTGATGCTGTGCTTGCTCTTTAAATGTACACTGTAATACTACCAGCAAAGGAATCCTCTTTCTATCAATGAATTTACTGAGTTGGAAATGTACGTGCAAGCGTTTCTGCAGAAACAAATTCGCACAATGTGCTTCGCCGCTGCTGACCTATATGGTAGTTTATTCGAATATTTCACCCGAGCCTCATAACACACGCACTGCTGCTTTCTGAAGCCCGAAGCCTCGCTGCGTTACCGAAACTGGCACATACTTTCTCTTTGCATTGGTTTTCACTTTCGTGCTTCAGCAACACCCCACTACTTTTTCTGCACCCCTCTGTTCACTTGTACTGGAGATCACCTTGTCCCTCTAAATCCGACAGTGCATCTCAAGCACAGGATCTACCTCAGGATTGTGGTTGCGAAAACCTGTTTACAGTTCATGGCCCTGCTCTTCAGTCTGTCCCATGCTTCAGCAAGCTGTTAGCTGCAGTGGTCAGAGTTCTCGGGAGGGATCAGGTCAATGTCTTCCCCTAGCTGAATGATTGGCTCATTTGAGTCTGCACTCCAGACCTGATGTTGACCCCCCCCCCCCCCCTGCACCTTGGCCACTATCTGCTATGAAACGTGTGCTTTTCCTTGAACTTGGAGAAGTGTCATATGACTCTATCCCATTCGCTCCAGTTCATTGGGGTTGTTTGGTACACCCTCTTGGGCAGGGCTTTCCTTCCTGTGAACAGGGTGTACAGATGGTTTGTCTCTTCCAATTCCAATGTTTGATCCCAGCCTCGGCTTTTCTGTGCCTTCTGTTACTCTCCTTGAAGTGTTCCAACCGATTGCCGTCATTTTGCTGGTTCCCCCAGGTACACGTCCACCATGCTCTTAATCGCTGCAGACTAGGCCCAGAGAATATGGAACTCCGGAATTCTGGACATGTCGATCTAGCCTCTTTGGCGCCTGCCCATGAGGATCGACCTGCTCTCCAGTCCAGGGGGTTGGGTACCCTCCACCCCCACTGAAGCTCAACAGCCTCATCCTTCTTGCTTGACATCATGAATGCACTCCTTTCCTCCAGGAGGTCTGCCACTAAGTCTTTTAATGCCTGCAGATGACTGAAATAATTGTATTTATTCTGTATTTATATGTGCTTTAAACCAAAGCGCTTAACATAGCAAAAATATAAAAATGGTGCAAAAGCGAACAAATGAAAATTGACATTAGGTGCACAGAATCAGCCTAGCAGGATCAGATGTCGTTTCAGTGTTTGCGAAATGAAGAATAAGAAGTGATAGAACGTAGAGAGAGGGGAAGAAGATTCCAGTGCAGGGGGGGAAGGTGTGCTAGTGTGCAAAAACATGATTGTGCACAGGGAGGGGGTGGCACTACAAGTTGAAACTGAGAGTTGGTGAGAAGAAAGCTAGAGGGAGGGTAGAATGAGACCAGTGAGGAAAGGTAGCCAGGAGTAAGACCATATACTGATTTAAATACACAACAAAGAATGTAGGCACACATTTGAGCTGTGCATGAAAGGGGAGCCAGCCCAGAGTAACAAGAGCACCCAAATAGCAGCATTGAAAACAGATTTTAGAGGAACAAGTCGAGAAATAGGAAGATCAGAGTGCAGTGGCGCAATAGAAAAGACTTGAGAAGATTAGAGAAGATATGAGTAGTTTGGTTGCATCAAAGGCTAGGAAAGAGCGAACTCTTTTGACATTAAATAGATGATAAATAGTTGTCTTGATGCATGGACAGAGGTCTGGAACCCTTGACTTCTCCTATCAAAGCTCTTCTAGAGGTTCTGGTCTCTTTAGCCATGCTAGGCCTGCAGATATGCACTGTGAATGTTCTATTTACATCTTTACGAGGTCCCCTGAATTTGACTTATTTATCTCCATTGGTGTATAATTCCTGGGGGGACAGTGGAGGGGGGAGGGGCGTTTGGTTAGCTGTTTCCCCACACCAGTTTGCTGTTCCAGTGTGGCACTTAAATCTTCTTGAGGCTGATTCTGTTTGTGCTCCTTCACTCTTGTTTGTTTTTTAAAACACTTTTTATTAGCCTTTTCGTAACATCAACAACATCAAAACAAAATCCAACGATACCCTTGCTCCCTCCAACCACCCCTAATGCCATTTATTGGCTATTCCATCAGGGCATCTTCCACCCCCCCCCCCCCCCCCCCCCACCCCTCGGGCTACAGTGAGCGGCCATTGGTGTCCAATAGGTCCTGTGGGGACAGGCCAGAACTGCGACAACTCACACTACATTCCACCCCCCACAGCCAGCCCCCCCCGTCCTTCATGGTGATTTCAAATCATTGGCTTTTGACAAGTCATTCAACAGTTGATTCCAATGTATTGTCACTCCCTCCCATCTCAGTTCCTGTTTTCTGCAGTTTTGCCCCCCGACGAGCATCCATCTGCCACATGGTAATTGTCAGACACTGTGGACGTTTCGACGCTATAGTAGGAACCAAATCATCCGATTTCGCACCCTATGTTTCCTCTCTGCTGGGACGACGCCCCAAATACAGGTTCGCAGGGTGCACACCAGCCTAGTCCCCAGCAATTTGTTTACCCTTTAACCACCTTATCCCAATAGTCGGCTATCATTCCACAGTTCCATACCATGTTCCAGAACCCCGACGGGCCTTTGCTGCACCTAGAGCACTCATCCGAAAGGTCGCTATTAATTGCCCTCAGCCTGACTGGGGTTACATATGTTTTATGGATGATGTTGAATTGGATCAGTTGAAATCTGGCATTACGCACCAACTTCCAGATCTTTGCCCACTCCTTTTCTGATATCTGGTATCCCATATCCGCCTCCCATTTTCCTTTCACCTTCCATTCCCCTTGGGGTTGCTCCTCCGGCAGCACTTTATAGATACGTTAGATCTTTGCCCTGCCCCCGGTCTGGTCCAGCAGTACCCGCATCAGCGGACTCGTTCCCGGTTCCTCTGGAATTCCCTCCAATAGTTCCGCCAACCTCTGTACCACTGCCTGTATGCCAGAAACAGACCACGTGACAGCCAAAACCTGAGCCCTACCCCGCAGTCCTCAAAGGTAAGCTGCTTCCCTCCCTCAAACAAATCCCTCACCGTCACACATCCCCGTTCATGCAGGCTCTGTTCCCCCCGCCGTCTGTCCAATCGCTTGCCTTATTTTCTGATCCATCCCCCAAGGCAGACTACCATCAGGTAACCCTCCAGGTCCCTTCACGCAAATGTATTTCTTCCACGTCTCCCTCACAGCTGCAAGCACTATGGACCTCCCCTTGCTCCCCATTGGATACCATAACAATTCCGCACCTCTCTGTTGCGGTGGAAAGCCGCCTGTCAGCCCTTTCAATATTTCCCCCCCCCCCTCGTTGATTCCATAACAACACTGACTGCAATTGCACCGCCACAAAGTACTTTTCATAGTCCAGTAAACCAAATCCACCCTCCTCTCTGGGTCTTCGTAGCATCTGTAGAGACACCCTCCTCCTCCCCGAGTTCCATATTAGCTCCCCCACTTTACTGTCATGCATTCTAAAGAAGACCTATCACTGCCGAGGTGGTCGCCCGGGCTCTCCTGGGCATTTTCACCCATGTTGGATTCCAGAAGGAGGTTGTCTCTGACTGAGGATCCAACTTCATGTCAAGTTACTTGAGAACCATATGGAAAGAGTGCGGGGTAACCTATAAGTTCTCCGCCTCTTACCATCCTCAGACCAATGGTCTGGTTGAGAGATTTAACAAAACTCTCAAGGGCATCCTAGGCTCTTTGGAAGTGGAATCTTCTCCTGCCATGCCTGCTGTTTGCTTACAGAGAGGTACCTCAAGCGGGTGTTGGTTTCAGCCCCTTTGAGTTACTCTTTGGACATCCAGCTAGGGGGCCCCTTGCCTTAATCCGAGAAGGTTTGGAGGCCACCCCTCCAGGTCCCGCCAAGCAAGTGGGGGGACTATGTGTTAGGCCTCAGACGGAGGATGACACATATGATGGGTCAGGCAACAGCGAATCTCAAGGCCAGCCACGAATTGAATAAGTACTCACATGACCTTAAAGCATCACAAGTGGATTGGATTCCGGGGCAGGAGGTCCTCGTGATGGAGCCTACCAAGCCTCGGGCTTTGGCAGATAAATGGACTGGACCCTTCAGGACAATCTCCAAGATGGGTGAGGTCAATTATCTGGTTGACATGGGAGCCTCTGGGGTGGCCCCTCAGGTATTCCACGTTTACAGGCTCAAGCCTTTCCCCGGCGAGCCGAAGTCTCATGTCTCTTGTTAGTTTCAGAGCAAGAAGAGGATGAGAATGAGCCCCATCCTGATTTGCTGCATAGCAACCCTCAGGATGGCTCTGTGGAGGGAGTCCAGCTCTCTCCTGATCTGACGACGGAGCAGCAGAAGGCCTGCAAGCCTTTGCTCCAGCAGTATGCCTCTCTGTTCTCACTGACACCAGGCCTTACACCGTGGTGTAGGCACGAGATTGACACTGGTGACAGTGTGCCTGTCAAAAGCAGGTGCTACCGTATGTCAGATACAGTTAAGAACCACATCCAGGCTGAGGTCGCCAAGATGTTGGATCTGGATGTTATTGAACCCTCAACCAGTCCCTGGTCCAGTCCCATGGTCCTTGTCCCCAAGGCAAGTTCCCAGGCAGGTACCAAGGATTGGAGGTTCTGTGTGGACTACCGAGAAGTCAATGCCGTCACCAAAACTGACGCGCACCCATTGCCCCGGGCTGATGAGCTCGTGGACACCATAGGTGCTGCCAAATTTGTGAGCACCTTTGACCTTACCTCAGGCTATTGGCAAATAGCTCTGACGGACCATGCCAAGGAAAAGACGGCGTTCTCAACACCAGACGGACTCTACCAGTTTAGGGTCCTGCCTTTTGGGTTGAAGAATGCCCCTGCCACCTTCCAGAGATTGGTCAACCATGCACTCGGTGTGCTGGAAGCCTTCTGTGTGGCTTACTTAGACGACATTGCCGTCTACAGTTCCACCTGGGAAGAGCATTTGACACATCTGGATAAGGTGTTGCAGGCCTTGAAAAGGGCTAACCTCACTATCAAGGCCACCAAGTGCCAGATAGCTCAGGGGAAAGTATCTTGGTCATGAGGTAGGAGGGGGTCGAATCCAACCTCTCCCCAGTAAGGTACAGGATGTACGTGACTGGGAGACTCCCACTTCTCAAACCCAGGTGAGCCTTTTTTGTGCCTCACTGGGTACTCTCGCAATTTCATGGCAGACTATGGAACCATAGCTGCACCCCTGACAGCTCTGACTTCACCCAAACAACCTAGGAAGGTTAAATGGACTGAAGACTGTCAGAGGGCCTTTGATGGCTTGAAAGAAAGTCTGTGTAGGGCACCTGTGTTGTGTGCACCTGACTACAGCTGACCCTTTATCGTCCAGAAAGATGCCTGCGACACCGGAATTGGAGCGGTCTTGTTCCAGTTAAATGACAAAGGGAGGCAACATCCTATCATATTCATCAGTAGACAACTCAAGGGTAGGGAACTTAGGTGGGCTACTGTTGAAAAGGAGTGCTTTAGTATAGTTTGGAGCCTTAGGCGTTTTAGACCCTACCTTACCGGGTCTACCTTCAAGGTCCAAACTGATCAAAAGCCCCTGAAGTGGTTTATGCAGATGAAGGGTGAAAACCCGAAACTGCTCAGGTGGTCCATTAGCCTGCAAGGGCTAGACTTCACCATTGAGCATAGACCAGGGAAGAGTCACGATAATGCAGATGGCCTTTCCAGAAGGTATGTTGACCATCTGGATGAGGGTGTCTATTTCGTGGGAGATTAGGCACCCTAACCTCAGTCTGCGGGGACGACTGTGATGCTGGAAATGCATCGGAGGGACAGGACCTCCGTATCCTTGTCCTTTACTGCTTTTTATTGTGTGTTCTGTGGTGTTTTCCGCGCAGGAGTTCATGTGGGACTCCTGACAGTGCAGCTCTCTCCTTTGGTTTTGGTGAACAGACCCATGGGATACCCTTATGGCACCCATGGGTAGGGGTACAGCCCTGTTCCCCTAGTGTATGTTTTTGGGCACCTGTGTGTGACCCACAGAGCAGAGTACGGGCTAATGGCAGCTCTGTGCTGAATTGACTGGTGCCCTGAGCGTCTTCCATTTTGGGATGCCCAGGCCCTGTCATTGGAATCGGTAGATTCCTGATGGAGACAAAATGGCCCCCATGGCCTCTTGCCTTCCATCGCCTGTTACCTTGATCTTCCCGAAGTCCCGGGAAGCCCTGACTCTGTCCCTTCCCCCTGACTGGCTGTTGGGTGGAAGTTCCATATATGGTAGTGTGGGGAAGTGCTGACCAGACTGGCTGGAGCTTTCTCAACAACCGTATGTTGTGGGTATGCCTGTGGGTGGGACCTGGGTGAATGGAGTGTGTGACGAATACGCATTCTATGTCTATTATCTGGTGGTAGACACAATGACTGAGGCAGCCCTGCCCGAAACCGGTATGAATGCAGTGTGGAGTGTTGAATGGCTGGTTACTTGTCCTAATACACATAACTTGTTGTGGGTGTCTGGAGAGAAGTGAATGGTCTGAATGCACCGTGTGCCTGATTGGCTGTCTGCCTGCTTAATGCCCTTAGTCGTGATTGGATGCTTGAGTATGACCCAGCGGAATGAATGGGAGATCAACAGTATATCTGGGTACTTCTCACTGCTAGGAATCGTGCTCAGAAGATGAAGTCCACTACGACGAGTAACTGAAGCTTGACCTTGAAGCCCTGTTGTACGAGAAGAATTGCTGTTGCTCTCCTTCACAATCTGAAAGCTGCTGTGTCTCCAAGGACTGACCCAGAGAGGACCTGGTAAGGCGCCCTCTTCCCGAGCTACGAGGGACCATCGTGCACCAGCTGATCTTTGCCAAAGCTCCCTGGTAGACAGACCTTCGACAGGCTGGCGACCCTAGATGGGGACTGCTGCGGAATCCCAAGGAGAAGCACCCAGACTGTTGTCCGCCACTGTCGCTGACCGGAGCCGCCGTGCTCCTGTTTTGCCTAAGAACTTTTGAATCCAAGAACACTCTCGTCCGCATCGTCACCGCTGTATCCTGCTCGAGAAGGCCTGACCATCGACACGCCAAGGAGCATCCACCGGTGGGTTTCACGCCACCCCAGGACCACAGAGACGCAGATGACTCAATGCCCTTGCGGGGCCACAGTTCAAACTCTTTGCGGACCAGAACTAGAGGTGTCCCGCACGCCTTTTCCTGGCAGGACGTTTACGCTTCCCCCGTCAACAAGCACCGCTAGGCACGAAGCTGCCACTTCACCGTCGTAGCTCACCCTGTTCTCCGTCAGACGTTCGACGACCCGTGACGCCTGCCTTAAAGGGAGGTCACTCAAGAATGGCCGTGGATTCCCCGCCGAGGAATGCTACAACGCCAGGTACTTTGGGGTTGCAGAACTATTGGGAAGCCTATTGTGAACAATATATGAACTGGTCTTGTATATTTATTCTAAAGGTTGCCCAGGTGGGGGGATCTCCACACAGAGCTGTGTTTAACGGTAGCAACCAGTATTCTGCCAATTGTTCAACCATCTTGCTTTCCTTCCTCTCTCTCTACTGCTGGTTTCCTCTTTATTGGTCTGTGTGACATTTTGACAGTATAGTTGATGCACTTTAATGAGATCTGATAATATTTGTGGTACCACTGTAGAACTTTATATATTTAGCATTGTTGATTTTCTGAGCACAAAGTGAGTTATTGTGATAGTGTACATAACCGTGAATATTAATTATATAAAGACTGTGTTTTAACCGATACAGTGTGCGGACATTCCTTTGTGGGTGCTTGGGGACTACACTGTACTTAAGAACCAGCCTGCATCACCTCCAATAATAGAGAATCTTGGTTGGGGTCCTCTGTGCCTCTCCTCTACCATATAGAGAGCAGAAGTACAGATACCCCCCTCCAGTCTTTACAGAAGGCAAGTGATATTACCAGAATTGTTCCTCCCCACCCCCCAACAAACCCACCTTGGTTTGGGCGGACCAATTGCGGAGCCACTTTTGCCAACCTAGTTGCCAGGATTTTCCCCAAAATCTTTCCGTCCACATTGAACAGGGACATAGGCCAACACGCCTCACAATACAGCGGGTCCTTCCTTTCCTTCAGGATTACTGTAATGAGCGCCTCCCTCCTCGATTCCGGGAGGCACCCCTTCCGGTTCACTTTCTGGAGCTGCGGGGTCAGGAGATCCACAAACGTGGAATAAAACTCTATGGGAAACACATCACTACCGGGAGCCGTGCCTTTCCTCATATTACTTATTGCCCAACGAATATCCCCCTCCTCTATCGTGGCATCCAGTTCCTCCCTCGCATCTGCCCCTATTTTTGGCAAGCGTATTCGTTCCATAAGGTCTTCCACATCAACATCTACATACCCGTTTTCGCTCGTATACAATCTCCTGTAAAAGGCTACACATGTTTTGTTAATCCTCTCTTGTGTGCCCACTCTCTCTCCCGAATCGATCCCGATTTGGGTGATGGCTCGACTTGGGCTTTCCCTGCTGATCGACCAGGCCAATAACTTCCCGGCCTTATCCCCTTCCCCATGAAGTTGGACCTCCCGCTTACTATTATCGAAGTGCGCCTTCAGGTAATCGTCCTAGTCGCCATCACTTCTGCTTGGTGGGGTGGGGGGTGAGCTATAGGCTCTTTCAGTGAAGCCTCCGTACCTGGTGTTCTCTCAGGAGAAAATAACAGTGTGAGATTCCTTTTTTTTATTGTGGTTGGTTTACAAATGAAATCTTACACACAAAAAACATTATCAACAATACACACAATGAATAAAACAAATGGAAAAATACAACCTGAATATTCCACTCAGACACTAATAGCATACCACTAGTGCAATAAAAACAATTTACAGTACTCTCTCTTTAAAATTTATAAAACAATATTAAGACCATAAAATTAATTAAACAATAGATTAAAGTGCATTAGCACATGGTTTCACATTAATCTGGGAATTAGACATATCAAAAAGTGAGATTAAAAATCTATATAGGGCCAACAATAGAGAGATACAATTGGCCTCCATGAGCGGCTTCCAAAGGGATTCACTTGCATCTTCAAATTTGGAGTGAATTAAACGATACAAATGCAATATTCTCAGTTCTCCAGTTGACTCACAGTACAGTGTTCAATGTTTCTGTAGCATCTATGTTCCTATATAACTACAAATTCTTGCAGTTTTCTCTTTTCGCAATCTTGGCCCAATACATTCCAGAGTCAGTAACTGGTTTATCTTAAATTTAAGATATATTAGCAATGCACACTCACAAGGAAACAGAAGAGCATTCCTAGGCAGCATACAAAACGTACGTAAATTGCCTGCAAATCATTACAGTATGCAAGAAGTTAGGCCCATCTCATGTTGTATAACCACATTCTGTATTGAGGGTGACAAGCCTAACGTCTGCTTCCAAATAATACCCTGGATTGTAGTCAGGAAAGGACCGATTTCCACCAGCAAAATGTCAGATCATAGATATTGGACGGTACAACTTTGTTGAGTAAAAACGCAAAAGAGGTATCAATGAAAATGTACACAATTTAAAACAATCCTTATGAACTGGGGAAGCAGAGTCTGCCCCCCCCCTTGCTCTTACCCTTTCTTTCAAGACTTTGATCAAAATATTGTTATAGAGAGAAGAGTACCCCAAATATCTTAAAGAGGGGACCTTCTCCAGGCACGAATCTTGCACATGCCAATGCATGGTTTTTGGATTATGTTTATTCATGCATTCGGTGCAATTCATTATTTATGGCATAGTTGGAAAAAAGGGACGATTCTCTTTGTAGACCGATAGGGGTCATGATCGAAAAACAGTAACGCACCCGTGCAAACAAGCCAATTTAACCTGATTGTTCCAAGCTTCATAGGTTATGACACGACAGAGGACCAGTGCTCCTCAGTGTCTGAAATATATCAATTAAAAAGGATAGGCACAAGGACGCAGTATAGGTATTGACCGATCTTGATGAAAACCCTTCTTTTGACAGCCTGGTCGTAACTGCAGTATCTTGATGTAAAAGAGATAGTATCCTTACAATCGTAGATGGGACCTTACATTTCAATAGTTTTGCCCATAACTTGTTGTGAACAATTTGATCGAAAGCATTGGACCGGTCCATTTATGCAATATAGACGGGTCCAATGGACCCCTTCTTTACCTAATATATACCACATCACCGTACCATTCAAAGATGTACTTAGATACTGTCTAAACCCCACCTGAAAACGTGACAAAAGCCCCCATTTGGAGACCCAAATCTTCATATTCTTCAATACCAGTAAGGCAAATATTTTACTCATCGCGTCTAAAATTACCCCTGTCTGTAATTGGTAAGAATGGATCATTCCCCTTTTTAAAAAATCAGGATAATATACAAAGGTTCGCATGATGGGGGACTTGATGACATTCTAGAATTTCCAAAAATAACCCACATAGAATTTGAGACCCCAAAATAAGTGTTGCATGCGGCAAGGCCATCAGGCCCAGGAGCCCGAGCAGGCTTTGCCTTACAGATTGCTGCCAGTATCTCCTCCAATGAGCATGCAAAGGGAAAATCACCCATCTCATGCAAGTTCAAGAAGGATAACGGCCTCTGTGTTTAACTTGGCAAACACTCGTTTATGAAATTGCGCCCACTTATCTTCATCTATGCATCCTAAATCATTGCAGGCCTCATTATCAGTAACCTGATTAACTCCCAAAATGTAGACGAGTGCAAATTATTTATATAATGCAGATAGTCTGGCTATCTTTTGATTCCAAGAGATCTTTCAGTCTCTTAATAATATTTCCGTAACGTTAGTAAATCTTTTTGTTTATTACATCTATAGCGGTGTCTCTGTCTAAATTCCTACTACCTTGTAAAAGCCCTTCATTCCAAAGGTCTTGTCTGATTTCCTTTTTCCTTCTGAAATAAGCCATGCTGCAAGCTGTAGAAGAGAAGCAGCAGATGGAGTCCATCCGGGACCAGCTTATTGGGATCCATTGCGGAACTCCAAACCTGGCATCTCTGAGAACAGAGGCAAGGTGTATTCTATTCCCTGATCAAGTTTCAGAAATAAAATGTGTTGGTGGCTTCTGCCAGTGAATCTGGTTTCTGGCTGAAATACTACTGGAGTTGAGAGTCTAGTTGCCATCGGGACAGAAACACCTGGTAAGGACTACACTTCTCCCCGAGATGATGAAAGAGATCGATGGAAATACCTGTGGTCTGACCAATAACGAGAGCACCAGTAGACCAATATATGGTAAACTCCAGGCAGGGGCCCGGTGTGAACCTTCATTGGGTGGAAGATACTCTGGCTGGGCCTGACAGAGCCTTGTACTTGCTCCACCCATGTTGGAATTCATAGCAAACTGCTGATACATTGTCCACCCGCTGGCAAATCAGACAGCAAATGAAACTGCAGCAATCTTTAAAGGATGGATAGGTCTTAGAGGCTTCTGAGTAGAGCCTACTCCTGCAGCCAGGAGGGAGGGACTACACCTGGCGCCGCAAAGTAGAAGACCGCCATCCGATCCCAAGAGGATCAAAACCCCAGCTGCCCAGCCACTCAAGGTATCCGTATCACAGAGCCACCAGGTCAACGCCTTGTTAGCCTTTTCTGAAAGAGGCACCTAGTCTGCATGGCATAGGCCTTTCTGAAGGTATCCACTATGTATGCACTGAAGGGGCCCTGGAAATATCACCTGAATAGATGATGATTCTGATCTTTTCCCCCCAAGGGACAATCCTGGGACCCCCGAGGGAACACCTAGAAATAAAGACGCAGGCGCCAGGGTAATCAACGTTTTCATTTAAAGCGTTGTCTGTGTTTTATGTATGTATATGGGTATTAGCCTATTTGACCTAAAACAATTGACCTCATGACCAATTTGATTGAATCTTGCATGGGTGATTAGGCCTTGAGGGCAGTTTGGTTGCATATATTGCAAAATACCAACCCTGTAGAGTGGGGGTTGCAGGGGTGTCCCCTGCTCCCATGTTTGATATTTTGCAATATTGTGGGTGTTGCGGTGGTGTTCCACCGTTTCCTTACATTTGGAGGCGGGGGCAAAAAAAATGCATGTGCGTTTAAATTGTGCCCCGGGCATATAAATTGCGGTCAGTTTGCTGCGATCAAAAAATATTCGGTCAAACACACCCAGATGACAAATTGTAAACTCGAAAAAACATGGAGGAAAAACGACAAGCACTGGGCCAAAATCAAATACCAGCGACAAATATGCCTTTACAAAGCAGCAGTTTTAAAAGCCAAGAAAGTGCATTACGCCCAAAGAATACAATCAGCACCTACCCCACGAAAATAAATCTGTGGAATTATCAACAAAATAAAAAAAAAAAAACACCTGATGCAGCAACACTGCCATAGCCTTGCAAATATTCTGAGACAACATTGCAGAGAATCTCAGAACAAAAATACATAAAATCCAACAGGCCATAGACACATCCACCCAGACCATAAACCCTCTTCAGGAAACAACAGCGCGACCCTCAACCAATTCAATGCAATAACTGAGGAAACCTTCAACAAACTACTAAAAGAAACCAACGAGGCCGGATCTCCCAGCGACTCGTGCCCACCAGATGGATACAAACAGCTACTCGCCTGTAAAACGCCAGCCCGCTACACCCAATTATTAATGAACCAATCACTGTCAGCACGGTAGGATATCTGTGTGGCCAAAACTGCCAGTGCCAAACCAAAAGAGGGCCCGGAATGAAAGGGGATACACTGCGTATTAACATGAACATCTATACAAAAAATCCCCTCACTGCATCTCATTGGTCGAAATAGGATGACAAAATATATATCTTTATTATTTCATAGATTATTTATTTTTTATTAATAAACGTGCCTGTTTTTAGAAACTAATGACCATACATTCCCCACTCCATGTAGCATATTTTGTAAACTCGCCACAAGCAGATCTAAACAAAAGTAATCAATCAATGGAAAGAATTTCAAAAACGCAACGCCACTAAACAAACACATGAACATGTTGAACAAATGTATATTAATACCCAACACCCCATCCTGTGACACTGTGATTGGATGAGATCTAATAGTACATTTATCAAAATGCAAGATCTTAGATTGTTCCGCAGTGTTGGAGAACATATCCTACTGCTTTATATGACCCCAACATGTTTCTGTTCTTATAAATATGAACATTCCTCAGGGGGACCTCTTTCATTACAAAACCATCTCTTGGATGGTAGAGCAGAATAAACCTTGATAAGCTGGGTTGTGGCATGTTTTCAGCTTCATCTGAAAGTGCTCTTAAATCCAAAAGCACCCATGTTGTGCTTTTCAAATGGATCAGTTCTTAGTATCCAGGTGCCTTTAAGTGAAGCCAGGGATCCCTCGGGAAAGTGTAGTCTGTTTCTGTTTCCCCCCTCACAGGGGAGCACCGGAGATCCAAAGTGAAAGCCAAGGCAGGCAGAAACACAACGCGGTTGTGTTTACATGCCGCAGTGTTTTTGCCCACAGCGGTTGTTTTCTGCAATGCTAAATACTGCAGATTTAGGCAGGAGCCTGAGAAACTTAGAAAGAAAAACCGTAGTGTTTTCAAACACAATAACGTTGTATTTATGTTTGCGGTAGCTTCAAAAGCTACCGCAAACATAAATACAACGTTTTTAAAGCTGCAGTTTTATTTCTAGGTTTTCCGGGCTCCTCCGAGTCCCGGCACCAATGAAGAGAAAGCCACTCTGTGGTAGCTTTTGTTTACTACAGCTGGCTGGCTTTTCCTTCATTAGTGCCGCAAAAGCCAGCAAAGGCGGGCATCCATTTCACAAAATGGATGCGCCCATGTGCTTGCTTTTCCAATTTTTGAGCTTGAATTGCTCAAAACTTTACATAGGAACTTAACAAAAAAAAGTGCAAATATATTTGTTTTATTATTGCCCATCTTTTTGGGCAATAAAACATTTTGGGCGAACCATTCCTTTAAGAGTAGGAATATGAAGGATACTGTAGCAGAAAATACCTTATATGATTCAAGGAAATGCAATAATGGAAAAGAATGCAACACAGAAATAACTTGATATGATTTCAATCAAAAGATAATATGATCACTTTTTCCCCTGTGACTACTCACTTCCCTTACTATTATGCAATATGAGAGATGGAAATGAGGGCACATAGGTTTCAACAATGCAATCAGTAATGCAGCTCAATTCCAGTTCCCCCCAGCAAGCTTAGAGAAAACATGTATGATTTTAAAACACAGGTCAAAACGCTTTTGAATGTGATTGCAAGGGATGGAAAAATATGCTAAAATGATTTTAATTCACTAAAGGATATTCCGAATAAGTGATAGTTACTTTGGATTGGTTCAGGTGAACACTAGCAATGATTCATGAATGATGATCAAATTGGAAACAAATTCAGCAGTTTCAAACAAGAAACAGCTATTTTTTTACAAGTGGTGAAATGGAGCTAAATTGCAATACGCGGCAATTTTTCTGCGTGCCTAATTCACGATTACGGAAAAACTATAATGAATTGGAATGTCATTTTGGGTTTGTTGGAAAGCTTAGGATCTTAGCTTTAAAATGACAGTTATTTCACTTCTAGGATGTGCGGTTCAAAAGTTACGGATGTTTTTGTGAAGGTAGACTTTGCAAAAATAAAGTCAAGATTTCAAATGACAGATTGCGCATTACAGATTTGGAATCAACAGGATGGACACAAGATTCTATAATGCAGTTCTGGACAGGTTGAAATGGATGGAAGAGGATTACTTTAAACTAAGAGCTTGGTTATGGACAGTTCTAGACTAGATACTCACTCCTAGCTTTGGAATGGAATGGGCCTCGTCAAAGATCTGGTCAAGGGGTTTGGCTTCACTCTCCGCCACCGGACGGTCTCAGGCCCTCTGGGTTCTGCGTTCAGCACTGCACGGCAGTCTGCGGCTTCTTGAACTGGATCTGACGGGTCTTGGATCTGGGTTCTAGCACATGGTTCTTAGCTAGAAGCAAACAGCACTGCTCGGCTGTTGAATGGTTTGGTTAGGCCCCGTGGAAGTTTAGGGGTTAGAATCGGGTTGCAAAAGATTCTGAAGGCCTGCTGAGAAGGATTCAGCTTGTGGTTTAGGCCTCCCTGCTTCAAGGTTCTAGAGTTTGGGTTCTAGAGTTCTGGTCTCTGGATCGAGATCTGGATTCTGGAGTCTTCCGTCAGAGTGCTTCGCAAGAAATCGGTTAAAGAGTTGAAACGAGTTTTTTATCTGGGTCTCAGCAGTTCCTATTTATGTGTTTCCAAAGGGGGTGGGTAGGCTGATTCTTTATGCCCAACCCCCTAAGGATTTGATAGGTTAGAGGATTCTCTGTCTTTTGACTGGAGAAAGGATCAGCGTGTCATGAGGTGTCATCATGATGCTACCATTTACCCTCTAGGGAAGAAACTCCCCTTTGCTTTTACTTAGAAAATCAATTTTTCATAACAAACATATTTCTAAGGTGCACAATGTGTTCATAATACATATACACATCACAGATTAATTAAGACATGTCTCTGGTCAAGTCCATGTTCCTATGAGCTTTAGTTCCGAAATGACAACTTATTTGCACTTTTGGTGAGTTTCCCAATATTGGTTCTGCACCAAATTTGATACATGCATGCAGCTCCTCTCTGGGCATATTACTGTAATTTCTTAGATTCATAGCAACAACACTGCAGCTGTGATATTAATAATTCTGGGGTTTGGTCTCAGAACATCACACAGCGTCCAGCTTAGTCTTATATTGTGGGTGAATTTTTCACTGTCACAATCTCAAAGTTGCACATTTTTGTCAGCGTGTTACAATATTTTAGAACCATTTTCCTTAAGCATATATTTGGTGCAATTTTAAATCCACATCCCAGTCTGGTCCGCCCGCAGAGCTGGCTTGACTCAGAGGTCACATGTCCTGTCTCTCCCAGAGCAGTTGTTGACCAGTCACACCCAAATTAGCATTTTCTATTCAGTTGAAAGACTCTATTGTCTCTTTCCTCCTGCCAGCAGAGGAATCTCCTCCCTTTTGATTAACATGACCATGCCACAACCTCTCCTGTTGGTGGGAAGGCCCAAGTGTGAAGGGTTCTCATGGACAGAAGGCCTCTTGAAGTTTTAACTGCATCAAGTTACTTTCTGATCAATTGTACATACTTCCTTGTGAAAAAATATAACATTTATAAACTTAAAATAAGCAACATATCTTAAATCAAGTCTTTTTCCACATTAAATCAATGTGTGGCACTCTGTATGGCATTTTGATGGAATTCTCTTCTTTGGCATATTTCACTTCTGAAACACCAGTTCTCCTGTTAGAATTATAAATCGCCAGCACCTGACAGTGGCGAGTAACGGTACTACACCCATTTTGACAGCTGTTTTTCCTTTCCATCAGTATCTTTAAAATAGGATTTTGTTCTGAGAACATATGATTTTTATTTGCTGACATTGTATTGATGTGGATTTTTGCATTAGAGTAATGTGGAACACCCAACAAAGAGGTTGGATCTTTTAGGTGATTTGTGAGCCAGGATTTTAGCACATTTTTGACAATCAAGAAAATGGATTCCCAACAGCTCTGTGTTTCTTTTGGCAATCAGCATTGCTATTTCCAAGTGGTTTCAGGCTACTTGGTGGATAGCTCACTGGTGGTTTTGGCCAGTGATCTCCTGTGCTCACTAAGATGAGCAAAAGTGGATGGCAGCCTATCTTTCAGATTTTTGCTGTGCATTTTTGGATGATTTTGAGTGAGCAGCATGCTTTCCAGTGGCCATTCTGATGTTTCTGCTGCCAGAAATGCCTAGTGATGTTGCAGGGCTTGGATGAGTGGGTTAAGACATCCCACAAGCCCCCCTCTTGCGATGGCCGTTGATCTTTCATCAATGGAACTTCGCAAGACTGGGATGTCCGCATCATCTCTCTGGATTCCACAAACGGCATAGTTCAGCATCTTTTCCTCCATCAGGGGTGGCTCGATCGGTTCTCCTCGCCAGTCCTGATGGGAGTATTGAGCGATACCCCGGGCCCCTCAGTTCTTTGCTCCCGGTCCCCGGGTCATCCTCCTTGGTCAATCTCCATGGTTTCTCTCTCCTAGGTTGACAAAGCAAAAAGGCAACAACATATTCGTAGACATTTCCCCACCACTATAAATGTAGTGGGGCGGGCATATACATTTAGTAAATCAGGAGACATTTGCATTCTTATTATTGTATTTTATAGACTATATATGGAATATTTTAGGGTTGGAATTTTCTTGATCTGGAGTGGCCCCCTGGGGTTCCAGAGGACTCCTTCAGTTGCTGCAGAGTGTGCCTGGGATGGCAACACTTGAGCTGATTAATATGGACCCACTTATCTTCCCCCTCTGCCAAGCTGCCTTTGGGGATGCAGATCTTGTAGGTGACTGGTGAGATCTTGTCTACAATTTCAAAAGGTCCCTTCCAGGTAGGCAGACATTTTCGCTGTTTGGCATGGTTCCTTTGGAAATTGGATAGATAGACCCGGTCTCCTACATTGTATTCTTTCCTGGTAGTCTTCAAGTCATAGTGGGTCTTCATGCTATCGGCTGATCTTTCTAGATTTCGCTGAGCATAGGCAAAAGCATGTTGAAGGGGTTTTCTTAAATTTTTAACATACTCATGAGTTGTGGAGGCATTGATCAATGTCTGCTCTTGGGTCGTGTAAAGCAGATGCTGGGGCAGCACCATCCTGCGTCCAGTCATCAACTCAAACAGTGACATTTTAGTTGCAGATGAAGGGGTAGATCTGATGGTCATTAGGACAAGAGGTAAATGGATATCTCAACTTGGCCCAGAATCTGCCACAAACTTTTTCAAGATGCTCACAATGATTTTGTTGTAACGTTCTACTGCACCACTAGAGGCTGACCGGCAAGCAATGTGTAGCTTCCTTTTAACACCAAGTATCTCCCACATCTTTGTCATTACTTCGCTGGTGAAATGGCTACCTCTGTCTGACTCAATCCTTTGGGGTAGTCCAAAACGAGAAAATATGTGATTGATCATCAGGGCAGCTGCTGTTTCTGCCTTGCAGTTTGGGGCCGGGAGACATTCCACCCATTTAGTAAACAAGCATGTGACTATCAACATGTACTTGTTCCCCCTAGAGGAGCGAATCACGGGCCTGATATAGTCGACTTGCAAATCTGACCATGGCAGTGTCATCCCCCTCTTTTGGAGAGGCGCACGGTGTGTGAGGGATGTTGGCTGAAATTGTGCACACACAAGACACCCCTTCAAGTATTGGTCGAGGTCCTGCCCCATGTGTGGCCAGTATGCAACCTCTCTTAAGATCTCAAGTGTTGTATGAAACCCGCTATGACCGGCAGTGGCCGCATCATGGGCGTGACTTAACATCAGGCTTCGGAATGAGGTAGGAACCACCTACTGATCATGGCCAGCTAGGGATTTCCTTACCAACAGACCGTCTTGGACTTGGAACATTTTTGGACCTTTCATCAACACTCTGAGGTCCTCTTTCCCAATGTAATTGCTATCCGTCAGGGGAAAGTTCTCAAGGTCCTTAATGTGTTGGTAAAACTTACCAATTATTGGATCCCCTTTCTGAGCCGTAATGAAATCAGCATCTGGGGTCTCCTTACTCCATTGTGCAGTTGAAAGATCATTGTGAGCATTTGTCTGGGATCTAGTGATAGCAGTGACCTGGATTTCCCCCAACAGGGACTCGATCTCTATTAGATCCTCTTGGATGGCCCCGGTTTTGGCCAGCTGATCAGCTAAGTCATTTCCAGTTTTGTCTGGTCCCTCTACTTTGGAATGACCCTTGATCTTTTTCCAGTAGATGGTCATCCCATTCGAGGTGACTAGATCATCAATATTTTGAATTAACTTCCCATGTTTCAAGGGTTTGTTGTTAGCACATAGCATGCCTCTGGTTTTCCAGTTAACCAGGTGCTCCACGAACCTGTTCCGTACATAATCCGAATCTGTGATTATGACCAGTTTGTGGAGTTGATGTTGGACAGCAGTGAGGATGGCTTGATGCACAGCCATCAACTCGGCCACCTGACTACTTCCGGGACCAATCATGTACCCAGCGGAGGGTTCTGGGGACTCATTCACCCATGCATTCCCTACGCCAGCCACAAGTTCTTTTTCCCCATGTTGTCCTTGATTTTTAGACTTTCGTCCTCGAGACAGTTTTCTCTGGCACAATCATGCAAGTCAGCCAGACCTTGCGCGAGGGGACTCTTCTTGTTTTGGCCATATCTGACCTCCACAGGAAAACCTTGCATTGACAGAATCCAGGAAGTAATTCGGGAATTACTCACATTTCCGGCCCGGATTCTGTCACTTTGGAGATATTGCAGAGGCTGGTGTGGAGTCTCCACTATGATGTGTTCCCCCTGGATAAACGGGCGGTAATTCTTCAATGCCCACACCGTTGCCAGGAGTGCCTTCTCACAATCATTGAATTTTTCCTCCACAGAGGATAAAGTTTTGCTTGCATAGGAGATTACTTTATTGACCTTGTCATGCTTTTGGTATAATACTGCAGTCAAGCATGTATTAGAGAACCCTGTCTCCAAGAAGAACTCCTTATTTCTGACAGGGTAAGCTAGGCAAGGTGCTTGTGAGAGGCTTCCTTTGAGCTGTCTTACTGTCTTGGATTGTTCTGGACCCCATTCCCACTTGACCCCCTCCAAGAGATGAATCAGGGGTCTGGTGATCTCTACGTAGCCCTCAATGAACTTTCTGCTGTAATTAGTCAGTCTAAGGAGGCTCCTTAGTTCCCGCAGAGTTGTAGGGTCCTTCAGTTTCTGGAGTGCTTCCACTTTCTTTTCCTGGGGACAGAAACCCTGAGGAGTAATCTCATGCCCCAAGAAATTAACACAGGTTTTACACCACTGTGCTTTCTGAAAGGAAAGTTTTGCTCCGGCTGCCCTGAACTGTGTCAGGACATAACGGATCTCCGCTATGTGTTCCTCAAAAGTTGAGCTCTTGATGAGGACATCATCTACATAAGTCAAGTTACCCCTTTCACCCAGGTCGGGCATGGCCTTATGTAGGAAAATGTTGAACTCATTGCCAGGGGTTGAGGTATCCAAAGGGAGTCCGGGTCCACGTGTACTGCTGGCCCCCAAAGGTAAAGGCCAGCTTGTATTGGTCCTCCGTACTGACAGGTACAGTCCAGTATCCATTGGTCAGGTCTATTGCAGTGAATACCTGTGACCCCTGGATCTGGGCCAGCCCTTGGTCAATGTAGGGAAGAGGCCATTGGGAAGTATGGACCCGTTTGTTGAGCTCCCTAAGGTCGGCACAGAGTCTCCACTGGCCGTTTGGCTTCAATATCCCCAGCACCGGATTATTGAAGGTGCTGTGGACTGGACGGATTATCCCACGGGACTCAAGGTTCTTAATTATTTCAGTAAGGGACTCCATTGATGCGAGAGGCAAGCGATATTGCTTCACAAACACCGGAGTCATGCCCGGGTCCATGGGAATTGTTGTTGTGTGGATGTCGGTGCGACCACAGTCATATGAGTCCACTGCAAAGAGATCTTGAAAATCCAAGAAAACATGTTTCAACTTTTGCTTCTGCTCCAGAGTCACACAGGCATCAGCTAGGTTGACTCTCTCTTCAACCATCTGCCTGAAGCCTGGAAAGACTTCTGGTTTCGCTATCTCAGCAGCCTCCTCCAGCTGGGTGGAGAAGTCCCTGGTCTGAGTGCTGATTTGGACTGGTGGCTTCAGGTGGGAAAGGCAGCCCTCATTGACCTGGAAAATCACCTCATCCCTCCTGAAGTCACAAGTCACATCTTCCTTACCATAAGGGCAGGAAGTGTACACCAGGAAGTTCCCCCCATGCCGGGTAAAGATCCTGTCTGGTGTTGTGTTGTCATCACTGTCACTGTCAAAACAGTCCTTGGGGATTGGTCCTAACAGTTCATTACCTAGAGTAATGGAAAAATGTCGGTCATCAACCGCCATTGCAATAATGGTGCCTGCAGCTAGAGTGATACTCTTTAAGTCGCTGTTATCCACCTCTATTGGAATGGTGCCATGTTTTATATTGACTAATGGTGTTGGGTTTACCCCCAACCCTTGCTGTTGGAGAGAAGCATTTAGATGATTATAAGCATCAGGGTTTTTCAATTTCTGTCCTCTTTTAACTTTCACTTCCAGGGAGAATTGTCGGGTCCTTTCTGGGATGGGGACTTCCTCTCCAATCTGAATTTCAACTGCATAAGGTAGCCATTGAGCAGACCTAAATGCTTTCTCTTCGTCATCAAAACCCATGGGATTATCCGCTAATCGGGACCAAGCTTTGAAGTTTATTAGGTCCAAACTAATGGCAAAGCGATTGAGAATGTCACTGCCTAAGTAAAAGGCGGCAGTGACGTCTCGCACGACCCAATAATTATGGACTATGCTCTTGTTGCCAATGGAGATTTTGAGCATACACCTGCTTGGCAGGAGATGTTTGGAATTGGGTGCTTCCAGATCCATTTCCCATTTGTCTATCAGTTTGAATGTGGGAATGACTGGATCTTTTGGGAGTTGGCGGAACATGGCTTCGCTGATGAAGCTCTTACCGTTGTTCACACACACTCGGGCGAGAACAAAGTCCTTCCCTTCATTTAACTGAATTGGGATGAACAACTGCTCTCCAATTTGCTGAACATCAGCCAGGCTCTGAGCTGATTTCACATCTTTCTGGGCTATTGGAGAGGGAATGTCTGATTGTGGATTGGTAAAGAATTTCAGAGTATTTCCTTCCAGTGTGGAATACCACCTTAAACTGGAAGGAAGGTTGATTTTCAGAAATAGAGAGGAACCCCCATCACCAGTCTGTTGTCCTACTGCTATTACTGTCACGTCTGGAATTTGGTTGTTCTGGAAGTGAAATTCTACTTGGTCAGATTTGTGTTCAACCATGTGGCATGTGCCGTTTAAACTAACATGGTTGACACTCTGTTTTAACTTTATTGGTCGGCTAGTCTGGGTCCAGAGGACCTTGTTTACACAGTCTATTAGGGGTGACAACCTTCTCAGGAGGTCATTCCCTAGTAAACAAGGGATGCCCTCTGGAGTCACTACTATGACCGGGTGTTTCACCTTGTGTCGCCCAATTTTAATGTCCAAATCCGCAGTCCCCTCGACGGGAATTTCCTTCCCATCAAAGTTCTGAAGTTGTCCAGGAAGAGAGGTGAGAGGAATTTGGTAATTCTCCCCCCTTCCTGATTTTAGTTCGTCAAAGGCCTTTTTCGACAGAAGGGTAGCATGGGATCCAGTGTCCACCAGTGCCAAAATTGTACCCTGCCACTGTACTTGTACTGGGGCGTAGTATCTTCCCTCCTTCTGCGCAAGGGGGCACAGATATTGCACATTTTTGGACAACTGGTGGGCTAATTTTCTGGTTTTGGACATGGAGAGAGACGAGATTTGGGCAGAATTCTGTGGAGAGTCTTAGGAATCTGAAAGATAAAGTTGGCAACTGGAGATAGAAGTTTTGGGTTCCCCTGGTTCTGGGCCGCCCCCCCCCTTTTTGAACCAGGGGATTTTTATGTTGTTGGTTCTGGGATGGGATGATGGGCGGCGCTAGCTCAGTCCCCACATCTACCCAGTCTGGATTTTAATCCCTTGGGACCCATTTCTCTTTGGGAGGAGTTCCCTCCATCTCTGAAGGAGAAGATCCTTTTCCCAGGATCCTCTGAGGATCCCTCTCCCTCAAATTGGAAGATCTGTATCTCCTCCACAAAGTGGGTCTGTTTGGGTCCTTTGTTTCTCCTAACCCCCCCCTCTGCTCCTTGGATGGCGGACTTTCAGGGGTAGGAGATTTATTTTCCAGTTCCTGGGTTTCCAGGGGCTGTTTACAAGTGGGGAAGAAACTTCCTCCAAGGCTTTACACCCCCCTTCCCCTTGTGCCTCCTCCCTGGGAACCGGTGGGTTATCGGGGTGCTGCCCCGTCATTGTTCTGGAGCACCAGGTCCAGAGTTTGGGGCATTCTGCATCGGCATGCCCATCTGAGGGTTCTGCTGAGCCCTCAGCATGCGACCCAGATCCTGTGCCATATTTTGGACCTGGCGCTCTAAATGTGAAACCCGCTCAGGCTGATATGGGGTTCTGTTTCCTCCCCTGGGCTGATCCCGGGACGGCTAGCTATCCCTTCTCTGGTAGTACCCCGGGTTGGGAAGATTTGGGTACCCCTCCACCCTTGGCCTCCCCTCTTCCGGATTAGGTTGTCCGGGCTCAGGGAAGTGGGGGAAGAAGGATGGATGATTTGGGGGTTGGACATTTTGTGGATACCTGGGGAAAAAGTTCTGCCAAGGATTTGGTGAATTTCTGCCCTCCTGAGGGAAGTTAGGAGGGAAGTTCCCTGGGTTAGGTGCTTGGTTGGATCCCCCCCCCCCCTTGGGCTGGAGGAGTCCACACATAACCCAGGATGGGTCAGTTCCCCTTGTAGCAGGGACTTACATAGTCAGGGGAGTGAGGGACCCCATTTGTGGCACTACCTCCTTAACTCCCTGTCTGTGACTGGCCCGAGGGCCTTCTGGGTTTGGAATTATTCTGTGCAGGCAGGTCTTTAGCCCCCCCATCTCCAAATCTAAAATGGGGGCAACTTTTACCTCTGCCACCTTGGCAGCAGCAGGGGTGCTGGTCGGTTTGGGGCTTTTCTGGGCATTATTTTTATTTTCTATGGGCTTCTGCACCTCATAGATTTGGGTGGCCTGTTCAATGACCCAGTCTAGTGATCTTTTCTCATGAAAATCTCTCACTAGCTGGGTCATGATGTATTTGGGCAAGGCATGGAAAAATGTATTAACAAATTCTTTGCTATCCGTGCGCACCCTTTTGGTAGTCTGCGCAAAGGCACGCTTCAACTCCTGCACAAATTCTTGTGGGGTCTGATCCTCCCCACATTGTAAATTGTACAATGCCTTGCAAGCCTCTTTGGGATTTCTATGAACAGAGAAGTGCTTTAAGATGGCCGCCCTGTAGGTGGACCATCTTGAATGATTTTGATCCTCCAGCCCCGCAAAGAAACTGGAGTATTCTGGGGAGAATGTCCATTTTACATACTGAATGCAGCTACTGCTGTCTTTCAAATGGAAAGTCTCCATCATTTGCTCAAAGAGCTCCAAGTGTTCCCAAACAGAATACTTGGAGTTCTTATGATAAGGAGTGATGACGCTCCTTATTGCTTTGATCTGTTTTAAGGGGTCCTTAAGCAAGGCCCTTTTTGCTTTATTGGCCTTATTGGTTCGGGTAACCCTGGTCCATTCATCCTCTGACTCAGAGGCACTGCTCCCAGAGGTGCCCGCCTGATCTTCCAGGTTTTCCTGGATTCTGCGAGCCTGGGAATGGCTGGCAGAATGTGGGGACCTAGTCTCTTGTGTCCTGGGACGCTCAGAGGAGTCTTCAATTCTTCCTTGCTGCCTGGATTTGATGGGTACCCCCCCACTGACCTAACTGGGCAGAGGTTTTCAGGGTGCCCTTAGTGGGCCTACTCTCCTGGGGTTCCCCACTAAATTGCACTGTACTTGGGTGCCCATACCCGGATGCCCGCCCATCCATTCCTGGGAGATACTGGCCTATGATCCCCAAACTTCTGACTGGATAGTAATCTGCCATCCCTGTGGCCCTGGGCTCATGTGCGCCAGGGGACATGGGGGTGGCAGAGTCCAGGGACTGGGAGAGATGGATGCCTCTGGTACTAGGGCTCCTGAGGTTATGCTCGGAGATGAGGTTCGCTGGGAAAGGGAAAGCCCCTGCTCCCTGTTGCCATGCAAGAGCCTGTGCTTTCAGTTCCTCCATCAAGGCCTTACTAGACTCTATCAGTCTCTCCTGCATGGCTACCTGTTGCTGGAGCCTATCATTGTGCTGGCAGAGAGCCCTGTTCTCTCTCTGTGCTTCCTGGTTGGTCCTGGAGTACTGGGCCAGTCTTTGCTGCAGGAGGGTTACCTCCTGAGTCCCACCCCTACTGGCCTGCTCCTTTCTTGCCAGAGCATCTTCCACCCTCCTGGTGTGCTCTAACAAGTTTTGATGCTCTTTTTGGAGGTCACCCAGTCCCTGGAGGGCCAGGTGATTTTCTTCCAGCTTGCCTTTTAAGTGGCAGACTTCCTGACCTAAGGTGTCCCTTTCCTGAGCAAGAGCCTGCCTCTGTGCCACCAGGTCATCCCTCTGCCTTTGAATGGCCCCAGCTTTCTGGCGCTCTTCATCAAACTCTGCCTGGGTATCAAGGTCTTTCAAAATCAATTTATTGCTCTCCTCTTTTTCTTTATCCAATTGGCTTTGCAGGGTGGCTACCTGCTTTGTGCATGCCCTATTGAAATCTATCTGTTGCTCCAGCTTTTTCTGGCTCTGCAGTAGGGAGTCCAAACCTTCTTCATATTCCTTCTGCAAGGCCAGAATTCTGGTATCCTGGTCTGCCCTTTCCTGTTGCAGGATACCCATGTCCTCTTTTATTTTAATTAGATACTGCTTGCTATCATTTTCTGACTCCTGCTTCCTCTGCAGCCTCTGCTCAGAAGAGTCAAGATCAGATTGGGCCTTCTCTAATGCCAACAGTTGCCTACTTGCCAGATCTTGGCCTTCAGTACATTTGTCCTGTATGGCTTCCATATATAAATATAAATATGCTGCTACCCAGGCAATCTTGCTGTGCTCATCCTTGGCCTTCGGGGCCATATATAGTTCACTCAGGGCCACATGTAAGGGACCCTGATCTCTCCAGATATCTAGCCCAGTTGCAGTGACCTGTTGTGTGATCGCCTGCAACCATGCATTCTGGTCCTGCTCAGTCCACTCACCTCTCACAAATAGCTTATGTAAGAGGTGCTCTCTAGCTATCTTGATATCTACCAATGTCGCCATTCTGGAAATTGATTTCCTTCCTGACTTACAGAAGTTTATTATTTTATTTTGCAAAACAGACCGTTTCCTGAGAGCGTTCCTTTTTGAGGGGTGCTTTTACAGCATAACACAGCATGGTAGCCCGACAGGACTTATGTATCCTATTAGCACACTGTATTAAGCTGCACAAGTGGTAGATCTAATCCAGAATCCCCGGCTACCGAGCCCCCAATCTGTAAGTGACTTCAATCCAGCAATCCAACAAAGTCAATGTTTAGGATGGGATGCCCAATGGAAGCCCTTATTTATATATTTTTATGTCAAGGTTCTTTGAATCTGGATGATGAACCCTTATATAACGCCCCTCTCTTTGGATCCCCATGACCTCACTGAGCCAAGAAGTAGGTTTGTTTTGCAAATTAAAAGATTTATTTGAAGTATTAAACAATATATATATCACACTTTTATGAATAAAATAATATGTGAATAGCACACTTATGAATATGGACAGTAATCAACAAGGGGTAATATTACAAAATTGACAATCTCTTTAATCACTTAGGAGTAGGAATATGAAGAATACTGTAGCAGAAAATACCTTATATGATTCAAGGAAATGCAATAATGGAAAATAATGCAACACAGAAATAACTTGATATAATTTCAATCAAAAGATAATATGATACTTTTTCCCCTGTGACTACTCACTTCCCCCACTATTATGCAATATGAGAGATGGAAATGAGGGCACACAGGTTTCAACAATACAATCAGTAATGCAGTTCAATTCCAGTTCCCCCCAGCAAGCTTAGAGAAAACAGGTATGATTTTAAAACACAGGTCAAAACGCTTTTGAATGTGATTGCAAGGGATGGAAAAATATGCTAAAATGATTTTAATTCACTAAAGGATATTCAGAATAAGTGATAGTTACTTTGGATTGGTTCAGGTCAACACTAGCAATGATTCATGAATGATTATCAAATTGGAAACAAATTCAGCAGTTGCAAACAAGAAACAGCTATTTTTACAAGTGGTCAAATGGAGCTAAATTCCAATTCGCCGCAATATTTCCGCGTGCATAATTCGGGGGTTTGCTGGAAAGCGTAGGGTCTTAGCTTTAAAATGACAGTGACATTTCGCTTCTAGGATGTGTGGTTCAAATGTTACGTAGATTTTGTAGAAATAAAGTCAAGATTTCAAATGACAGATTGTGCGTTACACATTTGGAATCAACAGGATGGACACAAGATTCTATAATGCAGTTCTGGACAGGTTGAAATGGATGGAAGAGGATTACTTTAAACTAAGAGCTTGGTTATGGACAGTTCTAGACTAGATACTCACTCCTAGCTTTGGAATGGAATGGGCCTCATCAAAGATCTGGTCAAGGGGTTTGGCTTCACTTTCGCCACTGGACGGTCTCAGGCCCTCTGGGTTCTGCGTTCAGCACTGCACAGTGGTCTGCGGCCTCTTGAACTGGATCTGACGGGTCTTGGATCTGGGTTCTAGCACATGGTTCTTAGCTAGAAGCAAACAGCACAGCCCGGCTGTTGAATGGTTTGGTTAGGCCCTGTTGAAGTTTAGGGGTTAGAATCAGGTTGCAAAAGATTCTGAAGGCCTGCTGAGAAGGATTCAGCTTGTGGTTTAGGCCTCTCTGCTTCAAGGTTCTAGAGTTTGGGTTCTAGAGTTCTGGTCTCTGGATCTAGATCTGGATTCTGGAGTCTTCCGGCAGAGTGCTTCGCAAGAAATCGGTTGAAGAGTGGAAAAGAGTGTTTTATCTGGGTCTCAGCAGTTCCTATTTATGTGTTTCCAAAGGGGGTGTGTAGGCTGATTCTCTATGCCCAACCCCCTAAGGATTTGATAGGTTAGAGGATTCTCTGTCTTTTGACTGGAGAAAGGATCAGCGTGTCATGAGGTGTCATCATGATGCTACCATTTACCGTGTAGGGAAGAAACTCCCCTTTGCTTTTACTTAGAAAATCAATTTTTCATAACAAACATATTTCCAAGGTGCACAACTTGTTCATAATACATATACACATCACAGATTAATTAAGGCATGTCTCTGTTCAAATCCCATGTTCCTACGAGCTTTAGTTCTGAAATGACAACTTAATTGCGCTTTTGGTGAGTTTCCCAATATTGGTTCTGCACCAAATTTGATACATGCATGCAGCTCCTCTCTGGGCATATTACTGTAAGTTCTTAGGTTCATAGCAACAACACTGCAGCTCTGATATTAATAATTCCGGGGTTTGGTCTCAGAACATCACACAGCGTCCAGCTTAGTCTTAAATTGTGGGTGAATTTTTCATTGTCACAATCTCAAAGTTGTACATTTTTGTCAGCTTGTTACAATATTTTAGAACCATTTTCCTTAAACATATATTTGGTGCAATATTAAATCCACATCCCAGTCTGGTCCGCCCGCAGAGCTGGCTTGACTCAGAGGTCACATGTCCTGTCTCTCCCAGAGCAGTTGTTGACCAGTCACACCCAAATTAGCATTTTCTATTCAGTTGAAAGACTCTATTGTCTCTTTCCTCCTGCCAGAAGAGGAATCTCCTCCCTTTTGATTAACATGTCCATGCCACAACCTCTCCTGTTGGTGGGAAGGCCCAAGTGTGAAGGGTTCTCATGGACAGAAGGCCTCTTGAAGTTTTAACTACATCAAGTTACTTTCTGATCAATTGTACATACTTCCTTGTGAAAAAATGTAACATTTATAAACTTAAAATAAGCAACATATCGTAAATCAAGTCTTTTTCCACATTAAATCAATGTGTGGCACTCTATATGGCATTTTGATGGAATTCTCTTCTTTGGCATATTTCACTTCTGAAACACCAGTTCTCCTGTTAGAATTATAAATCGCCATCACCTGACAGTGGCGAGTAACGGTACTACACCCATTTTGACAGCTGTTTTTCCTTTCCATCAGTATCTTTAAAATAGGATTTTGTTCTGAGAACATATGATTTTTATTTGCTGACATTGTATTGATGTGGATTTTTGCAGTAGAGTAATGTGGAACACCCAACAAAGAGGTTGGATCTTTTAGGTGATTTGTGAGCCAGGATTTTAGCACATTTTTGACAATCAAGAAAACGGATTCCCAACAGCTCTGTGTTTCTTTTGGCAATCAGCATTGCTATTTCCAAGTGGTTTCAGGCTACTTGGGGGATAGCTCACTGGTGGTTTTGGCCAGTGATCTCCTGTGCTCAATAAGATGAGCAAAAGTGGATGGCAGCCTATCTTTCAGATTTTACTGTGCATTTTTGGATGATTTTGAGTGAGCAGCATGCTTTCCAGTGGCCATTCTGATGTTTCTGCTGCCAGAAATGCCTAGTGATGTTGCAGGGCTTGGATGAGTGGGTTAGGACATCCCACAAGCCCCCCTCTTGCGATGGCCGTTGATCTTTCATCAATGGAACTTCGCAAGACTGGGATGTCCGCATCATCTCTCTGGATTCCACGAATGGCACAGTTCAGCATCTTTTCCTCCATCAGGGGTGGCTCGATCGGTTCTCCTCGCCAGTCCTGATGGGAGTATTGAGCGATACCCTGGGACCCTCAGTTCTTTGCTCCCGGTCCCCGGGTCATCCTCCTTGGTCAATCTCCATGGTTTCTCTCTCCTAGGATGACAAAGCAAAAAGGCAACAACATATTCGTAGACATTTCCCCAACACTATAAATGTAGTGGGGCGGGCATATACATTTAGTAAATCAGGAGACATTTGCATTCTTATTATTGTATTTTATAGACTATATATGGAATATTTTAGGGTTGGAATTTTCTTGATCTGGAGTGGCCCCCTGGGGTTCCAGAGGACTCCTTCAGTTGCTGCAGAGTGTGCCTGGGATGGCAACACTTGAGCTGATTAATATGGACCCACTTATCTTCCCCCTCCGCCAAACTGCCTTTGGGGATGCAGATCTTGTAGGTGACTGGTGAGATCTTGTCTACAATTTCAAAAGGTCCCTTCCAGGTAGGCAGACATTTTCGCTGTTTGGCATGGTTCCTTTGGAAATTGGATAGATAGACCCGGTCTCCTACATTGTATTCTTTCCTGGTAGTCTTCAAGTCATAGTGGGTCTTCATGCTATCGGCTGATCTTTCTAGATTTCGCTGAGCATAGGCAAAAGCATGTTGAAGGGGTTTTCTTAAATTTTCAACATACTCATGAGTTGTGGAGGCATTGATCAATGTCTGCTCTTGGTTCGTGTAAAGCAGATGCTGGGGCAGCACCATCCTGCGTCCAGTCATCAACTCAAACAGTGACATTTTAGTTGAAGGGGTAGATCTGATGACCATTAGGACAAGAGGTAATTGGATATCTCAACTTGGCCCAGAATCTGCCACAAACTTTTTCAAGATGCTCACAATGATTTTGTTGTAACGTTCTACTGCACCACTAGAGGTTGGCCGGTAAGCAACGTGTAGCTTCCTTTTAACCCCAAGTATCTCCCACATCTTTGTCATTACTTTGCTGGTGAAATGGCTACCTCTGTCTGACTCAATCCTTTGGGGTAGTCCAAAATGCGAAAAGATGTGATTGATCATCAGGGCAGCTGCTGTTTCTGCCTTGCAGTTTGGGGCTGGGAGACATTCCACCCACTTGGTAAACAAGCATGTCACCATCAACATGTACTTGTTCCCCCTAGAGGAGCGAATCACGGGCCCGATATAGTCGACTTGCAAATCTGACCATGGCAGTGTCATCCCCCTCTTTTGGAGAGGCGCACGGTGTGTGAGGGATGTTGGCTGAAATTGTGCACACACAAGACACCCCTTCAAGTATTGGTCGAGGTCCTGCCCCATGTGTGGCCAGTATGCAACCTCTCTTAAGATCTCAAGTGTTGTATGAAACCCGCTATGACCGGCAGTGGCCGCATCATGGGCGTGACTTAACATCAGGCTTCGGAATGAGGTAGGAACCACCTACTGATCATGGCCAGCTAGGGATTTCCTTACCAACAGACCGTCTTGGACTTGGAACATTTTTGGACCTTTCATCAACACTCTGAGGTCCTCTTTCCCAATGTAATCGCTATCCGTCAGGGGAAAGTTCTCAAGGTCCTTAATGTGTTGGTAAAACTTACCAATTATTGGATCCCCTTTCTGAGCCGTAATCAAATCAGCATCTGGGGTCTCCTTACTCCATTGTGCAGTTGAAAGATCATTGTGAGCATTTGTCTGGGATCTAGTGATAGCAGTGACCTGGATTTCCCCCAACAGGGACTCGATCTCTATTAGATCCCCTTGGATGGCCCCGGTTTTGGCCAGCTGATCAGCTAAGTCATTTCCAGTTTTGTCTGGTCCCACTACTTTGGAATGACCCTTGATCTTTTTCCAGTAGATGGTCATCCCATTCGAGGTGACTAGATCATCAATATTTTGAATTAACTTCCCATGTTTCAAGGGTTTGTTGTCAGCATATAGCATGCCTCTGGTTTTCCAGTTAACCAGGTGCTCCACGAACCCGTTCCGTACATAATCCGAATCTGTGATTATGACCAGTTTGTGGAGTTGATGTTGGACAGCAGTGAGGATGGCTTGATGCACAGCCATCAACTCTGCCACCTGACTACTTCTGGGACCAATCATGTACCCAGCGGAGGGTTCTGGGGACTCATTCACCCATGCATTCCCTACGCCAGCCACAAGTTCTTTTTCCCCATGTTGTCCTTGATTTTTAGACTTTCGTCCTCGAGACAGTTTTCTCTGGCACAATCATGCAAGTCAGCCAGACCTTGCGCAAGGAAACTCTTCTTGTTTTGGCCATATCTGACCTCCACAGGAAAACCTTGCATTGAAAGAATCCAGGAAGTAATTCGGGAATTACTCACATTTCCGGCCCGGATTCTGTCACTTTTGAGATATTGCAGAGGCTGGTGTGGAGTCTCCACTATGATGTGTTCCCCCTGGATAAACGGGCGGTAATTCTTCAATGCCCACACCGCTGCCAGGAGTGCCTTCTCACAATCATTGAATTTTTCCTCCACAGAGGATAAAGTTTTGCTTGCATAGGAGATTACTTTATTGACCTTGTCATGCTTTTGGTATAATACTGCAGTCAAGCATGTATTAGAGAACCCTGTCTCCAAGAAAAACTCCTTATTTCTGACAGGGTAAGCTAGGCAAGGTGCTTGTGAGAGGCTTCCTTTGAGCTGTCTTACTGTCTCGGATTGTTCTGGTCCCCATTCCCACTTGACCCACCCCCCCCCCGCCCCCTTCAAGAGATGAATCAGGGGTCTGGTGATCTCTACGTAGCCCTCAATGAACTTTCTGCTGTAATTAGTCAGTCTAAGGAGGCTCCTTAGTTCCCGCAGAGTTGTGGGGTCCTTCAGTTTCTGGAGTGCTTCCACTTTCTTTTCCTGGGGACAGAAACCCTGAGGAGTAATCTCATGCCCCAAGAAATTAACACAGGTTTTACACCATTATGCTTTCTGAAAGGAAAGTTTTGCTCCGGCTGCCCTGAACTGTGTCAGGACATAACGGATCTCCGCTATGTGTTCCTCAAAAGTTGAGCTCTTGATGAGGACATCATCTACATAAGTCAAGTTACCCCTTTCACCCAGGTCGGGCATGGCCTTATGTAGGAAAATGTTGAACTCATTGCCAGGGGTTAAGGTATCCAAAGGGAGTCCGGGTCCACGTGTACTGCTGGCCCCCAAAGGTAAAGGCCAGCTTGTATTGGTCCTCCGTACTGACAGGTACAGTCCAGTATCCATTGGTCAGGTCTATTGCAGTGAATACCTGTGACCCCTGGATCTGGGCCAGCCCTTGGTCAATGTAGGGAAGAGGCCATTGGGAAGTATGGACCCGTTTGTTGAGCTCCCTAAGGTCGGCACAGAGTCTCCACTGGCCGTTTGGCTTCAATATCCCCAGCACCGGATTATTGAAGGTGCTGTGGACTGGACGGATTATCCCACGGGACTCAAGGTTCTTAATTATTTCAGTAAGGGACTCCATTGATGCGAGAGGCAAGCGATATTGCTTCACAAACACCGGAGTCATGCCCTGGTCCGTGGGAATTGTTGTTGTGTGGATGTCGGTGCGACCACAGTCATATGAGTCCACTGCAAAGAGATCTTGAAAATCCAAGAAAACATGTTTCAACTTTTGCTTCTGCTCCAGAGTCACACAGGCATCAGCTAGGTTGACTCTCTCTTCAACCATCTGCCTGAAGCCTGGAAAGACGTCTGGTTTCGCTATCTCAGCAGCCTTCTCCAGCTGGGTGGAGAAGTCCCTGGTCTGAGTGCTGATTTGGACTGGTGGATTCAGGTGGGAAAGGCAGCCCTCATGGACCTGGAAAATCACCTCATCCCTCCTGAAGTCACAAGTCACATCTTCCTTACCATAAGGGCAGGAAGTGTACACCAGGAAGTTCCCCCCATGCCGGGTAAAGATCCTGTCTGGTGTTGTGTTGTCATCACTGTCACTGTCAAAACAGTCCTTGGGGATTGGTCCTAACAGTTCATTACCTAGATCAATGGAAAAATGTCGGTCATCAACCGCCATTCCAATAATGGTGCCTGCAGCTAGAGTGATACTCTTTAAGTCGCTGTTATCCACCTCTATTGGAATGGTGCCATGTTTTATATTGACTAATGGTGTTGGGTTTACCCCCAACCCTTGCTGTTGGAGAGAAGCATTTAGATGAATATAAGCATCAGGGTTTTTCAATTTCTGTCCTCTTTTAACTTTCACTTCCAGGGAGAATTGTCGGGTCCTTTCTGGGATGGGGACTTCCTCTCCAATCTGAATTTCAACTGCATAAGGTAGCCATTGAGCTGACCTAAATGCTTTCTCTTCGTCATCAAAACCCATGGGATTATCTGCTAATCGGGACCAAGCTTTGAAGTTTATTAGGTCCAAACTAATGGCAAAGCGATTGAGAATGTCACTGCCTAAGTAAAAGGCGGCAGTGACGTCTCGCACGACCCAATAATTATGGACTATGCTCTTATTGCCAATGGAGATTTTGAGCATATACCTGCTTGGCAGGAGATGTTTGGAATTGGGTGCTTCCAGATCCATTTCCCATTTGTCTATCAGTTTGAATGTGGGAATGGCTGGATCTTTTGGGAGTTGGCGGAACATGGCTTCGCTGATGAAGCTCTTACCGTTGTTCACACACACTCGGGCGAGAACAAAGTCCTTCCCTTCATTTAACTGAATTGGGATGAACAACTGCTCTCCAATTTGCTGAACATCAGCCAGGCTCTGAGCTGATTTCACATCTTTCTGGGCTATTGGAGAGGGAATGTCTGATTGTGGATTGGTAAAGAATTTCAGAGTATTTCCTTCCAGTGTGGAATACCACCTTAAACTGGAAGGAAGGTTGATTTTCAGAAATAGAGAGGAACCCCCATCACCAGTCTGTTGTCCTACTGCTATTACTGTCACGTCTGGAATTTGGTTGTTCTGGAAGTGAAATTCTACTTGGTCAGATTTTTGTTCAACCATGTGGCATGTGCCATTTAAACTAACATGGTTGACACTCTTTTAACTTTATTGGTCGGCTAATCTGGGTCCAGAGGACCTTGTTTACACAGTCTATTAGGGGTGACAACCTTCTCAGGAGGTCATTCCCTAGTAAACAAGGGATGCCCTCTGGAGTCACTACTATGACCGGGTGTTTCACCTTGTGTCGCCCAATTTTAATGTCCCAATCCGCAGTCCCCTCGACGGGATTTCCTTCCCATCAAAGTTCTGAAGTTGTCCAGGAAGAGAGGTGAGAGGAATTTGGTAATTCTCCCCCCTTCCTGATTTTAGTTCGTCGAAGGCCTTTTTCGACAGAAGGGTAGCATGGGATCCAGTGTCCACCAGTGCCAAAATTGTACCCTGCCACTGTACTTGTACTGGGGCGTAGTATCTTCCCTCCTTCTGCGCAAGGGGGCACAGATAATGCACATTTTTGGACAACTGGTGGGCTAATTTTCTGGTTTTGGACATGGAGAGAGACGAGATTTGGGCAGAATTCTGTGGAGAGTCTTAGGAATCTGAAAGATAAAGTTGGCAACTGGAGATAGAAGTTTTGGGTTCCCCTGGTTCCGGGCTGCCCCCCCTTTTTGAACCAGGGGATTTTTATGTTGTTGGTTCTGGGATGGGATGATGGGCGGCGCTAGCTCAGTCCCCACATCTACCCAGTCTGCATTTTAATCCCTTGGGACCCATTTCTCTTTGGGAGGAGTTCCCCCCATCTCTGAAGGAGAAGATCCTTTTCCCAGGATCCTCTGAGGATCCCTCTCCCTCAAATTGGAAGATCTGTATCTCCTCCACAAAGTGGGTCTGTTTGGGTCCTTTGTTTCTCCTAACCCCCCCTCTGCTCCTTGGATGGCGGACTTTCAGGGGTAGGAGATTTATTTTCCAGTTCCTGGGTTTCCAGGGGCTGTTTACAAGTGGGGAAGAAGCTTCCTCCAAAGCTTTACACCCCCCTTCCCCTTGTCCCTCCTCCCTGGGAACCGGTGGGTTATCGGGGTGCTGCCCCGTCATTGTTCTGGAGCACCAGGTCCAGAGTTTGGGGCATTCTGCACCGGCATGCCCATCTGAGGGTTCTGCTGAGCCCTCAGCATGCGACCCAGATCCTGTGCCATATTTTGGACCTGGCGCTCTAAATGTGAAACCCGCTCAGGCTGATATGGGGTTCTGTTTCCTCCCCTGGGCTGATCCCGGGACGGGTAGCTATCCCATCACTGGTAGTACCCAGGGTTGGGAAGATTTGGGTACCCCTCCACCCTTGGCCTCCCCTCTTCCGGATTAGGTTGTCCGGGCTCAGGGAAGTGGGGGAAGAAGGATGGATGATTTTGGGGTTGGACATTTTGTGGATACCTGGGGAAAAAGTTCTGCCAAGGATTTGGTGAATTTCTGCCCTCCTGAGGGAAGTTAGGAGGGAAGTTCCCTGGGTTAGGTGCTTGGTTGTACCCCCCCCCCCCCTTGGGCTGGAGGAGTCCACACATAACCCACGATGGGTCAGTTCCCCTTGTAGCAGGGACATACATAGTCAGGGGAGTGAGGGACCCCATTTGTGGGACTACCTCCTTGGCTCCCTGTCTGTGACTGGCCCGAGGGCCTTCTGGGTTTGGAATTATTCTGTGCAGGCAGGTTTTTAGCCCCCCCCATCTCCAAATCTAAAATGGGGGCAACCTTTACCTCTGCCACCTTGGCAGCAGCAGGGGTGCTGGTCGGTTTGGGGCTTTTCTGGGCATTATTTTTATTTTCTATGGGCTTCTGCACCTCATAGATTTGGGTGGCCTGTTCAATGACCCAGTCTAGTGATCTTTTCTCATGAAAATCTCTCACTAGCTGGGTCATGATGTATTTGGGCAAGGCATGGAAAAATGTATTAACAAATTCTTTGCTATCCGTGCGCACCCTTTTGGTAGTCTGCGCAAAGGCACGCTTCAACTCCTGCACAAATTCTTGTGGGGTCTGATCCTCCCCACATTGTAAATTGTACACTACCTTGCAAGCCTCTTTGGGATTTCTATGAACAGAGAAGTGCTTTAAGATGGCTGCCCTGTAGGTGGACCATCTTGAATGATTTTGATCCTCCAGCCCCGCAAAGAAACTGGAGTATTCTGGGGAGAATGTCCATTTTACATACTGAATGCAGCTACTGCTGTCTTTCAAATGGAAAGTCTCCATCATTTGCTCAAAGAGCTCCAAGTGTTCCCAAACAGAATACTTGGAGTTCTTATGATAAGGAGTGATGACGCTCCTTATTGCTTTGATCTGTTTTAAGGGGTCCTTAAGCAAGGCCCTTTTTGCTTTATTGGCCTTATTGGTTCGGGTAACCCTGGTCCATTCATCCTCTGACTCAGAGGCACTGCTCCCAGAGGTGCCCGCCTGATCTTCCAGGTTTTCCTGGATTCTGCAAGCCTGGGAATGGCTGGCAGAATGTGGGGACCTAGTCTCTTGTGTCCTGGGACGCTCAGAGGAGTCTTCAATTCTTCCTTGCTGCCTGGATTTGATGGGTACCCCCCCCCCCCACTGACCTAACTGGGCAGAGGTTTTCAGGATGCCCTTAGTGGGCCTACTCTCCTGGGGTTCCCCACTAAATTGCACTGTAATTGGGTGCCCATACCCGGATGCCTATGAGCCCCATACCTCTGACTGGATAGTAATCTGCCATCCCTGTGGCCCTGGGCTCATGTGCGCCAGGGGACATGGGGGTGGCAGAGTCCAGGGACTGGGAGAGATGGAGACCTCTGGTACTAGGGCTCCTGAGGTTATGCTCGGAGATGAGGTTCGCTGGGAAAGGGAAAGCCCCTGCTCCCTGTTGCCATGCAAGAGCCTGTGCTTTCAGTTCCTCAATAAAGGCCTTACTAGACTCTATCAGTCTCTCCTGCATGGCTACCTGTTGCTGGAGCCTATCATTGTGCTGGCAGAGAGCCCCGTTCTCTCTCTGTGCTTCCTGGTTGGTCCTGGAGTACTGGGCCAGTCTTTGCTGCAGGAGGGTTACCTCCTGAGTCCCACCCCTACTGGCCTGCTCCTTTCTTCCCAGAGCATCTTCCACCCTCCTGGTGTGCTCTAACAAGTTTTGATGCTCTTTTTGGAGGTCACCCAGTCCCTGGAGGGCCAGGTGATTTTCTTCCAGCTTGCCTTTTAAGTGGCAGACTTCCTGGCCTAAGGTGTCCCTTTCCTGAGCAAGAGCCTGCCTCTGTGCCACCAGGTCGTCCCTCTGCCTTTGAAGGGCCCCAGCTTTCTGGCGCTCTTCATCAAACTCTGCCTGGGTATCCAGTTCTTTCAAAATCAATTTATTGCTCTCCTCTTTTTCTTTATCCAATTGGCTTTGCAGGGTGGCTACCTGCTTTGTGCATGCCCTATTGAAATCTATCTGTTGCTCCAGCTTTTTCTGGCTCTGCAGTAGGGAGTCCAAACCTTCTTCATATTCCTTCTGCAAGGCCAGAATTCTGGTATCCTGGTCTGCCTTTTCCTGTTGCAGGATACCCATGTCCTCTTTTATTTTAATTAGATACTGCTTGCTATCATTTTCTGACTCCTGCTTCCTCTGCAGCCTCTGCTCAGAAGAGTCAAGATCAGATTGGGCCTTCTCTAATGCCAACAGTTGCCTACTTGCCAGATCTTGGCCTTCAGTACATTTGTCCTGTATGGCTTCCATATATAAATATAAATATGCTGCTACCCTGGCAATCTTGCTGTGCTCATCCTTGGCCTTCGGGGCCATATATAGTTCACTCAGGGCCACATGTAAGGGACCCTGATCTCTCCAGATATCTAGCTAAGTTGCAGTGACCTGTTGTGTGATCGCCTGCAACCATGCATTCTGGTCCTGCTCAGTCCACTCACCTCTCACAAATAGCTTATGTAAGAGGTGCTGTCTAGCTATCTTGATATCTACCAATGTCGCCATTCTGGAAATTGATTTCCTTCCTGACTTACAGAAGTTTATTATTTTATTTTGCAAAACAGACCGTTTCCTGAGAGCGTTCCTTTTTGAGGGGTGCTTTTACAGCATAACACAGCATGGTAGCCCGACAGGACTTATGTATCCTATTAGCACACTGTATTAAGCTGCACAAGTGGTAGATCTAATCCAGAATCCCCGGCTACAGAGCCCCCAATCTGTAAGTGACTTCAATCCAGCAATCTAACAAAGTCAATGCTTAGGATGGGATGCCCAATGGAAGCCCTTATTTATATATTTTTATGTCAAGGTTCTTTGAATCTGGATGATGAACCCTTATATAACGCCCCTCTCTTTGGATCCCCATGACCTCACTGAGCCAAGAAGTAGGTTTGTTTTGCAAATTAAAAGATTTATTTGAAGTATTAAACAATATATATATCACACTTTTATGAATAAAATAATATTTGAATAGCACACTTATGAATATGGACAGTAATCAACAAGGGGTAATATTACAAAATTGACAATCTCTTTAATCACTTAGGAGTAGGAATATGAAGGATACTGTAGCAGAAAATACCTTATATGATTCAAGGAAATGCAATAATGGAAAAGAATGCAACACAGAAATAACTTGATATAATTTCAATCAAAAGATAATATGATATTTTTTCCCCTGTGACTACTCACTTCCCCCACTATTATGCAATATGAGAGATGGAAATGAGGGCACACAGGTTTCAACAATACAATCAGTAATGCAGTTCAATTCCAGTTCCCCCCAGCAAGCTTAGAGAAAACAGGTATGATTTTAAAACACAGGTCAAAACGCTTTTGAATGTGATTGCAAGGGATGGAAAAATATGCTAAAATGATTTTAATTCACTAAAGGATATTCAGAATAAGTGATAGTTACTTTGGATTGGTTCAGGTCAACACTAGCAATGATTCATGAATGATTATCAAATTGGAAACAAATTCAGCAGTTGCAAACAAGAAACAGCTATTTTTACAAGTGGTCAAATGGAGCTAAATTCCAATTCGCCGCAATATTTCCGCGTGCATAATTCGGGGGTTTGCTGGAAAGCTTAGGGTCTTAGCTTTAAAATGACAGTGACATTTCGCTTTTAGGACGTGTGGTTCAAATGTTACGTAGATTTTGCAGAAATGAAGTCAAGATTTCAAATGACAGATTGTGCGTTACACATTTGGAATCAACAGGATGGACACAAGATTCTATAATGCAGTTCTGGACAGGTTGAAATGGATGGAAGAGGATTACTTTAAACTAAGAGCTTGGTTATGGACAGTTCTAGACTAGATACTCACTCCTAGCTTTGGAATGGAATGGGCCTCATCAAAGATCTGGTCAAGGGGTTTGGCTTCACTTTTGCCACTGGACGGTCTCAGGCCCTCTGGGTTCTGCGGTCAGCACTGCACAGCGGTCTGCGGCCTCTTGAACTGGATCTGACGGGTCTTGGATCTGGGTTCTAGCACATGGTTCTTAGCTAGAAGCAAACAGCACAGCCCGGCTGTTGAATGGTTTGGTTAGGCCCTGTTGAAGTTTAGGGGTTAGAATCAGGTTGCAAAAGATTCTGAAGGCCTGCTGAGAAGGATTCAGCTTGTGGTTTAGGCCTCTCTGCTTCAAGGTTCTAGAGTTTGGGTTCTAGAGTTCTGGTCTCTGGATCTAGATCTGGATTCTGGAGTCTTCCGGCAGAGTGCTTCGCAAGAAATCGGTTGAAGAGTGGAAAAGAGTGTTTTATCTGGGTCTCAGCAGGTCCTATTTATGTGTTTCCAAAGGGGGTGGGTAGGCTGATTCTCTATGCCCAACCCCCTAAGGATTTGATAGGTTAGAGGATTCTCTGTCTTTTGACTGGAGAAAGGATCAGCGTGTCATGAGGTGTCATCATGATGCTACCATTTACCCTCTAGGGAAAAAACTCCCCTTTGCTTTTACTTAGAAAATCAATTTTTCATAACAAACATATTTCCAAGGTGCACAACTTGTTCATAATACATATACACATCACAGATTAATTAAGGCATGTCTCTGTTCAAGTCCCATGTTCCTACGAGCTTTAGTTCTGAAATGACAACTTATTTGCGCTTTTGGTGAGTTTCCCAATATTGGTTCTGCACCAAATTTGATACATGCATGCAGCTCCTCTCTGGGCATATTACTGTAAGTTCTTAGGTTCATAGCAACAACAATGCAGCTCTGATATTAATAATTCCGGGGTTTGGTCTCAGAACATCACACAGCGTCCAGCTTAGTCTTAAATTGTGGGTGAATTTTCCATTGTCACAATCTCAAAGTTGTACATTTTTGTCAGCTTATTGCCATATTTTAGAACCATTTTCCTCAAAAATATATTTGGTGCAATGTTAAATCCACATCCCAGTCTGGTCCGCCCGCAGAGCTGGCTTGACTCAGAGGTCACCTGTCCTGTCTCTCCCAGAGCAGTTGTTGACCAGTCACACCCAAATTAGCATTTTCTGTTCAGTTGAAAGACTATTGTCTCTTTCCTCATGCCAGAAGAGGAATCTCCTCCCTTTAGATTAACATGTCCATGCCACAACCTCTCCTGTTGGTGGGAAGGCCCAAGTGTGAAGGGTTCTCATGGACAGAAGGCCTCTTGAAGTTTTAACTGCATCAAGTTACTTTCTGATCAATTGTACATACTTCCTTGTGAACAAATATAACATTTATAAACTTAAAATAAGCAACATATCTTAAATCAAGTCTTTTTCCACATTAAATCAATGTGTGGCACTCTATATGGCATTTTGATGGAATTCCCTTCTTTGGCATATTTCACTTCTGAAACACCAGTTCTCCTGTTAGAATTATAAATCGCCATCACCTGACAGTGGCGAGTAACGGTACTACACCCATTTTGACAGCTGTTTTTCCTTTCCATCAGTATCTTTAAAATAGGATTTTGTTCTGAGAACATATGATTTTTATTTGCTGACATTGTATTGATGTGGATTTTTGCAGTAGAGTAATGTGGAACACCCAACAAAGAGGTTGGATCTTTTAGGTGATTTGTGAGCCAGGATTTTAGCACATTTTTGACAATCAAGAAAACGGATTCCCAACAGCTCTGTTTCTTTTGGCAATCAGCATTGCTATTTCCAAGTGGTTTCAGGCTACTTGGTGGATAGCTCAATGGTGGTTTTGGCCAGTGACCTCCTGTGCTCACTAAGATAAGCAAAAGTGGATGGCAGCCTATCTTTCAGATTTTTACTGCACATTTATGGATGATTTTGAGCGAGCAGCATGCTTTCCAGTGGCCATTCTGATGTTTCTGCTGCCAGAAATGCCTAGTGATGTTGCAGGGCTTGGATGAGTGGGTTAAGACATCCCACAAACCCTACTGCAGGTTAATATTCCTCTAAAAGGTTTTCCTTTAATGCATTCGCCTGTCATGATGCCTACCTCCAAGGAGCCAGGTCCGACCCAGCAACCCCAGAGGCAGGCATCATTTCCCCCAGGGAAGTGCCAGCGGGCCCAAGCTGGGGCCCTTTGGACACAGTCCTGGCGCCTTAGGTGCCAGGCTCATGTTAGACCCCTGTCCTGGCGCCTTAGGCGCCAGGCTCATAAAGCTAGACATGTGTTCAAGTGTTTTAATGTGCACTTACCTGATGCAGACCGTGCTGCTACATCCAGGCCCTCTTGAGGCCTGAATGGAACTACTTTACCTGTGGGACTACTTTCCACCTGGGTGTGGTCGGGGAAGGATACATACCTGGAACTTCTTCCAAAGCTATTTAAACCCCGCCCGATCAGCAACTCACGCTTCGCGTTGTTCTGCTCCTCGCAGCTGGACGCTCACCGTGTCAGCTCCTGCATCTGGACTTCAGCCACGCCTGTCAGCATCCTGGGTCACCTGCTAAGAGAGAATTGTAGAGAAAGAAGACCTTACCTGCTAAAGCTGCATCACGGAGACTTCACACCGACGATCCTGAAAGGGAAGACATCATTTTAAAAGCATTTCGCTTCGATCGCTGCAGCGCTGCATTTCACTCACCTTTCCTGGGCACCTCCATCTTCAGCAGCGATCATCCGGATCCGCAGCCACTTCCCAGAGCCTGGAGAGAAAAAGACAAGAACACAAGGTGAGAGAAGGAAGGGAATAGGAAAAGCTCAGTTTCCTTCTAAGACTTACCTGTTGGGTCATTCCCATTTCATTTCGGGTCCTGCCGCTTCCTGGCATTCCGGACCCCGGCCTCTATGGGGAAAAAGACAAAGACATTGAATGAGCGAATGCAAAGACATTACCCGAGCGCTCATCCAGAACTTACCTGTCATTTACTGGAACTGTACGTTTCACTTCGGGTCGGCGCCATATCTCCGGCATTCCGAACCCCGGCCCCTAAGGGGAAAAAGACATAAGCGTTAGCACTTGCTGCAATAAGACAATGAACATTATTATTAAGCTTGAACTTTTGAACTTGCTACAGAACTCTTACAGCGCCTTACCTGAATAGTCAAGCTTATTTGAACTCCCATCAAACCTAAATCCAGTGAAGTAACTGGGTTTCAACGCGCCCCTTGCATCAGAAGCAGGATGGAGAACTCATCCTTCCAGACCCTAAGGTGAGACTTCACGGGGAATCGAGGAAGGGTATCGTGGAGGGTTGGAAGGGAGTGGGAGGCTTGAGCATTATTCCGTCAGTAGCTAATACTCCCTTTTCACGCACAGGGGAAAATTCCTGCGAGCCAGTGAGTCCATCTTCAGAGTCCTGCGCTTTACCATAGAAGAAGCATCAGCACTCGAAGCCAGACCTGCGCCTCCGTGGGAATCAGGTGAGCGTGACAGAACGCGAAGCCAACCCACAATTTCCCACCCGGACGCTATGGAGACTTCCGAGACAGATCAGCTGGCCCAGCTTTTGGGGGAATTACGGGCAGAAGTGCACTCAGCCCGCCAGGAGACTAACGCTCTCAAAAGAGAACTGATCCTATCCAAGGAAAGAACAGATGACCTGGCCAAAAGGTTATTGCAAGCCCAGGCAGGGCACACTCCTTTACCTAATTCCGGAGATACTTCCACATCAATGGGTTTGAATAACCCGGTACAAATCAATCTACCTGGACACATGCCTTTGGCCCCGCCTGAACGTTTTGCGGGGGATGCCAAGAAATATGCCGTCTTTATGAACCAATGTCGTTTACACTTTCTATGCAGACCCGGGGCCTTCCCTAAAGACCAGACCAAGGTAGCCTTTATACTATCTTACCTCAGTGGCAGTGCTGCCGATTGGTCTATTCCATTGGTAAATATGGATGATCCCATTCTCCAGAATTTTCAGGGTTTCCAGGCCAGCATGGAAAGATTGTTTGCTCGACACTCTCAAGGACAGGCCCTTGATAACGAACTGCTATCCTTACGACAAGGTAATCAGGATCTTCTGTCCTACGTTGCCACCTTTAATAGACTAGTTGTGGAAACTGGATGGCCAGAAAACAAAAGGATCACATTGTTTCATCGAGGCCTGCGCGGAGAGCTTAAGGATGTTCTAGCTCAGATAGTAGATCCACCCCAGGTCTGCGCAGACTACATAGACTTGGTGGTTCAACTTGATCACAGACTTCAAAATAGAAAAGCAGATCGGTTCAAGTACGAAACCCGAGTACCGAACAACACCCACGCTAACTCCAAGAGTATCGACGTATCCGAACCTATGCAAATCGTCGGTGTTAAAGCACCATTAACACAGAAGGAACGAGAGAGAAGGCGGCAAATGCAACTTTGCCTGTATTGCGGGACTTCCGGTCACTTTCTTCGAAATTGTCCGGTTAAACCACCTAAGAAGGTGGTTGGAGCCACTGATAATGATTTATTGACACCTGATTCGGGAAACGACCTAGCCCGACAAGCGTAGGGGTCCGCTTGCCGAGCTTGAAAACAAACTCTTTGACCTCGCATTTTGTCATGCCAATGGTGCTCTTGGATCCAAAACAGCCTCAGCTGTTGCATGCTATAAAAGCATACATCGACAGTGGAGCTATTGGAAATTACATAGACCGTGAATTGGCTTCCAGGATTAAGCTCCCTCTCCGCCCGAAAGTAACCCAAGATGTCATTACTACAGTAGATGGAACCGAAATAGCCTCAGGGCCTGTAACGCATTCCACTGTTGAAATGACACTGGTGGGTCAGGATGGACATCGGGAAGCAATCGTGTTTGATGTGATCAAGGCCCCACAATTTCAAGTAATTCTTGGAATTCCTTGGTTAGAAACACATAATCCCAGAATTGACTGGCAAGCAAAGAAGATAAGTTTTCCTGATTGTGAACCAACTTGTTACCCAAGAAATCCAGTTATGGGTCTAGCCTCAGCAACTTCCACCCCTGTACAGCTACCGTCAGAATACCAAGAATTCCAAGACGTTTTTCAGAAGGAACAGGGTAACACGTTACCTCCCCATCGGTCTTATGATTGCCAAATCGATCTGGTACCCAATGCTCAACTACCTTGTAGTAGGATTTATGCTCTTACGGAACCTGAGAACCTACATTTGCGTCAGTATTTAGATCAGTACCTAGCCAATGGTTTTATTCGCCCGTCCAAGTCTCCTGTCTCCTCGGCTCTGTCCTTCGTGCCGAAAAAAGAGGGTGACCTTAGAACATGTATAGACTATCGCGCCCTAAATCAAATAACGATTAAGAATCGTTATCCTCTGCCCCTGATCCCTGAGCTTATCGACCAGGTGAAAGACGCTTGTGTGTACACCAAGTTAGATCTCCGAGGAGCTTATCACCTGGTGCGTATAAAAGAAGGCGACGAATGGAAGACTGCATTCCGCACCAAATTTGGGCTCTTCGAATATCAGGTGATGCCCTTCGGATTGTGCAATGCACCTGCCGCCTTTCAGTACTTTATGAATGATGTTCTTTGGGAACTTATCGACGTCTGTGTCATTGTTTATATTGACGACATCCTGGTGTACTCCTCTTCAGAATCCGATCACAGAAAACATGTTAAGGCAGTTCTTGAGAAATTACGCCAGCACAGACTATTTGCAAAGCTCGAAAAATGCGTTTTTCATACCACAGAAGTGGAGTTTCTCGGATTCATCCTGACACCTCAAGGAGTCCGAATGGACTCGCGAAAGGTGGACGCCATCCTCAAATGGCCATCTCCTAGCTCGGTGAAGGGAGTTCAGAGCATGCTCGGCTTCGCCAATTTCTATCGAAGATTCATCCCGGAATTTTCCCAAACAGTCCAACCCATCACAGCTCTCCTAAAGAAAAACAAACGCTTTGAATGGACTCTTGAGGCCGAACAAGCCTTTCAGGACCTGAAAACCAAATTCACCTCTGCACCTATATTGAAGCACCCGCACCCAGATCTCCCTTACATTGTGGAAACCAACGCATCCAGTTCGGCCATGGGAGCTGTCCTGTCGCAAAGAGACCCAGAAACTAACCAACTACGCCTTTTGGTCCAGGAAATTTTCTCCTCCTGAAATCAACTACGCAATTACCGACAAAGAGTTACTGGCTATTAAATCTGCTTTCAAGGCTTGGCGTCACTACCTTCTCGGGGTAAGACATACCATCACCGTAATTACGGACCACAGAAATTTACAGTATTTAAAGACGGCCAAGGCTCAATCTTCACGTCAACTCCGATGGGCTCTATTCTTTGCGGAATTTGATTTTGTAATTACCTATCGCCCTGGCTGCAAGAATGGTAAAGCGGACGCCTTATCCCGAATTGGCATGGAAGAACCCAATTCGAGTTTAGAACCTGTGCCAATCATACCAGAACAAAGAATCTTAGGCCTAACTTCATTGCAAACTATTGAGGACATCCAAACGCAAGTAAAACAACTTCTAGGCTCTTCAGCCTTACTGGAATGGAGTCAAAAGGGTCCTCATTACACCGTTAAGGATGACTTACCCTACTTCCAGGAGCGGTTGTTTCTGCCTAGTAAAAAATTGCAAGACCTTGTTATTGCCCATCATCATGAATCATTAATGGAAGGACACCCTGGTATCGCTAAAACGGAGGAAAAAATCAAATGCCACTTCTGGTGGCCTTCTTGGAGAAAAGACATAAAGTCTTTTGTATTGTCTTGCGGAATTTGCGCCCAAAACAAGGGTCAAAAGAAAAGGCCAGCCGGCCTACTTCAACCCTTGGATATTCCACCGGCACCATGGCACACCTTGTCAATGGACTTTATAACTGACCTGCCTCCTTGTGCTGGTTACAACACTATCCTTGTAATTGTGGATCTATTCTCCAAAATGGCCCACTTTATCCCTTTAAAAGGTTTGCCTTCAGCTTCCACCTTGGCCAAGGAATTTCTGGAGAATATAGTTCGCATACATGGTTTCCCTTCCATATTAGTCTCGGATCGTGGAAGTCAATTTATCTCCCATTTTTGGAAGAAGTGTTGCCAACTACCACAAATAGATGTGCGGCTATCCACCAGCCACCACCCCCAGACCGACGGACAAACCGAGAGAACCAATCAGACTCTCGAGCAATATCTTCGGTGCATGTTACACCAATCCGAGTTAAATTGGAAAGACATCCTTTGGATCTCAGAATATGCCTACAACAATTCAGTGCATTCTGGAACCGGACAAACTCCTTTTTATACTTTGTATGGTCACCATCCTCGGACCTCTGATCTAGATCCACCTCTGACCCTGGAAATGCCCGCAGTAAATCATCTGCATTCCACAATAACCCAAGCCTTCAAAGAAGCTGCAACTCATTTACAGCAAGCCAAGAAAAAGTATAAAGAAAACGATGATTTGCACCGAAGTAAAACTCCTCCTTACCAAGTAGGAGACCAGGTATGGCTAGCAACGAAACATTTACCCCTCAAGGGCCCGCGAACCTTCAATCCCAGATTCATAGGACCTTATCCCATCAAGTCTATAATCAATCCCGTGGCCTTTAAACTGGATTTACCGTCTAACATGCGTATTCATCCAGTTTTTCATGCATCACTTTTGAAGCCAGTACAACCAGGGACCCGACTGTCCAAGCCTCCAGACCCAGTTCAAATTGAAGGGGAATTAGAATTCGAAGTTAAAGACATTTTAGACTCCAAGGTGTTAAAGTTCAAACTCTTCTATCTGGTTGACTGGAAGGGATATGGACCTCAAGAGAGATCGTGGGAGCCTAGTAACCATGTTCACGCACCTCGATTAATACAAAGGTTCCACCGAAGATTTCCGAACAAGCCAAAACCCCCGGAGGGAACAACCTTGGGAGGGGCCTTGAGGGGGGGGGTACTGTCATGATGCCTACCTCCAAGGAGCCAGGTCCGACCCAGCAACCCCAGAGGCAGGCATCATTCCCCCCAGGGAAGTGCCAGCGGGCCCAAGCTGGGGCCCTTTGGACGCAGTCCTGGCGCCTTAGGCGCCAGGCTCATAAAGCTAGACATGTGTTCAAGTGTTTTAATGTGCACTTACCTGATGCAGACCGTGCTGCTACATCCAGGCCCTCTTGAGGCCTGAATGGAACTACTTTACCTGTGGGACTACTTTCCACCTGGGTGTGGTCGGGGAAGGATACATACCTGGAACTTCTTCCAAAGCTATTTAAACCCCGCCCGATCAGCAACTCACGCTTCGCGTTGTTCTGCTCCTCGCAGCTGGACGCTCACCGTGTCAGCTCCTGCATCTGGACTTCAGCCACGCCTGTCAGCATCCTGGGTCACCTGCTAAGAGAAAATTGGAGAGAAAGAAGACCTTACCTGCTAAAGCTGCATCACGGAGACTTCACACCGACGATCCTGAAAGGGAAGACATCATTTTAAAAGCATTTCGCTTAGTTCGCTGCAGCGCTGCATTTCACTCACCTTTCCTGGGCGCCTCCATCTTCAGCAGCGATCATCCGGATCCGCAGCCACTTCCCAGAGCCTAGAGAGAAAAGACAAGAACACAAGGTGAGAGAAGGAAGGGAATAGGAAAGGCTCAGTTTCCTTCTAAGACTTACCTGTTGGGTCATTCCCATTTCATTTCGGGTCCTGCCGCTTCCTGGCATTCCGTACCCCGACCCCTATGGGGAAAAAAGACAAAGACATTGAATGAGCGAATGCAAAGACATTACCCGAACGCTCATCCAGAACTTACCTGTCATTTATTGGAACTGCATGTTTCACTTCGGGTCGGCGCCATATCTCCGGCATTCCGAACCCCGGCCTCTAAGGGGAAAAAGACATAAGCATTAGCGCTTGCTGCAATAAGACAATGAACATTATTATCAAGCTTGAACTTTTGAACTTGCTACAGAACTCTTACAGCGCCTTACCTGAATAGTCAAGCTTATTTGAACTCCCATCAAACCTCAATCCAGTGAAGTAACTGGGTTTCAACGCGCCCCTGCATCAGAAGCAGGATGGAGAACTCATCCTTCCAGACCCTAAGGTGAGACTTCACGGGGAATCGAGGAAGGGTATCGTGGAGGGTTGGAAGGGAGTGGGAGGCTTGAGCATTATTCCGTCAGTAGGTAATACTCCCTTTTCACGCACAGGGGAATATTCCTGCGAGCCATTGAGTCCATCTTCAGAGTCCTGCGCTTCACCATAGAAGAAGCATCAGCACTCGAAGCCAGACCTGCGCCTCCGTGGGAATCAGGTGAGCGTGACAGAGCCAACAAGTCTACACGGTAATAGTGTATTTTAGGATTTCTCATAAAGGTCTTCTCAAACATTAATACAATGTAGTTAAACAAGTGTTCTCAGTTCAGTATTTGGATACATTGTTCTTAACATATGCTCGTTGATTAGTTTCATTGGCACGAGTAATCCTTTACACACAGGTCAGCGAAGGACAAGGTCTCAGTTCACGACCCCAACAAGTGGCCTGCAGGCAAGTTACATATTAGTTGTACGCAGAGGTCAAGGCGGCCATGTTATATTCGCAATGACACTGTCCACCATTTTAGCTCACAGGGTGACTTTGCAGTGAGAACCTAAAATGGCGGATTTACCTAAAATGGTGGCTTACATTGATTCTAAGGTCAGGACCTTGCAACACGGATTTCTTCGCAAGTGGCTTTACAAGCAGCTTGGCGTAGGCCAATATACATATATTCATTGCAATAGGAGGCACGATATAATTTCTCGTTTGACATTACATGGAGTATTGGAAAGGGTTAATCCTTAGCCCTTTTTAGCTGTACCTCCTAGAGCATTGTTTTGCTCTTTTAACATTTATACTTGGCTGGTGGCAGTGGTATCTACCCTAACCTTTCTACCGCAATTATACTATATAAACGTGGTAATGTTTTAGGCTATTATATTAGCCTCGAACATAAACCCGCTTGACCAAATACTCTTTCTTTTGGCTCCGGTCGGGTTTATTCACCATTTCTTTTTTGTTAAAGTCCTTCTTGTGTTTTACTTTATGCGGCAAACCAGGTAAACCTTCTTTGTTCACTGTCTTTTGGTGGGCTTCTGCCAAGAAGCCCTCCTCTAGGTGCCTGGGTGTCTGGGTGGGCTGAATGTGAGGGAGGGGTGTAGTCAGGGTATCCTAGGAAATTCAAGTCACACTTTGCCATGATTGGCTGAAGTGGTTGTCCGGGCTGGACAACCCCCCTGCTGCGTGATTGACAGCCAGGCTGTGTGAATGGGGGATTTTCGCATAAAAGGCAGGACTCTTGAGCTGGAAGTCAGAGTCGCCACTGGAACTACAAGGAACCGAAGTGAAGCGGAGAAGAAGACGACTGCTGCAACTACCCCGTCCCGGTGAAGCCCTGCTGCAGTCCTGAGCTATCTACCCTTCGACGACCAGAGAAGATCCAGTCCGGAGTCTTCTTCCCTTGAGCTTGGTGGGGTCAACCAGCTCATCTTCCACAGCCAGAGGATCCTCTTCTTGGTCGAAATCACTGCACACTGCTGTAGTGGTCCGGATAGCCACCTGAAGAGCCTCTCCTGTTTTTAAAGGAGCGCACCTTTTATTCAACGTCGCTGCTGCTGGCTTCATCCCTGAGTAGTGTAGACCCCTCCAGACGTCCTCCTTCTTGTCTCCACGACCGAAGCACCAGGAACCGTGGGTCTGCAGTAAAACTACCAGGAACAACTGCCCTGGCACCAGCTTCTTCCTTGAATAAGTTACTGTGTTCTGCTTCGAGGAACTAGGGTGAATGCCTTTTCTCCTCATCCAAGGCTTGCCCTTGTCTTCCCTCCTTCTTATAACTTTTGCTTCCTCTGTTGACAATATCCAAGTACTCCTGGCAACTTTGAATCTTGAACTGTCTGACTATGTGATCCTCAACAACAGGAATCCGGTTCCACTTGACACTGGCTCCGGCCTATTGACTTTTTTATTTCTGTCAGCGAGGGTTCTCTGATTCTGTCTGCCTTGACAAAAGTATTAACTATGATTTTTGCCCCCAACTCGCTCTGGTTAACTCAGGTGCTAAGTGTGTTTTTGCCCCAGTAACATTTCTTCCCGCGGATACGCGTATCTTTCATAAAACCGAACTGTCATTACTGTCAAAAAGTGATCGCATATGTATTCCCGGTAACGTCTTTTGTTTCACAACACCGGTCCGTTAAAACATAGGGTACTTACCTTGAGTTATACTGTACCAAGCAAATTGGTTGCTTGTAGTGTATTTTACGTGTGGTTTTGAATTTATCGAAGTGTTGTGTTTTATAACAGATGGTTTAAAATAAATGTACTTATATTTTTTACCTGAAACCTTGAGTCAGTGTTTGCTTGAGTCACAGTAATTGTGGTCCTTTGTGTAATCTCTGCGACTGCTCATATACTCTTGAGATAAGCCTGGCTGCTCCGCTACTGCTACCACTTTAACACAGTAGTACAGGCTTGTACCAAAGGTGAACTTGAATTACCACCTGTAGTCTTAATTGTGTGTAGTGGTCCCTAAGGGCACTGCACAGGATTTTGCCTAACAGTTAAACGCCAAAACAGTTGCAGTGGATTACTTTTGGCAGGCATGGTTAGCTAACCTGTTGGGAAAATATATCAAAACATGCTGGGAGGAAATTTCACAAAAAGCAGAATATCACAATGGTAAAAACGTCAGTGTTTAACCGGGTAATCAACTATCAGTGTGGTAAGACTGTTGGCGTGAGCAGCTCGCCGGTTAAAGTGTCACAAAATCACAAGGTTGCATTTGTAGTGGGTTAAATAGGTAGAGAAGTCAGACTTGGCAACGTAGCACAATGCGTTTGTGCAGTACTGAAAAGAGGTCCCTTACCTAGATGTTGCTGTCACTCTAAGGCAGCGTGCCTTACAGGGCTTGGGCGCCAGGAAAACAGGAAGGCCTCTTTAGCCTCTGCCCTCTGTCGGCTGCCCGGGCAAGGCTTCCCTGGGGGACCGGATTATAACTTGGTTTTTGGTTCCTGTGACCCTGTTACAGCCAATCACAGTAGGGGAGGGCCGGTAGAGTGAGGCAGGGAGCTAGCGAGTGAGGGGAGTGGGGAAGATGTGGCGTGGATAGCGCTATGAGTTTAAAGGCAAGGGGGAGACAAAAAGCTGGTCAAAGAGGGGCACATATTTATAATACAGGAGGTTTCAGCTATATGAAGCCCAAGCCATGCACAATTCCTATTTTAAAAGAGTAACTCATGCAGTAGTTTCTAGGTACACCATATATTAAATACCCCATGGAGTCCCAAAAAATAATTAGGTGCTATTTCAAACATAAGAGAAACTATGATTTGCTATTTATTTATTTGTAACGTGCGCTAAACCCGCAGGCATCAAGGTGGCGTTTGCACAGGATGCGAAAGCCTAAGAATACGGTAGGGTAGTACATTAAAAAGTAGTTGTTTCATTATGCTAAGTAATGCAATTAGATAGTGCAATCAGGTAAACACACAATACAGTAGCATAAGAATACGGCAGGGTGGTACATTAGCTAAGAAATACCCTTAGATAGTACATGGTTTCATTGAAAGCAGAGTGTTGCCAGGGCCAGTTCAGAATAGCAGAGTTTTAAGGTGCTTGCGAAATGCCGAGTACGACGGTTCCGCTCTGAGCGCCGGCGGGAGGGCATTCCAGTTACTAGTGGCTATGACTGGGAAGCTCAACCCCCTAGCTCTTTTAGTCTGAATCTGGGGGTGATAAGTCTGTGAGTGTTCATGGAATGGGTAGGTCTCGTTGAATTAGCTTTAGTGAAGTTAAGCGAGAGGTATCTTGGGGCAATGTTTGCAAGACATTTGTGTGTAATGGCTAATGTTTTGAAAAGAATACGCTCACAGACTGGTAACCAATGCACACTTCTCGCGATAGTGATGTGTTCTTGCGATTTGCTGATGTTTTGCTATGACATTCCGACAAATAAGACGTTTCAGTGGTGAAGTCTCGATCCAATTAGTGCTCGGGCAATGGTAAGGCAGCTGTCTGTGGAGAGAAAGGGTCTGCAAGCATCGATAAGCTTGGTGTAGTATGCTGCAGAGGAGGCAATGGCATTGATCTGTCTAGCTAGCGACAGGGTGGAGTCTAGATAGACCCCTAGCATCTTGACTTCACATGAAACTGGGATGGTTAGGCCATCGATGACAATGGATTTGTAGGACCTGTCCTGTTTACTAGTAGGGTTTGTGCGCCTACCAGTAGGATTTATGTTTTGTCATAGTTTAGGCATAGCATGTTGGAGGCCATCCAAGCCTGGATGGTTTGGTACACTGAGTTCACAGTACCTGAGCCCCTGGCTTAGTCCGTCGGGAAAGCTTTATAAAAGATGGATTGAATTGTGCACTTTTCAAGCCATCTGTTATAAACATAGAAATGTTTAGCAAAGACGTGTTGCAAGTGGTAGAGCGTACCACCATTACACAGCATCTGCCTGTCAGACCGAGGAGGGTATCAGTCTCCATCAGTGCTTTAAGTGGGTCGAGGTTGCTGGGGTCGGGCCCCGGCAGTCTCCCAAAAGTGGGGTTGAGCCGGGGCCCTGCTAGGGCCACACGGTCCCACCCTTAACATTGGCGGGATGCATTAGCCCGTCACGGCTGCAGCCGCGACGGGAGATGCGCCAGCCATTAGGTCAGGCAAGCTGACAGAAATGCCAGCCAGCCACAGTATGGCTCAGTTTGGTTTTTGTTTGCTTGTTTAGATTCCATTTCATCCAGTTTTGTGGTGGTGTTATTTCCGGGTGTTGGATTCGGCACATGATGTTCATCGGTCGCAGTAGTGACAGTTGGTTGTTGAAGTAGATTGTCAGCACGGGTGGTTGGTATTCCTTCTTGGGTAGGTATATTGGGTTGCGGGACTGATTGCTGTTGATGGTGTGCTTTAAGCAACTGTAAGAGTTCTGTTGTTAACTGTGATTTCTCTTGGCGATCCCCTCTCGCTATTTCGGCTAATCTTTGTTGCCAGCGATGTGATTCTTCTGCTTCAACAGTCAGGCGGGATTCAAGTGACGAGACAAAGTTCTCCATGTATATTTGTTTCGAGTGTATCATAGCCAGGAGAGTTGCTTGGTCTTTGATACTGTCTTTCATGCTTTCATGTAGTTTGAGGAAGGGGATCATGGCTTGAGAGAGTATTGCTATGAGCATGTTTTGTAGGTCTATCATCGTTGTCGGAATTCTCGGGTAGTTGCTTTCTTCAGGATAGTCGTCTTTTGGTGTGGTATTGGTGTTTTTGTCTTGTGGAGTGGTCGTTTTTAATTTCTTAGTTGTGGGATCTGGCGTATAATAGGAGTCATCTGAATCGTAATTGAAGCGTGTTGGGAGAGTTTGTTTATCAGTATAGTCAAATTGAGGTTCTGTTTTCACAGGTAATTTTTGAGTATCGTGTATGATACACAGAGTCGATGTTAGTTGGGGTTGATGTATTTCCGGTCGGTTGCCAAAGAATCCTTTCTTTTTTCAATGCTTGTCATTATTGACTCAATTTCAGTAATGTCCATTGATAATTGTGCTGCTTTGGTTTTTATTTTGTTACCAGCAGCGTCTGAAAGTTGTGCAAGTTTGATGGAGTTGTGAGTTTGTAGCCATGCGAGTTTCGCTAGTCTTGCTTTTTCTTTCTTTGTTTATTGAGATGACGTCGATGGTGGTTTTTGAGGATGTAGGTCGTCTCTGGATTCACTTGATTGGTGTATTGGGGTGTCTTTGCCAAGAATTTGGTTAGGTTGGTCTTTTGTTGTCAAATTATTGGTGTTTTCTTGTGTTCTGGGGTTTTGTATGGAGAATAGAGTGTTTCTTTGATCAGTTGTTGTTTGGATTTCTTTTTTTGCTGTCTTGGTGTTGTCGCTAGAGCGGCTAAGGTTGTTGTTAGGAGGTTCGATGTGGTCAGATGTCGTTGTTCTGTGTTTTTGATTGCTGGCTGTAGGTATTAATGCTGTGTCTTGTGTGTTGTTACACTGAGGGCTGATGTTTGCAGGTCGATCTTTTTCAATAGATTGGGCGAGGATATCAATTCCCTGGTTGCTGTGAGCTGACGGAGGAGTGCAAGTGATTGGAGATAAATCTTCATGTTGATTTACTTCACAAGGATTGTGAACTTGTGCTTTGATTTGGGTGGGTATTTGTTCTTCGGCCGATTGTTTCTCAAATTCAGATTGAATGTTTTCATGGGGGGTAGTGTCGGTGTTGTGAGGGTCTTCTGTTGCGAGATAGGCTTCTCGTTTGGCTTCGGAGTTCTTTGGTAAGGCTTTCTGATTTCCTTTGTGGATCGATGCTCTTTGAAAATATTGTTCCATGGTTAGTTGTGACGAGTCTTGATCAGAGGAGCCAGCAGTGACAAGTTTAGTTATTTGTCTGGTTTTTGGTCGTTGGATGCTTTGTTGTTTGATTATTCGGTTTGTCGACATTCTTCGTAAATTAGTGTATTTCCTGTTAGGATCCGAGAGACAAGCCCTTTCGGTCACCTTGCAGAAACTGAGGGTAAGTTGTGCTTGATATTATGTTCAGGATCCAAGGGTCGTGCCCTTTCGGTCTTTTGAACGGAGATAAATCCAAGTCTCTAGTACAGGTACAAGTCTCAAGTCTTTCCTGTTAGGATCCAAGGGACAAGCCCTTTCGGTCTCCTAGCACAAACTGGGGGTAAATTGTGTTTGGTGTTCTGTTCATGATCCAGGGGTTGTGCCCTTTTGGTCTCCTGAACGGTGATACATCCAAGTCTCTAGTATAGTTGAAGCGTTGGTTGATGGGTCTTCCTTGTTAAGATCTGAGATTGAGAGCTGAGATCTGAGGGACAAGTCTTTCCAATCTCCCTTTGCTACTGAGTTTTCTGATGAGGCGGATATGTGGCGTAGGATCCAAGGGACATGCCCTTTCGGTCTCCTGTAGGTAGCCGGCACAGATCTCCTGTATATTGCTGGCACTAGTGTCAGTCCGAGGAGTCAGATATGCTGTTAGAGTTTTTGTTGGGATCCAAGGATCAAGTCCTTTCGGTCTCCCAAGCCGAAGATATTTCGGTGATTTGTGCCTGTTTGCAGAATTAGATATAGTGAGTCAATGGTGGAGGGGCACAAAAAATGTGCTTCTTAATTCCGTTGTGGGTTTGTATCTTTTGGACGTGTTTCTGACTTTGTTTTGTGCTATGTTTAGGGACTATAGGTCCTTCTATACGTTGTTTCCTTCACAGGTTGTATTGATTCCTGTAGGGATGATGGTGAGGAAAGGTCGTTTTTTCCAGGATTAAGAAAAGAGTTCCTGTGATATCGTGATGGGAAGTCTGATGATTTTCTTCGCAGGTTGTATATGATAGTAGGGGAAATGCAGGGATTGAGAGAACAGTTCCTTTGGTGACGTGATGAAAATCTGATGACGGTATGTCAATGAGCAGGATTGCAGTACGGCTCCTGTGTCGTTTTTTAGGTGTTGGTGTGGTGTGGCTACTGATTGCTCGTGCCACGGCTGAGATGTGTGCTTGTGCAGCGTCTTTCAAGCTGTTCAGAGCTCCACGGGGGACTGCGGGCTGCTCATGCAGTTTCCTCGTGGTTCGCAGATGGTTGACAGGGTGAGGGGGAGTGCTGTGTTAGTCGCGATGTCCTGAGTCTCATTGGTGGCCTGGCAGTGGTGGCGTCGGGAACTGCAGGTTCCTCAAGGAAGCAGTCAAGCCGTTCGGCAAGGAAGCGGCTCTCCACTGGTGCGTATGCCTCTAAGCGGGGGCGCTAGCGTGGGGAGTCGCTGGTCCCCTCCAGGGGTGAGAACGTTTCCGTGGAATCCGGAGGTGGGCCACGCCGCTTCGCCCTCGCTGGAGTCCCAGGGCCGTCGATGCTTCAAACTGCAGGCTACTTCAGAGAGCGCGGGAGGCGCTGTCGGAGGCTCGCACCTCGCTGGTGGAAGTGTGCGGTCCGGTCCGCAGGCGTCACCGAAGGGAAACACGGCCTCCCTTGGAGGTGGGGAAACCAGCACGGAGACCCACGCTGGGCTGCTAGGCTCCGTCTGCTGTGGCGCTCCGGTGGACGGCGCCTGATGGTGCTGGAGCAGCGCAGCGCGAGCGAGGGCAGTCGCGGGAGATTCCGCGACGGGGGGTCGCCGGATCGCGGTCTGGACAATATTCAATATTCAAAGGTAGGGATCAGTTCTCTCTTTGTTTCCCGCTGAGCAGGGGTGAATGGACGGGAGGGTAACAGGGGTAATGTGCAGGAATATGTGTGATCAGGAGTTGTTTATTGTGGTCAGGGGAAGTGAGGGAGATGTGAGGCAGTTGTGCCGTGGGGGGCCGGTGCTCCTTAGTATTTTGTATAGGAGAGTGAGTGAAAAGGGTAGAGTACCGGCAGATTCTTTTGGTGGACTTGTGGTGGGTGTGATGGGGGAGCAGGGAGGGGGGAAGGGGTGGGACTGGTCACGACTTCTTGGAGATACAGGGAGGAGAGGGTGCTGTTGGGGGGGTTGTTGGTAAGGCTGGTAGCTGTGGGAATATGGTTGAAGTCTGCAAGTCACGCAGATCAGGGGCTGAATAGAGTGGATAGGCGTGACTCCGGGTGTCGTGGGAGAGCGGGCGGGCGGGCAGCCCGCAGAGCCCGAAGACCCAAAGACTCTGCGACCGACTCTGCAGCCGCTCTGCGGTGTTCTGGGGGTTTTAAGTTATTGGTTGCAGTAGAAAGAGGAATGTAGGCAGTCCAATGAGTGCAGTCAACAGCAGCAGCCAAAAAAAGATAAACCTTCTCTAGTGCAGACTCAAAGACTCTGCGACGGAGTCCGGGAAAGCTTTATAAAAGATGGATTGAATTGTGCACTTTTCAAGCCATCTTTTATAAACATAGAAATGTTTAGCAAAGATGGCTTGGAAAGTATACAACCCATAAGGTACGCACACAAATATATAAATGCTATGTATTTATGTGTGTACCTTACTATGGTTTATGTACTTTTCAAGCCATCTTGAAGTACGCAAACAAATATCTAAATGTAAGCATTTATATATTTATGTGTGTACCTTACTATGGTTTGTTACATATGTTACATATTTCTATGTTTATAAAAGATGGCTTGCATACTACACACACCATAGTAAGGTACGCAAACAAATAAATAACATGTTTGCGTACCTTACTATGGTTTGTGTACGTTTCTAAGGCCACGCCCCCAAATGGGGGACCCCCCTCGATTTCTTACCCCACTTAAAGTCCGGGTCTCCATGTTGTTCAGTGTTCAACTTGCACTGCAGGAATAAATATGTACTGGCCGGGCTGCTGCTACAGAGGTGGGAAACGTTGTCTACCAGCTCTGTGCGATTATTTTCTGTGAAGTTAGGTAATAGAATTTGGTGTTAACTTACCATTCAGAATGATACATGTTGTGCTGTTTGATGGGTTGTGTATTTTTGAATGCTCCAATGGTTCCAACAATGTATGTTTTGTAATTTCTTATGATGTCATTGTTCTGCTAAGTATTATTTTTGAAACTTGAAAAATCCTACATCTTTTTGGTCACAGATTGCTACCCGGTCTACGCCTCTGCTTCACATTCTTCTGGGGCCCTAGTCGTTAAATGGTGCTTGTAATTCCCTGGTGGCTTTAAAGGCTGGGTGCAGACCACGTGTTCCAAAGATGGCCACAGGAGGGCGCTGTTTGCACACGCTCGACCCTTCCTCTGCACCAGAGGCAGAACTCACTCATGTAACCCTCATTTCCTGGACCTCCAGAGGGGGGAGAAGAGATGCTGAGATCCGCCTTCTCCTTCTGAGGCCGAGGGTCACTCTGAGATCACACACTCGGCGGCCTGACACCTTTTAACATGCACTGCCCCGTGTCCTGGGGGCCCTCCTCCCTGCACTAAAACATGGGCTTTTTGAAGAGAAGTGTCAGTAAGGCACCCTCCCAGATTCCGCCCCAAGACGCTGTGCCGGATGCACACAAAATGAGCGCCCACAGCCGCCATTTGCATGAAAAAGATGGACATTCATAAAGGTGAGCAAGCAATGGACTGGGGGAGATTCGCTGGCCTGCCCCCCTGAATACATACACGTGTGCCTGAAGGTACCCCCGAGACTACAGGATGACAGGCTGGCTGCTGGGAGTGCATTTCACCGAGACAGGCCTTCAAAGGTTCCTGCCATACTGTGACACACAGCAACAAGAAATACACTGCATTGATATCTCTGCTTGAGGGGGGAAAGTGCAAAGGGACAGCAGAGGTTCAAAAAATGCAAGATCTTGTTATGCAAAGTGCAACCCCTGCACCCGATCCACAGAGGGGCGGGAGGGTGTCAGTGTTCCATACGCTCCCATAAGGACGTGGGGGGAGTTGGGGGTAGGGTAAGAGATATAGGACGTGCAGGAGGTGTTCATAAGGGAGTGGGGGCGGGGGGGTAAGAGATATATGTAAGGACGAGGGGGAGATATTCATAGAGGAGTCAGGGGTAGGTAATAGATATACCGGAGGACATGGGGGAGGTATTCATAAGGACGTGGGGGTAGGTAATAGATATACCAGAGGACATGGGGGAGGTATTCATAAGGACGTGGGGGTAGGTAATAGATATACCAGAGGACATGGGGGAGGTATTCATAAGGACGTGGGGGTAGGTAATAGATATACAAGAGGACATGGGGGAGGTATTCATAAGGACGTGGGGGTAGGTAATAGATATACCAGAGGACATGGGAGAGGCATTCATAAGGACGTGCCGTGGGGGTAGGGTAAGAGATATACCGGAGGACATGGGGGAGGCATTCATAAGGACGTGGGGGTAGGAAATAGATATACCAGAGGACATGGGGGAGGTATTCATAAGGAAGTGGGGGTAGGTAATAGATATACCAGAGGACATGGGGAGGCATTCATAAGGAAGTGGGGGTAGGTAATAGATATATCAGAGGACATGGGGAGGCATTCATAAGGAAGTGGGGGTAGGTAGTAGATATACATAAGGACGTGGGGGAGGTATTCATAGAGGAGTGGGGGGTAGGGTAAGAGATATACCGGAGGACATGGGGGAGGCATTCATAAGGACGTGGGGGTAGGTAATAGATATACCGGAGGACATGGGGGAGGCATTCATAAGGACGTGGGGGTAGGTAATAGATATACCAGAGGACATGGGGGAGGCATTCATAAGGACGTGGGGGTAGGTAATAGATATACCAGAGGACATGGGGGAGGTATTCATAAGGACGTGGGGGTAGGTAATAGATATACCAGAGGACATGGGGGAGGCATTCATAAGGAAGTGGGGGTAGGTAATAGATATACCAGAGGACATGGGGGAGGCATTCATAAGGAAGTGGGGGTAGGTAATAGATATACCAGAGAACATGGGGGAGGCATTCATAAGGAAGTGGGGGTAGGTAATAGATATACCAGAGGACATGGGGGAGGCATTCATAAGGACGTGCCGTGGGGGTAGGTAATAGATATACCAGAGGACATGGGGGAGGTATTCATAGAGGAGTGGGGGGGTAGGGTAAGAGATATACCGGAGGACATGGGGGAGGCATTCATAGGGGATGGGGGTAGGGTAAGAGATATACATAAGGACGTGGGGGGTATTCATAAGGGACTGAGGGGTAGGTTAATAGATATACATAAGGAAGTGGGGAGGTATTCATAAGGGAGTTAGGATATGATATGATATGGCATTTATAACGTGCCTATACACAAGTGTTTCGAGGCGCAACGAGGCAAGGGAGGGGGAACAGAGGGAAGACGGACAACGATCCTACTAGGCCAGGTGTCATACAGATCGTGCAAGTGCATGGCCAAGGGAAGGAGGAGAAGTGCGGGGGGAGGGGGAGGGGACAGTGCAGTACATGGGATAAGACAATAAATAACAATAAGTAAAAGTAGAGCCAGCAGGTGGCAAGTGCAAGGGTAAGTGCAGACGTCTGGTGTCAAGTGCTGGAAGTGGGACCGTAGGGATACAGAAAAGTCACCAAGTGCTGGGGTTGCCAGGAAGGCAGTGCAGGAGGGCGACTGGTGGGGGAGTGGACCTGGCCCGAGATCAGAGGATGGCCAGATAACCAGTGCAGTTTCAGTGTCGGCCAAGAAATCAGCAAGGGAGAGGAGGAGAAAAAGTGGACGCAAAGAGAAAGGTTTTGAGGTGCTTCCGGAACCGAAGATGATTCTCCTCAAGTTACAGGGAGGCAGGGAGGCTGTTCCAGAGGGAGGCCCCAGCCGAAGAAAGAGATCTACCACCAACGCGTTGCTTAGAGAAGCAACTGACCCTGAGGGAATTGGAGGCAGATGAGTGAAGAGCTTGAGAAGGAAGGTATTTAGAAAGAGAGAGTTGAAGGTATTGAGGCCCCAGGCCCCAGAAGGCCTTGTGGACGATGCAGAGGGTTTTCAACTTATCCCTCGCAGCCACTGAGAGCCAGTGCAGAGATTTCAGTCCTGGAGAGATACAATCCCTGGGCTTGAGGCCAAGGACAAGTCTTGCAGTCCTGTTCTGGATACGTTTCAGAGGGCAGAGAGTAGAGGCAGGCAGATTTAGAAAGAGGCTGTTGCAATAGTCCAGCCTAGAGAGAACCAGAGCTCTGGAGACTGTGAACTTCTGGAGGAAGGAGAGGAAGAATACCTCTGAGAAGGTGCAGCTGGTAGTGTGACTTCTTAGAGACGTCAGAGATGTGACGAGAGAAGGAGACTGTAGAGTCGAAGATGACCCCGAGATGTTTTGCCTTGCAGCCGGGAGCAGGAAGGGGGCCAAGAGAGGTAGGGTAAGAGATATACATAAGGACGTGGGGGAGGCAATCATAGGGGATTAGGAGTAGGGTCAGAGATATACCTGAGGACTTGGGGGAGGTATTCATAGGGATGTTGGGGGATAGGGTAAGAGATATACATAAGGACGTGGCTGAGGTATTTATAGGGAAGTGGGGGTAAGGTAAGACATATACCCGAGGACATGGGGGAGGTATTCATAAGGGAGTGGGGGTAGGGAAGGAATTATACATAAGGACATGTGTTACACCTTTCCAACGATGGCAGTCTAGACAGCATTGGTCGTTATACAGATCCGCACTTCGCGGGAATTTCAAGATGGCGGGGAATCGCTGGCACGGGAGGATTGACAGTCTAGTTGCTGCACGTCTTTCACTCACGCGATCGAATGATCATGTGACTGTTTTAAAAGACCGGAAACCTTCCCTTCAGTGCGTCACTTCTGCTCTGTACGACGCTTCGTAAGTTCGCTATTCTCTTTTCTGAAAGATTCCAATTTATATCCATCGATATTACCTTAATTTCTTTCTACCTTTCTTCTCAGTCAGTATTTCAGCGCCTCCCGTCCTTCCCGCAAGAACCCCTTTCCCGAACCTCCGGGTTCATCATTCTCTTCCCGTTCAGGTTTCGCCTTCCTGTGCAGAATCCCTCTTGGGGCAGCCTTCTTTCATAAGACAGTGAGTTACCTTCTCTCCAGAACCAGGACTCTTCTCTCTTCTCCTCCATTTCTATAACTTACCTTGTGCTTCGTCCGGAATCTCCAGGTCTTTACGGAGCCCACTCTCCCAACACCATCTCCCACCTAAGGAATAGATTAGTGAAAGGCTACATCAGTAAGTGGGGGCTACTTCCAATAGAATTACTATCCCACTCTACCCACTCTCATAACTCACCGTCTCTTCATTCTTCTGTAGAGAACTCCGCTTCAGCTGCTACAAACCTTGCACCAAAGAAGAGATTACTACCCAGAACCACTCGTCAAGACCACCCAGGGTTTTCTTCCCCAGAGGGTTTCCCTGGGGCTCCTGTCTCTCCCTTTCTGGCATTCATATCCCCCGAGATTTGGGGGAGGCAGGGGCCTCCGGGAGATTCTCCCTTGCTGCTCCAGGAGATTGCCATCAGAACAGGTTAGTGACCATAATTGATTGACCGCCTTTAATTGTAACAACATGGGGGTAGGAGTAGGAATTATACATAAGGACGTGGGGGAGGTGTTCCTAGTGGAGTGGGGGGTAGGGTAATATATATACATAAGGACATGGGGAGGTATTCACAGGAGAGTTGGGGGGGTAGGGTAGGATATATACATACGGACGTGGGGGGCTATTCATAGAGGAGTGGGGATAGGGTAAGAGATATACATAAGGACGTGGGTGTGGCATTCATAGGAGAGTGGGAGTTAGGGTAAGCGATATACATAAGGGCGTGGGGGCGGTATTTATAGTAGAGTGGGGGTAGGAGAAGAGGTATACTTAAGGACGTGGGGGAAGTATTCAGAGGGGTTTGGGGATAGGGTGGGAGATATACATAAGGACGTGGGGCAGTGAAAAAGAGGTGTAACCCTCCTCCCATGGGTGCTGACTCCTCCATGTGTCCACTAGACCTAGCATCTTCACAGTCCTACCCATGTGCCCAAGCTTGCCCTCCCCCTGTTTGGTCAGTCACCCCTTGCCTTTCTGGCCCAGGCTTCATTTGCCCAGGAGTTTAAATCCCCTCCTAAGGTATACAGGTCCGCTTCAACGCTTGGTTGGGGGTATATATTGCTGCCAGCAGTACCTTTGCTCCCTCCAAACTGCCCTGTAGTGTTAGCAATCTGCCTCCCAATAGGTTCGTGGCTACGCACTCTTGCAATCTGCACTGTTTGTGTAGGGCTACGCCAACTCCTCCTTTCTTAACATTCACAGATGCCCAGTAAGTCTGTCCTATTCCCCCGCCTCTCTGTGGCCTTTCCTCCCCACTTATCAAACGCTTTTCCTCTAAAAAGGGTATGTCTAGCGAGGCCTTGTGGAATTCCCTTGCCACCAGTGATCTTTTCATAGGGGAGTAGAGACCTTTCACGTTTTGCTTGCCCACAGTTAGGCCCTTCCTAACCTCACCTCTTCCCATGAAGGATGAACCCCCCCTTTCAACCTCTTCCATCTTCTCCTGGCTAAGGGCTCATTTCTGTTCTCCTCCCCTTTCGCACGTAGACCTCTTGTCTTCCCGCCAATGAGTGAAGTCCTTGAGCTAATCCTGTTGACTAATTTACACTTATTTTGTGAAGTAAAAGTTTCAGAGACAACCTCTCTCTCACAGAGGGACACTTTGGAGCGAGTTCTGCTAACTCCCTCCAGTAAATCCTTCGCATTTTTGTGTCAGTCTACTCCTCGTAGTGGTTCTCCTTCCGCCTTCGCCCAGACCGTTCCTGGAGCCGCATTCTGGCTGCTGTTCCTTCGTCGTACTTAGTTTGCCAGGCGACAGTCCATCTATTCTCATGTATTTCATTCTTGCTGGCCCTCGTCTTCTTTGTGGGCCTGGCGCCTGCCTCGCAACGTCCCTGCTCATGGATGGTACTTGTGGGTTCCTAGGTATGGCTTCGACATTCGCCGTGAGATGACTCAAGGCCTGTTCTGCTTCTTCCGCCGATATTATTCCATAGTCCACCCCCTCCACTTCAAATTGCAGCGAGAAGGGGTAGCCCCATCTGTACCTGACTTCCTTTTTGTTCAACCATTTTGTAAGAGGCCTGCACGCTCTACGCCTGGCGAGGGTGAAGTTCGAGAGATCTGGGTATACCATGATTTTGGAGCCTTCAAAGTCTATTTTACGTTGTTGTTTAGCCTTGTTTACTACCTCTGTTCCGTCCTTATAGTTCAGGAACTCGACCTCTATGGAATAAGGGCCACTCCCGTGAGGCTTGTCACCTCTGTGGGCTCTCTCAAGTTGCACTGCTTTTCCCCCTTCTGCTTCGAAGAGCTGGTTCACCAGGGACTGGATGTTCTCCTCTACTGGTCTCTGGGTTTCTCTGGCTGATTCCTTCAGTCCCAATATCCTCAGGTTGTTGCGTCTTTCTCTATTTTCCAAGTCATCCATTTTGAGTATCACTTCTTCCTCTCAGAGTTCCAGCTTTGTCATCCTAGCATACAGTCTCATTTCGACCACATCCGCATTAACCTGGTTGCGCTCTATACCTTCAACTTTGCTTTCCACTGCCATTCTGACGGATAGGTCCGCTAGAGAGGCCTGTATATCCCCTCTGAGTGCTTTAATTTCGGCCAGGATGTGTCTCGAGTCCTCTTTTGTTGAGAACATAGATATGTCCATTTCAGGCTTCATGTTCTCCCCTGGGGAATTCTTTGCCACCTCTCCTTGTCCCCCTGTATGTGGTGCCTTGCCAGGCATCTCTGTCTTGCAGGGGCCTTTGTTGCCCTTCTCGTGATCTTCAGTCTCCTTTCCCTGTCTTGTGGGGTCCTCAACCTCCGCACCTTCCTGCTCTGTTGACCTTTTTCTTGGATCCGCGTCGTTGGCGCAACCCCTCTTCTCTGCGTGTTTTGTTCCACACCGCTCGTCTCCAGTCTTGCTGATTTTCTACTCTTTCCCCCCTGTTTCACCATACCGGCGCTGCCCACCTTTATTGCCACCAGTAGTACCGGCACCTTTCACTCCTAGTTTTTGAAGTTTGGTATCTTCTGTGAGTGTCCTGCGACCCCAACTATGGCTGAGCTTCCGCTGTTACCCCTATGCCCTTTCTGCTTCCCCTGCAGTCGGCGATGGTTCGTTATATGTGGGGTTGCTGCAGTACCTCCCTGGATCACTGCCCCAGGGTCCTCTTTCCTTGCTTATTTGGTCTCAGTGTCTGCCACAATCCTCTCTGCGTGTGTCTGTCGACCTGAAGCCATCAGCCTGCTTTCAGTGCGTCTCTGTTTCGCCACCTTCCTCTGCTTTTATACATCCCCGCTTCTATTATGAGTCACTCAGGCGTGTGGGGTCTCGATTGGGAGTATCCCTTGGCCCCGTTGCGCTTTTCTGCTCTCCCCTGCCTTCCTCGTGAGGAGAGCTTCTTTAATGGTGGGTTCCTTTTGTGCAGCTACTTCAATTGCATTGCACTCTTCCTGCGGGACCTCTCTCCTGCTTCTGGCTGCAGCTGGCCCCAATCACGGGTGCGGCATACGTTTGCTATGCCCTGGGCATCGGGCGGGCGTATCGGGAGCGTGTGGCCCTCGGTTATGTTTTGTTATCCCCAACGGGGATGAGGGATGCCCCCAACTATATTTTGTTCTCCCCAACGGGGATAAGAGGGGTGACAATGGGCTCAGCAGTGACCAGTGCAGTCTCCATATCGCTCTGCTGCCTTCACAGTGCACCTGGGTGTGGCCGTGGACCTCGCTGTGGGAAGCACCCGCTCTTCAAGCGGGAGGCTTCTCCTCCCAATCTGTTCTGGATTTCCCCCGGTGGCCCTATTTCCCAGGGCACTGCGCAGTGTTGCCAACCCGTGCCTCTGGGCTTGTAGGGGGCTCTGAGCCTACCGGCTTCATCCGTTGGAGCCTTTGCACTGGTTCTGGATCTCGACTCCTGCTCTGGTCTCTGCTGCAAGGGGTGGCTCCTCCGCGCTGAGGGCTGCTGTCACCTTGTCCCCTGTGCAGCCGCTCCTCCTGCTCAACCACCGGCTCTTTTGGTGTTCTGCAGGTCCGCCCACCGTGCCTCTTCGTGACCTCTTCATGTTCCGCCCGGGTCAACTTGGTGGGTGCTTCTCCGAAGTCCATCACGGGGGCCTGCTCACGACTTCGGCTTTTGCTGTGTGTACCCCTCTGGACAGTCCCGATCTTCCAGGGGTCACTGGGGGGCGAGGGGGGTTATCTTCACCGTCCGTGGGTCTGCTTCGCACCGGAGTCAGGGCTTGGCCTCGGCAGCGACTGGTGATTTCGGCCCGCCCCTCAGCTGTAAATTGAGGCAGGCCTCTTGGGTGGCAAGGCACCCGTTTCTCCTGCGCCGCCCGCCTTAGCCCCTTCCTACACGGCTCTGGTTACTCTTCAGGATTCCATTTGCCGGGTAGATCTTTACGATATCATCGCGTTTTTGCTGGAGGGAGTGGAAGTTGCGTGGCTATGCTGCCATCTTCTCCCGCGCCCCCTAGTGGTCTCCCCCAAAAAGACAAAATTTTAAACAACAGACCCCTCGCCTTTAAAGATCACTCTGCGAAATAATAATTGCTGGCACTGAGGTCAGGGACATCTCTGAATTGAGGGGCCTGATCCCTGTTTGCGCGTGTTTTAGGACGTGCCTGTCAGGTCAATTAGTCAGCAGGGGGCACAGCATTCAGATTTTGCAGGCTTCCACTTGGGTAGACTATGGGCGTGGCTTCAGACTCCTCTTCCCAGCTGGTCTCATCTAGGCCCCCTATTGCAGCCCCAGAACCCCAAGGCCACAGAGACCTGACCAGACAGGGCCACACTTGTCACCCACGCAGGAACACTGGGTTTCACACAGTGTCAATGGTCGGAAAGCCTCCCTCCCCCAAAGGTAAAGCAGTGCTGGATAGACCCAGTGCTGGAAATGAGAGAAAAAAATTCTGGGTTCGGACAGGGGCAGGGCTGAGAAAAGGGGGCAGGGCAGGGGATCAAGTCCAAGGCTAGGAGCATGTGTAAAAACACAGGACTAAAATAAAAGAACACTCTGCATTATAGCGATGATTTGAAACATTTAGATTGGAACTAGATTGGAGAAAACAAAACGACACTGCGAATAAGCTGAAATTCCTACAACACAACCGCGCATACAAAAAGGAGATACAAAAAGCAAAGAGGAAATACTACGACAACCAAATCTTTGAAGAACCAAACACCCAAAAAGAACTCTTCAAAATCATAAATGAGATTAAAAATCCACTAGGATCCAACAACACACCAACTCTGTCCACAAAACTTAGCAATGACCTTGCAGACCACTTCAAAAACAAAATCACCAGCATCCAACAAACCATACAAGGGCACACTATCCCCACCTACACTCAGGAGGAACACCCGAACAAACTACAAAGCTTTCCAGAAATATCAGTGGAGACCTTCGTCAAACTGGTGAATCAAAGCAATAACTCAGGGTCTCCCTAGGACCCCTGTCCCCGGACATGTACAAATCGATTCTTAAACAAGGAACGCCCATGGAATATCACAAGAACGTCCTCAACATTTCAATCGCAACAGAAAAAGTGCCACAAGCCTTCAAATCGGCATTCATCAGGCCACTACTCAAAAATACAGCGGGAACCGTAGAGGACCTTTCCAACTACAGACCCATCTCCAACATCCCATACACAGCCAAGTTTTCTCGAAACGTACATATACAAAACGACCCAAGAATTCATAGAAGAGCACTGCCTACTAGACCAGGCACAAGTTGGCTTCGGACCAATGAGAGGAACATAATGAGCTCTCCTCTCAATATGGGACGACCTAAAAGCAAACGCAGACTCGGACAACAGAACTGCCTTGATACTTCTAAACCTATCTGCAGCATTTCACACAGTTAATCACAACACCCTCATAAAGAGATCAGAGGGACTCAGAATAACAGACACTGCCCTACTATGGATCAAATCCTTCCTAACAAACAGATTGGAAACCGTATAGATGAAACCCTTCAAATCCAGCCACCTGTGGAGTACCACAAGGATCATCCTTCTCCCCGCTACTATTCAATATCTACCTATATCTACTAATCAGAATCATCAAAAGTCACGACCTCACCTGCTACAACTACGCTGACGATACACAAATCATCTTCAAAATACAAGACAACCTAGAAATAAATTCAACGCTACAAAACTGCCTCTGCGATGTATTCAACTCAATGAACTCCAACTGCCTCAAAATTAACCCAGGCAAAACAGAATTAATGATCGTCATAAAAAATGGAGGAGAAAACCACTTCATCTCTTGGCCAAGGGAACTCGGGACAACCCCAACACCCTCCCCGATTGTAAAAAACCTGGGCGTCCTGATGGACAATAATCTGACGCTAGAGCCACAAGTAAACGCCCTACTCAAGAAATGCTTCTTTCTCCTGCGAGCGGCAAAGAGGATCCTACCGTTCCTATCATTTGCCAACAAAACAACCACCATCATCGCTCTCGTCATGTCTACAGTAGACTGCGGCAACAGCTTATACTTGGGTATGCCTGAGCGACTTAAAAAAAACTACAACGCATACAAAATGCGTCAGCCAGTCTCCTGAAACTACCTCGAAGAGAACACAAAACACCAGTGCAAAAAACACTACATTGGCTACCAATAAAATAACAAATAAAGTTCAAAACAATGTGCATCACGCACAGAGCAGTACCCAATCAAGGCGATGAGTTCCTGAGAGGCAAACTGCATCTACATCAACCAATAAGAACGCTCATATCAAGCAATGACATGGGTCTGGAACCGAAACCCTACAACAAAAGATAACTCAGAGGATCTTCTTTCTCTGACCAAGCGCCAAAAACCTGGAACGACCTACCAACGAACATACGCAACACAAGAAACCACCTACTATTCAGGAAACTACTCAAAACCTGGCTCTTCACGTCATAACTAGAAAGCCCGGCCACAGGGGCACACACACAACTAAAACATTGATGAACTAAGAGACAGACCCTGAACCACACCAAGCAATCTACGGGGAAAAGTTCCTAAGGAAAATATTCCATGACATACCAAATGACTAACCGAGAGACAGCCGTAATAGGACCCAAAAGACCAAATACATAGCAAGATGAAAACTGAAACACCAGGACAGATCATAAATATCACCCTGGCCCTAAACCATAGCCATTCCCAACAGACCTAGTCACGGCAGATAGCAAGGGAATAGGGAACTCCCATCCATTAGCTCCAAACCAGAGGGTGAGAAACAGAATAAGCAATCACATTACACTATGCTCATCTAGACACAGCGGGAAGCACAATGCGCCATCACACACAAACAACAACCAAACAACAGCTCTTAAAGAAGTCACTCCACGGAAAACCGAAGGACTAACTGAAAGATAGTCATGATAGGAGGAAAGTAACGACTGAATACACAGACTGACCAAGACGGAAGCACTAGGATGCCTCATCAACAACGCACTGACCCTGAACCTTTCCAAGCTCCAACAGACTACTGTCACAATAGATAACTAGAGAATAGGTAGTAGCAACTTCAGTTCTACACCCGTAGGAAAGGTTAAAACATATCTATCACTCCATACAAATACTCACTAGCATACAGCTGGATCCGCGCTGCACCATCACACACCATAGTAAGACGGCCTATAAGGAACCAGCAACAACCCCACCCACAGGGAAACAGCTCAAACGGAACCGGAAGTATCAGAATCAGGATACAGACCCCACTAACCCAACCTTCAAATCTCTGCACACTCAAAGCTCACACAACCATTTCTCTCCCAGCAATCTGCATGCACTTTACCACACCGCATCAACAACACATAAACAGCACACGAGGTCTCGCCCGATCCGAGACTCGCACCAAAGCTCAGCATTCGGTGTATACCGAGCTGAAGCCGCCAACAGCACACCACTTCTCCCACTCTCCTACTCCCCTCCACCCGACTAACCCTACCCGCCCTCCTTGTTTACAGATCCGCCAAAGTGCCTCGGGATCAATTCCGTTGGTGGCGGTGCGCTATATAAGTACCTCTAACATAACATTTACAAATCGCATAATAAAGCAACCCGACAGTTTATACATAGTTATAGAGACAGCAAAGATAGTATCATTGTAGCCTGTAATTACCAGCATGCAAAGCTCTCTGAGCCTGTAGAAATCCAATCTGGGGTTTAACCTGCACTGCTGCTTTTCATTATTATTTTCCCCAGCATGCGGTTCTCTGCAGCTATTCCATACCTAACCACCCATCATTCTCACCTCATAAGGCACTCGAGCTGCTCCCAATCGCCCACTCGCTTCTGTATCTGCAGGCGTCTCACATTCATCAAACTTGAATATCCTGAAATGCAAACAATTCAAAGCCTGGCAACGCTTTTCTGAGCTCAGGTGTTCCCCTGCTAGCACCAGGCTAGAGGCGCAATGTGCAGCGTCTCGCCCCGGGGCTCTTCACCCGGGATTAGGGACCCACCCAATCCCAGCTCTGGCTGTACCCCATAACATGAGGGAAAAGCTGCCACCACAGAATCAATGCATGAGTAACATGGGGTAATAAGACCCAGAGGGACATAGGCTTTCTCAGGGGCCACGTGTGGTATTCATGGCGTGGATGGGTCCTTAGGGCACAGAGTCACGGTGGTTGCTCACGACCTTCCATCTCACGGGGAAAGCTAGAATAAAGCTGGAGACATCACCCATAATCAAGAGCAATGCTGGGGATCACATGGTGTGAGCAAGTAAAGCTGTAGACAAGGAAGGCAAGCAAGAGCAATGCTGGGGATCACATGGTGTGAGCAAGTAAAGCTGTAGACAAGGAAGGCAAGCAAGAGCAATGCTGGGGATCACAGGGTGTGAGCAAGTAAAGCTGGAGACAAGGAAGGCAAGCTGGAGACATCACCCATAATCAAGAGCAATGCTGGGGATCACATGGTGTGAGCAAGTAAAGCTGTAGACAAGGAAGGCAAGCAAGAGCAATGCTGGAGATCACATGGTGTGAGCAAGTAAAGCTGTAGACAAGGAAGGCAAGCAAGAGCAATGCTGGGGATCACAGGGTGTGAGCAAGTTAAGCTGTAGACAAGGAAGGCAAGCAAGATCAATGCTGGGGATCACAGGGTGTGAGCAAGTTAAGCTGGAGACAAGGAAGGCAAGCAAGAGCAATGCTCGGGAACACAGAGTGTGAGCAAGTAAAGCTGGAGACAAGGAAGGCAAGCTGGAGACATCACCCATAATCAAACGTAATGCTGGGGAACACAGGGTGTGAGCAAGTGTAGCTGGAGACAAGGAAGGCAAGCTGGAGACATCACCCATAATCAAGAGCAATGCTGGGGATCTCAGGGTGTGAGCAAGTAAAGCTGGAGACAAGGAAGGCAAGCAAGAGCAATGCTGGGGATCACATGGTGTGAGCAAGTAAAGCTGTAGACAAGGAAGGCAAGCAAGAGCAATGCTGGGGATCACAGGGTGTGAGCAAGTTAAGCTGGAGACAAGGAAGGCAAGCAAGAGCAATGCTGGGGAACACAGGGTGTGAGCAAGTAAAGCTGGAGACAAGGAAGGCAAGCTGGAGACATCACCCATAATCAAGAGCAATGCTGGGGATCACATGGTGTGAGCAAGTAAAGCTGGAGACAAGGAAGGCAAGCAAGTGCTAAGCTGGGGATCACAGGGTGTGAGCAAGTAAAGCTGGAGACAAGGAAGGCAAGCAAGTGCTAAGCTGGGGATCACGGGGTGAGAACAAGTACAGCTGGAGACAAGAAAGTCAAGCAAGAGCAACGCTGGGTATCACAGGGTATGAGCAAGTAAAGCTGGAGACAAGGAAGGCAAGCAAGTGCAACGCTGGGGATCACAGGGTGTGAGCAAGTAAAGCTGGAGACAAGGAAGGCAAGCAAGTGCAACGCTGGGGATCACAGGGTGTGAGCAAGTAAAGCTGGAGACAAGGAAGGCAAGCAAGTGCTAAGCTGGGGATCACGGGGTGAGAACAAGTACAGCTGGAGACAAGGAAGGCAAGCAAGTGCAAGGCTGGGGATCACAGGGTGAGAGCAAGTAAAGCTGGAGACAATGAAGGCAAGCAAGTGCAACGCTGGGGATCACAGGGTGTGAGTAAGTAAAGCTGGAGACAAGGAAGGCAAGCAAGTGCAACACTGGGGATCACAGGGTGAGAGCAAGTAAAGCTGGAGACAAGGAAGGCAAGCTGGAGACATCACCCATAATCAAACGTAATGCTGGGGATCACAAGGTGAGAGCAAGTAAAGATGGAGACAAGGAAGGCAAGCAAGAGCAACGCTGGGTATCACAGGGTGTGAGCAAGTAAAGCTGGAGACAAGGAAGACAAGCAAGTGCAACGCTGGGGATCACAGGGTGTGAGCAAGTAAAGCTGGAGACAAGGAAGGCAAGCAAGTGCTAAGCTGGGGATCATGGGGTGAGTACAAGTAAAGCTGGAGACAAGGAAGGCAAGCAAGAGCAATGCTGGGGATCACAGGGTGTGGGCAAGTAAAGCTGGATACAAGGAAGGCAAGCAAGAGCAATACTGGGGATCACAGGGTGAGAACAAGTAAAGCTGGAGACAAGGAAGGCGAGCTAGTGCTAAGCTGGGGATCTCAGGGTGAGAACAAGTAAAGCTGGAGACATGGAAGGCAAGCAAGTGCTAAGCTGGGGATCTCAGGGTGAGAACAAATAAAGCTGGAGACAAGGAAGGCAAGCAAGTGCTAAGCTGGGGATCTCATGGTGAGAACAAGTAAAGCTGGAGACAAGGAAGGCAAGCAAGTGCTAAGCTGGGGATCACAGGGTGTGAGCAAGTAAAGCTGTAGATAAGGAAGGCAAGCAAGAGCAATGCTGGGGATCACAGGGTGAGAACAAGTAAAGATGGAGACAAGGAAGGCAAGCAAGTGCTAAGCTGGGGATCTCAGGGTGAGAACAAGTAAAGCTGGAGACAAGGAAGGCAAGCAAGAGCAATGCTGGGGATCACAGGGTGAGAACAAGTAAAGCTCGAGACAAGGAAGGCGAGCTGGTGCAAAGCTGGGGATCTCAGGGTGAGAACAAGTAAAGCTGGAGACAAGGAAGGCAAGCAAGTGCTAAGCTGGGGATCACAGGGTGTGAGCAAGTAAAGCTGGAGACGAGGAAGGCAAGCAAGAGCAATGCTGCGGATCACAGGGTGAGAACAAGTAAAGATGGAGACAAGCTAAGGCAAGCAAGTGCTAAGCTGGGGATCTCAGGTTGAGAACAAGTAAAGCTGGAGACAAGGAAGGCAAGCAGGAGCAATGCTGGGGATCACAGGATGAGAACAAGTAAAGATGGAGACACGGAAGGCAAGCACTAAGCTGGGGATCTCAGGGTGAGAACAAGTAAAGCTGGAGACAAGGAAGGCAAGCAAGTGCTAAGCTGGGGATCACAGGGTGTGAGCAAGTAAAGCTGGAGACAAGGAAGGCAAGCAAGAGCAATGCTGGGGATCACAGGGTGAGAACAAGTAAAGATGGAGACAAGCTAAGGCAAGCAAGTGCTAAGCTGGGGATCTCAGGTTGAGAACAAGTAAAGCTGGAGACAAGGAAGGCAAGCAGGAGCAATGCTGGGGATCACAGGGTGAGAACAAGTAAAGCTGGAGACAAGGAAGGCAAGCAAGTGCTAAGCTGGGGATCTCAGCGTGAGAGCAAGTAAAGCTGGAGACAAGGAAGGCAAGCAAGTGCTAAGCTGGGGATTGCAGGTGGTAACCAGGGGTAAAGTTAGACAGTATGTAGAGTAAGCAAGATACCAGTAGGATACCACGGAGAGTAAGCCTGGGTAAAGCTTGAGACCACAGAACAAAGCAATGTCCATTAGATGCTAATGAGAATGATAAACGTCAAAGCTGGAGACCATGTAGAGAACTCCAGAGTAAACTGGATACTGTGGAGAACAGAGAAAAGTAAAGCTGGAGACCATAAAGCCAAATAAAGTGTAACCTGGAGTCTCTGAAGCACGGGCGAGGGGTGAAGCTGGAGTCCATGTGAAGAATTGCCTGGACTGCAGGTGCCTGTTCCTTCAGTTGTTCCTGCTGCTGCCGCCACCATCCTTTTCTGGGCCCCTTTAGTGAGGAAGGCCACCTGGGGTGGAACCAGGTAACGGGCACTCCTGCTCCCTGGCTGGTGGGGGCCCCCAGCTCCCCCAGCAGAGGAGGCCTTGCAGAGAGGCCGGAGGTTGCATTCTGCTGCGAGGTGCAGGACCGGGCTCCCCGCGTCACCTCTCCGACTTCCTCTACAAGAAAAGCCACACCGGAAGCCCTGAAGCAAGAGCACAGAGCGTATTTGGTGACTTTATTTGGCGAAGGTCGACGCCTGCTGCCCCTGGCGACTGTCTGCGCCGCATTCCGTGGCTGGCAGGTGGGGAGGGTGGCCGAGGCGGGCGCTGCAGGATGAGACCCTGAGGAGAACCATGGGCTGCCGAATCAAGTAAGTGAAGCGGGCCCCGGGGCCCCCAGCGCGGGCCCCGGGCTGCTGGGAGCCAGACACACTTCCCCCTTCTGAGAGGCGGCGAGAGGGCAAGGCAGGCCCTCACCCCAAGCACCCATGGGGGTACCTTAAGGGAGGGCACGCTGGGGAGGGGGCTCTTCCCCTAGGAGGCGACTAGTGTGCGAGAAAAGCGGCCTAAAACCCCGACTCCAGTCCCTGGCTCAGGGCTGTGCCCCCAACTAGAATGAGTGAAGTGCTGTGCTGTGGCAGTCATGGCCCCTGTGCCTAACCTCGGGACCCCCCAGGGGTGCCACTGAAATGCCAAGCCACCAGCTTCCATGGTGCCCCCTCGCCCCCTTGCATGCCAGCGTAGCACGTCCTAATATGAAAGGCTCTTCTACTGCCTTTACTGTACAGATTCCGACCCACACCCCTCACCCCCTGCGCCCCAATCCGTCCCAGCTGCTTCTGCCAATTCCTGAACCACCCCTGCATCCACAGGCCAGGCCCTGCCCCATTGGCCTTCGGGCCCGCCTGTCATGCGTGGCAACAGGCTCTGCCCACCCCAGTCTCAGAGAAGCGACCGGGGGCTTTGGGGCCATGCCCGAGAGGTGCCCCTATTCACCAGGGCAGGCTGCATACCACAGACTCCCAGCAAGGGCTCCCACCCAGCAGAGCAGCAGGGACATCCTATCATGGAAGGGCCACAGATGGCTCCTGGCTCCCCACGTTCTGTAGGTCCAGGCATTTCTCCCGCCACTCCTTCAAGAGCCTGGTTTTCTCTGACCCACACTCCCTTTTGGACGTCCGAAAGGGTGAGACTCGAGCAGTGCACAGCTCCAAATTCCGCTTCAAGCCGGTATCCTTGGTCCCGGCTGCCCCTTGGGTGCCCAAAGATCCTGCTGGTTAAATGGTAACTCCTGCACATGCCCCCCCTGCCCTCCAGCGAGGTGGGGTCAAGGGGAGGCCGCACTCCCACCGTGCCCCCCTCCCCCTGACGGGGTTCAGGGCCCGTTCCTCACGGTTTGCATTGAATAACAGGCCTCCCACTGCAGCCAACGCGGCCCTGGGATTTGCAAAGAGTCTTGTAATTTCTGCAGGTCAGAAGACATAGCGGTGTCAGCTCCCATTGGCCCCCAACCCTCTTCTGTGGGGGCGGGGGATGGTAACAGACCCTAGACCATACCCTTAATAACCCAATAATAGACAGACAATGGTTCTACATTTTGGAAACAACAGGTCAGGGGGCAGTCCCAGCTCTAAACACATCATGGTTCACGACCATACTTCTCAAAAGTGGCCCAAAAGCAGGGCAGAGTTATAGTTCTGAATGTTCCGGTGTCCCCTTGCCGCCCACGACTTTCGCAAGGCACCGGACATACGCTCCAGAATGTACTGCACGCAATACTTCCTCCTCGGGCCACTGAATCTTGCAGGTGAGGAATCTTAAGTGCCCCAAAGAGACTCAGTGTCCACCGTCCGAGTTTGGCTCGAGTGCGGCCATCGGGAAACCTGCCCACGGTTCAAGCCGCAGCGTTACTCTCCTCCCTGGCTAGGACTCCCCCAACTCCGCCACGCTTCGGGAGTGGCTCCCTCGCTATGCCCAATGCCCCCATGCTCCAAAGCAACTTACCCTGGTTCTAGCTGCAACCGGCCTTTAAGAGGGCCCCCAGGATGGCTCTGAGAAACCCTTTATCCGACGGGTGGACCCCGTCTGTCATATAGTGGGAAGGGAGCAAATTTAGGCAGGTCTGTCTCACAATCAGAGATAATCAGAGATTCCATCAGTAATGTCATAGATGATGTTTGTTTGTTTGTTTATTTATTTGTAATGCTCACCAGACCCGAGGGTATTAAGGCGCAGAAAAAGCAGAGGAGGATTGTTCAGCTTAAGTTACATTGCTGTGCGTTAACGTACAATACAGTAGAATACAATACAGAACATTAATAAACAATGCTGGCAAGTATCATACAAATAGGCAAGGAGATAGCAGACAACAATTCTATACAGTAGTGGTAGGATGTCAAATGTCGTGTTCCTTAATCCATAGGATAAGGTTAGATCTAAAACGTGTATAAGACATGTCTTCTCTTAAAGGGGGTGGGAGTGAATTCCAATTTTGGGCAGCTTTGACCGGGAAACTGCTACCAGCTGTCTTCGTGCGTTTGAATCTAGGCACTCGAAGTAGGTTGGCAGTGGCTGTTCTAGAAGGGCGATTGGTGGATTGTCGCAGGAATCTAGTGGTAAGGTACTGTGGGGCGGCCATGTGTAGGCATTTATGAGTCAGGGAGGCTGATTTAAGGAAGATTTTATCTTTAGTGGAAAGCCAGTTGTTAGATCTTCTGAGGTCAGAAATGTGGGCTTTCTTGGGAATGTTGAGAGCTGCTCTCAGAGCATTATTTTGTAAGATCTGAATCTTGTTGGTAAGATCTTTGTTGCACCCTACATATAGGGCATTACAGTGGTCCAATTTGGATAGTACCAATGCTCTTGCTAAGGTGATGCAGTTATTGGGCGTAAGGAACAGTCTAGCTGCTCTGATTAGCTTACAGGTGTAAGCGGTGGCCGAGGCCATGGAATTTACTTGTTTTTTTAATGTGAGAGTAGAATCTGAGTAGAAACCAAGAGTTTTAACTTCCTTGGCTACTGTGATGTTGTTGTTGTCTATAATGAAGTTGGAGTAGAGTTGGCCCAATTTATTGAGGTTTGCTGTGGTGCCGACGATGAGGAGTTCCGTTTTGTCATCATTCAGGCATAGACCGTTGGAGACCATCCATGCCTGGATGATGAGATACACTCTGTTCACGAAGGCCAAATCCTTGTCGTAGTCTCCCGTCAACGGGATGAGGATCTGTGTATCATCCGTATAATTAGTGTAGGTGATACCCAGACCATCTAGATCATCGAAAAGGGGCTTTGTAAAGATGTTATACAGAGTGGGCAAAACGCATGAGCCCTGAGGTACACCACAGGTAACAGGTATGGGGTCCACAGCTGCTGAGGGTGCAAAGACCCGCATGGTTCTATTAGCCAAGAAGGATTGGATCCATCATATGGCTCCTTGTGAAAAATGGGTGGCAGAGTCCAGGTGGTGGAAGAGAGTCTTGTGGTCCACTAAGTCAAACGCCGCTGAGAGGCCGAGCAGCAGAAGTAGTCCTGTATTACCGTTGTCTCTCAGGGTGTCTATTTGTGCCTTAAGGTCAACCAGTGCAGTTTTTCCGTTCCGTGTTGCGGTCTGAAACCTGACTGACGTACTCCTAGGAGGTGGTTACATTCCAAGTATTGTTGGATTTGGAGGTACGCTACTTTGTCAAGGATTTTGAGCAGGAACGGTACTGTCGTGATGGGCCGATAGTTGGTGGGAATGGATGGGTCAAGTGTTGGGTTTTTTGGGGAAAGGTCTTGTGCGGCATCCTTTATGATTTGTGCTGGGCAGGGGTCGCTGTGGCAGTTGGACGGTTTGAGAGCTAAGATGATTTTTTCAACTTCTAAAATGGATACTTTCTTGAAGTTGAAGAGGGGTTTAGGCAGTTCAGAGGAGGCGAATGATGCAGAGTTTGGAGGCGACGGGGCAGTGATGTTGTTGGATTTAGTGGCGAGTAGGAGGGATTCTTTTTTGTTGTTAATTTTAACCTGAAGGGTCGTTATTTTATTGGCTAGGGCACTCTGAATGCTAGTGCACCATGTTTTGTCTTTAAGGCAGGTGTCAGGGGCTTGGGCAGGTGTTTCCATTTCTTGGAGGATTGTGAACAATTCTTTAGTACTGGAGTTGGCATTGGTAATTCGCAGATTATAACATTCTTGTTTGGCAAGGATTATTTATTTTTTATACAAGGAAGCTAATTTTGTGAGGTTATTTTTGTTGGTGTCTGAAGGGTTTAGTCTCCATATTTTTCACATTTCCGTTTTTCTAATCTAATAGCTTTTAGGTGGGGTGAGAACCAAGAGTTAATATGTTTTTTTGTTTGCACTTTCTAATTTTCAGGGGTGCTATAGTGTCTAGGGCAGAAAGCATTACTTCAACCATAGTACATGGGTCAGTGGAGGCAGGAAGAGAGTTCAAGGTATGGAGGATCAGCGGAATAAGTTTGTTGGCTGTAATGTTCTTTTTATTCCTGGTGGGAATAGCAGGGGCAAGGCTGACGACATGATGGGGGAATGTGGCTTCAAGGGAGAAGGAGATCAAATGATGGTCAGACCAGGGCAAAGGTGTTATGGCAGTGATGGAAGTTTGGCAGTGGTGTTCCGCTATCGAGTCAAGGGTTCTACCTTTAGTATGAGTAGCACCTGTTACCTTTTGTGTAAATCCTGGTTCCTCGATGGAATTGTTAATCTGTGTGGCATTAGGATCTAGGTGGTCTTTATAGCCAAGATTAAGGTCTCCTAGGAGAAGGCTTGGTGAAGCGTTTTTAAGGTTATCCGATAGGATATTGGTACGGTCTTCTTCGAAGGAACCTTGAGGGCCTGGAGGTCTGTAGATAAGGTGGATGGCTATGGTTTGAGTATTTGAAATGGTTAGCTTGGCGGTCAGGATTTCGCAGGAGTCTACATTTAGTGGAGAGGCTAGTCTCACTGCTAAGCCAGTTTTGGCAATTATAGCTAGGCCACCACCTCGAGAGGTGGTGTGGTCTATTCTTAAGAGGGTATAGTCTTCCAGAGTAGCTAACATAATCGATGGGCCGGCTGCTGAATGGAGCCAGGATTCCGTGATAGAAAGGAAGTCAATTTTTTCGGTAGAAATTAGGTCAGCTATTTCTGTGGCACGTGCCACCAAAGACCGGCATTTAATAAGGCTCCTCTTACACCGGGCAGTGTAGTCTCAGTAGGTGCTGGCACGGTATTGTGGAGGGGTCTAGGATGACTGGTGGGGTCTCGACAGAGTCGGCTGTTAAGCTGGAGTGGGTGCTGAGTATTAGCGGATTTATGCGAAGAGGTTTTGGTATTAGGCTGGAAGTTATTTGGGTTTCTAGAATGGTTGTTAGAGAAGAGGTGTAAGGATTTGGCTGGGGGTTCATACATTTTAGGAAGTCTGGCGCAAAGTTTAAGATTTCTTTTGGGCGAGATTGCCAGGTCTGGTGATCAGGTCCTTCAGGTTGTTAGAATCATTGGGAAGTGTCACAGATGCCGACAAAGGCAGGGTATGAGGCATGTTGGCATCTATATGGCGAGAAGGTGTAGGATAGTCCTCAGTAGGACTGTATAAATAGCTGGCAGATACATGCTTGATCTGGGGGGGCGCTAGGTGATGGTCGGTGTACCATATGGAATATTTAAAAGGTGCCCACAGGAGTAGGCTGGGCGGGGGTAGCTTTGATCAGGTCCGCGTAGATCAGTAATGCTGGTACAACTATAGCAAGCGTCACAGACTCAGTGTGGGGCTGGCAAAGCTAGCACAGTAGGCATATGAGTAGCAGGCTAGGCAAGGAATAGGCAAGACTGGCAGTGTACTCACAGCAGTCACAGGTAGTGCATAATGTGGGCGTTGCTAGCAGGAACAGTCACGGTATTCGTGAGCTGGTCACAGAGCTGTGATGCTATGCATGGATAGGTAATACTAGCAAGAACGGTCACGGTATTCATAGGCTAAACAAGAGTGAGCTGGTCACAGAGCTGTGATGCTATGCATAGATAGGTAATACTAGCAAGAACGGTCACGGTATTCATAGGCTAAACAAGAGTGAGCTGGTCACAGAGCTATGATGCTATGCATGGATAGGTAATACTAGCAAAAACGGTCACGGTATTCATAGGCTAAACAAGAGTGAGCTGGTCACAGAGCTATGATGCTATGCATGGATAGGTAATACTAGCAAGAACGGTCACGGTATTCATAGGCTAAACAAGAGTAAGCTGGTCACAGAGCTCTGATGCTATGCATGGATAGGTAATACTAGCAAGAACGGTCACGGTATTCATAGGCTAAACAAGAGTAGGCTGGTCACAGAGCTGTGATGCTATGTAGAGATAGGTAATACTAGCTGGAACGGTCACGGTATTCATAGGCTAAACAAGAGTGAGCTGGTCACAGAGCTGTGATGCTATGCATGGATAGGTAATACTAGCAAGAATGGTCACAGTATTCATAGGCTAAACAAGAGTGAGCTGGTCACAGAGCTGTGATGCTACGCATAGATAGGTAATACTAGCAAGAACGGTCACGGTATTCATAGGCTAAACAAGAGTGAGTTGGTCACAGAGCTATGATGCTATGCAAAGATAGGTAATACTAGCAAGAACGGTCACGGTATCCATAGGCTAAACAAGAGTGAGCTGGTCACAGAGCTCTGATGCTACGCATGGATAGGTAATACTAGCAAGAACGGTCACGGTATCCATAGGCTAAACAAGAGTGAGCTGGTCACAGAGCTGTGATGCTATGCATAGATAGGTAATACTAGCAAGAACGGTCACGGTATTCATAGGCTAAACAAGAGTGAGCTGGTCACAGAGCTGTGATGCTATGCAAAGATAGGTAATACTAGCAAGAAAGGTCACGGTATACATAGGCTAAACAAGAGTGAGCTGGTCACAGAGCTATGATGCTATGCAGAGATAGGTAATACTAGCAGGAACGGTCACGGTATTCATAGGCTAAACAAGAGTGAGCTGGTCACAGAGCTCTGATGCTACGCATGGATAGGTAATACTAGCAAGAACGGTCACGGTATTCATAGGCTAAACAAGAGTAAGCTGGTCACAGAGCTGTGATGCTATGCAGAGATAGGTAATACTAGCAAGAACGGTCACGGTATCCATAGGCTAAACAAGAGTGAGCTGGTCACAGAGCTGTGATGCTATGCATGGATAGGTAATACTAGCAAGAACGGTCATGGTATTCACAGGCTAAACAAGAGTAAGCTGGTCACAGAGCTGTGATGCTATGCATGGATAGGTAATACTAGCAAGAACGGTCACGGTATCCATAGGCTAAACAAGAGTGAGCTGGTCACAGAGCTGTGATGCTATGCAAAGATAGGTAATACTAGCAAGAACGGTCACGGTATCCATAGGCTAAACAAGAGTGAGCTGGTCACAGAGCTATGATGCTATGCAAAGATAGGTAATACTAGCAAGAACGGTCACGGTATTCATAGGCTAAACAAGAGTAAGCTGGTCACAGAGCTATGATGCTATGCAAAGATAGGTAATACTAGCAAGAACGGTCACGGTATTCATAGGCTAAACAAGAGTAAGCTGGTCACAGAGCTATGATGCTATGCAAAGATAGGTAATACTAGCAAGAACGGTCACAGTATTCATAGGCTAAACAAGAGTGAGCCGGTCACAGAGCTATGATGCTATGCAGAGATGGGTAATACTAGCAGGAACGGTCAAGGTATTCATAGGCTAAACAAGAGTGAGCTGGTCACAGAGCTATGATGCTATGCATGGATAGGTAATACTAGCAAGAACGGTCACGGTATCCATAGGCTAAACAAGAGTGAGCTGGTCACAGAGCTGTGATGCTATGCATGGATAGGTAATACTAGCAAGAACGGTCACGGTATTCATAGGCTAAACAAGAGTGAGCTGGTCACAGAGCTGTGATGCTATGCATGGATAGGTAATACTAGCAAGAACGGTCACGGTATTCATAGGCTAAACAAGAGTGAGCTGGTCACAGAGCTGTGATGCTATGCATGGATAGGTAATACTAGCAAGAACGGTCACGGTATCCATAGGCTAAACAAGAGTGAGCTGGTCACAGAGCTATGATGCTATGCATGGATAGGTAATACTAGCAAGAACGGTCACGGTATCCATAGGCTAAACAAGAGTGAGCTGGTCACAGAGCTGTGATGCTACGTATGGATAGGTAATACTAGCAAGAACGGTCACGGTATCCATAGGCTAAACAAGAGTGAGCTGGTCACAGAGCTGTGATGTTATGCATGGATAGGTAATACTAGCAAGAACGGTCACGGTATTCATAGGCTAAACAAGAGTGAGCTGGTCACAGAGCTCTGATGCTATGCATGCATAGGTAATACTAGCAAGAACGGTCACGGTATTCATAGGCTAAACAAGAGTGAGCTGGTCACAGAGCTGTGATGCTACGCAAAGATAGGTAATACTAGCAAGAACGGTCACGGTATCCATAGGCTAAACAAGAGTGAGCTGGTCACAGAGCTGTGATGCTACGCATGGATAGGTAATACTAGCAAGAACGGTCACGGTATTCATAGGCTAAACAAGAGTGAGTTGGTCACAGAGCTGTGATGCTATGCAAAGATAGGTAATACTAGCAAGAACGGTCACGGTATTCATAGGCTAAACAAGAGTGAGCTGGTCACAGAGCTATGATGCTATGCAGAGATAGGTAATACTAGCAAGAACGGTCACAGTATTCATAGGCTAAACAAGAGTGAGCCGGTCACAGAGCTATGATGCTATGTAGAGATAGGTAATACTAGCAGGAACGGTCAAGGTATTCATAGGCTAAACAAGAGTGAGCCGGTCACAGAGCTATGATGCTATGCATGGATAGGTAATACTAGCAAGAACGGTCACAGTATCCATAGGCTAAACAAGAGTGAGCTGGTCACAGAGCTCTGATGCTACGCAAAGATAGGTAATACTAGCAAGAACGGTCACGGTATCCATAGGCTAAACAAGAGTGAGCTGGTCACAGAGCTCTGATGCTATGCAAAGATAGGTAATACTAGCAAGAACGGCCACAGTATTCATAGGCTAAACAAGAGTAAGCTGGTCACAGAGCTGTGATGCTATTCATGGATAGGTAATACTAGCAAGAACGGTCACGGTATTCATAGGCTAAACAAGAGTAAGCTGGTCACAGAGCTGTGATGCTATGCAAAGATAGGTAATACTAGCAAGAACGGTCACGGTATTCATAGGCTAAACAAGAGTGAGCTGGTCACAGAGCTCTGATGCTATGCATGCATAGGTAATACTAGCAAGAACGGTCACGGTATTCATAGGCTAAACAAGAGTGAGCTGGTCACAGAGCTGTGATGCTATGCATGGATATGTAATACTAGCAAGAACGGTCACGGTATTCATAGGCTAAATAAGAGTGAGCTGGTCACAGAGCTGTGATGCTACGCATGGATAGGTAATACTAGCAAGAACGGTCACGGTATCCATAGGCTAAACAAGAGTGAGCTGGTCACAGAGCTGTGATGCTACGCATGGATAGGTAATACTAGCAAGAACGGTCACGGTATTCATAGGCTAAACAAGAGTAAGCTGGTCACAGAGCTGTGATGCTACGCATGGATAGGTAATACTAGCAAGAACGGTCACGGTATCCATAGGCTAAACAAGAGTGAGCTGGTCACAGAGCTGTGATGCTATGCAAAGATAGGTAATACTAGCAAGAACGGTCACGGTATTCATAGGCTAAACAAGAGTGAGCTGGTCACAGAGCTGTGATGCTATGCAAAGATAGGTAATACTAGCAAGAACGGTCACGGTACTCATAGGCTAAACAAGAGTGAGCTGGTCACAGAGCTGTGATGCTATGCATGGATAGGTAATACTAGCAAGAACGGTCACGGTATTCATAGGCTAAACAAGAGTGAGCTGGTCACAGAGCTGTGATGCTATGCATGGATAGGTAATACTAGCAAGAACGGTCACGGTATTCATAGGCTAAACAAGAGTGAGCTGGTCACAGAGCTGTGATGCTATGCATGGATAGGTAATACTAGCAAGAACGGTCACGGTATTCATAGGCTAAACAAGAGTAAGCTGGTCACAGAGCTGTGATGCTATGCATGGATAGGTAATACTAGCAAGAATGGTCACGGTATTCATAGGCTAAACAAGAGTAAGCTGGTCACAGAGCTGTGATGCTATGCATGGATAGGTAATACTAGCAAGAACGGTCACGGTATTGATAGGCTAAACAAGAGTAAGCTGGTCACAGAGCTGTGATGCTATGCAAAGATAGGTAATACTAGCAAGAAAGGTCACGGTATCCATAGGCTAAACAAGAGTGAGCTGGTCACAGAGCTATGATGCTATGCAGAGATAGGTAATACTAGCAGGAACGGTCACGGTATTCATAGGCTAAACAAGAGTGAGCTGGTCACAGAGCTCTGATGCTACGCATGGATAGGTAATACTAGCAAGAACGGTCACGGTATTCATAGGCTAAACAAGAGTAAGCTGGTCACAGAGCTGTGATGCTATGCAGAGATAGGTAATACTAGCAAGAACGGTCACGGTATCCATAGGCTAAACAAGAGTGAGCTGGTCACAGAGCTGTGATGCTATGCATGGATAGGTAATACTAGCAAGAACGGTCATGGTATTCACAGGCTAAACAAGAGTAAGCTGGTCACAGAGCTGTGATGCTATGCATGGATAGGTAATACTAGCAAGAACGGTCACGGTATCCATAGGCTAAACAAGAGTGAGCTGGTCACAGAGCTGTGATGCTATGCAAAGATAGGTAATACTAGCAAGAACGGTCACGGTATCCATATGCTAAACAAGAGTGAGCTGGTCACAGAGCTATGATGCTATGCAAAGATAGGTAATACTAGCAAGAACGGTCACGGTATTCATAGGCTAAACAAGAGTAAGCTGGTCACAGAGCTATGATGCTATGCAAAGATAGGTAATACTAGCAAGAACGGTCACGGTATTCATAGGCTAAACAAGAGTAAGCTGGTCACAGAGCTATGATGCTATGCAAAGATAGGTAATACTAGCAAGAACGGTCACAGTATTCATAGGCTAAACAAGAGTGAGCCGGTCACAGAGCTATGATGCTATGCAGAGATGGGTAATACTAGCAGGAACGGTCAAGGTATTCATAGGCTAAACAAGAGTGAGCTGGTCACAGAGCTATGATGCTATGCATGGATAGGTAATACTAGCAAGAACTGTCACGGTATCCATAGGCTAAACAAGAGTGAGCTGGTCACAGAGCTGTGATGCTATGCATGGATAGGTAATACTAGCAAGAACGGTCACGGTATTCATAGGCTAAACAAGAGTGAGCTGGTCACAGAGCTGTGATGCTATGCATGGATAGGTAATACTAGCAAGAACGGTCACGGTATTCATAGGCTAAACAAGAGTGAGCTGGTCACAGAGCTGTGATGCTATGCATGGATAGGTAATACTAGCAAGAACGGTCACGGTATCCATAGGCTAAACAAGAGTGAGCTGGTCACAGAGCTATGATGCTATGCATGGATAGGTAATACTAGCAAGAACGGTCACGGTATCCATAGGCTAAACAAGAGTGAGCTGGTCACAGAGCTGTGATGCTACGTATGGATAGGTAATACTAGCAAGAACGGTCACGGTATCCATAGGCTAAACAAGAGTGAGCTGGTCACAGAGCTGTGATGTTATGCATGGATAGGTAATACTAGCAAGAACGGTCACGGTATTCATAGGCTAAACAAGAGTGAGCTGGTCACAGAGCTCTGATGCTATGCATGCATAGGTAATACTAGCAAGAACGATCACGGTATTCATAGGCTAAACAAGAGTGAGCTGGTCACAGAGCTGTGATGCTACGCAAAGATAGGTAATACTAGCAAGAACGGTCACGGTATCCATAGGCTAAACAAGAGTGAGCCGGTCACAGAGCTATGATGCTATGCATGGATAGGTAATACTAGCAAGAACGGTCACGGTATTCATAGGCTAAACAAGAGTGAGCTGGTCACAGAGCTGTGATGCTATGCATAGATAGGTAATACTAGCAAGAACGGTCACGGTATTCATAGGCTAAACAAGAGTGAGCTGGTCACAGAGCTATGATGCTATGCATGGATAGGTAATACTAGCAAGAACGGTCACGGTATTCATAGGCTAAACAAGAGTGAGCTGGTCACAGAGCTATGATGCTATGCATGGATAGGTAATACTAGCAAGAACGGTCACGGTATTCATAGGCTAAACAAGAGTAAGCTGGTCACAGAGCTCTGATGCTATGCATGGATAGGTAATACTAGCAAGAACGGTCACGGTATTCATAGGCTAAACAAGAGTAGGCTGGTCACAGAGCTGTGATGCTATGTAGAGATAGGTAATACTAGCTGGAACGGTCACGGTATTCATAGGCTAAACAAGAGTGAGCTGGTCACAGAGCTGTGATGCTATGCATGGATAGGTAATACTAGCAAGAATGGTCACAGTATTCATAGGCTAAACAAGAGTGAGCTGGTCACAGAGCTGTGATGCTATGCATGGATAGGTAATACTAGCAAGAATGGTCACAGTATTCATAGGCTAAACAAGAGTGAGCTGGTCACAGAGCTGTGATGCTACGCATAGATAGGTAATACTAGCAAGAACGGTCACGGTATTCATAGGCTAAACAAGAGTGAGTTGGTCACAGAGCTATGATGCTATGCAAAGATAGGTAATACTAGCAAGAACGGTCACGGTATCCATAGGCTAAACAAGAGTGAGCTGGTCACAGAGCTCTGATGCTACGCATGGATAGGTAATACTAGCAAGAACGGTCACGGTATCCATAGGCTAAACAAGAGTGAGCTGGTCACAGAGCTGTGATGCTATGCATAGATAGGTAATACTAGCAAGAACGGTCACGGTATTCATAGGCTAAACAAGAGTGAGCTGGTCACAGAGCTATGATGCTATGCATGGATAGGTAATACTAGCAAGAACGGTCACGGTATTCATAGGCTAAACAAGAGTGAGCTGGTCACAGAGCTATGATGCTATGCATGGATAGGTAATACTAGCAAGAACGGTCACGGTATTCATAGGCTAAACAAGAGTAAGCTGGTCACAGAGCTCTGATGCTATGCATGGATAGGTAATACTAGCAAGAACGGTCACGGTATTCATAGGCTAAACAAGAGTAGGCTGGTCACAGAGCTGTGATGCTATGTAGAGATAGGTAATACTAGCTGGAACGGTCACGGTATTCATAGGCTAAACAAGAGTGAGTTGGTCACAGAGCTATGATGCTATGCAAAGATAGGTAATACTAGCAAGAACGGTCACAGTATTCATAGGCTAAACAAGAGTGAGCCGGTCACAGAGCTATGATGCTATGTAGAGATAGGTAATACTAGCAAGAACGGTCACGGTATCCATAGGCTAAACAAGAGTGAGCTGGTCACAGAGCTCTGATGCTACGCATGGATAGGTAATACTAGCAAGAACGGTCACGGTATTCATAGGCTAAACAAGAGTAGGCTGGTCACAGAGCTATGATGCTATGTAGAGATAGGTAATACTAGCAAGAATGGTCACGGTATCGATAGGCTAAACAAGAGTGAGCTGGTCACAGAGCTATGATGCTATGCAAAGATAGGTAATACTAGCAAGAACGGTCACGGTATTCATAGGCTAAACAAGAGTAAGCTGGTCACAGAGCTGTGATGCTACGCATGGATAGGTAATACTAGCAAGAACGGTCACGGTATCCATAGGCTAAACAAGAGTGAGCTGGTCACAGAGCTGTGATGCTATGCAAAGATAGGTAATACTAGCAAGAACGGTCACGGTATTCATAGGCTAAACAAGAGTGAGCTGGTCACAGAGCTGTGATGCTATGCAAAGATAGGTAATACTAGCAAGAACGGTCACGGTACTCATAGGCTAAACAAGAGTGAGCTGGTCACAGAGCTGTGATGCTATGCATGGATAGGTAATACTAGCAAGAACGGTCACGGTATTCATAGGCTAAACAAGAGTGAGCTGGTCACAGAGCTGTGATGCTATGCATGGATAGGTAATACTAGCAAGAACGGTCACGGTATTCATAGGCTAAACAAGAGTGAGCTGGTCACAGAGCTGTGATGCTATGCATGGATAGGTAATACTAGCAAGAACGGTCACGGTATTCATAGGCTAAACAAGTGTGAGCTGGTCACAGAGCTATGATGCTATGCAAAGATAGGTAATACTAGCAAGAACGGCCACAGTATTCATAGGCTAAACAAGAGTGAGCTGGTCACAGAGCTATGATGCTATGCAAAGATAGGTAATACTAGCAAGAACGGTCACGGTATTCATAGGCTAAACAAGAGTGAGCTGGTCACAGAGCTATGATGCTATGCAAAGATAGGTAATACTAGCAAGAACGGTCACGGTATCCATAGGCTAAATAAGAGTGAGCTGGTCACAGAGCTATGATGCTATGCAGAGATAGGTAATACTAGCAGGAACGGTCACGGTATTCATAGGCTAAACAAGAGTGAGCTGGTCACAGAGCTATGATGCTATGCATGGATAGGTAATACTAGCAAGAACGGTCACGGTATTCATAGGCTAAATAAGAGTGAGCTGGTCACAGAGCTATGATGCTATGCAGAGATAGGTAATACTAGCTGGAACGGTCACAGTATTCATAGGCTAAACAAGAGTGAGCTGGTCACAGAGCTCTGATGCTATGCATGGATAGGTAATACTAGCAAGAACGGTCACGGTATTCATAGGCTAAACAAGAGTGAGCTGGTCACAGAGCTGTGATGCTATTCATGGATAGGTAATACTAGCAAGAACGGCCACAGTATTCATAGGCTAAACAAGAGTGAGCTGGTCACAGAGCTGTGATGCTATGCATGGATAGGTAATAATAGCAAGAACGGTCACGGTATTCATAGGCTAAACAAGAGTGAGCTGGTCACAGAGCTATGATGCTATGCATGGATAGGTAATACTAGCAAGAACGGTCACGGTATTCATAGGCTAAATAAGAGTGAGCTGGTCACAGAGCTATGATGCTATGCAGAGATAGGTAATACTAGCAAGAACGGTCACAGTATTCATAGGCTAAATAAGAGTGAGCTGGTCACAGAGCTATGATGCTATGCAGAGATAGGTAATACTAGCTGGAACGGTCACAGTATTCATAGGCTAAACAAGAGTGAGCTGGTCACAGAGCTCTGATGCTATGCATGGATAGGTAATACTAGCAAGAACGGTCACGGTATTCATAGGCTAAACAAGAGTGAGCTGGTCACAGAGCTGTGATGCTATTCATGGATAGGTAATACTAGCAAGAACGGCCACGGTATTCATAGGCTAAACAAGAGTGAGCTGGTCACAGAGCTGTGATGCTATGCATGGATAGGTAATAATAGCAAGAACGGTCACGGTATTCATAGGCTAAACAAGAGTGAGCTGGTCACAGAGCTATGATGCTATGCATGGATAGGTAATACTAGCAAGAACGGTCACGGTATTCATAGGCTAAACAAGAGTGAGCTGGTCACAGAGCTGTGATGCTACGTATGGATAGGTAATACTAGCAAGAACGGTCACGGTATCCATAGGCTAAACAAGAGTGAGCTGGTCACAGAGCTGTGATGTTATGCATGGATAGGTAATACTAGCAAGAACGGTCACGGTATTCATAGGCTAAACAAGAGTGAGCTGGTCACAGAGCTCTGATGCTATGCATGCATAGGTAATACTAGCAAGAACGGTCACGGTATTCATAGGCTAAACAAGAGTGAGCTGGTCACAGAGCTGTGATGCTACGCAAAGATAGGTAATACTAGCAAGAACGGTCACGGTATCCATAGGCTAAACAAGAGTGAGCTGGTCACAGAGCTGTGATGCTACGCATGGATAGGTAATACTAGCAAGAACGGTCACGGTATTCATAGGCTAAACAAGAGTGAGTTGGTCACAGAGCTGTGATGCTATGCAAAGATAGGTAATACTAGCAAGAACGGTCACGGTATTCATAGGCTAAACAAGAGTGAGCTGGTCACAGAGCTATGATGCTATGCAGAGATAGGTAATACTAGCAAGAACGGTCACAGTATTCATAGGCTAAACAAGAGTGAGCCGGTCACAGAGCTATGATGCTATGTAGAGATAGGTAATACTAGCAGGAACGGTCAAGGTATTCATAGGCTAAACAAGAGTGAGCCGGTCACAGAGCTATGATGCTATGCATGGATAGGTAATACTAGCAAGAACGGTCACAGTATCCATAGGCTAAACAAGAGTGAGCTGGTCACAGAGCTCTGATGCTACGCAAAGATAGGTAATACTAGCAAGAACGGTCACGGTATCCATAGGCTAAACAAGAGTGAGCTGGTCACAGAGCTCTGATGCTATGCAAAGATAGGTAATACTAGCAAGAACGGCCACAGTATTCATAGGCTAAACAAGAGTAAGCTGGTCACAGAGCTGTGATGCTATTCATGGATAGGTAATACTAGCAAGAACGGTCACGGTATTCATAGGCTAAACAAGAGTAAGCTGGTCACAGAGCTGTGATGCTATGCAAAGATAGGTAATACTAGCAAGAACGGTCACGGTATTCATAGGCTAAACAAGAGTGAGCTGGTCACAGAGCTCTGATGCTATGCATGCATAGGTAATACTAGCAAGAACGGTCACGGTATTCATAGGCTAAACAAGAGTGAGCTGGTCACAGAGCTGTGATGCTATGCATGGATATGTAATACTAGCAAGAACGGTCACGGTATTCATAGGCTAAATAAGAGTGAGCTGGTCACAGAGCTGTGATGCTACGCATGGATAGGTAATACTAGCAAGAACGGTCACGGTATCCATAGGCTAAACAAGAGTGAGCTGGTCACAGAGCTGTGATGCTACGCATGGATAGGTAATACTAGCAAGAACGGTCACGGTATTCATAGGCTAAACAAGAGTAAGCTGGTCACAGAGCTGTGATGCTACGCATGGATAGGTAATACTAGCAAGAACGGTCACGGTATCCATAGGCTAAACAAGAGTGAGCTGGTCACAGAGCTGTGATGCTATGCAAAGATAGGTAATACTAGCAAGAACGGTCACGGTATTCATAGGCTAAACAAGAGTGAGCTGGTCACAGAGCTGTGATGCTATGCAAAGATAGGTAATACTAGCAAGAACGGTCACGGTACTCATAGGCTAAACAAGAGTGAGCTGGTCACAGAGCTGTGATGCTATGCATGGATAGGTAATACTAGCAAGAACGGTCACGGTATTCATAGGCTAAACAAGAGTGAGCTGGTCACAGAGCTGTGATGCTATGCATGGATAGGTAATACTAGCAAGAACGGTCACGGTATTCATAGGCTAAACAAGAGTGAGCTGGTCACAGAGCTGTGATGCTATGCATGGATAGGTAATACTAGCAAGAACGGTCACGGTATTCATAGGCTAAACAAGAGTAAGCTGGTCACAGAGCTGTGATGCTATGCATGGATAGGTAATACTAGCAAGAACGGTCACGGTATTCATAGGCTAAACAAGAGTAAGCTGGTCACAGAGCTGTGATGCTATGCATGGATAGGTAATACTAGCAAGAATGGTCACGGTATTCATAGGCTAAACAAGAGTAAGCTGGTCACAGAGCTGTGATGCTATGCATGGATAGGTAATACTAGCAAGAACGGTCACGGTATTGATAGGCTAAACAAGAGTAAGCTGGTCACAGAGCTGTGATGCTATGCAAAGATAGGTAATACTAGCAAGAAAGGTCACAGTATCCATAGGCTAAACAAGAGTGAGCTGGTCACAGAGCTATGATGCTATGCAGAGATAGGTAATACTAGCAGGAACGGTCACGGTATTCATAGGCTAAACAAGAGTGAGCTGGTCACAGAGCTCTGATGCTACGCATGGATAGGTAATACTAGCAAGAACGGTCACGGTATTCATAGGCTAAACAAGAGTAAGCTGGTCACAGAGCTGTGATGCTATGCAGAGATAGGTAATACTAGCAAGAACGGTCACGGTATCCATAGGCTAAACAAGAGTGAGCTGGTCACAGAGCTGTGATGCTATGCATGGATAGGTAATACTAGCAAGAACGGTCATGGTATTCACAGGCTAAACAAGAGTAAGCTGGTCACAGAGCTGTGATGCTATGCATGGATAGGTAATACTAGCAAGAACGGTCACGGTATCCACAGGCTAAACAAGAGTGAGCTGGTCACAGAGCTGTGATGCTATGCATGGATAGGTAATACTAGCAAGAACGGTCACGGTATCCATAGGCTAAACAAGAGTGAGCTGGTCACAGAGCTGTGATGCTATGCAAAGATAGGTAATACTAGCAAGAACGGTCACGGTATCCATAGGCTAAACAAGAGTGAGCTGGTCACAGAGCTATGATGCTATGCAAAGATAGGTAATACTAGCAAGAACGGTCACGGTATTCATAGGCTAAACAAGAGTAAGCTGGTCACAGAGCTATGATGCTATGCAAAGATAGGTAATACTAGCAAGAACGGTCACGGTATTCATAGGCTAAACAAGAGTAAGCTGGTCACAGAGCTATGATGCTATGCAAAGATAGGTAATACTAGCAAGAACGGTCACAGTATTCATAGGCTAAACAAGAGTGAGCCGGTCACAGAGCTATGATGCTATGCAGAGATGGGTAATACTAGCAGGAACGGTCAAGGTATTCATAGGCTAAACAAGAGTGAGCTGGTCACAGAGCTATGATGCTATGCATGGATAGGTAATACTAGCAAGAACTGTCACGGTATCCATAGGCTAAACAAGAGTGAGCTGGTCACAGAGCTGTGATGCTATGCATGGATAGGTAATACTAGCAAGAACGGTCACGGTATTCATAGGCTAAACAAGAGTGAGCTGGTCACAGAGCTGTGATGCTATGCATGGATAGGTAATACTAGCAAGAACGGTCACGGTATTCATAGGCTAAACAAGAGTGAGCTGGTCACAGAGCTGTGATGCTATGCATGGATAGGTAATACTAGCAAGAACGGTCACGGTATCCATAGGCTAAACAAGAGTGAGCTGGTCACAGAGCTATGATGCTATGCATGGATAGGTAATACTAGCAAGAACGGTCACGGTATCCATAGGCTAAACAAGAGTGAGCTGGTCACAGAGCTGTGATGCTACGTATGGATAGGTAATACTAGCAAGAACGGTCACGGTATCCATAGGCTAAACAAGAGTGAGCTGGTCACAGAGCTGTGATGTTATGCATGGATAGGTAATACTAGCAAGAACGGTCACGGTATTCATAGGCTAAACAAGAGTGAGCTGGTCACAGAGCTCTGATGCTATGCATGCATAGGTAATACTAGCAAGAACGGTCACGGTATTCATAGGCTAAACAAGAGTGAGCTGGTCACAGAGCTGTGATGCTACGCAAAGATAGGTAATACTAGCAAGAACGGTCACGGTATCCATAGGCTAAACAAGAGTGAGCCGGTCACAGAGCTATGATGCTATGCATGGATAGGTAATACTAGCAAGAACGGTCACGGTATTCATAGGCTAAACAAGAGTGAGCTGGTCACAGAGCTGTGATGCTATGCATAGATAGGTAATACTAGCAAGAACGGTCACGGTATTCATAGGCTAAACAAGAGTGAGCTGGTCACAGAGCTATGATGCTATGCATGGATAGGTAATACTAGCAAGAACGGTCACGGTATTCATAGGCTAAACAAGAGTGAGCTGGTCACAGAGCTATGATGCTATGCATGGATAGGTAATACTAGCAAGAACGGTCACGGTATTCATAGGCTAAACAAGAGTAAGCTGGTCACAGAGCTCTGATGCTATGCATGGATAGGTAATACTAGCAAGAACGGTCACGGTATTCATAGGCTAAACAAGAGTAGGCTGGTCACAGAGCTGTGATGCTATGTAGAGATAGGTAATACTAGCTGGAACGGTCACGGTATTCATAGGCTAAACAAGAGTGAGCTGGTCACAGAGCTGTGATGCTATGCATGGATAGGTAATACTAGCAAGAATGGTCACAGTATTCATAGGCTAAACAAGAGTGAGCTGGTCACAGAGCTGTGATGCTACGCATAGATAGGTAATACTAGCAAGAACGGTCACAGTATTCATAGGCTAAACAAGAGTGAGTTGGTCACAGAGCTATGATGCTATGCAAAGATAGGTAATACTAGCAAGAACGGTCACGGTATCCATAGGCTAAACAAGAGTGAGCTGGTCACAGAGCTCTGATGCTACGCATGGATAGGTAATACTAGCAAGAACGGTCACGGTATCCATAGGCTAAACAAGAGTGAGCTGGTCACAGAGCTGTGATGCTATGCATAGATAGGTAATACTAGCAAGAACGGTCACGGTATTCATAGGCTAAACAAGAGTGAGCTGGTCACAGAGCTATGATGCTATGCATGGATAGGTAATACTAGCAAGAACGGTCACGGTATTCATAGGCTAAACAAGAGTGAGCTGGTCACAGAGCTATGATGCTATGCATGGATAGGTAATACTAGCAAGAACGGTCACGGTATTCATAGGCTAAACAAGAGTAAGCTGGTCACAGAGCTCTGATGCTATGCATGGATAGGTAATACTAGCAAGAACGGTCACGGTATTCATAGGCTAAACAAGAGTAGGCTGGTCACAGAGCTGTGATGCTATGTAGAGATAGGTAATACTAGCTGGAACGGTCACGGTATTCATAGGCTAAACAAGAGTGAGTTGGTCACAGAGCTATGATGCTATGCAAAGATAGGTAATACTAGCAAGAACGGTCACAGTATTCATAGGCTAAACAAGAGTGAGCCGGTCACAGAGCTATGATGCTATGTAGAGATAGGTAATACTAGCAAGAACGGTCACGGTATCCATAGGCTAAACAAGAGTGAGCTGGTCACAGAGCTCTGATGCTACGCATGGATAGGTAATACTAGCAAGAACGGTCACGGTATTCATAGGCTAAACAAGAGTAGGCTGGTCACAGAGCTATGATGCTATGTAGAGATAGGTAATACTAGCAAGAATGGTCACGGTATCGATAGGCTAAACAAGAGTGAGCTGGTCACAGAGCTATGATGCTATGCAAAGATAGGTAATACTAGCAAGAACGGTCACGGTATTCATAGGCTAAACAAGAGTAAGCTGGTCACAGAGCTGTGATGCTACGCATGGATAGGTAATACTAGCAAGAACGGTCACGGTATCCATAGGCTAAACAAGAGTGAGCTGGTCACAGAGCTGTGATGCTATGCAAAGATAGGTAATACTAGCAAGAACGGTCACGGTATTCATAGGCTAAACAAGAGTGAGCTGGTCACAGAGCTGTGATGCTATGCAAAGATAGGTAATACTAGCAAGAACGGTCACGGTACTCATAGGCTAAACAAGAGTGAGCTGGTCACAGAGCTGTGATGCTATGCATGGATAGGTAATACTAGCAAGAACGGTCACGGTATTCATAGGCTAAACAAGAGTGAGCTGGTCACAGAGCTGTGATGCTATGCATGGATAGGTAATACTAGCAAGAACGGTCACGGTATTCATAGGCTAAACAAGAGTGAGCTGGTCACAGAGCTGTGATGCTATGCATGGATAGGTAATACTAGCAAGAACGGTCACGGTATTCATAGGCTAAACAAGTGTGAGCTGGTCACAGAGCTATGATGCTATGCAAAGATAGGTAATACTAGCAAGAACGGCCACAGTATTCATAGGCTAAACAAGAGTGAGCTGGTCACAGAGCTATGATGCTATGCAAAGATAGGTAATACTAGCAAGAACGGTCACGGTATTCATAGGCTAAACAAGAGTGAGCTGGTCACAGAGCTATGATGCTATGCAAAGATAGGTAATACTAGCAAGAACGGTCACGGTATCCATAGGCTAAATAAGAGTGAGCTGGTCACAGAGCTATGATGCTATGCAGAGATAGGTAATACTAGCAGGAACGGTCACGGTATTCATAGGCTAAACAAGAGTGAGCTGATCACAGAGCTCTGATGCTATGCATGGATAGGTAATACTAGCAAGAACGGTCACGGTATTCATAGGCTAAACAAGAGTGAGCTGGTCACAGAGCTGTGATGCTATTCATGGATAGGTAATACTAGCAAGAACGGCCACAGTATTCATAGGCTAAACAAGAGTGAGCTGGTCACAGAGCTGTGATGCTATGCATGGATAGGTAATAATAGCAAGAACGGTCACGGTATTCATAGGCTAAACAAGAGTGAGCTGGTCACAGAGCTATGATGCTATGCATGGATAGGTAATACTAGCAAGAACTGTCACGGTATTCATAGGCTAAATAAGAGTGAGCTGGTCACAGAGCTATGATGCTATGCAGAGATAGGTAATACTAGCAAGAACGGTCACAGTATTCATAGGCTAAATAAGAGTGAGCTGGTCACAGAGCTATGATGCTATGCAGAGATAGGTAATACTAGCTGGAACGGTCACAGTATTCATAGGCTAAACAAGAGTGAGCTGGTCACAGAGCTCTGATGCTATGCATGGATAGGTAATACTAGCAAGAACGGTCACGGTATTCATAGGCTAAACAAGAGTGAGCTGGTCACAGAGCTGTGATGCTATTCATGGATAGGTAATACTAGCAAGAACGGCCACGGTATTCATAGGCTAAACAAGAGTGAGCTGGTCACAGAGCTGTGATGCTATGCATGGATAGGTAATAATAGCAAGAACGGTCACGGTATTCATAGGCTAAACAAGAGTGAGCTGGTCACAGAGCTATGATGCTATGCATGGATAGGTAATACTAGCAAGAACGGTCACGGTATTCATAGGCTAAACAAGAGTAAGCTGGTCACAGAGCTGTGATGCTATGCATGGATAGGTAATACTAGCAAGAACGGTCACGGTATTCATAGGCTAAACAAGAGTGAGCTGGTCACAGAGCTATGATGCTATGCAAAGATAGGTAATACTAGCAAGAACGGCCACAGTATTCATAGGCTAAACAAGAGTAAGCTGGTCACAGAGCTGTGATGCTATGCATGGATAGGTAATACTAGCAAGAACGGTCACATTATCCATAGGCTAAACAAGAGTAAGCTGGTCACAGAGCTGTGATGTTATGCATAGATAGGTAATACTAGCAAGAACGGTCACGATATTCATAGGCTAAACAAGAGTGAGCTGGTCACAGAGCTATGATGCTATGTAGAGATAGGTAATACTAGCAAGAACGGTCACAGTATTCATAGGCTAAACAAGAGTAAGCTGGTCACAGAGCTATGATGCTATGTAGAGATAGGTAATACTAGCAAGAACGGTCACAGTATTCATAGGCTAAACAAGAGTAAGCTGGTCACAGAGCTGTGATGCTATTCATGGATAGGTAATACTAGCAAGAACGGCCACAGTATTCATAGGCTAAACAAGAGTAAGCTGGTCACAGAGCTGTGATGCTATGCATGGATAGGTAATACTAGCAAGAACGGCCACAGTATTCATAGGCTAAACAAGAGTAAGCTGGTCACAGAGCTGTGATGCTATTCATGGATAGGTAATACTAGCAAGAACGGCCACGGTATTCATAGGCTAAACAAGAGTAAGCTGGTCACAGAGCTGTGATGCTATGCATGGATAGGTAATACTAGCAAGAACGGTCACGGTATCGATAGGCTAAACAAGAGTGAGCTGGTCACAGAGCTATGATGCTATGCAAAGATAGGTAATACTAGCAAGAACGGTCACGGTATTCATAGGCTAAACAAGAGTAAGCTGGTCACAGAGCTGTGATGCTACGCATGGATAGGTAATACTAGCAAGAACGGTCACGGTATCCATAGGCTAAACAAGAGTGAGCTGGTCACAGAGCTGTGATGCTATGCAAAGATAGGTAATACTAGCAAGAACGGTCACGGTATTCATAGGCTAAACAAGAGTGAGCTGGTCACAGAGCTGTGATGCTATGCAAAGATAGGTAATACTAGCAAGAACGGTCACGGTACTCATAGGCTAAACAAGAGTGAGCTGGTCACAGAGCTGTGATGCTATGCATGGATAGGTAATACTAGCAAGAACGGTCACGGTATTCATAGGCTAAACAAGAGTGAGCTGGTCACAGAGCTGTGATGCTATGCATGGATAGGTAATACTAGCAAGAACGGTCACGGTATTCATAGGCTAAACAAGAGTGAGCTGGTCACAGAGCTGTGATGCTATGCATGGATAGGTAATACTAGCAAGAACGGTCACGGTATTCATAGGCTAAACAAGAGTAAGCTGGTCACAGAGCTGTGATGCTATGCATGGATAGGTAATACTAGCAAGAACGGTCACGGTATTCATAGGCTAAACAAGAGTAAGCTGGTCACAGAGCTGTGATGCTATGCATGGATAGGTAATACTAGCAAGAACGGTCACGGTATTCATAGGCTAAACAAGAGTAAGCTGGTCACAGAGCTGTGATGCTATGCATGGATAGGTAATACTAGCAAGAACGGTCACGGTATTGATAGGCTAAACAAGAGTAAGCTGGTCACAGAGCTGTGATGCTATGCAAAGATAGGTAATACTAGCAAGAAAGGTCACGGTATCCATAGGCTAAACAAGAGTGAGCTGGTCACAGAGCTATGATGCTATGCAGAGATAGGTAATACTAGCAGGAACGGTCACGGTATTCATAGGCTAAACAAGAGTGAGCTGGTCACAGAGCTCTGATGCTACGCATGGATAGGTAATACTAGCAAGAACGGTCACAGTATTCATAGGCTAAACAAGAGTAAGCTGGTCACAGAGCTGTGATGCTATGCAGAGATAGGTAATACTAGCAAGAACGGTCACGGTATCCATAGGCTAAACAAGAGTGAGCTGGTCACAGAGCTGTGATGCTATGCATGGATAGGTAATACTAGCAAGAACGGTCACGGTATTCACAGGCTAAACAAGAGTAAGCTGGTCACAGAGCTGTGATGCTATGCATGGATAGGTAATACTAGCAAGAACGGTCACGGTATCCATAGGCTAAACAAGAGTGAGCTGGTCACAGAGCTATGATGCTATGCAAAGATAGGTAATACTAGCAAGAACGGTCACGGTATTCATAGGCTAAACAAGAGTAAGCTGGTCACAGAGCTATGATGCTATGCAAAGATAGGTAATACTAGCAAGAACGGTCACGGTATTCATAGGCTAAACAAGAGTAAGCTGGTCACAGAGCTATGATGCTATGCAAAGATAGGTAATACTAGCAAGAACGGTCACAGTATTCATAGGCTAAACAAGAGTGAGCCGGTCACAGAGCTATGATGCTATGCAGAGATGGGTAATACTAGCAGGAACGGTCAAGGTATTCATAGGCTAAACAAGAGTGAGCTGGTCACAGAGCTATGATGCTATGCATGGATAGGTAATACTAGCAAGAACGGTCACGGTATCCATAGGCTAAACAAGAGTGAGCTGGTCACAGAGCTGTGATGCTATGCATGGATAGGTAATACTAGCAAGAACGGTCACGGTATTCATAGGCTAAACAAGAGTGAGCTGGTCACAGAGCTGTGATGCTATGCATGGATAGGTAATACTAGCAAGAACGGTCACGGTATTCATAGGCTAAACAAGAGTGAGCTGGTCACAGAGCTGTGATGCTATGCATAGATAGGTAATACTAGCAAGAACGGTCACGGTATCCATAGGCTAAACAAGAGTGAGCTGGTCACAGAGCTATGATGCTATGCATGGATAGGTAATACTAGCAAGAACGGTCACAGTATCCATAGGCTAAACAAGAGTGAGCTGGTCACAGAGCTGTGATGCTACGTATGGATAGGTAATACTAGCAAGAACGGTCACGGTATCCATAGGCTAAACAAGAGTGAGCTGGTCACAGAGCTGTGATGTTATGCATGGATAGGTAATACTAGCAAGAACGGTCACGGTATTCATAGGCTAAACAAGAGTGAGCTGGTCACAGAGCTCTGATGCTATGCATGCATAGGTAATACTAGCAAGAACGGTCACGGTATTCATAGGCTAAACAAGAGTGAGCTGGTCACAGAGCTGTGATGCTACGCAAAGATAGGTAATACTAGCAAGAACGGTCACGGTATCCATAGGCTAAACAAGAGTGAGATGGTCACAGAGCTGTGATGCTACGCATGGATAGGTAATACTAGCAAGAACGGTCACGGTATTCATAGGCTAAACAAGAGTGAGTTGGTCACAGAGCTGTGATGCTATGCAAAGATAGGTAATACTAGCAAGAACGGTCACGGTATTCATAGGCTAAACAAGAGTGAGCTGGTCACAGAGCTATGATGCTATGCAGAGATAGGTAATACTAGCAAGAACGGTCACAGTATTCATAGGCTAAACAAGAGTGAGCCGGTCACAGAGCTATGATGCTATGTAGAGATAGGTAATACTAGCAGGAACGGTCAAGGTATTCATAGGCTAAACAAGAGTGAGCCGGTCACAGAGCTATGATGCTATGCATGGATAGGTAATACTAGCAAGAACGGTCACAGTATCCATAGGCTAAACAAGAGTGAGCTGGTCACAGAGCTCTGATGCTACGCAAAGATAGGTAATACTAGCAAGAACGGTCACGGTATCCATAGGCTAAACAAGAGTGAGCTGGTCACAGAGCTCTGATGCTATGCAAAGATAGGTAATACTAGCAAGAACGGCCACAGTATTCATAGGCTAAACAAGAGTAAGCTGGTCACAGAGCTGTGATGCTATTCATGGATAGGTAATACTAGCAAGAACGGTCACGGTATTCATAGGCTAAACAAGAGTAAGCTGGTCACAGAGCTGTGATGCTATGCAAAGATAGGTAATACTAGCAAGAACGGTCACGGTATTCATAGGCTAAACAAGAGTGAGCTGGTCACAGAGCTGTGATGCTATGCATGGATATGTAATACTAGCAAGAACGGTCACGGTATTCATAGGCTAAATAAGAGTGAGCTGGTCACAGAGCTGTGATGCTACGCATGGATAGGTAATACTAGCAAGAACGGTCACGGTATCCCTAGGCTAAACAAGAGTGAGCTGGTCACAGAGCTGTGATGCTACGCATGGATAGGTAATACTAGCAAGAACGGTCACGGTATCCATAGGCTAAACAAGAGTGAGCTGGTCACAGAGCTGTGATGCTACGCATGGATAGGTAATACTAGCAAGAACGGTCACGGTATTCATAGGCTAAACAAGAGTAAGCTGGTCACAGAGCTGTGATGCTACGCATGGATAGGTAATACTAGCAAGAACGGTCACGGTATTCATAGGCTAAACAAGAGTAAGCTGGTCACAGAGCTGTGATGCTATGCATGGATAGGTAATACTAGCAAGAACGGTCACGGTATTGATAGGCTAAACAAGAGTAAGCTGGTCACAGAGCTGTGATGCTATGCAAAGATAGGTAATACTAGCAAGAAAGGTCACGGTATCCATAGGCTAAACAAGAGTGAGCTGGTCACAGAGCTATGATGCTATGCAGAGATAGGTAATACTAGCAGGAACGGTCACGGTATTCATAGGCTAAACAAGAGTGAGCTGGTCACAGAGCTCTGATGCTACGCATGGATAGGTAATACTAGCAAGAACGGTCACAGTATTCATAGGCTAAACAAGAGTAAGCTGGTCACAGAGCTGTGATGCTATGCAGAGATAGGTAATACTAGCAAGAACGGTCACGGTATCCATAGGCTAAACAAGAGTGAGCTGGTCACAGAGCTGTGATGCTATGCATGGATAGGTAATACTAGCAAGAACGGTCATGGTATTCACAGGCTAAACAAGAGTAAGCTGGTCACAGAGCTGTGATGCTATGCATGGATAGGTAATACTAGCAAGAACGGTCACGGTATCCATAGGCTAAACAAGAGTGAGCTGGTCACAGAGCTGTGATGCTATGCAAAGATAGGTAATACTAGCAAGAACGGTCACGGTATCCATAGGCTAAACAAGAGTGAGCTGGTCACAGAGCTATGATGCTATGCAAAGATAGGTAATACTAGCAAGAACGGTCACGGTATTCATAGGCTAAACAAGAGTAAGCTGGTCACAGAGCTATGATGCTATGCAAAGATAGGTAATACTAGCAAGAACGGTCACGGTATTCATAGGCTAAACAAGAGTAAGCTGGTCACAGAGCTATGATGCTATGCAAAGATAGGTAATACTAGCAAGAACGGTCACAGTATTCATAGGCTAAACAAGAGTGAGCCGGTCACAGAGCTATGATGCTATGCAGAGATGGGTAATACTAGCAGGAACGGTCAAGGTATTCATAGGCTAAACAAGAGTGAGCCGGTCACAGAGCTATGATGCTATGCATGGATAGGTAATACTAGCAAGAACGGTCACGGTATCCATAGGCTAAACAAGAGTGAGCTGGTCACAGAGCTGTGATGCTATGCATGGATAGGTAATACTAGCAAGAACGGTCACGGTATTCATAGGCTAAACAAGAGTGAGCTGGTCACAGAGCTGTGATGCTATGCATGGATAGGTAATACTAGCAAGAACGGTCACGGTATTCATAGGCTAAACAAGAGTGAGCTGGTCACAGAGCTGTGATGCTATGCATGGATAGGTAATACTAGCAAGAACGGTCACGGTATCCATAGGCTAAACAAGAGTGAGCTGGTCACAGAGCTATGATGCTATGCATGGATAGGTAATACTAGCAAGAACGGTCACAGTATCCATAGGCTAAACAAGAGTGAGCTGGTCACAGAGCTGTGATGCTACGTATGGATAGGTAATACTAGCAAGAACGGTCACGGTATCCATAGGCTAAACAAGAGTGAGCTGGTCACAGAGCTGTGATGTTATGCATGGATAGGTAATACTAGCAAGAACGGTCACGGTATTCATAGGCTAAACAAGAGTGAGCTGGTCACAGAGCTCTGATGCTATGCATGCATAGGTAATACTAGCAAGAACGGTCACGGTATTCATAGGCTAAACAAGAGTGAGCTGGTCACAGAGCTGTGATGCTACGCAAAGATAGGTAATACTAGCAAGAACGGTCACAGTATCCATAGGCTAAACAAGAGTGAGCTGGTCACAGAGCTGTGATGCTACGCATGGATAGGTAATACTAGCAAGAACGGTCACGGTATTCATAGGCTAAACAAGAGTGAGTTGGTCACAGAGCTGTGATGCTATGCAAAGATAGGTAATACTAGCAAGAACGGTCACGGTATTCATAGGCTAAACAAGAGTGAGCTGGTCACAGAGCTATGATGCTATGCAGAGATAGGTAATACTAGCAAGAACGGTCACAGTATTCATAGGCTAAACAAGAGTGAGCCGGTCACAGAGCTATGATGCTATGCATGGATAGGTAATACTAGCAAGAACGGTCACAGTATCCATAGGCTAAACAAGAGTGAGCTGGTCACAGAGCTGTGATGCTACGTATGGATAGGTAATACTAGCAAGAACGGTCACGGTATCCATAGGCTAAACAAGAGTGAGCTGGTCACAGAGCTGTGATGTTATGCATGGATAGGTAATACTAGCAAGAACGGTCACGGTATTCATAGGCTAAACAAGAGTGAGCTGGTCACAGAGCTCTGATGCTATGCATGCATAGGTAATACTAGCAAGAACGGTCACGGTATTCATAGGCTAAACAAGAGTGAGCTGGTCACAGAGCTGTGATGCTACGCAAAGATAGGTAATACTAGCAAGAACGGTCACGGTATCCATAGGCTAAACAAGAGTGAGCTGGTCACAGAGCTGTGATGCTACGCATGGATAGGTAATACTAGCAAGAACGGTCACGGTATTCATAGGCTAAACAAGAGTGAGTTGGTCACAGAGCTGTGATGCTATGCAAAGATAGGTAATACTAGCAAGAACGGTCACGGTATTCATAGGCTAAACAAGAGTGAGCTGGTCACAGAGCTATGATGCTATGCAGAGATAGGTAATACTAGCAAGAACGGTCACAGTATTCATAGGCTAAACAAGAGTGAGCCGGTCACAGAGCTATGATGCTATGTAGAGATAGGTAATACTAGCAGGAACGGTCAAGGTATTCATAGGCTAAACAAGAGTGAGCCGGTCACAGAGCTATGATGCTATGCATGGATAGGTAATACTAGCAAGAACGGTCACAGTATCCATAGGCTAAACAAGAGTGAGCTGGTCACAGAGCTCTGATGCTACGCAAAGATAGGTAATACTAGCAAGAACGGTCACGGTATCCATAGGCTAAACAAGAGTGAGCTGGTCACAGAGCTCTGATGCTATGCAAAGATAGGTAATACTAGCAAGAACGGCCACAGTATTCATAGGCTAAACAAGAGTGAGCTGGTCACAGAGCTGTGATGCTATGCATGGATAGGTAATACTAGCAAGAACGGTCACGGTATCCATAGGCTAAACAAGAGTGAGCTGGTCACAGAGCTATGATGCTATGCATGGATAGGTAATACTAGCAAGAACGGTCACAGTATCCATAGGCTAAACAAGAGTGAGCTGGTCACAGAGCTGTGATGCTACGTATGGATAGGTAATACTAGCAAGAACGGTCACGGTATCCATAGGCTAAACAAGAGTGAGCTGGTCACAGAGCTGTGATGTTATGCATGGATAGGTAATACTAGCAAGAACGGTCACGGTATTCATAGGCTAAACAAGAGTGAGCTGGTCACAGAGCTCTGATGCTATGCATGCATAGGTAATACTAGCAAGAACGGTCACGGTATTCATAGGCTAAACAAGAGTGAGCTGGTCACAGAGCTGTGATGCTACGCAAAGATAGGTAATACTAGCAAGAACGGTCACGGTATCCATAGGCTAAACAAGAGTGAGCTGGTCACAGAGCTGTGATGCTACGCATGGATAGGTAATACTAGCAAGAACGGTCACGGTATTCATAGGCTAAACAAGAGTGAGTTGGTCACAGAGCTGTGATGCTATGCAAAGATAGGTAATACTAGCAAGAACGGTCACGGTATTCATAGGCTAAACAAGAGTGAGCTGGTCACAGAGCTATGATGCTATGCAGAGATAGGTAATACTAGCAAGAACGGTCACAGTATTCATAGGCTAAACAAGAGTGAGCCGGTCACAGAGCTATGATGCTATGTAGAGATAGGTAATACTAGCAGGAACGGTCAAGGTATTCATAGGCTAAACAAGAGTGAGCCGGTCACAGAGCTATGATGCTATGCATGGATAGGTAATACTAGCAAGAACGGTCACAGTATCCATAGGCTAAACAAGAGTGAGCTGGTCACAGAGCTCTGATGCTACGCAAAGATAGGTAATACTAGCAAGAACGGTCACGGTATCCATAGGCTAAACAAGAGTGAGCTGGTCACAGAGCTCTGATGCTATGCAAAGATAGGTAATACTAGCAAGAACGGCCACAGTATTCATAGGCTAAACAAGAGTAAGCTGGTCACAGAGCTGTGATGCTATTCATGGATAGGTAATACTAGCAAGAACGGTCACGGTATTCATAGGCTAAACAAGAGTAAGCTGGTCACAGAGCTGTGATGCTATGCAAAGATAGGTAATACTAGCAAGAACGGTCACGGTATTCATAGGCTAAACAAGAGTGAGCTGGTCACAGAGCTCTGATGCTATGCATGCATAGGTAATACTAGCAAGAACGGTCACGGTATTCATAGGCTAAACAAGAGTGAGCTGGTCACAGAGCTGTGATGCTATGCATGGATATGTAATACTAGCAAGAACGGTCACGGTATTCATAGGCTAAACAAGAGTGAGCTGGTCACAGAGCTGTGATGCTACGCATGGATAGGTAATACTAGCAAGAACGGTCACGGTATCCATAGGCTAAACAAGAGTGAGCTGGTCACAGAGCTGTGATGCTACGCATGGATAGGTAATACTAGCAAGAACGGTCACGGTATTCATAGGCTAAACAAGAGTGAGCTGGTCACAGAGCTGTGATGCTACGCATGGATAGGTAATACTAGCAAGAACGGTCACGGTATTCATAGGCTAAACAAGAGTGAGCTGGTCACAGAGCTGTGATGCTACGCATGGATAGGTAATACTAGCAAGAACGGTCACGGTATTCATAGGCTAAACAAGAGTGAGTTGGTCACAGAGCTGTGATGCTATGCAAAGATAGGTAATACTAGCAAGAACGGTCACGGTATTCATAGGCTAAACAAGAGTGAGCTGGTCACAGAGCTATGATGCTATGCAAAGATAGGTAATACTAGCAAGAACGGTCACGGTATTCATAGGCTAAACAAGAGTGAGCCGGTCACAGAGCTATGATGCTATGCATGGATAGGTAATACTAGCAAGAACGGTCACGGTATCCATAGGCTAAACAAGAGTGAGCTGGTCACAGAGCTCTGATGCTATGCAAAGATAGGTAATACTAGCAAGAACGGCCACGGTATTCATAGGCTAAACAAGAGTAAGCTGGTCACAGAGCTGTGATGCTATTCATGGATAGGTAATACTAGCAAGAATGGTCACGGTATTCATAGGCTAAACAAGAGTAAGCTGGTCACAGAGCTGTGATGCTATGCATGGATAGGTAATACTAGCAAGAACGGTCACGGTATCCATAGGCTAAACAAGAGTAAGCTGGTCACAGAGCTGTGATGCTATTCATGGATAGGTAATACTAGCAAGAACGGTCACGGTATCCATCGGCTAAACAAGAGTGAGCTGGTCACAGAGCTCTGATGCTATGCATGGATAGGTAATACAGGCCCATTATAGATACAGTCACTAGATACGCAGGTAGCAAAGAGCGGGCAGTGCTGTCCCAGTAATCAAGGAGTAACAGACTCAAGGTTAGGCATGATAGTAGTAAGGCTGGCAATGTAGCCACAGTGGTCTTAAGTTACTACTATATATATATATATATACACATTAGTATAATATGGGTAGTGCTAGTGGAATTAGGCACTAAGTTCGCAAGCTAAGTATGGTATGTGTAAGTCACAGAGCTATAAGGCTAGGCATAGAGAAGCAGTGCAGGCGCAGTAATGTTACGCACATTTATGAAGCCAGGCATAGATAGGAGATACAAAGCACAGTGATGACACAGTCAGTGGAGGCGCAGGCTAACATAGAGTAGGCAGTACTAACCCAGTAGTCAAGGAGTAGCAGGCTAGGCATAAAGAGTACAGGCAAGCAGTATGGTCACAATGTTTATAGGTTAGGTAAAATTAGACACATTAGACGCTACTTGCAAGGGGCCGCAGAGATCTGTTCAATGTTAGCTGCAGGGTGGGCAAAGGGGACTAGGTTGAGCGCGTGCAGGAGTAGCTAGGAGAAAAAAAAGAATATTCGCACGTGTCTCTGGCCCAAGTGGGGGCTGACCGGGACAGAGCAACATGGGCACTGTGCGAGCCGGCTGCGAGCTACTCGAAACAGGATCTATTTTGTAATGAGCAAGGAATGCGGGCAGCTCATCGACACCAGCACATGAGGGTCCGTTCATTAGCAGGAAGTGGAGTCCTAGGGGGCTATTGGTAAGGCTTTGAGCCAGAGGCAGGTACACAAGGACAGGTTGCACATGTGGTTAAGGCGCATGTAACAATCGTAATCAACGTAATACGTATTGGGAGCAGTAAAGTGTCAGTCATGCCAAGCAGTTTGTGGGCTTCTTACCAGATTATGCTAATAGTGCCAGCAATCAGAGAGCCGCAGCAGGCGAGCGGAGATTTTGGCTCTGGTAATTAGTGACGTCACCTGTGATGTCATCAGGGTTGTCATCTGTGATGTCAACATTCTGGTCATAGGCTTCACAACAGGGGGCGCAAAGTTATGGTGGCTTTAGCTGAATTTCAGGGGTTTGTTGTGTTTAATGTCCCTGCAAAGTTGTTTCCTTGAAAAAAAAAACATATTTATATATATATATATATATATATATATATATATATATATATATATATATATATATATATATATATATATATATATCATGGTGACACTCCACTCAACCTAGGTGAAGCCTAAGGTGCTTTGCCTTTAAGAAAATTCTATTGATAGATAATAACTTTTGTCTTGTTTGCATTTGGAAAGTTTGGTGCAAATTCCTGCAATGGTTTAAAAATGACCAAGTGTTGGGGGAAAAAGGTGTGTTTTTTTTTCATTGTGCGCTGTTTTTCCCACAGACAAAAATGTATTTTTGTTGAACTGGCACACAGCCCAAACCTCTAGATGGATTTGTTTCACTTTCGAAATCTGTTGGGCTCAAAGTTGTGCAGATGTGTCTTTGGGTGTTTTAGTGCAAATCCGTCAAGTCGTTTTTTAAAGATTTGTTGGAGGACAGGATGCCTGCGGCACCGATATCTCCATACATCTCCCAAACAGCATTGCAGCAACTGAGTCTTTTCATAAAGGAAAAGCCACATTGTTTCCATTGATGCAAGTCGTTGTTGATGGAATTTCACTGTAATTTTGCAGGTGCGGGGGGGGGGGGGGGGGATTCACAAAAAAGTGTGGAAAAATGTATGCTTAGCTCCAAATATCGCACCCATGGCATCGCAGGTTACTCATTATCGTAAAGTTGCCACTAGCCATGGACGGATGGCTTGTGGGCCACAGATTTGTGATGGAGGGAATATCACATGGGCGTAGCTTAGAAACACACTGATAACATTGAACGTGACACCTGTCATGATATGAAAAGATAAAGCGATAGTACTACATGTGGCGTGAGATATAGCATTGCAAAACCCTTGAAATTAAGTGAATATGCTTAAGTTAAGCGAGTTCATTTGAAACAAGTTCAATGAAAAAAACTTGAGAGTTAAGTTCAACCAGCATGGCAAAACCCTTGAAGTTCAGTGAAAATAATGACAAGTTTGAGCTGAAACAGTTTTAAGTAATACACGTTTGAAGTTCAGTGGAAAAAACTTGAGAGAGTTAAAGTGAAACAGTTCTACACAGTAAAACCCTTCAAGTCCAGTGAAAAAAATGAAGAGAGTTCTACACATCAAAACTCTTGAAGTTGAGTGAAAAAACATGAGACAGTTAAGTTGAAACAGGGCAGCAAAACCATTGAAGTTCTGTGAAAAGCTTGAGAGAGTTCAAGTGAAACAGTTCTACGTAATAAACCCTTAAAATTCAGTGAAAAAGCCTAAATTAAGAGAGTTCATTTGAAACAGTTCAACACAGAAAAACCCTTGAAGTTCAGTGAAAAAAAATTAAGAGTGAGTTCTACACATCAAAATACTTGGAAGTTCAGTAAAACAACTTGAGACAGTTAAGCTGAAACAGTTTTACGCACCACCTCTTGAAGTTCAGTGAAAAAACTTGAGACAGTTAAGCTGAAACAGTTCTATGTAAAAAAAAAACCTTGAAATTCAGTGACAAAAACATGGGAGAGCTAAGCTGAAACAGTTCAACGCAACAAATCCCTTGAAGTTTAGTGACATTTTTGTATTTGAAGTGGCGTTAAGAAGATGTTTCAATGCACCAAAACCATAGAAATGTGGCAATTGTTAGAAGCTGGGCCACCTTAACCCTGAGCCTCCCGTTGTACAACACATGAGCACATTGATGACATCACTGATTGCATTCCTTATGACATCACTGATTACAAGCAGTTTTCACAGACTTATGTGTCCTGTATGCAAATGGAAATGTAATATACCCGTGGACCCGTTATGGGGTAAAGTGGCTACTGAGCCTGGCCATGGCCGGGAGAGTGTGGCTATTGGTCATGGCCGCAGTCTATGCCAGTGTCTCATGGAGCCTCTGTGTGGGCAAGGTGGCCAATTGGCTCCTTTGGAAGGCCTGGCAGGGGCTGTGGCGTGACCAGTGGCTCACAAGCACGCAATAGATGTGCATTGACCTGGCTCATGGCTGAGGGCCACGCCATAGTGTATGTGGCAGAAGACAGGTGTTCCATTTCCCCCTGACTAGTAAATTACCCGCTCCCACAGAACTGTTACACCAATGCAAGCAAAAGAGCCTTGGCCCCGGCCTCAACCTCTTCCCCCTCCTCATTTAATGTCCCCAGTAGTTCTCCCTGAAAAGATTTCCACTGAAACATACTGCAGTCACCTTGATGCCACCCTCTGTTACGGCAGTAACGATCCCTGCGGTAAAGCTGAGTTTGCCCATTACTGCGGTACAGGCAAAAATGCTAGAAAATGTACAGATCTTCGCCATTCAAACTGCCTCTCTTCATCTGCCCTCCTTCTCCTTACTAGACCCCCCTGACAGCCTGCAAAGAAATGACTACCACTCTGCATGAGAATAGGGAGGAGTAGTGGCTAAACCGCCTACTCAACCTCACACTACTACTAAACCGGCAGTGACCGCAATCACGAAGGTTGCCTCCTTTGCCCTTTCTAGTAGTACAGGCTTAAGAGGGCAAAATGCCACCTGTGATTGTTTCAAAGCAAGCCTACTATAAGGGGCCCAATCCAGGCTCTTGGGTCAAGTGCCCTTTGCCTTCTGACATCATACCCAGAGTGCCTTGTCCTACAGGAAATGGGAGGACAGGAAGTTGTAGACAGTCTTAAAAGAAACCAAGAATTCCCTTCTGGCTGCTCTACCGCCACCCCCTTCCAGTGCCTGCTAACTTCAAAGAGACTCTGGTGGTCATCCACCTGGTGTGAGTGTGGTTGTGTTATGTCATTGCTGCCTTTGAAACACCGGGTCCTAGGATATGCCTTGGGATGGGGGGGGGGGGGATGTCGGTGCCCTGGAGGAAGGAATTACCCTTCCTCTGGGGAATGAAGAAGGCAGCATCCTGGCCTTATTTCATACAGCTGTAGTGAGGACATCCAGGCCAGCTCACAATGCCGACACTGGTATGATGCCAAATTGCTGTGGCTGTATAACTGTGTGCCCATAGAGGTCACCATGCCACAAACCTCATGGCTTATGTTTAAAGGTGTACGTGCTATCAGACTGACTAAGGCATTCAATTTGAATCTTCAGTGATTGGCACTCCTCAGGTAGGTGGGCAATTCCTTCTTGCACAGAACCAGTACATGCCACTCATCAGGGGTGGGGTGTCTTGCCTTCTGCTGGGGGTTGTCTCAGTCATGGGAGGGGGGGGGCTCTCATACAGGCTGATTCTGATTCCATGGGCAATTTGCAGAGAGCGAGTTAATGTAGCGCTTTGTAGCACAATTGACTAGATGTTTAAGCGCCTTACAAAGGCACAATAAATGAATAACAGGGTCTCAAGCACAAGCGATCCATTTCTAATCTACTTAGAAGCACCAAGAATGTGGAAGGAACAAGAGTCAGGACTTGTGACCCAAAAATCACGGTATAAAATGTTTCTCTTACCATATCTTTATGAACCCAGGCACCTGGCCACAAACTCACAATTTTCGGTTAAGTGCGGCAGGAGGAGTTACGCCCCAGATCTCAAGGATGCACGGTCAATACCTTAATGATAACGATGTGTTATTTATATAGCGCCTAAATCCAAAGTGCTTTACAGAGCACATGTTTACAAACAATATCACCCAACCGAAATTGGTACTCATTTATCGACCTCGAAAGGACGAAAGACTGAGTTGGCCTTGCTGGGATTTGAACCTGCGACTTGCAGATCACGCTCCGATCGCAGCAGCGAACGCCCAACCCCCTGAGCTATCTTAGCAGCTGGTGTTAGCCACCGGATCACAATATACGCAACAGTGTTGGGCATTGCGCTAGCTCGCACTAGAGTCTTGCATGTCCAAGGAGCCACGTTGCGGCGGGTGCATGTGTGTTGGAAATCTCCCCCTGAGATGGAAATGGCTGCAGTTACCTCAGCAAGGGGGGCTCGTGGGAGCCCGGTCTTGCGGCCAGACACCTTCTGCATTGTTACGTTTTTGCCAAAGTTTCTGTCGGATTTGTATCTGTTTTCCATCTTCCCCCCTCCCTCTGTGATACAGGAAGGACTCTTCAAGCCCTTCCTTGAGAGAAGAGGACGCCCCCCCCCCCAGAAGAAGCCAGCAGCGCCTTCTAGCGGTTAGCGACCTCTTCAGCGTGTCCAGAGTAAACCCCATCTACAGGGCTGCTGCTCCCTCCCATCAGGGGCCAGGGCTAGGGTTACTTGTGTTGCGGCAAATGTAGATGGTGGAACTTGGAAGGTGGGGAGGGGGGGGGGCTCGAAAAGGGGGGAACATGAAGGGCGGTTAGTCAGTTGGAGTTAGACAATAAAGAAGGAAAGAGCCGGTCCCACTTACGAGGAAGCAAAGGAGTCGGGTTTAGTAACACAGCAGCACAGCCTGTGGAGGGGGCTGATCGGGAAAGATGCCGGGGAATAGTGCAAGTGGTTGAAATCACAGGAGGAACGACAAGATGAGGCAAGGGACTAAACAAGATAAAATGAGGCAAGGGACTAAACGAGATAAGAAGAGGCAAGGGACTAAACGAGATAAAATGAGGCAAGGGACTAAACGAGATAAGATGAGGCAAGGGACTAAACAAGATAAGATGGGGCAAGGGACTAAACAAGATAAGATGGGGCAAGGGACTAAACGAGATAAGATGAGGCAAGGGACTAAACGAGATAAGATGAGGCAAGGGACTAAACAAGATAAGATGGGGCAAGGGACTAAACAAGATAAGATGAGGCAAGGGACTAAACAAGATAAAATGAGGCAAGGGACTAAACAAGATAAAATGGGACTAAACAAGATAAGATGAGGCAAGGGACTAAACAAGATAAAATGGGACTAAACAAGATAAGATGAGGCAAGGGACTAAATAAGATGAGGCAAGGGACTAAACAAGATAAGATGAGGCAAGGGACTAAACAAGATAAGATGAGGCAAGGGACTAAACAGGATAAGATGAGGCAAGGGACTAAACAAGATAAAATGAGGCAAGGGACTAAACAAGATAAAATGAGGCAAGGGACTAAACAAGATAAAATGGGACTAAACAAGATAAGATGAGGCAAGGGACTAAACAAGATAAAATGGGACTAAACAAGATAAGATGAGGCAAGGGACTAAATAAGATGAGGCAAGGGACTAAACAAGATAAGATGAGGCAAGGGACTAAACAAGATAAAATGAGGCAAGGGACTAAACAAGATAAAATGGGACTAAACAAGATAAGATGAGGCAAGGGACTAAACAAGATAAAATGGGACTAAACAAGATAAGATGAGGCAAGGGACTAAATAAGATGAGGCAAGGGACTAAACAAGATAAGATGAGGCAAGGGACTAAACAAGATAAGATGAGGCAAGGGACTAAACAGGATAAGATGAGGCAAGGGACTAAACAAGATAAGATGAGGCAAGGGACTAAACAAGATAAAATGAGGCAAGGGACTAAACAAGATAAAATGGGACTAAACAAGATAAGATGAGGCAAGGGACTAAACAAGATAAAATGGGACTAAACAAGATAAGATGAGGCAAGGGACTAAATAAGATGAGGCAAGGGACTAAACAAGATAAGATGAGGCAAGGGACTAAACAAGATAAGATGAGGCAAGGGACTAAACAGGATAAGATGAGGCAAGGGACTAAACAAGATAAGATGAGGCAAGGGACTAAACAGGATAAGATGAGGCAAGGGACTAAACAAGATAAGATGAGGCAAGGGACTAAACAAGATAAGATGAGGCAAGGGACTAAACAAGATAAGATGAGGCAAGGGACTAAACAAGATAAGATGAGGCAAGGGACTAAACAAGATAAGATGAGGCAAGGGACTAAACAAGATAAAATGAGGCAAGGGACAAAACAAGATAAGATGAGGCAAGGGACTAAACAAGATAAGATGAGGCAAGGGACTAAACAAGATAAAATGGGACTAAACAAGATAAGATGAGGCAAGGGACTAAATAGGATGAGGCAAGGGACTAAACAAGATAAGATGAGGCAAGGGACTAAACAAGATAAGATGAGGCAAGGGACTAAACAAGATAAAATGGGACTAAACAAGATAAGATGAGGCAAGGGACTAAATAAGATGAGGCAAGGGACTAAACAAGATAAAATGAGGCAAGGGACTAAACAAGATAAGATGAGGCAAGGGACTAAACAGGATAAGATGAGGCAAGGGACTAAACAAGATAAGATGAGGCAAGGGACTAAACAGGATAAGATGAGGCAAGGGACTAAACAAGATAAGATGAGGCAAGGGACTAAACAAGATAAGATGAGGCAAGGGACTAAACAAGATAAAATGAGGCAAGGGACAAAACAAGATAAGATGAGGCAAGGGACTAAACAAGATAAGATGAGGCAAGGGACTAAACAAGATAAAATGAGGCAAGGGACTAAACAAGATAAGATGAGGCAAGGGACTGAACAAGATAAGATGAGGCAAGGGACTGAACAAGATAAGATGAGGCAAGGGACTGAACAAGATAAGATGAGGCAAGGGACTAAACAAGATAAGATGAGGCAAGGGACTGAACAAGATAAGATGAGGCAAGGGACTAAACAAGATAAAATGAGGCAAGGGACTAAACAAGATAAGATGAGGCAAGGGACGCCGGGAGAAACCAGGACCAGCGCATAGGAAGTAAGTTGATGACAGATGAATTAAGCGGAGAAAGCAGACTAGGGTAAAGAAAAGAAAACGAAGGTGCACGGTAAGACGCGCTGCACAAGCAAGCTGAAAAAGAACAAAACATCATCCAGCGTGTTTGAAGTCATGGCTTTATACTGCAACATGCGTAAGCATAGAAACTAATGTCAGGCTACAGCGCGAACATTGAGTATCCAGCATTCTATGATATAATGAAAGGCAGGGCTTTAAGTGGGGTAAGAAATCGAGGGGGGGCCCTCATTTGGGGGCGTGGCTTGTGGGAGGGGCGTGGCCTAAAAAGTACGCAAATCGTAGGATATGCACACAAATATATATAAATGTTATATATTTGTGTGTGTACCTTACTATGGTTTGTGTACTATGCAAGCCATCTTTTCTAAATATAGAAATATGTGACATATTTCTACGTTTATAAAAGATGGCTTGCAAAGTACACAAACCATAGTAAGGCATGCACACAAATATATAACGTTTATATATATTTGTGTGCATACCCTACGGTTTGCCTAGTTTTCAGGACATCTTTTTTAAACATTTCAGCTTCATAAAAGATGGCTTTGAAAGTACACAATTCAAGTCATCTTTTATAAAGCTTTGACTACGGACAAAATTGTCCGTCGGCAAAGCTTTATAAAACATGGCTTGAAATGTGTACTTTCAAAGCCATCTTTTATAAACCTCGAAATATGTCGAGGAATCCCCAGGTTCGCCGAGGGTTAAAGACGCCTCGGCGACCTGGGGAAACAAAGGGACAGTAGCTGCCTCTGGTGACCTCTCGCGCCAGGCGTTACCAGATGCAGTTACTATGACTGACGGAAGTGGCAGCCAGTCACAGCGTCGCTGTGGCTGGCTGCCACTTCTGTCAGCTTGCCTGACTTGATTGCAGGCGCATCATCCCGTCGCGGCTGTGGCCGCGACGGGATAATGCATCCCGCCAATGTTGCGGTAGGACGGGGCCCCGGCAGGGCCCCGGCTCAGTCCCACTTTTTGGAGACTGCCGGGGCCCGGCCCCGGCAGGCCCCGGCCCACTTTAAGCACTGATGAAAGGACATACTGCTCACTGGAGCGTGAGAGTCAGAGTTCCAAACAGTAATGACTGCATGATGCAGCCTGCAATGACCCAAGTACGTGCAAAAACATGCAGCCATATCGGTTTGACCGACAATATTATATGTATGTTACTATAGCAACGTAACCTGGTAGAAACGTTGCGGTTATGGCTATAGCAACACTGTTCAGCTCACTATCACTAATGCAGAGTGAGCAAGAAAGGTTCAGACAAATAAAGACGGCACAAACTGAACGTGCAAGCAAAGAAAGAAACAAAATGCATCTGGACAATCAAATCAATCAGACATTACAACAAAGCAGCCAATTCTGAAACAATATTTGAACAAGCAGTGAAACATTGACATCTAAGGAATAGGCAAACATGTCCTTAGACAATGCAAGTGGAGATATAAACCCATCTGAAAACATCAAAACATGTCTGGACTGCCTACATCCACGAGTCCAGTCAGTTAGCTACGCCGTCCAAATCCATTCAGCCTTGAGCCACAAGATGATCCGGGACCGCGTTGGCAAGAATGGGAGGGCACATTTGAGGAGTTGCTAAGGGCAGTGGGAAATCAAGATGTCCCAAACAAATTGGATATTTTTTATAAATCTGGTGGGAAAGGAGATAAAAGTGTCATCAAGACCATACCAACTGAGAAGAAAGCAACATGCCAGTGACTTCTAGTCACTGCCATCAGTGGAGGATTAATAATTCCTCCCAATAGAGAATATGAACACTATACATTTAATCATTGCATGCAACCTCCACTTGAAACAATTGCGCAGTTTATACTACGACTACAAAGAAAAGCAATATATTGTGAATTTGCAAATTTTAGCGACAATGAAGCAATAAGGTTGAGAGTTATTGAAGGGTGCATATCGTCATCATTTCGGAAACATCTTCTAAAGAAGCCTCTCCCTCTAAAGGATGTACTAGAACTAGCAAGAGTATACAAGAGAGTTGATACTCAGGTAGCAAACATTGAGAATCCAAAAAAATTAGATACCATCGCTGCCCTGGGACCAAACATGCAAGGACAAACACGATATTCAGGCATATCGCCTCGCCAGGAGTGGTGGAATAACAGCCATAGAAACCCACCAGAGAGACAATGCTATCGATGTGGATTCGAGTTCCCACATAAAGGCCAGTGCTCAGTCCTTGGCCAGATTTGTATGCGGTGTGGCCAAGAGATTCACTTTCAGGTAATGTGCAGGGAGAGAGTGCCTCTATTGCCTGCATACAGGTCTGACATACAATCTTTGCAGAGTAGAAGATATGACATACAAAAGGCTTCCAGCACAAAATTGTACCAAGAGAAAGACATTATACGGCCTAACGCACTATAGCAACATCATGTCAAGCACAGCCGGGATTCGTCAGGGCAATGGAGCACATGCAAATGGAAACAACTGAGCATGCTAATCAACAACATGATCAGGGCCATCAGTCATACCAAAGTCAAGATCAAGAGAGAAAAACACAGTTTAGGGATCCTTATGAAAATCCGCCAATCGGGGAAGAACATTTGAAAGCAGATCAATATCAAGAGTATGACAGATATAGCAGGGAACATGTTAGACTGATTTATGACACATCCGATGACAGGGTTGCCATAAAAGTAACAGTGCTTATGGGTGAACAACACATAACATTTCTGATTGACACAGGATCCATAGTGAACGTGGTGAGTGATAAAACATATGAAGGCATAGTGAGCAAGCACCCTTTACAACCTTCAAGAGCTCGATTTTTCAATGGGGTGCAGCGCAACCTTTAACATGATCTAATTCACAAAGGACATTGGGCCTCATTACGAGTTTGGGGGTAGCCATGACACTTTTAGTGGCATGGCTACCCCCAAACCGGGTACCGGGTCCGGGTTCCGGAAAGAGGGAAGTACCGGGCCATGCTGACTTTGGCGGGCCCAGTAATTCCCATTCTCGGGACCCGGACCCGGTACATGCCCATTCCCATTTGAGCCCCCATAAGGCTCAATGGGAATGGGGAGGATGCTAACAACGGGCCCGTTAATGATTGGTCGGACCAGACGTCCTCAGCGGGACCCGCTGCAGACCTCGTAATGTGGTGGCCCGGAATGAACCATGCCGGTCCCTTACCGACACCGTTCATTCCGTGGCCGCACACGTTGTAATGAGGCCCATTGTGTTTCTGTCAACATACATGTCATAAGCCACCCGGCAGTGGGAAGGTGCCTACTCAGCTGCAAGACTGCCACCAAACTATAACTTATTGATGTCAAATATGATCAAGAGGAAATAATACAAGGATTCCCTTTGCATAACCACGACTTGCAAACCTTGTCGAAGAAAGACCTGGACATCGAGGGGATGAAGAACAAAAGCTATTCCAAGGTGTCGGTAAGCTGAGAGACAATGTCATACATCTACACATTCATCCTTCCATTCATCCTGTACCACAACATCCCAGACATATAGGATTTCACCTTCAGGCAAGAGTATCCCAGGAATTGCAGCAGTTACTTGATAATGATATCATTGAGAGAGTAGACGGTCCCACACCATGGGTGTCTCCTTTGGTGGTGGTGCCCAAGGGGGATGGGCGTCTTTGTCTTTGTGTGGACATGCGAATTCCTAACACTGCGATACAAAGAGAAAGATATCCTGGGCCTAATACCGAAGATATGATAAATCGGCTTAACCAAGCTACCAGATTTTTAAAACTAGACCTAAATCAAGGTTATCATCAATCAGTAATCGATCCTGTGTCCAGGTCCATCACTACTTTTACCACTCATGAAGGTCTTTTTCGGTACAAGCTCCTTCATTTTGGCATTTCTTCAGCGGTGGAAATATTGCAGGAAACGATAAGGTGGCTCATTGCACCTGCAGGAACGCCTTCAATTATAGCGATGACATTCTAATATTTGGTGTTACTCAAGATCAACATGATGAGGCACTGAGACAAGTTTGTAACATTCTGCAGGACAATGGTCTAACTCTAAAGGAGCCAAAGTGTGACATCAATAGACACAGCCTACGTTTTTTTTGGTCACATATTTTCTGAAAAAGTGATCGAAGAGGACCCAGACAAAGTTAATACCATCCTGAGTCCACAGGCCCCGCAAAATGTCACAGAACTATGGTCTTTCTTGGGAATGACAGGCTACTGTGCCTGCTATTTCCCTAATTATGCAATGTTAACTGATCCACTCAGGCAATTGCTTAGAAAAGATGTTGCATACATCTGGGATGGGAACTGTCAGGCTGCCTTTGAAACGATTAGGAGTGAACTGACCAGTGATAGCGAACTTGCATACCTTAACCCCATGTGGGATTCTGAGGTTACAGTGGATGCCAGATGCGGTTGGCCTGGGTGCCATTTTAGCTCAGACAAACCCAAGAGGGGGGGCCTGGAAAACACATTGTAGCATATGCTACTAGGGCCTTGAACACCATTGAACAGGCGTATTGGCAAGCTGGGCGAGAGAGCCTTGCCGCAGTCTGGGCATGTGAGAAGTTCAACCACTTTGTCATCGGCAGGCCGTTTCTTCTCACCACGGATCATTAAGCTCTTCTATCACTCTTTGGAAATCCTAAAGTCAAAATGCCTCCACGCATAGAGAGGTGGGGTATACGTTGGCATGAATACGATTATACTATTCTCCATAAGCCCGGGAAGGAGGCCAATCCTGCGGACTATTTATCTCGGCACCCTGAGGGGACACCTGAGAATGAGATGCAGAAGGAGGTGGGAGCATATAGCATACCTGTCCCCCGGCCATCACAAAAGAGATGTTTGCAGAAAAAAGCTGAGCTGATCCCACACTCCAAGCAGCCATTCAGCTCACCAAGGCCAAAAGGTGGAGGTGTCTGGACACAGAACGATTTGGAGAGGAAGAGGTGGATAGAAGAGACTTGCAGAGGTTAGCACGAATACACAGTGAGCTGACCGCAACCGATCAAGGGATGTTGCTCAGGGCAAATCAATTGGTGGCTCCAAAAATTTTAAGAAAAGCTCTTGTGATTATAGCACATGAAGGGCATCGGGGAATTGCAAACACGAAGACGATATTAAGGAATCGGGTGTGGTTTCCGTACATGGATACAATCGTGGAAGGTGCTTTGCAACATTGTTTAGCGTGTCAAGTGACTTCATCCAGCACGACCCCGTGCCCACTTCAAATAGTGCCAATGCCTGATGGACCCTGGCAGCAAGTTGCAATTGACTTTTATGGACCATTGGAGGAAGCGGACCACTTGTTGGTAGCAATAGATAAATACTCACAGTTCCCACTAGTAAAACATGTAGTATCCACAGCCGCTCATCATTTGCTGATAGCATTGGATGAGTTGTTCTGTGAGTGGGGTGTTCCCAACATAATCAGGATTGATACGGCCCGTCTTTCTAGGGGCAAGATTTCGGGAGGTTTGTGTTAGGCAAAATCCTGGGCAGTGCCCTTAGGGACCACTACACACAATTAAGACTACAAGTGGTAGTACAATTTCTCCTTTGGTACAAGCCTGTACTACACAGTTATAGTGGAAGTGATGGCTGAGCATCCAGACTTATCTCAAGAGCAAATGAGCAGTAGTGGAGATTACACAAAGGACTACAATTACTGTGACTCAAGCAAACACCGACTCAAGGTTTCTGGTTAAAAAGTAATAGTACATTTATTTTTAAACCATCTGTTCACAAAACACTTCACTTCTATTAAATTAAAACCACACTCCAAATATACTACACACAACCAATTCCCCTTGTGCAGATCAATTCAAGGTAAGTACATTGGGATTTGACAGACCAGTGTTGTGGGACAAAGACGTTAACGTGGGTTAATACGTTTTTTGACAGATAATGACAGTTCGGTCTTACGAAAGAAAGGCGTACCCGCGAGAAGAAATGTTACCGAAGTCAAACACACTTAGCACATGAATTAACACAAGAGAATTGGGGATAAAAATCATAGGCAATACTTTTGTCAAGGCAGGCAGAATCAGAGAACACTTTCTAAAACGTAGATAAAAGTCAATAGGCCTGCGCCAGTGTCAAATGGAACAGGGGTCTTGTTGTCGAGGATCAGAAGGTTAGAAGAGTTTACGATTTGAGATTGCCAGGAGTACTTAGATATTGTCGAAAGGGAAGCAAAAGTTATAAAATGGAAGGAAGACAAGGACAAGCCCTTGGTGAGGAAAAAGGGTTCACCCCAATTCCTTGAAGTTGGACACAGTACCTTATTCGTTTGAAGAAAAGCTGGTGTTACAGCAGTTGTTCCTGGTAGTTCCTGCAGACTCACGGTTTCTGGAGCTTCAGTCGTGGGGACAAGAAGGAGGACGTCTGGAGCGATCTGCAGGGATGAGGCCAGCAGCAGCGAAGCAACAGTGAATAAAAGGTGCGCTCCTTTAAAACAGGAGAGGCTCTTCAGATGGCTATCCGGACCACTACAGCTGTGTGCACGATTTCGACCAAGAAGAGGATCCTCTGGCTATGGAAGGTGAGCTGGTTGATCCCACCAGGCTCAAGGGAAGAAGGCTCCGGACTGGATCTTCTCCGTCGTTGAAGGGTAGATAGTTTAGGACTGCAGCAGGGCTTCACCGGGACTCGGGAGTTGCAGCAGCTGTCTTCTTCTCCGCTTCTCTTTGGTTCTTTGCAGTTGCAGTGGTGACTCTGACTTCTAGCCCAAGAGTCCTGCCTTTTATGCCAAAATCCCCCATTCACACAGCCTGGTTGTCAATCACTCAGTAGGGGGGTTGTCCGGCCCGGACAACCATCTCAGCCAATCGACACAAAATGCGACTTGGGTCTCCAAGGAGACCCTGTGCAGGGGGTGACTAAACCCCTCCCTCACATCCAGCCCACCTAGACACCCAGACGCCAAAGGAGGGCTTCTGGACAGAAGCCCGCCAAAGGTCGGCGAACAAAGAAGGCAAACCTGGTTTGGCGCGAAAAGTTAAACACAAGAAGGACTTTAACAAAAAGAAATGGCAATAAAACCCGACCAGAGCCAAAAGAAAAAGTATTTGGTCAAGCCGGTTTAAGTTCGAGGCTAATATAATAGCCTAAAACAATACCACGTTTATATAGTATAATTGCGGTAGACAAGTTAGGGTAGATACCACTGCCACCAGCCACGTCTAAATGATAAAAAAGCGAAACAATGCTCTAGGAGGTACAGATAAAAAGGACTAATGATTAACCCTTTCCAGTACTCCATGTAGGATGGGGTGTACTGATCTGTGGTTAAATGACTAAGCAAAGTTAATGGCAACATTACTCTTTTTCTGGGGGACTGTAGTCAGCCTCAGAAATGGAGTTGGTGGGAAGTCTAAAAGACAACCCTGTGTCACTGCACGGAAGGTGCTATGTAACACACAAAAGAGTGGGGCTACTGAAGTGGTGTACTCCAGAGTCCACAATCACAAAAACAGGTAGAAGACACATGGCAAAACATGGGTAAGAGTGGGGGAAAAGCTCACACTCTTACCAAGTGAAAAAAAAATAAACTCCAGAAATCCAGCAAAGCTGCTGGGGGACTCACTAGGTGAGGGAAATTAGCCATAAAAGGAGAATTCTCCCTAACAGTTGCTTCATTGCAATTTTCTCCACAATCTTTGCCATGAAAGACTATTTGCGGCCGGGTGGAGATTGCCGCGGTTAGTGTGATCACAGCATGTTTTCTTCATGATTGGTGTAATGGCATCTTCGATAGCGATCGATCGTTGTGGGGGATGTTCCAGTATTAAGCAATGTCCTGAAGAGTTCCTTCAGGCTGGGTCCTGGGGTCAATATGTTCCCTTTGATGGCGGATCAAGGGGGTGCAAGTTCAGCTGCAGCCTTCCTCTTCTTCATCAGGCCACTTCATCAGGCCACCTTCAGAGCGCGACGATTTATTGGTCCAAGACATGAAACATCAACGTTTTGCCAATCATAAGCACATCGATAAGAACCCGTAAGAGTCCTTCGATATAATCTCAATCTACATTAATGGCACCTTGATGGTTTAGGCTGGTCATATCTGCCTACTCAGCCCTCTTCACCCAAATACTCCAAGCGGCGAAGCACCATATCAAGAGTAACAGCAACACTATAGCTTTACAGACCGAAGGAGTGGTCATTATCGCAGGATAATGACCTGCTAGTGGATTGCACCATATGTCAGGAAAGGGTCATTATCCCAAGAGATAATGGCCCTGCCGAAGTCCATAATGCTAATTGCAATACATCTTTTGGGGGGTTTTGCAGTGGATTATTAGTGAGTAAAGGAAACAGACAGACCTAATAAACTAAATGTGTTTTATTTTGTAGTTTTTAAATAAGGTTGTCTTTACAAGTTAAGCATTTAATTTGCAACCTTGCTTATAATGGAGCAGCTATACCACGAGCCTGGATTAAGTGTGAAGTAAAAGTGAACAATTTCTCTATAAGGAAGTGAAAGCAATTCCAAGGTTTTAAGCTTGGACTTCGTTTCTTAAATAGGGTTCTGCAGCAAACACACGCTCCTTCCAGAAAGCAAGTGCCCTGTAGAATGAAATCTTGCCTGGAAATTGCGTTGCTTTTTGACTGTTTACTTTTGAAGACAGAATGTTTAGAATACTAGTAGTTATTGACTGCACTCTGAACATTCTCATTGGCTGAGAGGAGGTCAATAACAATTTGTTTTGTTATTGTTGCTCTGTAAACTACGCATGCAGTCCCTTTCTAGAGCTCTTAGCATGCAGTTAGACGTGTCCTCTCAAAATATCATGCATGGCCATGAGTCATCACACGACGCATGGGATTGAACCGCCAGCAAGCGGTGTCACCCAAATACCCAGGCAACGGCGCAGACACGCCTCATAATCCAGCCAATCCTCACCTCTGCAGACTGGATGCCCCCATTCACCTTTCACAAACCCCACTAAGAGACCCCTATAGAGGCAAAGTAACTGGAAGAATCACAGAAACGAAAGAGGTCCAAGGCAATGCAACTCCAATGGAAAATACCCAAAAGCTGACCCCCACCCCGGGAAGAGCCCCATCCCAGAAATAGGGCGGGGATCCAAAGTGCTGGGGGTTACTTGCTATTGCTTGTAGCTTGACACCGGCAAGCACCAGCACACACTTCCCACTCCCTGGCAAACTGGTGCCACTCGAGCACATGGATGTGTGTTTGGGAACAGGCATACAGGAGAGGTGCAATGGAACTCGTGCAGAAGCTGGATTTGGGCAGACTATGCCCAGTGGAGGATCCCTGATGCCCAGGGGCTTCTTGTAGCTCCTGACCCTCAAACCCCTATTTTGAGGGCCACATAGTTAGTGAGTGCTCGATCGTCAAATAATAAGGCCACCCACACTCCTAGCTCACTAGTAGAACTTGACGAGGATTTGTTGGAAATGACTACAATGTGCCTCTCAGAGAATTGAGAATTTTCCCTCAACAGGGGGATCTGGGGGGGGGGGGGGTCACCATCCAGAGTAGTCCTAGCTGAAGACAGAATGGAAATACGCATGAGAGTAGCAGCAGTCATTGGCCCAGAATACACCAATTCTATTAACTGCTTTGAAAGCCTACTGTGGAAATGCACCAAAGACCACAACTGAAGTATGTATGACCCTTCTAGCTGTATACCAACCCCACACATATATCCCAAGCTACCAGGACCGCCGACCATTCACAGGAAAGATGCATGTTACGAGGGGGGGGGGGGCCTTGAATGTATGGCTAGACAGCAAGACCTTCACCCAAGCAGAAGACGCCCAAAGAAAATGGACACCTTAGGATTCCAAAAAGGCGTCAATATTGATGCTCAGTTATCAGAAGCTAATTTCTCTGGAGATATCTACCTGTAAATAGGCCCTGGTCAGTCCATGGATCGGTCCATTAGAGCATCCCTTGAATGATGGCTACAGCCAGACACCCACAGCAGAAAGGCAATACCAGCAGTAAAACCACTTGACAAAGAGTGTGTCCCGGGAGCATCTTACTAGAGCTTTTAATCCACCTCAAGTCACCTCCTTTATTTTTACTTTGATTTATTTAGCGTTTGCACAAGCATGCAGAGCCCTAGACATCCTTGCACTGTTACTCACTGTGGGTTTGGGTTGCAAATAGTTACAGACAAGTTTGTTGAGGAGCAGATGACAGACGATTCGGTGAACAAGTGAGTTTTACAGGTTTTTTTCAGAACAGGGGGAAGGAAGGCTCCTTGCGTAGTTGGAGCGGGAAGTTGTTCCCGAAGGTGGCCGCGCGGACCGAGAAACTGGATCCGCCCGCTCTTTTGCACTTGAATCTTGGTATACTGAGGCAGCAGTTATGAGCCGATCAGAGGGATCTGGTAGGCACATCTCTTAAACCTCGGAGTAAGGTATGAAGGCGCATTGTTGGACAAGCATCGATGTGTGATGGAGAGAGTTTTGAAGGAAATTATTTCTCGGCCTGTGAACCTGTGGGCGGATCTTCTTGCCTCTGAGATGTGGTCGTGCTTTGTCAAGTATAGAGTGGTGCGGACAGTGTTATTTTATAGAACGTGTAGCTCAGATAAGTTTCTCTCTGACGTTCCGCAGAGTAGTGCATTGCAGTAGTCCAACTTTGACAGGATGAGGACCTGTGCAATTGTGAGGCGATTATAGCTGGACAGGACCAAGTAGGCGGTGGTGACCTTTGTGGCGTAGGCTGACATGTAGGCAATATGGATAACTTTGCATGTCATGGTAAGGCATGTTGTCTAGGTAGACCCCCAGTGTTTTTACCTATGTGGTGACAGGGATTGTGTGGCCATCGATGCAGAAATGGCTGAAGGCTGTGTCAAGTTTGGCAAGCCGGGCAGGAGAGCCAATGAGCAATAGTTCTGTTTTCTCATCGTTCAGGCAGAGGCTGTGCAAAGCCTCCAGATTTGAATGGTTTCATAGATGGAGTTTATTTTGAGGATGTCTTGTACATGGTTTCTGGAAAAGAGGATGAGGATTCGGGTATCACTGGCGTAGTTTGTATAGGTGATACCCAGGGAGTCGAGGTGACCAAATAAGGGCTTAGTATAAATGTTGTAATGGGTAGACTAGACGCACAAACCTTGTGGGACACTGCAGGAGATTGGAGTGGGGGGGATGGGCAGAGATGTCACCGATGAATATTCTGGAGGTTCTGTTGGCCAGGAAGGCTGAGATATAGTTAGCCACTTCCGGTAAGAAGTCGGCAGCAGATGTGAGGTGGTAGCATTGGGTCTGGTGATAGATAAGATCAAAGGCGGCAGAGAGGTTGAGGTATAGTAGAAGGGAAATGATGCCGGCGTCCATGGCAGAGACAGGCTGATTCTTAAGATCAACAAGGGCTGTTTCCTTTCTGTGTGTGGGGCGGAAACTACATTGCTGGGGGGGTGGCTCAGGATGTGGTGATATTAGAGGCAGTCATGACGCTTATTTATAAAGTGCCCAAATCTGCTTCAAGTAGAGGAGATGATCAACTTCAAAGTCCTCTACCTGATCTATCAAGGGCCGCACAACTTGGCACCATCGTATCTGGCAGATAAACTGATGAAGTACCAGCCACTCTGCACAGTGCGCTCTGTGCATGCACTCTTATTGGCGGACCCATCGTCCTGCTGTATGTCAAGGGGAGACAGGCGGTTCTCAGTCTAGGGCCCCAAGCTTTGGAATAACATGCCCAAAAACAAGGACTCCCTCGTGCACCTCTAGAAGTCCTTTTTAGATAAATCTCTTTAAGGGGGGTGGCATTTTGTGGCTCATTCGGCAGTAGATCCAAGTTTTCTATTGGTGTTAATTTAAATTTCACAAGCACCTAGAGGCAGTTAACTCTGCCCAGTTTACCCATTATATATCAAAACAAGTAAAATCGAATATGTGCACCCTCAACAGTTAGATACCGAGGCTTTAGAGTCAATTAATTCCCTAATAGAAGTCCCTGAAATTAATGCAATGATTGAGCTCCCAACCGCAGCGGCTTCTGGGAGTCGTGGTGTGAGTGCCACATTCTATAACAAGTCTGCACCTAAACTAGCCCCTCATTTGCTGAAAGTGTGGGAGGAAACACTACTCACTGGGTACTGAACTCCAACCATGACTGGCGCCCTCTTCACAGTCATACTGAAGCGACACAGAGCTCCAGGGGTGAGCGCCTCATACAGGCCAATATCGCTATTACATTTGGACACTACAATATTTGCAGACATTCCTAGCGGATCGTTTGCAACATGCAAAACCCCATGTCCATCTTGACCGGTCTGGGGGTTCCTTTCAGGAAGATCAACAGCCTCTCGCCTGCATAGGTCATTTGCCGCGATCACCCAGATTGGTCCGGAAATACAGATTGTGGCGCCGGCACTGTTAGACGCAGGGAAAGCATTCTCTGTTGTGGAATGTTTTATTTTCAGTGCTGCAGAAAAGGGGGCTATCGGGGTACTTCCTACATTGTGTTCATCACATATTCACAGCCATCTGAAAACATCTGTGCTATGGGCAGATGTTCTGTACTGTTCAAACTGGGTAGAGGTGTGTTGGGTCGGGGGCAGCCCCCCCTCTAGGAGCTTTAAAGTAAGACGATGTACATTCAAGGCACTGTGATGAGCCAGGGAGGGGGCAGTTTCCCATCCAGCAGGACCCCACCCTAACATAACCAATTATAGTGTAACTACATGGTGTGGCCCAAGGCTCGGGCGGCATCGCTATTTTGCATAGATATTAGTAATCATAGGTAGAAGGGAAGGCATATACAGTAAATGCGGCATCACTTGCACCAGACCCAAATCCACAAGGTCACAGAAATCTCCAGTCATGCCCGAGCTCCCATGAGGACATGTCGCATCCCCACCCGCCACACTGGTTATTCATTGTACTTGAACGTGTTGCAAAGATGTGTTTTTCATCCAAGAGGAATGTGCCCTACAAGGCTGCGATCAGAGACCGGCACCCGGTGGTCATGCTATCTCACACTGGCCAAAGCATGACCGGCTCGTTCCCGGGTGACCACGAGTTTTAGCCCATATAACTGACTAAACCCTAAGATCTCTGAATTCCATGGCACCAGGTGCCCTTTGACCACCAACCTCAAAGTAACAAGTCCTGAAATGTTCAAAGAGGATGGATCGGACATATCGTTGAAGCAACAATAGTGTGATTTGTATTATGGTTTGCATAATACAGGTGCAAGGTGCTGGGAGGAACAAACAAGGGTGGAAACCTTGGAGCCGGATGCCGCAGATGGAGTGAGTGAAATGTGTGTGTGATGGTTAGAGTGCCCCCAAGCCTCCTGTGTGTCCGTCTTAAGGCCTGCCAGGTGCACAATATGAGTGGTAAAACAAGCTGTTGTAGAGGAGCAGCTGCCGGCTCTGCAGGAAACCCTGCCCCCCCTCCCATATGTTGGAGACCTGAGATTGTGCCGTGTTTGACACTTGAAGTTGTGCCAATTCTGCAGCGTGTTTTCGAGAGAAGATACTCATTGAGACAATCCTACCAAATGTATCCCCGAAGTGAAGACAACCTAAGAGAGGAACTCCCTGAAGGAATATGAGAAGGAGCAGAGAAAAGAAGCTAGTGATGTCACAAAAAGTATGCACGACGTCTCCGGATACTGATTAAAGAGGATGTATGAACCCTAAAGAAACAAATGACGTATTAAGGAATCAAGTGAACTTTTAAATGACAAAAAAGGAGATTACACATGCACGAAGTGCTGCAGAAAATCAACCGTTCAATAATTGTACAGATGCTGAAACACAAGTAGACTAAGTCATCATAGAAGCTGGCTATAGGTAGTGAATAGACTGCAGGTGAAGCCGCCACTGTACAGGAGCTGGACATCGGTATCATGAATTTAGTAAGCCAGGACCCATGAAGAAAAAGGGGAGAATTGTGTTGCAGCAACAATAAGCTGAATCGTGGAGCTGCATGGCAAGGTTGTCTGGCCTGGAGTCAAGATTGTAGCAGCCAAGGTCAGCTATCTATTCTGGAAAGGAGCGAACGTGCAAAGAATTAATCATCCCTTGTTAATGTGCAAAGAAAGATCAAGAGTGCCAAGTTTGATTAATTTAAGACATTTGAAAGCTGCAAAATGGACCAAATTGTGGTCTTCTGTCACGTGAGGCAAGGATGAAAATAGAGTTCAAACTTGGAGTCCCAGAACACGATAGCGAGTGCCCGCACTCCTGTGTATTCTCAGAGACAAGGATACTTTACAAGGCCAAGTACAAAGACAATCTTCATGGTAGAAGGCATGGGTGATGAGAGATGCTGGCTTAATTGGGTGGGGAGGTAGTGCCATGCCCCATTGTAACGCTCACCTGATTCCCACAGAGGCGCTGACCCGTTCTGGACTGCTACCAATTCTTCTACAGTAAAGCGCAGGGCCCGGAAGATGGACTGGACTGGCCCTCCCCCGAATCTCGTCTGTCTGGCTCGTAGGATAATTTTTCTGTAGGTGGGAAAGAGGGAGTTAATATCTGCTGGAAAGAGTATCTGCTCCCCCCTATCTCCCCCTTCTAAACCCCCTTGTCGCTAGTTCGGTTTTTGTGGGCTCTCACCTTATTTTCTGTAAGGATGAGCCCTCCTTCCCGCTTCTGGTGCAGGGGCGCGTTGATTCCAGTTACTTCACTGGGGTATTTAGTGGGCGCGATTCCTCTGGCTGTTTGATCCCACTTCGGGATTGCCGTAAGTATGTAGTCTTTAGATTATATTAAATGTCTTTTCCCCTTCGGGGCCGGGGTCTAGAAAAGGCAGAAAGGCCCTTCTGACCCGAATGGAGGATTGAGTTCAACCAAAATCTGGTAAGTCCTTAAGTGAGTATTCCCTCCTGTATCAAGTTCGATGCTCACCTGCTCTCCTTTTGCAGGAGCCGATTCGCTGCTGGCGTCGAAACCGCTGTTGTTCGTGGTAAGGCCTCGTAAAGGTAAGTGGAATAGGTGTGGCACCGGGTGAAGCGGACGCTTCTAATCGTGTCTTTCCCCTTTTTGCAGGTGCCGAGGTGCGGCAAACTTTGTAGCCGTTTCTGCACGTGGCGCGGCCACGATAAGGTAAGAGAAAGCGGCGCTGCGGCGAGCGTTGTGGTGTGCTGCTAACCTTGTGCTTTTCTTTTGCAGGATTGTCGGAAGAAGGTTTCCCGAGTGCAGGATCCCGGTGAGTAAAGCTTTGGATGCTTGTCTTTTCTCTCCTTTTGTCTTTCAGGTGTTCCAGGAGCTGCGGGCGTGTCAGGAGCCAGGATGCAGGAGCCGACTCGATAAGCGTCCTGCTGCTGATGCAGAATAACGCGAAGCACGTGAATTCCTTCGGGCGTGGTTTAAATAGCAGAGGAGTGCTTCAGGTGAGTATCCTTCCTCCGGCCCCACCTAGGTAAGAAAAAGAGTTCCTGAAGAGGAAAAATAGTTCTTCCCAGCCTAAATGGCTGGAGACCTCAGCCAGACTGGATTGCTCTGGGTGAGTAAGCAGCATGGTCTGCCTCAGGTAAGTCCACCCAAGCATTATGACATGTTTTGACCAAATGAGCCTGGCGCCTATGGCGCCAGGACGTGGTCCAAAGGGCCCCAGTAGCGGTCTACTGGATCCGGTGATGTGGGTGATAGGTCTGCTTCCGGGGACGCTGGGCCTGGCCTGGCTCCCTGGGAGCAGCCATCATGACAGCACCCCCTCCCCTCCCCTCCCCTCCCCTCCCCTCCCTCGTGGTCATAGGGTTCCCATGATCTCTCCTGAGGACCATAACCTTTCCAGTCAATTAGGTAGAACAGCTTTGACCTAATGACCTTAGAGTCCAAAATGTTCTTTACTTCGAATTCAGGTTCTCCATCCACTTGAATGGGTCCCGGAGGTTTAGTTAGTCTGGTTCCAGGTTGCATAGGTTTTAAAAGTGATACATGAAACACTGGATGTATTCGCATATGAGTTGGTAATTCTAGTTTAACAGCCACTGGATTAATTATAGCAGTAATAGGATATGGCCCCAGATACTTCGGATTAAAAGTGCGAGGTCCTTAGTGATAAGTGTTTGGTGGACAACCAGACTTGGTCCCCAACCTGGTATTGAGGTGTCTCGCTCCGGTGTTGATCTGCACCTCTCTTGTATCTTTCCTTGGCTTGCTGTAAGTGTGCCGTTGCTTCCTTGAAGGCTTGGGTAATAGTAGTGTGCAGCTGATCCACGGCGGGTGTTCCGAGATCCTGAGGAGGATAGAGGTTGGAGGTTCGAGGGTGGATTCCATATACTGTGTAGAAGGGACTCTGCCCCGTTCCTGAGTGAACTGACTTGTTGTATGCATATTCAGCTATCCAAAGAATGTCTTTCCAGTTGCTTTCTGACTGTTGTAGCATGCATCGTAAATATTGTTCGAGAGTCTGGTTCGTTCTCTCAGTTTGACCATCGGTTTGGGGGTGGTGGCTGGTTGAGAGTCTTACATCAATTTGGGCCAACTGACAGCAACTACGCCAGAAATGGGAAATAAATTGACTCCCTCTGTCGGAAATGAGCACCGACGGGAATCCGTGTAACCGGACAATATTTTCAAGGAATTCTCTGGCTAGTACTGAAGCTGAAGGTAAACCTTTTAACGGAATGAAATGTGCCATTTTGGAAAATAGATCTACAATAACGAGGATGGTGTTGTACCCGGAGCAGGGGGGTAAGTCAGTGATAAAATCCATAGAAAGGGTGTGCCAGGGAGATGGTGGAATGCCTAACGGTTGAAGAAGACCAGCCGGTCTTTTCTTTTGACCCTTGTTTTGTGCGCACATACCACAGGACATCACAAATTCTTTTATATCTTTTCTCCACGAAGGCCACCAGAATTGTCTTTTCACTTTTTCTTCTGTTTTGGCTATGCCAGGATGTCCTTCTATCAATGAGTCGTGATAGCAGGTAATAACTTGCTTTTGGAGTTCAGAGTGTGGAAGAAACAGTCGACCTCGGAAATAAGGTAGGCCATTGGTTAAGGTAAAATCAGTTCCTTTTTGTATCCAGTTCTGCAAATCAGTTGAATTTAAGAGTTGTTTAACTCTGTCTTGGATGTCTTCAAGTGATTGCGAAGAAGTCATGCCTAAGATTCTTTGCTCAGGAATTATTGGTACCGGTTCAGTGTTACTGATAACGTCCCCCATTCCAATTCGAGAAAGGGCATCTGCTTTACCATTCTTACAGCCAGGGTGGTAAGTGATTACAAAGTCGAATTCGGCAAAGAACAGGGCCCAATGGAGCTGTCGAGATGATTGTGCCCTGGCGGTTTTCAGATACTGTAAATTCCTATGATCAGTAATCACCGTGATGGTGTGTCTTGCTCCAAGGAGATAATGGCGCCAGGCCTTAAAGGCGGATTTAATTGCCAACAGTTCCTTGCCAGTGATGGCGTAGTTTATCTCGGGAGCCGAGAATTTCCGAGACCAGAACGCTACGGGATGTAATTGGTTGGTTTCTGGGTCTCTTTGAGAGAGAACAGCTCCCATAGCTAAGCTGGACGCGTCAGTTTCGACGATGTAAGGGAGGTCCGGACGTGGGTGTTTCAATATAGGTGCAGAAGTAAACTTTTCTTTTAGTTCTTGAAAGGCTTGCTCAGCTTCTTTGGACCATTCAAAACGTTTATTCTTTCTTAAGAGTGCCGTGATGGGTTGCACCACTCGTGAAAACTCCGGAATGAATCGGCGATAAAAATTGGCGAAACCTAACATGCTCTGAACACCTTTTACGGAACTGGGTGATGGCCATTTGAGGATAGCGTCCACTTTTCGTGAGTCCATTTGGACTCCTTTAGGTGTCAGGATAAAACCCAGAAATTCGACTTCGGTGGCATGGAAAACACATTTTTCAACTTTTGCAAATAATTTGTGTTGACGTAATTTTTCAAGTACTGCTCTGATATGATTTCGATGATCAGCTTCCGAAGAGGAGTCTATGAGAATGTCATCTATGTACACGACAACACAAACGTCAATGAGCTCCCTGAGGACATCATTCATAAAATATTGGAAGGCAGCCGGTGCATTGCACAGTCCGAAAGGCATCACTTGGTACTCAAACAACCCATATTTGGTGCGGAACGCCGTCTTCCATTCGTCGCCTTCCTTGACCCGCACCAAATGGTAAGCCCCTCGGAGATCTAACTTGGTGTATATGCAGGCGTCCTTCACCTGGTCAAGAAGCTCTGGGATCAGAGGTAGTGGATATCTGTTTTTGACTGTTATCCGATTCAAAGCACGGTAATCTATGCAGGTTCTGAGGTCACCTTCTTTTTTTGGTACGAAGAATAATGCCAAGGATGCAGGGGACTTTGACGGGCGAATAAAACCATAGGCCAGGTACTGGTCCAGATACTGACGTAAATGAAGATTCTCGGGCTCGGTGAGGGCATAAATCCTGCTGCAGGGAGGAGTTGCTCCGGGTATTAAATCTATCTGACAATCATATGACCTGTGGGGCGGTAGGGTATTGGCTTGCTCCTTTTGAAAAACGTCCTGAAATTCTCGGTATTCCGGCGCTAATTGCAAGCAGTCAGCCGTTACTGTAGCTAGGCCAGTGCCCGAAGCTCGTAGGTAGCAGGTTTGTGCACACTCTGGAAAAGTTATCGTCTTTGCTCGCCAATCAATTTGAGGATTGTGTGTTTCCAGCCAAGGAATTCCCAGAATTACTTGAAATTGCGGGGCCTTGATCACGTCAAACACTATTGCCTCCCGATGCCCATCTTGACCTAACAATGTCACTTCGGTAGTTGAGTGGGTTACCGGCCCAGAGGCGATCTCGGTTCCATCCACTGTGTTGATGACATCCTTGATGGTTTTTGGGCAAAGAGGCAGATTCATCCTGGAAGCCAACTCGTGATCCACGTAGTTTCCTATAGCCCCACTGTCGATGTACACCTGAATTGCATGCAGTCGTTCTGGCTGCTTCGGATTTACGAGAACCATTGGCATAATGAAGTGCGAGGTCAAAGAATTGGTTTTAAAGCTCGGCAAGCGGACCTCTACACTTGTCGGGCGAGGTTGTTTCCCGGCTCAGACTCTACAGGATTTTTATCAGAGGCGCCTACTGTCTTCTTGGGAGGTTTCACCGGACAATCTCGAAGAAAATGCCCCGACGACCCACAGTAGAGACACAGTTGCATTTGCCGTCTTCTGTCACGCTCCTTTTGGGTCAAGGGGCCTTTTACCACCCCAATTTGCATAGGTTCAGTGGCATCGAGGCCCTTGGAGTTACTCTGGATTTTCGCGGAAACCCGAGTTTCAAACCTGGATCGATCTGCTTTCCTATTTTGAAGCCTGTGATCCAATTGGACCACCAAGTCAATATATTCCGAACAGTCCTGGGGTGGAATTACAACCTGGGCAAGGACGTCTTTAAGTTCACCACGAAGACCTCGATGGAATAGCGTGATTCTTTTGTCCTCGGGCCATCTTGTTTCTACAACTAGCCTATTGAAGGTTGCAATGTAGGCCAAAAGGTCCAGATTACCTTGTCGTAGGGATAGGAGTTCATTGTCCAGGGCCTGCCCCTGGGAGTGTCTTGCAAACAGTCTTTCCATACTAGTCTGGAAGGCTTGAAAATTCCGAAGGATTGGATCATCTTGGGTAACCAATGGAATTGACCAGTCAGCTGCACTGCCACTGAGTTACGAAAGTACAAAAGCTACCTTGGTCTGGTCATTCGGGAAGGCCTCAGGCCTGCAGAGAAAGTGCAATCGACATTGATTCATAAATACTGCGAATCGTTTGGGATCTCCTGCAAAACGTTCAGGTGGTGCCAATGGCACATTTCCGGGTAGGTTGATTTGAACTGGATTAGTTGCAGGCACAGGGGTGAAATTCCCCCCTGAATTGGGTAAAGGTGTCTGCCCCGCTTGACTCTGTAACAGCTGTCTGGCAAGATCATCAGTTCGTTCCTTGGACACTATCAATTCCCTCCTGATGGCGTTTGTCTCCTGGCGGGCAGCATGAACTTCGGCCCGTAGCTCCCCTAATAGCTGAGCCAGTTGGTCTGTCTCAGAAGTTTCCATAGCGCCTGGGTAGGAGGTTATTGGTAGGCTTCGCATTCTGTAACGCTCACCTGATTCCCACAGAGGCGCTGACCCGTTCTGGACTGCTACCAATTCTTCTACAGTAAAGCGCAGGGCCCGGAAGATGGACTGGACTGGCCCTCCCCCGAATCTCGTCTGTCTGGCTCGTAGGATAATTTTTCTGTAGGTGGGAAAGAGGGAGTTAATATCTGCTGGAAAGAGTATCTGCTCCCCCCTATCTTCCCCTTCTAAACCCCCTTGTCGCTAGTTCGGTTTTTGTGGGCTCTCACCTTATTTTCTGTAAGGATGAGCCCTCCTTCCTGCTTCTGGTGCAGGGGCGCGTTGATTCCAGTTACTTCACTGGGGTATTTAGTGGGCGCGATTCCTCTGGCTGTTCGATCCCACTTCGGGATTGCCATAAGTATGTAGTCTTTAGATTATATTAAATGTCTTTTCCCCTTTGGGGCCGGGGTCTAGAAAAGGCAGAAAGGCCCTTCTGACCCGAATGGAGGATTGAGTTCAACCAAAATCTGGTAAGTCCTTAGGTGAGTATTCCCTCCTGTATCAAGTCCGATGCTCACCTTCTCCCCTTTTGCAGGAGCCGATTCGCTGCCGGCGTCGAAACCGCTGTTGTTCGTGGTAAGGCCTCGTAAAGGTAAGTGGAATAGGTGTGGCACCGGGTGAAGCGGGGCGCTTCTAATCGTGTCTTTCCCCTTTTTGCAGGTGCCGAGGTGCGGCAAGCTTTGTAGCCATTTCTGCATGTGGCGCGGCCACGATAAGGTAAGAGAAAGCGGCGCTGCGGCGAGCGTTGTGGTGCGCTGCTAACCTTGTGCTTTTCTTTTACAGGATTGTCGGAAGAAGGTTTCCCAAATGCAGGATTCCAGTGAGTAAAGCTTTGGATGCTTGTCTTTTCTCTCCTTTTGTCTTTCAGGTGTTCCAGGAGCATCGGGCGTGTCAGGAGCCAGCATGCAGGAGCCGACTCGGTGAGCGTCCTGCTGCTGATGCAGAATAACGCGAAGCACGTGAATTCCTTCGGGCGTGGTTTAAATAGCAGAGGAGTGCTTCAGTGAGTATCCTTCCTCCGGCCCCACCTAGGTAAGAAAAAGAGTTCCTGAAGAGGAAAAATAGTTCCTCCCAGCCTAAATGGCTGGAGACCTCAGCCAGACTGGATTGCTCAGGGTGAGTAAGCAGCATGGTCTGCCTCAGGTAAGTCCACCCAATCATTATGACATGTTTTGACCAAATGAGCCTGGCGCCTATGGCGCCAGGACTGAAGCCTTTTATGAGCCTGGCGCCAAAGGCGCCAGGACGTGGTCCAAAGGGCACCAGTAGCGGTCTGCTGGATCCGGTGATGTGGGTGATAGGTCTGCTTCCGGGGACGCTGGGCCTGGCCTGGCTCCCCGGGAGCAGCCATCATGACACCATCTCCTTGCACCTGGGTCTGGGCTTACGTGCTGCTAAGTGAACCGATGTTCCAGACCTGGCACAAGCGTGCCAACCAATTGAAGTGGTCCATATAACAAAGGACCTCATAGTTTGAAAACCAATGAGAAACTGTGTAGCTAATGTTTTCTGAAGATGCCAAGTTTTAGAGGTAGGCATATGCTGTCCACCTAATAGTGGGCAGCCAATCACAATCCCAGTTCCTATGTAATGTGTACTTAGATGTTCCCCATAAGCCAATACCGACCTGCAGCAAGTTTTCGATTATTGCCACATAGTATGACGTCATCTCTGACATATCTTTGATATATAAACTTTGTTTTGTGAAAAGATCACTGAGAGAAATCGAGCATATGTCCGTGGATGTTCGCTGTAACCTCCCTGTTTTAGATCATTGTTAATAAAACAGTTCTTTGCTATCTTCCTGAGTTGGTTCAGTTATTTGGATTCCGAGTTACTCGGGTGTGAACCCATCCATTACATATGCACGTTCCTAAAGGGCTCTAAGATCACTGTATAATAGGAGTATAATTAATTTGTTTTCTAATCTTCAACGTGAGAAGAAGACGAGTCCCGCAGCACCCACATGATGGAGGACGGACTGCGCTGGGACCAATAAACTACCATCCCTTATGGATAAAGGCGGTATCTGTATAGGGTCCATCCAATCAGCAGTGCAGGTCTTTCACTGTATGTATGACATGTCATGACAATGTTTTCCTTTATAAGATTCTGCTTGTACTATTTTTTGGCTGAACATTCTTGGCAGCCGAGTTCTTTGCTGTTTCTCTCATCTGCGTTTGTGATTAAAACTTGTTATGTTTACAAGTTCGACAAGACAGGGCTGCCCTCTTGTCATGGAACCACTGGCTATTACCATGCAGCAGCTTCATGCACACAAGGGTCTGGAGACCGAGGGGCAGGGGAGGCTGTGACACTCAAGATGTTTAGGACAATGATCACATGATCCCCCAACATGACTTTGCAGTCTAAGGCTGATGGGAGTTGAAGGCCAAAACATCTGGGTAGCCAAAGGTTGCCAAACCCTGTTATAGACTCCTCCAGCGATAGGGGAGATATTGGTGAAGCCATTTGATGAGCGAGCCTTAGCGGCTCTGAATGTCTCCGATCGTTTCACTATTTCCGCACAATGGCACCGGTGGACATTGCAGGGTACTGGGAAAGAGTGTGCATTTAAAAAGGTTTTATGGTGTTATAACAGGGTCCGGTGATCTTGAAGCAGTTTTTGTAGCGAGGGTCTAGTTTAGTCACTTATGATAAAAGAGAGTGGATTGAGGCACAAGTTATACTCCAGAAATGTCTTTAAAAACCAGGGTTTTGAGGTATATGTTTTGGACGGTTTTACCCAGTTGTGTGTAAAATGCACGCCATATCTCTATTTTTGCAAACATTCCCTCGACCCATATATGGCCGAGGTCTGTAACCGGTGTCTATACACGTGTATATGTTTAGAACTATGACTCCAATGTTCCCTCACCGTTGACCTTCCAGGCTAAGACTGATGAGAGTTGCAGTCCAAAACATCTGGAGAGCGAAAGGTTGCTGACACTGCTCCTCACGCCCCTTGCCCCTGACCCAGTTAATCTGCCCTCTCTCCCCCTCTGTCTGCATCTTTTCCACCTCTTAATAAGATACGCCTGATGCCGGTTTGAACCCATCATGTCTTCCCGCCTCTCCTCTTTTTGTGAGATCTCTAAGCCTGAGGTCCTTCACTCTTTTGTGGTCAATCCCCGCTGGCCTCCATCCTCTGTCTCTCCATCTGTCTGTCATTTTCTATGATGGCAGATTTCATTTCTCCATTCTGCCAATTCGGGAAAACCTGCCCTTGGCCAGCGTCCTACTAATTGCTCCCTATTTCTCTTCTACCATATCTTCCCAAGCTTTGCTAGTCTCTGGCCTACAACCCCCTGTGCCACCTCCTGGGGCCTAAGTTCCATCCTCGTCCTCCTTGGCTTGTGTTCCCACTTCTCGCCTGGGTCCCGCTCATGAATATCTCCACGCATTATGCTTCCTTGTGTATATGGGTTTGCAAAGGGCACATTCCCAGAGATGGCCCTTTTGGTGCTGATGCCATGAAAGATGTGGCATATGTGGGTTGTCAGGCAGACAATAGGAGTGGCAGTCCTTGCCAAGGCAATGTAATAGGTGGAGAAATGCATTCAATCTATTCTCGAACGCCCCGAAAATCCGATGTTTCCTGGATGTCACATAGGGAGGGGATGGGGACGTGGAAACTAGAACAGCGCCCACCTCTACATGCACGACCATCCGCTCAGCATCCTGGCAAAGGAGGGTCTTAGAGAGCGAGATGGGCAGCAAAGACGACATGTGTCTGAATTGACAATACTGAGTGCCTTAGAATGTAGTCCTGGGTGTCCTGGGAGATGTCCAGTGGAAGGCAGGCAGGAATGGACAACTGCGCTCGATTCGTTTGATCCCCGTTAGTGCTCGGGCTGCCGCATTTTGCAGTTAGTGAAAACGCAAAAAGAAGTCAAGGCTATTGGCATGATCGGTCCAGTGCTAGATGATGATCGGTCCAGTGCTAGATGATGATCGATCCAGTGCTAGATGATGATAGATCCAGTGCTAGATGATGCATGGTCCAGAAAGTGAAAAGGGCTTCAGCACCTGAAGTTTCCCAAAGCCTGTCTAGACAATTGAAGTTATGTGTGGTGATGGGCAGAGCAAAGGGTGGGAGTGGACAGTTGCCCATCTCTGGGGGACCGAAGGAGGATGGCCTGACATTGGGCTTAGGAGAAATTGCCAACATTTCTGATTTTGTAAAGAGTAGCTTTAAGAGGTTATCTTAACCTAGAGAAAGTGGATTCTAGAAGTTTAAAGTGTCATCAGCTTAAATGTAGAATGCAGGCTGTGATCTCTGATAAGATTAATTAGCAGGGAAATGCAAATATTAGAAAGCAGCAGAGAGCGAGCTCACCGCTGGGGTACGTCACAATTCACCTGAAGCCATTCTGACCTAAATAGCGGAAAGGCGGCAGCAGAGGGGTGGCCAGAGAGAAGCGGCTCGATCCACTTCAGTGCTATTCCCATGATGCCTAAAGTGTCACGCCTTGGTAAGTGGATTGCATGGTTAATGGCATAGAAATCTGCAGCCAAATCCAAGTGGATAAGAGTCGTCTTGATATCCCTCTCCGCTTATCAGTGGGGATTATCTAGCACTCACGAGAGTACAGACTCGGAGCTTCCCACCGGTTAATGCTTGCAAGGAGCTGGTCCAATAAGCTCTGCTTCTCCATGTAGTTCTGGAGCCGCAAGGTCAAAGCTCTTTCCAGAGGTTTGTCCAGATAAGGCAGATTAGAAGTTGGATGATAATTAGCTTTTTTCCAAATCAAAGTAGTCGGGCCTTTTTAGATTGATAGGAATTGCAGCCTGTACTGATGACTTATTGATTAGCATTTGAAGATTATTCTTTGTATCGTGTAGGTGCTCAGCGGTGGTCCTGAGCACTTGCTAGTTTCTACAAGTAGCTGAAATTGCACAAGTTAGAGCGGGGAATCCCTTCTACTCTCTGGAAGGAGTGAAGAGCACGCAGTGGACTAGGTGAGCTAGCTATAGTGTCTACCGCTAGAGGTTAGAGGCACAGCTGGTCTGGATTCCCATGTACAATTTCTTTATCTGCTAGCTGATCACACAGTTCATGTGAGGGCGTATAAACTAAGGCAGAGGCCGGATGGGAGAATAGTTTGTTAACAATTAGGAACAGCTCCTTCTGTACAATTTTGCCAGTATTGATATGGTTGGAATAGCAGCGTCGTCACTCGAATCAAGCTGTTCTTCTCTTTATGAATAACTCAAAGTGTATCTCAACTGAACTAGCGTTTGTCTTTGTGAACAACTTTGTGTGTCTTGTGATGGATATCCCCATCTTGAATAACTCTGCCTATCCTGTAACCCATCCTGATATTCTCTAAATCAATAACTCTGCATTATAAATGCCATATCATATCATATCATATCAGCGACTGATTCTGATTTTTACTTCTTCAATAACTCTGCATGCTTGGTGACTGATCCTGCTCTTCTCTTCTTCAATAGCTCTGGGTATCCAGCGACTGATCCTGCTCTTCTCTTCTTCAATAACTCTGCGTATCGAATGACTGATCCTGCTCTTCTCTTCTTCAATAACTCTATATATCTCACGATTGATCCTGATCTTCTCTTCTTGAATGTGTCTCTCAGATGTACCTGATTTTCTCTAATTGAATAACTCTCTGTGTCTCACAGCTGTTCTTGATTTTCTCTTCTTGAATAACTCTGCCTATCCTGTAACTGATCCTGATGTTCTCTACATCAATACCTCTGCATACCCTGCAACTGATTCTGAGCTTCTCTTCTTCAATAACCCTGTGTGTCTCGCAGCTGATCCTGATCTTATCTTCTTGAATAACTGTGCATATCTCTCGACTGATCCTGATATTCTCTTCTTTAATTACTCTGCATATCTCTTGAATTATCTTGATCTTCAGTTCTTCAACGACTCTGCATGTCCCGAGACTGATCCTGATCTTCTCTTTCTGAATAACTCTGCATATCTCTCGACTGATCCTGGTCTTCTCTTCTTCAATGACTCAGCGCATCTCTCAACTGATCCTGACCTTCTCTTCTTGAATAACTCTGCGCGTCTCGCAGCTAATTCTGATATTCTCTTCTTGAATAACTCTCTGTGTTTCGCAGCTGATCCTGAACTTCTCTTCTTGAATAACGCCCTGTATCCCATGACTGATCCTGATCTTCTCTTCTTGAATAACTCTGCTTATCCTGAGTCTAATCCTGATTTTCTCTTCTTGACTGACTCTGTGTGTCTCGCAGATGATCCTGATCTTCTCTTCTTGAATAACTCAGTGTCTCACAGCTGATCCTGATCTTCTCTTTTTGAATAACGTCTTGTATCCCAAGACTGATCCTGATCTTCTCTTCTTGAATAAAGCCCTGTATCCCGTGACAGATCCTGATCTTCTCTTCTTTAATATCTCTGCTTATGCCAAGACTGTTCCTGATCTTCTCTTCTTGAATAACTCTGTATACCTCGCAGCTGATCCTGATCTTCTCTTCTTGGATACTGCACTGTATCCTGTGACAGATCCTGATCTTCTCTTCTTGAATAACTCTGTATGTCTCTCAACTGATCTGTCATGGAGGGATCATGCAGAGACAATAGCAAATGACACTACCCTGGATCAGATGTCAGCAACTGTGGAGTGGAAAATCCCTCCCTGAGGCTCTGCTTCCCTCCGTCCGTGAAGCTAGGACAGGAGAGGAACAGGGTCCCCAGGGAAACTCTCTGGGGTAGAAAACCCTGATGTCAGGAACCAGGAAGGATCCGGGTATTGGTAGTCTTCTAGGCGTGGAGGATGTGGGCGTTGATAAATCCTGGGACGTTGTGAACCAGAGGGTCTGGTAAAGAGAAAGAAAAGTGTAAGAGGTAATAAGATCTTTGAGAGAAAGCCAAAGGAAGTGGTGTGCACCTTGCAACTGAACGGGTGAAGAGATACAATGGAGTGTTCCTGGAATCTTGCATAGACTGCGCTGTCGAGAAAGAGATAGCTAAGAACCAAACTAGAAGTCCAGAGACATGAAAGGTGTGAAATAACAACGGGTTGCCTACCTGCTTGGACAGCGTGTACCCCGCTGATAATATGATCAATAGTTTTTTTTATTCTAAGTGAGAAGGCACGAGAACTGGCCAGAAGTGCAGAGCAGACAAAGGATTCCTACCATGGCATAGACAGGAGGGGAGGCGGAGTAATGCCTCAGTACGTCTGAAGTCGGATGGGAGGTCCTGCATCGAATAACTGCAGAAATAGCAGAGGTCAAACAAGGATGAAAGCAGAAGGACAGTTACAGGCAAACAAGAAGGAGGCAAACTTACGAAGCATCTGTAGCTGTAGTAGCGAAGCAAGGAAGCTTGGCAGTGTTCTGTTGATATGCTGTTCCCGGCATAAGGCGGGGCAGAGTCTGGCGGACAGGATGAACATTGTGCAGATCTACAGGAGAGCGGAGATCCCCGGGGGCCATCTTTTTATGGACCAAGGATACCGTATAGCATAGTCTCTGATGGCACCACCAAGACCAACACCGGTAGGGAGACATGACATGATCCTGATCTTCTCTTCTTGATAACTCTGTATGTCTCACAGCTGATCCTGATCTTCTCTTCTTGAATAATGCCCTGTATCCCGTGAGATATCCTGATCTTCTCTTCTTGAATAACGCCCTGTATCCCGTGAGATATCCTGATCTTCTCTTCTTGAATAACTCTGTATGTCTCACAGCTGATCCTGATCTTCTCTTCTTGAGTAACGCCCTGTATCCCGTGAGATATCCTGATCTTCTCTTCTTGAATAACGCCCTGTATCCCGTGAGATATCCTGATCTTCTCTTCTTGAATAACGCCCTGTATCCCGTGAGATATCCTGATCTTCTCTTCTTGAATAACTCTGTGTGTCGCTCAACTCTCCTCTTTTTTTTATTCTTCTCCACCTGCCAGCAGAATTTCATGTGATGACCACTCCTTGCCTCCTTCGCTCTTTACTGTCTCTGTATTTTTGGTGCACGTTTCTTTGGACTGTTGTCTCTCCTTGGACATCTTAATTTTTAAAGTCTTGTTGTTCTGTACGGCTCCTAAAAGCTGTATATTGGTATCTTGACGACCACTATTGTATGTTTAATAAGGAAACTGCAGAGAGACGGTTACAGACACAATACCCACCCACTGTACAGTGCTGTGCCAGAGCAGCACTGCCCAGAAGTGCCGATTTCCGCAGCAACCCCAGGGCTTGAAGAACAAGCAAATAGATGGAAAACAGTTTTAAAGATTGGCGTTGTCTCCAATACACATACACTGTGTTGTGTGACTGGTTTTGCAAGAATGGATTGAATGTCTTTGAGCTGCATGAATGCACTAGTGTGTGATTGGCTTGCTGAACCTAGCTCAGACTAAATGAATGGGGGGATATGTATATAACAGAAGACCCCTCACCTTAGCTTTGTGTCAGAAGCTTGGACCCCTCCTGTGTCAGAAGCTTTGAGTATTCCTGGAGGTGTACCTTGAATCCAGCTGGCGGGAGAAGTCTGCAACTGCAACGTTTCATCAAATTCGAAGGCTGCTGTGCTGATTCTAGGACTGATCAATAGAGGACCTGGAATGGCAAGCTCTTCCCGTAGCTACTAGAGGCCATTGTTCCACACAGACCTGTAGCAGCAAGAACAGACAATTAATGCACACATAAGGACGGGCCATTAATATAAAAACAAAGTATAACTTAGCTTTTATTGCAGGTTGCCCAGGTGGGGGGATCTCCACACATACCTGTAGAAGCAAGAACAGACAATTAATGAACACCTAAGGACTGCAGGCTGCCCCGGTGGGGTGATCTCCACACAGATGTCTGCTTCTACTGGTCTTGCCTGTTGACTCTAAAACACATTCCGCCAATATTCTGAAGTAACAGTTTCATTTCTACAGGTGTGAGGGTCAAACCGTGCTTAGTAATTTTAGTGCATTTTTGTGACATATACCAGTTGGTGCATTATTGCGAAATCTAAGAATAACTGTGGTATTACATACTACTATAAATATTGTGATAATTGTTAGAGTAGAGTTTTCTGAGTTCAAAGTGAGCCTTATTTATATGTATATATTCAGTTCTATGTGAAAAGACCTCATTTTAGAGCTCTCAAGAGAAAAAGACTGATTTACAATGACCGATTTTCTATTGATCGTAAAAACAGCATTGTACAGGTATTTTTCACTTGCGACCTTTAAAATGAGGTCTTTTCACATAAAACTGAATATATACATGTAAATACGGCTCACTTTGAATATTCGGGGTGTTTCACCCCCCTCCCCCCAAACCCTCCATTGCTGGCCGTGAGTTTGTTATACAGAGCCTAGAGGTTCTTCGAGTTATTGGAGTTCATAATGTTGTCGGGAGAGCACCTTTCGGCGCCATGATGTCATTTTTCATAATTTCTCTCTAGGGACGTAGTCAGGTGCCTCATGTTTGGCCGCCCCATAGGGTGCGTGTTCCTTTCGTGTTGATTTCATATGTGCTTGACGACTGGCTTCTTCCATTACAGTGGCCAAGCTTTAATGACACCACTTTGATGTTACTCTTCCCAGGAATATTTCCTAAGTAGAGACCTAATCTACAATGCTTGCCTTACTTGCAGATCATCAGCTAAAGGCCAGGAAGTGGGGCACAAGCCTAGATTAGATTAAAAGGAGCTAGAAATTCAGCCCATGTGCTTCCCCTACGGATGGGTGCTGATACAATGACCACTCACCTGCTCTACGTTTAGAGCCCGCTATCGTAGATGCATTGTCTTGATAATTTGACTTTAGGTCACCTCCCAAAAGGATGGGTACCCTCTTATTCAACCATAATCAATTTGTGATCCCCTCCGTAACATAGCACATAATGTATGTGACCCCCCCCCCCCCCCCGCATGGGGAATCGTAGATATTTACAATCAATATTCCAGGTTCCTTGGCCCCCTGTTGACAAGTCAATTTGCTACATAGGACATAGTCTACTACACAAACAAAATGTCTCCAGCTTATGAATGCTCTTTGCCCCATCAGCCTTCCGCCACGGGGTCTGTGCTTAGCTCCTTTCGTCCAAACTAAAACGGGAAACCCGTCTAATGAAACACCAGTTGTAATCCATGTTTCTTGTGATAATAAGAGGTCATGTCTTTCTAGGATTTTAAAATGCTCCGAACTCCTTGTATAGTGACTATGTCCTTTGGTGTTCCAAGACAGGATGGAAAAGTCATGAGTGGAGGGACCGGGAATGTCTCTCGCAGTGGCCCCTAGAACCTCTAGTAACCAATCCCATGAGTGTTGTTCTTTTTCTTGCTCCTTATATTCAATTGCACCTATTATTTCAGCCACCACTTGGCGGCCCTTGCAATGGCAGGTCATTATTACTTATGCGTTGAGGGCTTTAGGGGAAACACTGGCTTCCTTCCCATTATTAGTCTAGACTCTTTCCTCTGAGTATCCCATTCTTATAAAAAATGGACCGAATACTCCATGCTCAGAGTTTGACCCAAAAAGCAATGTTTGTATGTGCTGCTGTCTTGCGACTCGATATAGTCAAGGTCTTTTGTTGATATGACTCTCAGTTGGGGGGGGGTCCATCTCCAAATGCGTTAGCATTACCGGTCTGTTCATAGGTGCTTTTCTTTCCATGCCAAATACTTCATGTATAAGCAGAGTGCAGCTTGGCCATAAAATAGTAGGCAAGATGCTTATTGGGTAAGGTATATGCTGTCCTGGGTTCCTCATAAACAATTTCCAGTGAGGCAAAGCGTGCAGAATCAATCAGCAAAATCAAATTTCTTGGCTCGTTGTCTTCAAGTATAGGGTCCGCCTCTATGGCAATGGATGTCTTCTCTCTAAGTTCAAGTATAGTGTCTACCTCTACAGCAATGTATGTCTTCTCTCTAAGTTCAAGTATAGCGTCCGCCTCTACGGCAATGGATGTCTTCTCTCTAAGTTCAATTATAGCGTCCGCCTCTACGGCAATGTATGTCTTCTCTCTAAGTTCAAGTATAACATCCGCCTCTACTGTAATGGATGTCTTCTCTCTAAGTTCAAGTATAGCGTCCGCCTCTACGGCAATGTATGTCTTCTCTCTAAGTTCAAGTATAGCGTCCGCCTCTATGGCAATGGATGTCTTCTCTCTAAGTTCAAGTATAGCGTCCGCCTCTACGGCAATGTATGTCTTCTCTCTAAGTTCAAGTATAGCGTCCGCCTCTATGGCAATGGATGTCTTCTCTCTAAGTTCAAGTATAGTGTCTACCTCTACGGCAATGGATGTCTTCTCTCTAAGTTCAAGTATAGCGTCCGCCTCTACGGCAATGGATGTCTTCTCTCTAAGTTCAATTATAGCGTCCGCCTCTACGGCAATGTATGTCTTCTCTCTAAGTTCAAGTATAGCATCCGCCTCTACTGTAATGGATGTCTTCTCTCTAAGTTCAATTATAGCGCCTCCATCTACGGCAATGGATGTTTTCTCTCTAAGTTGAAGTGTAGCGTCCACCACTACAGCAAGGGATGTCTTCTTTCTAAGTTCAAGTATAGGACCTGCCTCTACGGCAATGGATGTCTTCTCTCTAAGTTCAAGTATAGCGTCCGCCTCTACGGCAATGGATGTCTTCTCTCTAAGTTCAATTATAGCGCCTGCATCTACGGCAATGGATGTTTTCTCTCTAAGTTGAAGTGTAGCATCCACCACTACAGCAAGGGATGTCTTCTTTCTAAGTTCAAGTATAGCGTCCGCCTCTACGGCAATGGATGTCTTCTCTCTAAGTTCAAGTATAGTGTCCGCATCTATGGCAATGGATGTCTTCTCTCTAAGTTCAAGTATTGCGTCCGCATCTACGACAATGGATGTCTTCTCTCTAAGTTCAAGTATAGCGTCCGCCTCTACAGCAATGGATGTCTTCTCTCTAAGTTCAAGTATAGCGTCCACTACTACGGCAATGGATGTCTTCTCTCTAAGTTCAAGTATAGCGTCCGCCTCTACGGCAATGGATGTCTTCTCTCTAAGCTCAATTATAGCGTCCACCACTACGGCAAGGGATGTCTTCTCTCTAAGCTCAAGTATAGCGTCCGCCTCTACGGCAATGGATGTCTTCTCTCTAAATTCAAGTATAGCGTCCACCACTACGGCAAGGGATGTCTTCTCTCTAAGCTCAAGATTAGCGTCCACCACTACGGCAAGGGATGTCTTCTCTCTAAGCTCAAGTATAGCGTCCACCACTACGTCAAGGGATGTCTTCTCTCTAAGCTCAAGTATAGCGTCCACCACTACGGCAAGGGATGTCTTCTCTCTAAGCTCAAGTATAGCGTCCACCACTACGTCAAGGGATGTCTTCTCTCTAAGCTCAAGTATAGCGTCCACCACTACGGCAAGGGATGTCTTCTCTCTAAGCTCAAGTATAGCGTCCGCCTCTACGGCAATGGATGTCTTCTCTCTAAGCTCAAGTATAGCGTCCACCACTACGGCAAGGGATGTCTTCTCTCTAAGCTCAAGTATAGCATCCTCATCTACGCCAATGGATGTCTTCTCTCTAAGTTCAAGTATAGCGTCCACTACTACGGCAATGGATGTGCTCTCTCTAAGTTAAAGTATAGCAACCACCTCTACGCCGATGGATGTATTCTCTCTAAATTCAAATATAGCGTCCACCACTACGGCAAGGGATGTCTTCTTTCTAAGTTCATTTTTGTTTAATACCAAATTGTCAGGAGTTGCTGTGGTTTGTCTATTATTTATTTTCTTCTTCGTAATTGAAGTTTTGGGCAACAATTCCAGATCGAATTTGGTTTGCCTGCTTTGATTTTTGGCAAATGTGGTTGAGTTAGACATTATGGCCTATTTCTTTTTCGGCTTCCTGTTTTTCTGAATTTTGGGAATTATGTTGGTTTTGCGAGTCCCTCCTTTGAATGCCTGAGTGGAAGCCAGTGGCACAGAGGCATGGGCTGGTACTAAGGAAGATCTTGGCTCACCATCAATATCATGCCATGGACCATGATAGAGCCTTCCCCAGGTCTCTCTCCACCAGAGTGTGGCTTCAAGGATAGCTTTGTCAATCGATGTGGCTTGTTTTTCAGACTCAATCGATGTGGCTTGTTTCTCAGATTCAATCGATGTGGCTTGTTTCTCGGACTAGGCACAGCTGTTGTTTCTTCCAGTAAGTAGTAATGACTCAACGCCTTCTATCAAACTGGTGTTACCCTGGATTTATTTACATAGAGAACAAATGTCTGTTGTGAAAAGTGTCAATGGTTGAAGGAAGTTCTTGAGCGTGTTTATATTGTGCTGAGATGGGGGGGGGGCGGTGTGCAACTTGTGTGCACGAGTCACCATATATTGAAGTGGGGTGAGGCAGACCTATTAATCGAGCCAGGGACCACTGATATATTTAGTGGTGTGGGGACAAGAGGGGGACGGGTTGCAGACCAACAATAAACCTCCCTTTGGAGACTACAGCAGAGATTCAATAATGAATTATTAGCAACTGTAATCCCTTGCAGTGCCGCTCCCTCTACGTGAACAGATTGGTTGTGGTACCGGGTCGGGCGGAGCCATAGCATCTACCATTTGCTAGTATTTTGAATTGAATTGATATTTTATTTCTATCGCGCTCGTACACGTGTTTCAGAGCGTGACAAGGCAAGGGAGGGGAACAGGGGAGAACATAACAGCAATCTTACTAGGCCCAGTGACGTTGAGAATGTGCAAGTGCATGGGCGAGCGGGAGGGGAAAAGTTAATGGAAGGGGGGAGAAGTGGAAAGTGCGGCGCAGAGGAGAAGCAAATAAATCATAATAAATAAATAAAATACATAGATAATAAAGGCAATAAACAGTGGGAGTGCAGCCAGCAAGTGGCAAGTGCTGGGTTTAGCAGACAGGGTAGGTCTGATAAGTGCAGGAAGAAAAGGAAAGGGGTGGGGGACTGTATGGGTACAGATACAGACCCCAGTGCAAGGGGTGGCCCGGAGGCAGTGCAAGAGGGTGGCAGCGTGAGCAGGTACCTGGGCCCGGACGACAGAGGGTGGCCAGGTGTACAGTGCAGAGAGAGAAATGGATCAGCAGGGGGAAAGGGGGCTAAGGCAAAAGCAAGCAGGAAGGTCTTGAGGTGCTTCCGGAACCGGAGATGGTTCTCCTCAAGTTTCAGAGTGGCAGGGAGGCTGTTCCAAAGGGAGGCCCCAGCAGAATTCAGAGATCTACCCCCAGCTAATTTCGTTTAGAAACAACTGACCCTGAGGGAGTTGGAGGTAGAGGAGCGAAGAGCTCGAGAGGGGAGGTATTTGCGGCGGGATAGCTGAAGGTATTTTGGACCCAGGCCCCAGAAAGTCTTGTGGTCAATGCAGAGGGTTTTGAATTTAATCCTTGCATCCAATGGGAGCCAATGAAGGAATTTCAGAGCTGGAGAGATACGATCATAGGGCTTGAGGCCAAGGACAAGTCTCGCAGTCCTGTTCTGGATTAGTTGTAAAGGGCGGAGAGTAGAGCTAGGTAGGTTTAGAAAGAGGCTGTTACAATAGTCCAACCTAGAGAGAACCAGAGCTTGGTAGACGGTGATCTTCTGGGGGAAGCAGAGGAAAGGCAGAGTACCTCTGAGGAGGTGCAGTAGTAAGTTTGACTTTTGAGAGACATCAGAGATGTGGGCGGAGAAGAAAAGTGTGGAGTCAAAGATGGCCCAGAGGTTCTTAGCCTCTCAGGTAGGGGTAGGAGGAGGGCCAATGGAGGCCGGCCAGAGAGAGAGGGGAAAGGATGGTGAAGGTGTACCGATGAGGAGGATCTCAGTCTTGTTGGCATTTAGACAAAGATCATTAGCGGCACACCAATCTTGAATGGCAGTTAGGCAATCAGAGATGAGAGAAGTAGAGGAGGTTGCCGAGGGCAGCCTGAAAATGAGTTGAGGTTCGTCAGCAGAGCACTGGAAATTTGAGCAGAAAATGGCAATGCAGTTGGCGAGAGTTGAAAAGCGAAGGTGAGAGGTTAGACCCCTGGGGAATTCTATTTGGAAGAATCCACAATTTTCCTGCGTGAACCAGCAGTCTCCATGCGATTCTGGGAGACATTAAGAGTAGTCGCAACTATTAGAGTGCTGGTGTTCTTTGTCCCCTTGGTGATTCTAATTTCCTTAGCGTTACTGCTTAGGTTGGATCGTGTTGCCATAATGGTTGAAGAGGAAGGATGGGTATCCACGTACTGGACCATAAGGGTGGTCAAATACCCAAATCTTCCCTTGGATATTGTGTCTTCACGTTAGGATTTGGGCAATTTTATTCATAATAGTTCCTTAAAAAACAAAAAGGTTTTGGAAACACTTCTGTTGTTTTGTCATAAAAGGCTGTCCTCAAGATGAAGCAACATTGACTTTATTAGGTTTTCCCTTGAGGGCAGGTTCTTTCTTTAAAAGATCCCCACTTATCCCTGATTAATGTATTTTCTGGGAGGTGGGTATATTTCGTATATCTGGGACCTACAGTCCTCGCGTCAGCTTCTTTTTTTATTTCTGTTTTGTTTTTTTGTTTTTTTTGTCTTGCTGTTGTTAATATAGAAAGTTTTTCCTATATTTCTGTGTGTTTTATACACAGAAATGATCCTTGATCAGTCCTTATCTTCATTAGGGTTGATCGTACTGTATTCTGACATATAGCGTTCAAGTATGCAGGTACAGTGTTGTGATGAGCCGACCGGTTTCAGTGGTAGGAGACCACTTTCATCAGGGCTGAAAACAGCTTAACCATTTATGTTGCTGTTGGTGTTTTTAGGGCTAGAAATAGCTTCCTTACATGTATGCGGACGAGACCTCCAATTAATAGCTGTCTTCTCTTCTTGGGAGGGTCCTAGATGTATGGATGTAGGCTTCAGTCCTACTGCAGATGCCACTGTGAATTAGACTTCTGCACAGGGTACTTCAGATATTTGGCATATTCTGGTTCCTTCCAGTACAGCAAGTACTTGAGATAGTTAACAAACGATTTGTCTTTGAAATAGGCTCTCTGGGCCAAAAAGTTGAGATAATTTGAGTTTGCCAGGCACTGCACAAATTCCAGTTCCAGCTGAAGCCGGATCCGAGTTTGGTCATCTGATGCTGCCTGGAAAAGGGGACTGAAGCCTACATCCATACATCTAGGACCCTCCCAAGAAGAGAAGACACCAAATAATTGGGGGACTTGCAAGCTAAGTAGAAGAATAGTGTGGCAAGCGCCATTATATATAATCTACCTCAAAATGAAGCACAGTTTTATAAGTGCAATTCCACTTTGTCAACAAAGCAGAATCAACCCAGGTTACTAAAGGCCGCATGAGCAGAGATTCACATTCTAGCAAAACGAGAAGAGACGGCTGAATCGAAACTCGGCAGATGCAACTCGTGCCAGGGAAGCCAAGGTCATACCAATAGAAGGAACGAACAGTAGCTACATATAATTGAAACTTCAGAACAGAATATCCTGTCCTTGAAAGGTTGAGACAAGGAGGCGTAGGCAGGTGGCAAGCTGAATAAGAATGAAGAATCAAATACACAAATTGAGAGAAACGAGACAAATTCACGGTGTGGGAAGCACGTGACCAGCCGAGCGAGGAGAAGCACAGATTCACACCTACGCTTGGCATCCGCCCAGGCAGAGATATCAGAACTTTTCCAGACAGAAGATGCAGTTTCGAGGCCAACCACAGTTTAAATACACATGGTTGCTGAAGCGATGATTGATTGTAACAATAACTGGAGGAAGGCCGGGTAGCTGAGGGGCACCCTGCACCTGGCTGACCATTCTGCATGCTGCTAAGCAAAGTGGAAATGTATGCATGGGGCTGGTGCCAACCCAATCAAAATGGACCAAATAATCTAGGGTCCTATAGTTAGCAGAACCAATGGGACATCGTACCTTTAGTGACGTCTACAGTAGTCATTTTTGAAGGAAGGGCTTAGACGCCCACCTGACAGTGTTTACCCAATCCCTGCACTCTGTTACCATATACAGATACCATATACATATATAGTACCTATATTACCTTTTCCTAACCAATAGAATTGCATGTTACCTTTTTAATGTTATATGTCAATTATGACGAGTTTTCAGTATAAATGCTATGATTTTTATGAATTTCATTGGAGTTGAAGCGAGAAGGACGATTGCATCACTGCTGATTTCCATGACTCCCCATTTTTTGTACTTGCCATTAAACGGACCCCCTTTGCCAAACCGTTGAGTTTTCATTGTTGATTTGGCATTGGAGTAATAAATCTGCACCCCCATCCACCTCAAGGGTGCAGCTATCTCGTCTTAAAGTACTTCGGAGCAAACCTCGGCTCTATAGGCCGGCCAGGGGTCTCCAGAGTACAGTCCTGTTCTGGATTAGTTGCAGAGGGTGGAGAGTAGAGGAAGGCAGATTTAGAAAGAGGCTGTTGCAGTAGTCCATTCTAGAGAGAACCAGAGCTCTAGAGACAGTGAGCTTCTGGGGGAAGGAGAGGAAAGGAAGAATACCTCTGAGGAGGTGCAGCTGGTAGTGGGCCATCTAGCAAGGTCAGTGATGTGAGGAGAGAAGGAGAGAGTGGAGTCATAGATGACACCAAGGTTTTTTGCCTCACAGGAAATAGCAGGGAGAGGGTCCAAGATGGGTGGCCAGAGTGAGAGAGGGAAAACGGGTGCAAGGGTCCCAATGAGAATGATCCCCTTTTTACTGGCATTAAGGCAGAAATCATTGGAGGAACGCCATTCCTAAATTACGGATAGACAGTCAGGTATGAGCAAGAGAGGCGAGGAGGCTGAGCGGAGCCTGAAGGAGAGCTGAGTGTCATCTGCGTAACACTGAATGTTCGAACAGAAGGTAGAGATGTGGTAGGCTAAAGGGGCCAGGTAGACATTGAAAAGCCAGGGTAAGAGGTTAGGAACCTGGGCGATCACCATATATGGAGAGAGAGGTGGTGGAGAGAAAGGACCCAAGTTAGACTCGGAAGGGTTAGTCCAGGAGGAAAGTCAATCAAGCCAGGGTCTGATCCGTGATGCCCAGGTTCTCGCAGAGATGATTGATCAGGAGGGCGTGGTTGACCATGTCGAAAGCAGAGGAAAGAACAAGGAGGATGAGGACAGAAGGAAGGCTAGAGTCGAGATTAGAGAGCAGATCTTCATGGGTGTTCAGGAGAGCAGTTTCCATGCGTCTGGCTACTCTGAAGCCAGACTGAGGGTCATGGAGAGAACCAACAGGAGTCCCAAGGAGAGTCCCAGTCTACCCCAGTCTCTGTGTGAGAGAGGAGCTGCAGCGACGTACGGACTGTTTGGTTGTTTCTTTTCCTTGGCCTGCTGTTGCTTTAACGGAGATTCCTCCCTCTGGGTGACTCCACCTTAAAAGGTGTGCGTGTGCGCGGAGCACCGCGCGGTTTCCCAAGGAGAGGCCCAGTCTACCCCAGTCCACCCTAGCCCCACGGCCCCTAGGCGAACCTAGCAAGTGGAAAAACCAACCAAGTCACATGATGAGTCCGCAAACGCGGCTAAAGCAGAAAATCAGACTGGAGTCTGAACGGTTGGATTCCCCTTCTCAAGCGTCGTTGTTCAACTCTAACTCAAACACAGCGGTATCGAGTGAAGTAGATGAGGTAAGATCTGGTAAGATCTGGTTCCTTAATCGTATCACCTCATTCTCAAACGACACAATCTGAACTTGTGCTTCCCGTAATGTCAGCACTCAATACGATATCTTTACTCACTATGACTAAAATTGTCATTGATGATGAACAACTCCTCACTCGCTGTGGATTAAACCCGATTTCTGGTGTGGGTTTAAGATTAACTCTTTCATTTCCATGTGCGTCGTGCCTGATAACATCATCAGAAGCCGCCTTAAATTGTGCCGCTTATAGCAAATATGCACATGCTCACGAAGGCTCTGATGCCGCAGATGAAATATCACCATCTACACACTGTTTAAAATGTGAACCTGCACAAGTTTGGGCCTTACCCTTATCAATTGCACCACTGATAAGGAACCTAGAAACGACCTTTGAGACAAACGTGATTGAAGTAAACACCTCCGTGTTTCAGTCTCCCTTTGATGTATCTGACTCAGAGCTTTTGCAAATCCAAGTGCCCACCACTAATTTGAAGGAAGCTAATTTCATATTTCTACCTCCAATAAAACAACACAGTCTGCAGGTTGACAACAACTTGCAATCCAGTGTGCCACAAAACAGACAACAAATAAATGAAATATCGTTGCCAAACTTGGCACTCGCATCAGTTCAGCAGCCAGGCACTTGCCGTCAAACAACGACAAAATTACAAGGCTCACCTGTGATAAGTACTAGTGGTATAGATGTTCATAGAGAGAGTCTTACAAAGCCCAACTTATCACGCCACTGCGCAAATACAAATAGGAGCAGTTGTGGGCGAACACCCGAGCGCGAACGCCGCATCAATCTTCCACTCCTACGTTATCTCAGTTTCATCAAATAAAAACTGGAAATAAATCTTCTCAAAGAGTCCTTGATCTAGCAGGACGCGAAGCTCGTTTAACCGAGCGACTAACTGCGGACTATAACTCCACCAAAGAAAAGCTCATACAAAGCTTTGGAGAGTCTCCTGTTAATAAACTCACTAATGCAGCGTCGAGTCATTGCATCACTAACGAATCAGCCTGTCAGCCTAAATGCGGTTTTCCCGTGTCAAATATCAGTCAGCAAAGCCCAGAAAACCATTACATCACCTCTGATGATGATATTGCGTTATACGCATCGGAAACTGTGAGCACAAAAGACACGCAAAAAGAACTTGTGGAAAACGAGCCGCGGCCGCAACGAGATACGAGGCGAGAGGCAGTGAAAGACCAAATACATGAATCAAGGCCATCACATCAATATGCAACTTCTGAACATGAACAAATAAATAAATCAAACCTTTCAGTTGCAGCAGACATTCAAATTCATAACAATGTTTTGGCCGCCACCTCGTTGGCTCTCATACCTTTTGTAAAACTTTACGAAAGCTTAAATGAGTCCATAAAAGATCAGGGCGCCCAAATTAGTCATCTCATTTCAAAAGTGGATACAGTAGAACATCTCAATAGTGTACTGACGCAAAGATTGGAAAAAGAGGCAGAGACGTCTTCACAATGGCAATATCGCCTGGGTGATCTCCTGACAAGCACCCACGCTGACAATTCTACTCTAATGGCAGCGACGTTAGAATGTATGAAATGGGTAAGGCATATTACCCAGGCCAATAGAGAACAACATGTTAAGCAGCTAAGCGGCACAGCTGCCGGAAGTAAAATTCACATTCCTCTGAAAATTGCTGTGCCTGTACCAGAATTGAGCCAACCTTCCTGGCAGGCTGTCCAGTCTAAATTTTCGATCGATGGTGTGGAAAGTGTCGGAATTCTACAAACTGTACCACAGTCAAAAGATGCTAAGAGAGCGTCTACAGCCTCTTCATCCTGTACACACAAATGCACTGGTGGGAGCTGTGTAAAGATCTCAATTCCCCCAACAGAACCAACGCAAACACTTCAGGCACTTGGCAATGTCCAAACGGCTTCAGCTTCTACCCAAGCCAATCAAGTGGCCAGCGAACCAATACTTGTGCCTGAGGCTCTTAGTACGGCATCAGCTATAGCTTCAATTTCTGTAGTTAGGTCAAAAAACTCCTTTGATATATTTAACCCTTTAAGTGCCATGGGTATTTCTCCCCAGTGCCAGAGCCTTTTTTGGTGATTTTGGTATGTGGCCATTCAATGGCTTGTAACTTTTTCGTTACATGAGATATCTCAGCCAAATTTGGCTCCTTTTTTTCCCACATGTAGGCGGTCGTAACGCCATCCAGGAATCCCAGGTTGCTGTAGGGGGGTGAGAGAAAATAAGGAAAATGTGCGAAAATGTTGGGTTTTTTCAAAAAATGCCAATAAAATGATGTACAAAGAAGCCTGTGGTTTTTTCCTTGTAAGAGCTAGGAACAAATGGTTTGCTGTGCTGAGTTCCCCAATGTGTTGGCTTTCAGGAACAGGTTGAGTGGGAATGGAAAGAAAATATTTTGATGGGGTTATCAACCGTTTTGTGAGAGGTAGGCGATTTTTGCCATTTTTGCCAATTGGACATGCATGGACGGAATGGAAGAAAAGGGCAAGAAAGCCAAATTGGAGGACAGAAAGGCATATATTTCTGAAAAGTAGACAAAATTCCAAGTTTAGGAAGGGGTAATTTGCATAGGTCAGGCAACAACTAGGTAGGGGAAACTGCCATCGAATGGGGGAAAAGCGGGAAAATGACTGAAAAAAAAGGTATGTGTTGGACATGGTTGGCTTGGTACGGCAATGCCTTCTTTGAATTTTGAGAAAACCAATGCTCCGCTACATTCCCCCGACTCTTGCAGTTAGGAGAGCATACCATTTTTGTAGTGTTTGTACAAAACAAGCAATACCACAAGCCAAACACTGAGCCATGGTACACAGGAGTTTTACGCTCACGGCCTGACCAGACGCACTTAGCATGTGTAAATTGGGAAAACCAATGTGGTGAGGAACGGCAGCCATACATTTTTTGAAAGAGCACAGGCAGACCTTTTCAAGGGTAGGTGACTTGTGCAGGTTACAAAAGTGTATGGTGGCTAAAGCAGCGACTAAATGTAGGTCACATTTGGGAAAAGAAAGGGTTGTGAGACAAAGGGCTCCAGCAAATGGGTCAAAACGTTATGAAAACCACACAAACACAACACATGGCCTACTGTCCCGCGTTCCCACAGGTGTCCCGATGAAAACGGTACCCCACATGTGTGGGTGCACCTACCTGGCTGGCAAGGGGAAAGCCTAAAACACAAGTAACCCCACGTCTGTTTTCAGAGGGAAATCTCAGACATTCTGCCGACCGGCACAACGTACAGATATGGGCCTCGGGTGTCCAAGCCACCAAGGAAAACAGGGAACCCCATGCATTTCCAAAAAGAGGGCACCCGTGGGAATCCGTAGAGGTATGATATGCCCAAATTGCCCCAGGATTTATTACCCAGACACCCCTGCAAAGTCCGAAATGTGGGGGAAAAAACTCTTTTTCCGCACATTTCGCTCGAGGCACCCATCGAAACACGCCCCCAACAACACATGGCCTACCGTCACGCGTTCCCACAGGTGTCCCGATGAAAACGGTACCTCACATGTGTGGGTGCACCTACCTGGCCGCCAAGGGGAAAGCCTAAAACACAAGTAACCCCAAGTCTGTTTTCACACCGGAAATGTCACACTCTCACATCATACAGATATGGGCCTCGGGTGTCCAAGCCACCGAGGAAAACAGGGAATCTCATGCATTTCCAAAAAGAGGACACCCGTGGGAATCCGCAAAGGTATGATATGCCCAAATTACCCCAGAATTTATTACCCAGACACCCCTGCAAAGTCCAAAATGTGGGAAAAAATATGCAATTTCCGCACATTTCGCTCGGCTCACCCATCGAAACACGCCCCCAACAACACATGGCCTACCGTCACGCGTTCCCACAGGTGTCCCGATGAAAATGGTACCTCACATGTGTGGGTGCACCTACCTGGCCGCCAAGGGGAAAGCCTAAAACACAAGTAACCCCAAGTCTGTTTTCAGAGGGAAATCTCAGACATTCTGCCGACCGGCACAGCGTACAGATATGGGCCTCGGGTGTCCAAGCCACCGAGGAAAACAGGGAACCCCATGCATTTCCGAAAAGAGGACACCCGTGGGAATCCGAGGAGGTATGATATGCCCAAATTGCCCCAGAAGTTATTACCCAGACACCCCTGCAAAGTCCAAAATGTGGGGAAAAAAACGCTTTTTCCGCACATTTCGCTCGACGCACCCATCGAAACACGCCCCCAACAACACATGGCCTACCGTCACGCGTTTCCAGAGGCGTCCCGATGAAAACGGTACCTCACATGTGTGGGTGCACCTACCTGGCCGCCAAGGGGAAAGCCTAAAACACAAGTAACCCCAAGTCTGTTTTCACACCGGAAATGTCACACTCTCACATCATACAGATATGGGCCTCGGGTGTCCAAGCCACCAAGGAAAACAGGGAACCCCATGCATTTCCGAAAAGAGGACACCCGTGGGAATCCGCAGAGGTATGATATGCCCAAATCGCCCCAGAATTTATTACCCAGACACCCCCGCAAAGTCCGAAATGTGGGAAAAAATACGCATTTTCCTCACATTTCGCTCGACTCACCCATCGAAACACGCCCCCAACAACACATGGCCTACTGTCCCGCGTTCCCACAGGTGTCCCGATGAAAACGGTACCTCACATGTGTGGGTGCACCTACCTGGCCGCCAAGGGGAAAGCCTAAAACACAAGTAACCCCAAGTCTGTTTTCACACCGGAAATGGCACACTCTCACATCATACAGATATGGGCCTCGGGTGTCCAAGCCACCGAGGAAAACAGGGAACCCCATGCATTTCCAAAAAGAGGACACCCGTGGGAATCCGTAGAGGTATGATATGCCCAAATTGCCCCAGGATTTATTACCCAGACACCCCTGCAAAGTCCGAAATGTGGGGAAAAAAACGCTTTTTCCGCACATTTCGCTCGAGGCACCCATCGAAACACGCCCCCAACAACACATGGCCTACCGTCACGCGTTCCCACAGGTGTCCGGATGAAAACGGTACCTCACATGTGTGGGTGCACCTACCTGGCCGCCAAGGGGAAAGCCTAAAACACAAGTAACCCCAAGTCTGTTTTCACACCAGAAATGTCACACTCTCACATCATACAGATATGGGCCTCGGGTGTCCAAGCCACCGAGGAAAACAGGGAACCTCATGCATTTCCAAAAAGAGGACACCCGTGGGAATCCGCAAAGGTATGATATGCCCAAATTACCCCAGAATTTATTACCCAGACACCCCCGCAAAGTCCAAAATGTGGGAAAAAATATGCAATTTCCGCACATTTCGCTCGGCTCACCCATCGAAACACGCCCCCAACAACACATGGCCTACCGTCACGCGTTCCCACAGGTGTCCCGATGAAAACGGTACCTCACATGTGTGGGTGCACCTACCTGGCCGCCAAGGGGAAAGCCTAAAACACAAGTAACCCCAAGTCTGTTTTCAGAGGGAAATCTCAGACATTCTGCCGACCGGCACAACGTACAGATATGGGCCTCGGGTGTCCAAGCCACCGAGGAAAACAGGGAACCCCATGCATTTCCGAAAAGAGGACACCCGTGGGAATCCGCAGAGGTATGATATGCCCAAATTGCCCCAGAATGTATTACCCAGACAACCCTGCAAAGTCCGAAATGTGGGGAAAAAAACGCTTTTTCCGCACATTTCGCTCGACGCACCCATCGAAACACGCCCCCAACAACACATGGCCTACCGTCCCGCGTTCCCACAGGTATCCCGATGAAAACGGTACCTCACATGTGTGGGTGCACCTACCTGGCCGCCAAGGGGAAAGCCTAAAACACAAGTAACCCCAAGTCTGTTTTCACACCGGAAATGTCACACTCTCACATCATACAGATATGGGCCTCGGGTGTCCAAGCCACCAAGGAAAACAGGGAACCCCATGCATTTCCGAAAAGAGGACACCCGTGGGAATCCGCAGAGGTATGATATGCCCAAATCGCTCCAGAATTTATTACCCAGACACCCCCGCAAAGTCCGAAATGTGGGAAAAAATACGCATTTTCCTCACATTTCGCTCGACTCACCCATCGAAACACGCCCCCAACAACACATGGCCTACTGTCCCGCGTTCCCACAGGTGTCCCGATGAAAATGGTACCTCACATGTGTGGGTGCACCTACCTGGCCGCCAAGGGGAAAGCCTAAAACACAAGTAACCCCAAGTCTGTTTTCACACCGGAAATGGCACACTCTCACATCATACAGATATGGGCCTCGGGTGTCCAAGCCACCGAGGAAAACAGGGAACCCCATGCATTTCCGAAAAGAGGACACCCGTGGGAATCCGCAGAGTTATGATATGCCCTAATTGCCCCAGATTTTATTACCCAGACACCCCCGCAAAGTCCGAAATGTGGGAAAAAATACGCAATTTCCGCACATTTCGCTCGGCTCACCCATCGAAACACGCCCCCAACAACACATGGCCTACCGCCACGCGTTCCCACAGGTGTCCCGATGAAAATGGTACCTCACATGTGTGGGTGCACCTACCTGGCCGCCAAGCGGAAAGCCTAAAACACAAGTAACCCCAAGTCTGTTTTCAGAGGGAAATCTCAGACATTCTGCCAACCGGCACAATGTACAGATATGGGCCACGGGTGTCCAAGCCACCGAGGAAAACAGGGAACCCCATGCATTTCCAAAAAGAGGACACCCGTGGGAATCCGCAGAGGTATGATATGCCCAAATTGCCCCAGAATTTATTACCCAGACACCCCTGCAAAGTCCGAAATGTGGGAAAAAATATGCAATTTCCGCACATTTCGCTCGGCTCACCCATCGAAACACGCCCCCAACAACACATGGCCTACCGTCACGCGTTCCCACAGGTGTCCCGATGAAAACGGTACCTCACATGTGTGGGTGCACCTACCTGGCCGCCAAGGGGAAAGCCTAAAACACAAGTAACCCCAAGTCTGTTTTCACACCGGAAATGTCACACTCTCACATCATACAGATATGGGCCTCGGGTGTCCAAGCCACCAAGGAAAACAGGGAACCCCATGCATTTCTGAAAAGAGGACACCTGTGGGAATCCGCAGAGGTTTGATATGCCAAAATTGCCCCAGATTTTATTACCCAGACACCCCCGCAAAGTCCGAAATGTGGGAAAAAATACGCATTTTCCTCACATTTCGCTCGACTCACCCATCGAAACACGCCCCAACAACACATGGCCTACCGTCACGCATTCCCACAGGTGTCCCGATAAAATCGGTACCTCACATGTGTGGGTGCACCTACCTGGCCGCCAAGGGGAAAGCCTAAAACACAAGTAACCCCAAGTCTGTTTTCAGAGAGAAATCTCAGACATTCTGCCAACCGGCACAACGTACAGATATGGGCCTCGGGTGTCCAAGCCACCGAGGAAAACAGGGAACCCCATGCATTTCCAAAAAGAGGACACCCGTGGGAATCCGCAGAGGTATGATATGCCCAAATTGCCCCAGAATTTATTACCCAGACACCTCTGCAAAGTCCAAAATGTGGGAAAAAATACGCAATTTCCGCACATTTCGCTCGGCTCACCCATCGAAACACGCCCTCAACAACACATGGACTACCGTCACGCGTTCCCACAGGTGTCCCGATGAAAACGGTACCTCACATGTGTGGGTGCAACTACCTGGCCGCCAAGGGGAAAGCCTAAAACACAAGTAACCCCAAGTCTGTTTTCAGAGGGAAATCTCAGACATTCTGCCGACCGGCACAACGTACAGATATGGGCCTCGGGTGTCCAAGCCACTGAGGAAAACAGGGAACCCCATGCATTTCCGAAAAGAGGATACCCGTGGGAATCCGCAGAGGTATGATATGCCCAAATTTCCCCAGAATTTATTACCCAGACACCCCTGCAAAGTCCGAAATGTGGGGAAAAAAACGCAATTTCCGCACATTTCGCTCGGCTCACCCATCAAAACACGCCCCCAACAACACATGGCCTACCGTCCCGCGTTCCCACAGGTGTCCCGATGAAAACGGTACCTCACATGCGTGGGTGCACCTACCTGGCCGGCAAGGGGCAAGCCGAAAACGCAAGCAACCCCCAGTCTGTTTGCAGAGGGGAATCTCAGCCATTCTGCCGACCGGCACAACATACAGATATGGGCCTCGGGTCTCCAAGCCACCAAGGAAAACAGGGAGCCCCATGCATTTCCGAAAAGAGGACACCCGTGGGAATCCGCAGAGGTGGAATTTGCGTACATCGCCCCAGATTTTTTTACCCAGACACCCCTGCAAAGTCCGAAATGTGGGGAAAAAAACGCTTTTTCCGCACATTTCGCTCGACGCACCCATCGAAACACGCCCCCAACAACACATGGCCTACCGTCCCGCGTTCCCACAGGTGTCCCGATGAAAACGGTACCTCACATGCGTGGGTGCACCTACCTGGACGACAAGGGGCAAGCCGAAAACGCAAGCAACCCCCAGTCTGTTTGCAGAGGGGAATCTCAGCCATTCCGCCGACCGGCACAACATACAGATATGGGCCTCGGGTGTCCAAGCCACCAAGGAAAACAGGGAGCCCCATGCATTTCCGAAAAGAGGACACCCATGGGAATCCACAGAGGTGTGATTTGCGCACATCGCCCCAGATTTTTTTACCCAGACACCCCTGCAAAGTCCGAAATGTGGGGAAAAAAATGCTTTTTCAGCACATTTCGCTCAACGCACCCATCGAAACACGCCCCCAACAACACATGGCCTACCGTCCCGCGTTCCCACAGGTGTCCCGATGAAAACTGTACCTCACATGCGTGGGTGCACCTACCTGGCCGGCAAGGGGCAAGCCGAAAACGCAAGCAACCCCCAGTCTGTTTGCAGAGGGGAATCTCAGCCATTCTGCCGACCGGCACAACATACAGATATGGGCCTCGGGTGTCCAAGCCACCAAGGAAAACAGGGAGCCCCATGCATTTCCGAAAAGAGGACACCCATGGGAATCCGCAGAGGTGTGATTTGCGCACATCTCCCCAGATTTTTTTACCCAGACACCCCTGCAAAGTCCGAAATGTGGGGAAAAAAACGCTTTTTCCGCACATTTCGCTCGACGCACCCATCGAAACACGCCCCCAACAACACATGGTCTACCGTCCCGCGTTCCCACAGGTGTCCCGATGAAAACGGTACCTCACATGCATGGGTGTACCTACCTGGCCGGCAAGGGGCAAGCCGAAAACGCAAGCAACCCCCAGTCTGTTTGCAGAGGGGAATCTCAGCCATTCTGCCGACCGGCACAACATACAGATATGGGCCTCGGGTGTCCAAGCCACCAAGGAAAACAGGGAGCCCCATGCATTTCCAAAAAGAGGACACCCGTGGGAATCCGCAGAGGTGTGATTTGCGCACATCGCCCCAGATTTTTTTACCCAGACACCCCTGCAAAGTCCGGAATGTGGGGAAAAAAACGCTTTTTCCGCACATTTCGCTCGACGCACCCATCGAAACACGCCCCCAACAACACATGGCCTACCGTCCCGCGTTCCCACAGGTATCCCGATGAAAACGGTACCTCACATGCGTGGGTGCACCTACCTGGCCGGCAAGGGGCAAGCCGAAAACGCAAGCAACCCCCAGTCTGTTTGCAGAGGGGAATCTCAGCCATTCTGCCGACCGGCACAACATACAGATATGGGCCTCGGGTGTCCAAGCCACCAAGGAAAACAGGGAGCCCCATGCATTTCCGAAAAGAGGACACCCGTGGGAATCCGCAGAGGTGTGATTTGTGCACATCGCCCCAGATTTATTTACCCAGACACCCCTGCAAAGTCCGAAATAGGCCCAAATCTGTAGGTTGCCCACATGAACAAATTGTGCTGTGGCGAAAGGCTTGGGGTTACCAGCGGGTTACCCTTTTCCTTTTGCGACCCCGGTAGGTGCACCCACACATGCGAGATACCTTTTTCGTCGGGACACCTGTGGGAACACGAGAAGGTATGACATCTGCTTTTGACGACGTGTTTCGTGAGTGGACACAGGGAAATGTCTCTGAAATTGGCCGGAAATGAAGACAATTCTCAGACATTTCCCTCTGGCCACTCACCGAAACACACCGCCAACAACACGTGGCCTACCTTCCCGCATCGCCACACGTGTCCCAATGAGAGGCTGACCTCTTGTGTGCAGGTGTGGTACCTGAGTGACAATGGGTACATCTTTAGTATAGTAACTTCGCTGTAGTGCGCTTAGGAAACAGTAAAGTACCGGCAGTAAGCCATTTCACATGCACCTTTCCTCACACTTCCCATACATACCAGACGCAATGCAGTTAGACACGCAAGGTGGGATTTAGCACAAGGACAAACCTCCTTGTGTTGCACAAGAAGGTTTGTCCTTGTGAGCAGTGATGCCACGACAAGGCACCCACCGGATCACTGGCCATTCGTATCCCTTTCGTGTCTGCAGTCAGTTGGCATCCATTTCAGCAGTTGCACTTCTACCAAATCACTAGCACCAGAGCAAGCGTATCTACACATGAGCATATCTACACACTTATACCACGTGGACATGTGTGTACAATGCAACTGTGTCTCTAGCAATATCTTAACTATCATTTGGCATCAATTTCATAATAACTGTGTCTGCATGCAAACTTTATGTGCCGGCAATCACATGTGGACAGTGATAGCAAGTGCATACTGGCTGACTTCGCTACCCTGCCCTACAGGCGCTATCTTCCACACCAGCTTTGAGTATGCCCATAGCCACTACGGGCAAACATTCTTATGTTCCACCGTACCCACACAAAACAGCCATCCTGCAACATGACAATCATTTCGGCAGTGCTGGAAAAGTCAATTCACAGAAATTGCATCTGCATGTTCTTTGTATCTTTACCTAATTCACACACCAATCATATCCAATTAATTCCTACAGAAGACGTGTCACTTACACCACACATAACATTACTCGCAGTAAAACAATAAACAAGGCAGGATCTTACGAGGTACGCAAGACACCGCTGCCATATAGTTGGTGTCCAAGTACCACTTTCAATGCACTTAGACCTCAAGGGAGGGAGCCAAAGTGGCGTGTATTATTTTGAAAAGACACCCCTTGAGTGGAGGGACCCTGAATGGTGTTCTGGTCTTCCACAACGCACGGCTTGAGTAGAGGGAGCGGGTCTGGCCTTTCTTTGCTTGCCAAACCTTAGGTGGAAGGAGCCAGATTTGGGTTCCTGTCCAAAGTACGCCGGAAGCGGATGGGGTTTTCCAGATGTTTTTTTTTGTAAGGCAATCCCGAACAGGAGCAAGCTGCACTCCCATAGGGGAGTGACCCAGAGTGCTCCACCCTTCTTCTCCATGGCCCGCCTTAACTAGAGGCGGTGGAGTGGCATTCCTTTCCAAGATGTGCCTGCTTTGGAAGAAACAAGCATTGCGTTACTTTGCAAGGCACACCACGCGCAGAGGGAGATAGACTGCCTTTTCCTTATGAGGCAGACCTGAAGTGAAAGGTACCGGGGGTGAGGTCTCTTTCCCAGGCAGGCCTCAAGTGGAGGGGGCAGGACTAGCATTGCTTGCCAAAGCACGCCAAAGGGGAGTAAAGCAGAGTGCTGTCCCCACCTACTCCAAGGCACACCTCAAGTGGAGGGAGCTAGAGTGGCATTTCTTTCCAAGATGTGCCTGCTTTGGAAGAAACAAGCATTGCGTTACTTTGCAAGGCACACCACGCGCAGAGGGAGCTAGACTGCCTTTTCCTTATGAGGCAGACCTGAAGTGAAAGGTACCGGGGGTGATGTCTCTTTCCCAGGCAGGCCTCAAGTGGAGGGGGCAAAACTAGCATTGCTTGCCAAAGCACGCCAAAGGGGAGTAAAGCAGAGTGCTGTCCCCACCTACTCCAAGGCACACCTCAAGTGGAGGGAGCTAGAGTGGCATTTCATTCCAAGATGTGCCTGCTTTGGAAGAAACAAGCATCGCGTTACTTTGCAAGGCACACCACGCGCAGAGGGAGCTAGACTGCCTTTTCCTTATGAGGCAGACCTGAAGTGAAAGGTACCGGGGGTGATGTCTCTTTCCCAGGCAGGCCTCAAGTGGAGGGGGCAGGACTAGCATTGCTTGCCAAAGCACGCCAAAGGGGAGTAAAGCAGAGTGCTGTCCCCACCTACTCCAAGGCACACCTCAAGTGGAGGGAGCTAGAGTGGCATTTCTTTCCAAGATGCGCCTGCTTTGGAAGAAACAAGCATTGCGTTACTTTGCAAGGCACACCACACGCAGAGGGAGCTAGACTGCCTTTTCCTTATGAGGCAGACCTGAAGTGAAAGGTACCGGGGGTGATGTCTCTTTCCCAGGCAGGCCTCAAGTGGAGGGGGCAGGACTAGCATTGCTTGCCAAAGCACGCCAAAGGGGAAAGACCCGCATGGCACAACTCAAGTACAGGGACTCATAATGATTACTATTTCGTAGGCACGCCTCCAATGGAAGGAGCCTGATTAGCGTTCCTTTGCAAGTCACGCTTTGAGCTGAGGGATCTAGACTGATGTACATTTTCTTGACAGGCCTCAAGGGAAAGCTACGGCTGTGGTTGCCTTTCCAAGGCAGGCCTCAAGTGGAGGAAGCAGGACTAGCGATGCTCGTGAATGCACGCTAAATCAAGTGAAGTGAGTTGACATCCTGTTGCATTTTCATTGAAGGTACACCTCCAGGGCAGGGTGCAAGAGTGCCATTCCTTTACAAGACATGCACGATTTCGGTGGCTAAGGGTCCCTTTCAAGGAATGATGGGCATTTTCGGAAATCAGTCGATCTCCCAATAATTTTCCTTTGTATGATACAAAAGGAAACAAGGCTGAAAGCAGAGGGCAGGCTGGGAAGGGCATTGGGGACAGTACATCCGAGTATCCTTCCTCTTTCCTTGTTTTGTACACACCTTACATTTTCGGTACGGTTGTGCCTTCGTGGCAGTGGGAGGAACATAATCACCAAAGTGTCGCTCTTGCAATCTGGCCACATCTTCGACCTCTGGAAAGGAGGGAATTTGTACATGAACATTAGCCAGAGATTGAACAATTTCTAATTCAAAATCCAAAAAGGAGAGCTTGTTTTCTGGAGTAGCTGCACGGTACACCACATAAGCATTGTACGTTGCCATATGCACAATGTGTGTGGCTAACTTTTTGTACCAGAAACGCGACTTGCGTTCAGCGTGGTATGACTCAAGCACTTGGTCATTTTTGTCTACTCCACCCATGTACTTGTTGTAATCCAGAATGCAATTGGGCTTCAACACTTGCTGAGTCTGCCTGCGCAAAGGGACAGCTGAAGTACTTTCATCATGAATAGTACTTAGCATGTACACATCCCTTTTGTCGCAGAATTTCACTGCTAACAATTCATCCTGCCGCAATGCCATACATTGTCCCTTGGCCAACTTCTTACACACAAGTTGTCTGGGGAAGCCTTTGCGATTACTGCGGATTGTATCGCATGCCAGTGTGCCCACATTGAACAATTCCTTGAACAGTGGAATTCCGGTGTAGAAATTGTCTACATACAAATGATGTCCCTTGTGGAGCCATGGTGTGAGAAGATCCCAAACAATCTTCTCACTTGTCCCTAAATGGGCTGGGCAGCCCGGAGGGTTTAGGGTAGAGTCTTTACCGGTGTAGACTCTCATGCTGCTGACATACCCAGTGGTACTTTCACACAACATGTACATTTTAATTCCATATCGTGATCTCTTGCTAGGAATGTATTGCCTGAATAGAAGGCGACCTTTGAACAACACCAACGATTCATCAATGGATATGTTCTGGCTAGGAACATACACCTCTGCAAATCGGTGAGTGAAGTGGTCCAGAAATGGCTTCAGTTTGAACAGCCTATCAAAGTTTGGGTCCGTTTTGGGTAATGCAGCCGAGTTGTCATTGAAGTGCAACATACGGTGCAGTGCTTGTAAGCGATTTCTGCTCATTGTAGCTGAAAAAAACGGGCAATAAAGTGGTGCTACAGTAGACCAGTATATTGCGACAGACGGCTTGTGTCCAATTCCCATGAGCAAAATGAGACCCCAAAACTGTCTCATTTCAACATCGTTTGTGGGTACCCATGCTTGTGCTCTGGAGTGGGGTTTCAGAGTGGGACCCCTAGACCTCATGAACTGTGCAGCGTATAAATTGGTTTGCTGAACCACATCTGCAATGAACCCATCATCAACAAAAAGGTTGAAAAAATCAATAGGCTGAAACCCTTCTGTATTCACTGTGCACCCTGATATACCAGTGAAGGGGGGCACAACAGGCTGAGCCATTGGTGGAGGCACCCAGAGCGACTCTTGAGTCATGTCAGGAACTGCCACATTGCGTGGCCGTCTTGCACGTCCCCTCCCCCTTACAGGTCCCCTGCGTGTGGGAAGTGTGCAAAAAGGTGGTCGCACTCTTCCTTCCTCTTCATCATCAGATGATGACGATGATGAGTGGGAGGAGGGACTTTCGTCAATGGCCATCTCACTTCCCCAATCACTTCCCTCGTGCCCCTCAGAAGCACTATCTGTTTCAGAATGCATGTACACATCTGTGCCTTGCTCTGAGCCAGACTCCATCACTGCAGCTAATCCCTCCGCACCAGACATTGATCGCCGAGAAGCCATGAGTACCTTCGCTATGGAACCCTTCACTGCCCAAAGACCAGATGAAGACTGAAACAATAAGTATGTGTGCTTCTGAAAGTATGGAACGTAGCACAGTAAGTGGTATTCAGTGCCACAAACCTACTCCACACAAGTACACCAAAAGGTCCAGACTTTGCTCACAAACTGGAGCAGCCCTCTGCAATATGACGTACTCCCTGCACTCTACAATAAACAGAGTACTACTTTGCAAACACTCACGTGAAATGCTAAGGACCAGCTGACTCCTTTCCTACAAGTGGGTAGACAGCTACAACACACCTGCACCTAAAAGAAAGAGAACAAAAAATCTATGGACAATGTACTATTCCGCTAAACTGTACAGAAATACAAGCGTGGGGACGAGGATTTCAGCCACACTACCTATTCAGAAACAGCCAACATGCTTTGCACCATGCCCTCCTCCATGGGATGCTCGTGGATGGGAAATCGAGGTGAGAAGCAACCATGCAACGTATTAGTGATTGGGTGAGTTGAAAAGCCATAGGCAATGAAGAAGCAGAAAGGGAAGATAAATAAATAAAGTACACGGCTGGCCCTTCCGGGCAACTGCTGGCACACTTTTGACAAAAACACCTGCTCATTCATATAGGGGTGTCTATTGTAAGGGGAAAGCTCACAAGGACAAAATTATTGCAAGGCCAAGCAAATTGATGTAGGCTGAAGCAAGTAGTGATGGGTACCTAAGAAATAAGCAGCAGAAACATACTGAATGCTTTGACATGCCATGAATGCAAACAATTGCTAGAAAGTGGAAGTCTCACTGCCAACATACTTACTACCATTTTTATTCACTTTTCACATCTTCCAGTGCGTCCATCAGTCACTGGGCAAACCCCCCCTAAAATAGCGTCTGGGCAAAATCCATTATGTTTCCAATGAACAGCTCCATGCCTGTTTTGGAAAGGTGCACCCCATCTCTGTGAAACATCACAGCACCTTTGATATTGCCATGATGAATGGTCCGTATTCTGGTGTTGCCCTCTGTCAGTCTAGTGACCTCGCCATTCAGTTTCCACACCGAGCGGTTGATAGCCCTTCTATTCTCTTGAGTTCTCCAATCCATCCTGGGAATCATCTGGGACCAGGCCACCACAGTGTTTGGAAACCTCTGTGCAATCCATTCAAGGTCTGCCATGAGCTGCTCCCGTACCCCCTTCCGTCCCACAGACGCAAAATCATTTCCTCCCAGGTGAACCACTATAAGGTCAGGGGGGGGGGCTTTCCTTTTGCTTGGGCAGCGATGATGGCTCCTCGGAGCTGGTGAAGGCGCATCCCCCCCACCCCAAACCAATGCACTGCAAGGCCATCCCTTCCAGACCCAGATGTAGGTGGCCCTCGGAAAAGTCGTGCAGCCCTTTGGATATAAGAGTGGCCGAAAATCCACACAACCCTCATCCTCACTAGGAAATGGAAACAGGAAAACCCCCATGATTATGGCTACACATACATTTTACCACATTACACAACAATTGCACCAATACATGACTCTTGTAACAATCCCAGACACACACTTCACCCATTCGGAAACCACCTCTCATTTGAGATAACAGTAGGTCGACACATAATTGCCACATTATTTTCAGGGGAAGGAGGTGAAGAAGATAGTATGTCACCTTGTGCCAATAACACAGTTGTGCTGGCGCAATTGTAATCAGTAAAAGTTGTCTGCTCCTGTGGCCCACCGCCTGCCCAGCACGGTGGTAAGGTGACTTGCACATGCTACATCGTTACACTTTGGCAGGGTGACTAGTCTCACAGAGGATATGAAGTCCACCGGAAGTGTGCTTTGTACGCTCTCTGAATATAGGTACCCTGACAGAATGTGCCACATTTACCACAAATGGGTGCACCTTCAGACACTTTCAATGTGAGTGTTTCGGCCATAGCTCCAGGACCACTGGTGAACTTGGGGGCACTTCACTACCAAGGAAGGGAGGTGGCCAAGGTCACACCCATCACCCACCACTACCCTACATAGCTTCCTGGTCAGCACTACAGCTTTCCTCTCCTGGAAGGGATTGGACCCTGCCAGGGCACCCTGCACCCACTGCTGAATTTGGAGGACAAAATATCCACCTGGGGGACGGACGCCCAAGGCCAATGACACCCCCCTCTCTAGCTACCCAGCGTTACAGTTTTTCCCCCTGCAAAAGGATGGGGACCCTGACAGGGCACACTGGGACCACTGCTGAAATTGGACCACAGAAATGGTGAACTTTGCAGTGAAAGGAATGAGCTCTGTAACAAGTGTGCATAGCATGCTCAGAAAAAATGACCATCTATATAACTACTGGAAAAACTTTTTAAAAATTTGCTGCTACTTATGTCCGCCAAACCTTTCCTTCTGCAAAGCAGCTGCCTTACTCAATGCAAGGCACACCCATCACTGGCCCCGACCCTCCCCACTACCCTTTCCCACCCTTATCACTGACAATGCAGCCACAATTCCTTCCACCGCAGTAACCCTCCACCCCCACATTACCAAGTAATAAATGTTGTACTTACATAAGTCAGCAATAGCTTTTCAGTAGCCGCAACTGCAAAGGAAACATAAAAGAATTACATTCAATGCTTTGCCTACCAATAACACATCCAAACTGTCTGGCAACTATCTGTACATTTTTCACTTCCTTCCACCAGTTCCATGACACTTCTTAGTCATCTACCACTACGGAAGGCTAGACTGCACACGGATTGGAAATGGAAATAAGACAAGTGGGCATATGGCATCCTGCAGAAAAAACATAAAAATAAATAAATCCCGGAAATCTGGCACCAAACCATCACTGTTTGGAAACATCTGTGCTATCCATTCCAGTTCCTCCATTAGCAGCTCATGTATCCCTTCCCCTCCCACAGACGCTAAATCTTTTCCTCCCAGGTGCACCACTGTAGGGTGGGGGGGTTGCATCTCCTTTTGCATGGACATCGCTGATGGCTCCTCTGAGCTAGTGAAAGCACTTCCCCCTAACCCCAAACCAATGCACCAGGAGGGCATCCCTTTGAGAGCCAGATGTGGTTGGCCCTCGGAAAATCGTGCAGCCCTTTGGGTGAAAGAATAGGCAATTATCTACACAACCCTCATCGTCACTATGATATGGAAACAAGTGAACCCCCATGAATATGCCTATACATACAGTTTACCAACTAGCTGAATGATTGCGTGAACACATGGCTCTTGTAACAATCCCAGACACATACTTCACCCATTCGGACATGCACCTCTCATGTGAATTTACAGTAGGTCATTACGTAATTGGCACTTGTGTTTTAGGGGAAGGAGGTGGCAAAGAGGTGAGGAAGACAGTATGTCACCTTGTGCCAATAACACAGTTCTGCTGGGGCAATTGTAATCAGTAAAAGTTGTCTGCTCCTGTGGCCCACCGCCTGCACTGCACGGTGGTAAGGTGACTTCCACATGCTATACCATTACACTTTGGCAGGGTGACTAGTCTGACAGAGGATATGACCTGTGCAGCAAGGGTGCTTTGTAACCTCTCCGAATATAGTTCCTATGACAGAATGTGCGCCATTCATTACACATGCATGCAAATTTGGACACTTTGATTGTGAGAAATTGGGGCGCAGCTCCTAAAGTTCTGGTGAACTTGGGGCCATTCGACTACCAAGGCAGAGAGGCAGCCAAGGTCACACACATCAACCACCACCACCCTACATCTCTGCCTGGCCAGCACTGCAGCTTTCCCCTCTAGGAGGGGATGGGGACCGTGCCGGGGCACCCTGCACCCACTGCTGCTTTTGAGGGACAAAATATCCATCTGGGAGATGGACGCCCAAGGCCAATGACTTCACCCCCCACCCCTCCTGCCCCTCTAGTTACCCTGTGTTACAGCTTTTCCCCATGCAAAAGGATGGGGAGCCTGGCGGGGCTCACTGGGACGACTGCTGGAAAAGGACCACAGAAATGGTGATCGTTGCAGCAAAAGTAGTGTTCTCTGTATCAAGTACGCGTACCATGCTCAGAACAAAATGACCATCTGCATTACTACCGGCAACATTTTTGAAAAGGAGCTGCTACTTATGTCGGCCAATTTTTCCTTCTGCAAAGCAGCCACCTTCCTCAATGCAAGGCACTCCCATCACTGGCCCCCGAACCGCCCTACTACCCTTTCTCACCCATACCACTGACACTGCAGCCACAGTTTCTCCCACCACAGTAACCCTCCACCCGCACATTACCAAGTAATATATGTGGTACTTACATAAGTCAGCATAAGCTTTTCAGTAGCCGCAACTGCAACAGAAACATAAAAGATTTACATTCAGTGCTTTGCCTACCAATAACACATCCAAACTGTCTGGCATATATCTGTACATCTTTCAGCTCCTTCCACCACATACATGAAACTTCTCAGTCATCTACCTCCACAGAAGGCTGGACTGCACAGTGATAGCAAACTGGCATAAGACCAATGGGTGTATGGCAACCCCCAGCACACAAAAAAAACATTGCACAGATGGCTAAGTGGCAAACTTCCCTCCCAGGGAAACAGCACTGTTCAGCTGCACTGGGGGGCGTTTTGTCCGCAACCCGGGCAAGTGTGTTCCTGGCCACCCCAATACCTCCCCAGAGCACCCACTTCCTTCACAACAGAACACTACAGGCCCTGTTCACCCCCATCCCAATAGCAATGTGCCCTCCACCCACTATAAAATGTTGGAATAAGCAAAATTTCATACGTACATAACAAGGGAGAAGCTTGAACTGCTCAAGACCTGTAAAGGGAAGTACAAAACATATATTATCTGTGTCAGCCCACCCACATACCAGACCACCCATATTGGCCCCCCCCGTTGCATTGGCCTGTACGTTTTGGGAACCCCGGTGCCAGACTGGCACACCAATGTGCCCCTGTACGCCAAGGCAGGTATAATAAACGAAGAACCCAATTCAAAATGGCAGGCTGCCCTTTTGTGGGGGCGGAGGGGCCCCCTACACCGCTGTGGAATTTTCTAACGTGAGGGGGGTTGCACCTCTCCACCACCACCCCAATTTGAGGGGCGGCCCATCTCATGTAGCCCTCCCAAGGGGCAGATAAGGGGGGAGGCTGTCCTGCACTCCTCCCTGGGCTCAGGCGTCCATTCTTAGGAGCAGATATCTGGTCCCAGGGAGGGCTGCATGACATGGCACCCACTCCATTGTGGGCAGGGGGGGGTTAACGCCCCATTCCTTTAGAAACTTTCCCAACCCTTTGGGGTGCCCCACTGCCCCCCCTAAAAAACCTTCCAACAATTTCACTTTTTTCCTTTGGTAACCCAACTCCCCTTTGTGCACAGGGGCACATTGGTGTGCCAATCTGGTGCCGGAGTGCCCAATCCTTACTGCCCCATCTATTGGGGGTCCTGCCCCACCTTTTGGGGTGCCCCCCCACCCCACCCCCAATGGCTGGGGGGGCACCTCATGCAGGCCTCCCTGGGCCTCCTCCAAACGGCTGCGTGAGGTACACCCAACCTCCATTTGGGGCGCGGGGGGAGAGGGGCACCCCAAAAGGTGGGGAAGGACCCCCAATAGATGGGGCAGTAGGGTTTGGGTACCCTGGGGGCAGATAGCCACACTAATGGGCCCATCTGCACCAAGCAATGTTGGGTAAACAAAAAGAAATATACAAAATCACAGGCTGCTTTTTAGGGGGGGCTGAGGGCCACCCTAAATTGGCAGCGCATGATGTACCGCAACGGGGGGTGGCCCTCAACCCCCCCCCACCCCAAATGGAGGGCCCCACCTCATGCAAACCTCCCTGGGGGCAGATAAATAATGCCTATGGCTGGGAGATACTCCAAACATTTATGCCAAATCTGTTAGTATTAGGTATACTACTCCAGTTAAGATCAACCAAAAATAATTAAATCCGCAATTATTGATCATTAATTTATACTGGAACCCGGCTATGATCTCATCAGCAAGTTTCATTAAATCTGTGACGGCAATCATTGACACATGTCTAACATCCTGCCTGGATACAACAATTTTAATATGTGGAGACTTTAATTTCTCATGGTTTGAGCCGTCTCTTAAAAACAAGACGCAATCTAGTGTGGTCCTTACCAGAGGAGAAAAATTGATGGAAGCCATGAATTCAAGGAATTGTGAGATGATCAATGGCTCCATCCGAGGGGATATTCCCCCAAGACCCACTTGGCAAAGAGACAAAAGTCTAAAAACACTTGATTACATCTGGATCTCCTCCTCATTTTGGCCGAAAGTAGAAAAAATGGCCATAATCAAAACATCTGTAAGCGACCACAGCCTAATAGAACGAATTTGCACACTGGAACGATGTCCTACATCGTATCTTCAAAGCTATCCATTGGCGGTGAGTGATGGATTGAACCGTCTGCGCATCAAAGATCATCATATCTGGCAGTTGAGTGATGGTCTGAAGGACGAAACAACAACTAGCTCTGAAAAAGTAAACTATGCACCTCTGTTGATCAAATACGGAACTAAAAGGAAAACAACAAATAAGTATCCGCAACAACAAAAAGAATATGTGTATAGTGCCCAGGTAAATCAGCAAAAGAAACAAATGCATAAAAACATCAGACAAATCAAAAGGAAATACAGCACAAATTTCGATAAAAAAGAAGAAATTAAGATTTGCAAAATGCAGTATCGAAACTGGCTAAAATCCTTCAAAATAATAAGAGACCAAGAACGGGCAGAAACAATGCTCGGTCTTATCATTCAGCGTAAATCAAGAGATTTTTGGAAGATTTTAAACAATAATCACACCCAAGATTCAAGGCTGGAAAATGGAATATCCATGTTATCCTGGGAACAACATTTCAGGAAAGTTTTTGAAGATCCTTCAGCACAAGGCACCATAGAGCCCGAGCAGTCAAACGGCCCTTGGAATGTATGTGAAACCAGAGACAACATCATTGTACTTATAAAACATCTAAAGAACTCACGTGCTGCTGGTCCTGACGGGCTAACGAACATTGGCCCTCATTACAACTCAGGCGTTAAGGGTTAACGCCACCGTTAACCCTTAACGCCTGATTCCCACCTTAACGCCTGCTTTTTGCAGGCGTTAAGTTCCATGGTGCTAAGGCACCTTGGTGCTAATTACGGCACCGTAATTTACGGTGCCGTAATTAGCGCCTTCCCCACTCCCATTATGCCCTATGGGGCAAAAATGGGAATGGGGAAGGGAAAATGGGAAATGGGGATTTACCGCCCCACTCACCTTGTAATGGGGCGGTAAATCCGCCATCCACCATGGTGTAAACGTAGTTTACACCATGGTGGTAAAGTTGGTGCACTTAGCACCTCAGTTGTAATGAGGGCCATTATGTTAAAAGAAAAAATTGAACTTTGGGCTGATTTCATTGTGGATTTGTTCCAAGTAATTGCGGTAGCCAAGATGATACCGACATCTTGGAGGGAGGCGGTCATTTTCCCGATTTTCAAGAAGGGCAATAGAGACAATCCTGCTAACTATCGCCCTATTGCCCTCCTGGACATAATTGGCAAAATCTTTGCCACATGTTTACAACAGAAGCTTTCTAAATGGGCACTCTCCAACAACCTACTTGATAAGAGGCAAACAGGTTTCACGAAAAATGTTGGAACCTAAGTCAATCTTCTCATAGTGAACAGACTAAAGCTTGAAACAATGAAAAACAAGGGAAACATCTTTGTTGCATTCATAGATATGAGCCAAGCGTTTGATCGCATCAATCGCACAACTCTCTGGAAAAAATTAACAGCTTGGTCATGCCCTCTGCAGATTCTCCATCCTCTTATGGCCCTGCATACTGGAACCTCAATAAAAGTTCGTATTGACAACAGAGGCACATTGACGAGAGAGATTCCAACCTCTCAAGGAGTCAAACAAAGCTGTCCTCATTGTTTAAGCTATACATTGCTGACTTACCCGAGGCGTTTATGAATGTTCGATGTTTTCCACCAAAACTGAACAAACAACCAATAAGTTATGCAATATATGCTGATGACATTGTCTTATTTGACCAGACTGAAATCGGCCTACAACGGCTTCTACAGGCTTTGGTTCTTTATCTACAAGCCAATGATCTTGAGATCAATGCCGGAAAATCAAAGATGTCATTTGGTACAGCTCAAAAATCTTCTTCAAAGAACTTTAAATGGTTAGTAGCAGGAGAAAAGATCGACACTGTTCAAATCATACGATATTTGGGGATCCAAATAAATAAGTCAATCAGAGAACAAGCCTGGATCATAGACCTGAAGCATCGTATGACAACATTCACCCTACAAGGTAAACGTCTACATAATGAATATGGCAAATTTACTCTGATTCCAATCTTGACCTTTTATCGTCAGAAAGTCATCCCTGCTCTGACATACGGGGCGGAAGCAGGACTGAATATCGATAACCGCATCTGGGCAGTCCTAGAAGGTCAATTCTGGAGAGGAGTATTGGCTCTCCCGACGTATGTTTCCATTGTGGCAATAAGGCATGAACTAGGACCGGCCCCATTAACCGGTTTGATCCTGTGGAAATCCATCACATTGTTGCGAAAAATGAACTTATTAACTGTTCCACCGGCCTATGAAATTCTGAAAGAATCAGTCGCAGTACGATATTCGGGCATTTTAGAACTCTGGGCCACGAAAATCAGAAAGACGTTAGAAGTCACAGACATTTCCTGGGCAATGGTTTGCGACACTCCACAGATTGCTAAAATGAAACTTAGACGTTGGCATTGTATAAAAAACAGCGAACTTCGTGAGGCTATGCCTTCGTCACTCAATCTAGGCATGACCTGCAATAACCTAGATAAGCTACCAAAATATCTAACACGATTTCCATCAAGAGCTTACCGCAACAAATTCCTAAGGCTCCGGTTAAACCTATACCAAACCAAAGAGATGATGTATTTAAGACACTTCAAAGAAATAACAGACAATAGATCCAGGTTCTGTAAAAACGAATCAGAATCTCTTAAGCATCTAGTTTCTGAATGTAGCTGTGTGGCTAACCAGCGATCATTCTTTCTTCAAGACTTAATATCGACCTCTCAACAAACTGAATACTTATGGGATTCTCTAATAGCTGTCAATAATGTGAGATTAACCTGTGCCTTGGTTGACTTTCTTGAAAACATCTTAGAAGAAGAATCTTGATAAAAGAACCTTTAAGTTGGAGAGGGCACCAAATCTAACTCAATGATGAATTGGATAGCTAATTAAGAAGGAAACAAAATTCTTTGAAGAAGATGTGAACAGTTTTGTAATTAAAGTTGTGTAAATAACTAATTGTTACAATAAAAATAAAAAAAAATAAAAAAATAAAAGAACCAACAGATTCAGTGTGGAGAGTAAGCTGGGAGATGGCCAGCTTTTTCAGGAGTTTGCCCAGGAAAGGAGTGATAGGGATTGGACAGTAGTTTGCCAGACAGGAAGGATCGGCAGAAGGCTTCTTACGGAAGGGGTGCACAAGGGGGTGCTTTAGGGGGAGTGGGAAGTTCCAATGGGAAAAGACTGATTGCAGGAATCAGCCAAGGCTGGAGCGAGGGTGTCGATGTGGTCCTTGAAGAGCCAAGGAGTTGCAGGAATGAGTAGCAGGAGAAGGAAGGAAGTTGATAAGATGCTGGAGTCGACTATTGTAAAAGAAAGAGATTAGGCTTAGGGCCCTGGACCAAGATGGTGCCATTCAGATAGACATTAATGATGGTCTTGGAGGAGTAAGAGGCCAGAAGGACCTCCCACTGAGTGCCACCATTAATGAGAGAGTAAGCAAAAAGAGAGAGAACAGAGACCATATAAGGGGTTCATAGGTCTGGAGAGGGAACGACAAAGAGGATGTCATGTCGGTGAGCGTCTGGAGGAAGCACAGGTGTAGGTATCAGCGATAGGGAGGCCTAGATTGGAGCCCAGGATGTCCCTTTTGAACTTCTTCCTTCCAGACTTAGTGCCAAGCATAGGATAGGAGATAGGGTATTAGTTATAGAAGATAGGGAGATGGAAAGAACCATAGAGGGTGCGAGAAGGAAGTGGGAGGAGAAGGGAGCGCAAGTGAGAGGATACTGGCTGGGGGGGTCACACAATAGGGGCACACAAATGGGGGATGGTGCACTCACAGTATCGGCTACCCCCAGACAGGGAGAGTGGGGGGTCCTAGAGAGTGGGATAGAGCCAATTATATATGATATGATATGAAATGATATGGCATTTGTAACGCACCTATACACAAGTGTTTCAAGGACACAGAACGAAGTATCAGCAGTAAACTCAATTTGGTGAGGGGCCTAAAGAGTGGGAAAGAGCCCAAGGACACAGAGGCAGCAGCAACAGTAACCACAATTGGTGGGGGGGACCTGGAGAGTAGGAGGGGGCCTAAGGGGCACAGTTCAACAGTACAAGTAACGCTATGCAGGGACCTAGAGAAAAGATATTGCACACAAAGTACGGCTAACCACTGGTAAGGGAGAGCCTATGATTGCGCAGGGAACAGCGTACATTGTGCCAGATGGTTTGGTGGGAGTACGGGCAAAGGGTGGGAAGTTCAGTAGAGCCAGTAATGGCTGGTCTCCCTTCCTGCACCTTCTTACCTTTGGGACGCAGATGGTCGATGATAGCGTTGCACAATCGCACACTGCGCTGCCACTCCTTTGTCGCCTAACACCTGCGTCGCACAACACTGCGTCCTTGTCGTGGGGGAGTCACACAGTAGGGGCACACAGAGGGGAGAACAGGAACACTCACAGTAACAGGCGTGGGGGGTCCTAGAGAGAGGGAGATAGTAAAGGAAATCGAAATAGTAGCAACAGTATCCACAAATTGGTGTAGGTGCCGAAAGTGTGGGAGAGAGCCTAAGGTCACAGAATACTGTAGCAATTAAAACTACAATCGGTGTGAGGGGGGCTTACCTAGAGAGTGGGAGAGGGCCTAAGCGATACAGTTCAACAGTACAAGTAAGCGCAATGAGGGGACCTGCAAAAAGATAGAAAACACAAAATATGGCAAGGGGAGAGCCTAAGATTGCACAGGGAACCGCGTACATTATGTCAGACAGTGAGGCTGAAGTACAGGCAAAGGCCGAGAAGTTTAGTAGAGCGCAGTAGTGACTGCTCTCCCACCTCGCACCTTCTTACCTTTCCGACGCAGATCACTGACGAATGCGTAGCGCGATTGCAGTCTGCGCCGCTAACCCTTTGTTGCCTAACACCTGCGTCGCACAACACTGCAGCCTTGTCCTGCAAGGGCTTTGTTGCAGAGGGTACGATACTCAGTTCTTAATGATTTGGATGCGTGTACGTAGGCGCAATGTATTTGATGTGTTCATTGGCAGTGTCTCATGCGCACCTGCATCACATAACACAGTGGCCTTGTCCTGCGAGGGATTTGCACAGAGGGTCCGATCCTCGGTTCTTACAGATTTGGATGCGTGTACGTAGGTGCAACGTATTACGTGTCGATGGGCAGCGTCTCCTACGCACCTGCGTCGTACAACACTGCAGTCTTGTCCTGCGAGGGCTTTTTCTTACTAAAGTGAAGTAAGGGTCTTTCTTCCTTATTGCACCTTTATTTCACCTCTATGGAAGAGTACTTTATGGCAGAATGCTCCCAATACAATTGCATGTGAAATCCTTCTCCTTCTGCAGTCCAAGATGATTCAACGGAGGGGGTGATCTTGTCCGCTCAAGTATTTTTTTTAATTTTTATTTTATATACAGGAGGACCATACTCATTTGATCACAAAAGAACAGGCACTGGATAAGATATCATATTTGCCGGGAAGCAGTGAGCCTCCTACAATGGGGTGAGTTTAAGGGACATTCTGACCAGGTTATGAAGGGAAGTACATGTAACAGTCACCAGGGACAATACATGGGTAGATGTACATAGATCAAGGACAACCAACATTGGAAGTTTGTAAGTGCAGGTAGGTGGGTTGGCCAGCTGTGTTAGGGGTGTGACCATGATGGATGTCATGCTAGAGTGGAGGCAGAGTAAGTGAGGGACAGCGGCACGTTAGAGGCAAGGGAACAATTTAGCTAGAAGGCAGATGAGAGGTAGGTTAAGAGGGTAACTTGGAGGCAAGGAGGTAGGCTTTTAGTTTGATTTTGAACAAATCCATGTGGACTGTTTCTAGCATGTCTGGGGAGGAGAATTACAGGCAAGTGGAGCAGAAAGGGGGGGAATCACAGAGAACGCGAGGTGCCACAAGGGTAGTCGAGAAGGCAGAGTGCAGATTACGAGAAGGCTTGTAGAGTTGGATAGAGGAGCATAGATACAGTGGTGCCTTACCGTGGATAGATACAGTGGTTCCTTACCGTGGGAAGATTTGTGAACGAGGAGAAGACATTTAAATCTGGCCCTGTTTTGCATCATCAGCCATCCAGCCTGGTGACGGTACGAGGAAGTAGGTGTGAAGTGAGCAAGTTCAAAGAGAGTCCTGGTACCGAAGTTAATGATCTTGTCGAGAGGACAGAGAGCATAGTTGGGAAGACCAGAGAGTATGGTTGCACAGTAGTCCAGTTTAGAGGAGACAAGAGTGGCTACAAGATACTTGGAGTGTTGCAATCTTGACCTCATTTTCCTACTATTTAGGAGGTTGAGGCGAGCTGCTGTTCCAGTTTTAGAGATGAAAGCAGAGAAGGCGTGAGAAAGGTTATAGATGACACAGAGGTTTCTAGCTAAAGAAGAGTAGGGGAGAGTGTCAGGTTGGAATTGGATAGGCAGAGGAAGAGATGAGAGAGAGCTTTTGGGAAGAAGATCACCTTTGTGTTGGTAGAGTTTAACACCAGAGAGTGCAAAGTCATGCAACATTTGATGGCAGAGAGACAGTTGGAAATGTTCATAGAAAGATCAGAGGAGAGTTCAGGAAAAGAGAAGAAGATTTGGGTGTCATCCAAGAAGAGTTGGTACGAGAACCCGAGGCTAGGGGACTAATGGGCTGTCTGCACATTGGATTACTGCCTGTCTCGCCTTGCAAGGCGTCCAATACTAACTGATGCATCAAAGTCTCTGACCTGGTGCTGTCATCCCCAGAGTGCTTAGTCTGCAGGAAGCAGCAAAGGGGTATCCCTGGAAGAAGGCGGTTCACAGGTGTATGCACTACTATACTCTTCGTCGGCTGAAAGCTCTACACTTTGTACACCCAGCGGGGTGTCTAGGACGCAGTGGTGCCTCATGCTTTCGGGGGGACAGCGGCCCGTAGCAAAAGACCCTCAGCTGAGTGAAGCAACTCAAGGACTTCTATGTAGATGCCAGTCACTGCAGACCCACTAAATAAAGCCCCCCCCCTAAGTGGATACAAAGTGAGCTTACTATTGATCAAGGAACCTCAGCCTTGACCAGGGGTGGACTGGCCTAGAGGGAGCTCTGTAGATGTCCTGGTAGGCCTCTGCACCCGCGGCAGGGGTGGACTGGCCTAGAGGGAGCTCTGTAGATGTCCTGGTAGGCCTCTGCACCCGGGGCAGGGTTGGACTGGCCTACAGGGAACTTAGGAGATTTCCCGGTAGGCCTCTCGACCCTGGGCCTCTTTTGTGTGGTTACCTATTTTATTTTCAAATGTTCTCATATCAAAAGAGTTGGGCTTTCTCAAAATACTTAATATAGGGCTATTCTGGAAATTATTTCCAGGGCCTCATTTGGTTCCCTGTCCACCCCTGGTCATGACTTCACAGAGTAGCGGCAGGCCTTTACCGATGATCCTCTTCTTAGAGTAAGGGATCTTGTGGGCATCACATGTGCTTTGATCTTGTGGCAAATGAAACATGTTACTCAAGGCGTAAAGTTCAAGCTTAGCTTATTTAAACATACATAGTTTGGGACATATGCCATCAGGACCCTGGGAGCTTATCTACAACTGAACAAGGATAGCTTCCTTGGGACTGGCCTAATTGAACAGTGCCAAGATGGGTGCCATCACAAAGTGTCTGGGGTATTATGCTGTGACCAGACGCTGGAGAAAGATAGTGCCCAGCTGCTGTTTTGCCACAGGCCTTCTTGAGGGAGCTATAACACCAAGTTCTCTATTTATAATCTACAGCAGGAGGATTATGCCTGTCCCACATCTTCATGATCCAGAGTTAGAAGGGCCCCAGTTCACTTCAAGGGCTGCAGTCCCCTTCCCACAATCAGGGATCTCCCCCTCCTCTATATGGGATCCAGTGCCCTTCTCACTACCAACCAAACCTAGCATGTTGCTGGTACTAACATCATGTGCCCAGGTACTCACCTTCTGGCAGGTAATTTTAATTTGATCTTTTATCTATTTGCATTTTTAAAGCGGGCATCGAGGCGCTGTTACAGGAATGTTTTTTTTTAAAACTTAGTTGCGTGCTTATAACGCGCTTAATAACCAGGGGTTTCTAAGCACGGACCCGGGGATCGAACCTATGTTGCTTCCAGTCGTTTTGCTTCCAAGGCGAGCACAAACACGTTGCCGCTGAGCTATCCTCCTGGGACAATGCTATCATGTTTCCAGGTACTCACCTTCTGGCAGGTAATGCCATCATATGCCCAGGTACTCACCTTCTGGCAGGTAATGCCATCATGTTTCCAGGTACTCACCTTCTGGCAGGTAATGCCATCATGTTTCCAGGTACTCACCTTCTGGCAGGTAATGCCACCATGTTTCCAGGTACTCACCTTCTGGCAGGTAATGGCATCATGTGTCCAAGTACTCACCTTCTGGCATTCTGGCAGGTAATGCCATCATTTGCCCAGGTACTCGCCTTCTGGCAGGTAATGCCATCATGTTTCCAGGTACTCACCTTCTGGCAGGTAATGGCATCATGTTTCCAGGTACTCACCTTCTGGCAGGTAATGCCATCATATGCCCAGGGACTCACCTTCTGGCAGGTAATGCCATCATATGCCCAGGTACTCACCTTCTGGCAGGTAATGCCATCACATGCCCAGATACTCACCTTCTGGCAGGTAATGCCATCATATGCCCAGGTACTCACCTTCTGGCAGGTAAGGCCATCATATGCCCTGGTACTCACCTTCTGGCAGGTAATGCCATCATATGCCTAGCGACTCACCTTCTGGCAGGTAATGCCATCATATTCCCAGGTACTCACCTTCTGGCAGGTAATGGCATCATGTTTCCAGATACTCACCTTCTGGCAGGTAATGCCATCATATGCCCAGGTACTCACCTTCTGGCAGGTTATGCCATCATATGCCTAGGGACTCACCTTCTGGCAGGTAATGCCATCATATGCCCAGGTACTCACCTTCTGGCAGGTAATGCCATCATATGCCTAGGGACTCACCTTCTGGCAGGTAATGCCATCATATGCCCAGGTACTCACCTTCTGGCAGGTAATGCCATCATATGCCCTGGTACTCACCTTCTGGCAGGTAATGCCATCATATGCCCAGCTACTCACCTTCTGGCAGGTAAAGCCATCAAATGCCCAGGTACTCACCTTCTGGCAGGTAATGGCATCATGTTTCCAGGTACTCTCCTTCTGGCAGGTAATGGCATTATGTGTCCGGGTACTCACCTTCTGGCAGGTAAAGCCATCATATGCCCACGTATTCACCTTCTGGCAGGTAATGCCATCATATGCCCACGTATTCACCTTCTGGCAGGTAATGCCATCATATGCCCAAGTACTCACCTTCTGGCAGGTAATGGCATCATGTGTCCAGGTACTCACCTTCTGGCAGGTAATGGCATTATGTGTCCGGGTACTCACCTTCTGGCAGGTAAAGCCATCATATGCCCACGTATTCACCTTCTGGCAGGTAATGCCATCATATGTCCAAGTACTCACCTTCTGGCAGGTAATGGCATCATGTGTCCAGGTACTCACCTTCTGGCAGGTAATGCCATCATATGCCTAGCGACTCACCTTCTGGCAGGTAATGCCATCATATTCCCAGGTACTCACCTTCTGGCAGGTAATGGCATCATGTTTCCAGATACTCACCTTCTGGCAGGTAATGCCATCATATGCCCAGGTACTCACCTTCTGGCAGGTTATGCCATCATATGCCTAGGGACTCACCTTCTGGCAGGTAATGCCATCATATGCCCAGGTACTCACCTTCTGGCAGGTAATGCCATCATATGCCTAGGGACTCACCTTCTGGCAGGTAATGCCATCATATGCCCAGGTACTCACCTTCTGGCAGGTAATGCCATCATATGCCCTGGTACTCACCTTCTGGCAGGTAATGCCATCATATGCCCAGCTACTCACCTTCTGGCAGGTAAAGCCATCATATGCCCAGGTACTCACCTTCTGGCAGGTAATGGCATCATGTTTCCAGGTACTCTCCTTCTGGCAGGTAATGGCATTATGTGTCCGGGTACTCACCTTCTGGCAGGTAAAGCCATCATATGCCCACGTATTCACCTTCTGGCAGGTAATGCCATCATATGCCCACGTATTCACCTTCTGGCAGGTAATGCCATCATATGCCCAAGTACTCACCTTCTGGCAGGTAATGGCATCATGTGTCCAGGTACTCACCTTCTGGCAGGTAATGGCATTATGTGTCCGGGTACTCACCTTCTGGCAGGTAAAGCCATCATATGCCCACGTATTCACCTTCTGGCAGGTAATGCCATCATATGTCCAAGTACTCACCTTCTGGCAGGTAATGGCATCATGTGTCCAGGTACTCACCTTCTGGCAGGTAATGCCACCATGTTTCCAGGTATTCACCTTCTGGCAGGTAATGCCATCATATGCCCAGGTACTCACCTTCTGGAAGGTAATGGCATCATGTGTCCAGGTACTCACCTTCTGGCAGGTAATGCCACCATGTTTCCAGGTACTCACCTTCTGGCAGGTAATGCCATCATATGCCCAGGTACTCACCATATGGCAGGTAATGCCATCATGTGTCCAGGTACTCACCTTCTGGCAGGTAATGCCATCATATGCCCAGGTACTCACCTTCTAGCAGGTAATGCCATCATCTTTCCAGGTACTCACCTTCTGGCAGGTAATGCCATCATATGCCCAGGTACTCACCTTCTGGCAGGTAATGCCATCATGTTTCCAGGTACTCACCTTCTGGCAGGTAATGCCATCATATGCCCAGGTACTCACCTTCTGGCAGGTAATGCCATCATATGCCCAGGTACTCACCTTCTGGCAGGTAATGCTATCATATGCCCAGGTACTCACCTTCTGGCAGGTAATGCCATCATATGCCCAGGTACTCACCTTCTGGCAGGTAATGCCATCATATGCCCAGGTACTCACCTTCTGGCAGGTAAGGCCATCATATGCCCTGGTACTCACCTTCTGGCAGGTAATGCCATCATATGCCTACCGACTCACCTTCTGGCAGGTAATGCCATCATATTCCCAGGTACTCACCTTCTGGCAGGTAATGGCATCATGTTTCCAGATACTCACCTTCTGGCAGGTAATGCCATCATATGCCCAGGTACTCACCTTCTGGCAGGTTATGCCATCATATGCCTAGGGACTCACCTTCTGGCAGGTAATGCCGTCATATGCCCAGGTACTCACCTTCTGGCAGGTAATGCCATCATATGCCTAGGGACTCACCTTCTGGCAGGTAATGCCATCATATGCCCAGGTACTCACCTTCTGGCAGGTAATGCCATCATATGCCCAGGTACTCACCTTCTGGCAGGTAATGCCATCATATGCCCTGGTACTCACCTTCTGGCAGGTAATGCCATCATATGCCCAGCTACTCACCTTCTGGCAGGTAAAGCCATCATATGCCCAGGTACTCACCTTCTGGCAGGTAATGGCATCATGTTTCCAGGTACTCTCCTTCTGGCAGGTAATGGCATTATGTGTCCGGGTACTCACCTTCTGGCAGGTAAAGCCATCATATGCCCACGTATTCACCTTCTGGCAGGTAATGCCATCATATGCCCACGTATTCACCTTCTGGCAGGTAATGCCATCATATGCCCAAGTACTCACCTTCTGGCAGGTAATGGCATCATGTGTCCAGGTACTCACCTTCTGGCAGGTAATGGCATTATGTGTCCGGGTACTCACCTTCTGGCAGGTAAAGCCATCATATGCCCACGTATTCACCTTCTGGCAGGTAATGCCATCATATGCCCAAGTACTCACCTTCTGGCAGGTAATGGCATCATGTGTCCAGGTACTCACCTTCTGGCAGGTAATGCCACCATGTTTCCAGGTACTCACCTTCTGGCAGGTAATGCCATCATATGCCCAGGTACTCACCTTCTGGAAGGTAATGGCATCATGTGTCCAGGTACTCACCTTCTGGCAGGTAATGCCACCATGTTTCCAGGTACTCACCTTCTGGCAGGTAATGCCATCATATGCCCAGGTACTCACCATATGGCAGGTAATGCCATCATGTGTCCAGGTACTCACCTTCTGGCAGGTAATGCCATCATATGCCCAGGTACTCACCTTCTAGCAGGTAATGCCATCATCTTTCCAGGTACTCACCTTCCTGCAGGTAATGCCATCATATGCCCAGGTACTCACCTTCTGGCAGGTTATGCCATCATGTTTCCAGGTACTCACCTTCTGGCAGGTAATGCCATCATATGCCCAGGTACTCACCTTCTGGCAGGTAATGCCATCATATGCCCAGGTACTCACCTTCTGGCAGGTAATGCTATCATATGCCCAGGTACTCACCTTCTGGCAGGTAATGCCATCATATGCCCAGGTACTCACCTTCTAGCAGGTAATGCCATCATGTTTCCAGGTACTCACCTTCTGGCAGGTAATGCCATCATATGCCCAGGTACTCACCTTCTGGCAGGTAATGCCATCATGTTTCCAGGTACTCACCTTCTGGCAGGTAATGCCACCATATGCCCAGGTACTCACCTTCTGGCAGGTAATGCCATCATATGCCCAGGTACTCACCTTCTAGCAGGTAATGCCATCATGTTTCCAAGTTGTTACATGGGGAGACAGTGTGTGGGGAGTAATAGACCTTTGCCTCGGATTCCTATGGAGAGCTTTCTTTAGACACTGAAGGCAGGTGCACAGTCGCCCTGCACTGTCACGAGACCGGGAAAGGCCATTCTTGCTCATTGAGAACATAGAACATGAAAGAAACTGCATTAAGATAGATAGTGTCCACATATCTGCATGGTGTGGGTATATACTCAGTGCATCAGTATATGGACAGGATTTGGGCATATGCACAGTGTGTGGGCTAGTGTGTGTGTGGACAAAGGGTCTATTTGTTGGGGCTGTTTATACATGTATGGAAGCGAGTGTCTGTGGGAGTGTGTGCTGTTGAGTATGGGGCGATGTGCATGTTTTTGAGTGTATATGGGGGCACTGAGTGTGTGTGCATGGGGACCAGTGTTCCTGGGGGCCATGTTTGTGTGGGTAGTATGTGTTTATGGAAGCCAAGCGTGTATGGGGGCAGTGAGTCTGTGTGCATGGGTACCAGTGTTCCTGGGGGCCGTGTTTGTGTGGGTAGTGTGTGTATGGAAGCAGAGCGTGCATGGGTGTCGTATTTGTGTGGGTAGTGTATGTGTGTGTATGGAAGCCAAGCGTGTATGGGGGCAGTAAGTGTGTGTGTGTGCATGGGGACCAGTGTTCCTGGGGTCCGTGTTTGTGTGGTTAGTGTGTGTGTATGGAAGCCAAACATGTATAGGGGCAGTGAGTGTGTGTGCATGGGGACCAGTGTTCCTGGGGGCCGTGTTTGTGTGGGTAGTGTGTGTGTATGGAAGCCGAGCGTACATGGGGGCCGTGTTTGTGTGGGTAGTGTGTGTGTGTGTGTGTATGGAAGCCAAGCGTGTAAGGGGGCAGTGAGTATCTGTCAATGGGGACCAGTGTTCCTGGGTGGGCGTGTTTGTGTGGGAAGTGGGTGTGTATGGAAGCCGAGCGTGCATGGGGGCCGTGTTTGTGTGGGTAGTGTGTGTGTTTGGAAGCTGAGCGTGTATGGGGGCAGTGAGTGCGCGTGCATGGGGACCTGTGTTCCTGGGGGCCGTGTTTGTGTGGGTAGTGTGTGTGTATGGAAGCTGAGCGTGCATGGGGGTCGTGTTTGTGTGGGTAGTGTGTGTGTATGTAAGCCGAGCGTGCATGGGTAGTGGGTGTGTATGGAAGCCGAGCGTGCATGGGGGCCGTGTTTGTGTGGGTAGTGTGTGTGTATGGAAGCTGAGCGTGTATGGGGGCAGTGAGTGCACGTGCATGGGGACCTGTGTTCCTGGGGGCCGTGTTTGTGTGGGTAGTGTGTGTGTATGTAAGCTGAGCGTGCATGGGGTCGTGTTTGTGTGGGTAGTGTGTGTATGTAAGCCGAGCGTGCCTGGGTAGTGTGTGTGTATGGAAGCCAAGCGTGTATGGGGGCAGTGAGTGTGTGCATGGGGACCAGTGTTCCTGGGGGCCATGTTTGTGTGGGTAGTGTGTGTGTGTGGAACCCAAGCGTGTATGGGGGCCGTGTTTGTGTGGGAAGTTTGTGTGTATGGAAGCCGAGCGTGTATGGGGCCATGTTTGTGTGGGTAGTGTGTGTGTATGGAAGCATGTATGGGGGCAGTGAGTGTGTGTGCATGGGGACCAGTGTTCCTGGGGGCCGTGTTTGTGTGGGTAGTGTGTGTGTATGGAAGCCAAGCGTGTATGGGGGCCATGTTTGTGTGCGAAGTGTGTGTGTATGGAAGCCAAGCGTGCATGGGGGCCATGTTTGTGTGGGTAGTGTGTGTGTATGGAAGCTGAGCATGTATGGGGGGCAGTGAGTGTGTGTGAATGGGGACCAGTGTTCCTGGGGGTCGTGTTTGCGTGGATGGTGTGTGTGTATGGAAGCCGAGCATGCATGGGGGTCGTGTTTGTGTGGGTAGTGTGTGTATGGAAGCCGAGAGTGTATGGGGACCAGTGTTCCTGGGGGCCGTGTTTGTGTGGGTAGTGTGTATGTGTGTATGGAAGCCAAGCGTGTATGCATGGGGACCAGTGTTCCTGGGGGCCGTGTTTGTGTGGGTAGTGTGTGTGTATGTAAGCCGAGCGTGCATGAGGGCTGTGTTTGTGTGGGTAGTGTGTGTGTATGGAAGCCGAGCGTGTATGGGGGCCGTGTTTGTGTGGGTAGTGTGTGTGTATGGAAGCCGAGTGTGCATGAGGGCAGTGTGTGTGCATGGGGACCAGTGTTCCTGGGGTCCGTGTTTGTGTGGGTAGTGTGTGTGTATGGAAGCCAAGCGTGTATGGGGGCCGTGTTTGTGTGGGAAGTTTGTGTGTATGGAAGCCGAGCGTGTATGGGGCCGTGTTTGTGTGGGTAGTGTGTGTGTATGGAAGCGTGTATGGGGGCAATGAGTGTGTGTGCATGGGGAGCAGTGTTCGTGGGGGCCGTGTTTGTGTGGGTAGTGTGTGTGTATGGAAGCCAAGCATGTGTGGGGGCCGTGTTTGTGTGGGAAGTGTGTGTGTATGGAAGCCGAGCGTGCATGGGGGCCGTGTTTGTGTGGGTAGTGTGTGTGTATGGAAGTCGAGCGTGTATGGAGGCAGTGAGTGTGTGTGAATGGGGACCAGTGTTCCTGTGGGCTGTGTTTGTGTGGGAAGTGTGTGTATGGAAGCTGAGCATGCATGGGGGTTGTGTTTGTGTGGGTAGTGTGTGTGTGTGTGTATGGAAGCCGAGCGTATATAGGGGCAGTGAGTGTGTGTGCATGGGGACCAGTGTTCCTGGGGGCCGTGTTTGTGTGGATAGTGTGTGTGCATGGAAGCCAAGCGTGTAAGGGGGCAGTGAGTATCTGTGCATGGGGACCAGTGTTCCTGGGGGCCGTGTTTTGTGGGAAGTGTGTGTGTATGGAAGCCAAGCATGCATGGGGGCCGTGTTTGTGTGGGTAGTGTGTGTTTGTGGAAGCCGAGCATGTATGGGGGCAGTGAGTGTGTGTGCATGGGCACCAGTGTTCCTGGGTGCCGTGTTTGTGTGGGAAGTGTGTGTGTATGGAAGCTGAGTATGCATGGGGTTCGTGTTTGTGTGGGTAGTGTGTGTGTACGGAAGCCGAGTGTGTATGGGGGCAGTGAGTGTGTGTGCATGGGGAACAGTGTTCCTGGGGGGCGTGTTTGTGTGGGTAGTGTGTGTTTATGGAAGCCGAGCATGCATGGGGTTTGTGTTTGTGTGGGTAGTGTGTGTGTATTGAAGCCGAGCGTGTATGGGGGCAGTGAGTGTGTGTGCATGGGGAACAGTGTTCCTGGGGGCCGTGTTTGTGTTGGTAGTGTGTGTGTATGGAAGCCAAGAGTGTATGGGGACCGTGTTTGTGTGGGAAGTGTGTGTGCATGTAAACCGAGCATGCATGGGGGTTGTGTTTGTGTGGGTAGTGTGTGTGTGTGCATGGCAGCCAAGCGTGTATGGGGGCAGTGAGTGTGTGTGCATGGGTACCAGTGTTCCTGGGGGCTGTGTTTGTGTGGGTAATGAGTGTATGGAAACAGAGCGTGCATGGGTGTCATGTTTGTGTGGGTAGTGTATGTGTGTGTATGGAAGCCAAGCGTGTATGGGGGCAGTGAGTGTGTGTGCATGGGGACCAGTGTTCCTGGGGGCCGTGTTTGTGTGGCTAGTGTGTGTGTATGAAAGCCGAGCGTGCATGGGGGGCGTGTTTGTGTGGGAAGTGGGTGTGTATGGAAGCCGAGCGTGCATGGGGGCCGTGTTTGTGTGGGTAGTGTGTGTGTATGGAAACTGAGCGTGTATGGGGGCAGTGAGTGCGCGTGCATGGGGACCAGTGTTTCTGGGGGCTGTGTTTCGTTGGGTAGTGTGTGTGTATGGAAGCCGAGCGTGCATGAGGGCAGTGTGTGTGCATGGGGACCAGTGTTTCTGGGGGCTGTGTTTCATTGGGTAGTGTGTGTGTATGGAAGCCAAGCGTGTATGGGGGACGTGTTTGTGTGGGAAGTTTGTGTGTATGGAAGCCGAGCGTGTATGGGGCCGTGTTTGTGTGGGTAGTGTGTGTGTATGGAAGCATGTATGGGGGCAGTGAGTGTGTGTGCATGGGGACCAGTGTTCCTGGAGGCCGTGTTTGTGTGGGTAGTGTGTGTGTATCGAAGCCAAGCGTGTATGGGGGCCATGTTTGTGTGCGAAGTGTGTGTGTATGGAAGCCAAGCGTGCTTGGGGGCCGTGTTTGTGTGGGTAGTGTGTGTGTATGGAAGCCGAGCATGTATGGGGACCAGTGTTCCTGGGGGCCGTGTTTGTGTGGGTAGTGTGTATGGAAGCCAAGCGTGTATGCATGGGGACCAGTGTTCCTGGGGGCTGTGTTTGTGTGGGTAGTGTGTGTGTATGTAAGCCGAGCGTGCATGGGGGCTGTGTTTGTGTGGGTAGTGTGTGTGTATGGAAGCCAAGCGTGTATGGGGGCCGTGTGTGTGTGGGAAGTGTGTGTGTGTGTATGGAAGCCGAGCGTGTATGGGGGCCGTGTTTGTGTGGGTAGTGTGTGTGTATGGAAGCCAAGCGTGCATGAGGGCAGTGTGTGTGCATGGGGACCAGTGTTCCTGGGGGCCGTGTTTGTGTGGGTAGTGTGTGTGAATGGAAGCCAAGCGTGTATGGGGGCCGTGTTTGTGTGGGAAGTTTGTGTGTATGGATGCCGAGCGTGTATGGGGCCGTGTTTGTGTGGGTACTGTGTGTGTATGGAAGCGTGTATGGGGGCAATGAGTGTGTGTGCATGGGGAGCAGTGATCCTGGGGGCCGTGTTTGTGTGGGTAGTGTGTGTGTATGGAAGCCAAGCGTGTATGGGGGCCGTGTTTGTGTGGGAAGTGTGTGTGTATGGAAGCCGAGCGTGCATGGGGGCCGTGTTTGTGTGGGTAGTGTGTGTGTATGGAAGCCGAGCGTGTATGGAGGCAGTGAGTGTGTGTGAATGGGGACCAGTGTTCCTGTGGGCTGTGTTTGTGTGGGAAGTGTGTGTGTATGGAAGCCGAGCATGCATGGGGGTCGTGTTTGTGTGGGTAGTGTGTGTGTGTATGCAAGCCGAGCGTGTATAGGGGCAGTGAGTGCGTGTGCATGGGGACCAGTGTTCCTGGGGTCTGTGTTTGTGTGGGTAGTGTGTGTGTGTTGGGAAGCCGAGCATGTATGGGGGGCAGTGAGTGTGTGTGCATGGGGACCAGTGTTCCTGGGGGCCGTGTTTGTGTGGGTAGTGTGTGTGCATGGAAGCCAAGCATGTAAGGGGGCAGTGAGTATCTGTGCATGGGGACCAGTGTTCCTGGGGGCCATGTTTGTGTGGGAAGTGTGTGTGTATGGAAGCCAAGCATGCATGGGGGCCGTGTTTGTGTGGGTAGTGTGTGTTTGTGGAAGCCGAGCATGTATGGGGGCAGTGAGTGTGTGTGCATGGGGACCAGTGTTCCTGGGGGGCTTGTTTGTGTGGGTAGTGTCTGTTTATGGAAGCCGAGCATGCATGGGGTTCGTGTTTGTGTGGGTAGTGTGTGTGTATTCAAGCCGAGCGTGTATGGGGGCAGTGAGTGTGTGTGCATGGGGAACAGTGTTTCTGGGGGCCGTGTTTGTGTGGGTAGTGTGTGTGTATGGAAGCCAAGCGTGCATGGGGCCGTGTGTGTGGGAAGTGTGTGTGTATGGAAGCCGAGCATGTATGGGTGCCACTTTTGTGTGTGTAGTTTGTGTGTATGGAAGCCAAGCGTGTATGGGGGCAGTGAGTGTGTGTGTGCATGGGGACCAGTGTTCCTGGGGGCCGTGTTTGTGTGGGAAGTGTGTGTATGTAAGCCGAGCATGCATGGGGGTTGTGCTTGTGTGGGTAGTGTGTGTGTTTATGGCAGCCAAGCGTGTATGGGGGCAGTGAGTGTTTGTGCATGGGTACCAGTGTTCCTGGGGGCCGTGTTTGTGTGGGTAGTGTATGTGTGTGTATGGAAGCAGAGCGTGTATGGGTGTCGTGTTTGTGTGGGTAGTGTATGTGTGTGTATGGAAGCCAAGCGTGTATGGGGGCAGTAAGTGTGTGTGTGTGCATGAGGACCAGTGTTCCTTGGGTCCGTGTTTGTGTGGGTAGTGTGTGTGTATGGAAGCCGAACATGTATAGGGGCAGTGAGTGTGTGTACATGGGGACCAGTGTTCCTGGGGGCCGTGTTTGTGTGGGTAGTGTGTGTATGAAAGCCAAGGGTGCATGGGGGGCGTGTTTGTGTGGGAAGTGGGTGTGTATGGAAGCCGAGCGTGCATGGGGGCCGTGTTTGTGTGGGTAGTGTGTGTGTATGGAAGCTGAGCGTGTATGGGGTCAGTGACTGCGCATGCATGGGGACCTGTGTTCCTGGGGGCCGTGTTTGTGTGGGTAGTGTGTGTATGAAAGCCGAGCGTGCATGGGGGGCGTGTTTGTGTGGGAAGTGGGTGTGTATGGAAGCCGAGCGTGCATGGGGGCCGTGTTTGTGTGGGTAGTGTGTGTGTATGGAAGCCAAGCGTGTATGGGGGCAGTGAGTGTGTGTGCATGGGGACCAGTGTTTCTGGGGGCCGTGTTTGGTTGGGTATTGTGTGTGTATGGAAGCCGAGCGTGTATGAGGGCAGTGTGTGTGCATGGGGACTAGTGTTCCTGGGGGCCGTGTTTGTGTGGGTAGTGTGTGTGTATGGAAGCCAAGCGTGTATGGGGGCCGTGTTTGTGTGGGAAGTTTATGTGTATGGAAGCCGAGCGTGTATGGGGCCGTCTTTGTGTGGGTAGTGTGTGTGTATGGAAGCATGTATGGGGGCAGTGAGTGTGTGTGCATGGGGACCAGTGTTCCTGGGGGCCGTGTTTATGTGGGTAGTGTGTGTGTATGGAAGCCAAGCGTGTATGGGGCCATGTTTGTGTGCGAAGTGTGTGTGTGTGTGAATGGAAGCCAAGCTTGCATGGGGGCCGTGTTTGTGTGGGTAATGTGTGTGTATGGAAGCCAAGCGTGTATGGGGCCATGTTTGTGTGCGAAGTGTGTGTGTGAATGGAAGCCAAGCTTGCATGGGGGCCGTGTTTGTGTGGGTAATGTGTGTGTATGGAAGCTGAGCATGTATGGGGGCAGTGAGTGTGTGTGAATGGGGACCAGTGTTCCTGGGGGCCGTGTTTGCGTGGGTAGTGTGTGTGTATGGAAGCCGAGCATGCATGGGGGTCGTGTTTGTGTGGGTAGTGTGTGTATGGGAGCCGAGAGTGTATGGGGACCAGTGTTCCTGGGGGCCTTGTTTGTGTGGGTAGTGTGTATGTGTGTATGGAAGCCAAGCGTGTATGCATGGGGACCAGTGTTCCTGGGGGCTGTGTTTGTGTGGGTAGTGTGTGTGTATGTAAGCCGAGCGTGCATGGGGGCTGTGTTTGTGTGGGTAGTGTGTGTGTATGGGGGCCGTGTGTGTGTGGGAAGTGTGTGTGTATGGAAGCCGAGCGTGCATGAGGGCAGTGTGTGTGCATGGGGACCAGTGTTCCTGGGGGCCGTGATTGTGTGGGTAGTGTGTGTGTATGTAAGCCAAGCATGTATGGGGGCTGTGTTTGTGTGGGAAGTTTGTGTGTATGGAAGCCGAGCGTGTATGGGGCCGTGTTTGTGTGGGTAGTGTGTGTGTATGGAAGCATGTATGGGGGCAGTGAGTGTGTGTACATGGGGAGCAGTGTTCCTGGGGGCTGTGTTTGTGTGGGTAGTGTGTGTGTATTTGGAGACAAGTGTGTATGGGGGCTGTGTTTGTGTGGGAAGTGTGTGTGTATGGAAGCTGAGCGTTCATGGGGCCGTGTTTGTGTGGGTAGTGTGTGTGTATGGAAGCTGAGCGTGTATGGGGGCAGTGAGTGTGTGTGAATGGGGACCAGTGTTCCTGTGGGCTGTGTTTGTGTGGAAAGTGTGTGTGTATGGAAGCCGAGCATGCATGGGGGTCGTGTTTGTGTGGGTAGTGTGTGTGTGTGTATGGAAGCCGAGCGTGTATAGGGTCAGTGAGTGTGTATGCATGGGGACCAGTGTTCCTGGGGTCTGTGTTTGTGTGGGTAGTGTGTGTGTGTATGGAAGCCGAGCATGTATGGGGGGCAGTGAGTGTGTGTGCATGGGGACCAGTGTTCCTGGGGGCCGTGTTTGTGTGGGTAGTGTGTGTGTGCATGGAAGCCAAGCGTGTAAGGGGGCAGTGAGTATCTGTGCATGGGGACCAGTGTTCCTGGGGGTCGTGTTTGTGTGGGTAGTGTGTGTGTGTGTATGGAAGCCGAGCGTGTATAGGGTCAGTGAGTGTGTATGCATGGGGACCAGTGTTCCTGGGGTCTGTGTTTGTGTGGGTAGTGTGTGTGTGTATGGAAGCCGAGCATGTATGGGGGGCAGTGAGTGTGTGTGCATGGGGACCAGTGTTCCTGGGGGCCGTGTTTGTGTGGGTAGTGTGTGTGTGCATGGAAGCCAAGTGTGTAAGGGGGCAGTGAGTATCTGTGCATGGGGACCAGTGTTCCTGGGGGTCGTGTTTGTGTGGGAAGTGTGTGTGTATGGAAGCCAAGCATGCATGGGGGGCGTGTTTGTGTGGGTAGTGTGTGTTTGTGGAAGCTGAGCATGTATGGGGCAGTGAGTGTGTGTGCATGGGGACCTGTGTTCCTGGGTGCCGTATTTGTGTGGGAAGTGTGTGTGTATGGAAGCCGAGTATGCATGGGGTTCGTGTTTGTGTGGGTAGTGTGTGTGTATGGAAGCCGAGTGTGTATGGGGGCAGTGAGTGTGTGTGCATGGGGAACAGTGTTCCTGGGGGCGTGTTTGTGTGGGTAGTGTGTGTTTATGGAAGCCGAGCATGCATGGGGTTTGTGTTTGTGCAGGTAGTGTGTGTGTGTATTGAAGCCGAGCATGTATGGGGGCAGTGAGTGTGTGTGCATGGGGAACAGTGTTCCTGGGGGCCGTGTTTGTGTGGGTAGTGTGTGTGTATGGAAGCCAAGCGTGTATGGGGGCCGTGTGTGTGTGGGAAGTGTGTGTGTATGGAAGCCGAGCATGCATGGGGGTCGTGTTTGTGTGGGTAGTGTGTGTGTGTGTATGGAAGCCGAGCGTGTATAGGGTCAGTGAGTGTGTATGCATGGGGACCAGTGTTCCTGGGGTCTGTGTTTGTGTTGGTAGTGTGTGTGTGTATGGAAGCCGAGCATGTATGGGGGGCAGTGAGTGTGTGTGCATGGGGACCAGTGTTCCTGGGGGCCATGTTTGTGTGGGTAGTGTGTGTGTGCATGGAAGCCAAGCGTGTAAGGGGGCAGTGAGTATCTGTGCATGGGGACCAGTGTTCCTGGGGCCCGTGTTTGTGTGGGTAGTGTGTGTTTGTGGAAGCTGAGCATGTATGGGGCAGTGAGTGTGTGTGCATGGGGACCTGTGTTCCTGGGTGCCGTGTTTGTGTGGGAAGTGTGTGTGTATGGAAGCCGAGTATGCATGGGGTTCGTGTTTGTGTGGGTAGTGTGTGTGTATGGAAGCCGAGTGTGTATGGGGGCAGTGAGTGTGTGTGCATGGGGAACAGTGTTCCTGGGGGGCGTGTTTGTCTGGGTAGTGTGTGTTTATTGAAGCCGAGCATGCATGGGGTTCGTGTTTATGCAGGTAGTGTGTGTGTGTATTGAAGCCGAGCATGTATGGGGGCAGTGAGTGTGTGTGCATGGGGAACACTGTTCCTGGGGGCCGTGTTTGTGTGGGTAGTGTGTGTGTATGGAAGCCAAGCCTGTATGGGGGCCGTGTGTGTGTGGGAAGTGTTTGTGTGTGTATGGAAGCCAAGCATGTATGGGTGCCACTTTTGTGTGGGTAGTTTGTGTGTATGGAAGCCAAGCGTGTATGGGGGAAGTGAGTGTTTGTGCATGGGGACCCGTGTTCCTGGGGGCCGTGTTTGTGTGGGTAGTGTGTGCGTATGGAAGCTGAGCGTGTATGGGGGCCGTGTTTGTGTGGGAAATTTGTGTGTATGGAAGCTGAGCGTGTATGGGGGCCATGTTTGTGTGGGTAGTGTGTGTGTATGGAAGCCGAGCATGTATGGGGCCGTGTTTGTGTTGGAAGTGTGTGTGCATGGAAGCTGAGCGTGCATGGGGGCTGTGTTTGTGTGGGTAGTGTGTGTGTATGGAAGCCGAGCATGTATGGGGGCAGTGAGTGTGTGTGCATGGGGACCAGTGTTCCTGGGGGCCGTGTTTGTGTGGGAAGTGTGTGTGTATGGAAGCCAAGCGTGCATGGGGGTTGTGTTTGTGTGGGTAGTGTTTGTGTATGGAAGCCGAGCGTGTATGGGGGCAGTGAGTGTGTGTGCATGGGGACCAGTGTTCCTGGAGGCCGTGTTTGTGTGGATAGTGTGTGTTTATGGAAGCCAAGCATGTATGGGGGCCCTGTGTGTGGGAAGTGTGCGTGTATGGAAGCCAAGCCTGTATGGGGGCTGTGTTTGTGTGGGTAGTGTGTTGTATTGAAGCCAAGCGTGTATGGGGGGCAGTGAGTGTGTGTGCATGGGGACCAGTGTTCCTGGGGGCCGTGTTTGTGTGGGTAGTGTGTGTGTGCATGGAAGCCAAGCGTGTAAGGGGGCAGTGAGTATCTGTGCATGGGGACCAGTGTTCCTGGGGGCCGTGTTTGTGTGGGAAGTGTGTGTGTATGGAAGCCAAGCATGCATGGGGGCCGTGTTTGTGTGGGTAGTGTGTGTTTGTGGAAGCTGAGCATGTATGGGGCAGTGAGTGTGTGTGCATGGGGACGTGTCACTAGCTGGTCAAGTGGCACAGCGAGTAGAGCGCTCGCTTTGACATCGTGCAGAGCCTGCTAACGCAGGTTCGAATCCCGGCAGGGCCAAACTCAGCCTTTCATCCTTCCGAGGTCGATAAATGAGCACCACACACCGTGGGTAATAATAATGAGCAGCGCTCAGATACCTGAGGGTTCGTAGCGCTATATAAATGTGAAATTATTATTATTATTATTATTATTATTATTATTATTTGGGGGCCGTGTTTGTGTGGGTAGTGTGTGCTTATGGAAGCGTGCATGGGGGCAGTGAGTGTGTGTGCATGGGGACCAGTGTTCCTGGAGGCCGTGTTTGTGTGGGTAGTGTGTGTATGGAAGCTGAGCTTTATGGAACCTGGGTGTGTGTGCATGAGGATCAGTCTTCCTGGGGGCCGTGTTTGTGTGGGTAGTGTGTGTGTATGTAAGCCGAGCGTGCATGGGGGCTGTTTTTGTGTGGGTAGTGTGTGTGTATGGAAGCCAAGCGTGTATGGGGGCCGTGTGTGTGTGGGAAGTGTGTGTGTGTATGGAAGCCGAGCGTGTATGGGGGCCGTGTTTGTGTGGGTAGTGTGTGTGTATGGAAGCCGAGTGTGCATGAGGGCAGTATGTGTGCATGGGGACCAGTGTTCCTGGGGGCCGTGTTTGTGTGGGTAGTGTGTGTGAATGGAAGCCAAGCGTGTATGGGGGCCGTGTTTGTGTGGGAAGTTTGTGTGTTTGGAAGCCGAGCGTGTATGGGGCCGTGTTTGTGTGGGTAGTTTGTGTGTATGGAAGCGTGTATGGGGGCAATGAGTGTGTGCATGGGGAGCAGTGTTCCTTGGGGCAGTGTTTGTGTGGGTAGTGTGTTTGTATGGAAGCCAAGCGTGTATGGGGGCCGTGTTTGTGTGAGAAGTGTGTGTGTATGGAAGCCGAGCGTGCATGGGGGCCGTGTTTGTGTGGGTAGTGTGTGTGTATGGAAGCCGAGCGTGTATGGAGGCAGTGAGTGTGTGTGAATGGGGACCAGTGTTCTTGTGGGCTGTGTTTGTGTGGGAAGTGTGTGTGTGTATGGAAGCCGAGCGTGTATAGGGGCCGTGTTTGTGTGGGAAATTTGTGTGTATGGAAGCTGAGCGTGTATGGGGGCCATGTTTGTGTGGGTAGTGTGTGTGTATGGAAGCCGAGCATGTATGGGGCCGTGTTTGTGTGGGAAGTGTGTGTGCATGGAAGCCGAGCGTGCATGGGGGCTGTGTTTGTGTGAGTAGTGTTTGTGTATGGAAGCCGAGCATGTATGGGGGCAGTGAGTGTGTGTGCATGGGGACCAGTGTTCCTGGGGTCCGTGTTTGTGTGGGAAGTGTGTGTGTATGGAAGCCAAGCGTGCATGGGGGTTGTGTTTGTGTGGGTAGTGTGTGTGTATGGAAGCCGAGCGTGTATGGGGGCAGTGAGTGTGTGTGCATGGGGACCAGTGTTCCTGGAGGCCGTGTTTGTGTGGATAGTGTGTGTGTATGGAAGCCAAGCGTGTATGGGGGCCGTGTGTGTGGGAAGTGTGTGTGTATGGAAGCCAAGCCTGTATGGGGGCTGTGTTTGTGTGGGTAGTGTGTGTGTATTGAAGCCGAGCGTGTATGGGGGCAGTGAGTGTGTGTGCATGGGGACCAGTGTTCCTGAGGGCCGTGTTTGTGTGGGAAGTGTGTGCTTATGGAAGCGTGTATGGGGGCAGTGAGTGTGTGTGCATGGGGACCAGTGTTCCTGGAGGCCGTGTTTGTGTGGGTAGTGTGTGTATGGAAGCTGAGCGTGTATGGAACCTGGGTGTGTGTGCATGAGGATCAGTCTTCCTGGGGGCCGTGTTTGTGTGGGTAGTGTTTGTGTATGTAAGCCGAGCGTGCATGGGGGCTGTGTTTGTGTGGGTAGTGTGTGTGTATGGAAGCCAAGCGTGTATGGGGGCCGTGTGTGTGTGGGAAATGTGTGTGTGTATGGAAGCCAAGCGTGTATGGGGGCCATGTTTGTGTGGGTAGTGTGTGTGTATGGAAGCCGAGTGTGCATGAGGGCAGTGTGTGTGCATGGGGACCAGTGTTCCTGGGGGCCGTGTTTGTGTGGGTAGTGTGTGTGAATGGAAGCCAAGTGTGTATGGGGGCCGTGTTTGTGTGGTAAGTTTGTGTGTATGGAAGCCGAGCGTGTATGGGGCCGTGTTTGTGTGGGTAGTGTGTGTGTATGGAAGCGTGTATGGGGGCAATGAGTGTGTGTGCATGGGGAGCAGTGTTCCTGGGGGCCGTGTTTGTTTGGGTAGTGTGTGTGTATGGAAGCCAAGCGTGTATGGGGGCCGTGTTTGTCTGAGAAGTGTGTGTGTATGGAAGCCGAGCGTGCATGGGGGCTGTGTTTGTGTGGGTAGTGTGTGTGTATGGAAGCCGAGCATGTATGGAGGCAGTGAGTGTGTGTGAATGGGGACCAGTGTTCCTGTGGGCTGTGTTTGTGTGGGAAGTGTGTGTGTATGGAAGCCGAGCATGCATGGGGGTCGTGTTTGTGTGCGTAGTGTGTGTGTGTGTGTATGGAAGCCGAGCGTGTATAGGGGCAGTGAGTGCGTGTGCATGGGGACCAGTGTTCCTGGGGTCTGTGTTTGTGTGGGTAGTGTGTGTGTGTTGGGAAGCCAAGCATGTATGGGGGGCAGTGAGTGTGTGTGCATGGGGACCAGTGTTCCTGGGGGCCGTGTTTGTGTGGGTAGTGTGTGTGCATGGAAGCCAAGCGTGTAAGGGGGCAGTGAGTATCTGTGCATGGGGACCAGTGTTCCTGGGGGCCGTGTTTGTGTGGGAAGTGTATGTGTATGGAAGCCAAGCGTGTATGGGGGCCGTGTCTGTGGGAAGTGTGTGTGTATGGAAGCCAAGCCTGTATGGGGGCTGTGTTTGTGTGGGTAGTGTGTGTGTATTGAAGCCGAGCGTGTATGGGGGGCAGTGAGTGTGTGTGCATGGGGACCAGTGTTCCTGGGGGCTGTGTTTGTGTGGGTAGTGTGTGCTTATGGAAGCGTGTATGGGGGCACTGAGTGTGTGTGCATGGGGACCAGTGTTCCTGGGGGCCGTATTTGTGTGGGTAGTGTGTGTATGGAAGCTGAGCGTGTATGGAACCTGGGTGTGTGTGCATGAGGATCAGTCTTCCTGGGGGCCGTGTTTGTGTGGCTAGTGTGTGTATGTAAGCCGAGCGTGCATGTGGGCTGTGTTTGTGTGGGTAGTGTGTGTGTATGGAAGCCAAGCGTATATGGGGGCCGTGTGTGTGTGGGAAGTGTGTGTGTGTATGGAAGCCGAGCGTGTATGGGGGCCGTGTTTGTGTGGGTAATGTGTGTGTATGGAAGCCGAGTGTGCATGAGGGCAGTGTGTGTGCATGGGGACCAGAGTTCCTGGGGGCCATGTTTGTGTGGGTAGTGTGTGTGAATGGAAGCCAAGCGTGTATGGGGGCCGTGTTTATGTGGGAAGTTTGTGTGTATGGAAGCCGAGCGTGTATGGGGCCGTGTTTGTGTGGGTAGTGTGTGTGTATGGAAGCGTGTATGGGGGCAATGAGTGTGTGTGCATGGGGAGCAGTGTTCCTGGGGGCCGTGTTTGTGTGGGTAGTGTGTGTGTATGGAAGCCAAGCGTGTATGGGGGCCGTGTTTGTGTGAGAAGTGTGTGTGTATGGAAGCCGAGCGTGCATGGGGGCCATGTTTGTGTGGATAGTGTGTGTGTATGGAAGCCGAGCGTGTATGGAGGCAGTGAGTGTGTGTGAATGGGAACCAGTGTTCCTGTGGGCTGTGTTTGTGTGGGAAGTGTGTGTGTATGGAAGCCAAGCATGCATGGGGGTCGTGTTTATGTGGGTAGTGTGTGTGTGTGTGTATGGACGCCGAGCGTGTATAGGGGCAGTGAGTGCGTGTGCATGGGGACCAGTGTTCCTGGGGTCTGTGTTTGTGTGGGTAGTGTGTGTGTGTTGGGAAGCCGAGCATGTATGGGGGGCAGTGAGTGTGGGACCAGTGTTCCTGGGGGCCGTGTTTGTGTGGGTAGTGTGTGTGCATGGAAGCCAAGCGTGTAAGGGGGCAGTGAGTATCTGTGCATGGGGACCAGTGTTCCTGGGGGCCGTGTTTGTGTGTGTGTATGGAAGCCAAGCAAGCATGGGGGCCGTGTTTGTGTTTGTAGTGTGTGTTTGTGGAAGCCGAGCATGTATGGGGGCAGTGAGTGTGTGTGCATGGGGACCAGTGTTCCTGGGTGCCATGTTTGTGTGGGAAGTGTGTGTGTATGGAAGCCGAGTATGCATGGGGTTCGTGTTTGTGTGGGTAGTGTGTGTGTATGGAAGCCGAGTGCCTATGGGGGCATTGAGTGTGTGTGCATGGGGAACAGTGTTCCTGGGGGGCTTGTTTGTGTGGGTAGTGTGTGTTTATGGAAGCCGAGCATGCATGGGGTTCGTGTTTGTGTGGGTAGTGTATGTGTATTGAAGCCGAGCGTGTATGGGGGCAGTGAGTGTGTGTGCATGGGGAACAGTGTTCCTGGGGGCCGTGTTTGTGTGGGTAGTGTGTGTGTATGGAAGCCAAGCGTGTATGGGGCCGTGTGTGTGTGGGAAGTGTGTGTGTATGGAAGCTGAGCATGTATGGGTGCCACTTTTGTGTGGGTAGTTTGTGTGTATGGAAGCCAAGCGTGTAGGGGGGCAGTGAGTGTGTGTGTGCATGGGGACCAGTGTTGCTGGCGGCCGAGTTTGTGTGGGAAGTGTGTGTGCATGTAAGCCGAGCATGCATGGGGGCCGTGTTTGTGTGGGTAGTGTATGTGTGTGTATGGAAGCAGAGCGTGCATGGGTGTCGTGTTTGTGTGGGTAGTGTATGTGTGTGTATGGAAGCCAAGCGTGTATGGGGGCAGTAAGTGTGTGTGTGTGCATGGGGACCAGTGTTCCTTGGTTCCGTGTTTGTGTGGGTAGTGTGTGTGTATGGAAGCCGAACATGTATAGGGACAGTGAGTGTGTGTGCATGGGGACCAGTGTTCCTGGGGGCCGTGTTTGTGTGGGTAGTTTGTGTGTATGAAAGCCGAGCATGCATGGGGGGCGTGTTTGTGTGGGAAGTGGGTGTGTATGGAAGCCGAGCATGCATGGGGGCCGTGTTTGTGTGGGTAGTGTGTGTGTATGGAAGCTGAACGTGTATGGGGGCAGTGAGTGCGCCTGCATTGGGACCTGTGTTCCTGGGGGCCGTGTTTGTGTGGGTAGTGTGTGTGTATGTAAGCCGAGTGTGCATGGGTAGTGTGTGTGTGTATGGAAGCCAAGCATTTATGGGGGCAGTGTGTGTGTGTGCGCATGGGGACCAGTGTTTCTGGGGGCCGTGTTTGGTTGGGTAGTGTGTGTGTATGGAAGCCGAGCGTGCATGGGGGCCGTGTTTTTGTGGGTAGTGTGTGTGTATGGAAGCCGAGCGTGTATGGAGGCAGTGAGTGTGTGTGAATGGGAACCAGTGTTCCTGTGGGCTGTGTTTGTGTGGGAAGTGTGTGTATATGGAAGCCAAGCATGCATGGGGGTCGTGTTTGTGTGGGTAGTGTGTGTGTGTGTGTGTATGGAAGCCGAGCGTGTATAGGGGCAGTGAGTGCGTGTGCATGGGGACCAGTGTTCCTGGGGTCTGTGTTTGTGTGGGTAGTGTGTGTGTGTTGGGAAGCCGAGCATGTATGGGGGGCAGTGAGTGTGTGTGCATGGGGACCAGTGTTCCTGGGGGCCGTGTTTGTGTGGGTAGTGTGTGTGCATGGAAGCCAAGCGTGTAAGGGCGCAGTGAGTATCTGTGCATGGGGACAAGTGTTCCTGGGGGCCGTGTTTGTGTGGGAAGTGTGTGTGTATGGAAGCCAAGCAAGCATGGGGGCCGTGTTTGTGTTTGTAGTGTGTGTTTGTGGAAGCCGAGCATGTATGGGGGCAGTGAGTGTGTGTGCATGGGGACCAGTGTTCCTGGGTGCCGTGTTTGTGTGGGAAGTGTGTGTGTATGGAAGCCGAGTATGCATGGGGTTCGTGTTTGTGTGGGTAGTGTGTGTGTATGGAAGCTGAGTGTCTATGGGGGCATTGAGTGTGTGTGCATGGGGAACAGTGTTCCTGGGGGGCTTGTTTGTGTGGGTAGTGTGTGTTTATGGAAGCCGAGCATGCATGGGGTTCGTGTTTGTGTGGGTAGTGTGTGTGTATTGAAGCCAAGCGTGTATGGGGGCATTGAGTGTGTGTGCCTGGGGAACAGTGTTCCTGGGGGCCGTGTTTGTGTGGGTAGTGTGTGTGTATGGAAGCCAAGCGTGTATGGGGCCGTGTGTGTGGGAAGTGTGTGTGTATGGAAGCTGAGCATGTATGGGTGCCACTTTTGTGCGGGTAGTTTGTGTGTATGGAAGCCAAGCGTGTAGGGGGGCAGTGAGTGTGTGTGTGCATGGGGACCAGTGTTCCTGGCGGCCGAGTTTGTGTGGGAAGTGTGTGTGCATGTAAGCCGAGCATGCATGGGGGCCATGTGTGTGTATGGAAGCAGAGCGTGCATGGGTGTCGTGTTTGTGTGGGTAGTGTATGTGTGTGTATGGAAGCCAAGCGTGTATGGGGCAGTAAGTGTGTGTGTGTGCATGGGGACCAGTGTTCCTTGGGTCCGTGTTTGTGTGGGTAGTGTGTGTGTATGGAAGCCGAACATGTATAGGGGCAGTGAGTGTGTGTGCATGGGGACCAGTGTTCCTGGGGGCCGTGTTTGTGTGGGTAGTGTGTGTGTATGAAAGCCGAGCGTGCATGGGGGGGCGTGTTTGTGTGGGAAATGGGTGTGTATGGAAGCCGAGCATGCATGGGGGCCGTGTTTGTGTGGGTAGTGTGTGTGTATGGAAGCTGAACGTGTATGGGGGCAGTGAGTGCGCCTGCATTGGGACCTGTGTTCCTGGGGGCCGTGTTTGTGTGGGTAGTGTGTGTGTATGTAAGCCGAGCGTGCATGGGTAGTGTGTGTGTGTATGGAAGCCAAGCATGTATGGGGGCAGTGAGTGTGTGCGCATGGGGACCAGTGTTTCTGGGGGCCGTGTTTGGTTGGGTAGTGTGTGTGTATGGAAGCCAAGCGTGCATGAGGGCAGTGTGTGTGCATGGGGACCAGTGTTCCTGGGGGCCGTGTTTGTGTGGGTAGTGTGTGTGTATGGAAGCCAAGCGTGTATGGGGGCAGTATTTGTGTGGGAAGTTTGTGTGTATGGAAGCCAAGCGTGTATGGGGCCGTCTTTGTGTGGGTAGTGTGTGTGTATGGAAGCATGTATGGGGGCAGTGAGTGTGTGTGCATGGGGACCAGTGTTCCTGGGGGCCGTGTTTGTGTGGGTAGTGTGTGTGTATGGAAGCCAAGCGTGTATGGGGGCCATGTTTGTGTGCGAAGTGTGTGTGTATGGAAGCCAAGCATGCATGGGGGCCGTGTTTGTGTGGGTAATGTGTGTGTATGGAAGCCGAGCATGTATGGGGGCAGTGAGTGTGTGTGAATGGGGACCAGTGTTCCTGGGGGCCGTGTTTGCGTGGGTAGTGTGTGTGTATGGAAGCCGAGCATGCATGGGGGTCGTGTTTGTGTGCGTAGTGTGTGTATGGAAGCCGAGAGTGTATCGTGGGTAGTGTGTGTGTATGGAAGCCGAGCATGCATGGGGGTCGTGTTTGTGTGCGTAGTGTGTGTATGGAAGCCGAGAGTGTATGGGGACCAGTGTTCCTGGGGGCCGTGTTTGTGTGGGTAGTGTGTGTGTATGTAAGCCGAGCGTGCATGGGGGCTGTGTTTGTGTGGGTAGTGTGTGTGTATGGGGGCCGTGTGTGTGGGAAGAGTGTGTGTATGGAAGCCGAGCGTGTATGGGGGCCGTGTTTGTGTGGGTAGTGTGTGTGTATGGAAGCTGAGCGTGCATGAGGGCAGTGTGTGTGCATGGGGACCAGTGTTCCTGGGGGCCGTTTTTGTGTGGGTAGTGTGTGTATGGAAGCCAAGCGTGTATGGGGGCCGTGTTTGTGTGGGACGTTTGTGTGTATGGAAGCTGAGCGTGTATGGGGCCGTGTTTGTGTGGGTAGTGTGTGTGTGTATGGAAGCCAAGTGTGTATGGGGCCGTGTTTGTGTGGGAAGTGTGTGTGTATGGAAGCTGAGCGTGCATGGGGGCCGTGTTTGTGTGAGTAGTGTGTGTGTATGGAAGCCGAGCGTGTATGGGGGCAGTGAGTGTGTGTGAATGGGGACCAGCGTTCCTGTGGGCTGTGTTTGTGTGGGAAGTGTGTGTGTATGGAAGCCGAGCATGCATGGGGGTCGTGTTTGTGTGGGTAGTGTGTGTGTGTGTATGGAAGCCGAGCGTGTATAGGGGCAGTGAGTGTGTGTGCATGGGGACCAGTGTTCCTGGGGTCTGTGTTTGTGTGGGTAGTGTGTGTGTGTATTGAAGCCGAGCATGTATGGGGGGCAGTGAGTGTGTGTGCATGGGGACCAGTGTTCCTGGGGGCCGTGTTTGTGTGGGTAGTGTGTGTGCATGGAAGCCAAGCGTGTAAGGGGGCAGTGAGTATCTGTGCATGGGGACCAGTGTTCCTGGGGGCCGTGTTTGTGTGGGAAGTGTGTGTGTATGGAAGCCAAGCATGCATGGGGGCCGTGTTTGTGTGGGTAGTGTGTTTTTGTGGAAGCTGAGCATGTATGGGGGCAGTGAGTGTGTGTGCATGGGGACCTGTGTTCCTGGGTGCTGTGTTTGTGTGGGAAGTGTGTGTGTATGGAAGCCGAGTATGCATGGGGTTCGTGTTTGTGTGGGTAGTGTGTGTATATGGAAGCTGAGTGTGTATGGGGGCAGTGAGTGTGTGTGCATGGGGAACAGTGTTCCTGAGGGGCGTGTTTGTGTGGGTAGTGTGTGTTTGTGGAAGCCGAGCATGCATGGGGCTCGTGTTTGTGCAGGTAGTGTGTGTGTGTATTGAAGCCGAGCATGTATGGGGGCAGTGAGTGTGTGTGCATGGGGAACAGTGTTCCTGGGGGCCGTGTTTGTGTGGGTAGTGTGTGTGTATGGAAGCCAAGCGTGTATGGGGCCCGTGTGTGTGTGGGAAGTGTGTGTGTATGGAAGCCAAGCATGTATGGGTGCCACTTTTGTGCGGGTAGTGTGTGTGTGTATTGAAGCCGAGCATGTATGGGGGCAGTGAGTGTGTGTGCATGGGGAACAGTGTTCCTGGGGGCCGTGTTTGTGTGGGTAGTGTGTGCGTATGGAAGCTGAGCGTGTATGGGGGCCGTGTTTGTGTGGGAAATTTGTGTGTATGGAAGCTGAGCATGTATGGGGGCCATGTTTGTGTGGGTAGTGTGTGTGTGTGTATGGAAGCCGAGCATGTATGGGGCTGTGTTTGTGTGGGAAGTGTGTGTGCATGGAATCCGAGCGTGCATTTGGGCTGTGTTTGCGTGGGTAGTGTGTGTGTATGGAAGCCGAGCATGTATGGGGGCAGTGAGTGTGTGTGCATGGGGACCAGTGTTCCTGGGGGCCGTGTTTGTGTGGGAAGTGTGTGTGTATGGAAGCTAAGCATGCATGCGGGTTTTGTTTGTGTGGGTAGTGTGTGTGTATGGAAGCCGAACATGTATAGGGACAGTGAGTGTGTGTGCATGGGGACCAGTGTTCCTGGGGGCCGTGTTTGTGTGGGTAGTTTGTGTGTATGAAAGCCGAGCATGCATGGGGGGCGTGTTTGTGTGGGAAGTGGGTGTGTATGGAAGCCGAGCATGCATGGGGGCCGTGTTTGTGTGGGTAGTGTGTGTGTATGGAAGCTGAACGTGTATGGGGGCAGTGAGTGCGCCTGCATTGGGACCTGTGTTCCTGGGGGCCGTGTTTGTGTGGGTAGTGTGTGTGTATGTAAGCCGAGTGTGCATGGGTAGTGTGTGTGTGTATGGAAGCCAAGCATTTATGGGGGCAGTGTGTGTGTGTGCGCATGGGGACCAGTGTTTCTGGGGGCCGTGTTTGGTTGGGTAGTGTGTGTGTATGGAAGCCGAGCGTGCATGGGGGCCGTGTTTTTGTGGGTAGTGTGTGTGTATGGAAGCCGAGCGTGTATGGAGGCAGTGAGTGTGTGTGAATGGGAACCAGTGTTCCTGTGGGCTGTGTTTGTGTGGGAAGTGTGTGTGTATGGAAGCCAAGCATGCATGGGGGTCGTGTTTGTGTGGGTAGTGTGTGTGTGTGTGTGTATGGAAGCCGAGCGTGTATAGGGGCAGTGAGTGCGTGTGCATGGGGACCAGTGTTCCTGGGGTCTGTGTTTGTGTGGGTAGTGTGTGTGTGTTGGGAAGCCGAGCATGTATGGGGGGCAGTGAGTGTGTGTGCATGGGGACCAGTGTTCCTGGGGGCCGTGTTTGTGTGGGTAGTGTGTGTGCATGGAAGCCAAGCGTGTAAGGGCGCAGTGAGTATCTGTGCATGGGGACAAGTGTTCCTGGGGGCCGTGTTTGTGTGGGAAGTGTGTGTGTATGGAAGCCAAGCAAGCATGGGGGCCGTGTTTGTGTTTGTAGTGTGTGTTTGTGGAAGCCGAGCATGTATGGGGGCAGTGAGTGTGTGTGCATGGGGACCAGTGTTCCTGGGTGCCGTGTTTGTGTGGGAAGTGTGTGTGTATGGAAGCCGAGTATGCATGGGGTTCGTGTTTGTGTGGGTAGTGTGTGTGTATGGAAGCTGAGTGTCTATGGGGGCATTGAGTGTGTGTGCATGGGGAACAGTGTTCCTGGGGGGCTTGTTTGTGTGGGTAGTGTGTGTTTATGGAAGCCGAGCATGCATGGGGTTCGTGTTTGTGTGGGTAGTGTGTGTGTATTGAAGCCAAGCGTGTATGGGGGCATTGAGTGTGTGTGCCTGGGGAACAGTGTTCCTGGGGGCCGTGTTTGTGTGGGTAGTGTGTGTGTATGGAAGCCAAGCGTGTATGGGGCCGTGTGTGTGGGAAGTGTGTGTGTATGGAAGCTGAGCATGTATGGGTGCCACTTTTGTGCGGGTAGTTTGTGTGTATGGAAGCCAAGCGTGTAGGGGGGCAGTGAGTGTGTGTGTGCATGGGGACCAGTGTTCCTGGCGGCCGAGTTTGTGTGGGAAGTGTGTGTGCATGTAAGCCGAGCATGCATGGGGGCCATGTGTGTGTATGGAAGCAGAGCGTGCATGGGTGTCGTGTTTGTGTGGGTAGTGTATGTGTGTGTATGGAAGCCAAGCGTGTATGGGGCAGTAAGTGTGTGTGTGTGCATGGGGACCAGTGTTCCTTGGGTCCGTGTTTGTGTGGGTAGTGTGTGTGTATGGAAGCCGAACATGTATAGGGGCAGTGAGTGTGTGTGCATGGGGACCAGTGTTCCTGGGGCCGTGTTTGTGTGGGTAGTGTGTGTGTATGAAAGCCGAGCGTGCATGGGGGGGCGTGTTTGTGTGGGAAATGGGTGTGTATGGAAGCGGAGCATGCATGGGGGCCGTGTTTGTGTGGGTAGTGTGTGTGTATGGAAGCTGAACGTGTATGGGGGCAGTGAGTGCGCCTGCATTGGGACCTGTGTTCCTGGGGGCCGTGTTTGTGTGGGTAGTGTGTGTGTATGTAAGCCGAGCGTGCATGGGTAGTGTGTGTGTGTATGGAAGCCAAGCATGTATGGGGGCAGTGAGTGTGTGCGCATGGGGACCAGTGTTTCTGGGGGCCGTGTTTGGTTGGGTAGTGTGTGTGTATGGAAGCCAAGCGTGCATGAGGGCAGTGTGTGTGCATGGGGACCAGTGTTCCTGGGGGCCGTGTTTGTGTGGGTAGTGTGTGTGTATGGAAGCCAAGCGTGTATGGGGGCAGTATTTTGTGGGAAGTTTGTGTGTATGGAAGCCAAGCGTGTATGGGGCCGTCTTTGTGTGGGTAGTGTGTGTGTATGGAAGCATGTATGGGGGCAGTGAGTGTGTGTGCATGGGGACCAGTGTTCCTGGGGGCCGTGTTTGTGTGGGTAGTGTGTGTGTATGGAAGCCAAGCGTGTATGGGGGCCATGTTTGTGTGCGAAGTGTGTGTGTATGGAAGCCAAGCATGCATGGGGGCCGTGTTTGTGTGGGTAATGTGTGTGTATGGAAGCCGAGCATGTATGGGGGCAGTGAGTGTGTGTGAATGGGGACCAGTGTTCCTGGGGGCCGTGTTTGCGTGGGTAGTGTGTGTGTATGGAAGCCGAGCATGCATGGGGGTCGTGTTTGTGTGCGTAGTGTGTGTATGGAAGCCGAGAGTGTATCGTGGGTAGTGTGTGTGTATGGAAGCCGAGCATGCATGGGGGTCGTGTTTGTGTGCGTAGTGTGTGTATGGAAGCCGAGAGTGTATGGGGACCAGTGTTCCTGGGGGCCGTGTTTGTGTGGGTAGTGTGTGTGTATGTAAGCCGAGCGTGCATGGGGGCTGTGTTTGTGTGGGTAGTGTGTGTGTATGGGGGCCGTCTGTGTGGGAAGAGTGTGTGTATGGAAGCCGAGCGTGTATGGGGGCCGTGTTTGTGTGGGTAGTGTGTGTGTATGGAAGCTGAGCGTGCATGAGGGCAGTGTGTGTGCATGGGGACCAGTGTTCCTGGGGGCCGTGTTTGTGTGGGTAGTGTGTGTATGGAAGCCAAGCGTGTATGGGGGCCGTGTTTGTGTGGGACGTTTGTGTGTATGGAAGCTGAGCGTGTATGGGGCCGTGTTTGTGTGGGTAGTGTGTGTGTGTATGGAAGCCAAGTGTGTATGGGGCCGTGTTTGTGTGGGAAGTGTGTGTGTATGGAAGCTGAGCGTGCATGGGGGCCGTGTTTGTGTGAGTAGTGTGTGTGTATGGAAGCCGAGCGTGTATGGGGGCAGTGAGTGTGTGTGAATGGGGACCAGCGTTCCTGTGGGCTGTGTTTGTGTGGGAAGTGTGTGTGTATGGAAGCCGAGCATGCATGGGGGTCGTGTTTGTGTGGGTAGTGTGTGTGTGTGTATGGAAGCCGAGCGTGTATAGGGGCAGTGAGTGTGTGTGCATGGGGACCAGTGTTCCTGGGGTCTGTGTTTGTGTGGGTAGTGTGTGTGTGTATGGAAGCCGAGCATGTATGGGGGGCAGTGAGTGTGTGTGCATGGGGACCAGTGTTCCTGGGGGCCGTGTTTGTGTGGGTAGTGTGTGTGCATGGAAGCCAAGCGTGTAAGGGGGCAGTGAGTATCTGTGCATGGGGACCAGTGTTCCTGGGGGCCGTGTTTGTGTGGGAAGTGTGTGTGTATGGAAGCCAAGCATGCATGGGGGCCGTGTTTGTGTGGGTAGTGTGTTTTTGTGGAAGCTGAGCATGTATGGGGGCAGTGAGTGTGTGTGCATGGGGACCTGTGTTCCTGGGTGCTGTGTTTGTGTGGGAAGTGTGTGTGTATGGAAGCCGAGTATGCATGGGGTTCGTGTTTGTGTGGGTAGTGTGTGTGTATGGAAGCCGAGTGTGTATGGGGGCAGTGAGTGTGTGTGCATGGGGAACAGTGTTCCTGAGGGGCGTGTTTGTGTGGGTAGTGTGTGTTTATGGAAGCCGAGCATGCATGGGGCTCGTGTTTGTGCAGGTAGTGTGTGTGTGTATTGAAGCCGAGCATGTATGGGGGCAGTGAGTGTGTGTGCATGGGGAACAGTGTTCCTGGGGGCCGTGTTTGTGTGGGTAGTGTGTGTGTATGGAAGCCAAGCGTGTATGGGGCCCGTGTGTGTGTGGGAAGTGTGTGTGTATGGAAGCCAAGCATGTATGGGTGCCACTTTTGTGCGGGTAGTGTGTGTGTGTATTGAAGCCGAGCATGTATGGGGGCAGTGAGTGTGTGTGCATGGGGAACAGTGTTCCTGGGGGCCGTGTTTGTGTGGGTAGTGTGTGCGTATGGAAGCTGAGCGTGTATGGGGGCCGTGTTTGTGTGGGAAATTTGTGTGTATGGAAGCTGAGCATGTATGGGGGCCATGTTTGTGTGGGTAGTGTGTGTGTGTGTATGGAAGCCGAGCATGTATGGGGCTGTGTTTGTGTGGGAAGTGTGTGTGCATGGAATCCGAGCGTGCATTTGGGCTGTGTTTGCGTGGGTAGTGTGTGTGTATGGAAGCCGAGCATGTATGGGGGCAGTGAGTGTGTGTGCATGGGGACCAGTGTTCCTGGGGGCCGTGTTTGTGTGGGAAGTGTGTGTGTATGGAAGCTAAGCGTGCATGCGGGTTTTGTTTGTGTGGGTAGTGTGTGTGTATGGAAGCCAAGTGTGTATGGGGGCAGTGAGTGTGTGTGCATGGGGACCAGTGTTCCTGGAGGCCGTGTTTGTGTGGGTAGTGTGTGTGTGTATGGAAGCCAAGCGTGTATGGGAGCCGTGTGTGTGGGAAGTGTGTGTGTATGGAAGCCAAGCCTGTATGGGGGCTGTGTTTGTGTGGCTAGTGTGTGTGTATCAAAGCCGAGCGTGTATGGGGGGCAGTGAGTGTGTGTGCATGGGGACCAGTGTTCCTGGGGGCCGTGTTTGTGTGGGTAGTGTGTGCTTATGAAAGTGTGTATGGTGGCACTGAGTGTGTGTGCATGGGGACCAGTGTTCCTGGAGGCCGTGTTTGTGTGGGTAGTGTGTGTATGGAAGCTGAGCGTGTATGGAACCTGGGTGTGTGTGCATGAGGATCAGTCTTCCTGGGGGCCGTGTTTGTGTGGGTAGTGTGTGTGTATGGAAGCCAAGCGTGTATGGGGGCCGTTTTGTGTGGAAAGTGTGTGTGTATGGAAGCCAAGCGTGCATGTGGGCCGTGTTTGTGTTGGTAGTGTGTGTGTATGGAAACCGAGCGTGTATGGGGGCAGTAAGTGGGTGTGCATGGGGACCAGTGTTCCTAGGGGCAGTGTTTGTGTGGGTAGTGTGTGTGTATGGAAGCCGAGCACGTATGGGGGCAGTGAGTGTGTGTGTGCATGGGGACCAGTGTTCCTGGGGGCTGTGTTTGTGTGGGTAGTGTGTGTGTATGGAAGTCAAGCATGTAAGGGGGCAGTGAGTATCTGTGCATGGGGACCAGTGTTCTTGGGGGCCGTGTTTGTGTGGGAAGTGTGTGTGTATGGAAGCCGAGCATGCATGGGGGCCATGTTTGTGTGGTTAGTGTGTGTGTGGGGGCAGTGAGTGTGTGTGCATGGGGACCAGTGTTCCTAGGGGCAGTGTTTGTGTGGGTAGTGTGTGTGTATGGAAGCCGAGCACGTATGGGGGCAGTGAGTGTGTGTGTGCATGGGGACCAGTGTTCCTGGGGGCCGTGTTTGTGTGGGTAGTGTGTGTGTATGGAAGCCAAGCGTGCATGTGGGCCGTGTTTGTGTTGGTAGTGTGTGTGTATGGAAACCGAGCGTGTATGGGGGCAGTAAGTGGGTGTGCATGGGGACCAGTGTTCCTAGGGGCAGTGTTTGTGTGGGTAGTGTGTGTGTATGGAAGCCGAGCACGTATGGGGGCAGTGAGTGTGTGTGTGCATGGGGACCAGTGTTCCTGGGGGCCGTGTTTGTGTGGGTAGTGTGTGTGTATGGAAGTCAAGCATGTAAGGGGGCAGTGAGTATCTGTGCATGGGGACCAGTGTTCTTGGGGGCCGTGTTTGTGTGGGAAGTGTGTGTGTATGGAAGCCGAGCATGCATGGGGGCCATGTTTGTGTGGTTAGTGTGTGTGTGGGGGCAGTGAGTGTGTGTGCATGGGGACCAGTGTTCCTGGGGGCCGTGTTTATGTGGGTAGTGTGTGTGTATGGAAGCCGAGCGTGTATGGGGGCCATGTGTGTGTGGGAAGTGTGTGTGCATGGGAACCAGTGTTCCTGGGGGCCGTGTTTGTGTGGGTAGTGTGTGTGTATGGAAGCCTAGCCTGTATGGGGGCCGTGTTTGTGTGGGAAGTTTGTGTGTATGGAAGCCGAGCGTGTATGGGGGCCGTGTTTGTGTGGGTAGTGTGTGTATATGGAAGCGTGTATGGGGGCAGTGAATGTGTGTGCATGGGGACCAGTGTTCTTGGGGGCCGTGTTTGTGTGGGTAGTGTGTGTGCATGGGGACCAGTGTTCCTGGGGGCCGTGTTTGTGTGTGTAGTGTGTTGTGTATGGAAGCCGCGCATGTATGGAGGCCGTGTTTGTGTGGGAAGTGTGTGTGTATGGAAGCTGAGCTTGCATGGGGCCGTGTTTGTGTGGGTAGTGTGTGTGTGTGTAAGCCAAGCGTTTATGGAAGCCAAGCGTGTATGGGGGCAGTTAGTGTGTGTGCATGGGGACCAGTGTTCCTGGGGGCCGTGTTTGTGTGGGAAGTGTGTTTGTATGATAGCCGAGCATGCATGGGGGTTGTGTTTGTGTGGGTAGTGTGTGTGTATGGAAGCCGAGCGTGTATGGGGGCAGTGAGTGTGTGTGCATGGGGAGCAGTGTTCCTGGGGGCTGTGTTTGTGTGGGTAGTGTGTGTGTATGGAAGCCAAGCGTGTATGGGGGCGTGTGTGCGTGGGAAGTGTGTGTGGATGGAAGCCGAGCCTGAATGGGGACTGTGTTTGTGTGGATAGTGTGTGTGTATGGAAGCCGAGTGTGTATGGGGGCAGTGAGTGTGTGTGCATGGAGACCAGTGTTCCTTGGGGCCGTGTTTATGTGGGTAGTGTGTGTGTGTGTATGGAAGCCGAGCGTGTATGGGGTCCATGTTTGTGTGGAAAGTTTGTGTGTGTTAGGGAGAATTCTCATTCCATGACTAATTTCCCTTACCTAGTGAGTCCCCCAGCAGCTTTAGTGGATCTCTGGAGTTTATTTTTCCACTTGGTAAGAGTGTACCCCTTTCTTTCCACTCTTACCTTTGTTTTGCCATTTGTGTTTCTTCTGTTTTTGTGATTATGGACTCTGGAGTACACCACTTCAGTAGCCCCCTTCTTTTGTGTGTTGCACAGCACCTTCAGTTCAGTGACACAGGGTTGTCTTTTAGACTTCCCACCGACTCCTTTTCTGAGGCTGACTACTGTCCCCCAGAAAAGGGTAAAGTTGCCATTAACTTTACTTAGTCATTTAAATCACAGATCCAGTACACCCCATTTTACATGGAGTACTGGAAAGGGTTAATTGTTAGCCCTTGTTATCTGTACCTCCTGGAGCATTGTTTCGCTCTTTTAAAATTTAGACTTGGCTGCTTGCAGTGGTATCTACCCTAACTTTTCTACCGCGATTATACTAGATAAACGTGGTATTGTTTTAGGCTATTATATCAGCCTCGAACTTAAACCCGCTTGACCAAATGCTTTTTCTTTTGGCTCCGGTTGGGTTTATTCGCCATTTCTTTTTGTTAAAGTCCTTCTTGTGTTTTACTTTGCGAGGCAAACCAGGTTTCCTCCTTTGTTCACTACCTTTTGGTGGGCTTCTGCCCAGAAGCCCTTCTCTAGGCGCCTGGGTGTCTAGGTGGGCTGAATGTGAAGGAGGGGTGTAGTCACCCCCTGCACAGGGTATCCTAGGAAACCCAAGTTGCACTTTGCCATGATTGGCGGATGTGGTTGTCCGGGCCTGACATCCCCCCTGCTGCGTGATTGACAGCCAGGCTGTGTGAATGGGGGATTTTCGCATAAAAGGCAGGTCTCTTGGTCTAGAAGACAGAGTCGCCACTGGAACTACAAGGAACCCAAGAGAAACGGAGAAGAAGCCGACTGCTGCATCTATCCCGTCCCGGTGAAGCCCTGCTGCAGTCCTGAGCTATCTACCTTTCGACGACCAGCAAAGATCCAGTCCGGAGTCTTCTTCCCTTGAGCTTGGTGGGGATAACCAGCTCATCTTCTACAGCCAGAGGATCCTCTTCGTGGTTGAAATTGCTGCACACTGCTGTAGTGGTCCGGATAGCCATCTGAAGAGCCTCTCCTGTTTTTAAGGAGCGCACCTTTTATTCACCGTCGCTGCTGCCGGCTTCAGCCCTGTGTCATACAGACCGCTCCAGACGTCCTCCTTCGGATCGAAGTTCCAGGAACCCTGGGTCTGCAGGAAACTACCAGGAACACCTGCCGTGGCACCAGCTTCTTCCTTGAATAAGGTACTGTGTTCTGCTCGAGGAATTTGGGTGAATCCCTTTTTCTTCGTCTCCAAGGCTTGCCCTTGTCTTCCCTCCTTCTTATAACTTTTGCTTCCTCTGTTGACAATATCTAGGTACTCTTGGCTCTGCCGAATCGAGAACTATCTGACTGTGTGATCATTGACAACAGGAACCTGGTTCCACTTGGCACTGGCTCCGTCCTATTGACTTGAATTTCTGTCTAAGAGTGTTCTCTGATTCTGTCTGCCTTGACAAAAGTATTGCCTATGATTTTTGCCCCCTATTCTCTCTGGGTATCTCAGATGCTAAATGTGTTTTTGCCCCGGTAACATTTCTTCCCGCGGATACGCGTATCTTTAGTAAGACCGAACTGTCATTACCGTCAAAAAGTGATTGCAAGTGTATTCCCGGTAATGGGCCTCATTCTGAGGCTGGAGGTAAGGGTTAACGGTCACCGTTAATGGCAACGGTGACCGTTAACACTTACCACCATATTCCAAGTTCCCTTTTGCGGGTTGGCATTTAACGCCTGCTTTTAGCAGGCGTTAAAAATCCAACCCGCAAAGGGACCTTGGAGTAAATTACGGCACCGTAATTTACGGTGCCGTAATTTACTCCTTCCCCATTCCCATTGAGCCCTATGGGAGCAGGAATGGGGATGGGGAACCGGTATGGTGAATGGGGAATTACCGGTCCCTCCAACCTTGGAATGGACCGGTAATTACTCCATTCACCATGCCGGATTTCCATGGAGTAAATAGCTCCATGGTTGCTTACCATGGTGCTAGTTACTCCATGGATAGCGCCAGCCTCGGAATGAGGCCCAGGGTACTTACCTTGAAGTATACCGTACAAAGTGAATTGGTTAGTTGTAGTATATTTTATGTGTGGTTTTCGAATTAATAGAAGTGTTGTGTTTATAACAAATGGTTTAAAAATAAATGTACTTATATTTTTTTCCTGAAACCTTGTGTCAGTGTTTGCTTGAGTCACAGTAATTGTGGTCTCTTTGTGTAATCTCTGCTACTGCTCATATACTCTTGAGATAAGCCTGGCTGCTCCGCTACTGCTAACACTTTAACATAGCAGTACAGGCTTGTACCAAAGGTAAAACTTGTATTGCCACCTGTATTCTTAATTGTGTGTAGTGGTCCCTATGGGCACTACACAGGATTCTGCCTAACAGTGTGAATGGAAGCCGAGCGTCTATGGGGGCCGTGTTCGTGTGGGTAGTGTGTGTGTGTGTGTGTATATATATATATATATATATATACATATATATATAGAAGCTGAGCATGCATGGGGGCCGTGTTTGTGTGGGTAGTGTGTGTGTATGGAAGCCAAGCATGTATGGGGGCAGTGAGTGTGTGTGCATGGGGACCAGTGTTCCTGGGGGCCATGTTTGTGTGGGAAGTGTGTGTGTATGGAAGCTGAGTGTGCATGGGGGCTGTATTTGTGTGGGTAGTGTGTGTGTATGGAAGCCGAGCGTGTATGGGGGCAGTGAGTGTGTGTGTATGGAAGCCGAGCATGCATGGGGGGGTGATTGTGTGGGTAGTGTGTGTAAGCCGAGCGTGCATGGGGGTCGTGTTTGTGTGGGTAGTGTGTGTGTATGGAAGTAGAGTGTGTATGGGGGCAGTGAGTGTGGGTGCATGGGGACCAGTGTTCCTGGGGGGCGTGTTTGTGTGAGTAGTTTGTGTGTGGAAGCCAAGCGTGTATGGGGGCAGTGAGTGTGTGTGCATGGGGACCAATGTTCCTGGGGGCCGTGTTTGTGTGGGTAGTGTGTGTGTGTGGAAGCCGAGTGTGTATGGGGGGCCGTGTTTGTGCGGGAAGTGTGTGTGTATGGAAGCCAAGTGTGTATGGGGGCATGGGGACCTGTGTTCTTGGGGGCCGTGTTTGTGTGGGTAATGTGTGTAAGCCGAGCGTGAATGGGCGTTGTGTTTGTGTGGGTAGTGTGTGTGTATGGAAGCCGAGTGTGTATGGGGGCAGTAAGTGTGTGTGCATGGGGACCAGTGTTCCTGGGGGCCGTGTGTGTGTGTGGAAGCCGAGCGTGCATGGCGGCTGTGTTTGTGTGGGTAGTGTGTGTGTATGGAAGCCAAGCGTGTATGGGGGCAGTGAGTGTGTGTGCATGGTGACCAGTGTTCCTGGGGGCCGTGTTTGTGTGGTAGTGTGTGTGTATGGAAGCCGAGCATGTATGGGGCCGTTTTTGTGTGGGAAGTTTGTGTGTATGGAAGCCGAGCGTGTATGGGGCCGTGTCTGTGTGGGTAGTGTGTGTGTATGTAAGCCGAGCGTGTATGGGGGCAATGGGTGTGTGTGCATGTGTACCTGTGTTCCTGGGGGCCTATTTGTGTGTGGGGGCAGTGTCTGCGTGGGTAGTGTTTGTGTATGGAAGGCTCACGTGTATGAGGGCAGTATGTCTTTGTGGGGACCGGGGCACTGTATGTAGAGGCTCACTTTCAAATAGGGGGTAAAATATTCTCAAATGGTTACGTGCACCCCTCTTCAGACACGAGATGACGATACACACTGACTATGCAGTGCCAGCAGTCGACACTGGAACACTTGCGTGCACAGTCTGCAAACATGTGTGAGTACTCACATATAGCACGCGCACTCACACACACACTGCTATAGCTGCAGCCTGCGCGCTCTGCCTGACCGAAAGAACTGAAAGGATAACCTGGGCATATGTCCATCTTTGTACCATCATACATCACACTTGCTCATGCATCTTTTTTTTGGCATAAAAGGCTGCAGATTTATTTTCACACATAATAAACACAGCAAACAATTGTGAAAATGGCTCTGAAGGTGCGGCGACTGCTCAGTATCCAAAACCTTCTTCCCCCCTTTTTCCAATGTCCATAATAGGAACAACTCCCCCAACCCTTCGTGCCTGAGACCCGCCTGCCCCTGAAAGTGTTCCTGTGCTGAGGGAGCACCGTTTGTTGGGGGGAAGCTGAGTCCTCATTGCTACCACCAGACCCCCTGCTGTTTAGGCTCCCAGGAGGCGCTGGTCCGAAAGAGCGAAGACCCTTCCGGCTTTGCAATGGCTCATTCGGAGTCTGTCTCTTATCACTGGTCACCAAAACACAGCCACGCCGAAGGTCACAGTTCCAAGAGCTTTGTGCACACATTCCAGAAAAAACAGCTCCATCCCTAGTGCCGACAAATACACTCTATCCTTCAAGTAGTATTCCAGGGATTTAAGGTTGATCAAACCGTGCCTGATGTGGGGAAAGCCTCTGCCCCTGTAGAATTTTGCCATTGCGCAATTCAACTTCCTTCTTGAATTTTCCACAGCTGAGTGACTCCCCGGACCCCTCCATTCCTGCCTAGGAATGATTTCCGACCATACAATCTCGGTCTCTCCCAGCTGTGCTGCTAACTCCTGCAAGGAAGACATCATTTCCCTCATCAGGCTCCTCTCCCCAAAATCGTTAATTCGTTGCCACTGAGATGCACAATCAGCACCTCAGGTTTTTGCTGCTTACCCAGCAATTTCTGCATGTGTCCCTGCAGCTGTGCCCACCTCATGCCGGGCACCCCATGCCACCATATCCGGTACTCGCCAGCGGTCAACTGTTCCTGCTCGGCCGACCAGCTCACCCCAGCTCTTGACACAAATGAATGTCCCACAACCCATACAGACCGCCTCCTTCTTTGTGCTGCAGCTACTAGGGAGGAGATGAGGGGGAAGCTGTTAGCACTATATTTTATCCGGCCTGATGTACCTCTTAAAACATCCCGATTTCCATCCCCCTATCTGCTTGATCGCCTCGGCGTTTATGCCCATCCCTGCTGCTGAGGTGGCGGCCTCTATCCTAAAGGAATGAGTCCCAAAAACCCCTTCTGTAATCCCCATTTTTTACCAGTGCCATGTCCATGACCTCCTGAATTGGAAACGCTCAACGCCGCCCCATCACTGTGAACGAGAAACGGGGATCCTTCACCTGTAGGGACTCTCAGTTGTAGATACGCCGCCACGCACCCTACCGGGCACACTGTGCTGCCATGTATGCTGCAGAGTGTAATCACCCTCCCTTTCCCTTTGTGATCTGTCTTGAATTTTCTAAGGAGGATGCTCAGCTGTCCTCCTTCTAAGTGCACGTCGCCCATCCTAAGGAACCCAGAGCCCTGGCCTTCCTTATTCTCCAATACCAACTCGCTCACCATGAACGCCCCAAAAAACGCCAATGTGAAGGCAGCTGCAAACAAGACCTTCTCGTACTCATTCCGGCACACTCCTGCCAAGCACCTGACCATACTGTGCAATTTCCGCACATCTATGGGTCGCCTGTCATCAGGCTTCCTCACGGCTTGTTTGGCCCAACCTTTCAAAGCCATGACAATGTAGTGCTCTTTTGTAGGATCAGTCCTACCCTCCAACTTGTAGTGATGCGCTATCGCCGCCAAGTGATGCGCCATCCAAGATCTGGACCTCCCCGTTTGCCAACACCATCTAACAAAAGCCTGCACTGGCAAATCCCTCTGTGATTCTGACAGCATTTCACTCTGAAAGGCCAAGACCGCTCCCATCACCCTTGGTACCTCTTCGCCGTGCCGGGTCCCTTAGATCCCCCCAAGCATGCCCCACCACTGCGCCTTGAAAGGTGTCATTGTGACGCTTGCTTCCGGACAGCTCCCCCAAAACCTCTCCCACTGTAAACAAGAGAGAGAGTCAGTGGCCACGTTTTTAACCCCTGGGATATTTCGTGCCCTCACCTCCGTGTTCAGCATCAGCGGGCTCCTTGTGAGCTTTCTGAGCAGTTTAAGCACCCTGGGATTACTGGATGTCCCTTGATTGATGATTTGCACCACAGCCAGGTTGTCTGACCAGATCATCACCTTCTTATCTTTCAATTGTCGGGCCCACAGTTTAAACGCCACTACAATAGGAAACAATTCTAGTAGCTTGATATCCCTAGTAATCCCCTCGCTCTGCCATGCTGCTGGCCAGGCCTCACCGCACCACTTGCTCCCCAAGATGGCACCGAAACCATGTGCACCTGAGGAATCAGTGAACAGCTTGAGACCCTTGTTGCTGTCCAACTCCTCTCACCATAGCAACACCCCATTAAAGTTGTCCAAAAAAGCATCCCGCATTTCGAGGTCCTCCTTGACTTCCGCCCCCAGGTGAACATGCTGACCCACGTGCTGTAACCCTATTGTTTTAAGCTCAACACTCCTTGTGAACACCATCCCCGCCGGGATGACCCACCCCCGCAAAATGAAGGTTGCCCGCCAGTGATTGAAGCTCCCTCAGGGTAGCTTTGCCATTACCCCTTAACACCTTGATTGTTTCTTTCAATTTCAGCACTTTCTTCCTAGGCAGTCTGCTCTCCCCTGTGACTGAACCAATCTCAATCCCCCGAAATGTCAGTGTTGTGGCCGGGCCGACCGTCTTCCCACTGGCCAGCAGTACCCACATTTCCTCCATCAAATACTGAAATGATCTCATGAGTGACCCACACTCACCCCTCCCCTTCTTACCAATAAACAAGAAATCATTGAGGTAATGCAGTGCCCCCCACCCCACAGAAGACCTTTGCCGTAATGCAAACTCCAAAAAGCTGCTGAATTTTTCAAAGTATGCACATGAAATCGCACAACCCATTGGCAAACATGTATCATAGAAGAATTCCTCTTGCACCTTGAAACCCAGCAAATAATAGCTCTCCTTGTATATGGCAACAACCGGAATGCGGACTCTATGTCCGCCTTACCCATTAGCGGCCCTCGCCCCGTGGCTTTCACCATCTCCACCGCCTCATCAAACGATGCGTAATGCACCCTGCACTGCTCATCCGCTACGCCATCATTCACGGATTCACCCTCGGGGACGGAAAGGTGCTGTATCAGTCTGTACTGCCCTTCCTCCTTCTTGGGCACAAACCCAAAGGTGGCACCACAACATTCTCAAGAGGAGGGGAACAGAAAGGTCCAGCCACCCTCCCCAATTGCATTTCCTTTCCCACTTTCTGAGTCAATACCTCCGGCATTACCAAAGCTGACTTGGCAACCATCGGCCCGGTGAAAGGAATCCTGAACCCCAACCTAAAACCTTCCCATAGAATTTTAGCATCGCTATTGTTGTGATACACATTTAGAAAAGGAGTCATGGCCTGCAATCGTACTGGTGTGGGTAGATGATTTTTAATCATGCTTCGACTTCTCCTTGGACTTGACACTGCTCTGCTGTTTCCCTTCCCCACCTGTGAAGCTGTGTCACCCTGAGCTTTTGCCCTTCGTGTGCTTGAATCTACAAGCGCTGCCGAAGGTATATTTCCCCTCTGCAAACTCCCAGCATTCAGGCTGCTCCCCCTGGAAGCTGGAACAGTTGTTCCAGGAGGAATTCCCTCGAAAAGACCCCCTGCCTCTGTGTGAGTAGGATCCTCTGTTTTTGCCGTATTGTGGCTTCTCCCCTTGAACCTTTTCTCCCGATGCCCTGGCCGGTACCATCTTGTCTATGTACCCACCCACATCCACCTCATCCCAGGTCATAGCTGGCCACACCTGCATCTTAAGTCTAAACCGTCTATCATAGTTGAGCCAGGCACCCCCCCATGCTTTAGCTACTGCTCATGAATGCATTGCTCGTATGCGATCATTGCCACCCCATCCTGCGGGAATCTCTCTAACATGATGGTAGCATACATCCTGAAAACACTTGGCCAATTGTGAATAGAGGCCTGGCCTCCACCTTAGGTCTCTCTCTCTCTCTCTCTCTTTCTTCTCCCTCTCTCTCTCGGTTAATTCCCTTAACCCTTCACTCTGCGGTTCCATCCCCACCAGATCCAGGATTTCCAAGAACTCCTTCCGCCATACCCTCTCCTTGTATGCCAAGGGTATGTGCCATACCAAGGCATTCACTGCAACTCTTGCTGGGGCAAACCCCGGCATAGACCACCCGTACACCGTAACATTGCTCACCATTCCACCCTGGACCTGACTGGCTGCTGGAGTCGCTATTGGCTGCATACCCTGACCGTCCACACCCCACGGGGGGGTCCCAGGAGCGATCTCAGCTACTGTTGCCCCGTGCCCCCACCAAGACGGTCCTACCGCCTGAGCGCCTGTTGGCGGTGGCCCCACATGCGCCAACTGCCCCGCTCCTACCATGTGATCTTCCCCAGGCGCAAGCACTGCCTGCCCCATCCCGGAGCCCACCTCTCTTGATGCCATGGTCTCCCCTTGTAGGTACACAGCCTTAGCATTCCTGCCCAACTGGTTGAATGCATTAATATTATTACATAACATTTGCCCATTAGTGCCATTTCCCCACGCTTGCATACACTGCATGGCCATACCTGTTACCACCTCCACGGTGGTGGGACCCTCAGCTGCTACCGCCGTGTTGGCTGCAGGAGCGTTGGGAGCGCTGTCACGATTCCTTCGAGCCTCAGCAGGTGCAGGCGCCGTTACGGCTACAACCTCCTGCACCCTCCCCTTTCCCTTAGGGGCCGTTGTTGTATGTCTTCTAGCAGCATCCGCCTGTTGCTTGCTGGCCTTGGCTTTCCCTGTCATGACTCTCTTCCTCTTGGAGACTGGCTCCTCTTCCTCAATGTGCTCCTCTTCCTCGCCTTCTTCCAGGGAATGTATTTCCACCCAAGCCTCTTAATTGGCTGTGGCCGGGAAGAACAGCAGTGATTCAGCCCTTTGATTGTGCCCAGCAACCTCTGCCCCCATTTGGGATGTCACCAGCTCCATCCAGCCTGTGCCATGTTTGTCGGCAGCCATCTGAGCCATGGCGAGGAAGGCTTTCAGGTCCCTATGTGAGCAAGTAAGCCCCTTGGTGCCCTGGCCCTGTCCTTACATCCTCTTAGTTCAAAAAGGTAGTCAAATGTTAGTAGGTGTCCCTTTGGAGCGCTTCTTCCTGTTGAGCCCGCTTTGCGCAGCTCACACTAGCAGCAGGGTCCCTTGTGAGACTCTAGCCATAAACTTTCAAACAGTGATTACAAGTTTGGAGTCCCCATTACAGTTTATGTTGAGCCGTTTCACTCAGGCAGCTCGATGCGCAATATTTATAACAGTTCCAAGTTTACCCCGGCGACCCAGTGCAAGGAATGTTCGCCCTGGTGGCTCGATGCACAAAATGAGCTCCGATGCAGGCACGCGTTCACAATTGTACGTCTCTTTTCGCCCTTTGGCGGACTCGTCATACATGTGTCTGGCAGAAAAACACAGATCGGATGTGTGGTGAGGGTGACCACAACACGCAGCTAGCGATGCCTACTAAGTCGTCATGTGAACACATGTCTCTAGTTGGCCGGAACCCCTGACCCGCTGAGGTGGAGTGCTTTTAGCACTGCTGTTGGCGCCAAACATGAGCTACTGTTCATTTAATGTCAGTGTGGTGTGCGGGGGGGGGGGGGGGGGTTGGTGGTGGGTGTGGGTGTGTTTGCTGCTCTTTCTGTTGTCTAATATTTTCGGCCTAAGGTGTCGTGTGAAAAATGCCAAATGCCTCAGGATGATTCTGGCGCCCAAGACGCCCCTCCCGGAGTCCCCAAGAGAGGGCAGCAGTGGCGAAGCAGCTCAAGTTGCGATCATCCCTTCTGTTGTTACCAAAAGTGTGAAAGCAGCAGAACATCAGCGCTTAGGGGTAGCAGGAGCCTGGCTCTGCTTCATTTGGCCTGAAGGGAAGCAGGGCAGAAGCCAGGCTCTGCCTCATTTGGCCTGAGGGGAAGCAGGAGCCTGGCTCTGCCTCATTTGGCCTGAGGGGAAGCAGGAGCCTGGCTCTGCCTCAGTTGGCCTGAGGGGAAGCAGGAGCCTGGCTCTGCCTCAGTTGGCCTGAGGGATAGCAGGAGCCTGGCTCTGCCTCTGCTGGCCCGAGGGGTAGTAGGAGCCTGGTTCTGCCTCAGCTGGCCTGAGAGGTAGCAGGAGCCTGGCTCTGCCTCAGCTGCCCTGAGGCGAAGCAGGGCAGAAGCCGGGCTCTGCCTCTGTTGGCTCGAGGGGTAGCAGGAGCATGGCTCTGCCTCAGCTGGCCCGAGGGTTAGCAGGAGCGTGGCTCTGCCTCAGCTGGCCCGAGGGTTAGCAGGAGCCTGGCTCTGCCTCAGCTGACCCGAGGGGTAGGAGGATCCTGGCTCTGCCTCAGCTGACCTGAGGGGTACTAGGATGCTGGCTCTGCCTCTGTTGGCCTGAGGGGTAGCAGGAGTCTGGCTCTGCCTCAGTTGGCTTGAGGGGTAGCAGGAGCCTGGTTGTGCCTCCGCTGGACTGAGGGGTAGCAGTAGCCTATCCTTGCCTTAGTTGGCCCTAGGAGTAGTAGGAGCCTGGCTCTGCCTCAGTTGGCTCGGGGGTAGTAGGAGCCTGGCTCTGCCTCAGCTGGCCTGAGGGGTACTAGGAGCCTGGCTCTGCCTCAGCTGGCCTGAGGGGTAGCAGGAGCATGGCTCTGCCTCAGCTGGCCTCAGGGGTAGCAGGATCCTGGTTCTGCCTCAGCTGGCCTGAGGGTTAGCAGAAGCCTGGCTCTGCCTCAGCTGGCCCGAGGGTTAGCAGGAGCCTGGCTCTGCCTCAGCTGACCCGAGGGGTAGGAGGATCCTGGCTCTGCCTCAGCTGACCTGAGGGGTACTAGGATGCTGGCTCTGCCTCTGTTGGCCTGAGGGGTAGCAGGAGTCTGGCTCTGCCTCAGTTGGCTTGAGGGGTAGCAGGAGCCTGGTTGTGCCTCCGCTGGACTGAGGGGTAGCAGTAGCCTATCCTTGCCTTAGTTGGCCCTAGGAGTAGTAGGAGCCTGGCTCTGCCTCAGTTGGCTCGGGGGTAGTAGGAGCCTGGCTCTGCCTCAGCTGGCCTGAGGGGTACTAGGAGCCTGGCTCTGCCTCAGCTGGTCTGAGGGGTAGCAGGATCCTGGTTCTGCCTCAGCTGGCCTGACGGGTAGCAGAAGCCTGGCTCTGCCTCAGCTGGCCTGGGGGTTAGCAGAAGCCTGGCTCTGACACAGCTGTCCTGAGGGGTAGCAGCAGCCTGGCTCAGCCTCAGCTGGCCTGAGGGTTAGCAGCCGCCTAGCTCTGCCTCAGTTGGCCTGAGGGGTAGCAGGAACCTGGCTCTGTCTCAGCTGGCCTGAGGGCTAGCAGCAGCCTGGTTCTGACTCAGCTGGCCTGGTTCTGCCTCAGCTGGCCTGAATGGTAGCAGGAGCCTGGCTGTGTCTCAGCTGGTCTGAGGGGTAGAAAGAGCCTGGCCCTGCCTCAGCTGGCCTGGGGGTAGCAGGAGCCTGGATCTGCCTCAGTTGGGCTGAGGGGTAGCAGGAGCTTGACTCAGTCCCAGCTGGCCTGAGGGGTACTAGGAACCTGGCTCTGCCTCTGTTGGCTTGAGGGGTAGCAGAAGCCTGGCTCTGCCTCAGTTGGCTTGAGGGGTAGCAGGAGTCTGGCTCTGCCTCAGCTGGCATTAGGGGTAGCAGAAGCCTGGCTCTGCCTCAGCTGGCCTGAGTGGTAGCAGAAGCCTGGATCTGCCTCAGCTGGCCTGAGGGGTAGCAGGAGCCTGGCCCTGCCTCAGCTGGCCTGGGGGTAGTAGGAGCCTGGCTCTGCCTCAGTTGGGCTGAGGGGTAGCAGGAGCTTGACCCGGCCCCAGCTGGCCTGAGGGGTACTAGGAACCTGGCTCTGCCTCTGCTGGCCTGAGGGGTAGTAGGAGCCTGGCTCTGACTCAGTTGGACTGAGGGGTAGCAGGAGCTTGTTTCAGACTCAGCTGGCCTGAGCGGTACTAGGAGCCTGGCTCTGCCTCAGTTGGCCTGAGGGGTAGCAGGAGCCTGGCTCTGCCTCAGCTGGCCTTAGGGGTAGCAGAATCCTGGCTCTGCCTCAGTTGGCCTGAGGGGTAGCAGGAGCCTGGCTCTGCCCCAGGTGGCCTTAGGGGTAGCAGAAGCCTGGCTCTGCCTCAGCTGGCCTGAGGGGTAGCAGAAGCCTGGCTCTGACTCAGCTGTCCTGAGGGGTAGCAGCAGCCTGGCTCTGCCTCAGCTGACCCGAGGGGTAGGAGGATCCTGGCTCTGCCTCAGCTGACCTGAGGGGTACTAGGATGCTGGCTCTGCCTCTGTTGGCCTGAGGGGTAGCAGGAGTCTGGCTCTGCCTCAGTTGGCTTGAGGGGTAGCAGGAGCCTGGTTGTGCCTCCGCTGGACTGAGGGGTAGCAGTAGCCTATCCTTGCCTTAGTTGGCCCTAGGAGTAGTAGGAGCCTGGCTCTGCCTCAGTTGGCTCGGGGGTAGTAGGAGCCTGGCTCTGCCTCAGCTGGCCTGAGGGGTACTAGGAGCCTGGCTCTGCCTCAGCTGGCCTGAGGGGTAGCAGGAGCATGGCTCTGCCTCAGCTGGCCTCAGGGGTAGCAGGATCCTGGTTCTGCCTCAGCTGGTCTGAGGGGTAGCAGGAGCCTGGCTCTGCCTCAGCTGGCCTGAGGGTTAGCAGAAGCCTGGCTCTGCCTCAGCTGGCCCGAGGGTTAGCAGGAGCCTGGCTCTGCCTCAGCTGACCCGAGGGGTAGGAGGATCCTGGCTCTGCCTCAGCTGACCTGAGGGGTACTAGGATGCTGGCTCTGCCTCTGTTGGCCTGAGGGGTAGCAGGAGTCTGGCTCTGCCTCAGTTGGCTTGAGGGGTAGCAGGAGCCTGGTTGTGCCTCCGCTGGACTGAGGGGTAGCAGTAGCCTATCCTTGCCTTAGTTGGCCCTAGGAGTAGTAGGAGCCTGGCTCTGCCTCAGTTGGCTCGGGGGTAGTAGGAGCCTGGCTCTGCCTCAGCTGGCCTGAGGGGTACTAGGAGCCTGGCTCTGCCTCAGCTGGTCTGAGGGGTAGCAGGATCCTGGTTCTGCCTCAGCTGGCCTGACGGGTAGCAGAAGCCTGGCTCTGCCTCAGCTGGCCTGGGGGTTAGCAGAAGCCTGGCTCTGACACAGCTGTCCTGAGGGGTAGCAGCAGCCTGGCTCAGCCTCAGCTGGCCTGAGGGTTAGCAGCCGCCTAGCTCTGCCTCAGTTGGCCTGAGGGGTAGCAGGAACCTGGCTCTGTCTCAGCTGGCCTGAGGGCTAGCAGCAGCCTGGTTCTGCCTCAGCTGGCCTGGTTCTGCCTCAGCTGGCCTGAATGGTAGCAGGAGCCTGGCTGTGTCTCAGCTGGTCTGAGGGGTAGAAAGAGCCTGGCCCTGCCTCAGCTGGCCTGGGGGTAGCAGGAGCCTGGATCTGCCTCAGTTGGGCTGAGGGGTAGCAGGAGCTTGACTCAGTCCCAGCTGGCCTGAGGGGTACTAGGAACCTGGCTCTGCCTCTGTTGGCTTGAGGGGTAGCAGAAGCCTGGCTCTGCCTCAGTTGGCTTGAGGGGTAGCAGGAGTCTGGCTCTGCCTCAGCTGGCATTAGGGGTAGCAGCAGCCTGGTTCTGCCTCCGCTGGCCTGGTTCTGCCTCAGCTGGCCTGAGTGGTAGCAGGAGCCTGGCTGTGTCTCAGCTGGACTGAGGGGTAGCAGGAGCCTGGCCCTGCCTCAGCTGGCCTGGGGGTAGCAGGAGCCTGGCTCTGCCTCAGCTGGGCTGAGGGGTAGCAGGAGCTTGACTCGGCCCCAGCTAGCCTGAGGGGTACTAGGAACCTGGCTCTGCCTCAGCTGGCCTGAGGGGTAGCAGAAGCCTGGCTCTGACTCAGCTGTCCTGAGGGGTAGCAGCAGCCTGGCTCTGCCTCAGCTGTCCTGAGGGGTAGCAGCAGCCTGGCTCTGCCTCAGCTGGCCTGAGGGTTAGCAGCCGCCTGGCTCTGCCTCAGTTGGCCTGAGGGGTAGCAGGAACCTGGCTCTGTCTCAGCTGGCCTGAGGGCTAGCAGCAGCCTGGTTCTGCCTCAGCTGGCCTGAGGGGTTGCAGGAGTCTGGCTCTGACTCAGTTGGACTGAGGGGTAGCAGGAGCTTGTCTCAGACTCAGCTGGCCTGAGCGGTACTAGGAGGCAGTGCAATGGTTCTATTGTGGAAACTCAAGACGCAGACATGCCTGCTGCTTCCTGTGTATCTACTCCCGAGCCTGTTCCCCCTAGGAGGCTTTCAGCTATGCTGAGAAATTTGGAAAACTCAGTGCCTCAGGGGTCTCATGCCTTTCTGCAAGAGATTGTGTTATCTTATCTGTTTCGTACCGAGGTACAGCGCAACTGAAACCAAAAGGCAACCTGGCGCTAATGACTGAGACAAACCCTAAGTAGGTGTAAATTAAAAGAGCAGGGTCTTTAAGGCCTTTCTGAATTGCAGATGGACAGCCATGGTGCGAACAGCAATAGGCAGGGCATTCCACAGTTTGGCAGCTCGCACAGAAAAGGAGCGGCCACCAATTCTTGCACGACGCAATCTGGGCACAGACCGCAACAAGCGGGTGTGAACATAAGCCTAAAATGTCCACTGCAAATACTCAGGGCCCACTGCGTGAAACACCCTGTGCACAAGACACAGAGTTTTAAAATGTACACGTTTGACCACTGGTAGCCAATGCAGAGCACATAGAACTGGGGAAGCATGATCCCTGAAGGCAGCACCGTTAGCGAGCCGGGCAGCAGAATTCTGAAGTATCAGGAGACAATGAAACAGGTAGTCAGGTTGCGCCAGATAAAGAGAATTACAATAATCAATCCGGCCAAGAACCAAGGCAGCAACCACCGGAGCACGAAGATGGAGTGGAATGAGCTTCAGTACTTTTCTAAGAATCACCAGCTGAAAATGATCAGCTTGACAAACTGAGCTGATCTGGATCGACATGGATAGAGAAGCCAACAGTTTAACTCGTAGATTCTTAACCACCGGGACAGCAGCAGGAAAGGAACCAAACGAGCAGGGCCAAAGAGATGGATTCAGGGGGACGTGATGGGACAGCACCAACAACCAAGACCTCAGACTTATCCCCATTCGGTTTGAGCCAATTGTCGCTCATCCAGTTTCCCACAGCCTGCAGGCAGTCTCTCAGCTGAGTAGCATGGACGAGATGGAGGACGTCCAACCGAATCAAAATCTGCGTATCGTCAGCATAAGAGTAACATCTGAAGCCATGGGAGCGGATAAGAGCGACAAGAAGCTGAATGTAAATATTGAACAGGGTGGGGGAGAGAGCAGAATCAATGTTTCAATAAAATGTTGGTAGGTTTAATTGCATGAAAATATTGAGACTGAAACCAAGTTGCACTCGACTTTGTTGGATTCTATTTTACCCCAGGGGTGTACGCTAAATTGAAAGAATATCTTCAGTCCAAGCAATCCTCAGGAGGGATAGGGGCGTCTGCGGCGTTGCAGAATGTTCGCTCTCCTGGGGTCACAACTGAGGTCCCTTGGGCGGGGCCGGGGGACTTCCAGGGTCTCTGTCGCAGATGTTTCCATACTGGGGTCCCGGCATCTTGTCCCTGACAATTGTGCTTCACATTGGTTGACTCTAATTCATTGGTGGATTTGAGGGGTAGTTTGTCTATGGCGGGTAGTGTGATCCTGGCCCCGGACTGGATTAAAACCGAGGAGGTTGGGCCCCTAAGGCCGATAACCTGGTAACCTGTAAGAAAGTTAAAAACTGACAGGATGCACAAGTCAGGAACTCTAAAAACAAGAACTCAAAGAAGATACTGAGACAATCCTTGAGGAAGTTTCTCGGATCTTTGGATTTGCGTAATTGCTCCGCGTCGGAAACGAGATGACTAGCAGAAGCTAATGATAAAGCTGCCCGAGTGGGGGGTGACGAGGAAGGCGATATTCATATCCGTGGCCAGGAGGTCCCATTGGCTCCACACTCCCCTAAAATTGTGCCCCTGAGCAAATTGTATGTTTCCTTGTATATCTAGACAGATCCTGTATATGATATATGGGATTCTGCATCTTCCATTGGTAATTCGGTCACAGCCAACTCTGTGGCTACTCCGGAGAATGTTGGTCATTTCATTAAGGAGGTTTTGAACACTGGTCCATGGCACAATGGACCGCCTAATGATCAATGCCCTCTGCAAGAAGGAGGCTTTAATATCTTCATTGGTAGCGGGTCATGAAGCAGAAAGCCCCAGATCACAGGGGTTTGAAAGGCATTCACTGTAATGATGGTATGGTGGTACAACCAACCTTTCCAGGTGACCAGTGCCCGAAAGGTCCTCTAAGGGTTGCAGAAGGTGGTTGTGGATACAGCACCAAAGTGCATAAATTGTGCACAATCAATAAGGTCCTGACGGAGAGTCTTCTTCCAGAAACTACAAATGTGGTACTTAATAGATCTAATGTCCCCACGCTATTGGCCGAGGCGCTTAACTTAAGAGCTATCTCCACTACAGACATAGATCGGGTGGACTTCATTGGCCCATACAGGACAGATAAAGTTGTCATGGACATTGGGTCTAAAATTGTTTTTGATACCCTGCCCAGCCTTTGAGTCAACTCGTCTATGACATCACGCCTTGTGTTGCCGTGAACAGCACTGGGGACAATAGTGGGGGGGGGGGGGGGGGAGTGTCAGATCTCAATGTCTTAAAGGATACCATGATATCGATGGAGGCTGGGCTCATGTTCAATTGATATGTAGCAGCCCAGACCAGTGCTTTTTCCGACTGCCCATGGGTGGCGGGGGATCTAGCTCGAACAGGCGTTGGGCGACCCGGGCCGTCTTCCATTACTCTTTAGAGATAGGAATTGTGTAACTATCATTTCATAGAATACCTGTCGGAACTCCAATTTATTTACTAGCCCAACTGTGGGGGGAATTCTGAAATCATTTAAAGGGGTCCCACTGCCAGAAACCTGGCTGACCCAATGCCCCTCTTTAGACGGTCATGTTACCACCTTGCTGCCGCCACTGAGGGTTTATGTGGCCGGCTGTCCGGAGGTCTATTGACTCTTGTTAAATCTTGCAGGGGGCTGGAGTTATTGAATGTTACCAATGACCTTAGAGGGGCTCTTGCCACCCTAGTCAAAGTGGATACGGCCTCTGGTGTTAAGAAATTGGTGATCACCAGCGTGTTGGCATTCGAGAATCTTCCATCTTGATCACATGTTGGCGGTTCTTACTACTTTGGTGAACGCATGGTTTGATAGTGAGGAAGGGGGGCTTGTGCGTGTTGCAGGTGATTTAAACTCTACATGTGCCGATTTGCCACCAGATTTTTACAGCTCGGACCTTAAATGCCGACATGGTCTGGGCGGGCTTTATTGTCTCTCAGGTCTGGGTCTCAGGATGTTGAATGGAGCCATTTCTGAGGCCATTCCCTGTATGAACATTTGTCCCGACCGGGGGGATCTTGGGGGCTTCTCGCCTAGTCTTGATGATTTATTTGTGACTGGTCTCCTATGTTGTAGATGTACGTTTTTAAAGATCAGGGACACTAGTTGAAATGGCCATCGTATGCTCATGACAGAGTTTCAATTGGATATCAACACGGGGAATGCAGACGGTCCTACCGACTTAACTGTTAATCCTGCGGCAAATAGGATTGCCTGGAATAATAGATCCATTGAAGGTTTTAACACTAAGCTCCCCACTTGTCTGAATGAAACCTCTTTGGAATGGAAATATGAAACATTTAAACATTTAGTGTTGAGAATTACGAAGAGTGTGAAGTACGGGGGAGCAGGCTGAAGACTGGCACCCGCACACTTGCGTGCTTCTGATCCCTTGGTAGTTGAGAAAATGAGGATCATGGGATCTCAGATGAGAACGTTATAGGATTCCTCCTCTCTCATAGTTGGGATCAGGAAGATCAAAAAAGATCTAGAAATTGGCTGAGGTCGGTCGGGCATTAAAAATGCGAAGGGAGGCTGGTCGGATGGTACTGATTCTGCAGAGTAAGAACGTGTCTGCTTTTTGCAGAGTGATAGCGTGGCAGCCTGCCACACAGTTACAGTTACGCTATCGGAGCATATCTGGGTTCGTCACTCAGACGAAGATAATACTGGCTCGTTCCGTAATTTAACAATGACTAAACCGGAGGCCAACTGGAAGCTAGCTTTTGATCAGGAATGCATTCAGGATATTGTACGCAAAATTAGAAATTCTAGGGCCCCGGGGCCAAATAAATTGCCCAATATTTTATTCGAGGGTGTAGTGGCCGCATGGTCTACCATATTGACAATTTTGTTGAAACAGGTTGTTGACCCATAAACATTTCCATCATCCTGGAGAACCGCTTATAAATTCCCTATTTATAAGAGGGGGTCGAGGGCTGATCCTAACTATCGACTCATCTTGAGCCTCGACATGGATAGTCAGATAGTCAGATATAAAGACTCAAGGAATGGCAGACTGGTTTTAGAAGATGTTATGGCACCAATCTAAATGGGTTTATCCTCAAATGCATTGAAGACGTGGCATAGAGCAAAAAATACGATTCATTAGCACCCTGTGATGCACCCGTAGTCAATTAAAATGCTCGGAATGCGGGCTGTATTCACAAAGGAAAACCCGCGTGTCGAGCACTTACATTAGCATCGGGCGCCTCCCTTTCCTGCTCCCCACCCCCCCTTCACATTAGCATCCGTGTAGATCACTACACGGATGCTAATGGTGTGATTTCTATTATTTTGTTAACTAAAGAAAAACATACCTTTATCTGGCTGCACGGCACTGCTCAGTGCCTTCAACCAGTCAGTCCCCTCTTCAATGTTGATGACAGACTTCCTGGCTGAAGGTACTGTGCTGCGTCGGGCGCAAGATGAAGGTACGTTTTTCTTTCATTGTTACAAAATAAAAAGTAAACATTAGCACCTGTGCAGTGATCTACACGGGTGCTAAAGGCGATATGCCCCTTGGGCCCTTAACTTGGGCAGCGGGCCATTACCTACAGAGGGCCCGCCACCTCGGGGCATATCGCCTCAGTATTTGTTGGACTTCACAGGCATTCGAACATCCAAGCGAGGTTGGATCAGGGAGGTTTATTATCGCGGAAACATTCCGCACAGTGAGGGAGGGATCCGCAAAGCGAGGCAGGGATTCGCAAAGCGAGGCAGGGGTTCACACAGCGAGGCAGGGGTCCAAACAGCAAGACAGGGGTCCGCCCAGCGAGGCAGGGGTCCGCCCAGCGAGGCAGGGATCCGCACAGCGAGGCAGGGATCCGCGCAGCGAGGCAGGGATATGCACAGCGAGGCAGGGACCCGCACAGCGAGGCAGGGATCCGCACAGCGAGGCAGGGGTCCGCACAGCGAGGCAGGGGTCCGCACAGCGAGGCAGGGATATGCACAGCGAGGCAGGGATATGCACAGCGAGGCAGGGATATGCACAGCGAGGCAGGGATATGCACAGCGAGGCAGGGACCCGCACAGCGAGGCAGGGACCCGCACAGCGAGGCAGGGATATGCACAGCGAGGCAGGGATATGCACAGTGAGGCAGGGATATGCACAGCGAGGCAGGGATATGCACAGCGAGGCAGGGATATGCACAGCGAGGCAGGGATATGCACAGCGGGGCAGGGATATGCACAGTGAGGCGGGGATCTGCACAGTGAGGCAGGGATGCATGCCAGATCCCTGCCTCTTTAATCTTTATGTCTCCCATGTTGAGGATTTTCTTGCAAAGGCAGCCTCCACATCTCCAGAATTAGACTTTCGCAAGATCATGTGCTTTGCGCTTTGACTGGACCCAGAAGGAATGATAGCGCTTTATTAGTGCATGTGGAGATTTTGCAAAAATGTATTCCTTGAAGATCAATCCAGTGAAAACCTAAATTATGCTGTGCACTATTAAGAAAAACATGACTAAACATCAGTGAACTAGAGAGGGCAGAGAATTCTGTTTATTTAGGGTTTCCTATAACATGTAAACCTCCCCTCCCCATCTGTGCTTGCTGACCCTCCTTCAGCCAACCCACCATCCCCCTTCTCGTCCTTTCCTCTTTTCTCCCCTGATGAGGTCACTAGACAAGTCCGATCTATGAAAGCCTTGTCAAAACAGGTTCATACCTGTTCCTCTTAAACAATCAAGGACCACATTGACACCCTCGCTCCGGCCCTTGCTGATTTTTGAAACCACTCCTTTGCCTCAGGATCCTTCTCCTCCCCTCTGAAGCACTCCTTTGTGCATCCTCTTCTCAAGAAACCCACAGTTGATCCTTCCTGTCCTGCTAACTATCACCCAATTTCCATTCCTCCCTTTCTGGGCAAACTCCTGGAAAAGCTGGCCATCTCTCAGCTTAAACTTAATTCCGATTCTGTTGGTTGTCTCCATGACCACCAGTCTGGCTTCACAGCTGCCAGAAGCACGGAAACTGCTCTCCTGAACAACCGTGAAGATCTGCTCTCCAACCTTGACTCTAACATTCCCTCTGTCCTCATCCTCCTCGATCTCTCTTCTGCCTTCGACATGGTCAACCTTACCATCCTGCTCAACCGTCTCTGTGATAACGTGGGTATCACTCATCAGGGTCTGTCCTGGCTGACCTCTTTCCTCTCAGATCGACCCTCCCAGGGGTCATCTATCTTCCTCTCTACCTGTGGTGTTCCCCAGGGGTCTAACCTCTCGCCCTAGTTTTTCAACCAATACCTGGCAACTCTCGCTCACTGCATTGCCTTTTTCTTCTCAAATTGCCAGTGCTACGCTGATGATACTAAACTAATTTTCAGGCTGCCATCGGCCACCTCCTCTCCCTCTCTCATCTCTGATTGCCTAACTGCCATTCAAGATTGGTGTGCTGCCACTGATCTTTGTTTGAATGCCAGCAAGACGGAGATCCTCCTCATCGGCACACCTTCACCATCCTTTCCCCTCACTCTCTGGCTGGCTTCCCTTGGCCCTCCTCCTACCCCCACCTGCGAGGCTAAGAACCTTGGGGTCATCATTGACTCCACACTTTCCTTCTCCGCACACATCTCTGATGTCTCTAAAAAGTCAAACTTCTTACTGCACCTCCTCAGTGGTACTCTGCCTTTCCTCTCCTTCCCCCAGAAGCTCATGGTTTCCCAAGCTCCGGTCCTCTCTAGGTTGGACTATTGTAACAGCCGCTTTCTAAAACTACCTGCCTCGACTCCCTGCCCTCTGCAACTTATCCAGAACAGGACTGCGAGACTTGTCCTTGGCCTCAAGCCCTGGGATCATATCTCTCCAGCTCTGAAATCCCTCCAATGGCTCCAAGTGGATGCAAGGATTAAATTGAAAACCCTCTGTATTGTCCACAAGGCTTTCTTAGCCTGGTTCCAAAATACCTTCAGCTATCCAACCGCAAATACCTCCCCTCTCGAGCTCTTTGCTCCTCTACCTCTAACTCCCTCAGGGTCAGTTGTTTTTCCCAAAAACGAGCCGGTGGTAGATCTCTGTGTTCGGCTGGGGCCTCCCTCTGGAACAGCCTCCCTGCCACTCTGAAACTTGAAGAAACCCTTCTCCGGTTCCGTGAGCACCTCAAAACCTTCCTCTTTTCTTCTGCCTTCGCTCCCCCTCTCCCCTGCTGATCTGTTCTTTCTTGGCACTGTGCACCTGGCCACCCTCTGCCCTCCGGGCCCAGGTACCTACTCACCCTGCCACCCTCCTGTACTGCCTCCGGGCCACCTCTTGCACTGGGGTCTGTATCTGTACCCATACCGCCCCCGACATGGCTCTGAAATGGCCCTCCTAGACCTTAAAAACCAAATGGATGATCTCAGAGGCGCAGGCAAACCTGCCCTCCTACTGCTCCTTGACCTTTCCGCAGCGTTCGTCTTGGTTGACCACAATACCCTGTGTCACCACCTAGCCACCCAAGCCAACTGCTCCCCTAAAGCCTGCCAGTGGATCACTTCCTTTCTCCAAGAAAGGGCCATGAAAGTATTTTCTGAAGTTGCCGCTGCCACCCCTAGCCTCCTCACCTGTGGTGTCCCTCAGGGATCCTGTATCGCATCCACACTCTACAACCTCTTCATTAGGCCCTTGTTTAGCATCCTGGACTCCCTTGGTATATCATATACCAACTATGCGGACGATATGCAGGTACTCATCCCACTTACGGGCGACTACCTAGCAGACTCCAACACCCTCTCCTCTATCTACTCCACCATCCAATCCTGGATGGCGGAGAATTGGCTTTGCCTCAATAGCGAAAAAACCGGACTCCTCCTTATTGGCTCACCGTTCACCCTCGGTAACCTTGGTGAACAGTACGCCTCCTTCACTATTGACAAAATTCCAATGAAGGTCTCAAACCATGTTAAGACACTCAGCGTCTACCTCGACTCCGACCTGTCGATGGATAGACAAGTCAATGCCATCGCCGCCTCCTCAGCTTACTACTCCAAAGTCCTCAACGCAGCCAAGCCCTTCTTGGCCCATCAAAGTTGCCTCACGATTGCCAGGGCAATCATCGGGTCAAGACTTGACTACTGTAATGCCCTTCTCATGGGGACATCCAACAAAAACCTGGCCAAACTTCAGCTAGCCCAAGACAATGCACTAAGGGCAGCCACCGGCACCGCAAGGTGAAACCATATCTCTGAAATCACAAGGCAAGCCCACTGGCTCCCTGTCAAAGAGAGAATTGTCTTCAAAACTCTTGCCCTCACCCACAAATGCCTCCACGAGCTTGCCCCCCCCCTACCTGACTAACAGAATTACCAGGCACTCCGCCACAAGACCGCTCAGATCCATCTATGCCAACACTATTGTTACGCCTACCTCACGGAAAGTGCGCACTGGTGGCTCCAGCTTCCCCACCTTAGCAGCCACGCACTGGAACGCCCTGCCTCCTCACCTAAGGCTCATTGAGTCCCACCTAGCCTTTCGCAAGGCTATCAAAACCAGACTCTTTGTGTAAATCTAAATCTGTATCCCCAACTGCTTATATGCCTGCCAACACTGTAACTAAGAGCCTCTGGCACCCGTATGTAATCTTAAATCTGTGTATCCTCTGTAACTTCTGGCACCCGTATGTAATCTTAAATCTGTGTATCCTCTGTAACTAAGAGCCTCTGGCACCCGTATGTAATCTTAAATCCGTGTTTCCTCTGTAACTAAGAGCCTCTGTCACCCGTATCTAATCTTAAATCTGTGTATCCTCTGTAACTAAGATCCTCTGGCACCCGTATCTAATCTTAAATCTGTGTATCCTCTGTAACTAAGATCCTCTGGCACCCGTATCTAATCTTAAATCTGTGTATCCTCTGTAACTAAGATCCTCTGGCACCCGTATCTAATCTTAAATCTGTGTATCCTCTGTAACTAAGAGCCTCTGGCACCCGTATGTAATCTTAAATCCGTGTATCCTCTGTAACTAAGAGCCTCTGGCACCCGTATGTAATCTTAAATCCATGTATCCTCTGTAACTAAGAGCCTCTGGCACCCGTATCTAATCTTAAATCCGTGTATCCTCTGTAACTAAGAGCCTCTGGCACCCGTATGTAATCCTAAATATGTGTATCCTCTGTAACTAAGAGCCTCTGGCACCCGTATGTAATCCTAAATATGTGTATCCTCTGTAACTAAGAGCCTCTGGCACCCGTATGTAATCTTAAATCTGTGTATCCTCTGTAACTAAGAGCCTCTGGCACCCGTATGTAATCCTAAATATGTGTATCCTCTGCAACTAAGAGCCTCTGGCACCCGTATGTAATCTTAAATCTGTGTATCCTCTGTAACTAAGAGCCTCTGGCACCCGTATGTAATCTTAAATCCGTGTATCCTCTGTAACTAAGAGCCTCTGGCACCCGTATGTAATCTTAAATCTGTGTATCCTCTGTAACTAAGAGCCTCTGGCACCCGTATCTAATCTTAAATCTGTGTATCCTCTGTAACTAAGAGCCTCTGGCACCCGTATGTAATCTTAAATCTGTGTATCCTCTGTAACTAAGAGCCTCTGGCACCCGTTTCTAATCTTAAATCTGTGTATCCTCTGTAACTAAGAGCCTCTGGCACCCGTATCTAATCTTAAATCTGTGTATCCTCTGTAACTAAGAGCCTCTGGCACCCGTATGTAATCTGTATCCTCTGTAACTAAGAGCCTTCTGGCACCCGTATGTAATCTTAAATATGTGTATCCTCTGTAACTAAGATCCTCTGGCACCCGTATGTAATCTTAAATATGTGTATCCTCTGTAACTAAGATCCTATGGCACCCGTATCTATTCTTAAATCTGTGTATCCTCTGTAACTAAGATCCTCTGGCACCCGTATCTAATCTTAAATCTGTGTATCCTCTGTAACTAAGAGCCTCTGGCACCCGTATCTAATCTTAAATATATGTATCCTCTGTAACTAAGAGCCTCTGGCACCCGTATGTAATCTTAAATATGTGTATCCTCTGTAACTAAGATCCTCTGGCACCCGTATCTATTCTTAAATCTGTGTATCCTCTGTAACTAAGATCCTCTGGCACCCGTATCTAATCTTAAATCTGTGTATCCTCTGGCACCCGTATCTAATCTTAAATATGTGTATCCTCTGTAACTAAGAGCCTCTGGCACCCGTATCTAATCTTAAATCTGTGTATCCTCTGTAACTAAGAGCCTCTGGCACCCGTGTGTAATCTTAAATCTGTGTATCCTCTGTAACTAAGAGCCTCTGGCACCCGTGTGTAATCTTAAATATGTGTATCCTCTGTAACTAAGATCCTCTGGCACCCGTGTGTAATCTTAAATCTGTGTATCCTCTGTAACTAAGAGCCTCTGGCACCCGTATCTAATCTTAAATCTGTGTATCCTCTGGCACCCGTATCTAATCTTAAATCTGTGTATCCTCTGTAACTAAGAGCCTCTGGCACCCGTATCTAATCTTAAATCTGTGTATCCTCTGTAACTAAGAGCCTCTGGCACCCGTGTGTAATCTTAAATCTGTGTATCCTCTGTAACTAAGATCCTCTGGCACCCGTATCTATTCTTAAATCTGTGTATCCTCTGTAACTAAGATCCTCTGGCACCCGTATCTAATCTTAAATCTGTGTATCCTCTGTAACTAAGAGCCTCTGGCACCCGTATCTAATCTTAAATATGTGTATCCTCTGTAACTAAGAGCCTCTGGCACCCGTATCTAATCTTAAATCCGTGTATCCTCTGTAACTAAGAGCCTCTGGCACCCGTATGTAATCTTAAATCCGTGTATCCTCTGTAACTAAGAGCCTCTGGCACCCGTATCTAATCTTAAATCCGTGTATCCTCTGTAACTAAGAGCCTCTGGCACCCGTGTGTAATCTTAAATCTGTGTATCCTCTGTAACTAAGAGCCTCTGGCACCCGTATCTAATCTTAAATCTGTGTATCCTCTGGCACCCGTATCTAATCTTAAATCTGTGTATCCTCTGTAACTAAGAGCCTCTGGCACCCGTGTGTAATCTTAAATCTGTGTATCCTCTGTAACTAAGAGCCTCTGGCACCCGTGTGTAATCTTAAATATGTGTATCCTCTGTAACTAAGATCCTCTGGCACCCGTATCTATTCTTAAATCTGTGTATCCTCTGTAACTAAGATCCTCTGGCACCCGTATCTAATCTTAAATCTGTGTATCCTCTGTAACTAAGAGCCTCTGGCACCCGTATCTAATCTTAAATATGTGTATCCTCTGTAACTAAGAGCCTCTGGCACCCGTATCTAATCTTAAATCCGTGTATCCTCTGTAACTAAGAGCCTCTGGCACCCGTATGTAATCTTAAATCCGTGTATCCTCTGTAACTAAGAGCCTCTGGCACCCGTATGTAATCTTAAATCCGTGTATCCTCTGTAACTAAGAGCCTCTGGCACCCGTATGTAATCTTAAATCTGTGTATCCTCTGTAACTAAGAGCCTCTGGCACCCGTATCTAATCTTAAATATGTGTATCCTCTGTAACTAAGAGCCTCTGGCACCCGTATGTAATCTTAAACATGTGTATTCTCTGTAACTAAGAGCCTCTGGCACCCGTATGTAATCTTAAATCTGTGTATCCTCTGTAACTAAGAGCCTCTGGCACCCGTATGTAATCTTAAATCTGTGTATCCTCTGTAACCAAGAGCCTCTGGCACCCGTATGTAATCTTAAATCTGTGTATCCTCTGTAACCAAGAGCCTCTGGCACCCGTATGTAATCTTAAATCTGTGTATCCTCTGTAACCAAGAGCCTCTGGCACCCGTATGTAATCTTAAATCTGTGTATCCTCTGTAACTAAGAGCCTATGGCACCCGTATGTAATCTTAAATGTGTGTATCCTCTGTAACTAAGAGCCTCTGGCACCCGTATGTAATCTCAAATCTGTGTATCCTCTGTAACTAAGAGCCTCTGGCACCCGTATGTAATCTTAAACATGTCTATTCTCTGTAACTAAGAGCCTCTGGCACCCGTATGTAATCTTAAATCTGTGTATCCTCTGTAACTAAGAGCCTCTGGCACCCGTATTAACCTTAAATCTGTGTATCCTAAGAGCCTCTGGCACCCGTATGTAATCTTAAATCTGTGTATCCTCTGTAACCAAGAGCCTCTGGCACCCGTATCTAATCTTAAATCTGTGTATCCTCTGTAACTAAGAGCCTCTGGCACCCGTATGTAATCCTAAATATGTGTATCCTCTGTAACTAAGAGCCTCTGGCACCCGTATGTAATCTTAAATGTGTGTATCCTCTGTAACTAAGAGCCTCTGGCACCCGTATGTAATCTTAAATCTGTGTATCCACTGTAACAGCACCTCGATGCCTTATGGGCTGCAAGTGCGCTTAACAAATGCAAATAAATAAATAAATAAATACAGCCCCCGCCCCCTTTTTCTTCCTGCACTTATCAGACCTACCCTGTCTGCTGCCTTAAACCCAGCACTTGCCAATTGCTGGCTGCACTACCATTGTTTGTTGCCTTTATTATTTATTTATTGTTATTTATCTGTTTCTCCTCTGCTTCGCACTGTCCACCTCTCCCCCCTTCCATGCACTTTTCCCCTCCCCCTCTCCCATGCACTCGCGCGTTCTCAATGTCACGGGGCCTAGTAAGATCGCTGTTTTGTTCCCCCCTGTTCCCCTCCCTTGCCTTGTCGCGCTCTGAAACACTTGTGTACGAGCGCGCTAGAAATAAAATATCAATATCATAAGACACAATTGAAGGAGTGGATGAGGGTGAGGGCAGTGGGCCCAACAAACCAATGTGTAAAGTCGGTGTGAAGTATGGGAAGTTTCTACTATTATGTATGCTTTTAACATTTTACGAGGTTAAAATAGTTCCAAAGGTTTTATATGGTGCGGATGTTTTACAGTTGTGGATTTCAGGTTTTATTCCAAGAATAGATGGACTGATTTGGCGAAGATCCTCGAGTGCTCCTAATTCTACACCACTAGCAGTAATGAGATATGCCCTGGGCATTAATTAGATATGAGCTGGGTGGTAATTAGAAATGCGCTGGGCAGTAATGAGATATGCGCTTGGCAGTATTTAGATATGAGCTGGTTAGTAATTAGATATGAGCTGGGCAGTATTTAGATATGAGCTGGTTAGTAATTAGATATGAGCTGGGCAGTATTTAGATATGAGCTGGTTAGTAATTAGATATGAGCTGGGCAGTATTTAGATATGAGCTGGTTAGTAATTAGATATGAGCTGGGAAGTAATGAGATATGGGCTGGGCAGTAATTAGATATGCGCTGGTCAGTAATTAGATATGAGCTGGGCAGTAATGAGATATGGGCTGGGCAGTAATTAGAAAAGGGCTGGGTAGTAATTAGATATGCGCTGGTCAGTAATTAGATATGAGCTGGGCAGTAATGAGATATGGGCTGGGCAGTAATTAGAAAAGGGCTGGGTAGTAATGTGATATGGGCTGGGCAGTAATGAGATATGCGCTGGGCAGTAATGAGATATGAGCTGGGCAGTAATGAGATATGGGCTGGGCAGTAATGAGCTATGAGCTGGGCAGTAATGAGATATAACCTGGGTAGTAATTATTAAATATGCACTGGGTAGTAATTAGATATGTGCTGGGTAGTAGTTAGATATGTGCTGGGTAGTAATTAGATATGGGCTGGGGAGTAATTAGATATGAGCTGGGTAGTAATTAGATATAAGCTGGGTAGTAATTAGATATGAGCTGGGCAGTAAAGATTTATGAGCTGGGTAGTAATGAGATATGGGCTGGGTAGTAATTAGATATGGGCTCACGAGTCTTCCAGAACAGAGACTGCAAGGCAGAGAGTTTTGGCAGATAGTTTTAGCTCGTTGGGGGGTGGAAACTCACAGGTCTTCTAGAGCGGAGAGTGCAAGGATGGGAGTATTGGCAGATAGTAATAATAATTTGCATTTTATATAGCGCTACAAACCCTCAGGTATCTGAGCACTGCTTATTATGTGTGCGGTGCTCATTTATCGACCTCAGAAGGATGAAATGCTGAGTTTGACCCTGCCGGGATTCAAAACTTCGTCAACAGGCTCTGCACAGATGTCAAAACGAGCGCTCTACTCGCTGTGCTATCTAACAGGCTAAACCATTGGGGGTGTTAATAGTGTTAATCTATTGGGGGTGCGAGCTCACAAGTCTTCTAGACCGCCGGAGAGTGCACTGAGGCGAGCATTGGCAGAGAGTGTTAGCTTGCTGGGAGTACAAGCTCACGAGTCTTCCAGAGCAGAGAGTGCAATGCGGAGAGTATAGCAGATAGTGTTAGCTTGTTGGGTGTGCAAGCTCACAAGTGTTCTACAGCAGAGAGTTCACTGAGGCGAGCATTGGCAGATAGTGTTAGCTTGCTGGGAGTGCAAGCTCACGAGTCTTCCAGAGCAGAGAGTGCAATGCGGAGAGTATAGCAGATAGTGTTAGCTTGTTGGGGGTGCAAGCTCACAAGTGTTCTACAGCAGAGAGTTCACTGAGGCGAGCATTGGCAGATAGTGTTAGCTTGCTGGGAGTGCAAGCTCACGAGTCTTCCAGAGCAGAGAGTGCAATGCGAAGAGTATAGCAGATAGTGTTAGCTTGTTGGGGGTGCAAGCTCACAAGTGTTCTACAGCAGAAAGTTCACTGAGGCAAGCATTGGCAGATAGTGCTAGCTCGTTGGTGGGTGCAAGCTCACAGGTCTTCTAGGCTGGAGAGTGCAAGGAGAGTATTGGCAGATTTTGTCAGCTCGTTGGTGGGTGCAAGCTCACGGGTCATCTAGGCTGGAGAGTGCAAGGAGAGTAGTGGCAGATAGTGTTAGCTCGTTGGGGAGAGTAAGCTCATGAGGTTTCTAGAGCAGAGTTCACTGAGGCGAGCATTGGCAGATAGTGTTAGCTTGCTGAGAATGCAAGCTCACAACTCTTCCAGAGCAGAGAGTGCAATGCGGAGAGTATAGCAGATAGTGTTAGCTTGTTGGGGGTGCAAGCTAACGAGTCTTCCAGAGCAGAGAGTGCAATGCAGAGAGCATAGCAGATAGTGTTAGCTTGCTGGGGGTGCAAGCTCACAAGTGTTCTAAAGCAGAGAGTTCACCGAGGCGAGCATTGGCAGATAGTGTTAGCTTGCTGGGAGTGCATGCTCACAAGTCTTCCAGAGCAGAGAGTGCAATGCGGAGAGTACAGCAGATAGTGTTAGCTTGTTGGGGCTGCAAGCTCACAAGTGTTCTACAGCAGAGAGTTCACTGAGGCGAGCATTGGCAGATAGTGTTAGCTTGCTGGGAGTGCAAGCTCACGAGTCTTCCAGAGCAGAGAGTGCAATGCGGAGAGTATAGCAGATAGTGTTAGCTTGTTGGGGGTGCAAGCTCACAAGTGTTCTACAGCAGAGAGTTCACTGAGGTGAGCATTGGCAGATAGTGTTAGCTTGCTGGGAGTGCAAGCTCACGAGTCTTCCAGAGCAGAGAGTGCAATGCGGAGAGTATAGCAGATAGTGTTAGCTTGTTGGGGGTTCAAGCTCACATGTGTTCTACAGCAGAGAGGTCACTGAGGCGAGCATTGGCAGATAGTGTTAGCTTGCTGGGAGTGCAAGCTCACGAGTCTTCCAGAGCAGAGAGTGCAATGCGGAGAGTATTGGCAGATTGTGTTAGCTCGTTGGGGGTGCAAGCTCATGAGTATTCTATAGCGGAGGATGCAAGGAGTAGAGCATTGGCAGTTAGTTTTAGCTTGTTGGTGGGTGCAAGCTCACAGGTCTTCTGGGCTGGAGAGTGCAAGGAGAGTATTGGCAGATTTTGTCAGCTCGTTGGTGGGTGCAAGCTCACAGGTCATCTAGGCTGGAGAGTGCAGGGAGAGTAGTGGCAGATAGTGTTAGCTCGTTGGGAAGAGTAAGCTCATGAGGTTTCTAGAGCAGAGGGTGCAAGGAGGAGGTTATTGGCAGATAGTGTTAGCGTGTTGTGGGGTGCAAGCTCACAAGTCTTGTAGAGCAGAGAGTGCACTGAGGTGAGCATTGGCAGATCGGTTTTGCTAGTTGGGGGGGTGCAAACTCATGTAGGGATTTTAAAATATTTATTAGGTATTGAAAGAGAGACTGGTGTTTCATCTTAAGCTGGCGGCATGGAGGCGATATTTTGTGACGTGAGAATAACGGGTATAGAGGGTACAGATGGTGAAGTAGAAGACTTTGCCAAGGGGAGCTAAACAGCAGGGAGGGACACTAAGCAGAAATGTGCTCCAGCACCTTGAAGCGTCCTCTATGCGCTAGATGGAATTACCAATCAAGATCTCAGACCAAATAACCGGACAGACTCAGAAAATATGGAAAAATACTCACACTCACACACACACTTTATTATACAGAGGTTATATACCTCAATATGTGTCATCCTACACGGCATACTACAAAACCTATTGCCGGAAAGGATTGGTTAGGGGAACATATGTACCTATGGTATACAGAGGGGTTAGTACTTCATTGGCTGCCCTTATCTGTGAGGCACGCCTCGGACTATCTCCAAATACATATAATACTGATGGTAGCACAGAAAAAAGCGGGGGATTGGTCTATGCAACATCCTATGACACGTGCCCCACAGACCCTCTGATTGGTTGGAATGCTCACCCAACCTGGGACTTTTGGCTCGAGTCACGTCCGACTAGTCCCCACTTTCCCAATGAATCCATCATCTGGACATCAGTCGGCATGAGCAAAGCTTCGTGGCTGTGGTGGACCTTGCAGCCACCTCCCTGCTCCGGGACATTCCAGGGAGTGTAAGCACTTCACTATCTTCATCCCGAGCTTAATGAACAGCCCTCGTTTTCGACTTCTGAATCACGTGTGAGGAGACTGCAAATGTGTCCATTAAATCTGACACATAGGTGCGTGGGACCTTACCCTTACTGTATGAAAAAGAACATATGTGTAATGTGCATAGCATGGGGTGACGTGTATGTGTAACTGTTAAGCAAGTTGGAACCCCCTCCGACTCCCTCCCGAGTCACGCCCTCTCCCTCCAACCCCGAAACCCAGGCCTTGTACATTATTTTGGGGGGAAATAAAACATGCATCTTTTTGTAACCGTTACTAGAAGTGCCAAAGAACTGCACAAGCTCTTCCAGAGAGTCCCGCAGACCTGCTTGCGGGACGTCGCCTGCCCCCCAAAAGGCAATATTCGCTCGAAGTGTACTTCCGTTTGCCTAACACGGGTGGGGGAGGGGACAGCTTGCATAGGCCCTCTTTTGAAGTTTGACCCTTGTGCAGTGTTATTTCTAATGTGTTCGTCATCTTTGGGGTGACACGGCTGCCTCTGAATATTGACCCTCCCCTCTCTCTTTGCAGGGAACATCCTGACAAGATATTTGATTGGTTTTTTGAAGTGGCCTCCCCGAGCTCGCCAGAAGATGGTAAGTAACGATTTCTGTGAAAGGGAGAACGTTGAAAATAATCACGAAGCACACGCAGCCCTCAGTTACAAAACCACGGGCCTGTGGCTAGAGCTGCGGCCGCTGGGTGCCACCGCACAGGCCTGTGGTTTTGGGAGGAGCTGCACAGGCCGCAGACCTCGGAGGAGCCACCCACAGGCGTCCCTAAAAGCTACAGGCCTGTGAGGAGCCACGTACAGACCACTGCAGGCCTGTAAGCAGCCAATAAGGCCAGTTACATTCTCAGGCCTGTTAGGAGCTGCAGAGATCCCTTATAAACACTGGACTTAGAGGAGCAGCTGACATGCATCAGTTAAAGCCACAGCCATATGAGGACCTGCATAGGCCAGTTATAAAGGAGCCGCACAGACCACTTATGAACACAGGCCTGTGAGGAGCCACCTTAGGCCTCAGTGATAGCCTCAGGCCTGTGAGGAGCCACCTTAGGCCTCAGTGATAGCCTCAGGCCTGTGAGGAGCCACCTTAGGCCTCAGTGATAGCCTCAGGCCTGTGAGGAGCCACCTTAGGCCTCAGTGATAGACTCAGGCCTGTGAGGAGCAGACACGAGCGTTCAGGAATGATGTACACGTTAGAGGGCGCTTTCCGTAGGTCTTCAATGGTGTACGGTGGCCTGAGAGGATCAGTGCAGCACTCTTAGCAATGTGCCGCAGCAGTAATGCCAGGAGCAGGACAGGGAGCGCTTCTGGGACTGGGCGTGGCTGGGGACTGCGCGCGCATCACTCTCTAGGTATGGGGGGGGGGCGACAAGGCACAAGTGAAGGCACAGACCACAGGGAGTGGGTGAGAGGGAGGAAGCAGTGGCCTGTGCAGCAAGATCCTTTAACGCACACACCAGGAATGGCGTTTACCTGCCCGCAGGGGGGCAGTCTGTGGGCGGGTAGTCCATGTGCCTTACCCGGGTACCCGGTTCTGCGGGAGTGGGCGGGGCCTGCAAGGATTGCTTGTGGGAATTCGGGAGGAGCATGCTCGCCCTCAGCACTTCCATTGAGTGGCTGGCAGTCCCTGCCCCATCCATGTGAACACTGGCCTCAAAGTAACAGACTTGCTACCCTCCTATCCCTGTCCAGGTGCTTCTATGCGCTATATATATATGGCCGCTGCAATACATTTTTTGCCACTGGATTTTTCGCTGGATACCGTCCATGGAACATCTTCTTACTCTTGCCACCCCCCCCTCCGACCCCCAATCCCTCAATGCTCACGCATAGTTCCCCTCTCCCCCCTCCCATGCACTTCTCCCCTCCCCCTCTCCCATGCACTTGCTCGTTCTCAGTGTCACTAGGCCTAGTAAGACCGTTGTCTTTGTCCTCCCTTGCTCCCCTCCCTTGCCTTGTCGCGCTCTGAAACACTTGTGTAGGAGCGCGATAGAAATAAAATATCAATCAATCAATGTGTAAAAGATAAAAGGTACATCCTGGACTGGATCCTCCCCACCTCCCGGCGCCCTGGACTGGAGCCTCCCCACCTCCTGGCGCCCTGGACTGGATCCTCGACACCTCCCGGCGCCCTGGACTGGATCCTCCCCACCTCCCGGCGCCCTGGACTGGAGCCTCCCCACCTCCTGGCACCCTGGACTGGATCCTCCCCACCTCCCGGCGCCCTGGACTGGATCCTCCCCACCTCCCGGCGCCCTGGACTGGATCCTCCCCACCTCCTGGTGCCCTGGACTGGATCCTCCCCACCTCCCGGCGCCCTGGACTTGATCCTCCCCACCTCCCGGCGCCCTGGACTGGATCCTCCCCACCTCCCGGCGCCCTGGACTGGATCCTCCCCACCTCCCGGCGCCCTGGACTGGATCCTCGACACCTCCCGGCGCCCTGGACTGGATCCTCCCCACCTCCCGGCGCCCTGGACTGGATCCTCCCCACCTCCCGGCGCACTGGACTGGATCCTCCCCACCTCCCGGCGCCCTGGACTGGATCCTCCCCACCTCCTGGCGCCCTGGACTGGATCCTCGACACCTCCCGGCACCCTGGACTGGATCCTCCCCACCTCCCGGCGCCCTGGACTGGATCCTCCCCACCTCCCGGCGCCCTGGACTGGATCCTCCCCACCTCCCGGCGCCCTGGACTGGATCCTCCCCACCTCCCGGCGCCCTGGACTGGATCCTCCCCACCTCCCGGCGCCCTGGTCTGGATCCTCCCCACCTCCCGGTGCCCTGGACTGGATCCTCCCCACCTCCCGGCGCCCTGGACTGGATCATCGACACCTCCCGGCACCCTGGACTGGATCCTCCCCACCTCCCGGCGCCCTGGACTGGATCCTCCCCACCTCCCGGCGCCCTGGACTGGATCCTCGACACCTCCCGGCGCCCTGGACTGGATCCTCCCCACCTCCCGGCGCCCTGGACTGGATCCTCCCCACCTCCTGGCGCCCTGGACTGGATCCTCCCCACTTCCCGGCGCCCTGGACTGGATCCTCCCCACCTCCCGGCGCCCTGGACTGGATCCTCCCCACCTCCCGGCGCCCTGGACTGGATCCTCCCCACTTCCCGGCGCCCTGGACTGGATCCTCCCCACCTCCCGGCGCCCTGGACTGGATCCTCCCCACCTCCCGGCGCCCTGGACTGGATCCTCGACACCTCCCGGCACCCTGGACTGGATCCTCCCCACCTCCCGGCGCCCTGGACTGGATCCTCCCCACCTCCTGGCGCCCTGGACTGGATCCTCCCCACTTCCTGGCGCCCTGGACTGGATCCTCCCCACCTCCTGGTGCCCTGGACTGGATCCTCCCCACCTCCTGGCGCCCTGGACTGGATCCTCCCCACCTCCTGGCGCCCTGGACTGGATCCTCCCCACCTCCTGGCGCCCCGGACTGGATCCTCCCCACCTCCTGGTGCCCCGGACTGGGTCCCCCCCACCTCCTGGCGCCCTGGACTGGATCCTCGACACCTCCCGGCGCCCCGGACTGGATCCTCGACACCTCCTGGCGCCCTGGACTGGATCCTCCCCACCTCCCGGCGCCCTGGACTGGATCCTCCCCACCTCCCGGCGCCCTGGACTGGAGCCTCCCCACCTCCCGGCGCCCTGGACTGGATCCTCCCCACCTCCCGGTGCCCTGGACTGGATCCTCCCCACCTCCCGGCGCCCTGGACTGGATCCTCCCCACCTCCTGGCGCCCTGGACTGGATCCTCCCCACCTCCCGGCGCCCTGGACTGGAGCCTCCCCACCTCCTGGCGCCCTGGACTGGATCCTCCCCACCTCCCGGCGCCCTGGACATGATCCTCCCCACCTCCTGGCGCCCTGGACTGGAGCCTCCCCACCTCCTGGCGCCCTGGACTGGATCCTCCCCACCTCCTGGCGCCCTGGACTGGATCCTCCCCACCTCCTGGCGCCCTGGACTGGATCCTCCCCACCTCCTGGCGCCCTGGACTGGAGCCTCCCCACCTCCTGGCGCCCTGGACTGGATCCTCCCCACCTCCTGGCGCCCTGGACTGGATCCTCCCCACCTCCTGGCGCCCTGGACTGGATCCTCCCCACCTCCTGGTGCCCTGGACTGGATCCTCCCCACCTCCTGGCGCCCTGGACTGGATCCTCCCCACCTCCTGGTGCCCTGGACTGGATCCTCCCCACCTCCTGGCGCCCTGGACTGGATCCTCCCCACCTCCTGGCGCCCTGGACTGGATCCTCCCCACCTCTTGGCGCCCTGGACTGGATCCTCCCCACCTCCCGGCGCCCTGGACTGGATCCTCCCCACCTCCCGGCGCCCTGGACTGGATCCTCCCCACCTCCTGGTGCCCTGGACTGGATCCTCCCCACCTCCCGGTGCCCTGGACTGGATCCCCCCCCCTCCCGGCGCCCTGGACTGGATCCTCCCCACCTCCCGGCGCTCTGGACTGGGTCCCCCCCACCTCCCGGCGCCCTGGACTGGATCCTCCCCACCTCCTGGCGCCCTTGTCTGGACCCTCCCCACCTCCCGGTGCCCTGGACTGGAGCCTCCCCACCTCCTGGCGCCCTGGACCCTGGACTGGAGCCTCCCCACCTCCTGGCGCCCTGGACTGGATCCTCCCCACCTCCTGGCGCCCTGGACTGGATCCTCCCCACCTCCTGGCGCCCTGGACTGGAGCCTCCCCACCTCCTGGCGCCCTGGACTGGATCTTCCCCACCTCCTGGCGCCCTGGACTGGATCCTCCCCACCTCCTGGCGCCCTGGACTGGAGCCTCCCCACCTCCTGGTGCCCTGGACTGGATCCTCCCCACCTCCTTGATCCTTCCCACCTCCCGGCGCCCTGGACTGGATCCTCCCCACCTCCCGGCGCCCTGGACTGGATCCCCCCACCTCCTGGCTCCCTGGACTGGATCCTCCCCACCTCCTGGCGCCCTGGACTGGATCCTCCCCACCTCCTGGGGCCCTGGACTGGATCCTCCCCACCTCCTGGCGCCCTGGACTGGATCCTCCCCACCTCCTGGCGCCCTGGACTGGAGCCTCCCCACCTCCTGGTGCCCTGGACTGGATCCTCCCCACCTCCTTGATCCTTCCCACCTCCCGGCGCCCTGGACTGGATCCTCCCCACCTCCTGGCTCCCTGGACTGGATCCTCCCCACCTCCTGGCGCCCTGGACTGGATCCTCCCCACCTCCTGGCGCCCTGGATTGGATCCTCCCCACCTCCCGGTGCCCTGGACTGGATCCTCCCCACCTTCCGGCACCCTGGACTGGATCCTCCCCACCTCCCGGCGCCCTGGACTGGATCCTCCCCACCTCCCGGCGCCCTGGACTGGATCCTCCCCACCTCCTGGCGTCCTGGACTGGATCCTCCCCACCTCCTGGTGCCCTGGACTGGATCCTCCCCACCTCCTGGCGCCCTGGACTGGATCCTCCCCACCTCCTGGTGCCCTGGACTGGATCCTCCCCACCTCCTGGCGCCCTGGACTGGATCCTCCCCACCTCCCGGTGCCCTGGACTGGATCCTTCCCACCTCCCGGCGCCCTGGACTGGATCCTCCCCACCTCCCGGCGCCCTGGACTGGATCCTCCCCATCTCCCGGCGCCCTGGACTGGATCCTCCCCACCTCCTGGTGCCCTGGACTGGATCCTCCCCACCTCCCGGCGCCCTGGGCTGGATCCTCCCCACCTCCCGGTGCCCTGGACTGGATCCTCCCCACCTCCCGGTGCCCTGGACTGGATCCTCCCCACCTCCCGGCGCCCTGGACTGGATCCTCCCCACCTCCTGGCGCCCTGAACTGGATCCTCCCCACCTCCTGGCACCCTGGACTGGTTCCTTCCCACCTCCTGGCGCCCTGGACTGGATCCTCCCCATCTCCTGATGCCCTGGACTGCATCCTCCCCACCTCCTGGCGCCCTGGACTGGATCCTCCCTTCCTCCTGGCGCCCTGGACTGGATCCTCCACACCTCCCGGCACCCTGCACTGTATCCTCCCCGCCAACAAACACATTGACATTTCAGCCATCTGCCCGGTGCCCTGGACTGGATCCTCCCCGCCAACACACGTATTGACATTTCAGCCATCTACCTGGCGCCCTGGACTGGATCCTCCCCTCCAACACATGCATTGACATTTCAGCCATCTACCCGGCACCCTGGACTGCGATCCTTCCGCCAACACATGCATTGATATTTCAGCCATCTACCCAGCGGCCTGGACTGGATCCTCCTCACCAACACACGTATTGACATTTCAGCCATCTACCCGGCGCCCTGGACTGGATCCTCCTCGCCAACACACGTATTGACATTTCAGCCATCTACCTGGCGCCCTGGACTGGATCCTCCCCTCCAACACATGCATTGACATTTCAGCCATCTACCCGGCACCCTGGACTGCGATCCTTCCGCCAACACATGCATTGATATTTCAGCCATCTACCCAGCGGCCTGGACTGGATCCTCCTCACCAACACACGTATTGACATTTCAGCCATCTACCCGGCGCCCTGGACTGGATCCTCCTCGCCAACACACGTATTGACATTTCAGCCATCTACCTGGCGCCCTGGACTGGATCCTCCCCGCCAACACCCGTATTGATATTTCAGCCATCTAACAGGTGCCCTGGACTGGCTCCTCTCCGCCAACACCCGTATTGACATTTCAGCCATCTAACAGGTGCCCTGGACTGGATCCTCCCTGCCAACACCCATATTGACATTTCAGCCATCTACCCGGCGCCCTGGACTGGATCCTCCCCGCCAACACCCGTATTGACATTTCAGCCATCTACCTGGCGCCCTGGACTGGATCCTCCCTGCCAACAACCGTATTGACATTTCAGCCATCTAACAGGTGCCCTGGACTGGATCCTCCCCGCCAACACCCGTATTGACATTTCAGCAATCTACCCGGCGCCCTGGACTGGATCCTCCCCGCCAACACCCGTATTGACATTTCAGCCATCTACCCGGCGCCCTGGACTGGATCCTCCCTGCCAACAACCGTATTGACATTTCAGCCATCTACCTGGCGCCCTGGACTGGATCCTCCCTGCCAACAACCGTATTGACATTTCAGCCATCTAACAGGTGCCCTGGACTGGATCCTCCCCGCCAACACCCGTATTGACATTTCAGCTATCTAACAGGTGCCCTGGACTGGATCCTCCCCGCCAACACCCGTATTGACATTTCAGCCATCTACCCGGCGCCCTGGACTGGATCCTCCCCGCCAACACCCGTATTGACATTTCAGCCATCTACCCGGCGCCCTGGACTGGATCCTCCCCGCCAACACCCGTATTGACATTTCAGCCATCTACCTGGCGCCCTGGACTGGATCCTCCCTGCCAACAACCGTATTGACATTTCAGCCATCTAACAGGTGCCCTGGACTGGATCCTCCCCGCCAACACCCGTATTGACATTTCAGCAATCTACCCGGCGCCCTGGACTGGATCCTCCCCGCCAACACCCGTATTGACATTTCAGCCATCTACCCGGCACCCTGGACTGCGATCCTTCCCGCCAACACATGCATTGATATTTCAGCCATCTACCCAGCGGCCTGGACTGGATCCTCCCCGCCAACACCCGTATTGACATTTCAGCCATCTACCCGGCGCCCTGGACTGGATCCTCCCCGCCAACAACCGTATTGACATTTCAGCCATCTAACAGGTGCCCTGGACTGGATCCTCCCTGCCAACAACCGTATTGACATTTCAGCCATCTAACAGGTGCCCTGGACTGGATCCTCCCTGCCAACAACCGTATTGACATTTCAGCCATCTAACAGGTGCCCTGGACTGGATCCTCCTCGCCAACACCCGTATTGACATTTCAGCCATCTAACAGGTGCTCTGGTCGGATCACTCCCTGATATAGTGCAGCATCTCTCTCCCCCACAACGTGACCAAACAAATCCCTCATCCATTGCCAACTCTGATGCGCAACACCCGAAAGCTGATTGAATCAACTCTTGGGCCCATGCTACAGACAATACTTGCTTCGGCAGTCCCTACCTGTAACTACGTCTAACCCTTTGCGGATCTCTACCTGCAGTGCCTCTAAACTACCCTGGATCAGCAAGCCCCCCCTCAAGCCCAAAACACTTAAACCACATAAGCCAACTAACACCTGGTTCACGGTCGAGCTCATTTCCCTCCACAGACAGAAACGAGCACTTGACCGCCTCTGGAGGAAATGTCCCACCCCGGCCACCTGTGATAACCTATCTAACCTCGTGAAAACATACAGACGTACCCTCATCATGTCCAAAGCCAGCTCCTGCAACTCACGTGTCTCTAATGCCAGTTCCAACACCAAAGAATGTTTCGCCATCTCAAAGAGCTACAAAACCCAGTCACTATCGGCCTCCATCTACGCGCAGACAAAGACTGGTGTTCCACCATATAATCAACTCGCTGCCAAACCGCTTCACGCAGCAGAGACCCCAGTAGGCCCGGAGCCACCCTCCATATCCCCCGCCCCACCCTTTTTCCTTCTCACGAGTATCCCAAGTGCAAGTACGCAAAACCGTCCTGGCACTCAAACCATCCAACTGCAAGGGCGACTCCTGCCCCGCTCATATCATGAAGCTCTGTGCTGCTACCCGCGCCTCTGTCATCACTACATTAATGAACGCCTCCTTCGATACTAGCTCAGTCCTCTCCAGTCTGAAGGCCGCCTGGGTAACTCCCATACCCAAGAAACCATTGCTCCAACATCCCCTCCCCACCAACTACCACCCCATCACAACTGTGGGCTTCCTCCTTAAGATTCTGGACCACATTGCCTAAGCACCAAGTACAGCACTCCCTTGAACAGCGTCCGTCCTAAACAGCACCAAATCAGCCTACGGGATCTTAAAATTCAATTAGACGCCATCAGGGATTACGGCAACTTGGCTATGCTCCTTCTACTAGACCTCTCTGCAGCATTTGACCTGGTGGATCGTGATCTGCTCCACAAACATCTTGGCTCGAACTTCCAATTCTCGACTTCAGCTACAGTTTGGGTCAAATCTTTCCTCATTGAATGAACAAATAGGGTCTTGATTGGAGATTCAGCTGCCAACCCTATTGCTGTCCCCGTAGGAGTTCCCCAGGTCTCCTGTCTCTCCCCAACCCTTTACAAATCTTACACTAAAACAATATTCAACCTGATCGACACGCCCAGCATCAGTTACACTAACTTTGCCGACGATACCCAAATCCTTATCCCCATTTCAGGAAATCACACTGACGATGCATCACTGGAGGACCTGTGTCTCAATGATGACAAAACTGAGCTGCTAATCGCTTTTTCATCCTCCCTTATTGATGGTACCTCTATACTGGTCTCAAAACATGTCAAAACCCTAGGTATTCACCTTGATGCAGAACTCTCTATGAATTGCCACACCAATGCCCTCGCCTCTTCTGCAGCCAACTCCACCGATCTCATTTCTCTGAGCAGACAATTCCTCTCGCCTGAAAACTGCCTCACACTTGCCCGAGCCATTATCATCATCATCATGCAACTGGATTACTGCAATGCTCACTGCATGGATACCTCCCCAAAACATCACCAAACTCCAACTTCTACAAATAAAGCTCTCTGTGCAGCCCTGGGCTTCAGGTGATCAGATCAGATCTCAGCCATTGGCGCAATGTCCATTGGCTTCCCATCAAAGCCTGCATTGAATTCAAGATCCTGACCTCCGCACACAGATCCATCTACAAAGAGGCCCCTCTCTACCTCAACAGCTGTATCGTCCAGAAACTCCACGTGGCTCCACTACGTTCCGCCTCCAGCCTCTCTCTCCCCACTCCCAGATTCAACAGCAAAACAGACGGAGGTGCAGGTTTCCCTGTCACAACGTCATCACTCAGGAATTCCCTTTCTCCCAACATCAGAAACGAAGGCTGTTCAACAAATATGACTAATTGGGCACAGTGAGGCTGCCTTGTTCCTTCCTGCCCTCCCTACCCCAATTATTACCCGTACAAACATTGCAATAGCCCTGGGTATGGGCGTTACACACATGCAATAAATAAATGCACTTATGTAAATGCACCTTACCCTAGGGCTGCCTCAGCTCTCTGTGATTATCTAACTTGTATATGTTTCTTAATCCAACAATGCTCGTGCATAAATGCACCTTACCCTACGACCGGCTTAGTTCCCTGTCACTGAATATGAAGTATCGGTCGCTCAGTCTCCGTTATTGCTTATCTTGTGTCAGTCAATCCAACAATGCTCTTGTGTAAATGCACCTAAATGCACCTTGCCCTGGGGCTGCCTCTGTGCTCCGTTATTGCTTATCTTGTGTCAGTCAATCCAACAATGCTCTTGTGTAAATGCACCTAAATGCACCTTCCCTGGGGCTGCCTCTGCGCTCCGTTATTGCTTATCTTGTGTCAGTCAATCCAACAATGCTCTTGTGTAAATGCGCCTAAATGCACCTTGCCTGGGGCTGCCTCTGCGCTCCGTTATTGCTTATCTTGTGTCAGTCAATCCAACAATGCTCTTGTGTAAATGCGCCTAAATGCACCTTGCCCTGGGGCTGCCTCTGCGCTCCGTTATTGCTTATCTTGTGTCAGTCAATCCAACAATGCTCTTGTGTAAATGCACCTAAATGCACCTTGCCCTGGGGCTGCCTCTGTGCTCCGTTATTGCTTATCTTGTGTCAGTCAATCCAACAATGCTCTTGTGTAAATGCACCTAAATGCACCTTGCCCTGGGGCTGCCTCTGTGCTCCGTTATTGCTTATCTTGTGTCAGTCAATCCAACAATGCTCTTGTGTAAATGCACCTAAATGCACCTTCCCTGGGGCTGCCTCTGCGCTCCGTTATTGCTTATCTTGTGTCAGTCAATCCAACAATGCTCTTGTGTAAATGCGCCTAAATGCACCTTGCCTGGGGCTGCCTCTGCGCTCCGTTATTGCTTATCTTGTGTCAGTCAATCCAACAATGCTCTTGTGTAAATGCGCCTAAATGCACCTTGCCCTGGGGCTGCCTCTGCGCTCCGTTATTGCTTATCTTGTGTCAGTCAATCCAACAATGCTCTTGTGTAAATGTACCTAAATGCACCTTGCCCTGGGGCTGCCTCTGTGCTCCGTTATTGCTTATCTTGTGTCAGTCAATCCAACAATGCTCTTGTGTAAATGCACCTAAATGCACCTTGCCTAAATGCGCCTTACCAGAGGGCTGGCTCTGCTCTCTATTGCCTATATATTGCATGTAGCTCAGTCCAGCAATGCCCCTTTAGGTAAATGCACCTTGCCCTGGGGCTGCCTCTGTGCTCTTGTATTGCTTATCTTGTGTCAGTCAATCCAACAATGCTCTTGTGTAAATGCACCTTACCAGAGGGCTGGCTCTGCTCTCTATTGCCTATATATTGCATGTAGCTCAGTCCAGCAATGCTGTTTTAGGTAAATGCACCTTGCCCCAGAGCTACGTCATCTCTCTGCCATTGCCTATGTTATATATGTCACTCAGTCCAGCAATGCTCTTTTAGGTAAATGCACCTTGCCCTGGGGCTGCCTCTGTGCTCCTTTATTGTTTATCTTGTGTCAGTCAATCCAACAATGCTCTTGTGTGAATGCGCCTAAATGCACCTTACCCTACGGCTGCCTCTGCGCTCCTTTATTGTTTATCTTGTGTCAGTCAATCCAACAATGCTCTTGTGTAAATGCACCTAAATGCACGTTGCCCTGGGGCTTCCTCTGCACTCCGTTATTGCTTATCTTCTGTCAGTCAATCCAACAATGCTCTTGTGTAAATGCGCCTAAATGCACCTTACCCTACGGCTGCCTCTGCGCTCCTTTATTGCTTATCTTGTGTCATTCAATCCAACAATGCTCTTGTGTAAGTGCACCTAAATGCACCTTGCCCTGGGGTTGCCTCTGCGCTCCTTTATTGCTTATCTTGTGTCAGTCAATCCAACAATGCTCTTGTGTAAATGCACCTTACCAGAGGGCTGGCTCTGCTCTCTATTGCCTATATATTGCATGTAGCTCAGTCCAGCAATGCTCTTTTAGGTAAATGCACCTTGCCCCAGAGCTACGTCACCTCTCTGCCATTGCCTATGTTATACATGTCACTCAGTGCAGCAATGCTCTTTTAGGTAAATGCACCTTGCCCTGGGGCTGCCTCTGCGCTCCGTTATTGCTTATCTTGTGTCAGTCAATCCAACAATGCTCTTGTGTAAATGCACCTTGCCCCGGGGATGCCTCTGTGCTCTTGTATTGCCTATATATTGCATGTCGCTCAGTCCAGCAATGCTCTTTTAGGTAAATGCACCTTGCCTCAGAGCTACGTCATCTCTCTGCCATTGCCTATGTTATACATGTCACTCAGTGCAGCAATGCTCTTTTAGGTAAATGCACCTTGCCCTGGGGCTGCCTCTGCGCTCCGTTATTGCTTATCTTGTGTCAGTCAATCCAACAATGCTCTTGTGTAAATGCACCTTGCCCCGGGGCTGCCTCTGTGCTCTTGTATTGCCTATATATTGCATGTCGCTCAGTCCAGCAATGCTCTTTTAGGTAAATGCACCTTGCCCCAGAGCTACGTCATCTCTCTGCCATTGCCTATGTTATACATGTCACTCAGTCCAACAATGCTCTTTTAGGTAAATGCACCTTGCCCCGGAGCTACGTCATCTCTCTGCCATTGCCTAACATGTATACGTCACTCAGTCCTACAATGCTCTTATGTACACTCTGCTTTTTCACATCACTTAGTACTACTATTCTTCGTTCTCTCACATACTTCTGCTCTCTTACCGTTGACAAGGCCTTGTCTACCCTCTCTTCATCTCTTTCTTTAGGCCTCGACCAACTCTATCCGCTCTCTGCTTTCCAGCCTACCCACAAACCTGCCCAACCTTGGCTCTCCTCTCTTCTCCGATATATGCGGCGCCTTCTCCGTCGCTTGGAAAGACACTGGCTCAAAACTCGATCTTCCTCTAATCACTCTGCTTACTTCTCCTGCCACACCCTCTCTGGTAATTGCCTAAACTCTGCTGAAGGCACCTCTATCTCAGATCTTCTCCACACCCTATCTGCCCATCCTAGGGACCCCTTTCAAACTTTAACTCAGCTCCTTTCCCCTCCTTCTTCTGATCCCTCTATTAACTCTACTCTATCTGCGTCTGATTTTGCTCTCTTTTTCTCTTCTAAAGTCCATTCTTTACGTCAGGACATTGTAAACTCGTCCTCCCTTAACACTGTACCCCCCCCCTATTCCCTCGACTCTCATTTCTAACTTTGCTCCTGTCTCAGATTCCAATGTGCTACTCCTGTTGGACAAAGTTCATCCCACAGCAGTTCCTACGGAGCCAATGCCATCTGCTCTTATTCCTGAAGTCTACCCTCTTCTTGTACCATTTCTTGTCTCCTTTTTAACACCTGCCTTTCTACTTCTATTTTTCCCACAGCTTTCAAACATGCAACTATTATTCCTATCTGCTAATCCACTTATCATCTCTCATTTTCATCCCATCTCACTCTTACCCTATGTGTCTAAGCTTCTGGAGCGCCTTGTTCTCTCTCAGACTTCCTCTTTTGTCAATGATCTATCTCTTCTTCCAGATTTTCAATCTGGGTTTCGTCCCCATCACTCTCCCGGGACCGCGTTGATCTTCGTGCTTAACTCTCTTCTTTCTGCTCGCTATTCTAAACCCTCCTCCTTCCTCATTCTTCTCGATCTATCTGCAGCTTTTGACACTGTGGATCATTCTTTGCTCGTCAAATCTCTCTCTTCCTTTGGTCTTAGGGGTTCTGTTCTTTCCTGGTTCTCTTATCTATCTAACAGAACTTTCTCCATCTCCTGGGTCGGTAAGACCTCCTCACCTTTCCCCCTCGACCACAGTGCCCCCAAGGGTCAGTCCTGGGTCCTTTTCTAATTTCACTATATACTTCCCTACTCGCTCCTATTATCTCCTCTTTTGGACTTTCACATCACTTTTACACTGATGACACAACATTTTCTATATTTTCCGTCTTTCACTCCTGAAATTCAGCACACTCTTACAAACTGCCTTTCTGCCATTACATCTTGGATGGCTTCCCACTTCCTCACTCTAAATGCAAGGAAGACAGAGGTCTTATTCTTCCCTGCTAACACTCTCTCCCATCACCTCCCACCACTGTATATTTCCTTTCCTCCTTCTACTCTCTCTATTTCTCCTACTGCTCGCAATCTTGTTCTTTACTTGGACTCCAATCTTTCTTTTGCTCATCACATTTCTCTCACGTCCCGCTCCTGTCGCTTCCATCTAGATCTCTCACGTCCCGCTCCTGTCGCTTCCATCTAGATAATATTCGCAAAGTTTGTTCCTCTCTTACTTTCCACGCTACTAAACGTCTTATTTCTTCTCTAATTTTATCTCGACTTTTCTACTGATCTGTCACGCTCTTTGGCCTCCCATGCTCTCGCCATGCCCCTCTGAAATCAATGTGTCACTCCTCTGTTCGTTTTCTTTGACTTCTCTCCTTTCGTGATTCTTTTACTGCATCACTTGTCTCTCTTGACTGGCTACCTTTTCACTCCCAACTTACATTTTGTTTGCTTAGTCTTTAAGTCTCTCTATGGGCCCGCTCCTGACTATCTCGCTGCACTCTTGCCTTTCTACACTCCCTCCCGTCCTCTCAGCTCGTCCTGTCTTTTTAGGCTAAACGTTCCCTGCCCCCGTGCGCAGTCCCATTTCCGATCCTTTCAGCTTCTTGCCCCTTTTCATTGGAACGCTCTCCCCCACTCTCCTCGGTCAATCACTGTTAACTCTTCCTTTCAAGTCTCTCTGAAAACTCATCTCCTTCACTGCCCCTGATTGCTCGCTGCCAGAATTAATGTTTGACATGTACCATTGGTACCTATTTCTGGACTGTTGGATTTTTACTTTGTGCAGCGATTTCGATTAAGTCGCTATATGTAATAAAATAAAAATACAAAGTACAAATACATGCACCTTACCAAAGGGCTGCCTCTGCTCTCTAGTGGCTATATAGTGTGTGTTGCTCCGTCCAGCAATGCTCTTGTGTGAATGCACCTCACTCTAGGGCTGCCTCTGCGCTCTGTTATTCCCATTCTTGTATGCGTCACTCAATCCAGCAATGCTCTTGTGTGAATGCACCTCACTCTAGGGCTGCCTCTGCGCTCTGTTATTCCCATTCTTGTATGCGTCACTCAATCCAGCAATGCACTTGTGTGAATGGACCTCACTCTAGGGCTGCTTCTGCGCTCTGTTATTGCCATTCTTGCATGCGTCACTCAGTCCAACAATGCACTTGTGTGAATGCACCTCACTCTAGGGTTGCCTCTGTGCTCTGTTATTGCCATTTTTGTATGCGTCACTCAATCCAGCAATGCACATGTAAATGCACCTCACTCTAGGGCTGCCTCTGCGCTCTGTTATTGCCATTCTTGTATGAGTCACTCAATCCAACAATGCTCTTGTGTGAATGCACCTCACTCTAGGGCTGCCTCTGTGCTCTGTTATTGCCATTCTTGCATGCGTCACTCAATCCAGCAATGCTCTTGTGTGAATGCATCCAACTCTAGGGCTGCCTCTGCGCTCTGTTATTGCCATTCTTGTATGCGTCACTCAATCCAGCAATGCTCTTGTGTGAATGCACCTCACTCTAGGGCTGCCCCTGTGCTCTGTTATTGCCATTCTTGCATGCGTCACTCAATCCAACAATGCTCTTGTGTGAATGCACCTCACTCCAGGGCTGCCTCTGCGCTCTGTTATTGCCATTCTTGTATGCGTCACTCAATCCAACAATGCACGTGTAATTAGACCTCACTCTAGGGCTGCCTCTGCGCTCTGTTATTGCCATTCTTGCATGCGTCACTCAATCCAGCAATGCTCTTGTGTGAATGCACCTCACTCTAGGGCTGCCTCTGCGCTCTGTTATTGCCATTCTTGCATGCGTCACTCAATCCAGCAATGCTCTTGTGTGAATGCACCTCACTCTAGGGCTGCCTCTGCGCTCTGTTATTGCCATTCTTGCATGCGTCACTCAATCCAGCAATGCTCTTGTGTGACTGCACCTCAATCTAGGGCTGCCTCTGCGCTCTATTATTGCCATTCTTGCATGCGTCACTCAATCCAACAATGCTCTTGTGTGAATGCACCTCACTCTAGGGCTGCCTCTGCACTCTGTTATTGCCATTCTTGCATGCGTCACTCAATCCAGCAATGCTCTTGTGTGAATGCACCCCACTCTAGGGCTGCCTCTGCGCTCTGTTATTGCCATTCTTGTATGCGTCACTCAATCCAGCAATGCTCTTGTGTGAATGCACCTCACTCTAGGGCTGCCTCTGCGCTCTGTTATTGCTTTCTTGTATGCGTCACTCAATCCAGCAATGCTCTTGTGTGAATGCACCCCACTCTAGGGCTGCCTCTGCGCTCTGTTATTGCCATTCTTGCATGCGTCACTCAATCCAGCAATGCTCTTGTGTGAATGCACCTCACTCCAGGGCTGCCCCTGTGCTCTGTTATTGCCATTCTTGCATGCGTCACTCAATCCAGCAATGCTCTTGTGTGAATGCACCTCACTCCAGGGCTGCCTCTGCGCTCTGTTATTGCCATTCTTGCGTGCGTCACTCAATCCAGCAATGCTCTTGTGTGAATGCACCTCACTCTAGGGCTGCTTCTGCGCTCTGTTATTGCCATTCTTGTATGCGTCACTCAATCCAGCAATGCTCTTGTGTGAATGCACCTCACTCTAGGGCTGCCTCTGCGCTCTGTTATTGCCATTCTTGTATGCATCACTCAATCCAAGAATGCACATGTAAATGCACCTCACTCTAGGGCTGCCTCTGCGCTCTGTTATTGCCATTCTTGCATGCGTCACTCAATCCAGCAATGCTCTTGTGTGAATGCACCTCACTCTAGGGCTGCTTCTGCGCTCTGTTATTCCCATTCTTGCATGCGTCACTCAGTCCAACAATGCACTTGTGTGAATGCACCTCACTCTAGGGCTGCCTCTGCGCTCTGTTATTGCCATTCTTGCATGCTTCACTCAATCCAGCAACGCTCTTGTGTGAATGCACCTCACTCTAGGGCTGCTTCTGCGCTCTGTTATTGCCATTCTTGCATGCGTCACTCAGTCCAACAATGCACTTGTGTGAATGCACCTCACTCTAGGGCTGCCTCTGCGCTCTATAATTGCCATTCTTGTATGCGTCACTCAATCCAGCAATGCTCTTGTGTGAATGCACCTCACTCTAGGGCTGCCCCTGTGCTCTGTTATTGCCATTCTTGTATGCGTCACTCAATCCAGCAACGCTCTTGTGTGAATGCACCTCACTCCAGGGCTGCCTCTGCGCTCTGTTATTGCCATTCTTGTATGCGTCACTCAATCCAACAATGCACGTGTAAATGCACCTCACTCAAGGGCTGCCTCTGCGCTCTGTTATTGCCATTCTTGTATGCGTCACTCAATCCAACAATGCTCTTGTGTGAATGCACCTCACTCTAGGGCTGCCTCTGTGCTCTGTTATTGCCATTCTTGCATGCGTCACTCAATCCAGCAATGCTCTTGTGTGAATGCACCTCACTCTAGGGCTGCCTCTGCGCTCTGTTATTGCCATTCTTGCATGCGTCACTCAATCCAGCAATGCTCTTGTGTGAATGCACCCCACTCTAGGGCTGCCTGTGCGCTCTGTTATTGCCATTCTTGCATGCGTCACTCAATCCAGCAATGCTCTTGTGTGAATGCACCTCACTCTAGGGCTGCCTCTGCGCTCTATTATTGCCATTCTTGCATGCGTCACTCAATCCAACAATGCTCTTGTGTGAATGCACCTCACTCTAGGGCTGCCTCTGCGCTCTGTTATTGCCATTCTTGCATGCGTCACTCAATCCAGCAATGCTCTTGTGTGAATGCACCCCACTCTAGGGCTGCCTCTGCGCTCTGTTATTGCCATTCTTGCATGCGTCACTCAATCCAGCAATGCTCTTGTGTGAATGCACCCCACTCTAGGGCTGCCTCTGCGCTCTGTTATTGCCATTCTTGCATGCGTCACTCAATCCAGCAATGCTCTTGTGTGAATGCACCTCACTCCAGGGCTGCCCTTGTGCTCTGTTATTGCCATTCTTGCGTGCGTCACTCAATCCAGCAATGCTCTTGTGTGAATGCACCTCACTCCAGGACTGCCTCTGTGCTCTGTTATTGCCATTCTTGCGTGCGTCAATCAATCCAGCAATGCTCTTGTGTGAATGCACCTCACTCTAGGGCTGCTTCTGCGCTCTGTTATTGCCATTCTTGTATGCGTCACTCAATCCAGCAATGCTCTTGTGTGAATGCACCTCACTCTAGGGCTGCCTCTGCGCTCTGTTATTGCCATTCTTGTATGCGTCACTCAATCCAAGAATGCACATGTAAATGCACCTCACTCTAGGGCTGCCTCTGCGCTCTGTTATTGCCATTCTTGCAGGCGTCACTCAATCCAGCAATGCTCTTGTGTGAATGCACCTCACTCTAGGGCTGCTTCTGCGCTCTGTTATTGCCATTCTTGCATGCGTCACTCAGTCCAACAATGCACTTGTGTGAATGCACCTCACTCTAGGGCTGCCCCTGTGCTCTGTTATTGCCATTCTTGTATGCGTCACTCAATCCAGCAACGCTCTTGTGTGAATGCACCTCACTCCAGGGCTGCCTCTGCGCTCTGTTATTGCCATTCTTGTATGAGTCACTCAATCCAACAATGCACGTGTAAATGCACCTCACTCTAGGGCTGCCTCTGCGCTCTGTTATTGCCATTCTTGTATGTGTCACTCAATCCAGCAATGCTCTTGTGTTAATGCACCTCACTCTAGGGCTGCCTCTGCGCTCTGTTATTGCCATTCTTGCATGCGTCACTCAATCCAGCAATGCTCTTGTGTGAATGCACCTCACTCTAGGGCTGCCTCTGCGCTCTGTTATTGCCATTCTTGCATGCGTCACTCAATCCAGCAATGCTCTTGTGTGAATGCACCCCACTCTAGGGCTGCCTGTGCGCTCTGTTATTGCCATTCTTGCATGCGTCACTCAATCCAGCAATGCTCTTGTGTGAATGCACCTCAATCTAGGGCTGTCTCTGCGCTCTATTATTGCCATTCTTGCATGCGTCACTCAATCCAGCAATGCTCTTGTGTGACTGCACCTCAATCTAGGGCTGCCTCTGCGCTCTATTATTGCCATTCTTGCATGCGTCACTCAATCCAACAATGCTCTTGTGTGAATGCACCTCACTCTAGGGCTGCCTCTGCACTCTGTTATTGCCATTCTTGCATGCGTCACTCAATCCAGCAATGCTCTTGTGTGAATGCACCTCACTCCAGGACTGCCTCTGTGCTCTGTTATTGCCATTCTTGCGTGCGTCAATCAATCCAGCAATGCTCTTGTGTGAATGCACCTCACTCTAGGGCTGCTTCTGCGCTCTGTTATTGCCATTCTTGTATGCGTCACTCAATCCAGCAATGCTCTTGTGTGAATGCACCTCACTCTAGGGCTGCCTCTGCGCTCTGTTATTGCCATTCTTGTATGCGTCACTCAATCCAAGAATGCACATGTAAATGCACCTCACTCTAGGGCTGCCTCTGCGCTCTGTTATTGCCATTCTTGCAGGCGTCACTCAATCCAGCAATGCTCTTGTGTGAATGCACCTCACTCTAGGGCTGCTTCTGCGCTCTGTTATTGCCATTCTTGCATGCGTCACTCAGTCCAACAATGCACTTGTGTGAATGCACCTCACTCTAGGGCTGCCCCTGTGCTCTGTTATTGCCATTCTTGTATGCGTCACTCAATCCAGCAACGCTCTTGTGTGAATGCACCTCACTCCAGGGCTGCCTCTGCGCTCTGTTATTGCCATTCTTGTATGAGTCACTCAATCCAACAATGCACGTGTAAATGCACCTCACTCTAGGGCTGCCTCTGCGCTCTGTTATTGCCATTCTTGTATGTGTCACTCAATCCAGCAATGCTCTTGTGTTAATGCACCTCACTCTAGGGCTGCCTCTGCGCTCTGTTATTGCCATTCTTGCATGCGTCACTCAATCCAGCAATGCTCTTGTGTGAATGCACCTCACTCTAGGGCTGCCTCTGCGCTCTGTTATTGCCATTCTTGCATGCGTCACTCAATCCAGCAATGCTCTTGTGTGAATGCACCCCACTCTAGGGCTGCCTGTGCGCTCTGTTATTGCCATTCTTGCATGCGTCACTCAATCCAGCAATGCTCTTGTGTGAATGCACCTCAATCTAGGGCTGTCTCTGCGCTCTATTATTGCCATTCTTGCATGCGTCACTCAATCCAGCAATGCTCTTGTGTGACTGCACCTCAATCTAGGGCTGCCTCTGCGCTCTATTATTGCCATTCTTGCATGCGTCACTCAATCCAACAATGCTCTTGTGTGAATGCACCTCACTCTAGGGCTGCCTCTGCACTCTGTTATTGCCATTCTTGCATGCGTCACTCAATCCAGCAATGCTCTTGTGTGAATGCACCCCACTCTAGGGCTGCCTCTGCGCTCTGTTATTGCCATTCTTGTATGCGTCACTCAATCCAGCAATGCTCTTGTGTGAATGCACCTCACTCTAGGGCTGCCTCTGCGCTCTGTTATTGCTTTCTTGTATGCGTCACTCAATCCAGCAATGCTCTTGTGTGAATGCACCCCACTCTAGGGCTGCCTCTGCGCTCTGTTATTGCCATTCTTGCATGCGTCACTCAATCCAGCAATGCTCTTGTGTGAATGCACCTCACTCCAGGGCTGCCCCTGTGCTCTGTTATTGCCATTCTTGCATGCGTCACTCAATCCAGCAATGCTCTTGTGTGAATGCACCTCACTCCAGGGCTGCCTCTGCGCTCTGTTATTGCCATTCTTGCGTGCGTCACTCAATCCAGCAATGCTCTTGTGTGAATGCACCTCACTCTAGGGCTGCTTCTGCGCTCTGTTATTGCCATTCTTGTATGCGTCACTCAATCCAGCAATGCTCTTGTGTGAATGCACCTCACTCTAGGGCTGCCTCTGCGCTCTGTTATTGCCATTCTTGTATGCATCACTCAATCCAAGAATGCACATGTAAATGCACCTCACTCTAGGGCTGCCTCTGCGCTCTGTTATTGCCATTCTTGCATGCGTCACTCAATCCAGCAATGCTCTTGTGTGAATGCACCTCACTCTAGGGCTGCTTCTGCGCTCTGTTATTCCCATTCTTGCATGCGTCACTCAGTCCAACAATGCACTTGTGTGAATGCACCTCACTCTAGGGCTGCCTCTGCGCTCTGTTATTGCCATTCTTGCATGCTTCACTCAATCCAGCAACGCTCTTGTGTGAATGCACCTCACTCTAGGGCTGCTTCTGCGCTCTGTTATTGCCATTCTTGCATGCGTCACTCAGTCCAACAATGCACTTGTGTGAATGCACCTCACTCTAGGGCTGCCTCTGCGCTCTATAATTGCCATTCTTGTATGCGTCACTCAATCCAGCAATGCTCTTGTGTGAATGCACCTCACTCTAGGGCTGCCCCTGTGCTCTGTTATTGCCATTCTTGTATGCGTCACTCAATCCAGCAACGCTCTTGTGTGAATGCACCTCACTCCAGGGCTGCCTCTGCGCTCTGTTATTGCCATTCTTGTATGCGTCACTCAATCCAACAATGCACGTGTAAATGCACCTCACTCAAGGGCTGCCTCTGCGCTCTGTTATTGCCATTCTTGTATGCGTCACTCAATCCAACAATGCTCTTGTGTGAATGCACCTCACTCTAGGGCTGCCTCTGTGCTCTGTTATTGCCATTCTTGCATGCGTCACTCAATCCAGCAATGCTCTTGTGTGAATGCACCTCACTCTAGGGCTGCCTCTGCGCTCTGTTATTGCCATTCTTGCATGCGTCACTCAATCCAGCAATGCTCTTGTGTGAATGCACCCCACTCTAGGGCTGCCTGTGCGCTCTGTTATTGCCATTCTTGCATGCGTCACTCAATCCAGCAATGCTCTTGTGTGAATGCACCTCACTCTAGGGCTGCCTCTGCGCTCTATTATTGCCATTCTTGCATGCGTCACTCAATCCAACAATGCTCTTGTGTGAATGCACCTCACTCTAGGGCTGCCTCTGCGCTCTGTTATTGCCATTCTTGCATGCGTCACTCAATCCAGCAATGCTCTTGTGTGAATGCACCCCACTCTAGGGCTGCCTCTGCGCTCTGTTATTGCCATTCTTGCATGCGTCACTCAATCCAGCAATGCTCTTGTGTGAATGCACCCCACTCTAGGGCTGCCTCTGCGCTCTGTTATTGCCATTCTTGCATGCGTCACTCAATCCAGCAATGCTCTTGTGTGAATGCACCTCACTCCAGGGCTGCCCTTGTGCTCTGTTATTGCCATTCTTGCGTGCGTCACTCAATCCAGCAATGCTCTTGTGTGAATGCACCTCACTCCAGGACTGCCTCTGTGCTCTGTTATTGCCATTCTTGCGTGCGTCAATCAATCCAGCAATGCTCTTGTGTGAATGCACCTCACTCTAGGGCTGCTTCTGCGCTCTGTTATTGCCATTCTTGTATGCGTCACTCAATCCAGCAATGCTCTTGTGTGAATGCACCTCACTCTAGGGCTGCCTCTGCGCTCTGTTATTGCCATTCTTGTATGCGTCACTCAATCCAAGAATGCACATGTAAATGCACCTCACTCTAGGGCTGCCTCTGCGCTCTGTTATTGCCATTCTTGCAGGCGTCACTCAATCCAGCAATGCTCTTGTGTGAATGCACCTCACTCTAGGGCTGCTTCTGCGCTCTGTTATTGCCATTCTTGCATGCGTCACTCAGTCCAACAATGCACTTGTGTGAATGCACCTCACTCTAGGGCTGCCCCTGTGCTCTGTTATTGCCATTCTTGTATGCGTCACTCAATCCAGCAACGCTCTTGTGTGAATGCACCTCACTCCAGGGCTGCCTCTGCGCTCTGTTATTGCCATTCTTGTATGAGTCACTCAATCCAACAATGCACGTGTAAATGCACCTCACTCTAGGGCTGCCTCTGCGCTCTGTTATTGCCATTCTTGTATGTGTCACTCAATCCAGCAATGCTCTTGTGTTAATGCACCTCACTCTAGGGCTGCCTCTGCGCTCTGTTATTGCCATTCTTGCATGCGTCACTCAATCCAGCAATGCTCTTGTGTGAATGCACCTCACTCTAGGGCTGCCTCTGCGCTCTGTTATTGCCATTCTTGCATGCGTCACTCAATCCAGCAATGCTCTTGTGTGAATGCACCCCACTCTAGGGCTGCCTGTGCGCTCTGTTATTGCCATTCTTGCATGCGTCACTCAATCCAGCAATGCTCTTGTGTGAATGCACCCCACTCTAGGGCTGCCTCTGCGCTCTGTTATTGCCATTCTTGCATGCGTCACTCAATCCAGCAATGCTCTTGTGTGAATGCACCCCACTCTAGGGCTGCCTCTGCGCTCTGTTATTGCCATTCTTGCGTGCGTCACTCAATCCAGCAATGCTCTTGTGTGAATGCACCTCACTCTAGGGCTGCTTCTGCGCTCTGTTATTGCCATTCTTGTATGCGTCACTCAATCCAGCAATGCTCTTGTGTGAATGCACCTCACTCTAGGGCTGCCTCTGCGCTCTGTTATTGCCATTCTTGTATGCATCACTCAATCCAAGAATGCACATGTAAATGCACCTCACTCTAGGGCTGCCTCTGCGCTCTGTTATTGCCATTCTTGCATGCGTCACTCAATCCAGCAATGCTCTTGTGTGACTGCACCTCACTCTAGGGCTGCTTCCGCGCTCTGTTATTGCCATTCTTGCATGCGTCACTCAGTCCAACAATGCACTTGTGTGAATGCACCTCACTCTAGGGCTGCCTCTGCGCTCTGTTATTGCCATTCTTGCATGCGTCACTCAATCCAGCAACGCTCTTGTGTGAATGCACCTCACTCTAGGGCTGCTTCTGCGCTCTGTTATTGCCATTCTTGCATGCGTCACTCAGTCCAACAATGCACTTGTGTGAATGCACCTCACTCTAGGGCTGCCTCTGCGCTCTAATATTGCCATTCTTGTATGCGTCACTCAATCCAGCAATGCTCTTGTGTGAATGCACCTCACTCTAGGGCTGCCCCTGTGCTCTGTTATTGCCATTCTTGTATGCGTCACTCAATCCAGCAACGCTCTTGTGTGAATGCACCTCACTCCAGGGCTGCCTCTGCGCTCTGTTATTGCCATTCTTGTATGCGTCACTCAATCCAACAATGCACGTGTAAATGCACCTCACTCAAGGGCTGCCTCTGCGCTCTGTTATTGCCATTCTTGTATGCGTCACTCAATCCAACAATGCTCTTGTGTGAATGCACCTCACTCTAGGGCTGCCTCTGCGCTCTGTTATTGCCATTCTTGCATGCGTCACTCAATCCAGCAATGCTCTTGTGTGAATGCACCTCACTCTAGGGCTGCCTCTGCGCTCTGTTATTGCCATTCTTGCATGCGTCACTCAATCCAGCAATGCTCTTGTGTGAATGCACCTCACTCTAGGGCTGCTTCTGCGCTCTGTTATTGCCATTCTTGCATGCATCACTCAATCCAGCAATGCTCTTGTGTGAATGCACCTCACTCTAGGGCTGCCTCTGCGCTCTGTTATTGCCATTCTTGTATGCGTCACTCAATCCAAGAATGCACATGTAAATGCACCTCACTCTAGGGCTGCCTCTGCGCTCTGTTATTGCCATTCTTGCATGCGTCACTCAATCCAACAATGCTCTTGTGTGAATTCACCTCACTCTAGGGGTGCTTCTGCGCTCTGTTATTGCCATTCTTGCATGCGTCACTCAGTCCAACAATGCACTTGTGTGAATGCACCTCACTCTAGGGTTGCCTCTGCGCTCTGTTATTGCCATTCTTGCATGCGTCACTCAATCCAGCAACGCTCTTGTGTGAATGCACCTCACTCTAGGGCTGCGTCTGCGCTCTGTTATTACCATTCCTGTATGCGTCACTCAATCCAACAATGCACGTGTAAATGCACCTCATTCTAGGGCTGCCTCTGCGCTCTGTTATTGCCATTCTTGCATGCGTCACTCAATCCAGCAATGCTCTTGGGTGAATGCACCCCACTCTAGGGCTGCTTCTGCGCTCTGTTATTGCCATTCTTGTATGCGTCACTCAATCCAACAATGCTCTTGTGTGAATGCACCTCACTCTAGGGCTGCCTCTGTGCTCTGTTATTGCCATTCTTGCATGCGTCACTCAATCCAGCAATGCTCTTGTGTGAATGCACCTCACTCCAGGGCTGCCTCTGCGCTCTGTTATTGCCATTCTTGCATGCGTCACTCAGTCGAGCAATGCTCTTGTGTGAATGCACCTCACTCTAGGGCTGCGCCTGCGCTCTGTTATTACCATTCCTGTATGCGTCACTCAATCCAACAATGCACATGTAAATGCACCTCACTCTAGGGCTGCCTCTGCGCTCTGTTATTGCCATTCTTGTATGCGTCACTCAATCCAACAATGCACGTGTAAATGCACCTCACTCAAGGGCTGCCTCTGCGCTCTGTTATTGCCATTCTTGTATGCGTCACTCAATCCAACAATGCTCTTGTGTGAATGCACCTCACTCTAGGGCTGCCTCTGTGCTCTGTTATTGCCATTCTTGCATGCGTCACTCAATCCAGCAATGCTCTTGTGTGAATGCACCTCACTCTAGGGCTGCCTCTGCGCTCTATTATTGCCATTCTTGCATGCGTCACTCAATCCAACAATGCTCTTGTGTGAATGCACCTCACTCTAAGGCTGCCTCTGCGCTCTGTTATTGCAATTCTTGCATGCGTCCATCAATCCAGCAATGCTCTTGTGTGAATGCACCCCACTCTAGGGCTGCCTCTGCGCTCTGTTATTGCCATTCTTGCATGCGTCACTCAATCCAGCAATGCTCTTGTGTGAATGCACCCCACTCTAGGGCTGCCTCTGCGCTCTGTTATTGCCATTCTTGCATGCGTCACTCAATCCAGCAATGCTCTTGTGTGAATGCACCTCACTCCAGGGCTGCCCTTGTGCTCTGTTATTGCCATTCTTGCGTGCGTCACTCAATCCAGCAATGCTCTTGTGTGAATGCACCTCACTCCAGGACTGCCTCTGTGCTCTGTTATTGCCATTCTTGCGTGCGTCAATCAATCCAGCAATGCTCTTGTGTGAATGCACCTCACTCTAGGGCTGCTTCTGCGCTCTGTTATTGCCATTCTTGTATGCGTCACTCAATCCAGCAATGCTCTTGTGTGAATGCACCTCACTCTAGGGCTGCCTCTGCGCTCTGTTATTGCCATTCTTGTATGCGTCACTCAATCCAAGAATGCACATGTAAATGCACCTTACTCTAGGGCTGCCTCTGCGCTCTGTTATTGCCATTCTTGCAGGCGTCACTCAATCCAGCAATGCTCTTGTGTGAATGCACCTCACTCTAGGGCTGCTTCTGCGCTCTGTTATTGCCATTCTTGCATGCGTCACTCAGTCCAACAATGCACTTGTGTGAATGCACCTCACTCTAGGGCTGCCCCTGTGCTCTGTTATTGCCATTCTTGTATGCGTCACTCAATCCAGCAACGCTCTTGTGTGAATGCACCTCACTCCAGGGCTGCCTCTGCGCTCTGTTATTGCCATTCTTGTATGAGTCACTCAATCCAACAATGCACGTGTAAATGCACCTCACTCTAGGGCTGCCTCTGCGCTCTGTTATTGCCATTCTTGTATGTGTCACTCAATCCAGCAATGCTCTTGTGTTAATGCACCTCACTCTAGGGCTGCCTCTGCGCTCTGTTATTGCCATTCTTGCATGCGTCACTCAATCCAGCAATGCTCTTGTGTGAATGCACCTCACTCTAGGGCTGCCTCTGCGCTCTGTTATTGCCATTCTTGCATGCGTCACTCAATCCAGCAATGCTCTTGTGTGAATGCACCCCACTCTAGGGCTGCCTGTGCGCTCTGTTATTGCCATTCTTGCATGCGTCACTCAATCCAGCAATGCTCTTGTGTGAATGCACCTCAATCTAGGGCTGTCTCTGCGCTCTATTATTGCCATTCTTGCATGCGTCACTCAATCCAGCAATGCTCTTGTGTGACTGCACCTCAATCTAGGGCTGCCTCTGCGCTCTATTATTGCCATTCTTGCATGCGTCACTCAATCCAACAATGCTCTTGTGTGAATGCACCTCACTCTAGGGCTGCCTCTGCACTCTGTTATTGCCATTCTTGCATGCGTCACTCAATCCAGCAATGCTCTTGTGTGAATGCACCTCACTCCAGGACTGCCTCTGTGCTCTGTTATTGCCATTCTTGCGTGCGTCAATCAATCCAGCAATGCTCTTGTGTGAATGCACCTCACTCTAGGGCTGCTTCTGCGCTCTGTTATTGCCATTCTTGTATGCGTCACTCAATCCAGCAATGCTCTTGTGTGAATGCACCTCACTCTAGGGCTGCCTCTGCGCTCTGTTATTGCCATTCTTGTATGCGTCACTCAATCCAAGAATGCACATGTAAATGCACCTCACTCTAGGGCTGCCTCTGCGCTCTGTTATTGCCATTCTTGCAGGCGTCACTCAATCCAGCAATGCTCTTGTGTGAATGCACCTCACTCTAGGGCTGCTTCTGCGCTCTGTTATTGCCATTCTTGCATGCGTCACTCAGTCCAACAATGCACTTGTGTGAATGCACCTCACTCTAGGGCTGCCCCTGTGCTCTGTTATTGCCATTCTTGTATGCGTCACTCAATCCAGCAACGCTCTTGTGTGAATGCACCTCACTCCAGGGCTGCCTCTGCGCTCTGTTATTGCCATTCTTGTATGAGTCACTCAATCCAACAATGCACGTGTAAATGCACCTCACTCTAGGGCTGCCTCTGCGCTCTGTTATTGCCATTCTTGTATGTGTCACTCAATCCAACAATGCTCTTGTGTTAATGCACCTCACTCTAGGGCTGCCTCTGCGCTCTGTTATTGCCATTCTTGCATGCGTCACTCAATCCAGCAATGCTCTTGTGTGAATGCACCTCACTCTAGGGCTGCCTCTGCGCTCTGTTATTGCCATTCTTGCATGCGTCACTCAATCCAGCAATGCTCTTGTGTGAATGCACCCCACTCTAGGGCTGCCTGTGCGCTCTGTTATTGCCATTCTTGCATGCGTCACTCAATCCAGCAATGCTCTTGTGTGAATGCACCTCAATCTAGGGCTGTCTCTGCGCTCTATTATTGCCATTCTTGCATGCGTCACTCAATCCAGCAATGCTCTTGTGTGACTGCACCTCAATCTAGGGCTGCCTCTGCGCTCTATTATTGCCATTCTTGCATGCGTCACTCAATCCAACAATGCTCTTGTGTGAATGCACCTCACTCTAGGGCTGCCTCTGCACTCTGTTATTGCCATTCTTGCATGCGTCACTCAATCCAGCAATGCTCTTGTGTGAATGCACCCCACTCTAGGGCTGCCTCTGCGCTCTGTTATTGCCATTCTTGTATGCGTCACTCAATCCAGCAATGCTCTTGTGTGAATGCACCTCACTCTAGGGCTGCCTCTGCGCTCTGTTATTGCTTTCTTGTATGCGTCACTCAATCCAGCAATGCTCTTGTGTGAATGCACCCCACTCTAGGGCTGCCTCTGCGCTCTGTTATTGCCATTCTTGCATGCGTCACTCAATCCAGCAATGCTCTTGTGTGAATGCACCTCACTCCAGGGCTGCCCCTGTGCTCTGTTATTGCCATTCTTGCATGCGTCACTCAATCCAGCAATGCTCTTGTGTGAATGCACCTCACTCCAGGGCTGCCTCTGCGCTCTGTTATTGCCATTCTTGCGTGCGTCACTCAATCCAGCAATGCTCTTGTGTGAATGCACCTCACTCTAGGGCTGCTTCTGCGCTCTGTTATTGCCATTCTTGTATGCGTCACTCAATCCAGCAATGCTCTTGTGTGAATGCACCTCACTCTAGGGCTGCCTCTGCGCTCTGTTATTGCCATTCTTGTATGCATCACTCAATCCAAGAATGCACATGTAAATGCACCTCACTCTAGGGCTGCCTCTGCGCTCTGTTATTGCCATTCTTGCATGCGTCACTCAATCCAGCAATGCTCTTGTGTGAATGCACCTCACTCTAGGGCTGCTTCTGCGCTCTGTTATTCCCATTCTTGCATGCGTCACTCAGTCCAACAATGCACTTGTGTGAATGCACCTCACTCTAGGGCTGCCTCTGCGCTCTGTTATTGCCATTCTTGCATGCTTCACTCAATCCAGCAACGCTCTTGTGTGAATGCACCTCACTCTAGGGCTGCTTCTGCGCTCTGTTATTGCCATTCTTGCATGCGTCACTCAGTCCAACAATGCACTTGTGTGAATGCACCTCACTCTAGGGCTGCCTCTGCGCTCTATAATTGCCATTCTTGTATGCGTCACTCAATCCAGCAATGCTCTTGTGTGAATGCACCTCACTCTAGGGCTGCCCCTGTGCTCTGTTATTGCCATTCTTGTATGCGTCACTCAATCCAGCAACGCTCTTGTGTGAATGCACCTCACTCCAGGGCTGCCTCTGCGCTCTGTTATTGCCATTCTTGTATGCGTCACTCAATCCAACAATGCACGTGTAAATGCACCTCACTCAAGGGCTGCCTCTGCGCTCTGTTATTGCCATTCTTGTATGCGTCACTCAATCCAACAATGCTCTTGTGTGAATGCACCTCACTCTAGGGCTGCCTCTGTGCTCTGTTATTGCCATTCTTGCATGCGTCACTCAATCCAGCAATGCTCTTGTGTGAATGCACCTCACTCTAGGGCTGCCTCTGCGCTCTGTTATTGCCATTCTTGCATGCGTCACTCAATCCAGCAATGCTCTTGTGTGAATGCACCCCACTCTAGGGCTGCCTGTGCGCTCTGTTATTGCCATTCTTGCATGCGTCACTCAATCCAGCAATGCTCTTGTGTGAATGCACCTCACTCTAGGGCTGCCTCTGCGCTCTATTATTGCCATTCTTGCATGCGTCACTCAATCCAACAATGCTCTTGTGTGAATGCACCTCACTCTAGGGCTGCCTCTGCGCTCTGTTATTGCCATTCTTGCATGCGTCACTCAATCCAGCAATGCTCTTGTGTGAATGCACCCCACTCTAGGGCTGCCTCTGCGCTCTGTTATTGCCATTCTTGCATGCGTCACTCAATCCAGCAATGCTCTTGTGTGAATGCACCCCACTCTAGGGCTGCCTCTGCGCTCTGTTATTGCCATTCTTGCATGCGTCACTCAATCCAGCAATGCTCTTGTGTGAATGCACCTCACTCCAGGGCTGCCCTTGTGCTCTGTTATTGCCATTCTTGCGTGCGTCACTCAATCCAGCAATGCTCTTGTGTGAATGCACCTCACTCCAGGACTGCCTCTGTGCTCTGTTATTGCCATTCTTGCGTGCGTCAATCAATCCAGCAATGCTCTTGTGTGAATGCACCTCACTCTAGGGCTGCTTCTGCGCTCTGTTATTGCCATTCTTGTATGCGTCACTCAATCCAGCAATGCTCTTGTGTGAATGCACCTCACTCTAGGGCTGCCTCTGCGCTCTGTTATTGCCATTCTTGTATGCGTCACTCAATCCAAGAATGCACATGTAAATGCACCTCACTCTAGGGCTGCCTCTGCGCTCTGTTATTGCCATTCTTGCAGGCGTCACTCAATCCAGCAATGCTCTTGTGTGAATGCACCTCACTCTAGGGCTGCTTCTGCGCTCTGTTATTGCCATTCTTGCATGCGTCACTCAGTCCAACAATGCACTTGTGTGAATGCACCTCACTCTAGGGCTGCCCCTGTGCTCTGTTATTGCCATTCTTGTATGCGTCACTCAATCCAGCAACGCTCTTGTGTGAATGCACCTCACTCCAGGGCTGCCTCTGCGCTCTGTTATTGCCATTCTTGTATGAGTCACTCAATCCAACAATGCACGTGTAAATGCACCTCACTCTAGGGCTGCCTCTGCGCTCTGTTATTGCCATTCTTGTATGTGTCACTCAATCCAGCAATGCTCTTGTGTTAATGCACCTCACTCTAGGGCTGCCTCTGCGCTCTGTTATTGCCATTCTTGCATGCGTCACTCAATCCAGCAATGCTCTTGTGTGAATGCACCTCACTCTAGGGCTGCCTCTGCGCTCTGTTATTGCCATTCTTGCATGCGTCACTCAATCCAGCAATGCTCTTGTGTGAATGCACCCCACTCTAGGGCTGCCTGTGCGCTCTGTTTTGCCATTCTTGCATGCGTCACTCAATCCAGCAATGCTCTTGTGTGAATGCACCCCACTCTAGGGCTGCCTCTGCGCTCTGTTATTGCCATTCTTGCATGCGTCATTCAATCCAGCAATGCTCTTGTGTGAATGCACCCCACTCTAGGGCTGCCTCTGCGCTCTGTTATTGCCATTCTTGCGTGCGTCACTCAATCCAGCAATGCTCTTGTGTGAATGCACCTCACTCTAGGGCTGCTTCTGCGCTCTGTTATTGCCATTCTTGTATGCGTCACTCAATCCAGCAATGCTCTTGTGTGAATGCACCTCACTCTAGGGCTGCCTCTGCGCTCTGTTATTGCCATTCTTGTATGCATCACTCAATCCAAGAATGCACATGTAAATGCACCTCACTCTAGGGCTGCCTCTGCGCTCTGTTATTGCCATTCTTGCATGCGTCACTCAATCCAGCAATGCTCTTGTGTGAATGCACCTCACTCTAGGGCTGCTTCCGCGCTCTGTTATTGCCATTCTTGCATGCGTCACTCAGTCCAACAATGCACTTGTGTGAATGCACCTCACTCTAGGGCTGCCTCTGCGCTCTGTTATTGCCATTCTTGCATGCGTCACTCAATCCAGCAACGCTCTTGTGTGAATGCACCTCACTCTAGGGCTGCTTCTGCGCTCTGTTATTGCCATTCTTGCATGCGTCACTCAGTCCAACAATGCACTTGTGTGAATGCATCTCACTCTAGGGCTGCCTCTGCGCTCTAATATTGCCATTCTTGTATGCGTCACTCAATCCAGCAATGCTCTTGTGTGAATGCACCTCACTCTAGGGCTGCCCCTGTGCTCTGTTATTGCCATTCTTGTATGCGTCACTCAATCCAGCAACGCTCTTGTGTGAATGCACCTCACTCCAGGGCTGCCTCTGCGCTCTGTTATTGCCATTCTTGTATGCGTCACTCAATCCAACAATGCACGTGTAAATGCACCTCACTCAAGGGCTGCCTCTGCGCTCTGTTATTGCCATTCTTGTATGCGTCACTCAATCCAACAATGCTCTTGTGTGAATGCACCTCACTCTAGGGCTGCCTCTGCGCTCTGTTATTGCCATTCTTGCATGCGTCACTCAATCCAGCAATGCTCTTGTGTGAATGCACCTCACTCTAGGGCTGCCTCTGCGCTCTGTTATTGCCATTCTTGCATGCGTCACTCAATCCAGCAATGCTCTTGTGTGAATGCACCTCACTCTAGGGCTGCTTCTGCGCTCTGTTATTGCCATTCTTGCATGCATCACTCAATCCAGCAATGCTCTTGTGTGAATGCACCTCACTCTAGGGCTGCCTCTGCGCTCTGTTATTGCCATTCTTGTATGCGTCACTCAATCCAAGAATGCACATGTAAATGCACCTCACTCTAGGGCTGCCTCTGCGCTCTGTTATTGCCATTCTTGCATGCGTCACTCAATCCAACAATGCTCTTGTGTGAATTCACCTCACTCTAGGGGTGCTTCTGCGCTCTGTTATTGCCATTCTTGCATGCGTCACTCAGTCCAACAATGCACTTGTGTGAATGCACCTCACTCTAGGGTTGCCTCTGCGCTCTGTTATTGCCATTCTTGCATGCGTCACTCAATCCAGCAACGCTCTTGTGTGAATGCACCTCACTCTAGGGCTGCGTCTGCGCTCTGTTATTACCATTCCTGTATGCGTCACTCAATCCAACAATGCACGTGTAAATGCACCTCATTCTAGGGCTGCCTCTGCGCTCTGTTATTGCCATTCTTGCATGCGTCACTCAATCCAGCAATGCTCTTGGGTGAATGCACCCCACTCTAGGGCTGCTTCTGCGCTCTGTTATTGCCATTCTTGTATGCGTCACTCAATCCAACAATGCTCTTGTGTGAATGCACCTCACTCTAGGGCTGCCTCTGTGCTCTGTTATTGCCATTCTTGCATGCGTCACTCAATCCAGCAATGCTCTTGTGTGAATGCACCTCACTCCAGGGCTGCCTCTGCGCTCTGTTATTGCCATTCTTGCATGCGTCACTCAGTCGAGCAATGCTCTTGTGTGAATGCACCTCACTCTAGGGCTGCGCCTGCGCTCTGTTATTACCATTCCTGTATGCGTCACTCAATCCAACAATGCACATGTAAATGCACCTCACTCTAGGGCTGCCTCTGCGCTCTGTTATTGCCATTCTTGTATGCGTCACTCAATCCAACAATGCACGTGTAAATGCACCTCACTCAAGGGCTGCCTCTGCGCTCTGTTATTGCCATTCTTGTATGCGTCACTCAATCCAACAATGCTCTTGTGTGAATGCACCTCACTCTAGGGCTGCCTCTGTGCTCTGTTATTGCCATTCTTGCATGCGTCACTCAATCCAGCAATGCTCTTGTGTGAATGCACCTCACTCTAGGGCTGCCTCTGCGCTCTGTTATTGCCATTCTTGCATGCGTCACTCAATCCAGCAATGCTCTTGTGTGAATGCACCCCACTCTAGGGCTGCCTGTGCGCTCTGTTATTGCCATTCTTGTATGCGTCACTCAATCCAGCAATGCTCTTGTGTGAATGCACCTCACTCTAGGGCTGCCTCCGTGCTCTGTTATTGCCATTCTTGTATGCGTCACTCAATCCAGCAATGCTCTTGTGTGAATGCACCCCACTCTAGGGCTGCCTCTGCGCTCTGTTATTGCCATTCTTGCGTGCGTCACTCAATCCAGCAATGCTCTTGTGTGAATGCACCTCACTCCAGGGCTGCCCTTGTGCTCTGTTATTGCCATTCTTGCGTGCGTCACTCAATCCAGCAATGCTCTTGTGTGAATGCACCTCACTCCAGGGCTGCCTCTGCGCTCTGTTATTGCCATTCTTGCGTGCGTCACTCAATCCAGCAATGCTCTTGTGTGAATGCACCTCACTCTAGGGCTGCTTCTGCGCTCTGTTATTGCCATTCTTGTATGCGTCACTCAATCCAGCAATGCTCTTGTGTGAATGCACCTCACTCTAGGGCTGCCTCTGCGCTCTGTTATTGCCATTCTTGTATGCGTCACTCAATCATAGAATGCACATGTAAATGCACCTCACTCTAGGGCTGCCTCTGCGCTCTGTTATTGCCATTCTTGCATGCGTCACTCAATCCAGCAATGCTCTTGTGTGAATTCACCTCACTCTAGGGCTGCTTCTGCGCTCTGTTATTGCCATTCTTCCATGCGTCACTCAGTCCAACAATGCACTTGTGTGAATGCACCTCACTCTAGGGCTGCCTCTGCGCTCTGTTATTGCCATTCTTGCATGCGTCACTCAATCCAGCAAGGCTCTTGTGTGAATGCACCTCACTCTAGGGCTGCGTCTGCGCTCTGTTATTACCATTCCTGTATGCGTCACTCAATCCAACAATGCACGTGTAAATGCACCTCACTCTAGGGCTGCCTCTGCGCTCTGTTATTGCCATTCTTGCATGCGTCACTCAGTCCAGCAATGCTCTTGTGTGAATGCACCTCACTCTAGGACTGCCTCTGTACTCTGTTATTGCCATTCTTGTGTGCGTCACTCAATCCAACAATGCACGTGTAAATGCACCTCACTCAAGGGCTGCCTCTGCGCTCTGTTATTGCCATTCTTGTATGCGTCACTCAATCCAACAATGCTCTTGTGTGAATGCACCTCACTCTAGGGCTGCCTCTGTGCTCTGTTATTGCCATTCTTGCATGCGTCACTCAATCCAGCAATGCTCTTGTGTGAATGCACCTCACTCTAGGGCTGCCTCTGCGCTCTGTTATTGCCATTCTTGCATGCGTCACTCAATCCAGCAATGCTCTTGTGTGAATGCACCCCACTCTAGGGCTGCCTCTGCGCTCTGTTATTGCCATTCTTGCATGCGTCACTCAATCCAGCAATGCTCTTGTGTGAATGCACCCCACTCTAGGGCTGCCTGTGCGCTCTATTATTGCCATTCTTGCATGCGTCACTCAATCCAACAATGCTCTTGTGTGAATGCACCTCACTCTAGGGCTGCCTCTGCGCTCTGTTATTGCCATTCTTGCATGCGTCACTCAATCCAACAATGCTCTTGTGTGAATGCACCTCACTCTAGGGCTGCCTCTGCGCTCTGTTATTGCCATTCTTGCATGCGTCACTCAATCCAGCAATGCTCTTGTGTGAAAGCACCCCACTCTAGGGCTGCCTCTGCACTCTGTTATTGCCATTCTTGTATGCGTCACTCAATCCAGCAATGCTCTTGTGTGAATGCACCTCACTCTAGGGCTGCCTCTGCGCTCTGTTATTGCCATTCTTGTATGCGTCACTCAATCCAGCAATGATCTTGTGTGAATGCACCCCACTCTAGGGCTGCCTCTGCGCTCTGTTATTGCCATTCTTGCGTGCGTCACTCAATCCAGCAATGCTCTTGTGTGAATGCACCTCACTCCAGGGCTGCCCTTGTGCTCTGTTATTGCCATTCTTGCGTGCGTCACTCAATCCAGCAATGCTCTTGTGTGAATGCACCTCACTCCAGGGCTGCCTCTGCGCTCTGTTATTGCCATTCTTGCGTGCGTCACTCAATCCAGCAATGCTCTTGTGTGAATGCACCTCACTCTAGGGCTGCTTCTGCGCTCTGTTATTGCCATTCTTGTATGCGTCACTAAATCCAGCAATGCTCTTGTGTGAATGCACCTCACTCTAGGGCTGCCTCTGCGCTCTGTTATTGCCATTCTTGTATGCGTCACTCAATCCAAGAATGCACATGTAAATGCACCTCACTCTAGGGCTGCCTCTGCGCTCTGTTATTGCCATTCTTGCATGCATCACTCAATTCAACAATGCTCTTGTGTGAATTCACCTCACTCTAGGGCTGCTTCTGCGCTCTGTTATTGCCATTCTTGCATGCGTCACTCAGTCCAGCAATGCACTTGTGTGAATGCACCTCACTCTAGGGCTGCCTCTGCGCTCTGTTATTGCCATTCTTGCATGCGTCACTCAATCCAGCAACGCTCTTGTGTGAATGCACCTCACTCTAGGGCTGCGTCTGCGCTCTGTTATTACCATTCCTGTATGCGTCACTCAATCCAACAATGCACGTGTAAATGCACCTCATTCTAGGGCTGCCTCTGCGCTCTGTTATTGCCATTCTTGCATGCGTCACTTAATCCAGCAATGCTCTTGTGTGAATGCACCCCACCCTAGGGCTGCCTCTGCGCTCTGTTATTGCCATTCTTGTATGCGTCACTCAATCCAACAATGCTCTTGTGTGAATGCACCTCACTCTAGGGCTGCCTCTGTGCTCTGTTATTGCCATTCTTGCATGCGTCACTCAATCCAGCAATGCTCTTGTGTGAATGCACCTCACTCCAGGGCTGCCTCTGCGCTATGTTATTGCCATTCTTGCATGCGTCACTCAGTCGAGCAATGCTCTTGTGTGAATGCACCTCACTCTAGGGCTGCGTCTGCGCTCTGTTATTACCATTCCTGTATGCGTCACTCAATCCAACAATGCACATGTAAATGCACCTCACTCTAGGGCTGCCTCTGCGCTCTGTTATTGCCATTCTTGTATGCGTCACTCAATCCAACAATGCACGTGTAAATGCACCTCACTCAAGGGCTGCCTCTGCGCTCTGTTATTGCCATTCTTGTATGCGTCACTCAATCCAACAATGCTCTTGTGTGAATGCACCTCACTCTAGGGCTGCCTCTGTGCTCTGTTATTGCCATTCTTGCATGCGTCACTCAATCCAGCAATGCTCTTGTGTGAATGCACCTCACTCTAGGGCTGCCTCTGCGCTCTGTTATTGCCATTCTTGCATGCGTCACTCAATCCAGCAATGCTCTTGTGTGAATGCACCCCACTCTAGGGCTGCCTGTGCGCTCTGTTATTGCCATTCTTGCATGCGTCACTCAATCCAGCAATGCTCTTGTGTGAATGCACCTCACTCTAGGGCTGCGTCTGCGCTCTGTTATTGCCATTCTTGCATGCGTCACTCAATCCAACAATGCTCTTGTGTGAATGCTCCTCACTCTAGGGCTGCCTGTGCGCTCTGTTATTGCCATTCTTGCATGCGTCACTCAATCCAGCAATGCTCTTGTGTGAATGCACCTCACTCCAGGGCTGCCCTTGTGCTCTGTTATTGCCATTCTTGCGTGCGTCACTCAATCCAGCAATGCTCTTGTGTGAATGCACCTCACTCCAGGGCTGCCTCTGCGCTCTGTTATTGCCATTCTTGTATGCGTCACTCAATCCAACAATGCACGTGTAATTAGACCTCACTCTAGGGCTGCCTCTGCGCTCTGTTATTGCCATTCTTGCATGCGTCACTCAATCCAGCAATGCTCTTGTGTGAATGCACCTCACTCTAGGGCTGCCTCTGCGCTCTGTTATTGCCATTCTTGCATGCGTCACTCAATCCAGCAATGCTCTTGTGTGAATGCACCTCACTCTAGGGCTGCCTCTGCGCTCTGTTATTGCCATTCTTGCATGCGTCACTCAATCCAGCAATGCTCTTGTGTGACTGCACCTCAATCTAGGGCTGCCTCTGCGCTCTATTATTGCCATTCTTGCATGCGTCACTCAATCCAACAATGCTCTTGTGTGAATGCACCTCACTCTAGGGATGCCTCTGCACTCTGTTATTGCCATTCTTGCATGCGTCACTCAATCCAGCAATGCTCTTGTGTGAATGCACCCCACTCTAGGGCTGCCTCTGCGCTCTGTTATTGCCATTCTTGTATGCGTCACTCAATCCAGCAATGCTCTTGTGTGAATGCACCTCACTCTAGGGCTGCCTCTGCGCTCTGTTATTGCTTTCTTGTATGCGTCACTCAATCCAGCAATGCTCTTGTGTGAATGCACCCCACTCTATGGCTGCCTCTGCGCTCTGTTATTGCCATTCTTACATGCGTCACTCAATCCAGCAATGCTCTTGTGTGAATGCACCTCACTCCAGGGCTGCCCCTGTGCTCTGTTATTGCCATTCTTGCATGCGTCACTCAATCCAGCAATGCTCTTGTGTGAATGCACCTCACTCCAGGGCTGCCTCTGCGCTCTGTTATTGCCATTCTTGCGTGCGTCACTCAATCCAGCAATGCTCTTGTGTGAATGCACCTCACTCTAGGGCTGCTTCTGCGCTCTGTTATTGCCATTCTTGTATGCGTCACTCAATCCAGCAATGCTCTTGTGTGAATGCACCTCACTCTAGGGCTGCCTCTGCGCTCTGTTATTGCCATTCTTGTATGCATCACTCAATCCAAGAATGCACATGTAAATGCACCTCACTCTAGGGCTGCCTCTGCGCTCTGTTATTGCCATTCTTGCATGCGTCACTCAATCCAGCAATGCTCTTGTGTGAATGCACCTCACTCTAGGGCTGCTTCTGCGCTCTGTTATTCCCATTCTTGCATGCGTCACTCAGTCCAACAATGCACTTGTGTGAATGCACCTCACTCTAGGGCTGCCTCTGCGCTCTGTTATTGCCATTCTTGCATGCTTCACTCAATCCAGCAACGCTCTTGTGTGAATGCACCTCACTCTAGGGCTGCTTCTGCGCTCTGTTATTGCCATTCTTGCATGCGTCACTCAGTCCAACAATGCACTTGTGTGAATGCACCTCACTCTAGGGCTGCCTCTGCGCTCTATAATTGCCATTCTTGTATGCGTCACTCAATCCAGCAATGCTCTTGTGTGAATGCACCTCACTCTAGGGCTGCCCCTGTGCTCTGTTATTGCCATTCTTGTATGCGTCACTCAATCCAGCAACGCTCTTGTGTGAATGCACCTCACTCCAGGGCTGCCTCTGCGCTCTGTTATTGCCATTCTTGTATGCGTCACTCAATCCAACAATGCACGTGTAAATGCACCTCACTCAAGGGCTGCCTCTGCGCTCTGTTATTGCCATTCTTGTATGCGTCACTCAATCCAACAATGCTCTTGTGTGAATGCACCTCACTCTAGGGCTGCCTCTGTGCTCTGTTATTGCCATTCTTGCATGCGTCACTCAATCCAGCAATGCTCTTGTGTGAATGCACCTCACTCTAGGGCTGCCTCTGCGCTCTGTTATTGCCATTCTTGCATGCGTCACTCAATCCAGCAATGCTCTTGTGTGAATGCACCCCACTCTAGGGCTGCCTGTGCGCTCTGTTATTGCCATTCTTGCATGCGTCACTCAATCCAGCAATGCTCTTGTGTGAATGCACCTCACTCTAGGGCTGCCTCTGCGCTCTATTATTGCCATTCTTGCATGCGTCACTCAATCCAACAATGCTCTTGTGTGAATGCACCTCACTCTAGGGCTGCCTCTGCGCTCTGTTATTGCCATTCTTGCATGCGTCACTCAATCCAGCAATGCTCTTGTGTGAATGCACCCCACTCTAGGGCTGCCTCTGCGCTCTGTTATTGCCATTCTTGCATGCCTCACTCAATCCAGCAATGCTCTTCTGTGAATGCACCCCACTCTAGGGCTGCCTCTGCGCTCTGTTATTGCCATTCTTGCATGCGTCACTCAATCCAGCAATGCTCTTGTGTGAATGCACCTCACTCCAGGGCTGCCCTTGTGCTCTGTTATTGCCATTCTTGCGTGCGTCACTCAATCCAGCAATGCTCTTGTGTGAATGCACCTCACTCCAGGACTGCCTCTGTGCTCTGTTATTGCCATTCTTTCGTGCGTCAATCAATCCAGCAATGCTCTTGTGTGAATGCACCTCACTCTAGGGCTGCTTCTGCGCTCTGTTATTGCCATTCTTGTATGCGTCACTCAATCCAGCAATGCTCTTGTGTGAATGCACCTCACTCTAGGGCTGCCTCTGCGCTCTGTTATTGCCATTCTTGTATGCGTCACTCAATCCAAGAATGCACATGTAAATGCACCTCACTCTAGGGCTGCCTCTGCGCTCTGTTATTGCCATTCTTGCAGGCGTCACTCAATCCAGCAATGCTCTTGTGTGAATGCACCTCACTCTAGGGCTGCTTCTGCGCTCTGTTATTGCCATTCTTGCATGCGTCACTCAGTCCAACAATGCACTTGTGTGAATGCACCTCACTCTAGGGCTGCCCCTGTGCTCTGTTATTGCCATTCTTGTATGCGTCACTCAATCCAGCAACGCTCTTGTGTGAATGCACCTCACTCCAGGGCTGCCTCTGCGCTCTGTTATTGCCATTCTTGTATGAGTCACTCAATCCAACAATGCACGTGTAAATGCACCTCACTCTAGGGCTGCCTCTGCGCTCTGTTATTGCCATTCTTGTATGTGTCACTCAATCCAGCAATGCTCTTGTGTTAATGCACCTCACTCTAGGGCTGCCTCTGCGCTCTGTTATTGCCATTCTTGCATGCGTCACTCAATCCAGCAATGCTCTTGTGTGAATGCACCTCACTCTAGGGCTGCCTCTGCGCTCTGTTATTGCCATTCTTGCATGCGTCACTCAATCCAGCAATGCTCTTGTGTGAATGCACCCCACTCTAGGGCTGCCTGTGCGCTCTGTTATTGCCATTCTTGCATGCGTCACTCAATCCAGCAATGCTCTTGTGTGAATGCACCTCAATCTAGGGCTGTCTCTGCGCTCTATTATTGCCATTCTTGCATGCGTCACTCAATCCAACAATGCTCTTGTGTGAATGCACGTCACTCTAGGGCTGCCTCAGCGCTCTGTTATTGCCATTCTTGCATGCGTCACTCAATCCAGCAATGCTCTTGTGTGAATGCACCCCACTCTAGGGCTGCCTCTGCGCTCTGTTATTGCCATTCTTGCATGCGTCACTCAATCCAGCAATGCTCTTGTGTGAATGCACCTCACTCTAGGGCTGCCTCTGCGCTTTGTTATTGCCATTCTTGTATGCGTCACTCAATCCAGCAATGCTCTTGTGTGAATGCACCCCACTCTAGGGCTGCCTCTGCGCTCTGTTATTGCCATTCTTACATGCGTCACTCAATCCAGCAATGCTCTTGTGTGAATGCACCTCACTCCTGGGCTGCCTCTGCGCTCTGTTATTGCCATTCTTGCGTGCGTCACTCAATCCAGCAATGCTCTTGTGTGAATGCACCTCACTCTAGGGCTGCTTCTGCGCTCTGTTATTGCCATTCTTGCATGCGTCACTCAATCCAGCAATGCTCTTGTGTGAATGCACCTCACTCTAGGGCTGCCTCTGCGCTCTGTTATTGCCATTCTTGTATGCATCACTCAAACCAAGAATGCACATGTAAATGCACCTCACTCTAGGGCTGCCTCTGCGCTCTGTTATTGCCATTCTTGCATGCGTCACTCAATCCAGCAATGCTCTTGTGTGAATGCACCTCACTCTAGGGCTGCTTCCGCGCTCTGTTATTGCCATTCTTGCATGCGTCACTCAGTCCAACAATGCACTTGTGTGAATGCACCTCACTCTAGGGCTGCCTCTGCGCTCTGTTATTGCCATTCTTGCATGCGTCACTCAATCCAGCAACGCTCTTGTGTGAATGCACCTCACTCTAGGGCTGCTTCTGCGCTCTGTTATTGCCATTCTTGCATGCGTCACTCAGTCCAACAATGCACTTGTGTGAATGCACCTCACTCTAGGGCTGCCTCTGCGCTCTATTATTGCCATTCTTGTATGCGTCACTCAATCCAGCAATGCTCTTGTGTGAATGCACCTCACTCTAGGGCTGCCCCTGTGCTCTGTTATTGCCATTCTTGTATGCGTCACTCAATCCAGCAACGCTCTTGTGTGAATGCACCTCACTCCAGGGCTGCCTCTGCGCTCTGTTATTGCCATTCTTGTATGCGTCACTCAATCCAACAATGCACGTGTAAATGCACCTCACTCAAGGGCTGCCTCTGCGCTCTGTTATTGCCATTCTTGTATGCGTCACTCAATCCAACAATGCTCTTGTGTGAATGCACCTCACTCTAGGGCTGCCTCTGTGCTCTGTTATTGCCATTCTTGCATGCGTCACTCAATCCAGCAATGCTCTTGTGTGAATGCACCTCACTCTAGGGCTGCCTCTGCGCTCTGTTATTGCCATTCTTGCATGCGTCACTCAATCCAGCAATGCTCTTGTGTGAATGCACCCCACTCTAGGGCTGCCTCTGCGCTCTGTTATTGCCATTCTTGCATGCATCACTCAATCCAGCAATGCTCTTGTGTGAATGCACTCCACTCTAGGGCTGCCTGTGCGCTCTATTATTGCCATTCTTGCATGCGTCACTCAATCCAACAATGCTCTTGTGTGAATGCACCTCACTCTAGGGCTGCCTCTGCGCTCTGTTATTGCCATTCTTGCTTGCGTCACTCAATCCAACAATGCTCTTGTGTGAATGCACCTCACTCTAGGGCTGCCTCTGCGCTCTGTTATTGCCATTCTTGCATGCGTCACTCAATCCAGCAATGCTCTTGTGTGAATGCACCCCACTCTAGGGCTGCCTCTGCACTCTGTTATTGCCATTCTTGTATGCGTCACTCAATCCAGCAATGCTCTTGTGTGAATGCACCTCACTCTAGGGCTGCCTCTGCGCTCTGTTATTGCCATTCTTGTATGCGTCACTCAATCCAGCAATGCTCTTGTGTGAATGCACCCCACTCTAGGGCTGCCTCTGCGCTCTGTTATTGCCATTCTTGCGTGCGTCACTCAATCCAGCAATGCTCTTGTGTGAATGCACCTCACTCCAGGGCTGCCCTTGTGCTCTGTTATTGCCATTCTTGCGTGCGTCACTCAATCCAGCAATGCTCTTGTGTGAATGCACCTCACTCCAGGGCTGCCTCTGCGCTCTGTTATTGCCATTCTTGCGTGCGTCACTCAATCCAGCAATGCTCTTGTGTGAATGCACCTCACTCTAGGGCTGCTTCTGCGCTCTGTTATTGCCATTCTTGTATGCGTCACTCAATCCAGCAATGCTCTTGTGTGAATGCACCTCACTCTAGGGCTGCCTCTGCGCTCTGTTATTGCCATTCTTGTATGCGTCACTCAATCCAAGAATGCACATGTAAATGCACCTCACTCTAGGGCTGCCTCTGCGCTCTGTTATTGCCATTCTTGCATGCGTCACTCAATCCAACAATGCTCTTGTGTGAATTCACCTCACTCTAGGGCTGCTTCTGCGCTCTGTTATTGCCATTCTTGCATGCGTCACTCAGTCCAACAATGCACTTGTGTGAATGCACCTCACTCTAGGGCTGCCTCTGCGCTCTGTTATTGCCATTCTTGCATGCGTCACTCAATCCAGCAACGCTCTTGTGTGAATGCACCTCACTCTAGGGCTGCGTCTGCGCTCTGTTATTACCATTCCTGTATGCGTCACTCAATCCAACAATGCACGTGTAAATGCACCTCATTCTAGGGCTGCCTCTGCGCTCTGTTATTGCCATTCTTGCATGCGTCACTCAATCCAGCAATGCTCTTGGGTGAATGCACCCCACTCTAGGGCTGCCTCTGCGCTCTGTTATTGCCATTCTTGTATGCGTCACTCAATCCAACAATGCTCTTGTGTGAATGCACCTCACTCTAGGGCTGCCTCTGTGCTCTGTTATTGCCATTCTTGCATGCGTCACTCAATCCAGCAATGCTCTTGTGTGAATGCACCTCACTCCAGGGCTGCCTCTGCGCTCTGTTATTGCCATTCTTGCATGCGTCACTCAGTCGAGCAATGTTCTTGTGTAAATGCACCTCACTCTAGGGCTGCGTCTGCACTCTGTTATTACCATTCCTGTATGCGTCACTCAATCCAACAATGCACATGTAAATGCACCTCACTCTAGGGCTGCCTCTGCGCTCTGTTATTGCCATTCTTGTATGCGTCACTCAATCCAACAATGCACGTGTAAATGCACCTCACTCAAGGGCTGCCTCTGCGCTCTGTTATTGCCATTCTTGTATGCGTCACTCAATCCAACAATGCTCTTGTGTGAATGCACCTCACTCTAGGGCTGCCTCTGTGCTATGTTATTGCCATTCTTGCATGCGTCACTCAATCCAGCAATGCTCTTGTGTGAATGCACCTCACTCTAGGGCTGCCTCTGCGCTCTGTTATTGCCATTCTTGCATGCGTCACTCAATCCAGCAATGCTCTTGTGTGAATGCACCCCACTCTAGGGCTGCCTGTGCGCTCTGTTATTGCCATTCTTGTATGCGTCACTCAATCCAGCAATGCTCTTGTGTGAATGCACCTCACTCTAGGGCTGCCTCCGTGCTCTGTTATTGCCATTCTTGTATGCGTCACTCAATCCAGCAATGCTCTTGTGTGAATGCACCCCACTCTACGGCTGCCTCTGCGCTCTGTTATTGCCATTCTTGCGTGCGTCACTCAATCCAGCAATGCTCTTGTGTGAATGCACCTCACTCCAGGGCTGCCCTTGTGCTCTGTTATTGCCATTCTTGCGTGCGTCACTCAATCCAGCAATGCTCTTGTGTGAATGCACCTCACTCCAGGGCTGCCTCTGCGCTCTGTTATTGCCATTCTTGCGTGCGTCACTCAATCCAGCAATGCTCTTGTGTGAATGCACCTCACTCTAGGGCTGCTTCTGCGCTCTGTTATTGCCATTCTTGTATGCGTCACTCAATCCAGCAATGCTCTTGTGTGAATGCACCTCACTCTAGGGCTGCCTCTGCGCTCTGTTATTGCCATTCTTGTATGCGTCACTCAATCCAAGAATGCACATGTAAATGCACCTCACTCTAGGGCTGCCTCTGCGCTCTGTTATTGCCATTCTTGCATGCGTCACTCAATCCAGCAATGCTCTTGTGTGAATTCACCTCACTCTAGGGCTGCTTCTGCGCTCTGTTATTGCCATTCTTCCATGCGTCACTCAGTCCAACAATGCACTTGTGTGAATGCACCTCACTCTAGGGCTGCCTCTGCGCTCTGTTATTGCCATTCTTGCATGCGTCACTCAATCCAGCAACGCTCTTGTGTGAATGCACCTCACTCTAGGGCTGCGTCTGCGCTCTGTTATTACCATTCCTGTATGCGTCACTCAATCCAACAATGCACGTGCAAATGCACCTCACTCTAGGGCTGCCTCTGCGCTCTGTTATTGCCATTCTTGCATGCGTCACTCAGTCCAGCAATGCTCTTGTGTGAATGCACCTCACTCTAGGACTGCCTCTGTACTCTGTTATTGCCATTCTTGTGTGCGTCACTCAATCCAACAATGCACGTGTAAATGCACCTCACTCAAGGGCTGCCTCTGCGCTCTGTTATTGCCATTCTTGTATGCCTCACTCAATCCAACAATGCTCTTGTGTGAATGCACCTCACTCTAGGGCTGCCTCTGTGCTCTGTTATTGCCATTCTTGCATGCGTCACTCAATCGTGCAATGCTCTTGTGTGAATGCACCTCACTCTAGGGCTGCCTCTGCGCTCTGTTATTGCCATTCTTGCATGCGTCACTCAATCCAGCAATGCTCTTGTGTGAATGCACCCCACTCTAGGGCTGCCTGTGCGCTCTATTATTGCCATTCTTGCATGCGTCACTCAATCCAACAATGCTCTTGTGTGAATGCACCTCACTCTAGGGCTGCCTCTGCGCTCTGTTATTGCCATTCTTGCATGCGTCACTCAATCCAACAATGCTCTTGTGTGAATGCACCTCACTCTAGGGCTGCCTCTGCGCTCTGTTATTGCCATTCTTGCATGCGTCACTCAATCCAGCAATGCTCTTGTGTGAATGCACCCCACTCTAGGGCTGCCTCTGCACTCTGTTATTGCCATTCTTGTATGCGTCACTCAATCCAGCAATGCTCTTGTGTGAATGCACCTCACTCTAGGGCTGCCTCTGCGCTCTGTTATTGCCATTCTTGTGTGCGTCACTCAATCCAGCAATGCTCTTGTGTGAATGCACCCCACTCTAGGGCTGCCTCTGCGCTCTGTTATTGCCATTCTTGCGTGCGTCACTCAATCCAGCAATGCTCTTGTGTGAATGCACCTCACTCCAGGGCTGCCCTTGTGCTCTGTTATTGCCATTCTTGCGTGCGTCACTCAATCCAGCAATGCTCTTGTGTGAATGCACCTCACTCCAGGGCTGCCTCTGCGCTCTGTTATTGCCATTCTTGCGTGCGTCACTCAATCCAGCAATGCTCTTGTGTGAATGCACCTCACTCTAGGGCTGCTTCTGCGCTCTGTTATTGCCATTCTTGTATGCGTCACTAAATCCAGCAATGCTCTTGTGTGAATGCACTTCACTCTAGGGCTGCCTCTGCGCTCTGTTATTGCCATTCTTGTATGCGTCACTCAATCCAAGAATGCACATGTAAATGCACCTCACTCTAGGGTTGCCTCTGCGCTCTGTTATTGCCATTCTTGCATGCGTCACTCAATTCAACAATGCTCTTGTGTGAATTCACCTCACTCTAGGGCTGCTTCTGCGCTCTGTTATTGCCATTCTTGCATGCGTCACTCAGTCCAACAATGCACTTGTGTGAATGCACCTCACTCTAGGGCTGCCTCTGCGCTCTGTTATTGCCATTCTTGCATGCGTCACTCAATCCAGCAACGCTCTTGTGTGAATGCACCTCACTCTAGGGCTGCGTCTGCGCTCTGTTATTACCATTCCTGTATGCGTCACTCAATCGAACAATGCACGTGTAAATGCACCTCATTCTAGGGCTGCCTCTGCGCTCTGTTATTGCCATTCTTGCATGCGTCACTCAATCCAGCAATGCTCTTGTGTGAATGCACCCCACTCTAGGGCTGCCTCTGCGCTCTGTTATTGCCATTCTTGTATGCGTCACTCAATCCAACAATGCTCTTGTGTGAATGCACCTCACTCTAGGGCTGCCTCTGTGCTCTGTTATTGCCATTCTTGCATGCGTCACTCAATCCAGCAATGCTCTTGTGTGAATGCACCTCACTCTAGGGCTGCCTCTGCGCTCTGTTATTGCCATTCTTGCATGCGTCACTCAGTCGAGCAATGCTCTTGTGTGAATGCACCTCACTCTAGGGCTGCGTCTGCGCTCTGTTATTACCATTCCTGTATGCGTCACTCAATCCAACAATGCACATGTAAATGCACCTCACTCTAGGGCTGCCTCTGCGCTCTGTTATTGCCATTCTTGTATGCGTCACTCAATCCAACAATGCACGTGTAAATGCACCTCACTCAAGGGCTGCCTCTGCGCTCTGTTATTGCCATTCTTGTATGCGTCACTCAATCCAACAATGCTCTTGTGTGAATGCACCTCACTCTAGGGCTGCCTCTGTGCTCTGTTATTGCCATTCTTGCATGCGTCACTCAATCCAGCAATGCTCTTGTGTGAATGCACCTCACTCTAGGGCTGCCTCTGCGCTCTGTTATTGCCATTCTTGCATGCGTCACTCAATCCAGCAATGCTCTTGTGTGAATGCACCCCACTCTAGGGCTGCCTGTGCGCTCTGTTATTGCCATTCTTGCATGCGTCACTCAATCCAGCAATGCTCTTGTGTGAATGCTCCTCACTCTAGGGCTGCCTCTGCGCTCTATTATTGCCATTCTTGCATGCGTCACTCAATCCAACAATGCTCTTGTGTGAATGCTCCTCACTCTAGGGCTGCCTGTGCGCTCTGTTATTGCCATTCTTGCATGCGTCACTCAATCCAGCAATGCTCTTGTGTGAATGCACCTCACTCCAGGGCTGCCCTTGTGCTCTGTTATTGCCATTCTTGCGTGCGTCACTCAATCCAGCAATGCTCTTGTGTGAATGCACCTCACTCCAGGGCTGCCTCTGCGCTCTGTTATTGCCATTCTTGCGTGCGTCACTCAATCCAGCAATGCTCTTGTGTGAATGCACCTCACTCTAGGGCTGCTTCTGCGCTCTGTTATTGCCATTCTTGTATGCGTCACTCAATCCAGCAATGCTCTTGTGTGAATGCACCTCACTCTAGGGCTGCCTCTGCGCTCTGTTATTGCCATTCTTGTATGCGTCACTCAATCCAAGAATGCACATGTAAATGCACCTCACTCTAGGGCTGCCTCTGCGCTCTGTTATTGCCATTCTTGCATGCGTCACTCAATCCAGCAATGCTCTTGTGTGAGTTCACCTCACTCTAGGGCTGCTTCTGCGCTCTGTTATCGCCATTCTTCCATGCGTCACTCAGTCCAACAATGCACTTGTGTGAATGCACCTCACTCTAGGGCTGCCTCTGCGCTCTGTTATTGCAATTCTTGCATGCGTCACTCAATCCAGCAACGCTCTTGTGTGAATGCACCTCACTCTAGGGCTGCGTCTGCGCTCTGTTATTACCATTCCTGTATGCGTCACTCAATCCAACAATGCACGTGTAAATGCACCTCACTCTAGGGCTGCCTCTGCGCTCTGTTATTGCCATTCTTGCATGCGTCACTCAGTCCAGCAATGCTCTTGTGTGAATGCACCTCACTCTAGGACTGCCTCTGTACTCTGTTATTGCCATTCTTGTGTGCGTCACTCAATCCAGCAATGCTCTTGTGTGAATGCATCTCACTCTAGGGCTGCCTCTGCGCTCTGTTATTGCCATTCTTGTATCTGTCACTCAATCCAGCAATGCTCTTGTGTGAATGCACCTCACTCCAGGGCTGCCTCTGCGCTCTGTTATTGCCATTCTTGCATGCGTCACTCAGTCGAGCAATGCTCTTGTGTGAATGCACCTCACTCTAGGACTGTCTCTGCGCTCTGTTATTGCCATTCTTGTGTGCGTCACTCAATCCAGCAATGCTCTTGTGTGAATGCACCTCACTCTAGGGCTGCCTCTGCGCTCTGTTATTGCCATTCTTGTATGTGTCACTCAATCCAGCAATGCTCTTGTGTGAATGCATCCAACTCTAGGGCTGCCTCTGCACTCTGTTATTGCCATTCTTGCATGCATCACTCAATCCAGCAATGCTCTTGTGTGAATGCACCTCACTCTAGGGCTGCCTCTGCACTCTGTTATTGCCATTCTTGCATGCATCACTCAATCCAGCAATGCTCTTGTGTGAATGAACCTCACTCTAGGGCTGCCTCTGCACTCTGTTATTGCCATTCTTGCATGCATCACTCAATCCAGCAATGCTCTTGTGTGAATGTACTTCACTCTAGGGCTGCCTCTGCGCTCTGTTATTGCCATTCTTGTATGTGTCACTCAATCCAGCATGCTCTTGTGTAAATGCACCCCACTCTAGGGCTGCCTCTGCACTCTGTTATTGCCATTCTTGCATGTATCACTCAATCCAGCAATGCTCTTGTGTGAATGCACCTCACTCTAGGGCTGTAAATGCACCTCACTCTAGGGCTGCTTCTGCGCTCTGTTATTGCCATTCTTGTATGCGTCACTCAATCCAAGAATGCACATGTAAATGCACCTCACTCTAGGGCTGCTTCTGCGCTCTGTTATTGCCATTCTTGCATGCGTCACTCAATCCAGCAATGCTCTTGTGTGAATGCACCTCACTCTAGGGCTGCCTCTGCGCTCTGTTATTGCCATTCTTGCATGCGTCACTCAATCCAGCAATGCTCTTGTGTGAATGCACCCCACTCTAGGGCTGCCTGTGCGCTCTGTTATTGCCATTCTTGCATGCGTCACTCAATCCAGCAATGCTCTTGTGTGAATGCACCTCACTCTAGGGCTGCCTCTGCGCTCTATTATTGCCATTCTTGCATGCGTCACTCAATCCAACAATGCTCTTGTGTGAATGCTCCTCACTCTAGGGCTGCCTGTGCGCTCTGTTATTGCCATTCTTGCATGCGTCACTCAATCCAGCAATGCTCTTGTGTGAATGCACCTCACTCCAGGGCTGCCCTTGTGCTCTGTTATTGCCATTCTTGCGTGCGTCACTCAATCCAGCAATGCTCTTGTGTGAATGCACCTCACTCCAGGGCTGCCTCTGCGCTCTGTTATTGCCATTCTTGCGTGCGTCACTCAATCCAGCAATGCTCTTGTGTGAATGCACCTCACTCTAGGGCTGCCTCTGCGCTCTGTTATTGCCATTCTTGTATGCGTCACTCAATCCAAGAATGCACATGTAAATGCACCTCACTCTAGGGCTGCCTCTGCGCTCTGTTATTGCCATTCTTGCATGCGTCACTCAATCCAGCAATGCTCTTGTGTGAGTTCACCTCACTCTAGGGCTGCTTCTGCGCTCTGTTATCGCCATTCTTCCATGCGTCACTCAGTCCAACAATGCACTTGTGTGAATGCACCTCACTCTAGGGCTGCCTCTGCGCTCTGTTATTGCCATTCTTGCATGCGTCACTCAATCCAGCAACGCTCTTGTGTGAATGCACCTCACTCTAGGGCTGCGTCTGCGCTCTGTTATTACCATTCCTGTATGCGTCACTCAATCCAACAATGCACGTGTAAATGCACCTCACTCTAGGGCTGCCTCTGCGCTCTGTTATTGCCATTCTTGCATGCGTCACTCAGTCCAGCAATGCTCTTGTGTGAATGCACCTCACTCTAGGACTGCCTCTGTACTCTGTTATTGCCATTCTTGTGTGCGTCACTCAATCCAGCAATGCTCTTGTGTGAATGCATCTCACTCTAGGGCTGCCTCTGCGCTCTGTTATTGCCATTCTTGTATCTATCACTCAATCCAGCAATGCTCTTGTGTGAATGCACCTCACTCCAGGGCTGCCTCTGCGCTCTGTTATTGCCATTCTTGCATGCGTCACTCAGTCGAGCAATGCTCTTGTGTGAATGCACCTCACTCTAGGACTGCCTCTGCGCTCTGTTATTGCCATTCTTGTGTGCGTCACTCAATCCAGCAATGCTCTTGTGTGAATGCACCTCACTCTAGGGCTGCCTCTGCGCTCTGTTATTGCCATTCTTGTATGTGTCACTCAATCCAGCAATGCTCTTGTGTGAATGCATCCAACTCTAGGGCTGCCTCTGCACTCTGTTATTGCCATTCTTGCATGCATCACTCAATCCAGCAATGCTCTTGTGTGAATGCACCTCACTCTAGGGCTGCCTCTGCACTCTGTTATTGCCATTCTTGCATGCATCACTCAATCCAGCAATGCTCTTGTGTGAATGAACCTCACTCTAGGGCTGCCTCTGCACTCTGTTATTGCCATTCTTGCATGCATCACTCAATCCAGCAATGCACTTGTGTGAATGTACTTCACTCTAGGGCTGCCTCTGCGCTCTGTTATTGCCATTCTTGTATGTGTCACTCAATCCAGCAATGCTCTTGTGTAAATGCACCCCACTCTAGGGCTGCCTCTGCACTCTGTTATTGCCATTCTTGCATGCATCACTCAATCCAGCAATGCTCTTGTGTGAATGCACCTCACTCTAGGGCTGTAAATGCACCTCACTCTAGGGCTGCTTCTGCGCTCTGTTATTGCCATTCTTGTATGCGTCACTCAATCCAAGAATGCACATGTAAATGCACCTCACTCTAGGGCTGCTTCTGCGCTCTGTTATTGCCATTCTTGCATGCGTCACTCAATCCAGCAATGCTCTTGTGTGAATGCATCACTCTAGGGCTGCCTCTGCGCTCTGTCATTGCCATTCTTGCATGCATCACTCAATCCAGCAATGCTCTTGTGTGAATGCACCTCACTCTAGGGCTGCCTCTGCACTCTGTTATTGCCATTCTTGCGTGCGTCACTCAATCCAGCAATGCACTTGTGTGAATGCACCTCACTCTAGGGCTGCCTCTGCGCTCTGTTATTGCCCTTCTTGCATGCATCACTCAATCCAGCAACGCTTTTGTGCGAATGCACCTCACTCTAGGGCTGCCTCTGCGCTCTGTTATTGCCATTCTTGTGTGCGTCACTCAATCCAGCAATGCTCTTGTGTGAATGCACCTCACTCTAGGGCTGCCTCTGCGCTCTGTTATTGCCATTCTTGCATGGGTCACTCATTCCAGCAATGCACGTGTAAATGCACCTCACTCTAGGGCTGCCTCTGCGCTCTGTTATTGCCATTCTTGTGTGCGTCACTCAATCCAGCAATGCTCTTGTGTGAATGCACCTCACTCTAGGGCTGCCTCTGCGCTCTGTTATTGCCATTGTTGTGTGCGTCCCTCAATCCAGCAATGCTTTTGTGTGAATGCACCTCACTCCAGGGCTGCCTCTGCGCTCTGTTATTGTCATTCTTGTATGTGTCACTCAATCCAGCAATGCTCTTGTGTGAATGCACCCCACTCTAGGGCTGCCTCTGCGCTCTGTTATTGCCATTCTTGTATGTGTCACTCAATCCAGCAATGCTCTTGTGTGAATGCACCTCACTCTAGGGCTGCCTCTGCGCTCTGTTATTGCCATTCTTGTATGCGTCACTCAATCCAGCAATGCTCTTGTGTGAATGCACCTCACTCTAGGGCTGCCTATGTGCTCTGTTATTGCCATTCTTGTATGCGTCACTCAATCCAAAAGTGCAGTTCTGTGAAAGCACCTCACTCCAGGGCTGCCTCTGCGCTCTGTTATTGCCAATTTTGTATGCGTCACTCAATCCAGCAATGTTCTTGTGTGAATGCACCTCACTCTAGGGCTGCCTCTGCGCTCTGTTATTGCCATTCTTGTATGTGTCACTCAATCCAGCAATGCTCTTGTGTGAATGCACCTCACTCTAGGGCTGCCTCTGCGCTCTGTTATTGCCATTCTTGCATGCGTCACTCAATCCAACAATGCAAGTGTAAATGCACCTCACTCTAGGGCTGCCTCTGCGCTCTGTTATTGCCCTTCTTGCATGGGTCACTCAATCCAGCAATGCTCTTGTGTGAATGCACCTCACTCTAGGGCTGCCTCTGCGCTCTGTTATTGCCATTCTTGCATGGGTCACTCAATCCAGCAATGCTCTTCTGTGAATGCACCTCACTCTAGGGCTGCCTCTGTGCTCTGTATTGCCATTCTTGCATGGGTCACTCAATCCAGCAATGCTCTTGTGTGAATGCACCTCACTCCAGGGCTGCCTCTGCGCTCTGTTATTGCCATTCTTGCGTGCGTCACTCAATCCAGCAATGCTCTTGTGTGAATGCACCTCACTCTAGGGCTGCTTCTGCGCTCTGTTATTGCCATTCTTGTATGCGTCACTCAATCCAGCAATGCTCTTGTGTGAATGCACCTCACTCTAGGGCTGCCTCTGCGCTCTGTTATTGCCATTCTTGTATGTGTCACTCAATCCAAGAATGCACATGTAAATGCACCTCACTCTAGGGCTGCCTCTGCGCTCTGTTATTGCCATTCTTGCATGCGTCACTCAATCCAGCAATGCTCTTGTGTGAGTTCACCTCACTCTAGGGCTGCTACTGCGCTCTGTTATCGCCATTCTTCCATGCGTCACTCAGTCCAACAATGCACTTGTGTGAATGCACCTCACTCTAGGGCTGCCTCTGCGCTCTGTTATTGCCATTCTTGCATGCGTCACTCAATCCAGCAACGCTCTTGTGTGAATGCACCTCACTCTAGGGCTGCGTCTGAGCTCTGTTATTACCATTCCTGTATGCGTCACTCAATCCAACAATGCACGTGTAAATGCACCTCACTCTAGGGCTGCCTCTGCGCTCTGTTATTGCCATTCTTGCATGCGTCACTCAGTCCAGCAATGCTCTTGTGTGAATGCACCTCACTCTAGGACTGCCTCTGTACTCTGTTATTGCCATTCTTGTGTGCGTCACTCAATCCAGCAATGCTCTTGTGTGAATGCATCTCACTCTAGGGCTGCCTCTGCGCTCTGTTATTGCCATTCTTGTATCTGTCACTCAATCCAGCAATGCTCTTGTGTGAATGCACCTCACTCCAGGGCTGCCTCTGCGCTCTGTTATTGCCATTCTTGCATGCGTCACTCAGTCGAGCAATGCTCTTGTGTGAATGCACCTCACTCTAGGACTGCCTCTGCGCTCTGTTATTGCCATTCTTGTGTGCGTCACTCAATCCAGCAATGCTCTTGTGTGAATGCACCTCACTCTAGGGCTGCCTCTGCGCTCTGTTATTGCCATTCTTGTATGTGTCACTCAATCCAGCAATGCTCTTGTGTGAATGCATCCAACTCTAGGGCTGCCTCTGCACTCTGTTATTGCCATTCTTGCATGCATCACTCAATCCAGCAATGCTCTTGTGTGAATGCACCTCACTCTAGGGCTGCCTCTGCACTCTGTTATTGCCATTCTTGCAAGCATCACTCAATCCAGCAATGCTCTTGTGTGAATGAACCTCACTCTAGGGCTGCCTCTGCACTCTGTTATTGCCATTCTTGCATGCATCACTCAATCCAGCAATGCTCTTGTGTGAATGTACTTCACTCTAGGGCTGCCTCTGCGCTCTGTTATTGCCATTCTTGTATGTGTCACTCAATCCAGCAATGCTCTTGTGTGAATGCACCTCACTCTAGGGCTGTAAATGCACCTCACTCTAGGGCTGCTTCTGCGCTCTGTTATTGCCATTCTTGTATGCGTCACTCAATCCAAGAATGCACATGTAAATGCACCTCACTCTAGGGCTGCTTCTGCGCTCTGTTATTGCCATTCTTGCATGCGTCACTCAATCCAGCAATGCTCTTGTGTGAATGCATCACTCTAGGGCTGCCTCTGCGCTCTGTCATTGCCATTCTTGCATGCGTCACTCAATCCAGCAATGCTCTTGTGTGAATGCACCTCACTCTAGGGCTGCCTCTGCACTCTGTTATTGCCATTCTTGCGTGCGTCACTCAATCCAGCAATGCACTTGTGTGAATGCACCTCACTCTAGGGCTGCCTCTGCGCTCTGTTATTGCCCTTCTTGCATGCATCACTCAATCCAGCAACGCTTTTGTGCGAATGCACCTCACTCTAGGGCTGCCTCTGCGCTCTGTTATTGCCATTCTTGTGTGCGTCACTCAATCCAGCAATGCTCTTGTGTGAATGCACCTCACTCTAGGGCTGCCTGTGCGCTCTGTTATTGCCATTCTTGCATGGGTCACTCAATCCAGCAATGCACGTGTAAATGCACCTCACTCTAGGGCTGCCTCTGCGCTCTGTTATTGCCATTCTTGTGTGCGTCACTCAATCCAGCAATGCTCTTGTGTGAATGCACCTCACTCTAGGGCTGCCTCTGCGCTCTGTTATTGCCATTGTTGTGTGCGTCCCTCAATCCAGCAATGCTTTTGTGTGAATGCACCTCACTCCAGGGCTGCCTCTGCGCTCTGTTATTGTCATTCTTGTATGTGTCACTCAATCCAGCAATGCTCTTGTGTGAATGCACCCCACTCTAGGGCTGCCTCTGCGCTCTGTTATTGCCATTCTTGTATGTGTCACTCAATCCAGCAATGCTCTTGTGTGAATGCACCTCACTCTAGGGCTGCCTCTGCGCTCTGTTATTGCCATTCTTGTATGCGTCACTCAATCCAGCAATGCTCTTGTGTGAATGCACCTCACTCTAGGGCTGCCTATGTGCTCTGTTATTGCCATTCTTGTATGCGTCACTCAATCCAAAAGTGCAGTTGTGTGAAAGCACCTCACTCCAGGGCTGCCTCTGCGCTCTGTTATTGCCAATTTTGTATGCGTCACTCAATCCAGCAATGTTCTTGTGTGAATGCACCTCACTCTAGGGCTGCCTCTGCGCTCTGTTATTGCCATTCTTGTATGTGTCACTCAATCCAGCAATGCTCTTGTGTGAATGCACCTCACTCTAGGGCTGCCTCTGCGCTCTGTTATTGCCATTCTTGCATGCGTCACTCAATCCAACAATGCAAGTGTAAATGCATTGTGTGCACAAGAATGGCAATAACAGAGCGCAGAGGCAGCCCTAGAGTGAGGTGCATTCACACAAGAACATTGCTGGATTGAGTGATGCATGCAAGAAGGGCAATAACAGAGCGCAGAGGCAGCCCTAGAGTGAGGTGCATTCACACAAGAGCATCTTGTGTGAATGCACCTCACTCTAGGGCTGCCTCTGCGCTCTGTTATTGCCATTCTTGCATGGGTCACTCAATCCAGCAATGCACGTGTAAATGCACCTCACTCTAGGGCTGCCTCTGCGCTCTGTTATAGCCATTCTTGTGTGCGTCACTCAAGCCAGCAATGCTCTTGTGTGAATGCACCTCACTCTAGGGCTGCCTCTGCGCTCTGTTATTGCCATTGTTGTGTGCGTCCCTCAATCCAGCAATGCTTTTGTGTGAATGCTTTTGAGTGATGCATGCAAGAAGGGCAATAACAGAGCGCAGAGGCAGCCCTAGAGTGAGGTGCATTCACACAAGATGCTCTTGTGTGAATGCACCTCACTCTAGGGCTGCCTCTGCGCTCTGTTATTGCCCTTCTTGCATGCGCCGCTCATTCCAGCAATGCTCTTGTGTGAATGCACCTCCCTCTAGGGCTGCATATGCGCTCTGTTATTGCCATTCTTGCATGCGTCACTCAATCCAACAATGCACATGTAAATGCACCACACTCTAGGGCTGCCTCTGCGCTCTGTTATTGCCATTCTTGTATGCGTCACTAAATCCAGCAATGCTCTTGTGTGAATGCATCTCACTCTAGGGCTGCCTCTGCACTCTGTTATTGCCATTCTTGCATGGGTCACTCAATCCAGCAATGCTCTTGTGTGAATGCACCGCACTCTAGGGCTGCCTCTGCGCTCTTTTATTGCCATTCTTGTATGTGTCACTCAATCCAGCAATGCTCTTGTGTGAATGCACCTCACTCTAGGGCTGCCTCTGCGCTCTATTATTGCCATTCTTGTATGCGTCACTCAATCCAACAATTGTCATGATCTCTGCTTCCAAAAGGTCAGGGTTTTCCCAACTCCCTTGGAAGCAGATCCATAACCCAGGTTCCGAGTGCCAACCAGTCCCAATTGGGACCTTTTGGACCCAGTCCTGGCGCCAGTGGCACCAGGCTCATAAATATGCCCAGTCCCAGCGCTGGAAGCGCCGGGCTCATAATGCTTGGGTGGACTTACCTGCAGCAGACCATGCTGCTTACTTGCCTGCCAGTTGAGTCTCTGATCCTCTTCTGTTTGGAACTACTTTTCCTGTTGGGTGGGGCAGGAGCCACTCCCTAGGTTCAGAACACTGGAACTCTTCTGGAAAGCAGGAACTCTTTTCTTACCTAGGCGTGGCTGTGGAAGGAGACACCTAAGCACTACAGGAGGCTATTTAAACCACACCCGATGGATGAATCTTGCTTTGTGTTATTCTGCATCCTCTGCAGCAGAACGCTCATCGTGTCTTCTGCATCTGATCCTGGGCCTAAGGAAAAAGGCTTACCATCCTGAATCCAGTCTTCAGCAACACCTATAAAGACAAGAAAGAACAGGTTAGCATTACGGTCTTCAGTGACAGCTCTTCACTTACCTGGTCCATCGGCTGTCACCAACGCCTCGCGCTGCATTCCGACAAAGGCTTACCTACTCTTCGTGCGCTCCAGAGGTCTTCACACTGCATTCCGGCATCTGAAAGACAAAAGCTTACCAACTCTTCGCACGCTCCGGAGGCCTTCGGCGCTGCATCCCGCATCTGAAAGACAAAACAAGGTGCGTTTAAAGACATTGGGGAACTTTAATACTCACGTGCCATTACTCCTTTCCACATCTAACCCAGTGGGTATTCCGGCACCCTGCAGCCGCTCCGAACTTGTACCTGCAAAATAAAAAGACAGTTAGAGCGCATCGTGAAGCAGGCAACAAGCGCTTACTTACGTGCTTTCAGGCGCTTCTATTCATCACACGGGCTCCATCTTCAACTCACTTCAGCCCGTCATCCACCATCGCCGGAACCCTGCAAAACAAGAGACATCATTACTAAAGACTTTAAAGACATTAGAATTACTCGAAACTTACCGTTCGTGCAGTAAACGACGGACAGCAGTCCTCTGAAGTCAAGAGGCCTGCTCCCCTTATCCAGTGAAGAAACTGGTTACAGCACCCTGCCCCGAGGCAGATGGAGAGCACGGCGTTCACTTACCTAAGACATCTTACCCTTCAAGTCAGACATACAGTGCCCAGAGGTCCAGCCCAAAGAGCCAGCCGTGTGTTACACATCACCTTTGAAGATACGGTATACGCCCAGTCAAGACCGGCGCCTCTACGGGAATCAGGTGAGCGTTACAGAACACAAAGCCTACCACAAAACTCCCATCCAGGCGCTATGGAAACCTCGGATACCGACCAACTAGCCCAGTTACTTGGGGAACTAAGGGCAGAAGTGCATGCAGCCCGTCAGGAAACGAACGCTCTAAGAAGGGAACTGATTATTTCCAAGGAGCGAACAGATGATCTCGCTAGACAATTGCTACAGTCACAAGCCGGACAGACCCCGTTACCCACATCTGGGGGAAATCTTCCTTCTACATCCTCTATGAATCCAGTGCAGATCAACCTACCTGGGAATGTACCTCTGGCTCCGCCCGAACGATTTTCTGGTGACCCAAAGAGGTTTGCAGTTTTTATCAATTAGTGCTGGTTGCATTTCTTATGCCGGCCAGCAGCCTTTCCAACTGATCAAGCTAAAGTAGCTTTCGTGCTTTCGTACCTTAGTGGCAATGCGGCAGACTGGTCGATCCCTCTAGTAAATCAAGATGATCCGGTCCTCCATGATTTTCAAGCTTTTCAGCTCAGTATGGAAAAACTGTTCGCAAGACATTCACAGGGGCAAGCCTTGGACAATGAGCTTCTTTCGTTGCGACAAGGTAATCAAGACCTTTTGGCTTATATTGCGTCTTTCAACAGACTGATAGTGGAAACTCAATGGCCTGAGGACAAAAGGATTACGCTGTTTTATAGAGGTCTACGTGGAGAGCTCAAAGATGTGTTAGCCCAAGTAGTGAATCCCCCACAAGATTGTTCGGACTATATAGACTTAGTCATTCAAATAGATCACAGACTGCAGAACAGGAAGGCCGATCGTTCCAAGTTTGATGCTCGAGTATTTTCCAAACCGCCAACTCCTTCCAAAGGAGTAGACTCCGGGGAACCCATGCAAATAGGGGGTCTGAAAGGTCCTCTAACACAAAAGGAGCGGGAAAGGAGAAAACAGTTGCAATTATGCCTCTATTGCGGAAACTCAGGGCACTTTCTTCGAGACTGTCCGGTGAAACCTGCCAAGAAGGCAGTAGGAGCTGCAGTTACCAAAGTTACAAACTCTGAGCAGGGAAACGACCTCGCCCGACAAGAATAGAGGTCCTCTTGCCGAGCGTGAAAACCAGTTCCGTGACCTCGCATTTCGTGATACCTATGGTCCTCATTAGCCCTGATAATCCGGATCGATTACATGCAATTGAAGCTTACGTCGACAGCGGTGCCATCGGCAATTATGTGGATCATGAAATGGTTTTGAGGATGAATCTAACTCTTTGTCCCAAGGCTGTAAAGGACGTCATTACTACGGTGGATGGTACGGAGATAGCCTCCGGGCCAGTAACGCATACCACTCAAGAAGTGACGCTAGTAAGTCAAGATGGACACCATGAGAAGATCGTGTTCGATGTGATCAAGGCCCCTCAGTTTCAGATTATTCTAGGAATACCTTGGTTAGAGAAACACAATCCTCTGATCGATTGGCGAGCAAGAACGGTCCAGTTTCCAGAATGTGTCTCTACTTGTCACCCTCCATCTGGTGTTGCACTGGCAGCAATTTCTTCAGAGACTCCCCAGTTACCTCCCGAATACCTAGAATACCAAGATGTTTTCCGGAAGGATCAGGCTAACTCTCTACCTCCTCATAGGTCTTATGACTGCCAGATAGACCTGATACCTGGATCTACTCCTCCTTGTAGTAGAATTTATGCCCTCACCGAGCCTGAGAACCTTCACCTTCGACAATACCTGGATCAATACCTGGCAAATGGGTTTATTCGTCCTTCCAAGTCCCCTGCTTCTTCAGCTTTGTTCTTCGTTCCAAAAAAGGAAGGAGACCTTAGAACTTGTATAGATTATCGCTCCCTGAACCAGATCACCGTTAAGAATAGATATCCGTTACCTTTGATCCCTGAACTCCTGGACCAAGTCAGAAAAGCATGCATATATACAAAGCTGGATCTTAGAGGAGCTTACCACTTGGTACGAGTAAAAGAGGGCGATGAATGGAAGACGGCCTTCCGCACCAAGTATGGGCTATTTGAATATCAGGTCATGCCCTTCGGACTTTGCAATGCCCCGGCCGCCTTTCAATATTTTATGAACGATGTCCTCAGAGAGCTCATAGATGTGTGTGTTGTTGTTTACATTGACGACATCCTCGTTTATTCTTCATCGGAATCTGAACATCGGAAACACATGAAAATGGTCCTCGAAAGATTGCGTCAACACAAACTTTTCGCTAAGTTGGAAAAATGTGTTTTCAACGTGACTGAAGTTGAATTCTTGGGATTCATATTATCACCTGGCGGAGTGTGTATGGATTCAAAGAAGGTCGATGCAGTTCTCAAATGGCCATCACCATCCTCCGTAAAAGGTGTGCGAAGCATGTTAGGCTTCGCTAACTTTTACCGCAGGTTTATCCCCGAATTCTCTCGAATAGTCCAGCCCATCACTGCCTTGTTAAAGAAAAACAAACGTTTTGAATGGTCTACCGAGGCGGAACAAGCTTTCCAGGATTTGAAGACTAAATTTATCTCTGCACCAATCTTAAAACACCCTCGCCCCGAACTCCCCTACATCGTGGAAACTGATGCTTCAAGCCTTGCCATGGGGGCAGTTCTATCACAAAAGGACCCGGTAACCAATCAATTGCATCCCGTGGCATTTTGGTCCCGCAAATTCTCACCTCCTGAAATCAATTACACGATTACTGACAAGGAACTTCTGGCTATCAAGTCTGCCTTTAAAGCTTGGCGGCATTATCTGCTGGGGGCCCGACACACCGTTACTGTGATTACGGATCACCGAAACCTGCAATATTTGAAAACCGCAAAAGCCCAATCCTCTAGACAACTCCGTTGGGCATTATTCTTTGCCGAGTTTGACTTCATAATTACCTATCGACCTGGTACAAAAAACGGTAAAGCTGATGCCCTTTCTCGGATGGGAGTGGAAGAACACTTGATCAACCCTAAACCTGTACCAATCATTCCCGAACAAAGAATTCTGGGTGTAATCGTCACACAATCCATAGAGGAAGTTAAGGATAAAGCCAGGCAACTTGTAACTCCAGCAGACATACAGAATTGGCATCTGCAGGGAAAGGACTTTGCAGTAAAAGACAACTTATTGTATTTCCAAGAACGATTATACCTACCCAGCACAGATTTACAGAAAAAAGTAATCTCTTGTTATCACGATTCATTAATAGAAGGACATCCCGGTATAGCCAAGACCTCAGAAAAGATCAAGCGCTACTTCTGGTGGCCGTCTTGGAAAAAAGATATCAGAGACTTTATAATGTCCTGTGGAGTATGCGCCCAAAACAAGAGTCAAAAGGAAAGACCAGCAGGCCTCTTACGCCCTATTGACATCCCACCTCGCCCTTGGCATACGCTTTCTATGGACTTCATCACCGATCTACCTCCATGCTCCGGATACAATACGATTCTAGTAATCGTGGACTTATTCTCCAAGATGGCGCATTTCATTCCGCTCAAAGGCTTGCCAACAGCAGCAACTCTGGCCCGAGAATTTCTCGAAAACATCGTCCGACTGCACGGTTTTCCTTCGGTTCTAATTTCGGATCGAGGTAGTCAATTTATTTCTCATTTTTGGCGAAGTTGCTGTCGGTCGGCACAAATTGATGTGAGACTATCGACCAGTCACCACCCTTAGACCGACGGACAAACCGAGAGGACCAATCAAACTCTGGAACAGTATTTACGCTGCATGCTGCAACAAACTGATAAAACTTGGAAAGACATCCTTTGGATAGCCGAATATGCCTACAATAACTCTGTCCATTCGGGAACTGGGAAAACCCTGTTTTTTCTTTTGTACGGCAGTCACCCTCGAACCTCGGAGTTGGATCCCCTCCAAGATCTTGAAACACCAGCAGTAGACTACCTGCATTCTACAATCACCCAAGCCTTTAAGGAAGCTGTTTCTCACCTTCAAAGGGCTAAAGAACAATACAAGAAAGGAGCAGATCAACATCGGAAGGAAGCCCCTCAATATCAAGTAGGGGATCAAGTCTGGTTATCCACCAAATATCTACCTCTAAAAGGGCCACGCACATTCAACCCAAGATACCTTGGTCCCTATTCCATCACTACCATAGTAAACCCAGTAGCGGTCAAGTTGGACTTGCCCCCGCACATGAAGATACATCCGGTCTTCCACGTCTCTCTATTAAAACCCGTGCAACCTCAAACCCGACTAACTAAATCTCCAAAACCTATCCTAGTTGATGGAGAACTCGAGTTTGAAGTCAAAAGCATTCTGGACTCCAAGATCTCCAAATCTAAACTATTTTACCTAATTGACTGGCAAGGCTACGGCCCCCAAGAGAGATCCTGGGAACCTGCTGAATATGTCCACGCTCCTCGCCTAATCAAAAGATTTCACCGAACATTTCCTGACAAGCCAAAACCCCCGGAGAAGCCCGGTTTGGGAGGGGCCTTGAGGGGGGGTACTGTCATGATCTCTGCTTCCAAAAGGTCAGGGTTTTCCCAACTCCCTTGGAAACAGATCCATAACCCAGGTTCCGAGTGCCAACCAGTCCCAATTGGGACCTTTTGGACCCAGTCCTGGCGCCAGTGGCACCAGGCTCATAAATATGCCCAGTCCCAGCGCTGGAAGCGCCGGGCTCATAATGCTTGGGTGGACTTACCTGCAACAGACCATGCTGCTTACTTGCCTGCCAGTTGAGCCTCTGATCCTCTTCTGTTTGGAACTACTTTTCCTGTTGGGTGGGGCAGGAGCCACTCCCTAGGTTCAGAACACTGGAACTCTTCTGGAAAGCAGGAACTCTTTTCTTACCTAGGCGTGGCTGTGGAAGGAGACACCTAAGCACTACAGGAGGCTATTTAAACCACACCCGATGGATGAAACTTGCTTTGTGTTATTCTGCATCCTCTGCAGCAGAACGCTCATCGTGTCTTCTGCATCTGATCCTGGGCCTAAGGAAAAAGGCTTACCATCCTGAATCCAGTCTTCAGCAACACCTATAAAGACAAGAAAGAACAGGTTAGCATTACGGTCTTCAGTGACAGCTCTTCACTTACCTGGTCCATCGGCTGTCACCAACGCCTCGCGCTGCATGCCGACATCTGAAAGACAAAGGCTTACCTACTCTTCGTGCGCTCCGGAGGTCTTCACACTGCATTCCGGCATCTGAAAGACAAAAGCTTACCAACTCTTCGCACGCTCCGGAGGCCTTCGGCGCTGCATCCCGCATCTGAAAGACAAAACAAGGTGCGTTTAAAGACATTGGGGAACTTTAATACTCACGTGCCATTACTCCTTTCCACATCTAACCCAGTGGGTATTCCGGCACCCTGCAGCCGCTCCGAACTTGTACCTGCAAAATAAAAAGACAGTTAGAGCGCATCGTGAAGCAGGCAACAAGCGCTTACTTACGTGCTTCCAGGCGCTTCTATTCATCACACGGGCTCCATCTTCAACTCACTTCAGCCCGTCATCCACCATCGCCGGAACCCTGCAAAACAAGAGACATCATTACTAAAGACTTTAAAGACATTAGAATTACTCGAAACTTACCGTTCGTGCAGTAAATGACGGACAGCAGTCCTCTGAAGTCAAGAGGCCTGCTCCCCTTATCCAGTGAAGAAACTGGTTACAGCACCCTGCCCCGAGGCAGATGGAGAGCACGGCGTTCACTTACCTAAGACATCTTACCCTTCAAGTCAGACATACAGTGCCCAGAGGTCCAGCCCAAAGAGCCAGCCGTGTGTTACACATCACCTTTGAAGATACGGTATACGCCCAGTCAAGACCGGCGCCTCTACGGGAATCAGGTGAGCGTTACAACAATCCTCTTGTGTGAATGCACCTCACTCTAGGGCTGCCTCTGCACTCTGTAATTGCCATTCTTGTATGCGTCACTCAATCCAGCAATGCTCTTGTGTGAATGCACCCCACTCTAGGGCTGCCTCTGTGCTCTGTTATTGCCATTCTTGTATGCGTCACTCAATCCAGCAATGCTCTTGTGTGAATGCACCCCACTCTAGGGCTGCCTCTGCGCTCTGTTATTGCCATTCTTGTATGCGTCACTCAATTCAACAATGCACGTGTAAATGCACCTCACTCTAGGGCTGCCTCTGCGCTCTGCTATTGCCATTCTTGTATGTGTCACTCAATCCAGCAATGCTCTTATGTGAATGCACCTCACTCTAGGGCTGCCTCTGCGCTCTGCTATTGCCATTCTTGTATGTGTCACTCAATCCAGCAATGCTCTTGTGTGAATGCACCTCACTCTAGGGCTGCCTCTGCGCTCTGTTATTGCCATTCTTGTATGCGTCACTTAATCCAGCAATGCTCTTGTGTGAATGCACCTCCCTCTAAGGCTGCCTCTTCGCTCTGTTATTGCCATTCTTGTATGCGTCACTCAATCCAAGAATGCACATGTAAATGCACCTCACTCTAGGGCTGCCTCTGCGCTCTGTTATTGCCATTCTTGTATGCGTCACTCAATCCAGCAATGCTCTTGTGTGAATGCACCTCACTCTAGGGCTGCCTCTGCGCTCTGTTATTGCCATTTTTGTATGCTTCACTCAATCCAGCAATGCTCTTGTGTGAATGCACCTCACTCTAGGGCTGCCTCTGCGCTCTGTTATTGCCATTCTTGTATGCGTCACTCAATCCAGCAATGCTCTTGTGTGAATGCACCTCACTCTAGGGCTGCCTCTGCGCTCTGTCATCGCCAATCTTGTATGCGTCACTCAATCCAGCAATGCTCTTGTGTGAATGCACCTCACTCTAGGGCTGCCTCTGCGCTCTGTTATTGCCATTCTTGCATGCACCACTCAATCCAGCAATGCTCTTGTGTGAATGCACCTCCCTCTAGGGCTGCCTCTGCGCTCTGTCATTGCCATCCTTGCATGCGTCACTCAATCCAACAACGCTCTTTTGTGAATGCACCTCACTCTAGGGCTGCCTCTGCGCTCTGTTATTGCCCTTCTTGTATGCGTCACTCAATCCAACAACGCTCTTGTGTGAATGCACCTCACCCCAGGGCTGCCTCTATGCTCTCTTATTGCCCTTCTTGTATGCGTCACTCAATCCAACAACGCTCTTGTGTGAATGCACCTCACTCTAGGGCTGCCTCTGTGCTCTGTTATTGCCATTCTTGTATGCGTCGCTCAATCCAGCAATGCTCTTGTGTGAATGCACCTCACTCTAGGGCTGCCTCTGTGCTCTGTTATTGCCATTCTTGTATGCGTCACTCAATCCAGCAATGCTCTTGTGTGAATGCACCTCACTCTAGGGCTGCCTCTGCGCTCTGTTATTGCCATTCTTGTATGCGTCACTCAATCCAGCAATGCTCTTTTGTGAACGCACCTCACTCTAGGGCTGCCTCTATGCTCTCTTATTGCCCTTCTTGTATGCGTCACTCAATCCAACAACGCTCTTGTGTGAATGCACCTCACTCTAGGGCTGCCTCTGCACTCTATTATTGCCATTCTTCCATGCGTCACTCAATCCAAGAACGCTCTTGTGTGAATGCACCTCACTCTAGGGCTGCCTCTGCGCTCTGTTATTGCCATTCTTGTATGCGTCACTCAATCCAGCAATGCTCTTGTGTGAATGCACCTCACTCTAGGGCTGCCTCTGTGCTCTGTTATTGCCATTCTTGTATGCGTCACTCAATCCAGCAATGCTCTTGTGTGAATGCACCTCACTCTAGGGCTGCCTCTGCGCTCTGTTATTGCCATTCTTGTATGCGTCACTCAATCCAGCAATGCTCTTTTGTGAACGCACCTCACTCTAGGGCTGCCTCTGCGCTCTGTTATTGCCATTCTTGTATGCGTCACTCAATCCAGCAATGCTCTTTTGTGAATGCACCTCACTCTAGGGCTGCCTCTGCGCTCTGTTATTGCCATTTCTGTATGCGTCACTCAATCCAACAATGCACGTGTAAATGCACCTCACTCTAGGGCTGCCTCTGCGCTCTGTTATTGCCATTCTTGTATGCGTCATTCAATCCAGCAATGCTCTTTTGTGAATGCACCTCACTCTAGGGCTGCCTCTGCGCTCTGTTATTGCCATTCCTGTATGCGTCACTCAATCCAACAATGCACGTGTAAATGCACCTCACTCTAGGGCTGCCTCTGCGCTCTGTTATTGCCATTCTTGTGTGCGTCACTCAATCCAGCAATGCTCTTGTGTGAATGCACCTCACTCTAGGGCTGCCTCTGCGCTCTGTTATTGCCATTCTTGTATGCGTCACTCAATCCAGCAATGCTCTTGTGTAAATGCACCTCACTCTAATGCTGCCTCTGCGCTCTGTTATTGCCATTCTTGTATGCGTCACTTAATCCAGCAATGCTCTTGTGTGAATGCACCTCCCTCTAAGGCTGCCTCTTCGCTCTGTTATTGCCATTCTTGTATGCGTCACTCAATCCAAGAATGCACATGTAAATGCACCTCACTCTAGGGCTGCCTCTGCGCTCTGCTATTGCCATTCTTGTATGTGTCACTCAATCCAGCAATGCTCTTGTGTGAATGCACCTCACTCTAGGGCTGCCTCTGCGCTCTGTTATTGCCATTTTTGTATGCTTCACTCAATCCAGCAATGCTCTTGTGTGAATGCACCTCACTCTAGGGCTGCCTCTGCGCTCTGTTATTGCCATTCTTGTATGCGTCACTCAATCCAGCAATGCTCTTGTGTGAATGCACCTCACTCTAGGGCTGCCTCTGCGCTCTGTCATCGCCAATCTTGTATGCGTCACTCAATCCAGCAATGCTCTTGTGTGAATGCACCTCACTCTAGGGCTGCCTCTGTGCTCTGTTATTGCCATTCTTGCATGCACCACTCAATCCAGCAATGCTCTTGTGTGAATGCACCTCCCTCTAGGGCTGCCTCTGCGCTCTGTTATTGCCATTCTTGTATGCGTCACTCAATCCAGCAATGCTCTTTTGTGAACGCACCTCACTCTAGGGCTGCCTCTATGCTCTCTTATTGCCCTTCTTGTATGCGTCACTCAATCCAACAACGCTCTTGTGTGAATGCACCTCACTCTAGGGCTGCCTCTGCACTCTATTATTGCCATTCTTCCATGCGTCACTCAATCCAAGAACGCTCTTGTGTGAATGCACCTCACTCTAGGGCTGCCTCTGCGCTCTGTTATTGCCATTCTTGTATGCGTCACTCAATCCAGCAATGCTCTTGTGTGAATGCACCTCACTCTAGGGCTGCCTCTGTGCTCTGTTATTGCCATTCTTCTATGCGTCACTCAATCCAGCAATGCTCTTGTGTGAATGCACCTCACTCTAGGGCTGCCTCTGCGCTCTGTTATTGCCATTCTTGTATGCGTCACTCAATCCAGCAATGCTCTTTTGTGAACGCACCTCACTCTAGGGCTGCCTCTGCGCTCTGTTATTGCCATTCTTGTATGCGTCACTCAATCCAGCAATGCTCTTTTGTGAATGCACCTCACTCTAGGGCTGCCTCTGCGCTCTGTTATTGCCATTTCTGTATGCGTCACTCAATCCAACAATGCACGTGTAAATGCACCTCACTCTAGGGCTGCCTCTGCGCTCGGTTATTGCCATTCTTGTATGCGTCACTCAATCCAGCAATGCTCTTTTGTGAATGCACCCCACTCTAGGGCTGCCTCTGCGCTCTGTTATTGCCATTCTTGTATGCGTCACTCAATTCAACAATGCACGTGTAAATGCACCTCACTCTAGGGCTGCCTCTGCGCTCTGCTATTGCCATTCTTGTATGTGTCACTCAATCCAGCAATGCTCTTATGTGAATGCACCTCACTCTAGGGCTGCCTCTGCGCTCTGTTATTGCCATTCTTGCATGCGTCACTCAATCCAGCAACGCTCTTGTGTGAATGCACCCCACGCTAGGGCTGCCTCTGCGCTCTGTTATTGCCATTCTTGCGTGCGTCACTCAATCCAGCAAGGCTCTTGTGTGAATGCACCCCACTCTAGGGCTGCCTGTGCGCTCTGTTATTGCCATTCTTGTGTGCGTCACTCAATCCAGCAATGCTCTTCTGTAAATGCACCTCACTTTAGGGCTGCCTCTGCGCTCTGTTATTGCCATTCTTGCGTGCGTCACTCAATCCAGCAATGCTCTTGTGTAAATGCACCTCACTCTAGGGCTGCCTCTGCGCTCTGTTATTGCCATTCCTGTATGCGTTACACAATCCAACAATGCACGTGTATGCACCTCACTCTAGGGCTGCCTCTGCGCTCTGTTATTGCCATTCTTGTATGTGTCACTCAATCCAGCAATGCTCTTGTGTGAATGCACCTCACTCTAATGCTGCCTCTGCGCTCTGTTATTGCCATTCTTGCATGTGTCACTCAATCCAGCAACGCTCTTGTGTGAATGCACCCCACTCTAGGGCTGCCTCTGCGCTCTGTTATTGCCATTCTTGCGTGCGTCACTCAATCCAGCAACGCTCTTGTGGGAATGCACCCCACTCTAGGGCTGCCTCTGCCCTCTGTTATTGCCATTCTTGCGTGCGTCACTCAATCCAGCAATGCTCTCGTGTAAATGCACCTCACTCTAGGGCTGCCTCTGCGATCTGTTATTGCCATTCTTGCATGCGTCACTCAATCCAGCAATGCTCTCGTGTGAATGCACCCCACTCTAGGGCTGCCTCTGCGCTCTGTTATTTCCATTCTTGCGTGCGTCACTCAATCCAGCAATGCTCTTGTGTGAATGCACCCCACTCTAGGCTGCCTCTGCGCTCGGTTATTGCCATTCTTGTATGCGTCACTCAATCCAGCAATGCTCTTTTGTGAATGCACCCCACTCTAGGGCTGCCTCTGCGCTCTGTTATTGCCATTCTTGTATGCGTCACTCAATTCAACAATGCACGTGTAAATGCACCTCACTCTAGGGCTGCCTCTGCGCTCTGCTATTGCCATTCTTGTATGTGTCACTCAATCCAGCAATGCTCTTATGTGAATGCACCTCACTCTAGGGCTGCCTCTGCGCTCTGTTATTGCCATTCTTGCATGCGTCACTCAATCCAGCAACGCTCTTGTGTGAATGCACCCCACGCTAGGGCTGCCTCTGCGCTCTGTTATTGCCATTCTTGCGTGCGTCACTCAATCCAGCAAGGCTCTTGTGTGAATGCACCCCACTCTAGGGCTGCCTGTGCGCTCTGTTATTGCCATTCTTGTGTGCGTCACTCAATCCAGCAATGCTCTTCTGTAAATGCACCTCACTTTAGGGCTGCCTCTGCGCTCTGTTATTGCCATTCTTGCATGCGTCACTCAATCCAGCAATGCTCTTGTGTAAATGCACCTCACTCTAGGGCTGCCTCTGCGCTCTGTTATTGCCATTCCTGTATGCGTTACACAATCCAACAATGCACGTGTATGCACCTCACTCTAGGGCTGCCTCTGCGCTCTGTTATTGCCATTCTTGTATGTGTCACTCAATCCAGCAATGCTCTTGTGTGAATGCACCTCACTCTAATGCTGCCTCTGCGCTCTGTTATTGCCATTCTTGCATGTGTCACTCAATCCAGCAACGCTCTTGTGTGAATGCACCCCACTCTAGGGCTGCCTCTGCGCTCTGTTATTGCCATTCTTGCGTGCGTCACTCAATCCAGCAACGCTCTTGTGGGAATGCACCCCACTCTATGGCTGCCTCTGCCCTCTGTTATTGCCATTCTTGCGTGCGTCACTCAATCCAGCAATGCTCTCGTGTAAATGCACCTCACTCTAGGGCTGCCTCTGCGATCTGTTATTGCCATTCTTGCATGCGTCACTCAATCCAGCAATGCTCTCGTGTGAATGCACCCCACTCTAGGGCTGCCTCTGCGCTCTGTTATTTCCATTCTTGCGTGCGTCACTCAATCCAGCAATGCTCTTGTGTGAATGCACCCCACTCTAGGCTGCCTCTGCGCTCTGTTATTGCCATTCTTGCGTGCGTCACTCAATCCAGCAATGCTCTTGTGTGAATGCACCCCACTCTAGGCTGCCTCTGCGCTCTGTTATTGCCATTCTTGCGTGCGTCACTCAATCCAGCAACGCTCTCTGCCTCTGCGCTCTGTTATTGCCATTCTTGTGTGCGTCACTCCATCCAGCAATGCTCTTGTGTAAATGCACCTCACTCTAGGGCTGCCTCTGCGCTCTGTTATTGCCATTCTTGCATGCGTCAGTCAATCCAGCAATGCTCTTGTGTAAATGCACCTCACTCTAGGGCTGCCTCTGCGCTCTGTTATTGCCATTCTTGTGTGCGTCACTCAATCCAGCAATGCTCTTGTGTAAATGCACCTCACTCTAGGGCTGCCTCTGTGCTCTGTTTTTGCCATTCTTGTGTGCGTCACTCAATCCAGCAATGCTCTTGTGTAAATGCACCTCACTCTAGGGCTGCCTCTGCGCTCTGTTATTGCCATTCTTGCGTGCGTCACTCAATCCAGCAACGCTCTTGTGTGAATGCACCCCACTCTAGGGCTGCCTCTGCGCTCTGTTATTGCCATTCTTGTGTGCGTCACTCAATCCAGCAATGCTCTTGTGTAAATGCACCTCACTCTAGGGCTGCCTCTGCGCTCTGTTATTGCCATTCTTGTATGCGTCACTCAATCCAGCAATGCTCTTTTGTGAATGCACCTCACTCTAGGGCTGCCTCTGCGCTCTGTTATTGCCATTCCTGTATGCGTTACTCAATCCAACAATGCACGTGTATGCACCTCACTCTAGGGCTGCCTCTGCGCTCTGTTATTGCCATTCTTGTATGTGTCACTCAATCCAGCAATGCTCTTGTGTGAATGCACCTCACTCTAATGCTGCCTCTGCGCTCTGTTATTGCCATTCTTGCATGTGTCACTCAATCCAGCAACGCTCTTGTGTGAATGCACCCCACTCTAGGGCTGCCTCTGCGCTCTGTTATTGCCATTCCTGCGTGCGTCACTCAATCCAGCAACGCTCTTGTGGGAATGCACCCCACTCTAGGGCTGCCTCTGCCCTCTGTTATTGCCATTCTTGCGTGCGTCACTCAATCCAGCAATGCTCTCGTGTAAATGCACCTCACTCTAGGGCTGCCTCTGCGCTCTGTTATTGCCATTCTTGCATGCGTCACTCAATCCAGCAACGCTCTCGTGTGAATGCACCCCACTCTAGGGCTGCCCCTGTGCTCTGTTATTGCCATTCTTGCGTGCGTCACTCAATCCAGCAATGCTCTCGTGTAAATGCACCTCACTCTAGGGCTGCCTCTGCGCTCTGTTATTGCCATTCTTGCGTGCGTCACTCAATCCAGCAATGCTCTCGTGTGAATGCACCTCACTCTAATGCTGCCTCTGCGCTCTGTTATTGCCATTCTTGCGTGCGTCACTCAATCCAGCAACGCTCTTGTGGGAATGCACCCCACTCTAGGGCTGCCTCTGCCCTCTGTTATTGCCATTCTTGCGTGCGTCACTCAATCCAGCAACGCTCTTGTGGGAATGCACCCCACTCTAGGGCTGCCTCTGCCCTCTGTTATTGCCATTCTTGCTTGCGTCACTCAATCCAGCAATGCTCTCGTGTAAATGCACCTCACTCTAGGGCTGCCTCTGCGCTCTGTTATTGCCATTCTTGCATGCGTCACTCAATCCAGCAATGCTCTTGTGTGAATGCACCTCACTCTAGGGCTGCCTCTGCGCTCTGTTATTGCCATTCTTGTATGCGTCACTCAATCCAGCAATGCTCTTGTGTGAATGCACCCCACTCTAGGGCTGCCCCTGTGCTCTGTTATTGCCATTCTTGCATGGGTCACTCAATCCAGCAATGCTCTTGTGTGAATGCACCCCACTCTAGGGCTGCCTCTGTGCTCTGTTATTGCCATTCTTGCATGGGTCACTCAATCCAGCAATGCTCTTGTGTGAATGCACCCCACTCTAGGGCTGCCTCTGTGCTCTGTTATTGCCATTCTTGTATGCGTCACTCAATCCAGCAATGCTCTTGTGTGAATGCACCTCACTCTAGGGCTGCCTCTGCGCTCTGTTATTGCCATTCTTGCGTGCGTCACTCAATCCAGCAATGCTCTTGTGTGAATGCACCTCACTCTAGGGCTGCTTCTGCGCTCTGTTATTGCCATTCTTGTATGCGTCACTCAATCCAGCAATGCTCTTGTGTGAATGCACCCCACTCTAGGGCTGCCCCTGTGCTCTGTTATTGCCATTCTTGCATGCGTCACTCAATCCAGCAATGCTCTTGTGTGAATGCACGCCACTCTAGGGCTGCCCCTGTGCTCTGTTATTGCCCACACTTTGTCATTTCTCTTTGAAATGACGCCCTGTTCGCCTCCAGTAAATACATTACACTAAATCAGGAAGTTAATCTCGCTTCCTCCCGCCCCTACCCCCCCCCCCCCCCCCGCCCCCTCTGCCCCCAGTATTCTTGCGACATCTCTTTCTCGCCTCTGCAATGTTTGAACTCTGCTTTAGGCTTCCTGCCAGGCACCTGCTTAGGCTCCTCTCTGCAAAGGAGCCCAGCCACTTTCCGTAGTCCTAAAGGCTTCCCACTATAAACACACATCTAATCCCCTCGCCTCTCAGTGGCTGTAGTGCGGTGGGGTTTATCCGGGAAGGAGCTCACACGTGGGGCATGGAATTAGCGGGTACGTGCCCATTCCTTTCACACACTCTCATGCCCTTAGTCGGAGGCGTTGAGATTTTCCGCCCAAACAATGTCGTCTCTGTTTCCTCATCTGTAGAACTATGATTTCAGCGCCCTTTCCTCGCCGGTGACCCCCACTCTACAGACAGGGCCGTCACGAGCGGGGTGCAGGAAGGGGGCAAACTGCCCCCTTCTCGCGCTTGCGGGGGGGCCTCGCGGGCCCCTCTCCTAAGGAGAGGGCAGCACAGTCTCCCGTGTCCTTTATTCACACGGGGGACTGTGCTGTCTGCACTCTGCCCTGCAATGATTTTTCTGTTTATTGCGAAGCCGTTTGGCTCTGCAACAAACAGCAAAATAATGGGAGGCAGCAGGGCCCAGAAGTGAGCTTTGCTGCCTCCCGTTATTCAGCTGACAACGTGGACATGTTGCCTGACAAGAGAGGACTCCTGTCAGTCAGTGTGTTCACGTTGCTCAGTGTGTTCACGCTGACTGATGGGAGATGAGTTCTCTGATGGGAGAGGAGTTCTCTCCTGTCAGTCAGTGTGTTCACGTATGGCAGAGGAGTTCTCTGATGGGAGAGGAGTTCTCTCCTGTCACTCAGTGTGTTCACGTTGCTCAGCGTGATCACGCTGACTGATGGGGGAGGAGTTCTCTGATGGGAGAGGAGTTCTCTCCTGGAAGTCAGTGTGTTCACGTTGTCAGCGTGATCACGCTGACTGATGGGAGAGGAGTTCCCTCCTGTCAGTCAGTGTGTTCACGTTGCTCAGCGTGATCTCTCTGACTGATGGGGAGGAGTTCTCTGATGGGAGAGGAGTTCTCTCCTGTCAGTCAGTGTGTTCACGTTGCTCAGCGTGATCACGCTGACTGATGGGGGAGGAGTTCTCTGATGGGAGAGGAGTTCTCTCCTGTCAGTCAGTGTCTTCACGTTGTCAGCGTGATCACGCTGACTGATGGCAGAGGAGTTCTCTGATGGGAGAGGAGTTCTCTCCTGTCAGTCAGTGTGTTCACGTATGGCAGAGGAGTTCTCTGATGGGAGAGGAGTTCTCTCCTGTCAGTCAGTGTGTTCACGTTGCTCAGCGTGATCACGCTGACTGATGGGGGAGGAGTTCTCTGATGGGAGAGGAGTTCTCTCCTGTCAGTCAGTTTGTTCACGTTGCTCAGCGTGATCACGCTGACTGATGGGGGAGGAGTTCTCCGATGGGAGAGGAGTTCTCTCCTGTCAGTCAGTGTGTTCACGTTGTCAGCATGATCACGCTGACTGATGGGAGAGAAGTTCTCTCCTGTCAGTCAGTGTGTTCACGTTGCTCAGCGTGATCTCTCTGACTGATGGGGAAGAGTTCTCTGATGGGAGAGGAGTTCTCTCCTGTCAGTCAGTGTGGTCACGTTGCTCAGCGTGATCACGTTGACTGATGGGAGAGGAGTTCTCTGATAGGAGAGGAGTTCTCTCCTGTCAGTCAGTGTGTTCACGTTGCTCAGCGTGATCAAGCTGACTGATGGGAGAGGAGTTCCCTGATGAGAGAGGAGTTCTCTCCTATCAGTCAGTGTGTTCACGTTGTCAGCGTGATCACACTTACTGATGCGAGAGGAGTTCTCTGATGGGAGAGGAGTTCTCTCCTGTCAGTGTGTTCATGTTGGGAGAGGAGTTCTCTCTTGTCAGTCAGTGTGTTGTGGGAGAGGAGTTCTCTCCTGTCAGTCAGTGTGTTCACGTTGTCAGCGTGACCACGCCGACTGGTGGGAGAGGAGTTCTCTCCTGTCAGCCAGTGTGTTCACGTTGCTCAGCGTGACCACGCCGACTGGTAGGTGAGGAGTTCTCTCCTGTCAGCCAGTGTGTTCACGTTGCTCAGCGTGACCACGCTGACTGGTGGGAGAGGAGTTCTCTCCTGTCAGCCAGTGTGTTCACGTTGCTCAGCGTGACCACACTGACTGATGGGAGAGGAATGCTCTCCTGTCAGTGTGGGACAACGCTGACTGATGGGAGAACGCTGACTGATGGGAGAGGAGTTCTCTCCTGTCAGGCAGCATGTCTACGTGTCGGCTGCGTGGATGCTTGTGAAGGGTGCATGTAGGTAAGGTAAGTGTTTTTTTTTAAATTATATGTGTATTTAAATTAAATTAGTATGTGTATGTATGAGTGCATGTTGGTGTTTGTGTCAATGCTGTGTTTGGTTTTATGTATGCATGCATGTATGTATGGAGCTGTGTAACTGGTGGATGAATGCATGGGTGAAAGTGTTTTATGTGTATGTGTGTTCAGCCCCACCCCTAAATTTAGCCGCCCTGGGAGCACTTCATGAAGGGGTGGGTTCATGGCATCAGTGGTGCACCTAGGCTAAAATGTGGGAGGGGGGGAGGCAGAGTGGGGGTTGGGTACTGACAGTTCAAATGTTGGGAGAGGCGCTAACATCAGAGGCTGTGAGGGAGGGGCAAACTTCCTTGTGTGGGGGCATCTAACATATTTTTACATTCAAAGGAGACTATTCTGGTGACGCTTCAATGTTACAAGCAGCTATCTTGCGCCTTCATTTCTGAAACGTCACACTTAAGGACTGCTGTGAGAATGAGATGTCTCATGTCACCACTTCCTTTCTAATCACTCCCCAAGCATGCAAGTGCTAAAACCACATCTCAATTTCAATTACCTAAAAAATGTATGCATATGACTGCAGGTGCTAACAGTAAAATGTTTTATGTTAGTAATTGCAGCGCTTTTGTTAACAGCAAAGCAAAGGCAGCATTTAACGTATGTGTCCTGTTCGGTCTGACCACAGCTCTGTCGGTCAACCCGGCAGGGGCTGGATGACAGTTTTCAAAGCGGATAGTCAGTGGGGGTAATAAACCCATTGCACTTTCGGTCTCCCTCCTGAGTGATGGCATCTGGGCCTTTCACCTTTTACAGTTGAAATGGGCCCCCAAGTAGCTGCCCCCATGTTGGCAATCTTATGACACAGAAAGCTACTGGTAATCTGCAGATTTGAACCTCCTTGCTGCATTATTTTGACTTCCTTATTGATTTAAGCACTCTACAGATGCCTTGGACCATTGTTCCAATCAGTAAGGGGTGCCCAAGCATCAAAATGAAATGGAACACCACCAGCCCTGACACATCTTTAGCCAGCCCTGCTCCCATTTCCCTCTGAATTCCCTGAGCCCAGCTAGGAAGCTGAATAGCTATTTCGCCTTCCCTTTGGCCACTAGTTGTACCTTTCACCCCAATTCAGAGGCTGTTTACTTTCATAGTGCTATGCTAATCTCGGGAGAGGTGGGCCATCTAAAAGCTGAGACCAGAAGCTAAGACTTTGGCTTTATCAAAGAGCGTCTGTTGATATTGCATGGACAGGTTTTTGTGCTCTGCATGTTTGATGCTGATGCTGGTCCTTAATGAGTGCTACGGGCTGGCAACACATCGAAAGACGCCTTCTGCCTCAAAGGGGCCAGGGGCTGACTCCGCCCATAGAGCCAGGTCCAGTCAACAAAGCCCAACATTTCAGGAAGGGGCTAGAGCCCGATCTGCTCAATGGTGTTGCGCCACTGCATGGCATTCTTTTTGTTTGGGTTATTAGGTGTGCCACCAATAAGCCAAAACTATTGTGTTAGCGAACAGACAGTGGTGGAAATAGACTTTATTTCTGGGGCATCCCTCCTACCGCAGTGAAAGAGGCCGGGCCCAGCGACAGGAGGATTAGGAGGGTGCAGGGCAGGCATTTTAGTCACCCCAAGAAATTTGCCTCTTCCACTCAGAGGATTTATCGTCAGCACAGTTCAAAATCTGCACCCCTTTAAACCTACAAAATGCACATCAATATTTCCAGTACAGTGAACATTGACAAGGGATTTCACAGGGCTCCCGCTCAGACCCTCAAGTGGTCTTGTGGGGAAGTGTCTCACTTCGGAACCTAGCGGCCAGGGTTTAAATCCCTGTTGTTGTTTAGTTATTTGCCCATCCATTGACTTCTCATGGCCATGCTAATCCCTATGTCAGCTCTCACCCAGTTCCTGCCCTCCCCACCCAAAACACCTCCTCACTGGAACTCTTTGAGCTAGCTTTAATCAAGGCCTTGCCATCAAACTTTTCCCTCAAAGTGTCAGTGAGGTTTTTCTCAAAGGAGTCTTCTGAGAGTTCATTGTTTGATTTATTTATTTATTGAGCGCCTTACACCAAGGCGCCGTACAATGGAACAACACATACAGAGAAACAATAACAATTAACATTGTGAGCAAGATTACAACTTGAATCATTCTACAAAACAGTGCAAAGAGCAATTAACTGAGAGGGGGAAAAGGAGTGGGAATAGGAGTGTTGAGGGGGGCAGGTGAAGGATAGAATAAGTGTAGAAGGAAGGGAGAAAGAATGTAATGGGAGAGGGGAGCGAGGAATTAAAAGAGGGGAGAAACAGGGGGGATTAGAGAGGGTGGGGGGCTTCAAGGTGGGGAATGGAGAAGGAGGGATTTAAGGGAAGTGCGAAAGGAAGTGAGGGTAGAGGAAGAGCGGATTGGGAGGGGGAGAGAGTTCCAGTGCAGAGGAGCAAGAAGGTGGAAGGAGCAAACCGGGAGGAAGCGCAGGGGAAAGGAGGTACAGTGAGAAGGAAGTGGTCCGCGGAACGAAGGGAGCGAGAGGGGGAGTAGAAGGAGAGAAGGGAGGAGAGAGAAGGAGGAGCAAGACCATGGAGGGATTTGAAAACAGGGCAGAGAAAGTGGAATTTTAGTTGTAGGTGGAAAGGTAGCCAGCCAAGGTGAGAGAGCGAAGAGGAGATGGAGTCACGGGAGGTAAGGAGACAAAGGGTACGCACGGCAGAGTGGTATATGGATTTAAGAGGGGCAAGCTGAGAAGAGGGAAGTCCGAAGATTAGAGAGGCGCAGTAGAAGAGGCGGGAAAAAATGAGCGAGGAGATTAGTAGTTTGGTAGTGTGGAATGTGAGAGAGGGGCGGATTTTGCGAATATTGTAGAGGTGGTATCGGCAGGTGCGGGAGGTGAGTGAAATGTGTTGCGAGAAGGAGAGAGAGGAGTCAAATAGAACACCTAGATTACGAGCATGGGTGGAGATAGGGAGATTGGAGGGAGGAAAGTGGATGAAAGGGGGAGGTGAAGGAGGGGGAAGAGTATTAGAGGGCAAGAAAAGGACTTCGGTTTTATCGGTGTTAAGAGAGTGAAAGCAGTAGGACATCCAGTTGGCTGTGAGACAAGAGGAGAGTTTAAGATGGAGGTCAGGTGTGAAGGAGGAGAAAGAGAGAAAGAGTTGAGTATCATTGGCATAGAAATGATGGGAGATGCCAAAGGAGGAGATAACGGGCGATGAGGGAGGTGTAAAGAGAGAAGAGGAATGGACCAAGTAGAGAGCCTTGAGGAACACCGTAATTTAGAGGGAAGGAAGGAGAGGTCTGGCCTCCCCATGAAACAGCAAAGGAACGGGCAGAAAGGTAAGAGGATAGCCATTTTAGAACAGGGACATTGAACCCAAAGGAGGAGAGAGTGAGGAGCAGGAGTGGGCGATCGACAGCGTCAAAAGCGGCAGAGAGATCAAGGGGAATAAGAATAGAGGATTGCTTAGCGTGACGAGCAGAGAGGAGTGAGTTGAGAATATAGGTGAGAGCAGTTTCAGTGGAATGTTTGGGACGGAAGCCAGATTGGAAAGGAGGAAGGAGAGAGGAAGTAGAGACAAAGGAAGAGAGTTGAGAGTAGGCAAGGCGTTCAAGGAGTTTAGAAAGGAAAGGCAGAAGAGAGATAGGTCTGTAGTTAGCAGTGAGCAGTGGATCAGCAAAGGATTTCTTAAGAATAGGAATAATTGTTGCATGTTTGAAGGCAGAGGGAAAGGTAGATGAGGAGAGGCAGGAGTTGAAGAAAGTGGTAAGGTAAGGGATAATGAGAGGATAGATCTTAGGGATGAGAGCGGAGGGGAGAGGGTCAGAGGAGGCGGACGTGGGGTGGGCTTTGGAAAGAAGAGAGGAGACATCAGAAGGGGAAACAGCTGAGAAGACAGACATGATGGAAGAGGGAGGAGAGGGGGGAGGAGGAGGGAGGGAGTCAGAGAGGGGGTTAATATTTTGCCTGAGTGTGATGATTTTGGAGGAAACGTAGTTGGCAAAATCAGAGGGAGAAAGTGTGGAATTGGATGAGGGATCAGGAGTGGGAGGAGATAGAAGGCGGGAAAGAGTTTGAAAAATCTGACGAGGATGGGAGGCTTGAGACTGAAGAAGGTTAGAGTAGTAAGAGGATTTGGCCGTTGCAAGGCAAGAGTTGTAAAGTGCGTGGTAGGAGAAGTAAGAGGATTGATTTGAAAGCGAGGGAGATTTGAGCCAGAGTCTCTCTAATCATCTGAGAATGCGCCGCATAGAGCGGAGATGGGAAGTAAGCCAGGGTAGAGAAAGTTTCTGAGTAGGGCGGAAGAGAGAAAGGGGATAGAGATGGTCAAGGGTAGCAGTGATAGAGAATGAGGGGGAAGAGAGGGCGTCATCAGGAGAGAGTAGTGCAAAGTCCTGGAGAGATGGAAGAGAAGAAGAGAAAGTGTCAGAGAAGAGGGTAGTGTCAAAATCACGCAGGTCACGACGTGAGTAGATCGGAGGGAAGGGATTAGACTTAGAGGGGGGTGAGAGAGGAGAAAGGGAGAACGAGAGTAAGGGATGGTCAGAGAGATAAACAGGAAGAGAAGAGACAGGGGAGGATGGATAGGAGGAGTTAAAGATGAGATCAAGAGTGGAACCAGAGGAGTGCGTCGAAGGAAGGGGGGAGAGGAGGTAGGAATCAAGGATGGAGAGGAGGGGAGAAGATTGGGGGGGAGAGGGAAGATGAATATTAAAGTCACCAAGTACAGTTAGAGGAGAGGGGGAGGGAGAAATAAGTGAGAGGAGGTGATCTAGGTCATCAAAGAAGGAGGAGAGAGGACCAGGGGGACGATAGATGATCAGGAAGGAAATAGGGTGGGGAGAGGAGAATGACTTGTATAGGAATTCGAAGGAAGGGAAAGAGGGGAGAGTTGGGGAAGAAGAGGAAGAGATGTATTTGGAATGGTACAGAAGACCAACGCCACTACCACGGCCAGAGGGGCGGGGGGTATGGAGGAAAGAGAAAGAGGAGGTTATTAAGGAAGCGGGAACAGAGGTGTTATGAGGAAGAATCCAGGTTTCAGTAAGGCAGAGGAAATGAAGGTTGAGACGGAAGAATAGATCAAGGGTAGCCGCGGTTTTGTTACAGATGGATCTGGCGTTCCAGAGAGCAATGTTCATGAGGGCAGCATGGTTGGCAGTGGGGGGGTTGAGAAGGTAAGGACGGTGAGAAGGGGAAGGGGAGTGGCTAGGGGAGTGGGGGAGAGGATAGTGAAGGGGAATAGGCATAAGGAGGACAGAGGAGAGTAGAAGGGAGAGGAGTAGGGGGAATGGAGGGGGGAGGGGGGAAGGAGAGGTGGAAGGGAGATATGGCAGATCGCATAGGGTCAGTGGGAGCAGGTGTAGGGGATTTAAGTTGGGAAGTCCAAATTGGGGATGGCATCCAAGGTGGACTAAAGACAGTGGTGAGAGACAGCTTGAAGGAGTCAAAAGAGTCCGAGGGTGTAGGTTCTCGAGATTGTGGTTGGAGGAGTCCAGGTGCTTGAGGCCGGAAATGAGGTGGTAGTTCTGAATTGTAGCAAGGAGGTCACGGGCTCAGAGCTGAGGGATGATCGGCGGCAAACAATAGGGTCAGAGGGAGTAGGCACTCAGGTCATGGCTGGAGGAGAAGAGGCGCCTGAGGTAAGAAAAAGATTACTTGATACGGCCGGATGCGCCGTACAAACAGGTTACAAGGTGGTTACAGATCTAGTGCAGAGAGACGATCAGCAGGAGCTCAGAAAGTCAAAGGAGTAGGTACTCCAGGTGATGGCTTGGGGAGACCAGTGGACCGCTGTAGGTAGTAGAATCAGAGTAGAGTAAAGGGAGCTTACCAAAACGCAGGGGCCAAAGATCAGTCAGTAAGGTGGTTACTCAGGAGGTCCTAAAGCTGGTACCAGGTGTGGGTGGAGGCTCACCAAGGCTCTGCGTAGTGGGGAAGGGGGCCGTTGAGGACGCTCACAGTGCAGGCCCGACACAGCCCGGACACGGAAGGAAGGAGGACCCAGGAGATCTGCTGATTGATCTGGGCACTGCCACAGGCTTGTTAGGATTGGAGAAGTGAAAAGGGGGGAGGGGTCAGCAAGAAGCGGATCACATTAAGTCTGCAAAAGGGACGCTCAATGCCGCCCCGGCTCCACCCGGGCACAGTGAGGGCGGGAGATAAATGGAGGCTCCAGGAGGGTCCGACTCTGGGTCTGTAAGTGACAGAAGGCTCTCCAGGACCCCGTAGAGTGGAGAAGGGTTGGGTTCATAACTTCATTGAAGTTGTAAACACGGAACTGGTGTAATAAAAATGTCTTATTCGGGTCTGCCTTTGGCCACTCAATTTAAAAACACCCTGCGTGTCTTTCGCTGAATCCTGTTAAAAACAAGCATTGGCAAAGTCAACAGTTTTGGCTTGTGTATATGTATTAGGCATTTGCCAGGCACTGCTATTAGCTGCTCAGGTACTCAAACCATTTTGCACCGGCACTATAAATGGCCAGCTAATACCAATACAGAAGTGCCTTTCCTATGCCTACATGAATGCCCAAACTGTTAGCATTACCAATGCTCTTTTTGCTTTACCCTTGATGCACAGGACTATGCATCAAGGTTAAAGGAAACATACTACTTGGCTAAATTGGCCCACATTGAATGTAGGCCAATCTAGCCAGTAATAACACTTATGGTACACAGTCAGCCTAGATATACTTTCTGTGGCATGGCATTTTTACTGGCTGGGAGTCCGTACATGGTAACAATGGCATATATTGAGGCAGCTTGCATGGACCTACATGAGAACAGCTAGCATGAATATATTTTTATACTAGGATATCTTGCGTGGAAAGGTGGCATTATGAAAACAAAGTTAAAATATCGAGGCTGAGTACCCCAAAAGGAAATACACCGAACACGGGTTACAAAGGAACATGCAAAGATCTTTTATTTATACTGAACAGTTTCAAAGGACAAAGTAACAGATAGCTATCGGCCCTCTGTACAACACAGCGAACTCCAGCGTGGTTCGTTGTGCTCAGCGAGTGGGCTGCACATTAGAATTCGTCGCTCTTTTATACCATTTGCGAACATGATGTCCAACCCTACTGCGGGTTAATATTCCTCTAATACATTACTGATCTAGGGTTCATGCCGAGTTCACACATCTATATGCATAGGGTTTGCCTTTAATACATTCGCCAACAAGTCTACACAGTAGCAGTGTATTTTAGGACTCCTCATAGAGTCTTCTCAAACATTAATACAATGTAGTTAAACAAGTGTTCTCAGTTGAGTATTTGGATACATTGTTCTTAACATATGCTCGCGGATTAGTTTCATTGGCACGAGTAATCCTTTACACACAGGTCAGCGAAGGACAAGGTCTCAGTTCACGACCCCAACAAGTGGCCTGCAGGCAAGTTACATATTAATTGCATGCAGAGGTCAAGACGGCCATGTTGTATTTCGGAATGGCATCGTCCACCATTTTAACTCACAGGGTGACTTTATAGCGAGAACCTAAAATGGCGGATTGACCTAAAATGACGGTTTACATTAATTTTAAGGTCAGGACCTTGCAACACGGTATTCTTTGCAAGTGGCTTATAAGCAGCTTGGCGTAGGCCAATATACATATTTTCATTGCAATAGGAGGCACGATATAATTTCCCGTTTGACAAACCCTCCTTTTGGCCTATGCCAAGTGCTAAACTACTTCTGATCTTCTTGCAAACAACTCCATGCATCCTTGTCTGTGCACCCTGAATCGCTGTCAGAAATATCTATTGCCATCAGATCATTCACTAAAATGTCTTTTAACACATTGCAAAAAGCAAGCCGTCGATGATTCTTTTCCTTCTCCGAATACACAGCCGAACCGTGCCGTAAGTCTATCTCCTTGGACGCAGATTGTACCTTACTTTTCCCGGTACTGATTGATCCGGAAACAATGTTTCGTCACTTCCCATTGGAAGCAACGTATCAAGAGCAAGTGAAGATGCTGAATTTGAAATGACAGTTTCTGGAAGCAAAACTTTTGGAGAGTGTGGAGACAGAATGATGGGTTTCCCAAGCCTCACGGGCTCAGAAAGATTCTCCGATGCACTCTTGGCGCTATTTACTGCTTTGGGATCGTTGGTTGCAGCATTAGCGAGGGGTTCTGTCTCTTCTGTATCGTGTGGCACTGGGTGAGGAAGTTTCTTGAGGTGAGACGCATGGATCCAATGTTTCCTGCCTGCGACACGCACCGCTGTCTGTGTGACCAGCAGGACCTGGAATGGGCCCCGCCAACGAGGTGCAAGGCAGGAAGAATGCTCAAATGCCTTCATGAGCACCCAGTCCCCAGGCCGTCTGCTGTGGCCCGGGCCCTTGTATCGCACATGTAAAGCCTCTCGCACCTGGTGATAAATCAAATACAGGTTTTTAGTCAACTGGCTGCAATAATCTGAAAGAAGTACATTTTCAACATTTTTCAAGGATCTACATTTAGGAAGATTCCAGATATTGGCAGGTCTCCCCATTACCACCTCAAATGGAGGGAGCCCAGTCTTAGTTTGAGGGGTTGTACGCATGGCTAATAACATGATCGGTAAGGCGTCCGGCCATTTTAATTTAGTGCCGGCACGCGTTTTAGCGAGCTTGTTCTTGATGATACCATTGTGTCTTTCTACTAGTCCGGCGCTCTGAGCGTGTCTGGCCGAACTGAACCGTTTGTCGATCTGTAATGCTACACATATCTGCAGAATTACAGTAGCGACAAAATGTGGACCATTGCCCGACCAGATGACTCTTGGTAGCCCGAACTGAGGAAAATATTCTTTTAACATGGTTTTCGCAGTAGTCATGACTGTAGCATCTTTGACAGGGAAAGCCTCGACCCATTTACTAAAAGCACAGATGACAACTAATGCATACTTCATATTGTTGCACCGTTCCATTTCAATAAAATCGAAGTGAATGACTTCGAAGGGGACTGAAGGTGGCCCAAAACATCCCCTTGGAGTTGATGTCCCCTTTCCCACATTGTGTTGTAGGCAAATCATGCAGTCCTGAACATAATACTGGGCAATTTTCGAAATTTTGTCATTTGCCCAAACTTTCTCTAACATTTTCATAACGTTCTGGGCACATATATATGCGTAGGACCATGGGCCATAACGACCATCATCATCACATAAGCATCAGGGAGTAGCCATTTCCCTTCAACTATGTCCACCCAACACCCATCATCATTGAGTTTCCCCAAGCCTTCAGCCTACCTCTTGGATTCTTCTAATGTGTCATCGGCTTGGATATCCCGTACAGACTCAACACCCTCAACCATTGCATAGGCATTTACAGTCTCCCTTGAAACATACATCTCCATAAAGAGATCGGTAGCAGTTTGTCTAGCTATCTGATCAGCGAAAGCATTCCCTTTTCCTATATCATCTACAATCTTTCGATGTGCTGCACATTTCACGACAGCTATCTGAGTAGGGAATGCAAGCGCTGAGAGCAGTTGTACTATTAGGGAGCCATGTTGGATCTTTGTGCCATGCGAAGTTAAGAACCCTCTCTCCCAAAGTTGTGAACCACCCCAAAGGCATACTGACTATCAGTATATATGTTTACTGTAAGCCCTTCGGAAAGTTCACAAGCTCGGGTCAATGCTATAATCTCTGCGGCCTGCGCAGAGTTATGCGTGATTCTCTTGGTTTCCACAACCGTTCTCAATGTGGTGATTGCATAAGCAGCTGTGGATGTACCATCTGGAAGTTTGAAGCAGGAGCCATCACAAAACAGCTCTCCTTGCGAATTGTTCAAAGGAGTGTCTTTTAGATCAATTCTACCCTTTGTCTCTTGTTCGTGAGTATACAGTCATGTGACTCTTCATTGCCGCAAGCAGTACCTTGCAGGAAAGGTAAGAGTTCAGCCGGATTAAGAATACAACACCTCTTAATTTGGATGTGAGGAGCAAACAAGATCAATTCATATCTCGTCAACCGTGCGGAAGTGAGGTGTTGCGTTTGGGTTCTGTTCAGTAGAACATCTACAGAGTGAGGCACCATCAGGGTTAGATCATGGCCTATGACCATTCCCTCACTCTGTTTTACAGACGCAGCAGCAGCAGCTACAGCTCGCAAACATCTTGGCAAAGTGCATGCTATAGGATCAAGGGCGGAAGAAAAGTAACTGCACAGGCTATTCTTCCCTCCATGTTCCTGCGTTAATACAGCCAAAGCACATCCATCACATTCATGCACAAACAACACAAAAGCCTTTTCATAGTTTGGTGTGCCCAAAACCGGTGCCGAGGATAATGCTTTCTTGAGCAAATCAAATGATTGGTGGTGTTCCGTGTTCCACGGCAATGGCGAAGAAATGCCTTTTTTTGTCAAAGCCACCATCGGTTTAATCACTAGTGGGAAGTTTGGGATCCACAACCTACAGTAAGAAGCCATACCTATCAAGGCTCTAACTTCCTTCTGTGTATTTGGGACAGACATACCAGAAATGTGTTTTATTCTTTCAGGTGTCAATCTTCTTCCCTCCTTTGACAGGAGATAGCCTAAATAGGCGACCTCCTGGCAACAATATTTAAACTTTTTAAGCAAAGCTTTGTGACCATGTTTGGCTAGATGAATAAGCAACAATACAGTGCCCTCCTTACAGGCGCTCTCGGAGTCTGCAGCTAAAAGCAGGTCATCAACATACTGAAGCAGTGTACAAGTAGAGGGCAATTCAAGGGTATCAAGCTGTTCTTTCAAAGCCCTACTGTAAATGCTAGGACTCTGTGTAACCTTGAGGTGCACGGGTAAATGTGAACGAGCATCCCCCTAAGGTGAACGCGAACAAGTATCTACTATCCTTGTGTATAGGAATACTAAAGAAAGCATTCTTCAGATCCACAACATTAAAGTAAGTAGCTGTAGCTGGAATCATGGTTAATATTGTCGTCACATCAGGCACAATTGGAAATTACAGAGCGACGACTTTATTGATGGCACATAAATCAATTATGAAACAATGGAATTGCATTATCGCCTTTTTTGTACACTGGTAAAATCAGACTATTGCACAAACTACCTGAAATTTCCTCAATCACCCCGCGATGCACAAAATCGGAAACAATGCACTTAAAAGCTCGCTTGCCCTCAACTGAAATCTTATACTGTGGAATGCGTGGCAACTCAATTCCATGGTTCAAGGCTATTTTAACAGGCTCAATCTGTAGAACACTGACATCATTGTCATCAATTGCCCATAAGCACTCTGGTACATCAATGAATTCTGGCAGTCTGGTTAGGAATTGAGAGACAGAAAGTTGCTGTGGTGTAATCGTTAAACGCACTCCGTCAGAAGAACAATGAATTAACGCATTTAATTCTTTCAACAGATTCAACCCCAGCAAATTCTCTCCACAATTCGAAGTCAACAGAAAAGCACATTGGTCCGTAAAGGGACCCAAAGAAATGGGTACCGGCAAAGAAACTGGACAAACAACTGGTGTGCCAGAAAACCCTACAGAAACATTGGTTTGCCCTGACAGTGGAATGTCTGGAACCCGAGAAGGATCAATGGAACACTTCAGTGCTCCAGTGTCTATCAAAAAGTGATGTTTCCTATTTCCCACTATCATTGCAACGTAGGGACCTTTCTGATTAACAGGAATAGGTGTAGGTTCCAAACCCTGCTTCAGGCAATCCTAACGAAACAGAATATCATCAAAAGGAAGCTCTTCAGATAGATATGCAGCAGAAGGATGATCAAATATGTTTCTAGTATCCACACTCAGAGTCTGATTATCCTGTGAGAAAGGTTGCTGAGGATCCTGTGCAAACTGACCTCTACCAGGGCCCCCTATGCCCGGGCGACCTCTGGATCGTCTACCCATATTTCCAAATGTGTTATTCGACCTCTGTCGAAGGACGGGGCATTGTGCATGCCAATGACCCTTTTGTCGACAATAGGCACACTGGTTAATGTTCACAGGACCCAAGGGCACATTCCATTGTGGAACATACTGCCCTCTAATCTGCGAACTACCCCCTCTGGGGCCTCTAACAATTTGCTGTAATAATACTTTAGTCTTTAAATCACCTTTTCGCTTCTCAACTCTATCTTTTTCATTGTTGATACGATTCTCATAGTACTGAGCCATGTGCAGTACTTCTGATTGGGACTTCGCCTGCCAAGCACTCTCAGAAGACATAATTTGTGATTGGATGTCAGGTAGTAATCCACGCACAAATTTGTCCACAAATAATCTTTTCCCAGATTCTGTGCCTAAATCTTGTCCGCTGAAATCCGAGAATACCTGTTTCGAACCGATTAAAGAACTCGGTAGCACCCTCAGACTTCCCTTGGACACAGGCCGTAAGCTTGTCCCAGATAATCCTCTTTTCGGGAATTATAGTCTTCAATTTTGCAATGATTCTATCAGGCAAAGTTAGTATCACCTGGGGCGGTCTCTCACCAGCTGGCCTTTCTCCATCGAGTCTAGTCATGTTGGCCCATGTATCTCCTAACTATGGTACGTCGTCTATAGTCCTAACTTGTTTCCACAAATCTATGGGCAGGAGTACAGGAAATAACAAATCAATGTCACCTAAGGTGAATACTGAGGACTGCAAGACAGACTCTATTTCTTTATAGAATCCTGTCAGATGTTTCCTAATGTCAGGAATAGATTGTCTAATAGTATTCACTTCCTGTCTTGAAAATGGGACGTGAACGAACTGTGATACATAATGTGCAGGAATGTCCACAGCAACTATACCCACCGCAGCATCGGCCGCAATCTCAACCTTCGGGACAAATGTCAGAGAAAGCTCTCTCATAGGCAACTGAGAAGTAGGCAACTCCGAACGCTTACTAAGCAACAGAGCTAAGTCGAGCGATAAAGCAGTCGAAGAAGTGTCAAGGGAAAAAGCTCTCTTATAAATACTGAATAACTCTATTGGACAACTAATCTTTCTCTTTACACGATCATCCTGTAGGTACTCTACCATTACCTGTATCACTTTCTTCTGCATTTCTGGCATATACTGACTATATGTGTCATATACCTCAACTGGAGTTATCCACATATCTGAGATCCATCTAAGCGCGTCTTTGGTCACATTCATACTTCCTCAGATATCGATTTTCGACAAGGAAGGAACCGTTTCTGTACATACATACGTTCCCCCTTGTCATCCTCATTCTAAAACCTTTCCAACTCCTTTCTATGCTCAAGTATTCTCTCAACATGCTCATTTACTTTCCCCACAGTGTCCCTTGAAAACGCTAAAGTGTTTAGATCCTTTAACCCTTGCAGGAGATCTGTATTATTCAATTTGCCCCACATTACACATAAATGAACCCCTAAACCTTCAATGAAAACATTTTTCTCAGGAAAATTATCCATATTAGAAAGTGTGGCAAGAATATTAGCTCGTCCTTCTCTATACAGTGCTTAGCCCATGCAATCAATTCATGTTTCTTTTCTGGAGGTACAGTATTGCGAGTAACAACCCTTGACCCCGCATCCTGATCGACTACAAGCGGTACGAGACCACTTGGAAGAGGGGGAGCAGCAAATTCAATGGATGTACTGTTACTAGTGCAATAGGAAGAGGTGAAGGAACAGGTGGAAGAATAACAACTGGAGGAAGAGGTACAACAGGAGGAGCAGGAACAACAGGCAGAGCAGGAATAACAGCAGGAAGAGGAACAACAGCAGGAAGAGGAACATACGGAGGTGGCGCAGTGGCACCAGGCCTTCGCTCATTTGAAAATGTGTCAATGAATTCATCAGAAACATGGAAATCTTTAGAAGGATAGATTTTCTGAATGCCAAGTGAGAAAGCCCTATCCATATTTCTAGCTGACTCAGACTGTTTATCTTGGTCATACAACAATGTCTTTTTGGCGTTCGTCTTATGACGGCGCGCATGTTTTTCCCTACTCTTAAGTTGCTGTAACGCTTCTTTTTTACAATTCTGCAAAACATGGAATGCTGCAGGTCTAGCCTTTTTCTTTAATAGAATCGACTCTAAATACTCAATAGGAGGGATTTCAAAACTACCATTGATTGGCCACTGAAGTTCGGAGGCATGCCTGGTTTGTCTGTGCCAAATATCATTAAACACTATACTTCCAATGCCATGCTTACAGTACATAGTACACGCCGGCGACCCCTCCTGTGGTGCTGGACAGCTAAATTCCAAAGATTGTCTATCGCTGCGGAATAGTGCCCTGAAGCAGGTAGACAATTTCCCAGGCATATCAAAATATTGGTGTTAACTGGTCAATAATTGTTTCTGCAGATACAATACGCCAAAATCAAATTATCAGGATATTTAAGAATCGGTTCACGACTCACCTGATCAATCCTAAGGAGGTCCGATCAGATTACAAAGAATCTTACCTAACTAATCTTACCTCGTGTTTGGTGATCTCGGCAAATCTGCCCGCCTCGATAAGTGGACCCTTGTCAAGATGCCGTCTCGGACAACACGCTCATCGTCCAGGGATCGGGTCGTGCAGCGCTGCCGAGGGGTCGCGTCTCGTTCAGAAGGGGCCCCCTTCACCGTCCGATCCCGGTCCGATAGCGTGTGTCAACCTTCGACAATCCGGCATCAATCTTGAGGGTCCCTATTCGGGAGCCAACTGTGAAAACAAAGTTAAAATATCGAGGCACTGCTATTAACATTAATTCTAAGGTCAGGACCTTGCAACACAGATTTCTTCGCAAGTGACTTATAAGCAGCTTAACGTAGGCCAATATATATATTTTCATTGCAATAGGAGGCACAATATAATTTCCCGTTTGACAGCATGAAATGTATTGAAAAATGTTCCTGTGCACGGTTTGTGATTTGCAACTATTGGGATTTTCCATGTGCTTCCATACAAAACCAATTGCAAATTGTATGGATTTCTACCAAATCTTGCAAAGAAAGTGATGTAAAATGCATAATTTTAACCCAATGTTTCAAACATTTTCTTGGGAGTGAGCAACCCTTGTTCTGTTTGGGCTCCATCACTGTGCTCCGTTGATCCTGCCTAATTGGCACAAACTTTTAAGCCTCTTAAGTTCAGAAATGTACCAGGCTCGACTGTACATCATTTGTCACTGAGTATGATGTGTGTTTTAATGCGCACACAGGGGCAGTGTGCTCCTTAATGATATGATATGGCATTTATAATGTGCCGGTACACAAGTGTTTCTAGGCGTGACAAGGCAAGGATGGGGAAACAAAAGAGTAGGACAAAACACAGATCTTACTAGATCTTGTGTCATTCATATCGTGCAAGAGCAGGGAAGGGGGAGGGGAGAAGTGCCGAGGGTGGGGTAGGATGCAGAAGTGCAGGAACAAAGGAGAAACAAGAGTGCAGCCAACGGGTGGCTAGTGTGGGTACTCATAAGTGCAGCTAACAGGTGGAGAATAAGAGCAAGAGAGGGACTGTAGGGTTACAGGTACAGACCGCAAGTGCAGAGGGAGCCAAGAGGTAGTGCAGGATTGCAAAAGGACAGGCAGGGACCTGGGCCCGAATTCAGAGCTTGACCAGGTGACCAGTGCATGGATCAGGTAGGTGATCAGCAAGGGCAAGGAGGAGAGAAGGCAGAAGCAAAGAGACAGGTCTTGGGTTGCTTCCAGAACCGGAGACGGTTCTGCTCAAGTTTCAGAGAGGCAGGGAGGCTGTTTTCAAAGGGAGGCCCCAGCCGAAGAAAGAGATCTGCCCTCAACTCTATAGAGAGTTGGAGGTGGCGGAGTGGAGAGCTCAAGCCATCCTATATATATTTATGCATACAACACAAAAGTTAGTCCGGCATAAACATTTCTTCAGTAGAGAAATCTAACTTTGCTGTAGTTGATTTGGAGTTGTAGTAATAAGCCATATTTGGGATCCTGCACACAAACTCAAAGGGAGATTTCGGATGTGCCTCCGCTGCTGAGTGCAAAAAATTCTAAGGGGGCCTCATCAAATGTTTTGCCCCGGGCCTCACCACATCTTCTGACAGCCCTGTATACAGAAATCCAACAAGGACCTTCACAGTGACCAGCAGAGGGTCACCCGGCACATTGAAATTGCCTTCATTTAAGGCTGGAGCGGGCCCTGTTCAATGATATATTGTGAAATGTCCTGACAGGCCAGTGCCTTTAAATCAGAAGAGAGTCCTGCCCAATGATACATCATGAAATGTCCTGACAGGCCAGTGCCTTTAAATCAGAAGAGAGTCCTGCCCAATGATACATCATGAAATGTCCTGACAGGCCAGTGCCTTTAAATCAGAAGAGAGTCCTGCCCAATGATACATCATGAAATGTCCTGACAGGCCAGTGCCTTTAAATCAGAAGAGAGTCCTGCCCAATGATACTTCATGAAATGTCCTGACAGGCCAGTGCCTTTAAATCAGAAGAGAGTCCTGCCCAATGATACTTCATGAAATGTCCTGACAGGCCAGTGCCTTTAAATCAGAAGAGAGTCCTGCCCAATGATACATCATGAAATGTCCTGACAGGCCAGTGCCTTTAAATCAGAAGAGAGTCCTGCCCAATGATACATCATGAAATCTGCTGGCAGGCCAGTGCCTTTAAATCAGAAGAGGGTCCTGCCCAATGATACATCATGAAATGTCCTGGCAGGCCAGTGCCTTTAAATCAGAAGGGAGTCCTGCCCAATGATACATCATGAAATGTCCTGACAGGCCAGTGCCTTTAAATCAGAAGAGAGTCCTGCCCAATGATACATCATGAAATGTCCTGACAGGCCAGTGCCTTTAAATCAGAAGAGAGTCCTGCCCAATGATACATCATGAAATCTGCTGGCAGGCCAGTGCATTTAAATCAGAAGAGGGTCCTGCCCAATGATACATCATGAAATGTCCTGACAGGCCAGTGCCTTTAAATCAGAAGAGAGTCCTGCCCAATGATACATCATGAAATGTCCTGTCCTGTCGGTAAACAAGATAAAGAACAGATGATAGTGAATTTGGGTGAAAAAGTAAACAGCGGTCCCTTCCTTAAACAATTGATGTGCAGGGAATGTTTACCCACCTATCAGTATGCATTCCCAGAGAGTAACACGATTAGATGGTATCTAAAATTCAAATTTAACATTTGTAATACACTAGTCATACTAGGTGCAAAAAACGGTATCCACAAGAACCTTCGATACTGTAGACTAGGTGGGATCAACACCCTGGAAACCGCCTACCACATTATATGTGAATGTGAAAGTCTCGAGGAAATGCGTAGAAAATGTTTAATGACATATACTAACAATACTTTGCTGTGCAAGATGTCTGAAATGTGGCTGAGTCTTATGGCTGGAAACAATATGAATTTAATATTTTATTTGATGAAGTTTTTTGTGAAAATCTTAGAGATTTTAACTGAATTATCAAATGGTGTTTTCAAAGTTTTATAGAGATAGTTTTAATTAGAGAAGTCAAAGTGTAAGAAGTATAATATGCCTTGAGATAATGATGTGATTTTATGTACTGTATATGTAAAACTGTAATTGTTATATGCATATTAAATAAATAAATAAATAAATACATAAATTATGAAATGTACTGGCAGGCCAGTTCCTTTAAGGCCGGAGAGGACACTGCCCTTCTAATAAATCATGAAATGTATTGGCAGGCCAGTGCCTTTGAGGTTGGAGAGGGTCCTGGCCTCTAATAAATCATGAAATGTACTCACAGGCCAGTGCCTTTAAGACTGGAGAGGACCCTAGCCTCTTATAAACCATGAAATGTCACGGCAGGCCAGTGCCTTTAATGCTGGAGGGGACACTGGCCTCTAATAAATCACAAAAATGTACTCACAGGCCAGTGTCTTTAAAACTGGAGAGGACCCTGGCCTCTAATAAATCATGAACTGTCCTGACCAGCCAGTGCCTTTAAGGCCGGAGAGGACACTGGTTTCTAATAAATCATGAAATGTCCCCCCAGGCCAGTGTCTTTAAACCTGGAGAGGACCCTGGCCTCTAAAAAATCATGAACTGTCCTGACCAGCCAGTGCCTTTAAGGCCGGAGAGGACACTGGTTTCTAATAAATCATGAAATGTCCCCCCAGGCCAGTGTCTTTAAAACTGGAGAGGGCCCTGGCCTCTAATAAATCATGGTGTGTACTCACAGGCCAGTGGCTTTAAGGCCGGAAAGGACACTGGCCTCTAATAAATCACGAAAATGTACTAACAGGCCAGCGTCTTAAAAGATGAAGATGGCCCTGACCTCTAATAAGTCATGAAATGTACTCACAGGCCAGTGCCTTTGAGGTTGGAGAGGGTCCCGGCCTCTAATAAATCAGGAAATGTACTGGCAGGCCCGTGCCTTTAAGGCCGGAGAGGACACTGGTCTCTAATAATTCATGAAATGTCCCTCAAATGTACTCACAGGCCAATGCCTTTAAGACTGGAGAGGATCCTGGCCTCTAACACATAATTAAATGTACTCATAGGGCAGTGCCTTTAAGGCTGGAGAGGACACTGGCCTCTAATAAATCATGAACTGTCATGACAGGCCAGTGTCTTTAAAAGTGGAGAGGATCCCGGCCTCTAATAAATCATGAATATGTACTCACAGGCCAGTGCCTTTGAGGTTGGAGAGGTTCCTGGCCTCTAATAACTCATGAAATGTGCTCACAGGCCAGTGCCTTTGAGGTTGGAGATCTAATAAATCATGAAATGTCCCAGCAGGCCAGTGTCTTTAAGACTGGAGTGGACTTTGGCCTCTAATAAATCATGAACTGTCCTAACAGGCCAGTGCCTTTGGGGTTGGAGAGGGTCCTGGCCTCTAATAAGTCATGAAATGTACTCACAGGCCAGTGCCTTTAAGACTGGAGAGGACCCTGACCTCTTATAAACCATGACATGTACTTACAGGCCAGTGCCTTTAAGGCTCGAGAGGACACTGGCCTCTAATAAGTCATGAAATGTACTCACAGGCCAGTGCCTTTAAGACTGGAGAGTACCCTGACCTCTTATAAACCATTACATGTACTCACAGGCCAGTGCCTTTAAGGCTCGAGAGGACACTGGCCTCTAATAAATCATGAAATATACTGGCAGGCCAGTGCCTTTAAGGCCAGAGAGGACACTTTCCTTCAAATAAATCATGAAATATATTGGCAGGCCAGTGCCTTTGAAGTTGGAGAGGGCCCTGGCCTCTAATAAATCATGAAATGTACTCACAGGCCAGTGCCTTTGAGGTTGGAGAGGGCCCTGACCTCTAATAAATCATGAAATGTACTCACAGGCCAGTGCCTTTAAGACTGGACAGGACCCTGGCCTCTTATAAACCATGACATGTACTCACAGGCCAGTGCCTTTAAGACAGGAGAGGGCCCTGGCCTCTAATAAATCATGAAATGTACTCACAGGCCAGTGCCTTTAAGACTGGACAGGACCCTGGCCTCTTATAAACCATGACATGTACTCACAGGCCAGTGCCTTTAAGACAGGAGAGGACCCTGGCCTCTAATAAATCGTGAAGTGTACTCACAGGGCAGTGCCTTTAAGGCCGGAGAGGACACTGCCCTCTAATAAATCATGACATGTCACGGCAGGCCAGTGCCTTTAAGGCTGGAGGGGACACAGGCCTCTAATAAATCATGAAAATGTACTCACAGGCCAGTGTCTTAAAAGACGAAGATGGCCCTGACCTCTAATAAGTAATGAAATGTACTCACAGGCCAATGCCTTTCAGGTTGTAGAGGGTCCTGGCCTGTAATAAGCCATGCCATTTACTCACAGGCCGGTCCCTTTGAGGTTGGAGAGGTTCCTGGCCTCTAATAAATCTTGAAATGTACTCACAGGCCAGTGCCTTTGAGGTTGGAGATCTAATAAATCATGAAATGTCCTGGCATGCGAATGTCTTTGAAGCTGGAGAGGAACTTGGCCTCTAATAAATCATGAAATGTCCTGACAGGCCAGTGCCTTTAAGGCCGGAGAGGACACTAGTCTCTAATAAATCATGAAATCTACTGGCAGGCCAGTGCCTTTGAAGATGGAGATGGCCCTGACCTCTAATAAATCATGAAGTGCCCTTGTGGCTGAAGAGGACGCTGGTGTTTAATAAATAATGAAATGTACTGGCAGGAGAATGTCTTTATATCTGGACAGGACACTGGCCTCTAATAAATCATGAAATGTCTTGACAGGCCAGTGTCTTTTAAGTAATAATCACATTGATTTTAGTTCAACGGCAGTATGGCTGGCTTGGGCAGACACATATCGGGGACGGCACAAGAAGTCCCCATTCAAGGACATAGAAATGTATCAATAGAAATGGCTCACTCTCTAAAATATGACTGTCCTCAGCTGGGTCTCACCTATCAGAACCAGATAAAGGAACCAGCACGTCCCGAGACCAGCACACACCACCAGCAAGCAGCCATGAAGCTCACAGGGATGGGACATACCTAAAGGCGGTGGTAAGGGGTGACTGAGAACACTGATGATGTGAAAACAGAAAAAAGAATATCGAGGCTGAGTACCCCAAAAGGAAATACACCAGACATGGGTTACAAAGGAACATACAAAGTACTTTATTCTATACTGAATCCAATTACAAAAACAGAGCAAAATCAGATAGCTATCGGCCCTCAGTACAACACAACGAACTCCAGCGTGGTTCATTGTGTTCAGTGAGAGACGCTGTACATTAGAATGCATTTGCTTTTTATACATTTAGTGGATGCGATGTCCAGCCCCACTTCGGGTTAATATTCCTTTTAATATATCGCCAATCTAGGGTTCGTGCCAAGTCTCAAATAACCGCATGTAACTGGTTTGCCTTTAATACATGTATCAACAAGCGTATGCAATAGCTGTGTATTCTAAAGTTTTCCATGCAGGCCTTCTTAAACATTAATACAATGTAGTTAAACAGATGTCCTTCGTTCAGTATTTGAATACATTGGCCCTCATTACGACCCTGGCGGATTTTTTCCGCCATCGGCGGACTTTTCCGCCATGGCGCAAAGTCCCTTTACGCCATGGCGGATGGCGGACTTACCGCCCCATTCCGAGGTCGGCGGGGCGGTAAGTCCCCATTGACCCATTTACCCTTCCCCATTCCCATTTCGGCCCCATAGGGTATAATGGGAGTGGGGAAGGAGTTAATTACGCCACCGTAAATTACGGTGGCGTAATTAACACCAAGGTCCCAGAGCGCCATGGATTTTTCCGCCCGCAAAAAGCGGGCGGAAAAATGACCATGGCGCTCCGGGAACTCGTAGTTGGCGGTAAGGGGTCGGCGCAGCTAACGCTGGCGCAGACCCCTTAGCGCCAGGGTCGTAATGAGGGCCATTGTCTCAACATATGCTTGTGGATTAGTTTTCATTGCACGAGTAATCCTCCTACACATAGGTCAGTGAAGGACAAGGTCTCAGTTCATGACATCAACAAGTGGCCTGCAGGCAAATTACACATTAGCTATGTACAGAGGTCAAGACGGCCATGTTGTATTCTGCAATGACATCGTCCACCATTTACCTCACAGGGTGACTTTTAAACAACAAATCCTAAAATGCCGGTTTGACCTAAAATGGCGGCTTACATGGATTTAAGGTCAGGACCTTGCAACACAGATTTCCTTCGCAAGCGACTTTCGAGGAGCTTGGCGTAGGCCAATATTAAATATATTTATTACAATAGGAGGCACAATATACTTTCTATTCCGACAAACACTCCTTTTGGCCTATGCCAAGTGCTAAAAACTACTTTGGATCTTCTTGCAAATAACTCCATGCATCATGGTCCATGCACCCCGAATCACTATCAGAAATATCTATTGCCATTAGGTCTTTTGCTAAAATATCCTTCAATACGTATTCTTTGGAAGTCTTATCTGGGGCATATACCTTATGTCCTATCGAACCTATCGCTTGTGCGCAACAGCCCCCTAGTATCGAACACATACCAGGCAGACACTGAATACAACAACAAAGAAACAACAGTATTCCCAAAATAATCAATAAGACAGAAAGCACCTTCCAACCCCAAGATCGCAAGAAGTCCCAGAACCAAGCGCTTAGATCCCAGTTTCCCTCGGGAACATGCACTACGGAACTAAGGACGGGCAGATTCTGCATTGCCTTGAAGATAGTTGGGGAGGAATCTGGTACGAAAACACAACAAGCGGACCCCACTAATTTGCATACTCCACCACGCTCAGCTAGAATGACATCTAATGCCATTCGATTTTGAAGTGCTACTAATCGTATTGCCTTTTGTTCTAACGTCATATTATAGAGTTTGTCCGTGGTCCGTTTGATGGTTCTCTCCAGTACTCCCGCTAGTTTTCTGATATCTTCTGAATTCGCTATCTGCACCCAAAATGGCACAACTGATTTTGCTATATCTCCCAATACTTGTGCCGGGGTGTCACCATTCTCATCCCGCCGTGGACGAGCCTTCGAAACTTCTTTTGTACTAGCTATAAACACCCCAGGTAACAGGATCCCTAAATAACAGGTTCCCTGCCAATCCCTGGGCAACCATGGGAATGCTACATTATTGCAGACAAAGTAGATAGGTTTGCCTGCATACAAAGGTCTGTTCTCTCCAGTCAAATTTGCAACGTTGGCACAACCTAAAAATGTTCCCATTGACTGAGTTCCATTCCTCTGTATGCAAAAAGAACCTGAATCGGGGCTATGGTTAACAGTGTAAGAAGGAGGCATGGCATCCTTATTGCTTATCGGAGCCATTTTAAAAGAAATCAAAGATTGGAAAGGACGAGACAGTTTGTCAGAAGGCCTAATAGAAGCAACATTCGGTTTACTCCTATTTGCAAAAAGCGAGCATCCCAGGGGAGTCAAAACATGTTTCTCAAAACTATTCAAATTGATGCCATCAACGTTCCCTGAGATGCTATCATTCCATCGGCTAAAGAATAGTGCTCTAAGAGAAGCATAGCAGGCAGTTTTCAACGGTAAAGGATGAATATACCAACCTAGCCCCTTATCCCCATGTTGTGGTAAATGTGAGCAGAACCAGCAATTGGATTTATTAAAAATGGCATGTGTAGCATTCATGATAAGTAGCAGAGTGTTATTGTGGTACCTTTGTCTGTGCTGGGAATCCCGAGGGGATAAAGTGTGCAAATGTACAAAGGGAGTAGGAACAATGGGTGCACTTTCAGTAGGCAACAAAAGTTCTAAAGAGTGAGTTTCCTCAAGGTACCATAATCCTAAGGCAGCGACTATTGAAAAACCAAATATCATTACAAGAATACAGCAATACGTTTTCGGGGCCCAGGCATTTCGTCCATTGTCCCGGTTGGTCACCCCCTTATTTACAAGTCCAATACGAGCGGCGGCGGTAGCAGGCATTGTAGTCTTCGGATGAAAACCTTAATGTTGGTTGCTGGCGACACCCCGGTCGCGCGATTTCTTAGTCCTTCCACAACCGTAGCCAACAGAATCCCCTTTTTCTCAAATTTTGGGCAAAAGCAAGCCCTCGATGACTCTTTTCCTTCTTCGAATGAACAGCCAAACCGTGCAGTAAGTCTATCTTTATGGTCGCAAGTTGTATCATACTTTTCCTGGTACTGATTTATCCGGAAACAATATGTCGTCACTTCCTGCTGGAAGCAACGCGTCAGAGGCAAGTGAAGAGGCTGAATTTGAAACAGCCGTTTCCGGGTGCAAAATTTGTGGAGAGTGTTGAGACAAAATGGCAGCTTCCCCAAGCCTCCCGGGCTCAGACATATTCTCCGACACACTCCAAGTGCTGCTTACTGCTTTGGGATCATTGGTTGCAGTATCAGCGAGGGGTTCGGTTTCTTCTGTAGCGTGTGGCACAGGGCGAGGAAGTTTCTTGATGTGTGACGCGTGGATCCAGTTCTTTCGTCCAGCTACCCGCACCGCTGTCCGGGTGACCAACAGGACCTGGAATGGCCCACACCAGCGAGGCGCGAGGCAGGAGGTGCGCTCAAATGATTTGACGAGCACCAAACTCCCAGGTCGTATGCCGTGGCCCGGGCCCTCGTATCGTACAGGTAAAGCTTCTCGTATTTGTAAATCAAATACAGGGTTTTAGTCAATTGGCTACAATAATCTGAAAGTAGTACATTTTCAACATTCTTTAATGTTCGGCATTTTGGAAGATTCTAGATATTGGCAGGTCCTCCCCATCACCACCTCAAATGGTGAGAGCCCAGTCTTAGTTTGAGCGGTTGTACGCATGGCTAGTAACACGATCGATAAGGCGTCCGGCCATTTTAGTTTGGTGCTGGCACACGTCTTAGCGAGCTTGTACTTGATGATACCGCTGTGTCTTTCTACTAGTCCGGCGCTCTGAGGATGTCTGGCCGAATGGAACCGTTTGTCAATTCGTAACGCTGTACATATCTGTAGGATTACAGCGGCGACACAATGTGGACCATTGTCCGACCACATAACTCTCGACAAACCGAACCGGGGGAAGTACTCCTTTAACATGGTTTTCGCAGTGGTCATGGCTGTAGCATCTTTAACAGGGAAAGCTTCAACCCATTTACTAAAGGCACAAATTACCACAAGGACATAATTTAAATTGTTGCATCGTTCCATTTCAATAGAATCAAAGTGAATAACTTCGAAGGGGACAGAAGGTGGGCCAAAACTTCCCCTTGGAGTTGATGTCCCCTTTCCCACATTGTGTTGTAAGCAAATCATGCAGTTCGGGACGTAGTGCTGGGCAATTTTCGAAATCTTGTCATTTGCCCAAACTTTTCCCAAACTTTTTCTAACATTTTCGTAACCTGCTGGGCACAAACATGTGTAGGGCCGTGTGCCATGACAACCATCATCATGACATAGGCGTCAGGTAACAGCCATTTTCCTTCGACCATGTACACCCAACACCCATCATCATCAAGTTTCCCCAAGCCTTCAGCCCACCTCTTAGAGTCTTCCATTGTGGCATCAGCTTGGATATCCCATACAGACCCAACACCCTCATCCATTGCATAAGCATCTACAATCTCCCTTGAAACATACATCTAAGTGAAGAGATCTGTGGCAGTTTGTCTAGCTATCTGATCAGCGAAAGCATTCCCTTTTTCAATATCATCCACAATCTTTCGAAGTGCTGCACATTTCATAACTGCTAACTGAGTAGGGAGCGTAAGCGCTGAGAAGAGTTGCACTATTAGGGAGCCATGTTGTATATTGGTACCATGCGAAGTTAGGAACCCTCTTTCTGACCAAAGTCTCCCAAAGTTGTGAACCACCCCAAAGGCATACTGACTATCAGTATATATATTTACTGCAACCCCTTCGGAAAGTTCACAAGCTTGGGTCAATGCTATAATCTCTGCGGCCTGCGCAGGATTATGCGTAATTCTCTTAGTTTCCACAACCATGCTCAATTTAGTGATTGCATAAGCGGCTGTGGATGTACCATCCAGAAGTTTAAAGCAGGAGCCGTCACAAAACAGCTCTCCTTGCGGATTATCCAAAGGAGTATCTTTCAAATCAATTCTGCCCTTTGTTTCTTGTTCGGTCGTATACAAACAATCATGTGACTCTTCATTGCCACAAGTAGTATCTTGCGGAAAAGGTAGGAGTTCAGCCGGGTTAAGGACACAACACCTCTTAATTTGAATGTGAGGAGCGAACAAGATCAATTCATATCTTGTCAACCGTGCAGAAGTGAGGTGTTGCATTTGAGTTCGGTTCAATAGAACATCTACAGAGTGAGGCACCATCAGGGTTATATCATGGCCTAGGATCATTCCCTCACTCTGTTTTATAGATGCGGCAGCAGCAGCAACAGCGCGCAAACATCTTGGCAAAGCGCATGCTACAGGATCAAGGGCGGAAGAAAAGTAACCGCACGGCCTATTCTTCCCTCCATGTTCCTGCGTTAATACAGCCAAAGCACATCCATCACATTCATGCACAAACAATACAAAGGCCTTTTCATAGTTTGGTGTGCCCAAAACTGGTACAGAGCATAATGCAGTCTTAAGCAAGTCAAACGACTGCTGGTGTACCGCGTTCCATGGCAATGGCGAAGAAATGCCCTTCTTTGTCAAAGCCACCATCGGTTTTATCACTAGTGAGATATTCGGGATCCACAACCTACAGTAAGAAGCCATACCTATCAAGGCCCTAACTTCCTTCTGTGTATTTGGGACAGACATGCCAGAAATGTGTTTTATTCTTTCAGATGTCAATCTTCTTCCGTCCTTTGACAGGAGATAGCCTAAATAGGCGACCTCCTGACAACAATATTGACATTTTTTAAGCGAAGCTTTGTGACCATGCTTAGCTAGATGAATAAGTAATAACACAGTGCCCTCCTTACAGGCACTCTGAGTCAGCAGCTAGAAGCAAATCGTCAACGCACTGAAGCAAAGTACAGGTAGAGGGCAATTCAAGGGTATCAAGTTGTTCTTTCAAAGCCCTACTATAAATACTAGGACTCTCTGTGTACCCTTGAGGTGCACGAGTAAATGTAAACGAGCGTCCCCTAAGGTGAACGCGAACAAATATCTACTATCCTCGTGTATAGGAATACTAAAGTACGCATTCTTTAAGTCCACAACACTAAAGTAAGTAGCTGTAGCTGGAATCAAGGTTAGGATCGTCGTTACATCAGGCACAATTGGAAATTGTGGTGCCACAACTTTATAAATGGCACGTTAATCAATTATAAAACGGAATGGAATTACATTATCGCTTTTCTTGTACACGGGTAAAATCGGACTAGTACACAAACTTCCTGAAATTTCTTCAATCACACACGGTGCACAAAATCGGAAACAATACATTTCAAAGCTTGCTCGCCTTCAACCGAAATCTTATACTGGGGAATGCGTGGCAGCTCAATTCCATGTTTCAAAACTATTTTACCAGGCTCGATCTGTAAAACACCGACATCATTGTCGTCGACAGCCCACAAGCTCTCTGGTACATCAATGAATTCTGGAGGCAAAGGTCTAGTCAAAAATTGCGAGGCAGAAAATTGCTGTGGTGAAATCGTCAAGCGCACTCCATCAGAAGAACAATAAATCACTGCATTTAATTCTTTTAACAAATTCAACCCCAGCAAGTTCTCTCCGCAATCCGAAGTCAACAGAAAGGGACACTGGTCCATAAAGGGACCCAAAGAAATAGGTACCTGCATAGAAACTGGACAAACAACTGGTGTACCGGAAATCCCTACAGAAACATTGGTTTGCCCTGACAGTGGAATGTTTGGAACCCGCAAATGATCAATGGAACACTTCTGTGCTCCAGTGTCTATCAAAAACTGATGTTTCCTATTTACCACCACCATTTCAACGTAGGGATTTTTCTGATTGACGAGAATAGGTGTAGGTTACAAACCCTGCTTCGGGCAATCCTAACGAAACAGAATATCATCAAAAGGAAGCTCTTCAGATAAATATGCAGCGGAAGGATGATCAAATATATTCCTAGTGTCCGCACTCGGAGTCTGATTGTCCTGCGAAAAAGGTTGTTGAGGGTCCTGTGTAAACTGACCTCTTCCAGGGCCCCCTACGCCCGGGCGACCTCTGGATCACCTACCCATATTACCAAATGTATTATTCGACCTTTGTTGAAGGACGGGGTATTGTGCTCGCCAATGACCCTCTCTATGACTATAAGCACACTGGTTAATATTCACAGGACCCAAGGGCACATTCCCCCGCGGGACATACTGACCTCTAACCTGAGAATTACCCCCTCTGAAGCCCCTAACAATTTGCTGCAATATCACTTTAGTTTTTAAATCGCCTTTCCGTTTTTCAATCCTATCTTTTTCATTATTGACACGGTTCTCATAGTACTGAGCCATGTGCAGTATTTCTGATTGTGATTTCACCTGCCAAGCGCTATCAGAAGACATAATCTGTGACTGGATGTCAGGCAGTAATCCACGTACATATTTGTCCACAAATAATCTTTTCCCAGACTCTGTGCCTAAGTCTTGTCCGCTGAAATCCGAGAATACCTGTTCGAACCGATTAAAGAACTCGGTAGCACCTTCAGACTTTCCTTGGACACAGGTCATAAGCTTGTCCCAAATAATTCTCTTTTCGGGAATTATGGTTTTTAATTTAGCAATGATTCTATCGGGCAGAGTTAATATCACCTGTTGCGGTCTTTCGCCAGCTGGCCTTTCCCCATCGAGTCTGGTTATATTCGCCCATGTATCTCCCAACCCAGGAACATCGTCAATAGTTCTAACTTGTTTCCATAAATCTACGGGCAGGAAACAACAAATCAATGTCACCTAAGGTGAACACTGAGGATTGCAAAACGGATTCCATCTCCTTATAGAACCCTGTCGGATTTTTCCTAATATCAGGGATAGTTTGCCTAATAGTATTCACTTCCTGTCTTGAGAACGGGATGTGAACAAACTGTGATACATAATGTGCAGGAATGTTCACAGCGACTATATTATTTACAGCATCGGCCGCAACCTCAACCTTCGGGACAAATGTCGGAGGAACCTCTCTCATAGACAACTGAGAAATAGGCGACTCCGAACGCTTACTAAGCAACAGAGCCAAGTCGAGTGCTAAAGGCGCCGAAGAAGTGTCAAGTGAAAAAGCTCTCTTATAAATGCTCAATAACTCTGTGGGACAACTAATCTTCCATTTTACACATTCATCCTGCAGGTATTCTACCATTACCTGTATCACTTTCCTCCGCATTTCCAATGTATATTGACTATATGTTTCATATACCTCAACTGGAGTTATCGATATGTCTGAAATCCATCTAATCGGGTCTTTCTTACAAATTCGCATTTCCTCCGATATCGGTTTACGACACGGAAGGAACCGTTTCTGTACATACATATTCTCCTCTTCATCATCCTCATTCTGTAACTTTTCTAACTCCTTTCTATACCCAAATAACCTCTCGACATGCTCATTTACCTTCTCCACAGTGTCTATAGAAAGCGCTAGAGTATTTAGATCCCTTAACCCTTGCGGAACATCCACATTATTTAATCTTCCCCACATTATACATAACTGAATCCCTAAACCTTCAATAAAAACATTTTTTGTGTGGCAAAAACACTAGCTTGATCATCCTTCTCCATACAATGCTTAGCCCATGCAATTAACTCACGTTTCTTCTCCGGCGGTACAGCATTGCGAGTGACAACTTTTGTTCCCGTACCTCGATCGATTACAAGTGGCTCAGGACCACTTGGAAGAGAGGGAGCAGGCAAATTCGATGGAGGTACTATAACTGGTGCGATAAAAAGAGGCAGAGGAGCAGGTGGAGGGACAAAAACCGGAGAAATAGGAACAGCAGGTTGAGTAGGAAGAGCAGGAATAACAGCAGGAAGAGGTACAGCAGTGGGAAGAGGAACATACGGAGGTGGTGCAGAGGCACCAGGCCTTCGTTCATTTAATATTTTGTCAATAAACTCATCAGAAATATGAAGATCTTTAGAGGGATAGATTTTCTGAATTCCAAGTGAGAAAGCCCTATCCATATTTTTAGTCGCCTCAGACTGTTTGTTTTGGTCATATAACAATGCTTTTTCAGCGTTCGTTTTATGACGACGTGCATGTTTCTCTCTACCTTTAAGTTGTTGCAACGCTTCTTTTTTCCAATTCTTCAAAACATCAAATGCTGCAGGTCTAGCCTTTTTCTTTAACAAGACTGACTCCAAATATTCAATGCGAGGGATCTCAAAACTACCATTGATTGGCCACTGAAGTTCGGAGGCATGTCTGGTTTGTCTTGGCCAAATATCATTAAATACTATACTTCCAATGCCATACTTACAGTACATAGTACATGCCGGCGACCCCTCCTGTGGTGCGGGACGGCTAAATTCCAAAGATTGTCTATCACTGCGGAATAATGCCCTAAAGCAGGTAGACAATTTCCCAGGCATATCTCAAATTCTTGGTGTTAGCTGGTCAATAATTGTGTCTGCAGATACAATGCGCCAAAATTCAAATTGTCAGGGTTAAATTAAGAATCGGGTCACGACCAACCTGACCAAACCTAAGGAGGACCGATAGGTACTTCTAAGAATCTTACCTAACTAATCTTACCTCGTGTATGGTGATTTCGGCAAATCTGCCCGCCTCGATATGTGGACCCTCGTCAAGATGCCGTCTCAGACCACAAGCTAATTGTCCAGGGATCGGGTCGTGCAGTGCTGCTGAGGTGTCGCGTCTCATCCAGGGGCCCCTTTATGTCACACCGTCCGATCCCGGTCCGATAGCGTGTGTCAACCTTCCACAATCCGGCATCAATCTTGAGGGTCCCTATTCGGGCGCCAACTGTGAAAACAGAAAAAGAATATCGAGCCTGAGTACCCCAAACGGAAATACACCAGACACGGGTTACAAAGGAACATACAAAGTACTTTATTCTATACTGAATCCAATTACAAAAACAGAGCAAAATCAGATAGCTATCGGCCCTCAGTACAACACAACGAACTCCAGCATGGTTCAATGTGTTCAGTGAGAGACGCTGTACATTAGAATGCATTCGCTTTTTATACATTTAGTTGGTGCGATGTCCAGCCCCACTTCAGGTTAATATTCCTTTTAATATATTGCTGATCTAGGGTTCGTGCCAAGTCTCAAATAAACGCATATAACTGGTTTGCCTTTAATACATGTATCAACAAGTGTATGCAATAGCTGTGTATTCTAAAGTTTTCCATGCAGGCCTTCTTAAACATTAATACAATGTAGTTAAACAGATGTTCTTTGTTCATTATTTTAATACATTGTCTCAACATATGCTTGTGGATTAGTTTTCATTGCACGAGTAATCCTCCTACACATAGGTCAGTGAACGACAAGGTCACAGTTCATGACCTCAACAAGTGCCCTGCAGGCAAATTACAAATTAGCTATGCACAGAGGTCAAGACGGCCATGTTGTATTCTGCAATTACATCGTCGACCATTTTAGCTTACAGGGTGACTTTTACACAATGAATCCTAAAATGGCGGTTTGACCTAAAATGGCGGCTTACATGGATTTAAGGTCAGGACCTTGCAACACAGATTTCTTTCGCAGGCGACTTTCGAGCAGCTTGGCGTAGGCCAATATTAAATATATTTATTACAATAGGAGGCACGATATACTTTCTATTCCGACAATGAGACAGCTACAGGGGCAGGAGGTCATCACCAAGCTCTCATGACCTGCAGGCCTCCTACAGGGAACCTCGCCCGTAGGCCAGCGTGATGAAGAGACCCATCCTGGAAGTGTGAACACAGCAATCGTCATGCAGTTGAAGACAGATGAACCCCATCTTTAAAGCACACCTAGTGGAAGAACCCTACAAGGGTGTCAAAGGAAGATTGAGCCAATGATCGGTGCTCAACATTCAAATAACTGGTCCAAAACAGTGGTGGGCATCCTCTGTTTCTCCAGATATTGCCACCTACATCTCCCAAAATCCCAAGCCAGCGTAGTCAATGGTGAAGGATCATGGGATGTGTAGGCCAAACCATCTGGAAGGCCACATGTTGACACCCAGTTGTCTAAATGCAGTGAGACGTAGAGGCCTGTTTTAGAGGTACAGATAGTGCACAGACTGCAACGCGCCCCACACTCCCAACACCTTCTCCCCACCACCGGATCCACACAAAGAACATTAAAAATGAAGATAAAATGCCCTTGATTCTGGAGGAAAAGGCAAAAATTGGGGCAGCTAGGGTGTTAGAGAATGGAGATCTCCCAGAGTTACCCCCAACTTTCCACATGAGAGAATGGGGAGCAGAAAAGACAGCTAAATTCTGTGCAAAACGAACTAAATCTATAAAAGCAATCCCGGGGGAACAACATAAGGATGACCATCCTACCAGAAGGCTCAAAAGTCAGCATTAAAACACAAGATCCTCTTGAGAAATGGCTTCTACATGCAATGGCTGGGACCGCTCTCAACAAACATGTTATAGATCCAGAGATGGGTGCAAATCAAACCTCTCACCTCCCCCGCCCCAGAGGAAAGTCTTCTACAGGAATGACAACTACTGATTGGCAAGGGCAGTACTCCCTGATCCTTGTAGTAGAGACACCCATCAGAGATCTTTGATTAAGATGTCACTTTTGAGACAGCAGAGAGGTTTGCAAGACAATTGCAGCTTCTGCCAGAAAGCTGGGCCATCAGTGGGATGAAAATGGACATTTTGGCACCAGTTGATTTGATTTCAGAATCGATATTGTGCTAAGGAGACGAGGCAGAATAAACTGCACCTGGGCGCTGATCCTAATTTCCAAGGCACTGTATGAGAAAGAAAGCAGAGGAAGGGAGTCTTGAGAATCTTGCAGAAGAACGTTCGGAAGCAATTCTTCTGAGGGTAATAGGAAGAGAATTCCAAAGAGGGAGATCAAGAACAGAGAAAGGCTGGGTTCCTCTATGTGTATAGCAAGTTGTAGGAACAGCCAGTAGACATGGTGCACTGCCCGCAAGGAACATGTCTGATGGTAAGGTTGGCTCTTACCAGATAAGTATGACAGAGCCAGTTCTTGGGTGCATTTAAAGACGAGACAGAGCATCTTAAACACAATTATCTGCCTAACTAGCAGCCAATGAAGAGATGTTTCTAAACAGGAGGTGGGAGAGGACTTTGGTACATGACGAATGCGTAAAACCCTTCGCATTTAGAGGAACCTGTAAATGAGACAGCTGGCTCTGTGGAATACCTGCTAGGGGGCAATTTCATAGTCTAGATAGGAATTTACCAAAGCCCTGCCTTCACATCGGTGATCAGCAGAAGAAATAAAACGACACAGTGGGCCTCATTACGACCCTGGCGGTAAGGGGTCTACGCCAGCGTTAGCTGCGCCGACCCCTTACCGCCAATTACGAGGTCCCCTAGCGCCATGGTGCTTTTAACACCTGCTTTTAGCAGGTGTTAAAATCCATGGCGCTAAGGGACCATGGAGTTAATTACGCCACCGTAATTTACGGTGGCGTAATTAACGCCTTCCCCACTCCCATTATGCCCTATGGGGAAAAAATGGGAATGGGGAAGGGTAAATGGGGATTGGGGACTTACCGCCCCGCCAAGGTCGGAATGGGGCGGTAAGTCCGCCAACCACCATGGCGTAAACATAGTTTACGCCATGGTGGTAAAGTCACGGCCCAGGCGGTAACTTACCGCCTGGGTCGTAATGAGGCCCAGTGTAATAGCCAAAGTCTAAAAGAGATAGATTTGACTATATCCCCAACACAGTGTTTCATCTGTATTAGGACTGCTAAGGGCAGCACAGATATTTTACTTTGTGGGCAAATGATGTTGAGGGATGAAAGACTGATCACCGTAAATCACTTCACAGATGCTTAGGTCCAAACAGGATCATCTCTGCGATTGATTAAGTTAAAGTTTGTTGGAAAACCTCCAAAGTGCGACTTCATCTGCACATTCAATGATGTCCGGGAGAGAATCTGTGGAATTATTGACACACACATGAATTTGTGCATCATCCGTGCAGGTGTGATATTGAGGAAACCGACAAGAGCGTCTCAGTGTAAATATTGGAAGTGAAAGGAGATGGGTAAGATCCCTACTGAATCCAGCAAGAGACTTAGATTGGCTCCGAGTGACAGCCCCCAAATTTGACTCGTTCAAAAATAAACCAGCTCAAGATTTGCTGCGATGCGCAGGCAACTTTGAAGGGCCTAGACACTCATGCAAAGGCTGCTGGGAGGTCTAACATAAGCAATGAGGTAAGCACGCCCTCATCATCATATTTTAGGATGTCGTCCCAAATGCCATCAAAGCTGTTACTGTAATTTTGACAACAAAAAGTTATTGAATTCCTTTGCCAACCTATTTGTTGGTAGCACCCCCATTGCAATGCAGTAAGGATCACAGGAAACCTCTCCAGGCCGATTGGTGGCGCTCTTGATATGATTCTGCAAGGGGTCTTTTTATAGGTATTTCAGATCCTCATAGAGGACTGGAGAGAAAAGGCTTCCCTACGTTTACTCCAAATCTCCTCTTTCTTGTGGTGTTCCTGTTTCAACTTCCACAGGGTGGGAGTGGCCAAGGGTTCGTGTGTTTTTTGGCCGCCTAGCATGCTGTAAAGGGGAAATACGATCGCAAATTGACTGCAATCGATTCATATTATACAGAAAACACTGTTGACCCTACACATCCGAAGCTGGATGCAATGGCGCTGAGGTGAGCTCTGTCCCCTCAATCAAATGTAGACCTTAATTACCACATGATAAGGAGCAAACCGGCGATGACAAGGGGACAGATGAAGAAGTTGGATCTAGCTCAAATACACCCAACTGGGAGGTCGCAAGGTGGGTCATTCCAGGGCCTCAATCGTGGGTCAAATTCCAGGCAGTGGCCAGTCGAGTCGATGGGAGGGTAGCCAAACCAAAGATATCAAGTCCAAGGCATGAAGGATCTCACTCCACTTAGTAGAGTCCACGTCACCAGAACCGTTGCAGCATATATTAATATCATCAATTAAACGAATCCCAGAAGATCCAAGTGGCCAGAACCTTGCAACGTTTGATATAGGTAAGATTAATGGTACAAATCTGAGATACTTCATCCTAAATCAAGGCCTCAAATATTTTTTTAACGTACACATTATAAAAATATGTGCAATCCTCCAATGAGTGGTATGAGTAACCCTTTAACCACTTAATTATGGGGGAGCTATATATGAAGCATAGACGGGCAGCCTTCTGTAAAGCATATTTCTCTTAGGGATAAACGATGTAAGACTTTTTGCTCAATAAACTCAGCCAGGGAACTGCATATCTATTGGGTGGCATGGCATTTAAATGGGTGGCATGGCATTTAACATTTCCAGGTTCCACTTTTTAAAGTCCTGCCTGGTGATACAAATGGCTTACTGAAGGCCTGTTGTGTGTTGCACAATCTAATCTTATTTAACGCTCTGAGAGGGATTGAGCCGTGATTGGTGTTAAGATGGTAGAGAGTCTCTGGAGTAAGCCAACTTGATCGGTAAATTAAAATGAAAAGGTAAAAATGTAAAGGAGTAGCGCTACAGAAATTGAAAACAGTCCAGAACGAAACACTATAGAAAGTATTTTATCACTGCAAAAATAAAAAGTGTCCAGCGTACCATGCCGAAATGCTGACACAAGTCTTTTGGAACCCGGGGCGCCTGAGAGTGGCATATGGCATATGCCCCTTTGTACCTTCCCTAAGAGTAGGCTGTGATCTGCCTGGAATGTGAGAAGGGCAGAGCACTTTCACAGGACTATCTTTCGAGGGCAAACCCCTATCTTTATGGAGCCCCCCTAAACATTTCTAATGCTCCACTAAAGAAAGCAGAGCCTTCCCACCGAAGGAAAGAGCACTGCAACTTGCAAAAGACTTTCTATACGAAATGAACTAAATAGCGCCATGATGGGTTTGGCCAGGATCACACAGTGGGGCCAAGTGGGGAATATGGGATTCGAACTCTGGTCTCTTGGTTCCAAAGGGGACACTGCAGCCACTAGACCTAGGTGATGAAATCCTGAACTCGCTGCCTGATGCCGTGAGAAAGAGACCGTAGACACGGACAGAGCGAGAGCCCCCTTGCAGGACCTTGTGCCTGCCTGGCACACATGATATTGAGAGCAGTTTCTCTATGGACTCCAGAGTCATGTCCTTGGTGTGTAAATCCCCCGCACTGGCTGTTCACTAATGAGCAGTCAAAGGGGATGCAGGGTTCAGGCTTGAGATCCAACCTCCCATTCATTATTCAAAAGCTCACACTCTTGACGTAACGACAGCACGTACAGGAGCACGGCCACGAGATTTCCGGTCCTGGCCCGCCACTTTCTATTCCAACAGCCATCTCACATAGCCACTTGTCCCTGCATCCAAAAAACACAGTGCTGTCTCTACCCCCAAAACACGAGCATCCCCTTTCCCATGTTCCCTGCTCCATTCCCTTCTCTGGCCCAAAACACCTTGCCACATCCCTGGCCTCTCCCCCATGCCAGCGCCACAAACCCCTTTCTCCTATTCTCTACCCCATGCCCCATCCCCAGTGACGCTGTTCCAACCTACCACTGCCCCCAGCAGCACCATCCTCTTTACGCTCCTCACTATGCTCCCACCACACTGCCATGTTCTCGACTAAGCTTGTTTTTGGCCCCAAGAGCCAGGCCAGAGCCCGCCTGGCTCGGCCCTGCCTCAGCCCTACCCGTTGCTTCCTTGGCTCTCCCAGCCCTGGACACCATCCACAGAGATCCAAGTATAATTCCCAACAGAGATCCCAGGAAAGAAAAAAACAGAGATCTGATGATACCACCCACAAGGATCCAAAGATACCTCCCACAGAGATCCAAGGATATCCAAGTATGCCACCTCACCGAGATTCAAAGATACCTCCCACAGAGATCCAAGGATACCTCCCAATAGAGATCCCAAGAAACCACCCCAGACAGCTCCAAAGATACCTCTCCCAGAGATCCAAGGATACCACCTCACAGAGATTCAAAGATACCTCCCACAGAGATCCAAGGATACCTCCCAACAGAGATCCCAGGAAACCACCCCAGGCAGCTCCAAAGATACCTCCCACAGAGATCCAAGGATACCTCATAGAGAGATCCAAGGATATCCAAGGATACAGTCTCACAGAGATTCAAAGAGACCTCCCACAGAGATCCAAGGATATCAAAGAATACCACTCCACAGAGATCCAAGGGATCCTCCCCAAGGAGATCCTAGAACAACTCCACAAAGAAATCCCAGTATACCTCAAATAGAGATCCAAGGATGTTAGTCCACAGATATCCAAGGATGCCACCCCACAGAGATCCAAGGATATCTCCCCAAATAAAATCAAAGATACCTGCCCACAGAGATCCAAGGAAACCTCCCCACAGATCTCCAAGGATAGCTCCCCACAGAGATCCAAATATACTTCCTACAGAGATCCAAGACTACCATCCCACAGATATCCAAGTATACCTCCCAACAGAGATACCAGGAAACCACCCCAGAGAGATCCGATGATACCGCCTCACAAGGATCCAAAGATGCCTCCCACAGAGATCCAAGAATATCCAAGGATAACACGTCACAGAGATTCCAAGGATACCTGCCCACAGAGATCCAAGGAAACCTCCCCACAGATCTCCAAGTATACCTCCCCACAAAGGTCCATGGCTACCATCCCACAGATATCCAAGTGTACCTCCCACCTTTGATCCTAGGATACCTCCCAACAGAGATCCCAGGAAACTATGAGATCCCAGGAAACCACCCCAGACAGCTCCAAAGATACCACCCACAGAGATCCAAGGATATCCAAGGATACCACCTCACAGAGATTTGAGGATACCTCCCACAGATATCCAAGGATACCTCCCAACAGAGATCCCAGGAAAACACCCAAGAGCGATCCGAGGATACTACCCCACAGAGATCCAAGGCTATCCAAGGATACCACCTCACAGAGATTCGAAGATACCTCCCACAGATATCCAAGGATACCTCCCAACAGAGATCCCAGGAAAACACCAGAGAGAGATCCGAGGATACCGCCCAACAAGGATCCAAAGATACCTCCCATAGAGATCTAAGGATATCCAAGGATACCACCTCACCCACATTTAAAGATACTTCCCACTGAGATCCAAGGATACCTCCCAACAGAGATCCCAGGAAACCATCCCAGACAGCTCCAAAGATACCTCCCACAGAGATCCAAGGATATCCAAGGATGCCACCTCACAGAGATTCAAAGATACCTCCCACAGAGGTCCAAGGATACCTCACACAGAGATCCAAGGATATCATCTCACAGAGATTCAAAGATACCTCCCAGGGAGATCCAAAGATATCCAAGGATACCACTCCACAAAGATCCAAGGGAACCTCCCCAAAGAGATCCAAGAACACCTCCACAAAGAAATCCCAGGATACCTCCCATAGAGATCCAAGGATATTAGCCCACAGATATCTAAGGATACCTCCCCACAGAGATCCAAGGATATGTCCCCAAATAAAACCAAGGATACCTGCCCACAGAGATCCAAGGATACCTCCAAATAGAGATCCCAGGATATCCAAGGATACCACCTCACAGAGATTCAAAGATACATCCCACAGAGATCCAAGGATACCTCCCAAGAGAGATCCCAGGAAACCACCCCAGACAGCTACAAAGATAACTCCCACAGAGATCCAAGGATACCTCCCACAGAGATCCATGGATATCCAAGGATACCACCTCACAGATATTCAAAGATACCTCCCACAGAGATCAAGGGATACCTCCCAACAGAGATCCCAGGAAACCACCACAGACAGCTCCAAAGACACCCCCCACAGAGATCCAAGGATATCCAAGGATACCAACTCACAGAGATTCGAAGATACCTCCTACAGATATCCAAGGATACCTCCAAAGAGAGATCCCAGGAAAACACCTCAGAGCGATCCTGGGATACCGCCCGACAGAGATCCAAGGCTATCCAAGGATACCACCTCATAGAGAGCTCAAGATACCTCCTACAGATATCCAAGGATACCTCTCAACAGAGATCACAGGAAAACACCCCAGAGCTATCCGAGGATACCGCCCCACAGAGATCCAAGGCTATCCAACGATACCACCTCACAGAGAATCAAAGATATCTCCCACAGATATCCAAGGATACCTCCCAACAGAGATGCCAGGAAAACACCCCAGAGATATCCCAGGAAACCACCACACAAGGATCCAAAGGTACCTCCCACAGAGATCCAAGGATATCCAAGGATACCACCTCACAGAGATTCAAATATACCTCCCACAGAGATCCAAGGATACCTCACACAGCGATCCAAGGATATCCAAGGATACCATCTCACAGAGATTTGAAGATACCTCCCAGAGAGACCCAAAGATATCAAAGGATACCACTTCACAGAGATCCAAGGGAACCTCCCCAAAGAGATCCAAGAACACCTCCACAAAGAAATCCCAGGATACCTCCCATAGAGACCAAAGGATGTTAGCCCACAGATATCCAAGGATACCATCCCGAAGAGATCCAAGGATATCTCCCCAAATAAAACCAAGGATACCTGCCCACAGAGATCCAAGGAAACCTCCCCACAGAGATCCAAAGATACTCCCAACAGAGATCCCAGGAAACCACCCCAGAGTGATCCAAGGATACCACCCAACAAAGATCCAAAGATACCTACCAGAGAGATCCAAGGATATTCAAGGATACCAGCTCAACGAGATTCAAAGGTACCTCCCACAGAGATCCAAGGATACCTCCCAACAGAGATCCTAGGAAACCACCCCAGACAGCTCCAAGGATACCACCTCACCGAGATTCAAAGATACCTCCCACATAGATCCCAGGATACCTCACACAGAGATCCAAGGATATCCAAGGATACCGTCTCACAGAGATTCAAATATACCTCCCACAGAGATCCAAATATATCAAAGGATACCATTCCACAGAGATCCAAGGGAACCTCCCCAAACAGATCCAAGAACACCTCCATAAAGAAATCCCAGGATACCTCCCGTAGAGATCCAAGGATGTTAGCACACAGATATCCAAGAATACCATCCCAAAGAGATCCAAGGATATCTCCCCAAATAAAACCAAGGATACCTGCCCACAGAGATCCAAGGAAACCTCCAAACAGATCTCCAAGGATACCTCCCCAAAGAGATCCAAAGATACTCCCAACAGAGAACCCAGGAAACCACCCCAGAGTGATCCAAGGATACCACCCAACAAAGATCCAAAGATACCTATCACAGAGATCCAAGGATATCCAAGGATACCAGCTCACCGAGATTCAAAGATACCTCCAACAGAGATCCAAGGATACCTCCCAACAGAGATCCCAGGAAACCACCCCAGACAGCTCCAAAGATACTTCCCACAGAGATCCAAAGATATACAAGGATACCACCTCACAGAGATTCAAAGATACCTCCCACATAGATCCCAGGATACCTCACACAGAGATCCAAGGATATCCAAGGATACCGTCTCACAGAGATTCAAAGATACCTCCCACAGAGATCCAAATATATCAAAGGATACCATTCCACAGAGATCCAAGGGAACCTCCCAAAAGAGATCCAAGAACACCTCCATAAAGAAATCCCAGGATACCTCCCATAGAGATCCAAGGATGTTAGCACACAGATATCCAAGAATACCACCCCACAGAGATCCAAGGATATCTTCCCAAATAAAATCAAGGATACCTGCCCACAGAGATCCAAGGAAACCTCCCCACAGATCTCCAAGGATACCTCCCCACAGAGATCCAAAGATACTTCCTACAGAGATCCAAGGCTACAATCCCCCAGATATCCAAGTATAACTCCCAACAGATATCCCAGGAAACCACCCCAGAGAGAGCCAAGGATACCGCCCCACAAGGATGCAAAGATAACTCCCACATAGATCCAAAAATATCCAAGGATACCACCTCACAGAGATTCAAAGATAACTCCCACAGATATCCAAGGATACCTCCCAACAGAGATCCCAAGAAACCACGTCAAAGAGATCCAAATATACCCCCTGTCAGCGATCCAATGATATCCAAGGATACCAACTCAAACAGATTAAAAGATACCTCACACAGAGATCAAAAGATACCGTCTCACAGTGATTCAAAGATACCTCCCAACAGAGATCCCAGGAACCACTCAGAGAGATCCAAATATACCTCCCACAGAGATCCAAGGATATCCAAGGATACCAACTAACAGAGATTCAAAGATCCCACTCACAGAGATCCAAAGATACCTCCCAACAGAGACCCCAGGAAACCACCCCAGATAGCTCCGAAGATACCTCCCACAGAGATGCAAGGATATCCAAGGATACCACCTCACAGAGATTCAAAGTTACCTCCCACAGAGATCCCAGGATACATTTACATAGAGATCCAAGGATATCCAAGGATACGTCTCACAGAGATTCAAAGATACCTCCTACAGAGATCCAAAGATATCAAAGGAAACCTCCCCAAAGAGATGCAAGAACACCTCCACAAAGAAATCCCAGGATACCTCCCATAGAGATCCAAGGATGATAGCCCACAGATATCCAAGGATACCACCCCACAGAGATCAAAGCATATCTCCCCAAATAAAACCAAGGATACCTGACCACAGAGATCCAAGGAAACCTCCCGCAAAGATCCCCAAGGATACCTTGCTACAGAGATCCAAAGATATTTCCTACAGAGATCCAAGGCTACCAGCCCACAGATATCAAAGGATACCACCCCACAGATATCCAAGAATACCTCCCTAAAGAAATCCAAGGATACCTCCCCACCAAGATCCAAGGACACCTTCCCAAAGAAATCCAAGGAAAGCTCCCCACGGATCTCCAATGATACTGCCTCACAGAGATCCAAAGATATCTCCCACAGAGATCCAAGCTACCAGCCCACAGATATCCAAGGATACCACCTGACATAGATCCAAGGACGCTTCCCTAAAGAAATCCAAGGATACCTCCCCACAGAGATCCAAGGACACCTCCCCAAAGTAATCCCAGGATACCTCCCCACAGAGATGCAAGGATACTTCCCCACAGAGATCCATGGATACCTGCCCACAGAGATCCAAGTATAAACTCTCCACAGAGACCGAAGGATACCAGCGCACAGATATCCAAGGATACCACCTCACAGAGATTCAAGGTTACCTTCCCAAAGAAATCCACGGACACCTCCCCACAGAGATCCAAGAATACCTCACCACAGAAATCTAAGTGTACCTGCCCACAGAAATCCAAGTATACCTCACCACAGAGATCCAAGGACACCTCCCCCAGTGATCCAATGATACCGCACCACAGAGATGCAAGGATACCTCCCACAGAGATCCAAGGGTATCTGCCCACAGAAATCCAAGGATACCTCACCACAGACATCTAAGGGTACCTGCTCAAAGAGATCCAAGGATACCTCCCCACAGAGATCCAAGGACACCTCCCCAAAGAAATCCCAGGATACTCCTCCACAGAGATCCAAGGTTACCTTAACACACAGATCCACGGATACCTCCCCACAGAGATCCAAGGATACCTCCTCACAGAGATCCAAGGATACCTCCCCAAAGAAATCCAAGGATACCTCCCCACAGAGATCCAAAGATACCTCACCACAGAGATCCAAGAATACGTCCCCATGGTGATCCAAGGATACCTCCCCACAGAGATCCAAGGATACCTCCCCACAGAGATCCAAGGATACCTCACAACAGAAATCCAAGGTTGGCATAACCCAAGCTTCTTTAATACTGGCTGGGACCAAATTGGAGTTGAAGGAAGCATTAACAAAGTTAGTGATAATAGGGGGAAGGGTGGGAGCGCATAGTTTGACTAGATGCGCTGGGAAATGATCCCCTTTGCAGTTAGATGCTTTCACTTTAGCTATAGTGTTGAGCACTACTTCTTGGGAAACTGAGAAGTGGAAAGCTGGAGTGTTGCATACTGTAGGACTAGTGGCTGAGTCGGCCATGGTATGTTTTTCCGCTAATATTTTAGCGGCAAGGGCATCTTGAATGGTAGTGCTCCATTCTTGCTTGGTTGAACAGGGTTGATGATCGGATCGGGTTTTCCAACTCTTTGAGGATGTAGAATAATTCGTTTGAATCTGAGGAGGCGTTGCTAATCCTAATATTGAATGCATTTGCTTTATGAGCAATGATGGCTGCTTTGTGAGTTTCGTTTGCAGAGTTAAAGGCATCTGCGGCCTCAGGAGTATGGGATTTATTCTAGAAACGTTGAAGCAAGCGTTTGATTCGCCCGAGTGATACTAGTTCCTCATTAAACCAAAAAGGAGGATTTGTTATCAGATCGTCTGGTTTTAGAGATACAAGGTCCTAAGGTATCTATTGTGTCTGTGAGGCAGTTATGGTAAGTATCTGCTAGGGAGCATGGATTATCATTGGTAATCATTTTGTCTGTGAGGGTATTTTTTAGGATTGGGTTAAGGTTTTCAGCTGAGAGTTTGCGAATATTTCTGGTTACATAAGAGTCCAACGTGATGGACTTGGGTAAGTCAGGTTCGTTGCACCTGATAGAAAAAGTAATGCTATGGTGATCTGTCCAGGGTAATGGAGTGATTGTTTCTATGGAAACTGTGGTATTGAGGAATAATACCCAGTCCAGCGTTCTACCTTTGCCATGGGTAGGCGCATTCACAAGTTGTGTGAATAGCATGTCTTTAAGAGCATTGTGTAAAGCTTCTGCTTTGTGATCTTGGCTGTCATTGAATCCGAGATTCAGGTCACCAAGGATGATACATTTTGTCTTTGGTTTGATGAGTGGAGTTAGTAGTAGTGGTATGTCCACATCAGGCTGAGAATTGTTATTGGGTGCTCTGTATATAGTTACTATATTAATAGTAGTTTTATGATTGGTAGCAAGTTTTGTGAGTAGAATTTCGTATCCATCTAGATTGCCAATGGGGCAGGCTCTTAGTTTAAGGTGGGTTTTAGCAATGATGGCTCCTCCCCCACCTACTGACCTGGTTCTATCCGTCCTAAGGATGGTGTAATTAGGTGGAACAGCAATGGTAAGAATTGGTCCAGAAGCTTTGCAGAGCCACGTCTCTGTCACTATGAGCATGTCAGTGATCCAAGGACACTCCCCAAAGTAATCCCAGGATACCTCACCACTGAGATCCAAGGGTACCTGCCCACAGAGATCCAAGGATACCTCACCACAGAGATCTAATGATACCTCACCACAGAGATCCAAGGGTACCTGTATACAGAGATCCAAGGATACCTCACCACAGAGATCCAAGGGTACCTGTCCACAGAGATCCAAGGATACCTCACCACTGAGATCCAAGGAAACCTCCTCACGGTGATCCAAGGATACCCCACCAGAGCAATCCAAAGATGCTTCCTGCAGAGATCCAAGGGTACCTGTCTACAGAGATCCAAGGATACCTCACCACAGAGATCCAAGGGTACCTGTCCACAGAGATCCAAGGATACCTCACCACAGAGATCCAAGGGTACCTGCCCACAGGGATCCAAGGATACTTCACCACAGAGATCTAATGTTACCTCACCACAGAGATCCAAGGGTACCTGTCTACAGAGATCCAAGGGTACCTGCCCACAGAGATCCAAGGATGCCTCACTACAGAGATCCAAAGACACCTCCCTAAAAAAATCCCAGGACACCTCCCCAAAGAATGCCAAGGATACCTCCCTACAGAGATCCAAGGACACCTCCCCAAGGACATCCCAGGATACTTTGCCACTGAGATCCAAGGACACCTCCTCATGGTGATCCAAGTATACCTCCCAGAGAGATCCAAAGATACTGACGCCCCTACCTGCAAGATCAGCTGCCTTTTTTTCTCAGGAGGAAATGTGTGCCTGAAATGTGTCTAGATCTGCAGATGTTTTTGGCTCCAAGGAAATACCTAGGGCCATTATTATCGGTAGCCAGGGTATTACTCCCAGTAATCACTAAGGGCCATTAATACCGGTAATCAGGGTATCCCAAAAATCACTAAGGGCCATTAATACCGGTAATCATGGTGTTACTCCCAGTAATCACCAAGGGTCATTAATACCGATAATCATGGTGTTACTCCCAGTAATCAACAAGGGTCATTAATACCGGTAATCAGGGTATTACTCCCAGTAATCACTAAGGGCCATTAATACCGGTAATCAGGGTGTTACTCCCAGTAATCACTAAGGGCTATTAATACCGGTAATCAGGGCGTTACTCCCAGTAATCACTAAGGGCCATTAATACCCATAATCAGGGCGTTACTCCCAGTAATCACTAAGGGCCATTAATACCGGTAATCAGGGTGTTACTCTAATCAGGGTGTTACTCCCAGTAACCACCAAGGGCCATTAATCCTGGTAATCAGGGTATTACTCCAAGTAAACAGAAAGGGCCATTAATCCTGGTAATCAGGGTATTACTCCCAGTAATCACTAAGGGCCATTAATCCCGGTAATCAGTGTGTTACTCCCAGTAAGGTGTCACTCCCAGTAATCACTAAAGGGCATTAATCCTGGTAAGTAATCACTAAGGGGCATTAATCCCGGTAATCAGGGTGTTACTCCCAGTAAGGTGTTAAACCCAGTAATCACTAAAGGGCATTAATCCCGGTAATCAGGGTATTACTACCAGTAAAGTGATACTCCCAGTAAGGTGGTAATCACTAAGGGGTATTAATCCCGGTAATCAGGGTATTACTCCCAGTAATCACTAAGGGCCATTAATCCCGGTAATCAGGGTATCCCAAAAATAACTAAGGGCCATTAATACCGGTAATCATGGTGTTACTCCCAGTAATCACCAAGGGCCATTAATCCCGGTAATCAGGGTATTACTCCAAGTAAACAGAAAGGGCCATTAATACCGGTAATCAGGGCATTACTCCCAGTAATCACTAAGGGCCATTAATACTGGTAATCAGGGTGTTACTCCCAGTAACCACCAAGGGCCATTAATCCCGGTAATCAGGGTATTACTCCAAGTAAACAGAAAGGGCCATTAATCCTGGTAATCAGGGTATTACTCCTAGTAATCACTAAGGGCCATTAATCCCGGTAATCAGGGTGGTACTCCCAGTAAGGTGTTACTCCCAGTAATCACTAAAGGGCATTAATGCTGGTAAGTAATCACTAAGGGGCATTAATCCCGGTAATCAGGGTGTTACTCCCAGTAAGGTGTTAAACCCAGTAATCACTAAAGGGCATTAATCCCGGTAATCAGGGTATTACTACCAGTAAAGTGATACTCCCAGTAAGGTGGTAATCACTAAGGGGTATTCATCCCGGTAATCAGAGTGTTACTCCCAGTAAAGTATTACTCCCAGTAATCAGTAAGGGGCATTAATCCCAGTAATCAGGGTATTACTCCCAGTAACCACCAAGGGTCATTAACCCCGGTAATCAGGGTGTTACTCCCAGTAATCACTAAAGGGCATTAATCCCGGTAATCAGGGTATTACTTCCAGTAATCACTAAAGGCCATTAATCCTGGTAATCATAATCAATAAGGGCCATTAATCCCGGTAATCAGGGTGTTACTCCCAGTAAAGTGTTACTCCCAGTAATCACTAAGGGCCATTATTCCCGGTAATCAGGGTATTACACCCAGTAATCACTAAAGGCCATTAATCCCGGTAATCAGGGTGTTACTCCCAGTAAAGTGTTACGCCCAGTAATCCCGGTAAGTAATCACCACGGGCCATTAATCCCGGTAATCAGGGTGTGTCAGGATTAATCAGGTGAGTACAAAGGCAGCGAATATGGCAAGGGAAATGTGCACAAAATTGCACAGTGAATAACCTTGAATCAAACAACGTGCACACAAGAACCACGACTCATATATACTAAAACCCAGGAGTGCAGATAGAGTGAAACAAAAATACCAATATATGAAAAGGGATGTGGGGTAAGCACTTAGAACCTCCTTATGACTGAAAGGAAAGTCGGCAAACTCCTTACCCACTATGCTATTACAGATACTGACAGCGCTAAGCCCACGTAGAGGGCAAGCAAGGGCAGGATCTGTGTGCTGACACTCTGGATGATACTGAATAAGAAACTTAGAAACAGTACTCACGAGAACCGGAAAGACTACTTGAATGTCAGTTAACCCACGAACCCAGTTGATCAAACAGGGACCTAGAAGGCTATAACAGCAATGGGTGGAGGATAACTAAATACATAAGACCTAAGTCAAGGAGCAAGTAGGAATTGTGATAAAGAAATAGTGAGGAAAACAAAGGCATTCACACAGGGACTAGTTACAACAGCACCCTACAGTAGTGACTGATTCTGTGTATGTCACCATTGTGGATTGTGTTTGGAAATCAGAAGCATGTATTGTGAAAACAAGGAAATAATATGAGGTAGGGTAACCAAAAAGGAAACACACCAAACACAGGTTACAAAGGAACATACAAAGCACTTTATTTTATACTGAATCCAGTTACAAAAGAACAGAACAAAATTCAGATAGCTATCGACCCTCAGTACAACACAGCGAACTCCGGCGTGGTTTGGTGTGCTCAGTGAGTGCAAATATTCATTGAAGCAGTCAGGCTTTTATACATTTCTCCAGCCTGTTGTCCAGCCTTTCTGCAGGTTAACCATTCCATAAATAAGTTACTGCTCTAGGGTCCCTTGCCAGGTCAAATCTAGTTCATCTTAGGTTTATACATTAACAAGAAGAAATGGTAATAATGTATGCTCTAGGCCTAACATTACAATGCAGGACTTAGTTTATACAATGTAGTTAAGCAGGTGTTCTCATTCAATTATAGATCAGTTTCGGTGATACAGGTAATCCATTGCAGACAGGTCAGCAGAAGGACAAGGTCTCAGCTCATGACCCTAACAAGTGGCCTGCAGGCAAGTTATACATTAGCTGTACAGAGGTTATGACAATCGAGTTCTGTTCTGAATAACATAGGCTACCATTTTAGCTCACATGGTGACTTTATAGAGCAAGAAAACCTAAAATGGCGGCTTGACCCAAAATGACAGGTTACATGGTTTCTAAGGTCAGGACCTTGCAATGCGAGTTTATTCACATGTAGTTTATAAGCAGCTTGTTAGCAACTTGGCGTAGGCCAATATACATATATTCATAGCAATAGGAGGCACGATATAATTTCTAGTTTGACAAACCCTCCTTTTGGCCTATGCCAAGTGCTAAACTACTTCTGATCTCCCTGAAAATAACTCCATGTCTCATCGTCCATACACCCTGAATAGCTGTCAGAAATATCTATCGCCATTAGATCTTTTACTAAGATCTCTTTCAGTACATACTCCTTAGAGGTTTTATCCGGGGCATACACTTTATGTCCTATTGTACCTATCGCCTGAGCGCAACATCCCCCTAGCATTGAACATATACTTGGTAGACATTGGATACAACAACAAAGAAATAGCAGAATTCCCAAAATAATCAGCAAAACTGAAAGCACTTTCCAATCCCAAGACCGCAAGAAGTCCCAGAACCAAGCGCTAAGATCCCAATTTCCCTCGGGAACATGCACTTCTGAACTAAGAATGTGCAGATTCTGTATTGCCTTAAAAATAGTTGGGGAGGAATCCGGTACGAAAACACAGCAAGCGGACCCCACTAGTTTACATACTCCACCACGTTCAGCCAGAATGACATCTAATGCCATCCGGTTCTGAAGCGCTACCAATCTGATCGCTTTCTGCTCTAAAGTCATATTATAGAGTATATCTGTGGTCCGGTTGATGGTTCTCTCCAGTACTCTCGCTAGCTTCCTGATATCCTCGGAATTCGCTATCTGCCCAAAGAATGGAAGGAATGATTTTGCTACATCTCCTAAAACCTGTGCTGGAGTGTCGCCATTCTCGTCCCGCCGTGGACGAGCCTTCGAAACCTCTACAGTACTTGCTATAAACACCCCAGGTAACAGGATTCCTAGATAACAAGTTCCCTGCCAATCCCTGGGCAACCATGGAAATGCTACATTACTGCAAACAAAATAGATAGGTTCGCCTACATACAAAGGTCTGTCTTCCCCAGTCAAATTTGCAACGTTGGCACAACCTTTAAAATCTCCCATTGACCGGGTGCCATTCCTCTGTATGCAGAAAGAAACTGAACCGGGGCTATGGTTAACAGTATAAGAAGGAGGCACGGCATCCTTATTGCCTATTGGAGCCATTTTAAAGGAAATCAAACATTGGAAAGGACGAGACAGTCTATCAGAAGGCCTAATAGAAGCAATATTGAGCTTACTCCTATTTGCGAAAAGCGAGCATCCCAGGGGAGTCAGGACACGTTTCTCAAAACTATTCAAATTAGTGCCATCAAAGTTCCCCGAGATGCTATCGTTCCATCGGCCAAAGAACAGTGCTCTAAGTGAAGCATAACAAGCAGTTGTCAAAGGTAAAGGGTGAATATACCAACCTAGCCCTTTATCCTCATGTTGCGGTAAATGCGAGCAGATCCAACAATTGGTTCTGTTAAAGATTGCATGGGTAGCATTCATAATTAGAAGTAGAGTGTTATTTTGATAATTCCGTCTATGCAAAAGATCTCTAGGTGACAAGGTATGTAGTTGCACAGAAGGAGTGGGAACAACAGTTATATTTTCAACAGGTAGGAAATAATTCAAAGGGTACATTCTCTCCAAATACCAAAACCCACAACCAACAGTTACTAAAAGTCCCGTGATTATCACCAGTAGACAACAAAACGTTTTCGGGGCCCCCATACATATCTGCTCATTGTCTCTCCTAGTCACATTTTTGTCCAAAAGTTCAGTACGAACTGTAGCGGATGCGGGCATTGTCGTCTTCAATCGAGAAACACCAATTGTTCGTTTACTGGCGACTCCGGTCGCGCGTCTTCTTAATGTCTTTTCCCACAACCCTTAGCCAGCAGAACCCTTTATGCAATTGGGCCAAAAAAAAGGCAAGCCCTCAAATTCTTTCAATTGTACAGCAAGAGCCGTATTGCAAACCTATCTCCTTGGGCGGAAATTATACTTCACAGTTTCAGGTGCAAAAGAATCAGCAGACAAGATGTCGTCACTTCCCACAGGAGGTGGCGAGTGAACGGAAGTTGGATCAGAAGATGGATGATCCACAAACGATGCAGTGGGAGAGCAAGGAGGCAAGATGGCCGTTTTGTCGGGCCTTACAACTTCCGGAACGGCCTCCGATACTCTCTTTCCACCGTCTGCCGTTTCGGGTACGTTGGTTTCAATGTCGGAAAGGGGTTCTGCGTCTTCTGTATCGTATGGCACTGGGTGTGGGATCCGTTTGGTATGGCCGCCGTGGATCCAGTGGCGACGTCCTCCTACCCGCTCCGCAGTCTCAGTGACCAGGAGCACCTGGTAGGGGCCCCTCCAACGTGGTGCGAGGCAAGACGCTCTATTGAAGGATTTAACGAGGATCCAATCCCCTGGTCGTAGACTGTGACCGGGGCCCTCGTACCTCACCGGCAATGCCTCTCGCACCTGGTGATAAATTGAAAACAGGTTTTTGGTCAATTGGTTACAATAGTCGGAGAGAAGTACATTTTCTACATCGCGCAATGCACGGCTTTTAGGCAAACCCCAAATATTAGCAGGTCTCCCTATTACCACCTCAAAGGGAGAGAGCCCAGTCTTAGTTTGAGGGGTTGTCCGCATTGAAAGTAACACGATCGGTAAGGCGTCCGGCCATTTTAGTTTGGTGCCGGCACACGTCTTAGCGAGCTTGTTTTTTATGATACCATTGTGTCTTTCCACTAATCCGGCGCTCTGAGCATGTCTGGCCGAATGGAATCGTTTGTCAATTTGCAATGCCGTACATATCTGTAGAATTACAGCAGCGATAAAATGCGGACCATTATCCGACCAGATAACTCTCGGCAAACCGAACCGTGGGAAGAATTCCTTTAACATGGTCTTTGCAGTGGTCATGGCTGTAGCGTCTTTAACAGGGAAAGCCTCGATCCACTTACTAAAGGCGCAAATGACCACAAGGACATATTTTAGATTGTTACATCGCTCCATTTCAATAAAGTCAAAGTGAATCACTTCAAACGGGACAGAAGGAGGCCCAAAGCTACCTCTTGGAGTTGCTGTCCCCTTTCCCACATTGTGTTGTAGGCAAATCATGCAATTTTGGACATACTGCTGGGCAATTTTTGAAATCTTATCATTTACCCAGACTTTCTCTAACATTCTCGTGATCTGTTGAGCGCACACATGTGTGGGACCGTGTGCCATGGTAACCATCATTACTATATAGGCATTAGGAAGCAACCATTTCCCTTCAACCATGTCCACCCAACACCCATCATCATCGAGTTTCCCCAAGCCCTCAGCCCACCTCTTGGATTCTTCTAATGTGGCATTGGGTTGGATATCCCGTACAGATCCAACACCCTCATCCATTGCATAGGCATCTACAGTCTCCCTTGAAGCATACATCTCTGTGAAGAGATCAGAGGCAGTTTGTCTAGCTATTTGATCAGCGAAAGCATTCCCTTTCCCTACATCATCTATAATCTTGCGATGTGCTGCGCACTTAATGATTGCTAACTGACTAGGGAGCGCAAGCGCTGAAAGCAATTGTACTATCAGGGAGCCATGTTGGATCTTGGTGCCATGCGAAGTTAAAAACCCTCTCTCTGACCAAAGTCTCCCAAAGTTGTGAGCCACCCCAAAGGCATACTGGCTATCAGTATATATGTTTACTGTTAGCCCTTCGGAAAGCTCACAAGCTCGAGTCAATGCTATAATCTCTGCGGCCTGCGCAGAGTTATGCGTAATTCTCTTGGTCTCCACAACCGTACTCAATGTAGTGACTCCATAAGCATCTGTGGATGTACCATCCAGTAGTTTGAAGCAGGAGCCATCACAAAACAGCTCCCCTTGTGGGTTATCCAAAGGAGTGTCCCTCAAATCAACTCTGCCTTTTGTATCTTGTTCAGTAGTATACAGGCGGTCATGTGACTCTTCGTCACCGCAAACAGTATTTTGCGGGAAAGGTAGGAGTTCAGCCGGATTAAGAACGCAGCACCTCCTAATTTGAATGTAGGGAGCAAACAAGATTAATTCATATCTTGTCAGTCGTGCGGAAGTGAGGTGTTGCGTTTGGGTTTTGTTCAATAGAATATCTACAGAGTGAGGCACCATCAGGGTCAAATCATGGCCTAGGACCATTCCCTCACTCTGTTTTACAGACGCAGCAGCAGCAGCGACAGCGCGCAAACATCTTGGCAAAGCGCATGCAACAGGATCAAGGGCGGAAGAGTAGTAACCGCATGGCCTATTCTTCCCTCCATGTTCCTGCGTTAATACAGCCAAAGCACATCCATCACATTCATGCACAAACAACACAAAGGCCTTCTCATAGTTCAGTGTGCCCAAAACTGGCGCCGAACATAATGCAGTCTTGAGCAACTCGAATGAATGTTGATGCTCCGTATTCCATGGCAATGGCGAAGAAATACCCTTCTTCGTCAAGGCCAACATCGGTTTTATCACTAGTGAGAAGTTTGGGATCCATAACCTACAGTAAGAAGCCATACCTATCAAGGCTCTAACTTCCTTTTGTGTATTTGGGACAGACATGCCAGAAATGTGTTTTATTCTTTCAGGTGTCAATCTTCTTCCCTCCTTTGACAGGAGATAGCCTAAATAGGCGACCTCCTGGCAACAATATTGAAACTTTTTGAGCGAAGCTTTGTGACCATACTTAGCTAGATGGATGAGCAACAACACAATGCCCTCTTTACAAGAGCTCTCAGAGTCAGCGGCTAAAAGCAAATCATCAACATATTGAAGCAACGTACAAGTAGGGGGCAATCCAAGGGTATCAAGCTGCTCTTTCAAAGCCCTACTATAAATACTAGGACTCTCGGTATAACCTTGAGGTGCACGAGTAAATGTGAATGAGCGTCCCCCTAAGGTGAACGCAAACAAGTATCTACTATCCTCATGTATAGGAATACTGAAGAAAGCATTCTTTAGGTCCACAACACTGAAGTGAGTAGCCGTAGCTGGAATCATGGTTAATATTGTCGTCACATCAGGCAAAATTGGAAATTGTGGAGCGACGACTTTATTAATGGCACGTAAATCAATTATAAAACGAAATGGAATTGCATTATCACCTTCTTTGTACACGGGTAAAATCGGACTATTGCACAAACTTCCTGCAATCTCCTCAATCACCCCACGATGCACAAAATCGGAAACAATGCTCTTCAAAGCTCGCTCGCCTTCAACTGAGATCTTATACTGTGGAATACGGGGCAGCTTAATTCCATGTTTCAAAACTATTTTAACAGGCTCAATCTGCAAAACACCGACATCATTGTCATCAACTGCCCACAAACACTCTGGTACATTACTGAATTCTGGCGGCAAAGGTCTAGTCAAGAATTGCGAAACAGAACATTGCTGTGGTGAAATCGTCAAACGCACTCCATCAGAAGAACAATGAATTACCGCATTTAATTCCTTCAACAGATTCAACCCCAGCAAATTCTCTCCACAATTCGAAGTCAAGAGAAATGGACAGTGGTCCGTAAAGGGACCCAAAGAAATAGGTACCGGTGAAGAAACCGGACAAACAACTGGTGTGCCAGAAAACCCTTCAGAAACATTGGTTTGCCCTGACAGTGGAATGTTTGGAACCCGAGAATGATCAATGGAGCACTTCTGTGCTCCGGTGTCTATCAAAAATTGATGTTTCCTATTTCTCACTACCATTTCAATGTAGGGACCTTTCTGATTAACGGGAATAGGTGTAGGTTCCAAACCCTGCTTCGGGCAATCCTAACGAAACAAAATATCATCAAAAGGAAGCTCTTCAGATAGATATGCAGCAGAAGGATGATCAAATATGTTTCTAGTATCCACAGTCGAAGTCTGATTATCCTGTGAAAAAGGTTGTTGGGGATCCTGCGAAAACTGGCCTCTACCAGGGCCCCCTACACCCGGGCGACCTCTGGATCGTCTACCCATATTTCCAAATGTGTTATTCGACCTCTGTCGAAGGACGGGGCATTGTGCACACCAATGACCCTCCTGGCGACAATAGGCACACTGGTTAATATTCACAGGACCCAAGGGCAACATACTGACCTCTAATCTGCGAACTACCCCCTCTGGGGCCTCTAACAATTTGCTGTAACAATACTTTAGTCTTCAAATCACCTTTACTCTTCTCGACTATCTTTTTCATTATTGACACGGTTCTCGTAGTACTGAGCCATGTGCAGTACTTCTGATTGGGATTTCGCCTGCCAAGCGCTCTCAGAAGACATAATTTGTGACTGGATGTCAGGCAGCAATCCACGTACAAATTTGTCCACAAATAATCTTTTCCCAGACTCTGTGCCTAAGTCTTGTCCACTGAAATCCGAGAATACCTGTTCGAATCGATTAAAGAACTCGGTAGCACCCTCAGATTTTCCTTGGACACAGGCCGTAAGCTTGTCCCAAATAATTCTCTTTTCGGGGATTATAGTTTTCAGTTTTGCAATGATTCTGTCAGGCAAAGTTAGTATCACCTGAGGTGGTCTCTCACCAGCTGGCCTTTCCCCATCAAGCCTAACTATGTTAGCCCATGTATCTCCCAACCCTGGTACATCGTCTATAGTTCTAACTTGTTTCCACAAATCTACAGGCAGGAGTACAGGGAATAGCAAATCAATGTCGCCTAGGGTAAACACTGAGGACTGCAAAACGGACTCTATCTCTTTATAGAACCCTGTCGGATTTTTCCTAATGTCAGGAATAGTTTGTCTAATAGTATTCACTTCCTGTCGTGAAAACGGGACGTGGACAAACTGCGATACATAATGTGCAGGAATGTCCACAGCAGGTGTACCTGCTGCAGCATTAGCAGGAATCTCAACCTTTTGGACAAATGTCAGAGGAACCTCTCTCATAGGCAACTGAGATGTAGGCAACTCCGAACGCTACTAAGTAACAGAGCTAAGTCGAGCGCTAAAGCAGTTGAAGAAGTGTCAAGTGAAAAAGCTCTCTTATAAATGCTCAATAACTCTGTGGGACAACTAACCTTTCTCTTTAAACATTCATCCTGCAGGTACTCTACCATTACCTGTATCACTTTCCTCTGCATTTCTAGCATATATTGACTGTATGTGTCATATACCTCAACTGGAGTTATCGATATGTCTGAAATCCATCTAATCGCATCTTTTGTACAAATTCGCGCCTCCTCAGATGTCGATTTACGACACGGAAGAAATCGTTTCTGTACATACATACTTTCTTCTTCGTCATCCTCATTCCGTAACCTTTCCAACTCCTTTCTATACTCAAATATCCTCTCAACATGCTCATGTACCTTCTCCACAGTGTCTCTTGAAAACGCTAAAGTATTCAGGTCCCTCAACCCTTGTGGGAGGTCTGCATTATTTAATTTACCCCACATTACACATAAATTAATCCCTAAACCTTCAATGATAACATTTTTCTCAGGAAAATTATCCATATTAGAAAGTGTGGCAAGAACATTAGCTCGATCATCTCTCTCCATACAATGCTTAGCCCATGCAAACAAATCCTGTTTCTTTTCTGTAGGAACAGTATTACGAGTAACAATCCTCGACCCCGCTCCCTGATCAACTACAAGCGGTACAGAACTACTTGGGAGTGAAGGTGCAGGCAAATTCAATTACTGGTGCAATGGGAAGAGGCAGAGGAGCAGGTGGAGAACAACAACCGGAGGAATAGGAACAACAGGTTGAGCAGGAACAGCAGGAATAACAGCAGGAAGAGGTACAGCAGGAGGAAGAGGAACATACAGAGGTGGTGCAGAGGCATCAGGCCTTCGTTCATTTAACAATTTGTCGATAAACTCATCAGAAACATGAAGATCTTTAGAAGGAGTGAGAAAGCCCTGTCCATATTCCTAACCGACTCAGACTGTTTGTCCTGATCATATAACAACGCCTTTTCAGCATTTGTTTTATGACGGCGCAAACTGCTACACAGGAAATTTTAGGTAAAGGAGTGGCTTGTAAATCTTCAGCTAACTGCAATCCCTGACAAACAGCAGAACAATTGTCAGAAACTGTGCCCAGATTAAGCGCTGTGCTAGAAGAAAGACTTTCACTCCCAATAGATCTAACATATTGACAAATATCAGGGTTTACCAAAGTCTCTGCACTCAGGGGCTGAACAGTGTTCACTTCATCAACATCAACGGATAAAGCCTGAGGTGTATTCAGTAAAGAGTGCAAGGTTTTATTCTCCTCTTGTAAAGAAATTAATTCTTGTCTTAACTCCTCAAGATTAGCTCTTAGCATGCCCTGCATTAACTGTACATCACTATCAGTAGGCACAGGGGGAGGCATAGTGGCGTCAGGGCTGGATACTGCACTAGCAATCTGGATGTGCGCCGATTGTACATTGTCATCTACTGCTTGCAGGTTCTGTGATTTATACTTTCTCTTACCAACTTGATCTGTGTTTCCCTTAAGCAAACTATTGACCTCAGACCTCTTGGCATTAGGGACTACAGTATGTACTTGTGCAAAGGAGTATGCTTTAGACTGAGGGTAGAAAACAGAAGTTATGCAAGGAACCCCTCCAATTTTTATGTTTGTACCATGAAACTGTTCAATCTGAGGTGAAGCACAACTGGAATCATGGGGTTCAACAACAGAGGTACTCTTGTATAATAAGTCTAACAGTGTGTTGTTTTCCGCTGCTAAGGCTTGTGCTGACATAGAATCTGGATCAGAATAAAAGACAGAACTAGGATCAGGCAATGTAAGATGTGCCATCCTGTGGGAAAAATACTCTGCACGTAAATGCCCATTCGTGACAAGGAGTTCATTTAAGTCAGGACTAGTGATTTGATTGTCACAGGTAAATATGGATCATAGACATAATTTCGAATACAAAATATTCGAAAGTCAAAAAGTCAAAAAAAAAACGTTGAAAAAAAAAATGTCGATTTTTTTTTAATGATGTTTTTTTTCGAAATGGGGGGGTTCCCCCAACCCCCCTTTTTTTTATTTTTACCTATTTTTTTCACAGAAACTAGAGCCAAAAAAAAAATATCGAAAAAAAAAACAATTTGACATTTTTTTTTTCGACATTTTTGATTCGACTTTTTTTACTTTCGAAATTATGTTTTCGAAATTATGACTGGACACCGTAAATATAGTGGGAAACTTTCTGTACAAACTTGTTAGAGGCCTTGCTGCCTTTCTTTCTTAAACTTGCCATATTCAATGGGAATTTAGGGCTGGTCATTCTGTCAGGATTAATCAGGTGAGTACAAAGGCAGCGAATATGGCAAGGGAAATGTGCACAAAATCGCACAGTGAATAACCTTGAATCAAACAACGTGCACACAAGAACCACGACTCATATATACTAAAACCCAGGAGTGCAGATAGAGTGAAACAAAAATACCAATATATGAAAAGGGATGTGGGGTAAGCACTTAGAACCTCCTTAAGACTGAAAGGAAAGTCGGCAAACTCCTTACCCACTATGCTATTACAGATACTGACAGCGCTAAGCCCACGTAGAGGGCAAGCAAGGACAGGATCTGTGTGCTGACACTCTGGATGATACTGAATAAGGAACTTAGAAACAGTACTCACGAGAACCGGAAAGACCACTTGAATGTCAGTAAACCCACGAACCCAGTTGATCAAACAGGGACCTAGAAGGCTATAACAGCAATGGGTGGAGGATAACTAAATACGTAAGACCTAAGTCAAGGAGCAAGTAGGAATTGTGATAAAGAAATAGTGAGGAAAACAAAAGGCATTCACACAGGGACTAGTTACAACAGCACCCCACACCTAAATAATCAAATGGGAAATAAATGCAGAAGTGCAATGGAAAACATGGAATGGATCCCAATAGAAAGTAAGGATCAGGAGCAGGGAAAATGATATCACAAAAGGAAACCTTTCCCACCCATCCAAGGAGAAAAGGCAGGAAGCTAACTCTAAAAAGGGAAAGACTAATGTATCAAGTTTTTCAGTAGCAAAGGACAGCATCAAAGAAACAGAAAACACGGGCATATTGGGCTGCATCAAAGGGTAAAGCACAGAGAAAGGCTGCCTGCAGACAGAGGAAGACAGAAAGGGAAATCCAGAAAGCAGAAATCAATTAAGCACATGAATCCGAAATCCAGGGCGGAGGAACAAGAAACAGGAACTAGGTACTAGGCACAAAAGCTAGGAACAAGGAACAAGGGACCAGTCACAACAGGAACACTGCAACGATGACCAGCGCTGGACTGAAGCAAACTGAGGCTTTTAAAGCTGCTTAACGAGCACACACGGCAGGTGTGCCGCCTGCTGCACCTGCAGCCACAGGTGTTGCCTATCCTCCACCCAACCTTGTCCTGCAAGGGAGGAGGTGAAGCAGTGAGCCAGGCATTCTGGGAAGCATAGTCATTTGATTAAAGTAGCATGCTGGCTGCCAAAAACCTGGAATGGATCCGGAAGGGAAGTAACTTGGAAAATAAGGTTTTAGCGCTCCCAATTCATCACAGCACTGTAGCATTAGGTTCGGAGGAAATGTCCAGTAGGGAATAAACCCCAAAACATGCCCCCAAGTGGCGGGAACGGGAGCGAAGGGAGCGAGTCGTGACAGGGTGTTACTCCCAGTAAAGTGTTACTCGCCATAAACACTAAGGGGCATTAATCCCGGTAAGTAATCACCAAGGGCCATTAATCCCGGTAATCAGGGTGTTACTCCCAGTAATCACTATGGGCCATTAACCCCGATAATCAGGGTGTTACTCCCAGTAACCACTAAGGGCCATTAATCCCAGTAATCAGAGTGTTACTCCCAGTAACGACCAAGGGCCATTAATCCAGGTAATCAGGATGTTACACACAGTAATCACTAAGGGGCATTAGTTCCAGGAATGACCAAAGGGTGAAATGCAACCTACCTTCTGGGCTCCCTTTTTCCCAGTCCTGCTCATTATCTAAAAAAAGCTCATGCGAGAGTCCATTGTTTGGAATAAACACAATATAGCGCCTTGTTTGCCCTGCACGCCCTCCAGCCCTGCTGCTTCTGGAGACCCTCATGAGTGAGACCTTCCCCACACTGGCTGAGAGCACCAGGGATAGGGCCAGGGCCGTTCTCTCCCAGATGGGGGAGGCGGAGGGGGGTCCGCGCTGACACTCGGGTGGGCGCAGAGACCTCCAGGTGAGGGGAGATCTCACAGTGGGGCACAGTCCTGACAAGGTGTGAGGCGAGAGGGCAGCTGGTGCTGCTGTGAGTCAACCCTGCTCATGTCTTCCTTTTTCCTGCAGATCCAGAGGTTGTGAGACAGTTCCCAGAAGAGTTCAATGACCAGGTAGGAGATGCCCCTCTGCGCTGATGCCAGCTGAGCGGTACAGGGAGCCCCAACGCCTGCCTTCCAGGAGGCTCCTGGGGTGCGCCAGCGTAGGCCCCATAGTCCAGGAGGTGGGCGCTGCACGCTCTCCTTATAACTGGTAGAAACTGTTCCTCCATATACACCCGAAGTCAGTTACCCACACCCCCAGTAGGCGCTGTGAATAATGAACTGTGCCCCCCTTCAGCTCGACAAGCCATGATCTCCCTCCTCATCGGAACTGCCCATCATTGGACTCCCCCACCAACAACTGCTCCTCCATGGGGCTGCTCCTCCATGGGGCTCTACAACTAATGAACTGCTCCGCCATTGGGCTCTATGACTAATGAACTTCTCCTCCATTGGGCTCTATGACTAATGAACTGCTCCGCCATTGGGCTCTATGACTAATGAACTGCTCCTCCTTTGGGCTCTACGACTAATGAACTGCTCTGCCATTGGGCTCTATGACTAATGAACTGCTCCGCCATTGGGCTCTATGACTAATGAACTGCTCCGCCATTGGGCTCTACGACTAATGACTGCTCCTCCATTGGGCTCTATGACTAATGAACTGCTCGGCCATTAGGCTCTATGACTAATGAACTGCTCCTCCATTGAACATATGACTAATGAACTGCTCTTTCATTTGGCTCTACGACTAATTAACTGCTCCTCCATTGGGCTCTATGACTAATGAACTGCTCCTCCATTGGGCTCTATGACTAATGAACTGCTCCTCCATTGGGCTTTCTAACTAATGAACTGCTCCGCCATTGGGCTCTATGACTAATGAACTGCTCCTCCATTGAACATATGACTAATGAACAGCTCTTACATTTGGCTCTATGACTAATTAACTGCTCCTCCATTGGGCTCTATGACTAATGAACTGCTCCGCCATTGGGCTCTATGACTAATGAACTTCTCCTCCATTGGGCTCTATGACTAATGAACTGCTCCGCCATTGGGCTCTATCACTAATGAACTGCTCCGCCATTGGGCTCTATGACTAATGAACTGCTCCTCCATTGAACATATGACTAATGAACTGCTCTTTCATTTGGCTCTACGACTAATTAACTGCTCCTTCATTGGGCTCTACGACTAATGAACTGCTCCTCCATTGGGCTCTATGACTAATGAACTGCTCCTCCATTGGGCTCCATGACTAATGAACTGCTCCTCCATTGGGCTTTATGACTAATGAACTGCTCCGCCATTGGGCTCTATGACTAATGAACTGCTCCTCCATTGAACATAAGACTAATTAACTGCTCTTTCATTTGGCTCTACGACTAATTAACTGCTCCTCCATTGGGCTCTACGACTAATGAACTGCTTGGGCTCTATGACTAATGAACTGCTCCTCCATTGAGCTCTATGACTAATGAACTGCTCCTCCATTGAACATATGACTAATGAACTGCTCTTCCATTGGGATCTACGACTAATTAGCTGCTCCTCCATTGGGCTATACGACTAATGAACTGCTCCTCCATTTGGCTCTATGACTAATGAACTGCTCCTCCATTGGGCTCTGTGACTAATGAACTGCTCCTCCATTGGGCTGTATGACTAATGAACTGCTCCTCCATTGGGCTGTATGACTAATGAACTGCTCCTCCATTGGGCTCTATGACTAATGAACTGCTCCTCCATTGAACATATGACTAATTAACTGCTCCTCCATTGGGCTCTACGACTAATGAACTGTTCCTCCATTGGGCTCTATGACTAATGACTGCTCCTCCATTGGGCTATATGACTAATGAACTGCTCCTCCATTGAACTCTACGACTAATGAACTGCTCCTCCATTGGGCCATATGACTAATGAACTGCTACTCCATTGGGCTCTACGACTAATGAACTGCTCCTCCATTGGGCTCTATGACTAATGAACTGCTCCTCCATTGGGCTCTATGACTAATGACTGCTCCTCCATTGGGTTCTACGACTAATGAACTGCTCCTCCATTGGGCTCTATGACTAATGACCTGCTCCTCCATTGGGCTCTATGACAAATGACTGCTCCTCCATTGGGCTCTATGACTAATGAACTGCTCCTCCATTGGGCTCTACGACTAATGAACTGCTCCTCCATTGGGCTCTATGACTAATGACTGCTCCTCCATTGGGCTCTATGACTAATGAACTGCTCCTCCATTGGGCTCTACGACCAATGAACTGCTCTTCCATTGGAACATATGACTAATGAACTGCTACTCCATTGGGCTCTACGACTAATGAACTGCTCCTCCATTGGGCTCTATGACTAATGAACTGTTCCTCCATTGGGCTCCATGACTAATGACTGCTCCTCCATTGGGCTCTATGACTAATGAACTGCTCCTCCATTTTGCTCTACGACTGATGAACTGCTCCTCCATTGGGCTCTACGACTAATGAACTGCTCCTCCATTGGGCTCTATGACTAATGACTGCCCCTCCATTGGGCTATATGACTAATGAACTGCTCCTCCATTGGGCTCTATGACTAATGAACTGCTCCTCCATTGGGCTCTATGACTAATGAACTGCTCCTCTATTGGGCTCTACGACTAATGAACTGCTCCTCCATTGGGCTCTATGACTAATGAACTACTCCTCCATTGGGCTCTATGACTAATGAACTGCTCCTCCATTGGGCTCTATGACTAATGAACTGCTCCTCCATTGGGCTCTACGACTAATGAACTGCTCCTCCATTGGGCTCTACGACTAATGACTGCTCCTCCATTGGGCTCTATGACTAATGAACTGCTCGGCCATTAGGCTCTATGACTAATGAACTGCTCCTCCATTGAACATATGACTAATGAACTGATCTTTCATTTGGCTCTACGACTAATTAACTGCTCCTCCATTGGGCTCTATGACTAATGAACTGCTCCTCCATTGGGCTCTATGACTAATGAACTGCTCCTCCATTGGGCTTTATAACTAATGAACTGCTCCGCCATTGGGCTCTATGACTAATGAACTGCTCCTCCATTGAACATATGACTAATGAACAGCTCTTACATTTGGCTCTACGACTAATTAACTGCTCCTCCATTGGGCTCTATGACTAATGAACTGCTCCGCCATTGGGCTCTATGACTAATTAACTTCTCCTCCATTGGGCTCTATGACTAATGAACTGCTCCGCCATTGGGCTCTATCACTAATGAACTGCTCCGCCATTGGGCTCTATGACTAATGAACTGCTCCTCCATTGAACATATGACTAATGAACTGCTCTTTCATTTGGCTCTACGACTAATTAACTGCTCCTTCATTGGGCTCTACGACTAATGAACTGCTCCTCCATTGGGCTCTATGACTAATGAACTGCTCCTCCATTGGGCTCCATGACTAATGAACTGCTCCTCCATTGGGCTTTATGACTAATGAACTGCTCCGCCATTGGGCTCTATGACTAATGAACTGCTCCTCCATTGAACATAAGACTAATTAACTGCTCTTTCATTTGGCTCTACGACTAATGAACTGCTTGGGCTCTATGACTAATGAACTGCTCCTCCATTGGGCTCTATGACTAATGAACTGCTCCTCCATTGAACATATGACTAATGAACTGCTCTTCCATTGGGATCTACGACTAATTAGCTGCTCCTCCATTGGGCTATACGACTAATGAACTGCTCCTCCATTGGGCTCTATGACTAATGAACTGCTCCTCCATTGGGCTCTGTGACTAATGAACTGCTCCTCCATTGGGCTGTATGACTAATGAACTGCTCCTCCATTGGGCTGTATGACTAATGAACTGCTCCTCCATTGGGCTCTATGACTAATGAACTGCTCCTCCATTGAACATATGACTAATTAACTGCTCCTCCATTGGGCTCTATGACTAATGACTGCTCCTCCATTGGGCTATATGACTAATGAACTGCTCCTCCATTGGACTCTACGACTAATGAACTGCTCCTCCATTGGGCCATATGACTAATGAACTGCTCCTCCATTGGGCTCTACGACTAATGAACTGCTCCTCCATTGGGCTCTATGACTAATGAACTGCTCCTCCATTGGGCTCTATGACTAATGAACTGCTCCTCCATTGGGCTCTATGACTAATGACTGCTCCTCCATTGGGTTCTACGACTAATGAACTGCTCCTCCATTGGGCTCTATGACTAATGACCTGCTCCTCCATTGGGCTCTATGACAAATGACTGCTCCTCCATTGGGCTCTGTGACTAATGAACTGCTCCTCCATTGGGCTCTACGACTAATGACTGCTCCTCCATTGGGCTCTACGACTGATGAACTGCTCCTCCATTGGGCTCTACGACTAATGAACTGCTCCTCCATTGGGCTCTATGACTAATGACTGCCCCTCCATTGGGCTATATGACTAATGAACTGCTCCTCCATTGGGCTCTATGACTAATGAACTGCTCCTCCATTGGGCTCTATGACTAATGAACTGCTCCTCCATTGGGCTCTACGACTAATGAACTGCTCCTCCATTGGGCTCTACGACTAATGAACTGCTCCTCCATTGGGCTCTACGACTAATGAACTGCTCCTCCATTGGGCTCTATGACTAATGAACTGCTCCTCCATTGTGCTCTATGACTAATGAACTGCTCCTCCATTGGGCTCTATGACTAATGAACTGATCCTCCATTGGGCTCTACGACTAATGAACTGCTCTTCCATTGGGCTCTATGATTAATTAACTGCTCCTCCATTGGGCTCTATGACTAATGAATTGCTCCTCCATTGGATCTTTATGAATAATTAATTGCTCCTCCATTGGGCTCTACGACTAATGAACTGCTCCTCCATTGGGCTCTACGACTAATGACTGCTCCTCCATTGGGCTCTATGACTACTGAATTGCTCCTCCATTGGGCTCTATGACTAATGAACTGCTCCTCCATTGGGCTCTATGACTAATGAACTGCTCCTCCATTTGGCTCTATGACTAATGAACTGCTCCTCCATTGGGCTCTACGACTAATGAACTGCTCCTCCATTGGGCTCTATGACTAATGAAATGCTCTTCCAATTGGGCTCTATGATTAATTAACTGCTCCTCCATTGGACCTTTATGAATAATGAATTGCTCCTCCATTGGACCTTTATGAATAATTAATTGCTCCTCCATTGGGCTCTACGACTAATGAACTGCTCCTCCATTGGGCTCTATGACTAAAGAACTGCTCCTCCATTGGGCTATATGACTAATGACTGCTCCTCCATTGGGCTCTACGACTAATGACTGCTCCTCCATTGGGCTCTATGGCTAATGAACTGCTCCTCCATTGGGCTCTATGACTAATGAACTGCTCCTCCATTGGGCTCTACGACTAATGAACTGCTCCTCCATTGGGCTCTATGACTAATGAACTGCTCCTCCATTGGGCTCCTTGACTAATGAACTGCTCCTCCATTGGGCTGTATGACTAATGACTGCTCCTCCATTGGGCTCTACGACTAATGAACTGCTCCTCCATTGGGCTGTATGACTAATGAACTGCTCCTCCATTGGGCTCTATGACTCATGACTGCCCCTCCATTGGGCTATATGACTAATGAACTGCTCCTCCATTGGGCTCTACGACTAATGAACTGCTCCTCCATTGGGCTCTACGATTAATGAACTGCTCCTCCATTGGGCTCTACGACTAATGAACTGCTCCTCCATTGTGCTCTATGACTCATGACTGCCCCTCCATTGGGCTCTACGACTAATGAACTGCTCCTCCATTGGGCTCTACGACTAATGAACTGCTCCTCCATTGGGCTCTGCGACTAATGAACTGCTCCTCCATTGGGCCATATGACTAATGAACTGCTACTCCATTGGGCTCTACGACTAATGAACTGCTCCTCCATTGGGCTCTATGACTAATGAACTGCTCCTCCAATGGGCTCTACGATTAATGAACTGCTCCTCCATTGGGCTCTATGACTAATGAACTGCTCCTCCATTGGGCTCTACGACTAATGAACTGCTCCTCCATTGGGCTCTATGACTAATGACTGCTCCACCATTGGGCTCTACGACTAATGACTGCTCCTCCATTGGGCTCTATGACTAATGAACTGCTCCTCCATTGGGCTGTATGACTAATGAACTGCTCCTCCATTGGGGTCTACGACTAATGAACTGCTCCTCCATTGGGCTCTATGACTAATGAACTGCTCCTCCATTGGGCTCTACGACTAATGAACTGCTCCTCCATTGGGCTCTATGACTAATGAACTGCTCCTCCATTGGGCTCTATGACTAATGAACTGCTCTTCCATTGGGCTCTATGATTAATTAACTGCTCCTCCATTGGACCTTTATGAATAATGAATTGCTCCTCCATTGGACCTTTATGAATAATTAATTGCTCCTCCATTGGGCTCTACGACTAATGAACTGCTCCTCCATTGGGCTCTACGACTAATGAACTGCTCCTCCATTGGGCTGTATGACTAATGACTGCTCCTCCATTGGGCTCTACGACTAATGAACTGCTCCTCCATTGGGTTCTACGACTAATGAACTGCTCCTCCATTGGGCTCTATGACTAATGACCTGCTCCTCCATTGGGCTCTATGACAAATGACTGCTCCTCCATTGGGCTCTATGACTAATGAACTGCTCCTCCATTGGGCTCTACGACTAATGACTGCTCCTCCATTGGGCTCTACGACTGATGAACTGCTCCTCCATTGGGCTCTACGACTAATGAACTGCTCCTCCATTGGGCTCTATGACTAATGACTGCCCCTCCATTGGGCTATATGACTAATGAACTGCTCCTCCATTGGGCTCTATGACTAATGAACTGCTCCTCCATTGGGCTCTATGACTAATGAACTGCTCCTCCATTGGGCTCTACGACTAATGAACTGCTCCTCCATTGGGCTCTATGACTAATGAACTGCTCCTCCATTGGGCTCTACGACTAATGAACTGCTCCTCCATTGGGCTCTACGACTAATGAACTGCTCCTCCATTGGGCTCTATGACTAATGAACTGCTCCTCCATTGTGCTCTATGACTAATGAACTGCTCCTCCATTGGGCTCTATGACTAATGAACCGATCCTCCATTGGGCTCTACGACTAATGAACTGCTCTTCCATTGGGCTCTATGATTAATTAACTGCTCCTCCATTGGGCTCTATGACTAATGAATTGCTCCTCCATTGGATCTTTATGAATAATTAATTGCTCCTCCATTGGGCTCTACGACTAATGAACTGCTCCTCCATTGGGCTCTACGACTAATGACTGCTCCTCCATTGGGTTCTATGACTACTGAACTGCTCCTCCATTGGGCTCTATGACTAATGAACTGCTCCTCCATTGGGCTCTATGACTAATGAACTGCACCTCCATTTGGCTCTATGACTAATGAACTGCTCCTCCATTGGGCTCTACGACTAATGAACTGCTCCTCCATTGGGCTCTATGACTAATGAAATGCTCTTCCAATTGGGCTCTATGATTAATTAACTGCTCCTCCATTGGACCTTTATGAATAATGAATTGCTCCTCCATTGGACCTTTATGAATAATTAATTGCTCCTCCATTGGGCTCTACGACTAATGAACTGCTCCTCCATTGGGCTCTATGACTAATGAACTGCTCCTCCATTGGGCTCTATGACTAATGACTGCTCCTCCATTGGGCTCTACGACTAATGACTGCTCCTCCATTGGGCTATATGACTAATGAACTGCTCCTCCATTGGGCTCTACGACTAATGAACTGCTCCTCCATTGGGCTCTATGACTAATGAACTGCTCCTCCATTGGGCTCCATGACTAATGAACTGCTCCTCCATTGGGCTGTATGACTAATGACTGCTCCTCCATTGGGCTCTACGACTAATGAACTGCTCCTCCATTGGGCTCTATGACTAATGAACTGCTCCTCCATTGGGCTCTATGACTCATGACTGCCCCTCCATTGGGCTATATGACTAATGAACTGCTCCTCCATTGGGCTCTACGACTAATGAACTGCTCCTCCATTGGGCTCTACGATTAATGAACTGCTCCTCCATTGGGCTCTACGACTAATGAACTGCTCCTCCATTGTGCTCTATGACTCATGACTGCCCCTCCATTGGGCTCTACGACTAATGAACTGCTCCTCCATTGGGCTCTACGACTAATGAACTGCTCCTCCATTGGGCTCTGCGACTAATGAACTGCTCCTCCATTGGGCCATATGACTAATGAACTGCTACTCCATTGGGCTCTATGACTAATGAACTGCTCCTCCAATGGGCTCTACGATTAATGAACTGCTCCTCCATTGGGCTCTATGACTAATGAACTGCTCCTCCATTGGGCTCTACGACTAATGAACTGCTCCTCCATTGGGCTCTATGACTAATGACTGCTCCACCATTGGGCTCTACGACTAATGACTGCTCCTCCATTGGGCTCTATGACTAATGAACTGCTCCTCCATTGGGCTGTATGACTAATGAACTGCTCCTCCATTGGGCTCTACGACTAATGAACTGCTCCTCCATTGGGCTCTATGACTAATGAACTGCTCCTCCATTGGGCTCTACGACTAATGAACTGCTCCTCCATTGGGCTCTATGACTAATGAACTGCTCCTCCATTGGGCTCTATGACTAATGAACTGCTCTTCCATTGGGCTCTATGATTAATTAACTGCTCCTCCATTGGACCTTTATGAATAATGAATTGCTCCTCCATTGGACCTTTATGAATAATTAATTGCTCCTCCATTGTGCTCTACGACTAATGAACTGCTCCTCCATTGGGCTCTACGACTAATGAACTGCTCCTCCATTGGGCTGTATGACTAATGACTGCTCCTCCATTGGGCTCTACGACTAATGAACTGCTCCTCCATTGGGCTCTATGACTAATGAACTGCTCCTCCATTGGGCTCTACGACTAATGAACTGCTCCTCCATTGGGCTCTACGACTAATGAACTGCTCCTCCATTGGGCTCTATGACTAATGAAATGCTCTTCGATTGGGCTCTATGATTAATTAACTGCTCCTCCATTGGACCTTTATGAATAATGAATTGCTCCTCCATTGGGCTCTATGACTAATGAACTGCTCCTCCATTGGGCTCTACGACTAATGAACTGGTCCTCCTTTGGGCTCTACGACTAATGAACTGCTCCTCCATTGGGCTCTATGACTAATGAAATGCTCTTCCATTGGGCTCTATGATTAATTAACTGCTCCTCCATTGGACCTTTATGAATAATGAATTGCTCCTCCATTGGGCTCTATGACTAATGAACTGCTCCTCCATTGGGCTCTACGACTAATGAACTGCTCCTCCATTGGGCTCTATGACTAATGAACTGCTCCTCCATTGGGCTCTATGACTAATGAACTGCTCCTCCATTGGGCTCTATGACTAATGAACTGCTCCTCCATTGGGCTCTACGACTAACAAACTGCTCCTCCAATGGGCTCTATGACTAATGAACTGCTCCTCCATTGGGCTCTATGACTAATGAACTGCTCTTCCATTGGGCTCTATGATTAATTAACTGCTCTTCCATTGGACCTTTATGAATAATGAATTGCTCTTCCATTGGGCTCTATGATTAATTAACTGCTCCTACATTGGACCTTTATGAATAATGAATTGCTCCTCCAGTGGGCTCTATGACTAATGAACTGCTCCTCCATTGGGCTCTACGACTAATGAACTGCTCCTCCATTGGGCTCTATGACTAATGACTGCTCCTCCATTGGGCTCTACGACTAATGAACTGCTCCTCCATTGGGCTCTATGACTAATGAACTGCTCCTCCATTGGGCTCTACGACTAACGAACTGCTCCTCCATTGGGCTCTATGACTAATGAACTGCTCCTCCATTGGGCTCTATGACTAATGAACTGCTCTTCCATTGGGCTCTATGATTAATTAACTGCTCTTCCATTGGACCTTTATGAATAATGAATTGCTCCTCCAGTGGACCTTTATGAATAATTAATTGCTCCTCCATTGGGCTCTACGACTAATGACTGCTCCTCCATTGGGCTCTACGACTAATGACTGCTCCTCCATTGGGCTCTATGACTAATGAACTGCTCCTCCATTGGGCTCTATGACTAATGACTGCTCCTCCATTGGGCTCTACGACTAATGACTGCTCCTCCATTGGGCTCTACGACTTATGAACTGCTCCTCCATTGGCCTCTATGACTAATGAACTGCTCGTCCATTGGGCTCTATGACTAATGAAATGCTCTTCCATTGGGCTCTATGATTAATTAACTGCTCCTCCATTGGACCTTTATGAATAATGAATTGCTCCTCCATTGGACCTTTATGAATAATTAATTGCTCCTCCATTGGGCTCTACGACTAATGAACTACTCCTCCATTGGGCTCTATGACTAATGACTGCTCCTCCATTGGGCTCTAAGACTAATGACTGCTCCTCCATTGGGCTCTACGACTAATGAACTGCTCCTCCATTGGGCTCTGCGACTAATGACTGCTCCTCCATTGGGCTCTACGACTAATGAATGCTCCTCCATTGGGCTCTATGACTAATGAACTGCTCCTCCATTGGGTTCTATGACTAATGAACTGCTCCTCCATTGGGCTCTATGACTAATGAACTGCTCCTCCATTGGGCTCTACATCTAATGAACTGCTCCTCCATTGGGCTCTACGACTAATGAACTGCTCCTCCATTGGGCTCTGTGACTAATGACTGCTCCTCCATTGGGCTCTACGACCAATGAACTGCTCCTCCATTGGGCTCTATGACTTAACTGCTCCTCCATTGGGCTCTACGACTAATGAACTGCTCCTCCATTGGGCTCTATGACTCATGACTGCCCCTCCATTGGGCTATATGACTAATGAACTGCTCCTCCATTGGGCTCTACGACTAATGAACTGCTCCTCCATTGGGCTCTATGACTCATGGCTGCCCCTCCATTGGGCTATATGACTAATGAACTGCTCCTCCATTGGGCTCTACGACTAATGAACTGCTCCTCCATTGGGCTCTACGACTAATGAACTGCTCCTCCATTGGGCCATATGACTAATGAACTGCTACTCCATTGGGCTCTACGACTAATGAACTGCTCCTCAATTGGGCTCTATGACTAATGAACTGCTCCTCCATTGGGCTCTACGACTAATGAACTGCTCCTCCATTGGGCTCTATGACTAATGACTGCTCCTCCATTGGGATCTACGACTAATGAACTGCTCCTCCATTGGGCTCTATGACTAATGAACTGCTCCTCCATTGGACCATATGACTAATGAACTGCTCCTCCATTGTGCTCTATGACTAATGAACTGCTCCTCCATTGGGCTCTACGACTAATGAACTGCTCCTCCATTGGGCTCTACGACTAATGAACTGCTCCTCCATTGGGCTCTATGACTAATGAACTGCTCCTCCATTGGGCTCTATGACTAATGAAATGCTCTGGACCTTTATGAATAATGAATTGCTCCTCCATTGGACCTTTATGAATAATTAATTGCTCCTCCATTGGGCTCTACGACTAATGAACTGCTCCTCCATTGGGCTCTACGACTAATGACTGCTCCTCCATTCGGCTCTACGACTAATGACTGCTCCTCCATTGGGCTCTATGACTAATGAACTGCTCCTCCATTGGGCTTTATGATTAATGACTGCTCCTCCATTGGGCTCTACGACTAATGACTGCTCCTCCATTGGGTTCTGTGACTAATGAACTGCTCCTCCATTGGGCTCTACGACTAATGAACTGCTCCTCCATTGGGCTGTATGACTAATGACTGCTCCTCCATTGGGCTCTACGACTAATGAACTGCTCCTCCATTGGGTTCTACGACTAATGAACTGCTCCTCCATTGGGCTCTATGACTAATGACCTGCTCCTCCATTGGGCTCTATGACAAATGACTGCTCCTCCATTGGGCTCTATGACTAATGAACTGCTCCTCCATTGGGCTCTACGACTAATGACTGCTCCTCCATTGGGCTCTACGACTGATGAACTGCTCCTCCATTGGGCTCTACGACTAATGAACTGCTCCTCCATTGGGCTCTATGACTAATGACTGCCCCTCCATTGGGCTATATGACTAATGAACTGCTCCTCCATTGGGCTCTATGACTAATGAACTGCTCCTCCATTGGGCTCTATGACTAATGAACTGCTCCTCCATTGGGCTCTACGACTAATGAACTGCTCCTCCATTGGGCTCTATGACTAATGAACTACTCCTCCATTGGGCTCTATGACTAATGACCTGCTCCTCCATTGGGCTCTATGACTAATGAACTGCTCCTCCATTGGGCTCTACGACTAATGAACTGCTCCTCCATTGGGCTCTACGACTAATGAACTGCTCCTCCATTGGGCTCTATGACTAATGAACTGCTCCTCCATTGTGCTCTATGACTAATGAACTGCTCCTCCATTGGGCTCTATGACTAATGAACCGATCCTCCATTGGGCTCTACGACTAATGAACTGCTCTTCCATTGGGCTCTATGATTAATTAACTGCTCCTCCATTGGGCTCTATGACTAATGAATTGCTCCTCCATTGGATCTTTATGAATAATTAATTGCTCCTCCATTGGGCTTTACGACTAATGAACTGCTCCTCCATTGGGCTCTACGACTAATGACTGCTCCTCCATTGGGCTCTATGACTACTGAACTGCTCCTCCATTGGGCTCTATGACTAATGAACTGCTCCTCCATTGGGCTCTATGACTAATGAACTGCACCTCCATTTGGCTCTATGACTAATGAACTGCTCCTCCATTGGGCTCTACGACTAATGAACTGCTCCTCCATTGGGCTCTATGACTAATGAAATGCTCTTCCAATTGGGCTCTATGATTAATTAACTGCTCCTCCATTGGACCTTTATGAATAATGAATTGCTCCTCCATTGGACCTTTATGAATAATTAATTGCTCCTCCATTGGGCTCTACGACTAATGAACTGCTCCTCCATTGGGCTCTATGACTAATGAACTGCTCCTCCATTGGGCTCTATGACTAATGACTGCTCCTCCATTGGGCTCTACGACTAATGACTGCTCCTCCATTGGGCTCTATGGCTAATGAACTGCTCCTCCATTGGGCTATATGACTAATGAACTGCTCCTCCATTGGGCTCTACGACTAATGAACTGCTCCTCCATTGGGCTCTATGACTAATGAACTGCTCCTCCATTGGGCTCCATGACTAATGAACTGCTCCTCCATTGGGCTGTATGACTAATGACTGCTCCTCCATTGGGCTCTACGACTAATGAACTGCTCCTCCATTGGGCTCTATGACTAATGAACTGCTCCTCCATTGGGCTCTATGACTCATGACTGCCCCTCCATTGGGCTATATGACTAATGAACTGCTCCTCCATTGGGCTCTACGACTAATGAACTGCTCCTCCATTGGGCTCTACGATTAATGAACTGCTCCTCCATTGGGCTCTACGACTAATGAACTGCTCCTCCATTGTGCTCTATGACTCATGACTGCCCCTCCATTGGGCTCTACGACTAATGAACTGCTCCTCCATTGGGCCCTACGACTAATGAACTGCTCCTCCATTGGGCTCTGCGACTAATGAACTGCTCCTCCATTGGGCCATATGACTAATGAACTGCTACTCCATTGGGCTCTATGACTAATGAACTGCTCCTCCATTGGGCTCTACGACTAATGAACTGCTCCTCCATTGGGCTCTATGACTAATGAACTGCTCCTCCATTGGGCTCTATGACTAATGACTGCTCCTCCATTGGGCTCTACGACTAATGACTGCTCCTCCATTGGGCTCTATGGCTAATGAACTGCTCCTCCATTGGGCTATATGACTAATGAACTGCTCCTCCATTGGGCTCTACGACTAATGAACTGCTCCTCCATTGGGCTCTATGACTAATGAACTGCTCCTCCATTGGGCTCCATGACTAATGAACTGCTCCTCCATTGGGCTGTATGACTAATGACTGCTCCTCCATTGGGCTCTACGACTAATGAACTGCTCCTCCATTGGGCTCTATGACTAATGAACTGCTCCTCCATTGGGCTCTATGACTCATGACTGCCCCTCCATTGGGCTATATGACTAATGAACTGCTCCTCCATTGGGCTCTACGACTAATGAACTGCTCCTCCATTGGGCTCTACGATTAATGAACTGCTCCTCCATTGGGCTCTACGACTAATGAACTGCTCCTCCATTGTGCTCTATGACTCATGACTGCCCCTCCATTGGGCTCTACGACTAATGAACTGCTCCTCCATTGGGCCCTACGACTAATGAACTGCTCCTCCATTGGGCTCTGCGACTAATGAACTGCTCCTCCATTGGGCCATATGACTAATGAACTGCTACTCCATTGGGCTCTATGACTAATGAACTGCTCCTCCAATGGGCTCTACGATTAATGAACTGCTCCTCCATTGGGCTCTATGACTAATGAACTGCTCCTCCATTGGGCTCTACGACTAATGAACTGCTCCTCCATTGGGCTCTATGACTAATGAACTGCTCCTCCATTGGGCTGTATGACTAATGAACTGCTCCTCCATTGGGCTCTACGACTAATGAACTGCTCCTCCATTGGGCTCTATGACTAATGAACTGCTCCTCCATTGGGCCTTTATGAATAATGAATTGCTCCTCCATTGGACCTTTATGAATAATTAATTGCTCCTCCATTGTGCTCTACGACTAATGAACTGCTCCTCCATTGGGCTCTACGACTAATGAACTGCTCCTCCATTGGGCTGTATGACTAATGACTGCTCCTCCATTGGGCTCTACGACTAATGAACTGCTCCTCCATTGGGCTCTATGACTAATGAACTGCTCCTCCATTGGGCTCTACGACTAATGAACTGCTCCTCCATTGGGCTCTACGACTAATGAACTGCTCCTCCATTGGGCTCTATGACTAATGAAATGCTCTTCGATTGGGCTCTATGATTAATTAACTGCTCCTCCATTGGACCTTTATGAATAATGAATTGCTCCTCCATTGGGCTCTATGACTAATGAACTGCTCCTCCATTGGGCTCTACGACTAATGAACTGGTCCTCCTTTGGGCTCTACGACTAATGAACTGCTCCTCCATTGGGCTCTATGACTAATGAAATGCTCTTCCATTGGGCTCTATGATTAATTAACTGCTCCTCCATTGGACCTTTATGAATAATGAATTGCTCCTCCATTGGGCTCTATGACTAATGAACTGCTCCTCCATTGGGCTCTACGACTAATGAACTGCTCCTCCATTGGGCTCTATGACTAATGAACTGCTCCTCCATTGGGCTCTATGACTAATGAACTGCTCCTCCATTGGGCTCTATGACTAATGAACTGCTCCTCCATTGGGCTCTACGACTAACAAACTGCTCCTCCAATGGGCTCTATGACTAATGAACTGCTCCTCCATTGGGCTCTATGACTAATGAACTGCTCTTCCATTGGGCTCTATGATTAATTAACTGCTCTTCCATTGGACCTTTATGAATAATGAATTGCTCTTCCATTGGGCTCTATGATTAATTAACTGCTCCTACATTGGACCTTTATGAATAATGAATTGCTCCTCCAGTGGGCTCTATGACTAATGAACTGCTCCTCCATTGGGCTCTACGACTAATGAACTGCTCCTCCATTGGGCTCTATGACTAATGACTGCTCCTCCATTGGGCTCTACGACTAATGAACTGCTCCTCCATTGGGCTCTATGACTAATGAACTGCTCCTCCATTGGGCTCTACGACTAACGAACTGCTCCTCCATTGGGCTCTATGACTAATGAACTGCTCCTCCATTGGGCTCTATGACTAATGAACTGCTCTTCCATTGGGCTCTATGATTAATTAACTGCTCTTCCATTGGACCTTTATGAATAATGAATTGCTCCTCCAGTGGACCTTTAAGAATAATTAATTGCTCCTCCATTGGGCTCTACGACTAATGACTGCTCCTCCATTGGGCTCTACGACTAATGACTGCTCCTCCATTGGGCTCTATGACTAATGAACTGCTCCTCCATTGGGCTCTATGACTAATGACTGCTCCTCCATTGGGCTCTACGACTAATGACTGCTCCTCCATTGGGCTCTATCTACGACTTATGAACTGCTCCTCCATTGGCCTCTATGACTAATGAACTGCTCGTCCATTGGGCTCTATGACTAATGAAATGCTCTTCCATTGGGCTCTATGATTAATTAACTGCTCCTCCATTGGACCTTTATGAATAATGAATTGCTCCTCCATTGGACCTTTATGAATAATTAATTGCTCCTCCATTGGGCTCTACGACTAATGAACTACTCCTCCATTGGGCTCTATGACTAATGACTGCTCCTCCATTGGGCTCTACGACTAATGACTGCTCCTCCATTGGGCTCTACGACTAATGAACTGCTCCTCCATTGGGCTCTGCGACTAATGACTGCTCCTCCATTGGGCTCTACGACTAATGACTGCTCCTCCATTGGGCTCTATGACTAATGAACTGCTCCTCCATTGGGTTCTATGACTAATGAACTGCTCCTCCATTGGGCTCTATGACTAATGAACTGCTCCTCCATTGGGCTCTACATCTAATGAACTGCTCCTCCATTGGGCTCTACGACTAATGAACTGCTCCTCCATTGGGCTCTGTGACTAATGACTGCTCCTCCATTGGGCTCTACGACCAATGAACTGCTCCTCCATTGGGCTCTATGACTTAACTGCTCCTCCATTGGGCTCTACGACTAATGAACTGCTCCTCCATTGGGCTCTATGACTCATGACTGCCCCTCCATTGGGCTATATGACTAATGAACTGCTCCTCCATTGGGCTCTACGACTAATGAACTGCTCCTCCATTGGGCTCTATGACTCATGGCTGCCCCTCCATTGGGCTATATGACTAATGAACTGCTCCTCCATTGGGCTCTACGACTAATGAACTGCTCCTCCATTGGGCTCTACGACTAATGAACTGCTCCTCCATTGGGCCATATGACTAATGAACTGCTACTCCATTGGGCTCTACGACTAATGAACTGCTCCTCAATTGGGCTCTATGACTAATGAACTGCTCCTCCATTGGGCTCTACGACTAATGAACTGCTCCTCCATTGGGCTCTATGACTAATGACTGCTCCTCCATTGGGATCTACGACTAATGAACTGCTCCTCCATTGGGCTCTATGACTAATGAACTGCTCCTCCATTGGACCATATGACTAATGAACTGCTCCTCCATTGTGCTCTATGACTAATGAACTGCTCCTCCATTGGGCTCTACGACTAATGAACTGCTCCTCCATTGGGCTCTACGACTAATGAACTGCTCCTCCATTGGGCTCTATGACTAATGAACTGCTCCTCCATTGGGCTCTATGACTAATGAAATGCTCTTCCATTGGGCTCTGTGATTAATTAACTGCTCCTCCATTGGACCTTTATGAATAATGAATTGCTCCTCCATTGGACCTTTATGAATAATTAATTGCTCCTCCATTGGGCTCTACGACTAATGAACTGCTCCTCCATTGGGCTCTACGACTAATGACTGCTCCTCCATTGGGCTCTACGACTAATGACTGCTCCTCCATTGGGCTCTATGACTAATGAACTGCTCCTCCATTGGGCTTTATGATTAATGACTGCTCCTCCATTGGGCTCTACGACTAATGACTGCTCCTCCATTGGGTTCTGTGACTAATGAACTGCTCCTCCATTGGGCTCTACAACTAATGAACTGCTCCTCCATTGGGCTCTATGACTAATGAACTGCTCGTCCATTGGGCTCTATGACTAATGAAATGCTCTTCCATTGGGCTCTATGATTAATTAACTGCTCCTCCATTGGACCTTTATGAATAATGAATTGCTCCTCCATTGGACCTTTATGAATAATTAATTGCTCCTCCATTGGGCTCTACGACTAATGACTGCTCCTCCATTGGGCTCTACTACTAATGACTGCTCCTCCATTGGGCTCTATGACTAATGAACTGCTCCTCCATTGGGCTCTACGACTAATGAACTGCTCCTCCATTGGGCTCTACGACTAATGAACTTCTCTTCCATTGGACCATACGACTAATGAACTGCTCTTCCTTTGGGCTCTATGATTAATTAACTGCTCTACCACTGGGCCCCGTGAGTAACAAACTGCTCTTCCATTGGTTCCTGTGACTAATGAACTGCTCTAACATTTGGCCCTATTGTCAATTAATTCCTCTGACACTGCACCTTCCAACCAAGGACGTAGTCGCCCATTGGCCAACGCCATCAAGCCGCTCCGCCCCCTGTGAGCCTCGTGAGGAAAGCCCCCGCCCCCCCACAGCGCCATTGCCCCACCTCTAGGGGTCGCTCATTCCTGCTCTTTCTAATGCTCTGCTCTTCCATCCCTAGGACTCCATCCAGAAGTTTCCGAAGTTCTGTTTCCCGTTTGACATGGACAGGTAAGCGCTCTCTGAAGACCCCACAGTGTCTCTAGAATGTTCCCTTGATAGTCTGCTCTTTCAGAATGCAACGCCTGTGTGACGCGAGGGACAGCCCTGCTGGCGGATGCCTGAACCTGTGAGGATGCCTGAACCTGTAAGATCTGTGTGACCCGAGGGACTGCCCTGCTGGCGGATGCCTGAACCTGTAAGGTCTGTGTGACCCGAGGGACAGCCCTGCTGGCGGATGCCTGAACCTGTAAGATCGGTGTGACCCGAGGGACAGCCCTGCTGGCCGATGGCTGATCCTGTAAGGTCTGTGTGAGCCGAGGGACAGCCCTGCTGGCGGATGCCTGAACCTGTAAGATCTGTGAGACCCGAGGGACAGCCCTGCTGGCGGATACCTGAACCTGTGAAGATGCCTGTACCTGTAAGATCTGTGAGACCCGAGGGACAGCCCTGCTGGCGGATGCCTGAACCTGTGAAGATGCCTGTACCTGTAAGATCTGTGTGACCCGAGGGACTGCCCTGCTGGCGGATGCCTGAACCTGTAAGGTCTGTGTGACCCGAGGGACAGCCCTGCTGGCGGATGCCTGAACCTGTAAGATCGGTGTGACCCGAGGGACAGCCCTGCTGGCCGATGGCTGATCCTGTAAGGTCTGTGTGAGCCGAGGGACAGCCCTGCTGGCGGATGCCTGAACCTGTAAGAACTGTGAGACCCGAGGGACAGCCCTGCTGGCGGATGCCTGAACCTGTAAGATCGGTGTGACCCGAGGGACAGCCCTGCGGGCCGATGGCTGATCCTGTAAGGTCTGTGTGAGCCGAGGGACAGCCCTGCTGGCGGATGCCTGAACCTGTAAGGTCTGTGTGACCCGAGGGACATCCCTGCTGGCGGATGCCTGAACCTGTGAAGATGCCTGTACCTGTAAGATCTGTGAGACCCGAGGGACAGCCCTGCTGGCGGATGCCTGAACCTGTGAAGATGCCTGTACCTGCAAGATCTGTGTGACCCGAGGGGCAGCCCTGCTGGCGGATGCCTGAACCTGTGAGGATGATGCCTGTACCTGTAAGATCTGTGAGACCCGAGGGACAGCCCTGCTGGTGGATGCCTGAACCTGTGAGGATGATGCCTGTACCTGTAAGATCTGTGAGACCCGAGGGACAGCCCTGCTGGCGGATGCCTGAACCTGTGAAGATGCCTGTACCTGTAAGATCTGTGTGACCCGAGGGACAGCCCTGCTGGCGGATGCCTGAACCTGTGAAGATGCCTGTACCTGTAAGATCTGTGTGACCCGAGGGACAGCCCTGCTGGCGGATGCCTGAACCTGTGAAGATGCCTGTACCTGTAAGATCTGTGTGACCCGAGGGACAGCCCTGCTGGCAGATGCCTGAACCTGTAAGGTCTGTGTGACCCGAGGGACAGCCTTGCTGGCAGATGCCTGAACCTGTAAGAATGCCTGAACCTGTAAGAGCTCTGTGACCTGATGGGTAGTCCTGCTGGTGGATGCCTGAACCTGTAAGATCTGTGAGACCTGAGGGACAGCCCTGCTGGTGGATGCCTGAACCTGTGAGGATGATGCCTGTACCTGTAAGATCTGTGAGACCCGAGGGACAGCCCTGCTGGCGGATGCCTGAACCTGTGAAGGTGCCTGTACCTGTAAGATCTGTGTGACCCGACGGACAGCCCTGCTGGCAGATGCCTGTGTGACCCGAGGGACAGCCCTGCTGGCAGATGCCTCAACCTGTAAGGTCTGTGTGACCCGAGGGACAGCCCTGCTGGCAGATGCCTGAACCTGTAAGGTCTGTGTGACCCGAGGGACAGCCCTGCTGGCGGATGCCTAAACCTGTAAGGTATGTGTGACCCGAGGGACAGCCCTGCTGGCAGATGCCTGAACCTGTAAGATCTGTGTGACCCGAGGGACAGCCCTGTTGGCGGATGCCTGAATCTGTAAGGGTGCCTGTACCTGTAAGATCTGTGTGACCCGAGGGACAGCCCTGCTGGCGGATGCCTGAACCTGTAAGGGTGCCTGTACCTGTAAGATCTGTGTGACCCGAGGGACAGCCCTGCTGGCGGATGCCTGAACCTCTAAGGTCTGTGTGACCCGAAGGACAGCCCTGCTGGCGGATGCCTAAACCTGTAAAGTATGTGTGACCCGAGGGACAGCCCTGCTGGCAGATGCCTGAACCTGTAAGATCTGTGTGACCCGAGGGACAGCCCTGTTGGCAGATGCCTGAATCTGTAAGGGTGCCTGTACCTGTAAGATCTGTGTGACCCGAGGGACAGCCCTGCTGGCGGATGCCTGAACCTGTAAGGGTGCCTGTACCTGTAAGATCTGTGTGACCCGAGGGACAGCCCTGCTGGCGGATGCCTAAACCTGTAAGGTATGTGTGACCCGAGGGACAGCCCTGCTGGCAGATGCCTGAACCTGTAAGATCTGTGTGACCCGAGGGACAGCCCTGTTGGCGGATGTCTGAATCTGTAAGGGTGCCTGAACCTGTAAGATCTGTGTGACCCGAGGGACAGCCCTGCTGGTGGATGTCTGAACCTGTAAGGTCTGTGTGACCCGAGGGACAGCCCTGCTGGCGGATGCCTGAACCTGTGAAGATGCCTGTACCTGTAAGATCTGTGAGACCCGAGGGACAGCCCTGCTGGCGGATGCCTGAACCTGTGAAGATGCCTGTACCTGTAAGATCTGTGTGACCCGTGGGACAGCTCTGCTGGCAGATGCCTGAACCTGTAAGGTCTGTGTGACCCGAGGGACAGCCCTGCTGGCAGACGCCTGAACCTGTGAAGATGCCTGTACCTGTAAGATCTGTGTGACCCGCGGGACAGCCCTGCTGGTGGATGCCTGAACCTGTGAGGATGATGCCTGTACCTGTAAGATCTGTGTGACCCGAGGGACAGCCCTGCTGGCGGATGCCTGAACCTGTGAAGATGCCTGTACCTGTAAGATCTGTTTGACACGTGGGACAGCCCTGCTGGCGGATGCCTGAACCTGTGAAGATGCCTGTACCTGTAAGATCTGTGAGACCCGAGGGACAGCCCTGCTGGCGGATGCCTGAACCTGTGAGGTCTGTGTGACCAGAGGGACAGCCCTGCTGGCGGATGCCTGAACCTGTGAGGATGATACCTGTACCTGTAAGATCTGTGTGACCCGAGGGACAGCCCTGCTGGCGGATGCCTGAACCTGTGAAGATGCCTGTACCTGTAAGATCTGTGTGACCCGAGGGACAGCCCTGCTGGCAGATGCCTGAACCTGTAAGGTCTGTGTAACCCGAGGGACAGCCCTGCTGGCAGATGCCTGAACCTGTAAGGTCTGTGTGACCCGAGGGACAGCCCTGCTGGCAGATGCCTGAACCTGTAAGATCTGTGTGACCCGAGGGACAGCCCTGTTGGCAGATGCCTGAATCTGTAAGGGTGCCTGTACCTGTAAGATCTGTGTGACCCGAGGGACAGCCCTGCTGGCGGATGCCTGAACCTGTAAGGGTGCCTGTACCTGTAAGATCTGTGTGACCCGAGGGACAGCCCTGCTGGCGGATGCCTAAACCTGTAAGGTATGTGTGACCCGAGGGACAGCCCTGCTGGCAGATGCCTGAACCTGTAAGATCTGTGTGACCCGAGGGACAGCCCTGTTGGCGGATGTCTGAATCTGTAAGGGTGCCTGAACCTGTAAGATCTGTGTGACCCGAGGGACAGCCCTGCTGGTGGATGTCTGAACCTGTAAGGTCTGTGTGACCCGAGGGACAGCCCTGCTGGCGGATGCCTGAACCTGTGAAGATGCCTGTACCTGTAAGATCTGTGAGACCCGAGGGACAGCCCTGCTGGCGGATGCCTGAACCTGTGAAGATGCCTGTACCTGTAAGATCTGTGTGACCCGTGGGACAGCTCTGCTGGCGGATGCCTGAACCTGTGAAGATGCCTGTACCTGTAAGATCTGTGTGACCCGAGGGACAGCCCTGCTGGCAGATGCCTGAACCTGTAAGGTCTGTGTGACCCGAGGGACAGCCCTGCTGGCAGACGCCTGAACCTGTGAAGATGCCTGTACCTGTAAGATCTGTGTGACCCGCGGGACAGCCCTGCTGGTGGATGCCTGAACCTGTGAGGATGATGCCTGTACCTGTAAGATCTGTGTGACCCGAGGGACAGCCCTGCTGGCGGATGCCTGAACCTGTGAAGATGCCTGTACCTGTAAGATCTGTTTGACACGTGGGACAGCCCTGCTGGCGGATGCCTGAACCTGTGAAGATGCCTGTACCTGTAAGATCTGTGAGACCCGAGGGACAGCCCTGCTGGCGGATGCCTGAACCTGTGAGGTCTGTGTGACCAGAGGGACAGCCCTGCTGGCGGATGCCTGAACCTGTGAGGATGATACCTGTACCTGTAAGATCTGTGTGACCCGAGGGACAGCCCTGCTGGCGGATGCCTGAACCTGTGAAGATGCCTGTACCTGTAAGATCTGTGTGACCCGAGGGACAGCCCTGCTGGCAGATGCCTGAACCTGTAAGGTCTGTGTAACCCGAGGGACAGCCCTGCTGGCAGATGCCTGAACCTGTAAGAATGCCTGACCCTGTAAGATCTCTGTGACCCGATGGGTAGTCCTGCTGGCGGATGCCTGAACCTGTAAAATCGGTGTGACCCGAGGGACAGCCCTGCTGGCAGATGCCTGTGTGACCCGGGGGGCAGCCCTGCTGGCAGATGCCTGAACCTGTAAGGTCTGTGTGACCCGAGGGACAGCCCTGCTGGTGGATGCCTGAACCTGTAAGGTACGTGTGACCCGAGGGACAGCCCTGCTGGCAGATGCCCAAAACTTTAAGGATGCCTGAACCTGTAAGATCTGTGTGACCCGAGGGACAGCCTTGCTGGCGGATGCCTGAACCTGTAAGGTCTGTGTGACCCGAGGGACAGCTCTAAGATCTGTGTGACCCGAGGGACAGCCCTGCCTTCGGATGCCTGAACCTGTAAGGTCTGTGTGACCCGAAGGACAGCCCTGCCGGCGGATGCCTGAACCTGTAAGGTCTGTGTGACCCGAGGGACAGCCCTGCCGGCGGATGCCTGAACCTGTAAGGTCTGTGTGACCCGAGGGACAGCCCTGCCGGCGGATGCCTGAACCTGTAAGGTCTGTGTGACCCGAGGGACAGCCCTGCCGGCTGATGCCTGAACCTTTAAGGTCTGTGTGACCCGAGGGACAGCCCTGCCGGCGGATGCCTGAACCTGTAAGGTCTGTGTGACCCGAGGGACAGCCCTGCCGGCGGATGCCTGAACCTGTAAGGTCTGTGTGACCCGAGGGACAGCCCTGCCGGCAGATGCCTGAACCTGTAAGGTCTGTGTGACCCGAGGGACAGCCCTGCCGGCGGATGCCTGAACCTGTAAGGTCTGTGTGACCCGAGGGACAGCCCTGCCGGCTGATGCCTGAACCTGTAAGGTCTGTGTGACCCGAGGGACAGCCCTGCCGGCGGATGCCTGAACCTGTAAGGTCTGTGTGACCCGAGGGATAGCCCTGCCGGCAGATGCCTGAACCTGTAAGGTCTGTGTGACTGAGAGGCCCTCCTGCTGGCAGATGCCCGAACCTGTAAGATCTGTGTGACCCGAGGGACAGCCCTGCTGGCGGATGCCTGATCCTGTAAGATCTGTGTGACCCGAGGGACAGTCCTGCTGGCGGATGTCTGAACCTGTAAGATCTGTGTGACCCGAGGGACAGCCCTGCTAGCGGATGCCTGATCCTGTAAGATCTGTGTGACCCGAGGGACAGCCATGCTGGCGGTTGCCTGATCCTGTAAGGTCTGTGTGACCCGAGGGACAGCCCTGCTGGTGGATGCCTGAACCTGTAAGATCTGTGTGACCCGAGGGACAGCCCTGCTGGCGGATGCCTGAACCTGTAAGGTCTGTGTGACAGCCCTGCTGGCGGATGCCTGAACCTCTAAGATCTGTGTGACCCGAGGGACAGCCCTGCTGGAGGATGCCTGAACCTCTAAGATCTGTGTGACCCGAGGGGCAGCCCTGCTGGTGGATGCCTGAACCTGTAAGGTCTGTGTGACCCGAGGGACAGCCCTGCTGGCGGATGCCTGAACCTGTAAGGTATGTGTGACCCGAGGGATAGCCCTGCTGGCAGATGCCTGAACCTGTAAGGTCTGTGTGACCCGAGGGACAGCCCTGCTGGCAGATGCCTGAACCTGTAAGGTCTGTGTGACCCGAGGGACAGCCCTGCTGGCAGATGCCTGAACCTGTGAAGATGCCTGTACCTGTAAGATCTGTGTGACCCGCGGGACAGCCCTGCTGGTGGATGCCTGAACCTGTGAGGATGATGCCTGTACCTGTAAGATCTGTGTGACCCGAGGGACAGCCCTGCTGGCGGATGCCTGAACCTGTGAAGATGCCTGTACCTGTAAGATCTGTTTGACACGTGGGACAGCCCTGCTGGCGGATGCCTGAACCTGTGAAGATGCCTGTACCTGTAAGATCTGTGAGACCCGAGGGACAGCCCTGCTGGTGGATGCCTGAACCTGTGAGGTCTGTGTGACCAGAGGGACAGCCCTGCTGGCGGATGCCTGAACCTGTGAGGATGATACCTGTACCTGTAAGATCTGTGTGACCCGAGGGACAGCCCTGCTGGCGGATGCCTGAACCTGTGAAGATGCCTGTACCTGTAAGATCTGTGTGACCCGAGGGACAGCCCTGCTGGCAGATGCCTGAACCTGTAAGGTCTGTGTAACCCGAGGGACAGCCCTGCTGGCAGATGCCTGAACCTGTAAGAATGCCTGACCCTGTAAGATCTCTGTGACCCGATGGGTAGTCCTGCTGGCGGATGCCTGAACCTGTAAAATCGGTGTGACCCGAGGGACAGCCCTGCTGGCAGATGCCTGTGTGACCCGGGGGGCAGCCCTGCTGGCAGATGCCTGAACCTGTAAGGTCTGTGTGACCCGAGGGACAGCCCTGCTGGCAGATGCCTGAACCTGTAAGGTCTGTGTGACCCGAGGGACATCCCTGCTGGTGGATGCCTGAACCTGTAAGGTACGTGTGACCCGAGGGACAGCCCTGCTGGCAGATGCCCAAAACTTTTAAGGATGCCTGAACCTGTAAGGTCTGTGTGACCCGAGGGACAGCCCTGCTGGCGGATGCCTGAACCTCTAAGGTCTGTGTGACCCGAGGGACAGCCCTGCTGGCGGATGCCTGAACCTCTAAGGTCTGTGTGACCCGAGGGACAGCCCTGCCTTCGGATGCCTGAACCTCTAAGATCTGTGTGACCCGAGGGACAGCCCTGCCGGCGGATGCCTGAACCTGTAAGGTCTGTGTGACCCGAAGGACAGCCCTGCCGGCGGATGCCTGAACCTGTAAGGTCTGTGTGACCCGAGGGACAGCCCTGCCGGCGGATGCCTGAACCTGTAAGGTCTGTGTGACCCGAGGGACAGCCCTGCCGGCGGATGCCTGAACCTGTAAGGTCTGTGTGACCCGAGGGACAGCCCTGCCGGCTGATGCCTGAACCTTTAAGGTCTGTGTGACCCGAGGGACAGCCCTGCCGGCGGATGCCTGAACCTGTAAGGTCTGTGTGACCCGAGGGACAGCCCTGCCGGCGGATGCCTGAACCTGTAAGGTCTGTGTGACCCGAGGGACAGCCCTGCCGGCGGATGCCTGAACCTGTAAGGTCTGTGTGACCCGAGGGACAGCCCTGCCGGCGGATGCCTGAACCTGTAAGGTCTGTGTGACCCGAGGGACAGCCCTGCCGGCTGATGCCTGAACCTGTAAGGTCTGTGTGACCCGAGGGACAGCCCTGCCGGCGGATGCCTGAACCTGTAAGGTCTGTGTGACCCGAGGGATAGCCCTGCCGGCAGATGCCTGAACCTGTAAGGTCTGTGTGACTGAGAGGCCCTCCTGCTGGCAGATGCCCGAACCTGTAAGATCTGTGTGACCCGAGGGACAGCCCTGCTGGCGGATGCCTGATCCTGTAAGATCTGTGTGACCCGAGGGACAGTCCTGCTGGCGGATGTCTGAACCTGTAAGATCTGTGTGACCCGAGGGACAGCCCTGCTAGCGGATGCCTGATCCTGTAAGATCTGTGTGACCCGAGGGACAGCCATGCTGGCGGTTGCCTGATCCTGTAAGGTCTGTGTGACCCGAGGGACAGCCCTGCTGGTGGATGCCTGAACCTGTAAGATCTGTGTGACCCGAGGGACAGCCCTGCTGGCGGATGCCTGAACCTGTAAGGTCTGTGTGACAGCCCTGCTGGCGGATGCCTGAACCTCTAAGATCTGTGTGACCCGAGGGACAGCCCTGCTGGAGGATGCCTGAACCTCTAAGATCTGTGTGACCCGAGGGGCAGCCCTGCTGGTGGATGCCTGAACCTGTAAGGTCTGTGTGACCCGAGGGACAGCCCTGCTGGCGGATGCCTGAACCTGTAAGGTATGTGTGACCCGAGGGATAGCCCTGCTGGCAGATGCCTGAACCTGTAAGGTCTGTGTGACCCGAGGGACAGCCCTGCTGGCAGATGCCTGAACCTGTAAGGTCTGTGTGACCCGAGGGACAGCCCTGCTGGCAGATGCCTGAACCTGTGAAGATGCCTGTACCTGTAAGATCTGTGTGACCCGCGGGACAGCCCTGCTGGTGGATGCCTGAACCTGTGAGGATGATGCCTGTACCTGTAAGATCTGTGTGACCCGAGGGACAGCCCTGCTGGCGGATGCCTGAACCTGTGAAGATGCCTGTACCTGTAAGATCTGTTTGACACGTGGGACAGCCCTGCTGGCGGATGCCTGAACCTGTGAAGATGCCTGTACCTGTAAGATCTGTGAGACCCGAGGGACAGCCCTGCTGGTGGATGCCTGAACCTGTGAGGTCTGTGTGACCAGAGGGACAGCCCTGCTGGCGGATGCCTGAACCTGTGAGGATGATACCTGTACCTGTAAGATCTGTGTGACCCGAGGGACAGCCCTGCTGGCGGATGCCTGAACCTGTGAAGATGCCTGTACCTGTAAGATCTGTGTGACCCGAGGGACAGCCCTGCTGGCAGATGCCTGAACCTGTAAGGTCTGTGTAACCCGAGGGACAGCCCTGCTGGCAGATGCCTGAACCTGTAAGAATGCCTGACCCTGTAAGATCTCTGTGACCCGATGGGTAGTCCTGCTGGCGGATGCCTGAACCTGTAAAATCGGTGTGACCCGAGGGACAGCCCTGCTGGCAGATGCCTGTGTGACCCGGGGGGCAGCCCTGCTGGCAGATGCCTGAACCTGTAAGGTCTGTGTGACCCGAGGGACAGCCCTGCTGGCAGATGCCTGAACCTGTAAGGTCTGTGTGACCCGAGGGACATCCCTGCTGGTGGATGCCTGAACCTGTAAGGTACGTGTGACCCGAGGGACAGCCCTGCTGGCAGATGCCCAAAACTTTTAAGGATGCCTGAACCTGTAAGGTCTGTGTGACCCGAGGGACAGCCCTGCTGGCGGATGCCTGAACCTCTAAGGTCTGTGTGACCCGAGGGACAGCCCTGCTGGCGGATGCCTGAACCTCTAAGGTCTGTGTGACCCGAGGGACAGCCCTGCCTTCGGATGCCTGAACCTCTAAGGTCTGTGTGACCCGAGGGACAGCCCTGCCGGCGGATGCCTGAACCTGTAAGGTCTGTGTGACCCGAAGGACAGCCCTGCCGGCGGATGCCTGAACCTGTAAGGTCTGTGTGACCCGAGGGACAGCCCTGCCGGCGGATGCCTGAACCTGTAAGGTCTGTGTGACCCGAGGGACAGCCCTGCCGGCGGATGCCTGAACCTGTAAGGTCTGTGTGACCCGAGGGACAGCCCTGCCGGCTGATGCCTGAACCTTTAAGGTCTGTGTGACCCGAGGGACAGCCCTGCTGGTGGATGCCTGAACCTGTAAGGTCTGTGTGACCCGAGGGACAGCCATGCTGGAGGATGCCTGAACCTGTAAGGTATGTGTGACCTGAGGGATAGCCCTGCTGGCAGATGCCTGAACCTGTAAGGTCTGTGTGACTGAGAGGCCCTCCTGCTGGCAGATGCCCGAACCTGTAAGATCTGTGTGACCCGAGGGACAGCCCTGCTGGCGGATGCCTGATCCTGTAAGATCTGTGTGACCCGAGGGACAGTCCTGCTGGCGGATGTCTGAACCTGTAAGATCTGTGTGACCCGAGGGACAGCCCTGCTAGCGGATGCCTGATCCTGTAAGATCTGTGTGACCCGAGGGACAGCCATGCTGGCGGTTGCCTGATCCTGTAAGGTCTGTGTGACCCGAGGGACAGCCCTGCTGGTGGATGCCTGAACCTGTAAGATCTGTGTGACCCGAGGGACAGCCCTGCTGGCGGATGCCTGAACCTGTAAGGTCTGTGTGACAGCCCTGCTGGCGGATGCCTGAACCTCTAAGATCTGTGTGACCCGAGGGACAGCCCTGCTGGAGGATGCCTGAACCTCTAAGATCTGTGTGACCCGAGGGGCAGCCCTGCTGGTGGATGCCTGAACCTGTAAGGTCTGTGTGACCCGAGGGACAGCCCTGCTGGCGGATGCCTGAACCTGTAAGGTATGTGTGACCCGAGGGATAGCCCTGCTGGCAGATGCCTGAACCTGTAAGGTCTGTGTGACCTGAGGGATAGCCCTGCTGGCAGATGCCTGAACCTGTAAGGTCTGTGTGACTGAGAGGCCCTCCTGCTGGCAGATGCCTGAACCTGTAAGATCTGTGTGACCCGAGGGACAGCCCTGCTGGCGGATGCCTGATCCTGTAAGATCTGTGTGACCCGAGGGATAGTCCTGCTGGCAGATGCCTGATCCTGTAAGGCCTGTGTGACCCGAGAGACAGCCCTGCTGGCGGATGCCTGATCCTGTAAGATCTGTGTGACCCGAGGGATAGTCCTGCTGGCAGATGCCCGAACCTGTAAGATCTGTGTGACCCGAGGACAGCCCTGCTGGCGGATGCCTGAACCTGTAAGATCTGTGTGACCCGAGGGACAGCCCTGCTGGTGGATGCCTGAACCTGTAAGATCTGTGTGACCCGAGGGACAGCCCTGCTGGCGGATGCCTGAACCTGTAAGGTCTGTGTGACAGCCCTGCTGACGGATGCCTGAACCTCTAAGATCTGTGTGACCCGAGGGACAGCCCTGCTGGCGGATGCCTGAACCTCTAAGATCTGTGTGACCCGAGGGGCAGCCCTGCTGGTGGATGCCTGAACCTGTAAGGTCTGTGTGACCCGAGGACAGCCCTGCTGGCGGATGCCTGAACCTGTAAGATCTGTGACCCGAGGGACAGCCATGCTGGCGGATGCCTGAACCTTTAAGATCTGTGTGACCCGAGGGACAGCCCTGCTGGCAGATGCCTGAACCTGTAAGGTCTGTGTGACCCGAGGGACAGCCCTGCTGGCAGATGCCTGATCCTGTAAGGTCTGTGTGACCCGAGGGACAGCCCTGCTGGCGGATGCCTGATCCTGTAAGATCTGTGTGACCCGAGGGATAGTCCTGCTGGCAGATGCCCGAACCTGTAAGATCTGTGTGACCCGAGGACGGCCCTGCTGGCGGATGCCTGAACCTGTAAGATCTGTGTGACCCGAGGGACAGCCCTGCTGGTGGATGCCTGAACCTGTAAGATCTGTGTGACCCGAGGGACAGCTCTGCTGGCGGATGCCTGAACCTGTAAGGTCTGTGTGACAGCCCTGCTGACGGATGCCTGAACCTCTAAGATCTGTGTGACCCGAGGGACAGCCCTGCTGGCGGATGCCTGAACCTCTAAGATCTGTGTGACCCGAGGGGCAGCCCTGCTGGTGGATGCCTGAACCTGTAAGGTCTGTGTGACCCGAGGACAGCCCTGCTGGCGGATGCCTGAACCTGTAAGATCTGTGACCCGAGGGACAGCCATGCTGGTGGATGCCTGAACCTTTAAGATCTGTGTGACCCGAGGGACAGCCCTGCTGGCGGATGCCTGAACCTGTAAGGTCTGTGTGACCCGAGGGACAGCCCTGCTGGCGGATGCCTGAACCTCTAAGGTCTGTGTGACCCGAGGGACAGCCCTGCTGGCGGATGCCTGAACCTGTAAGGTCTGTGTGACCCGAGGGACAGCCCTGCTGGCGGATGCCTGAACCTGTAAGATCTGTGTGACCCGAGGACAGCCCTGCTGGCGGATGCCTGATCCTGTAAGATCTGTGTGACCCGAGGGAGAGCCCTGCTGGCGGATGCCTGAACCTGTAAGATCTGTGTGACCCGAGGGACAGCCCTGCTGGCGGATGCCTGAACCTTTAAGATCTGTGTGAGCCGAGGGACAGCCCTGCTGGCGGATGCCTGAACCTGTATGGTCTGTGTGACCCGAGGGACAGCCCTGCTGGCGGATGCCTGAACCTGTAAGGTATGTGTGACCTGAGGGATAGCCCTGCTGGCAGATGCCTGAACCTGTAAGGTCTGTGTGACTGAGAGGCCCTCCTGCTGGCAGATGCCCGAACCTGTAAGATCTGTGTGACCCGAGGGACAGCCCTGCTGGCGGATGCCTGAACCTGTAAGGTCTGTGTGACAGCCCTGCTGGCGGATGCCTGAACCTCTAAGATCTGTGTGACCCGAGGGACAGCCCTGCTGGCGGATGCCTGAACCTCTAAGATCTGTGTGACCCGAGGGGCAGCCCTGCTGGTGGATGCCTGAACCTGTAAGGTCTGTGTGACCCGAGGGACAGCCCTGCTGGCGGATGCCTGAACCTGTAAGGTATGTGTGACCCGAGGGATAGCCCTGCTGGCAGATGCCTGAACCTGTAAGGTCTGTGTGACCTGAGGGATAGCCCTGCTGGCAGATGCCTGAACCTGTAAGGTCTGTGTGACTGAGAGGCCCTCCTGCTGGCAGATGCCTGAACCTGTAAGATCTGTGTGACCCGAGGGACAGCCCTGCTGGCGGATGCCTGATCCTGTAAGATCTGTGTGACCCGAGGGATAGTCCTGCTGGCAGATGCCTGAACCTGTAAGATCTGTGTGACTGAGTGGCACTCCTGCTGGCGGACGCCTGAACTTGTAAGGATGCCTGATCCTGTAAGATATGTGTGACCCGAGGGACAGTCCTGCTGGCGGGTGCTTGAACCTGTAAGATCAGTGTGACCCGAGGGATAGCCCTACTGGCGGATGCCTGAACCTGTAAGATCTGTGTGACCCAAGGGATAGCCCTGCTGGCGGATGCCTGATCCAGTAAGGTCTGTGTGACCCGAGGGACAGTCCTGCTGGTGGATGCCTGAACCTGTAAGGTCTGTGTGACCCGAGGGACAGCCCTTCTGGTGGATGCCTGATCCTGTAAGATCTGTGTGACCCGAGGGATAGTCCTGCTGGCAGATGCCTGAACCTGTGACGATGCCTGAACCTGTAAGGTATGCATGACCCGAGGGATAGCCCTGCTGGCGGATGCCTGAACCTGTAAGATCTGTGTGACCCGAGGGATAGTCTTGCTGGCAGATGCCTGAACCTGTGAGGATGCCTGAACCTGTACGGTATGTATGACCCGAGGGATAGCCCTGCTGGCAGATGCCTGAACCTGTAAGGCATGTGTGACCCGAGGGATAGCCCTGCTGGTGGATGCATGAACCTGTAAGGATGCCTGACCTGTAAGATCTGTGTGACCCAAGGGATAGCCCTGCTGGCAGATGCTTGAACCTGTAAGGATGCCTGAACCTGTAAGGTCTGTGTGACCCGAGGGACAGCCCTGCTGGCGGATGCCTGAACCTGTAAGGTCTGTGTGACCCGAGGGACAGCCCTGCAGGCAGATGCCCGAACCTGTAAGGTATGTGTGACCTGAGGGATAGCCCTGCTGGCGGATGCCTGAACCTGTAAGGATGCCTGAACCTGTAAGGTCTGTGTGACTGAGAGGCCCTCCTGCTGGCAGATGCCTGAACCTGTAAGGTCCGTATGATCCGAGGGACAGCCCTGCTGGCGGATGCCTGGACCTGTAAGGTCTGTGTGACCTGAGGGACAGCCCTGCTGGCGGATGCCCGACCCTGTAAGGTATGTGTGACCTGAGGGATAGCCTTGCTGTTGGATGCCTGAACCTGTAAAGATGCCTGAACCTGTAAGGTCTGTGTGACTGAGAGGCCCTCCTGCTGGCAGATGCCTGAACCTGTAAGTTCTGTGTGATCCGAGGGACAGCCCTGCTGGCAGATGCCTGAACCTGTAAGGATGCTTGAACCTGTAAGATCTCTGTGACCTGAGGGGCAGCCCTGCTGGCGGATGCCTGAACCTGTACGGTCTGTGTGACTGAGAGGCCCTCCTGCTGGTGGGTGACTGAACCTGCAAGATCTGTGCACCTCAATGAATAGTTCTGCTGTCTCAGCCTGGAAGTTCTGTGTGAGACAAGTAAGAGCACTCCTCTCTGGGGCCTGTGATGTATGTACAGCCTGAGGACAATGCTGCTGTCTAAGCCTGTACAATCATTGCACCATTACAGACAGATCTGCTATGTAAGCCTCCAACATTCCTGTGACTTGATCAATATCTCTGACGGCCAAGCCTGTAAGATGTGGGTAACCTGATAGATATCTCTGACGGCCGAGCCTGTAAGATGTGTGTAACCTGATAGATATTTCTGATGGCCGGGCCTGTAAGATGTGTGACCTGATAGATCTCTCTGATGGCCGAGCCTATAAGATGTGTGTAACCTGATCGATATCTCTGAGGGGCGAGCCTGTAAGATTTGTGTAACCTGATAGATATCGCTGATGGCTGAGCCTGTAAGATGTGTGTAACCTGATAGATATATTTGATGGCCGAGCCTGTAAGATGTGTGTAACCTGATAGATATCTCTGAGGGCCGAGCCTGTAAGATGTGTGTAACCTGATAGATATCTCTGATGGTCGAGCCTGTAAGATGTGTGTAGCCTGATAGATATCTCTGAGGGCCGAGTCTGTAAGATGTGTGTAACTTGATAGATATCTCTTTCGTCTGAGGCCATAAGGCCTATGTAACATTAGGGATGGCTCTGTCCTATAAGCCTGTGGGGCCTGTTTACCAGAGTGATAGCTCTGGTGACTGAGCCTGTAAAGTCTGTGTAACCTGAGCCAATAGGATCTGTGTAACATGGGGTACAGCTCTGTTGTCTGCAGCTATATGGTCAGTGTAATCTCAGAGATAGCTCCGGTGACTAAGCCTGTAATGTCTGCGGCTACATGGTGGGTCTCTGTAACCTGAGGGATAGCACTGTTGCCTGAGGCTGTAAGGTTGGTGGAGCCTGTGAGATAGCGCTGCTTTCTGAAGCTGTGGAATCTGTATAAACTGAGAGAGAACTCTGCTGTCTGTGCTGGAAGAGCCGTGTAACCCGAGGGATAGCTCTGCTGGAAGGTCTGTGTAACCTGAGGGATAACACTGGTCCCTGAGGCTGTAAGGTTGGTGGAGACCGTGAGATAGTGCTGCTTTCTGAGCCTGTGGAATCTGTATAAACTGAGAGAGAACTCTGCTGTCTATGCTGGAAGAGCCATGTAACCCGAGGGATAGCTCTGCTGGAAGGCCTGTGTAACCTGATGGATAGCAGTGTTGCCTGAGGCTGTACGGCTGGTGTAACCCATGAGATAGCGTTGCTTTCTGATCCTGTGAAATCTGTATAAACTGAGAGAGAACTCTGCTGTCTGTGCTGGAAGACCCGTGTAACCCTAGGGATAGCTCTGCTGGAAGGTCTGTGTAACCTGAGGAATAGCACTGTTGCCTGAGGCTGTAAGGTTGGTGTAGCCCTTGAGATAGCGTTGATTTCTGAGCCTGTGGAATTTGTATAAACTGAGAGAGAACTCTGCTGTCTGTGCTTGGAAGAGCTGTGTAACCCGAAGGATAGCTCTGCTGGAAGGTCTGTGTAACCTGAGGGAAGGCACTGTTGCATGAGGCTGTAAGGTTGGTGGAGCCTGTACAGATAGCGCTGCTTTATGATTCTGTGGAATCTGTATAAACTGAGAGAGAACTCTTCTGTCTGTGCTGGAAGAGCTGTGTAACCCGAGGGATAGCTCTGCTGGAAGGTCAGTGTAACCTGAGGGATAGCACTGTTGCCTGAGGCTGTAAGGTTGCTGTACCCTGAGAGATAGTGCTGCTTTCTAGCCTGTGGAATCTGTATAAACTGAGAGAGAACTCTTCTGTCTGTGCTGGAAGAACTGTGTAACCCGAGGGATAGCTCTGCTGGAAGGTCAGTGTAACCCGAGGAATAGCACTGTTGCCTGAGGCTGTAAGGTTGGTGGAGCCCGTGAGATAACGCTGCTTTCTGAGCCTGTGGAATCTGTATAAACTGAGAGAGAATTCTGCTGTCTGCTGGAAGAGCCATGTAACCCGAGGGATAGCTCTGCTGGAAGGTCTGTGTAACCAGAGGGATAGCACTGTTGCCTGAGGCTGTGAGGTGGGTGGAGCCCATGAGATAGCGCTGTTTTCTGAGCCTGTGGAATCTGTATAAACTGAGAGAGAACTCTGCTGTCTGTGCTGGAAGAGCCGTGTAACCCGAGGGATAGCTCTGCTGGAGGGTCTCTGTAACCTGAGGGATAACACTGTTGCCTGAGGCTGTAAAGTTGGTGGAGCCTGTGAGATAGTGCTGCTTTCTGAGCCTGTGGAATCTGTATAAACTGAGAGAGAACTCTGCTGTCTGTGTTGGAAGAGCTGTGTAACCCGAGGGATACCTCTGCTGGAAGGTCTGTGTAACCTTACAGATAGCACTGTGGCCTGAGGCTGTAAGGTTGGTGGAGCCCGTGTGATAGCGCTGCTTTCTGGGCCTATGAGAGAACTCTGCTGTCTGTGCTGGAAGAGCCATGTAACCTGAGGGATAGCTCTGCTGGAAGGTCTGTGTAACCTGAGGAATAGCACTGTTGCCTGAGGCTATAAGGTTGGTGTAGCCTGTGAGATAGCGCTGCCTTCTGAGCCTGTGGAATCTGTATAAACTGAGAGAGAATTCTGCTGTCTGTGCTTGGAAGAGCTGTGTAACCGAAGGATAGCTCTGCTGGAAGGTCTGTGTAACCTGAGGGATGCCACTGTTGCATGAGGCTGTAAGGTTGGTGTAGCCTGAGAACCAGTGCTGCTTTCTGAGCCTGTGGAATCTGTATAAACTGAGAGAGAACTCTGCTGTCTGTGCTGGAAGAGCCGTGTAACCCGAGGGATAGCTCTGCTGGAAGGTCTGTGTAACCTGAGGAATAGCACTGTTGCCTGAGACTGTAAGGTTGGTGGAACCCGTGAGATAGCGCTGCTTTCTGAGCCTGTGGAATCTGTATAAACTGAGAGAGAACTCTGCTGTCTGTGCTGGAAGAGCCGTGTAACCTGAGGGATAGCTCTGCTGGAAGGTCTGTGTAACCTAAGGGATAACACTGTTGCCTGAGGCTGTAAGGTTGGTGGAGCATGTGAGATAGTGCTGCTTTCTGAGCCTGTGGAATCTGTATAACCTGAGGGAGAACTCTGCTGTCTGTGTTGAAAGAGCCGTGTAACCCGAGGGATAGCTCTGCTGGAAGGTCTGTGTAACCTGACGGATAGCACTGTTGTCTGAGGCTGTAAGGTTGGAGGAGCCCGTGTGATAGCGCTGCTTTCTGGGCCTGTGAGAGAACTCTGCTGTCTGTGCTGGAAGAGCCATGTAACCTGAGGGATAGCTCTGCTGGAAGGTCTGTGTAACCTGACGAATAGCACTGTTACCTGAGGCTGTAAGGTTGGTGTAGCCCGTGAGATAGCGCTGCTTTCTGAGCCTGTGGAATCTGTATAAACTGAGAGAGAATTCTGCTGTCTGTCCTTGGAAGAGTTGTGTAACCCGAAGGATAGCTCTGCTGGAAGGTCTGTGTAACCTGAGGGATGGCACTGTTGCATGAGGCTGTAAGGTTGGTGTAGCCTGAGAGACAGCGCTGCTTTCTGAGCCTGTGGAATCTGTATAAACTGAGAGAGAACTCTGCTGTCTGTGCTGGAAGAGCCGTGTAACCCGAGGGATAATAATAGCTTTGCTGGAAGGTCTGTGTAACCTGAGGGATAGCACTGTTGCCTGAGGCTGTAAGGTTGGTTTAGCCCATGAGATAGCGCTGCTTTCTGAGCCTGTGGAGTCTGTATAAGCTGAGAGAGAACTCTGCTGTCTGTGCTTGGAAGAGCTGTGTAACCCGAGGGATAGCTCTGCTGGAAGGTCAGTGTAACCTGATGAATAGCACTGTTGCCTGAGGCTGTAAGGTTGGTGTAGCCTGAGAGATAGTGCTGCTTTCTGAGCCTGTGGAATCTGTATAAACTGAGAGAGAACTCTGCTGTCTGTGCTGGAAGAGCCATGTAACCCGAGGTATAGCTCTGCTGGAAGGTCTCTGTAACCTGACGGATAGCACTGTTGCCTGAGGCTGTAAGGTTGGGGTAGCCCATGAGATGGCACTGCTTTCTGAGCCTTTGAGAGAACTCTGCTGTCTGTGCTGGAAGAGCCATGTAACCTGAGGGATAGCTCTGCTGGAAGGTCTGTGTAACCTGAGGGATGGCACTGTTGCATGAGGCTGTAAGGTTGGTGTAGCCTGAGAGACAGCGCTGCTTTCTGAGCCTGTGGAATCTGTATAAACTGAGAGAGAACTCTGCTGTCTGTGCTGGAAGAGCCGTGTAACCCGAGGGATAGCTTTGCTGGAAGGTCTGTATAACCTGAGGGATAGCACTGTTGCCTGAGGCTGTAAGGTTGGTCTAGCCCATGAGATAGCGCTGCTTTCTGAGCCTGTGGAATCTGTATAAACTGAGAGAGAACTCTGCTGTCTGTGCTTGGAAGAGCTGTGTAACCCGAGGGATAGCTCTGCTGGAAGGTCAGTGTAACCTGATGAATAGCACTGTTGCCTGAGGCTGTAAGGTTGGTGTAGCCTGAGAGATAGTGATGCTTTCTGAGCCTGTGGAATCTGTATAAACTGAGAGAGAACTCTGCTGTCTGTGCTGGAAGAGCCATGTAACCCGAGGTATAGCTCTGCTGGAAGGTCTGTGTAACCTGACGGATAGCACTGTTGCCTGAGGCTGTAAGGTTGGGGTAGCCCATGAGATGGCGCTGCTTTCTGAGCCTGTGAGATAACTCTGCTGTCTGTGCTGGAAGAGCCATGTAACCTGAGGGATAGCTCTGCTAGAAGGTCTGTGTAACCTGAAGGATGGCACTGTTGCATGAGGCTGTAAGGTTGGTGTAGCCCTTGAGATACCGCTGCTTTCTTAGCCTGTGGAATCTGTATAAACTGAGAGAGAACTCTGCTGTCTGTGCTGGAAGAGCCATGTAACCCGAGGGATAGCTCTGCTGGAAGGTCTGTGTAACCTGACGGATAGCACTGTTGCCTGAGGCTGTACGGTTGGGGTAACCCATGAGATGGCACTACTTTCTGAGCCTGTGAGAGAGCTCTGCTGTCTGTGCTGGAAGAGCCATGTAACCAGAGGGATAGCTCTGCTGGAAGGTCTGTGTAACCTTTCGGTTAGCACTGTTGTCTGAGGCTGTAAGGTTGGTGGAGCCCGTGTGATAGCTCTGCTTTCTGAGCCTGTAGAATCAGTATAAACTGAGAGAGAACTCTGCTGTCTGTGCCTCAAAGAACTGTGTAACCCGAGGGATAGCTCTGCTGGAAGGTCTGTGTAACCTGAGGGATAGCACTGTTCCCTGAGGCTGTAAGGATGGTGTAGCCCGCGAGATAGCGCTGCTTTCTGAGCCTGTGGAATCTGTATAAACTGAGAGAGAACTCTGCTGTCTGTGCTTTGAAGAGCTGTGTAACCCGAGGGATAGCTCTGCTGAAAGGTCAGTGTTACCTGAGTGATAGCACTGTTGCCTGAGGCTGTAAAGTTGGTGTGACCCGTGAGATAGCGCTGCTTTCTGAGCCTGTGGAATCTGTATAAACTGAGAGAGAACACTGCTTTCTGTGCTGGAAGAGCCATGTAACCCGAGGGATAGCTTTGCTTGAAGGTCTGTGTAACCTGAGGGATAGCACTGTTGCCTGAGGCTGGAAGGTTGGTGAAGCCCATGAGATAATGCTGCTTTCTGAGCCTGTGGAATCTGTATAAACTGAGAGAAAACTCTGCTGTCTGTGCTGGAAGAGCCGTTTAACCCGAGGGATAGCTCTGCTGGAAGGTCAGTGTAAACTGAGGAATAACACTGTTGCCTGAGGCTGCAAGGTTGGTGAAGCCCGTGAGATAATGCTGCTTTCTGAGCCTGTGGAATCTGTATAAACTGAGAGAAAACTCTGCTGTCTGTGCTGGAAGAGCCGTTTAACCCGAGGGATAGCTCTGCTGGAAGGTCAGTGTAACCTGAGGAATAACACTGTTGCCTGAGGCTGCAAGGTTGGTGAAGCCCGTGAGATAATGCTGCTTTCTGAGCCTGTGGAATCTGTATAAACTGAGAGAGAACTCTGCTGTCTGTGCTGGAAGAGCCGTGTAACCCGAGGGATAGCTCTGCTGGAAGGTCTGTGTAACATGAGGGATAGCACTGTTGCCTGAGAATGTAAGGTAGGTGGAGCCCGTGAGATAAGGCTGCTTTCTGAGCCTGTGGAATCTGTATAAACTGAGAGAGTACTCTGCTGTCTGTGCTGGAAGAGCTGTGTAACCCGAGGGATAGCTCTGCTGGAAGGTCAGTGTAACCTGAGGAATAGCACTGTTGCCTGAGGCTGTAAGGTTGGTGGAACCCGTGAGATAGCGCTGCTTTCTGAGCCTGTGGAATCTGTATAAACTGAGAGAGAACTCTGCTGTCTGTGCTGGAAGAGCCATGTAACCTGAGGGATAGCTCTGCTGGAAGGTCTGTGTAACCTGAGGGATAACACTGTTGCCTGAGGCTGTAAGGTTGGTGGAGCCTGTGAGATAGTGCTGCTTTCTGAGCCTGTGGAATCTGTATAAACTGAGAGAGAACTCTTCCGTCTGTGCTGGAAGAGCTGTGTAACCCGAGGGATAGCTCTGCTGGAAGGTCAGTGTAACCCGAGGAATAGCACTGTTGCCTGAGGCTGTAAGGTTGGTGGAGCCCGTGAGATAACGCTGCTTTCTGAGCCTGTGGAATCTGTATAAACTGAGAGAGAATTCTGCTGTCTGCTGGAAGAGCCATGTAATCCGAGGGATAGCTCTGCTGGAAGGTCTGTGTAACCTGAGGGATAGCAAGGTTGCCTGAGGCTGTGAGGTGGGTGGAGCCCATGAGATAGCGCTGTTTTCTGAGCCTGTGGAATCTGTATAAACTGTGAGAGAACTCTGCTGTCTGTGCTGGAAGAGCCGTGTAACCCGAGGGATAGCTCTGCTGGAAGATCAGTGTAACCTGAGGAATAGCACTGTTGCCTGAGGCTGTAAGGTTGGTGGAGCCCGTGAGATAGCGCTGCTTTCTGAGCCTGTGGAATCTGTATAAACTAAGAGAGAACTCTGCTGTCTGTGCTGGAAGAGCCGTGTAACCCGAGGGATAGCACTGTTGCCTGAGGCTGTAAGGTTGGTGGAGCCTGTGAGATAGTGCTGCTTTCTGAGCCTGTGGAATCTGTATAAACTGAGAGAGAACTCTGCTGTCTGTGCTGGAAGAGCCAGGTAACCCGAGGGATAGCTCTGCTGGAAGGTCTGTGTAACCTGACGGATAGCACTGTTGCCTGAGGCTGTAAGGTTGGGGTAGCCCATGAGATGGGATAGCTCTGCTGGAAGGTCTGTGTAACCTGAGGGATAGCACTGTTGTCTGAGGCTGTAAGGTTGGTGGAGCCCGTGAGATAGCGCTGCTTTCTGAGCCTGTAGAATCGGTTTAAACTGAGAGAGAACTCTGCTGTCTGTGCCTCAAAGAACTGTGTAACCCGAGGGATAGCTCTGCTGGAAGGTCTGTGTAACCTTAGGGATAGCACTGTTCCCTGAGGCTGTAAGGTTGGTGTAGCCTGTGAGATAGCGCTGCTTTCTGAGCCTGTGGAATCTGTATAAACTGAGAGAGAACTCTGCTGTCTGTGCTTGGAAGAGCTGTGTAACCCGAGGGATAGCTCTGCTGAAAGGTCAGTGTTACCTGAGTGATGGCACTGTTGCCTGAGGCTGTAAGGTTGGTGTAACCCGTGAGATAGCGCTGCTTTCTGAGCCTGTGGAATCTGTATAAACTGAGAGAGAACTCTGCTTTCTGTGCTGGAAGAGCTATATAACCCGAGGGATAGCTTTGCTTGAAGGTCTGTGTAACCTGAGGGATAGCACTGTTGCCTGAGGCTGCAAGGTTGGTGAAACCCGTGAGATAATGCTGCTTTCTGAGCCTGTGGAATCTGTATAAACTGAGAGAGAACTCTGCTGTCTGTGCTGGAAGAGCCATGTAACCTGAGGGATAGCTCTGCTGGAAGGTCTGTGTAACATGAGGGATAGCACTGTTGCCTGAGAATGTAAGGTAGGTGGAGCCCGTGAGATAACGCTGCTTTCTGAGCCTGTGGAATCTGTATAAACTGAGAGAGTACTCTGCTGTCTGTGCTGGAAGAGCTATGTAACCCGAGGGATAGCTCTGCTGGAAGGTCAGTGTAACCTGAGGAATAGCACTGTTGCCTGAGGCTGTAAGGTTGGTGGAACCCGTGAGATAGCGCTGCTTTCTGAGCCTGTGGAATCTGTATAAACTGAGAGAGAACTCTGCTGTCTGTGCTGGAAGAGCCATGTAACCTGAGGGATAGCTCTGCTGGAAGGTCTGTGTAACCTGAGGGATAACACTGTTGCCTGAGGCTGTAAGATTGGTGGAGCTTGTGAGATAGTGCTGCTTTCTGAGCCTGTGGAATCTGTATAACCTGAGGGAGAACTCTGCTGTCTGTGTTGAAAGAGCCGTGCAACCCGAGGGATAGCTCTGCTGGAAGGTCTGTGTAACCTGATGGATAGCACTGTTGTCTGAGGCTGTAAGGTTGGTGGAGCCCGTGTGATAGCGCTGCTTTCTGGGCCTGTGAGAGAACTCTGCTGTCTGTGCTGGAAGAGCCATGTAACCTGAGGGATAGCTCTGCTGGAAGGTCTGTGTAATATGACGAATAGCACTGTTGCCTGAGGCTGTAAGGTTGGTGGAGCCCGTGTGATAGCGCTGCTTTCTGGGCCTGTGAGAGAACTCTGCTATCTGTGCTTGGAAGAGCTGTGTAACCCGAGGGATAGCTCTGCTGGAAGGTCTGTGTAACCTGACGAATAGCACTTTTGCCTGAGGCTGTAAGGTTGGTGTAGCCCGTGAGATAGCGCTGCTTTCTGAGCCTGTGGAATCTGTATAAACTGAGAGAGAATTCTGCTGTCTGTGCTTGGAAGAGCTGTGTAACCCGAAGGATAGCTCTGCTGGAAGGTCAGTGTAACCTGAGGGATAGCACTGTTGCCTGAGGCTGTAAGGTTGCTGTACCCTGAGAGATAGCGCTGCTTTCTGAGCCTGTGGAATCTGTATAAACTGAGAGAGAATTCTGCTGTCTGCTGGAAGAGCCATGTAACCCGAGGGATAGCTCTGCTGGAAGGTCTGTGTAACCCCGGGATAGCACTGTTGCCTGAGGCTGTGAGGTGGGTGGAGCCCATGAGATAGCGCTGTTTTCTGAGCCTGTGGAATCTGTATAAACTGAGAGAGAACTCTGCTGTCTGTGCTGGAAGAGCCGTGTAACCCGAGGGATAGCTTTGCTGGAAGGTCTGTGTAACCTGAGGGATAGCACTGTTGCCTGAGGCTGTAAGGTTGGTGTAGCCTGAGAGATAGTGCTGCTTTCTGAGCCTGTGGAATCTGTATAAACTGAGAGAGAACTCTGCTGTCTGTGCTGGAAGAGCCATGTAACCCGAGGGATAGCTCTGCTGGAAGATCAGTGTAACCTGAGGAATAGCACTGTTGCCTGAGGCTGTAAGGTTGGGGTAGCCCATGAGATGGCGCTGCTTTCTGAGCCTGTGAGAGAACTCTGCTGTCTGTGCTGGAAGAGCCATGTAACCTGAGGGATAGCTCTGCTAGAAGGTCTGTGTAACCTGAGGGATGGCACTGTTGCATGAGGCTGTAAGGTTGGTGTAGCCCGTGAGATACCGCTGCTTTCTTAGCCTGTGGAATCTGTATAAACTGAGAGAGAACTCTGCTGTCTGTGCTGGAAGAGCCGTGTAACCCGAGGGATAGCTCTGCTGGAAGATCAGTGTAACCTGCGGAATAGCACTGTTGCCTGAGGCTGTAAGGTTGGTGGAGCCTGTGAGATAGCGCTGCTTTCTGAGCCTGTAGAATCGGTTTAAACTGAGAGAGAACTCTGCTGTCTGTGCCTCAAAGAACTGTGTAACCCGAGGGATAGCTCTGCTGGAAGGTCTGTGTAACCTGAGGGATAGCACTGTTCCCTGAGGCTGTAAGGTTGGTGTAGCCTGTGAGATAGCGCTGCTTTCTGAGCCTGTGGAATCTGTATAAACTGAGAGAGAACTCTGCTGTCTGTGCTTGGAAGAGCTGTGTAACCCGAGGGATAGCTCTGCTGAAAGGTCAGTGTTACCTGAGTGATAGCACTGTTGCCTGAGGCTGTAAGGTTGGTGTAACCCGTGAGATAGCGCTGCTTTCTGAGCCTGTGGAATATGTATAAACTGAGAGAGAACTCTGCTGTCTGTGCTGGAAGAGCCATGTAACCCGAGGGATAGCTCTGCTGGAAGATCAGTGTAACCTGAGGAATAGCACTGTTGCCTGAGGCTGTAAGGTTGGGGTAGCCCATGAGATGGCGCTGCTTTCTGAGCCTGTGAGAGAACTCTGCTGTCTGTGCTGGAAGAGCCATGTAGCCTGAGGGATAGCTCTGCTAGAAGGTCTGTGTAACCTGAGGGATGGCACTGTTGCATGAGGCTGTAAGGTTGGTGTAGCCCGTGAGATACCGCTGCTTTCTTAGCCTGTGGAATCTGTATAAACTGAGAGAGAACTCTGCTGTCTGTGCTGGAAGAGCCGTGTAACCCGAGGGATAGCTCTGCTGGAAGATCAGTGTAACCTGCGGAATAGCACTGTTACCTGAGGCTGTAAGGTTGGTGGAGCCTGTGAGATAGCGCTGCTTTCTGAGCCTGTAGAATCGGTTTAAACTGAGAGAGAACTCTGCTGTCTGTGCCTCAAAGAACTGTGTAACCCGAGGGATAGCTCTGCTGGAAGGTCTGTGTAACCTGAGGGATAGCACTGTTCCCTGAGGCTGTAAGGTTGGTGTAGCCTGTGAGATAGCGCTGCTTTCTGAGCCTGTGGAATCTGTATAAACTGAGAGAGAACTCTGCTGTCTGTGCTTGGAAGAGCTGTGTAACCCGAGGGATAGCTCTGCTGAAAGGTCAGTGTAACCTGCGGAATAGCACTGTTACCTGAGGCTGTAAGGTTGGTGGAGCCTGTGAGATAGCGCTGCTTTCTGAGCCTGTAGAATCGGTTTAAACTGAGAGAGAACTCTGCTGTCTGTGCCTCAAAGAACTGTGTAACCCGAGGGATAGCTCTGCTGGAAGGTCTGTGTAACCTGAGGGATAGCACTGTTCCCTGAGGCTGTAAGGTTGGTGTAGCCTGTGAGATAGCGCTGCTTTCTGAGCCTGTGGAATCTGTATAAACTGAGAGAGAACTCTGCTGTCTGTGCTTGGAAGAGCTGTGTAACCCGAGGGATAGCTCTGCTGAAAGGTCAGTGTTACCTGAGTGATAGCACTGTTGCCTGAGGCTGTAAGGTTGGTGTAACCCGTGAGATAGCGCTGCTTTCTGAGCCTGTGGAATCTGTATAAACTGAGAGAGAACTCTGCTTTCTGTGCTGGAAGAGCTATATAACCCGAGGGATAGCTTTGCTTGAAGGTCTGTGTAACCTGAGGGATAGCACTGTTGCCTGAGGCTGGAAGGCTGGTGAAGCCCGTGAGATAATGCTGCTTTCTGAGCCTGTGGAATCTGTATAAACTGAGAGAGAACTCTGCTGTCTGTGCTTGGAAGAGCTGTGTAACCCGAGGGATAGCTCTGCTGAAAGGTCAGTGTTACCTGAGTGATAGCACTGTTGCCTGAGGCTGTAAGGTTGGTGTAACCCGTGAGATAGCGCTGCTTTCTGAGCCTGTGGAATCTGTATAAACTGAGAGAGAACTCTGCTTTCTGTGCTGGAAGAGCCATGTAACCCGAGGGATAGCTCTGCTGGAAGATCAGTGTAACCTGAGGAATAGCACTGTTGCCTGAGGCTGTAAGGTTGGGGTAGCCCATGAGATGGCGCTGCTTTCTGAGCCTGTGAGAGAACTCTGCTGTCTGTGCTGGAAGAGCCATGTAACCTGAGGGATAGCTCTGCTAGAAGGTCTGTGTAACCTGAGGGATGGCACTGTTGCATGAGGCTGTAAGGTTGGTGTAGCCCGTGAGATACCGCTGCTTTCTTAGCCTGTGGAATCTGTATAAACTGAGAGAGAACTCTGCTGTCTGTGCTGGAAGAGCCGTGTAACCCGAGGGATAGCTCTGCTGGAAGATCAGTGTAACCTGCGGAATAGCACTGTTGCCTGAGGCTGTAAGGTTGGTGGAGCCTGTGAGATAGCGCTGCTTTCTGAGCCTGTAGAATCGGTTTAAACTGAGAGAGAACTCTGCTGTCTGTGCCTCAAAGAACTGTGTAACCCGAGGGATAGCTCTGCTGGAAGGTCTGTGTAACCTGAGGGATAGCACTGTTCCCTGAGGCTGTAAGGTTGGTGTAGCCTGTGAGATAGCGCTGCTTTCTGAGCCTGTGGAATCTGTATAAACTGAGAGAGAACTCTGCTGTCTGTGCTTGGAAGAGCTGTGTAACCCGAGGGATAGCTCTGCTGAAAGGTCAGTGTTACCTGAGTGATAGCACTGTTGCCTGAGGCTGTAAGGTTGGTGTAACCCGTGAGATAGCGCTGCTTTCTGAGCCTGTGGAATATGTATAAACTGAGAGAGAACTCTGCTGTCTGTGCTGGAAGAGCCATGTAACCCGAGGGATAGCTCTGCTGGAAGATCAGTGTAACCTGAGGAATAGCACTGTTGCCTGAGGCTGTAAGGTTGGGGTAGCCCATGAGATGGCGCTGCTTTCTGAGCCTGTGAGAGAACTCTGCTGTCTGTGCTGGAAGAGCCATGTAGCCTGAGGGATAGCTCTGCTAGAAGGTCTGTGTAACCTGAGGGATGGCACTGTTGCATGAGGCTGTAAGGTTGGTGTAGCCCGTGAGATACCGCTGCTTTCTTAGCCTGTGGAATCTGTATAAACTGAGAGAGAACTCTGCTGTCTGTGCTGGAAGAGCCGTGTAACCCGAGGGATAGCTCTGCTGGAAGATCAGTGTAACCTGCGGAATAGCACTGTTACCTGAGGCTGTAAGGTTGGTGGAGCCTGTGAGATAGCGCTGCTTTCTGAGCCTGTAGAATCGGTTTAAACTGAGAGAGAACTCTGCTGTCTGTGCCTCAAAGAACTGTGTAACCCGAGGGATAGCTCTGCTGGAAGGTCTGTGTAACCTGAGGGATAGCACTGTTCCCTGAGGCTGTAAGGTTGGTGTAGCCTGTGAGATAGCGCTGCTTTCTGAGCCTGTGGAATCTGTATAAACTGAGAGAGAACTCTGCTGTCTGTGCTTGGAAGAGCTGTGTAACCCGAGGGATAGCTCTGCTGAAAGGTCAGTGTTACCTGAGTGATAGCACTGTTGCCTGAGGCTGTAAGGTTGGTGTAACCCGTGAGATAGCGCTGCTTTCTGAGCCTGTGGAATCTGTATAAACTGAGAGAGAACTCTGCTTTCTGTGCTGGAAGAGCTATATAACCCGAGGGATAGCTTTGCTTGAAGGTCTGTGTAACCTGAGGGATAGCACTGTTGCCTGAGGCTGGAAGGCTGGTGAAGCCCGTGAGATAATGCTGCTTTCTGAGCCTGTGGAATCTGTATAAACTGAGAGAGAACTCTGCTGTCTGTGCTGGAAGAGCCATGTAACCCGAGGGATAGCTCTGCTGGAAGGTCTGTGTAACCTGATGGATAGCACTGTTGCCTGAGGCTGTAAGGTTGGTGGAGCCCGTGAGATAGCGCTGCTTTCTGAGCCTGTAGAATCGGTATAAACTGAGAGAGAACTCTGCTGTCTGTGCTTGGAAGAGCTGTGTAACCCGAGGGATAGCTCTGCTGAGAGGACAGTGTTACCTGAGTGATACCACTGTTGCCTGAGGCTGTAAGGTGGGTGGAGCCCGTGAGATAGCGCTGCTTTCTGAGCCTGTGCAATCTTTATAAACTGTGAGAGAACTCTGCTGCCAGTGCTGGAAGAGCCGTGTAACCAGAAGGATAGCTCTGCTGCAAGGTCTGTGTAACCTGAGGGATAGCACTGTTGCCTGAGGCTGTAAGGTTGGTGTAGTCCGTGAGATATCGCTGCTTTCTGAGCCTGTGGAATTTGTATAAACTGAGAGAGAACTCTGCTGTCTGTGCCTAGAAGAGCCGTGTAACTTGAGGGATAGCTCAGCTATCTACAGCACTGACCTCTGGTGCTTTTTCTCCCCCTGCCACCCCTCAGGGTGAAGGAGAGCACAGTGGTCCAGAACTTCACCTTTGTACTGACGGACCTGGAGGGGAACCAGCGCTTCGGCTTCTGCCGGTTGTCGGTCGGGTTCAAGGCCTGCATCTGTATCCTTAGGTAAGTCTTTCTGCTACTAGCAGTGATGGCCAGCCCCCTGCTGGGTGGGCACCCAGGCGCTATCTCGCACAGCATCCTCTGCACGATACATGCCAGAGCCTCTCACACCCCCAATGCCTATTTAACATGGTCTCTACAGGATGAATACTAGCCAGTAAATGAACAAAAGGGCTACAGGCCCTGGAAGATCATGAGCGAATAATCACACACAGGCCCAGACATCAGTAGGCAACCTGCGAATCAACAGAAGCCTTAGCCTACAAGTCCCATGATCCCTCACCATCAACTAAAGGAATCCTTCCTTTCAACACCGCCAAGCATCTCTTAGCCACTCTTGTCTTCTCTTAACTGGAGTACTGTGCCAGCATCCTCTTTGGTTTCCCCAACTATGCTTTCTGTCCTCTTGACAAGATCATTAACTTTGCTACTAGGTCTCTCTTTGAACTCCCTCACTTCACACCTACTTCCTCATACCGTCACCAGGCTGAATGGCTGACGATGCAAAACAGGACCAGATTTAAATGTCTTCTCCTGGTTCACAAATCTACCCACGGTAAGGCGCCACTGTATCTATCCACGGTAAGGCACCACTGTATCTACCCAGGATAAGGCACCACTGTATCTACCCACAGTAAGGCGCCAGTGTATCTATCCACGGTAAGGCACCACTGTATCTACCCAGGATAAGGCACCACTGTATCTACCCAGGGTAAGGCACCACTGTATCTATCCACGGTAAGGCACCACTGTATCTATCCACAGTCAGGCACCACTGTATCTATCCATGGCAAGGCACCACTGCATCTATCCATGGTAAGGCACCACTGTATCTATCCACGGTAAGGCACCACTTTATCTACCCAGGGTAAGGCACCACTGTATCTATCCACGGTAAGGCACCACTGTGTCTACCCAGTGTAAGGCACCACTGTATCTATCCATGGTAAGGCACCACTGTATCTATCCACGGTAAGGCACCATCGTATCTACCCAGGGTAAGGCACCACCGTATCTATCCACGGTAAGGCACCACCGTATCTACCCACAGTGAGGCACCACTGTATCTATCCACGGTAAGGCACCACTGTATCTACCCAGGGTAAGGCACCACTGTATCTACCCACGGTGAGGCACCACTGTATCTACCCACAGTGAGGCACCACTGTATCTATCCACGGTGAGGCACCACTGTATCTACCCACGGTGAGGCACCACTGTATCTACCCAGGGTGAGGCACCACTGTATCTACCCACGGTGAGGCACCACTGTATCTACCCACGGTGAGGCACCACTGTATCTACCCACAGTGAGGCACCACTGTATCTACCCACGGTGAGGCACCACTGTATCTACCCACGGTGAGGCACCACTGTATCTACCCAGGGTAAGGCACCACTGTATCTACCCACGGTGAGGCACCACTGTATCTACCCACGGTGAGGCACCACTGTATCTATCCACGGTAAGGCACCACTGTATCTACCCACGGTAAGGCACCACTGTATCTACCCAGGGTAAGGCACCACTGTATCTACCCACGGTGAGGCACCACTGTATCTACCCACGGTGAGGCACCACTGTATCTACCCACAGTAAGGCACCACTGTATCTACCCAGGGTAAGGCACCATTGTATCTACCCAGGGTAAGGCACCACTGTATCTACCCACGGTGAGGCACCACTGTATCTACCCACAGTGAGGCACCACTGTATCTACCCACAGTGAGGCACCACTGTATCTACCCATGGTAAGGCACCACTGTATCTACCCACGGTAAGGCACCACTGTATCTACCCACGGTAAGGCACCACCGTATCTACCCACGGTGAGGCACCACTGTATCTATCGTCCTCTGTCCAACCCTACAAGCCTTCTCGTAATCTCTGCTCTGCCTCCTCAACGCCCCTTTCTCCTCCTCGACCCTCCCTGTTCCTCCTCTCGCCTCCGCTCTTTCTCTCTTCTTGCTCTACCTGCATGGAATTCCCTTTCTCTGGACTTCTGCGAAACAGTCCACATGGATATGCTCCAAGCCAAACTAAAAGCCTACCTCCTCGGCTCTGAGATACCCTCTCAACCTACCTCTCATCTGCCTGAGAGCTCACATTTTTCCCTCGCCTCTAACCTGCCTCTGCCCCTCGCTTCCTCTGCCTCCACTCGCTCATCATGGTCATATCCCAAGCACACCTGGCCGTACCGCCTACCTACACTTAAAAACGTCCAATGTTGGTTGTCCTTAATATGTGTATGTCCACTTATGTATTGTCCCTCGTAACTGTTCCATTTACTCCCCTCCACAACCTGGTCAGAATGTCCCTCAAACTCACCCCACTGTAAAAAGCTCACTGCTTCCCATTAAATCTGATTTCTCATCTATTGTAGGTTCTTTAGTGATCAAAAGAGCTGTGTTCCTCCTATATATATATATATATATATATATATTATACTGGCTACGGCTGGTGGGAGTTGGAGAGCCACAGCTCTGCACCATAAAAACAAACCGAGGAGAGTCATGGATGACCTTTGATCTTTCACTGAAAGGGGCTCATTTAAAGGAGTTTGGGGAAATCCCCTTAAGCGATAAGGCAACTGTCTGGAAATTCCCCCCCCCAGTCCTTCAGGTGCTGGTAAGCTGCAGGGGAGGTGTGCAGGCTTGCATGCGTCTTAGCATGATCTCACATATCTGATCTTCACGTCCCACTTCCCGGGTACACTCGGGTTAGCCTTGTCTTCTGTTGTTCACTTAAGTATCCTCCCTCCACCCTTTTTCACATAAGTCCTCATTACAATTTCAGTGGTGCGGTAAAAAGTTGAGTTAACGGAGTTACTGCAATTTGTAACACACAGCCAAATTCTGAGTATGAAGAATTCACCTCCGGCAAAAAGCTGAATGCAAATTCTCCACTTTACTGCCAAAAATCATCGGATTTCCCGTGGCGGAATTACCGCTCACGGTAATTCCTCCAAAATCCCCATGTAGTCCTTTGGACGCCAGAAATGGGGAATTGCGCCGCCTAGCACCACTCATCATCCCGTGGTAAGCCCAGGGGACTGAGTGGCGGTAACGATAAAAGGCTTTGGCAGTAATTGGGAGGATTTACCCCAAAATTACCACAAAACTCGTAATGGGCTGTGCTCAGGAAGGGTGGATCCAAGGTGCTGCTTTGGGGAAACATTCGAAACAGCTGGGGTAGTCGGGGCTGACCTGAGCTGTCTTCCTCAGGCAGGCCTGACTGGCCTGTAGAGCAGCCAGGCATTGCCGGAAGGACTGGCCGGACATGCTATTGGGGGCCATGTCCTTGGGCCCAGGTCAGTAGCCATGTCCCAGTGCAATGATGAGCACATGATCGCCAGGTGGATGCACAGTGGCACAGAGCTGCTAGGCAGACCCAAAAGACTGAACGATTAATGAATGGCTGTGGGATAATCACATAACAGCCAATGTGATTGGTGCTTCATTAACCCACCCTGCATCCCCGAGGCAGGGGAACCCCACTCTTCCTGCTGTATGGAACAGCAAATAGGGGTTCATTCAGATGCACCTCAGCACAGGGTCTGCTTAACAATGCCAGCTTAAAGGGCAATCGCTGCATCCCTGGGGCCAACCCCACAAGGCCAGCAGAGCTGTGTACATGTGTTGGGGGCTGGCCTTCACCTGCCAGAGCCTGGGGGCTGCAAAACTTTATCTGTGCGACTCTCTGTGGTGTCTTGTGAATGTCTAAAATGGTGGGGTGTTACCGTTTCCCCTGAATCGATTCAAGCAGACAATGTTAGGAGCCCGAACTGTCCCAGTGTAGTACCAGGGGTTCTCCCCAAAGACTACTTCAAGGTCGCCAACATTACAGAGGAGCATTTCAAAACACAGTTAAGTGCTAGCTGGGCCCAAAGAAAGCCATGAGTCTTGAGTCAAAACTATATGCCAACACTGCCATTGTACAACATAGTTTTACAACATTAAAACATAATGCCACTGTAAAAACATAAAACTCATGTGGCCTATCGCAACAATATATGACTGCATTGTCACAGTAAAACACATTTTTATGTAATTCCTAGAGCCCCCAAAACTGCCTCTTTACCCCCTGCACAAAGGTACACACACAATCATACACACATATGCACTCACACAAGAATATTTTATTCACAGGCCGGGGCGCAACCATGTGCCACAAGAACCCATCCTGGACAGCCCTGTCTCACTTAAGGTCCTGAAGGAACTCTTTTCCCGCAGCCAGAAGAGAGTTTTAATGGCAGATGCTTTATAAATGGAGGGCTCTGCAGTGCCATATGAAGCAACGTTGGGGCCCAGAGAAGAGAGCCTTTTGGGGACCCCTTCTGCAGAACCAAAGAAGTTATGGATGCAGAATATCTGGTCGCAACCCCCTTGTCGCGATCACAACCCATGGCTTAAAGGGCTGCCTCACAGCGATCGCAGTGAGTGTGGCGCTCTCTTCAAGGTCCCTTCTTCATCTGTGCCGGATTCAGAAGTAAAAAACAAGCAGCGATTCGAGGGCAACAGTATTTTATGTATTTTACTTTATTGGTTTTTTATAACGTGCCTAATACCCTACCTGAGTACGGTTTCTAAGCACGCATCCAGGATTCTAAACCTCTGTCGCGGTGCGTGGCCTTGCGTCCAAGACATCTACCAGCATCATTGGCATCTACCAGCCTAAAGGAATCTTAGGTCGGCTGAAGGCTATTGGCTGGTACAGCACCGGGTGAAACGCTCCCGAGGTTCTGGAGGGGCTTTCCACACTCAGGGAGCCAAAGCATGAAATGCACTGCCTGCATCCCTGCGTAAGACAGAGGACCTTCTTGCCTTCCGGAAACAACTAAAAACGTATCCTTTCAATTAGTGTTAGTGTAAACTTCTGCGGTAATCTTTTGCTCACTGTATTTTGTTCTCTAGGTGCCTGGATGCCTATGGGCTTTGGCGCGGTACAAGCACAATGACATAACATAACAAGACCAGCGCATTGCCCCTGTGCTATCCTCCGTTCATTAGCAGCCCACGAGGGTACTTGCATTCCTGCATAGGCGCAGTACACATGTTAACGTAGAACCCATGAACAAGGTATACAGGCTGTAGTACAAATGCAAAAGGAGTACCTACCGCAGAATGGAGAGAGGGATCATATTAGCAGCCTAACGGTATGCATAAAGGTTCAAGCATGGAGACAGAAGACAGACTGTAAGCAACGAGAAAGGTACACATGCCATATTAGTACACGGCAAGGGTCAATCAGGTAGTAACAGTCCATCTGATTGGCCGCCGGGTTGTTACCTGCCCCACAAAGACCTATCTGCTCCTGATGCGTGCCACGTCCCGCAAAGTTCCTTTCATTTCTCCAACTGGCTGCAATGGAAAGGGACAAGGTACTACTTGTAGTACCTTCCCGCCTTTCCGTGGCAGCCATTTTCTGTGTTTACTTTTTTTCTATCTTTTTCATGGCTGCCATGGAAAGGGAGAAGGGACTACATGTTTTCCCTTCTCCCAGGTCCATGGGACCATTTTCTTTTTTTTTTTTACTTGACTTGCAAAACGGTTTCCATGCCGTTTCACAACTTGAGAAAAAATACTATTAGTACCCCGGTACAACATGTCAGGGTACTAATAGCAATATTACGCATTCAGGGGGCATTACTGGGCCTGGTAATGCCCCGGGGCTTCGCTGAGGTGCTCACTTCGCTCAGGCCTTTAACTATTGCCCCGGGGCATTACGTTCTCTAGTAATGCCCCCCACCTGTGTAATATTGTTTTCGTATACATAGGGGATGCTGATTAAAAGCTACTAGTAATAGATAGGGGGTGCAGATTCGAAGCCACTGGGAATAGATAGGGGATGCAGATTCGAAGCTACTAGGAATAGATAGGGGATGCAGATTACAACCCACTAGGAATAGATAGGGGATGCAGATTAGAAGCCACTAGGAATAGATAGGGGGTGCAGATTAGAAGTCACTAGAAATAGATAGGGGATGCAGATTAGAAGCCACTAGGAATAGATAGGGGATGCAGATTAGAAGTCACTAGGAATAGATAGGGGATGCAGATTAGAAGCCACTAGGAATAGACGGGGGATGCAGATTAGATACCACTAACTAGGAATATATAGGGGATGCAGATTATAAACTACTAGGAATACATAGGGGATGCAGATTGGAAGGCACTAGGAATAGATAGGATGCTGATTAGAAGCCACTAGGAATAGATAGGGGATGCAGATTAGAAACTACTGAGAATAGATAAGAGATGCGGATTAGGAGCCACTAGAAATAGATAGGGGGTGCACATTAGAAGCTACTAGGAATAGATAGGGGATTCCGATTAGAAGCCACAAGGAATAGCTATGGGATGCAGATTAGAAACCACTAGGACTAGATAGGGGATGCAGATTAGAAGCCACTAGGAATAGATAGGGGATGCAGATTAGAGGCCACTGGGAATAGATAGGGGATGCAGATTAGGAGCCACTAGGAATAGATAGGGGATGCAGATTAGAAGCCACTAGGAATAGATAGGGGATGTGGATTCGAAAATACTAGGAATTGATAGGGGATGCAGATTAGAAGCCACTAGGAATAGATAGGGGATGTGAATTAGAAGCCACTAGGATTAGATAGGGGGTGCACATTACAAGCTACTAGGAATAGATAGGGGATGCAGATTAGAAGCCACTAGGAATAGATAGGGGATGCAGATTAGAAGCCACTGGGAATAGATAGGGGATGCAGATTAGGAGCCACTAGGAATAGATAGGGGATGCAGATTAGGAGCCACTAGGAATAGATAGGGGATGCAGATTAGAAGCCACTGGGAATAGATAGGGGATGCAGATTAGAAGCCACTAGGAATAGATAGGGGATGCAGATTAGGAGCCACTAGGAATAGATAGGGGGTGCAGATTAGAAGTCACTAGAAATAGATAGGGGATGTGGATTCGAAAATACTAGGAATTGATAGGGGATACAGATTAGAAGATGCTAGGAATAGATAGGGGATGCCGATTAGAAGCTACTAGGAATAGATAGTGGATGCAGATTAGCAGCCACTAGGACTAGATATGGGATGCAGATTAGAAGCCACTAGGAATAGATAGGGGATGCAGATTAGAAGCCACTAGGAATAGATAGGGGATGTAGATTAGAAACCACTAGGAATGTGCCAATATCCAGAGGGACTGAGATTGGAAGAGGGCCATGGTTTGAAGTGGCGTTGCCATTAGAGAACAAGTAAATAATTGGCGGTGGCGTGCAATATATCAACGGTCACTACTTTTATATATGAAGCAGCAAGTTAAACTATAAAGGAGGCTATCTTGAAAATGTGATCTCGAGAACGAAATCACTCTTAAGGCTGACAACTTTAAGTGTTTAAGGACTGGCAATTTTGACAGGTAAGGCAATATGAGATTCAACGCATTTCCCAGGAACACACATTGGCTAAATAGTGCAGCTGGGATTTTGAGTTGAATCTGCAAAGTCTCTAATCTATCGCTTTCTTTCCCAGTTCTCATCACAGAGCAAAGTGCAAGTATTTGTGATTTTTTGACTTTTATTAACTAAAATAATCACATTCTGTAGAAATGACTTGGAAAGTACACAAGTCAAGTAACTCAACATGACGGTTTCTCAAAACTGAAGGTTTAAGGAGCGTGTTATGCAAAAAGGGAATGATTCCAGATGTATTGTCTGTATCGTCAAGGAAAGGAACGAAATACCAGACTACTAATTGATGAGTTTAAAGGGTGTCATCTGTGTTTTCCTGGTGTATTTTGAAACTTTAAATAGCATGTCAGTGGTGCGGGTGTGGGGAGGGATTGGAGAGGTGGAAAAGTGGGGTGGAGGGAAAAGGAAGGGGCTGCAGGGGGCAGATGGCGGCCTCCAGCTCCGAGGGTTTTACTGTGTGGTAAAGTCCCCGTTCTGAGCCTCTTGATTGGCTAGGAGGCCGCCACATTTATAGAACCTCACCACTGCACGCGGTGGTTGTAGGCCTAGCATACTTCCCTGATTAATGTTATGCTTTTCATGTTCAATCTATTCTAGCACTGCTAAGGTGAGATGTACCAGTACGCCCCCGGATAATAAACCTCCTCCAGTGCCAATGGCCGCTTGCACGAAATGTGCACGAGAAGCTCAAGTGAACCAATCAGGCCGCGCGCAGCTGTCTCTCGGGCGGGCGCCATCTTGCCCTGTGGGCTGCACGTGTCCACATGATGTGTATCAGTGATTGAGTTACTCAGCCCATGACCCGGAAGCTATCCCAGATCTAAAGACTGACTCCACTTTTATCTACAGAGTATGTTTAAAGCGTGTTTGTGTGGCCAAGCACAGTTCCCAGCAGAAGCTACGTTTACTTTTGCGTCTTTCCAATTAAAGGCAGGGGCCGGGGTGTGCACCTGAGCAATGGCGCTGCTCACAAAGACACAATCCCTGCTATTGATAAGACAGAAGCATTACAGCAGCACTGGGAACCGTGTCGCAGGGGGGCGCCCGGATACTGCACTCCCCCGGCAGGAAGGCCTAGAACCTGATCCGCGAGAGGGTGGGAGCCCTGGATTTGGATTTCAGTGGCTAAGTCTGGTCCCGAACAGTTGTTATTTTCACTTGGGAAATCACGCTGTGAGCAGCAAAGGGGTGTGTATACGAGTTGGCTAGTTATGACACGGTCATGTACGTGTGTGCAATAATACTAGCGTGTCATGTATATGGCACTTTTATCCAAATAACATATTACATACATTACTATTGTCCAATCAAAATTGGGACCGAGCCATCAGGAACATTATATTATTATGCAAGATGAGTGCAGGAAAAAGGGAGAAAGCCGTGTGCCTCGTGCTTCTAGACGCTATGATTTGACCTGGTCTCACGAAAGGCTGAAGCAAGCCATGCGGCTCGTGCTTCTAGACGCTATGATTTGACCTGGTCTCACGAAAGGCTGAAGCAAGCCATGCGGCTCGTGCTTCTAGACGCTAGGATTTGACCTGGTCTCACGAAAGGCTGAAGCAAGCCATGCGGCTCGTGCTTCTAGACGCTATGATTTGACCTGGTCTCACGAAAGGCTGAAGCAAGCCATGCGGCTCGTGCTTCTAGACGCTAGGATTTTACCTGGTCTCACGAAAGGCTGAAGCAAGCCATGCGGCTCGTGCTTCTAGACGCTAGGATTTGACCTAGTCTCACGAAAGGCTGAAGCAAGCCATGCGGGCGCAAAGAAAGGTGACACTCCTTGAATACCATAATCACGTATGAGGAAAAAAAGTCTCTGTCGGGCTCGGACTGGCCAATAGGGCATACGCAGTGCCTGAACCGAGGACACAAAATGCTGGTGTGTGCCAGTTTTTTGGGTGAAAGTGGACCAGGACCACTCTTTTGGGCAATGTGGCCAGTTTGATGAGTTACTTCACTATGCTGCTAATCTTTTTTGACCTGTGTTGCTGAATAAATATTCCTTAAAATGCACAATTTGCATCACATTTTATCAACAACCTCCCCCTTGGGCACTACTCAAACAGTATCAGAAAAGGAGTGAATTGCCATTTGCAACGCTGGGCCATTTTTTCATGGTGTCGGGACTCGGGAGACCATGTTATGCCCCAGCCCGACCCTGATCTCCGTTTCTTTTTTTTAACCAGTAGAAATGCTCCACTTAAAGGTACTTTGTTTGATCCCAAAACATGTTCCCCAGCTTGCCACCCTCCCCCTTCCCTGAGACCATGGGCATTTTTTCCAATAATGGAAGATTAGTAGCGGAATCCGACATTGTACAGAAACAATTGCTGCAGCGAGGATCCTGCGGGCACGCCCTAAATTTTAGCTATCCCTCCGCAAATACCTCCCCTCTCGAGCTCTTCTCTCCTCTACCTCCAACTCACTCAGGGTCAGTCGTTTTTCTAAGAAACGAGCTGGGGGTAGATCTCTGCCTTCGGCTGGGGCCTCCCTCCGGAACAGCCTCCCTGCCACTCTAAAACTTGAGGAGAACCATCTCTGGTTCCGGAAGCACCTCAAGACCTTCCTCTTAGCTTCTGCCTTCGCTCCCCCTCTCCCCTGCTGATCTGTTCTCTCTTGGCACCGTGCACCTGGCCACCCTCTGTCCTCCAGGCCCAGCTAACTGCTCACCCTGCCACCCTCCCGCACTGCCTCCGGGCCACCCCCTGCACTGTGGTCTGTATCTGTACCCATATAGCCCCCCCTTTTTCTTCCTGCACTTGTCAGACTTGCTGCCTTAAACCCAGCACTTGCAAATTGCTGGCTGCATTACCACTGTTTGTTGCCTTTATTATTTATTTATTGTTATTTATCTGTTTCTCCTCTGCTTCGCACTGTCCACCTCTCCCCCCTTCCATGCACTTTTCCCCTCCCCCTCTCCCATGCACTTGCGCGTTCTCAATGTCACTGGGCCTAGTAAGATCGCTGTTTTGTTCTCCCCTGTTCCCTTCCCTTGCCTTGTCGCGCTCTGAAACACTTGTGTACGAGCGCGATAGAAATAAAATATCAATCAATCAATAAACACTCACACCAGAAAGAAACACCACCCGCAAGGGAAACAAGGCCAAGAGATTCTTGCAAGGATTAAAAGTATTAAATATACAAAAAATAGGTGTGCCAGCAAAGAACTCTGCTGCTCAGGAACGTTCTGAGCAAAAAGGGTACAAGCAAGAGCTTGAAAAGGGGCACAGCATTACCTCCACGTCCACTCTTCCTCGTCCCAGTACTTACTTCATGAGGCACCCGCCTCCGACACAGGACCTTCTTCTATTTCTTTAAATCCCTATAACTCCTCCCCCACATCCATGTCACTCAGTTTAAATTTTTCCTGCCTCCGGCAGGTTGGACTTTTTCTTCCCGGTGCGGGGCACCAGGGAGCACCGATTGCTGGCCCCCTGGGGGGGGCTGTGTGGCGGGGCCCTCGGCTCCCTCAGGTGCGGCACTGCTCCTGGGCCCCCTGCGGGGCTTGGGGTCACAGTTGAGCTGGATTGCCCCGCTCGGTTCTTTGCTGGGCTCCGGACCGCAGCGTGAGCATTGTGTCCCGGGTCCTGCACGGCCCGGGGGAAGGTAAGGAGAGGGGAGGACTGGGCTTGGTGTTTTTCCCCTCTCCTCCTGTTTTGGCCATCTTGATTCGACTTGGCAGTGTGGGCTAGCCTTCCCTTTTGTTGTGAGGCCTCTCTGCTTCTTGTTGTGGGGTGACAGTGGCAGAGAGTCTTTGGGAGTGCGGGGGCTCTGTTCTGTCGCGGGCATGTCACATACCACCCGCTCCTCAGACACACACAGCACAGGATGCACCGGATGTTGGCTGCATTATCTGGGGGAAGGTAAGGAGAGGGGAGGACTGTGCTTGATGTTTTCCCCTCTCTTGCTGGTATGGCCATTTTGACTCCTTCAACATGCCGTTTTCCTCATGCTTTGTGTGCACATCTTTATTGGAAATGATGGCAAGCACTTGGCAGTATGGGCTAAGCCTTCCCTTTTGTTGTGAGGCCTCTCTGCTTCTTGTCGTGGGGTGACTGTGACAGAGTATTTGAAAGTGCGGGGGCTCTGTTCTGTCGCAGGCATGCCACATACCACCCGCTCCTCAGAGACACACGGCCCAGGATGCACCGGATGTCAGCTGCATTCTCTGGGGGAAGGTAAGGAGAGGGGAGGACTGTGCTTGATGTTTTCCCCTCTCTTGCTGGTATGGCCATCTTGACTCCTTTGAAAGGCCGTTACCTCGTGCTCTGTGTACACATCTTTATTGGAAATGATGGCAAGCACTTGGCAGTATGGGCTAGCCTTCCTTTTTTGTTGTGAGGACTCTCTCTGCTTCTTGTCGTGGGGTGACTGTGACAGAGTATTTGAAAGTGCGGGGCTCTGTTCTGTCACAGGCATGTCACATACCACCCGCTCCTCAGACACACACAGCCCAGTATGCACCGGATGTTGGCTGCATTCCTTGCGTGCTGCCTGTGAATACGGCGCAGATTTTGGACACATCTGCAAGCGGCCGGAAGGGTACCGGCCTGGTATAGTCTACACTTCGGGTTCGAGTCTCAGCGGTGCTGACTCGGTCCTTCATCCTTCCTAGACCGATGCATTGGAACGATTTAGAGCATGGGGCTACCAGCTACTGGATACAGGGCTCAAGCCACCTCTCAGTCATGTGGTGTGTTAGTGGTGTGTTTGGGTCTGTGCTAGCTATGGACGCAGACTCCTTGTCCTGTCCTCTTCCTCTAAACTGCGCAAGGGAAAGTCAAAGGAGTTGATTTGCTTTTCCCTTGTCCGGCATGGGATTATGGAAAATGATCATGGAAGTAACGGCCATGCAGGGGGTTCCCAGTGTCTCTTCTTTTAGGCCCTAGGTCCTCCGGTGCTGACGTGTTGCTTTCAAGCCTCCTCTCAGACTTGTGGGAAGTGTTAGGGCACATGGTGGCACATGTCTGTGCTTAGAGGGGTTCTCAGAGCCCCTGGTGCCGGTGGAGGGGGATGTCACTTCAGTGGGTTTTCCAGTATAGGCATACCTCAGGTAGGGGGTTGCCTTTGATGTCGGCTATCCGGGATGGATTGCTTTGCCCCGCTTTGTGACAGTACTCTGCCCTTTTGACGCCAGCCTGGTGGCTCCTCTGTCGGCTGAGGGGGCCATAGTCTGCTGGACTTCTGGCCTGTCCAGTATCTTCCTTTTGATAGGTCAAATCTTTTTGTGGGCTGACAATTATATTGTGGCGCAGGCCTGTTTCAACGTCCTGTGATTTCCCTCTGGTGCAAGTGCAGTGACTGGCGGTTTTCCCTGGCTCCTCGTCTCTATCTTCTCGGAGGTGTATGAGACCGGTGGGGTTCGGCTTCCTGGGTAATGGGCTCCTTCTGGAGGGGGTATCAGTTGCCGTTCCTGTCTCCTCCTGTCCAGGTTTGCATGGTTAGGACTTTGGTACCCAGCTCACGGTCCAAGTAGTTGGCCATGGGATCCGTTCTCTCCGAACGGTTGTTGTGGGTTACCGTCTTGCCCGTTCCTCTCCCTGTTCAGGGTCAAGTTTTCTACTTGCGGGTGTTCCTGGTCCCTATGCCTTCTAGGATGTGTCACCTGCTTATGGGTCTCAAGACCCTGCACTGCTTGTCCGGACGTCTGGGGAGAGCGTACTCTGGATGTTGTGCAGGGGGGGCGCTTGCTGGCTGTTCTGGGCTGGGTTCTCAGAAGGCAGTATGTCTCGACTCACCTGTTGCTGAAGTTACGGGGCACGTGGCGTCTTGCATGTTTTCCAGTTCCTTGAGCCTGTCTTCGGTTACGTCTCCTGGTGTCTTATACTCTCTCCCACTGGCTCCCGACATCTCGGCTTTCGTAGTTTTGTTTTCAGTGTCCCCAGCGCTGCGAGTGTCCCTGCTATGGTGGCGGGGGGTTTCAGGTCTACAGGCTGAGGTGTGCATGGTCCTTCCTCCTGTGACCTCTCCTACTACCAACATCAGCAGAAAGGGTATACATTAGGGGTCCTCTCAGCTCAAGGGTTGTGAGATCTGGGGAGAGCCGGTGATCATCCAATTGGCAAGAGTTGTGCCATTGTGCAAGCTCTGGTGTACTTCGAGGAGTTGCTGGACGGTCGGCGGTTTTTGGTCCGATCGGACAATACGACGGCCTTGGCATATGTGAACTGCAAAAGGGGTTCCGGCTGTTCCTTGAATGCTCTGGCAGCGCTGATAGGCACCTGGGAGGAATCTCATCTGTTGTATCTGCTGGCCTCACGTATCAGAAGGGTGGACAATGTTCAAGCGGATCTTCTCAGATGCCGGTTTTCACTCCTCTGCAGAACTGGTCCTGTTGGCCCAGGTCTTTGCGGTGACCTGTGTCAGATTAGGGTCCTTGGTTCTAGACCTGTTTGCATCCCCGGCCTCAGCAGAAGTTCCCCTCTTCTGCTCTCGGTTTCAGGTTGAGGGGATTGGGGGATGGACGCCCTCTCTGTACAGTGGCCTTGGGGTTTTCCTTTATGCCTTTCCGCCTATTCCCCTTCTGCCCCGGGTGGTTTGGCGCATCTGAGTGTCCAGGGTGACTGTGTTGTTGTTAGCTCTGTTCTGGTGCCGCCGGAGTTGGCTCCCCTCTCTGTTGGAGCTTCGTTCCTAGGAACCTTGGCTGGTTCCGAGGTGGCCGTGTCCCCTTCAAGGGGATCTGCGGTTAGAATTCCACCGGATGCAATGGGCGGTGTGGCTATTGCTCAGTCTAGGTTGATATCTCAGGGGGTCTCAGATCCTGTAGTTGAGTCCAAATGGATGCTATTAGACCCTCCACTCTGAAGGTGTTAGGCAGACATTGGGGCCATTTCCGAGACTGGTATGGGCAGTCTGGGATCCCTCCCCTGCGTTCTGGCCTCTGCTATCCTTCGGTTCCTCCAGGAGGGGTTTTGACAGGGGCCTGGCAGTTTTTCCAGGCTTCGCTCTCAGCGGGCCTCCATGAAATTCCTTTTGAGGGACTCTGACGGTCACTTGGATGGGGAGGTGTTGGTGGGGAAGTTGATTCAGGGTTTTTCTTCTTCCCTTCCTTGTGCTGATAAAGGGTTTTCCTTTTGGGATCTCCCTCTTGTATTACGGTTCCTTCACGGGCCTCCTTTTGAGCCCATTTCCGAGATTGATATCAAACATCTTACACTGAAATCTGCTTTTCTTATTGCCCTCACTTCTGCCCGTAGGCTTGGGGAGATTGGGGCTCTCTTATGTCACGCTCCTTTCCTGAGGGTGCTGCCAGACTCGGTGGTGCTGGGGTGTGGTCCGAAGTTTCTCCCTTAAATTGTCTCTCGGGTTTCACACCTCTCAGGGTCTGGTTCTCCCTGTCTTCTTTCATGATCCAAGAATGCCTGAGGAGGTGGCTCGGCTTAACATTGATGTCCGACGGGACGCGTTGGAGTATTTGGCTAGGTTTGCTTTTTCCACTAATCTGATAGTCTTCTGATTGCTTGTGGTCCGGCTGGGGCTGGGCATAACGCATCTGTGGTTTCCATTTTCCGGCGGTTCCGGGTTGTGATCTCTAGGGCCTATGTGGCTTCTGGCCTGCCTGTGCCTGCGCACAATCATGGGCGGTCTACCAGGGGTTTCGCGGCTTCCTGGCCCGATGTAAGGAGGGTTTTTCTCTGCAAGAGATTTGTATGGCTGCCGCCTTGGCTGGTCTAGGCATTTTTCATCAATCGCTATGGGTTGAGTTTCTCCCACTCGGGGGTTGGTTCCTTCGTGGTTGGAGTTTTTGTCTGTGGGGATGTGATTTAAGAGTTATTGTGGGTGTGTTTTGCTGCACTGTTTTTGGCTCTGTCTCATTGGGACCTTTTCCCCGTTGATGCTTTGGTATACCTCATGAAGTAAGTACTGGGACGAGGAAGAGTGGACGTGGAGGTAATGCTCTGATTACTTACCGGTAATCTTCATTACTCCTAGTCCTACTCTTCCTCGTCACAGTACTGACGACCCTCCTCACCCTCCCTGCGGGGAAGGTCCCATGCTCCGGCTTGGTAATATGAAACTGAGTGACATGGATGTGGGGGAGGAGTTATAGGGATTTAAAGAAATAGAAGAAGGTCCTGTGTCGGAGGCGGGTGCCTCATGAAGTAAGTACTGTGACGAGGAAGAGTAGGACTAGGAGTAATGAAGATTACCGGTAAGTAATCAGAGCATCATCAGTATACAGTAAAATCCTGCACAACTGGTCAGTGCGGCCCTATGCATGGTCAGCTTACTCCATAGGGGATGCCAGTGCATTGGCGCCAACCCCGTCCATCCGTCTTCCATCACGTGGGAGCAGCTGGGCTCATCGTCTCCAGGAAACCAAGGTCAAAGAGACGATTAAATGTACTATTCAAACAATGCTACTCTATTACTACACAGGGCACCTGGCACGATCATGGACTGGTACCGGGGGAGGCTCGCTACTCTATCACTACACCGGGCACCTGGCACGATCATGGACTGGTACCAGAGGAGGCTCTCTACTCTATGACTACACCGAGCACCTGGCACGATCATGGACTGGTACCAGGGGAGGCTCGCTACTCTATCACTACACCGGGCACCTAGCACGATCATGGACTGGTACCAGGGGAGGCTCTCTACTATATGACTACACCGGGCACCTGGCACGATCATGGACTGGTACCAGGGGAGTCTCGCTACTCTATCACTACACCGGGCACCTAGCACGATCATGGACTGGTACCAGGGGAGGCTCTCTACTATATGACTACACCGGGCACCTGGCACGATCATGGACTGGTACCAGGGGAGTCTCGCTACTCTATCTATTCTTCCTTTCCTCTCCTTCCCCCAGAAGCTCACTGTCTCTAGAGCCCTGGTTCTCTCTAAGCTGGACTATTGCAACAGCCTCTATCTAAATCTACCTGCCTCTACCCTCGGCCCTCTGCAACTCATCCAGAACAGGACTGCAAGACTTGTCCTTGGCCTCAAACCCAGGGATCGTATCTCTCTAGGACTGAAATCTCTGCACTGGCTCCCAATGGCTACGAGGATTAAGTTCAAAACCCTCTGGATTGTACACAAGGCCTTCTGGGGTCTGGGACCGCAATACCTTCAACTCTCTCTTCCTAAATATCTTCCTTCTCGAGCTCTTCGCTCATCCGCCGCCAACTTCATCAGTGTCAGTCGCTTCTCCAAGCAACGAGTGGTGTAAGATTACTCTCTTCGGCTGGGACCTCTCTCTGGAACAGCCTTCCTGACTCCCTGAAACTCGAGGATAACTATCTCCGGTTCCGGAAGCACCTAACACCCTTCCTCTTTGCCTCTGCTTTCTCTCCCCCCTCCCCTGCTGATTTTCTGACTGAAACTGCTCGGGTTACCTGCCACCCTTTCTGATCTCTGGCCTAGGCCCCATCAATTTACCCACTTGCACTGCCTCCCTGGCAACCCCTGCACCTGGGGACCGTTCTGTATCCCTACAGCCCCCCTTCCCAGCACTTTTGTCTGTGCTTCCTTGCACTTGCCACCAGCTGGCCGTTATTTATTCTTATTTATTTAACTTTTTCCTGTGTACTGCACTTTCCCCTCTCCCTTCCCCCGCGCCCTTTTCCTTTTCCCCCTTCCCATGCACTTGCACGATCTGAATGACACTTGGCCTAGTAGGATCGTTGTCTGTTCTCCCCTTGTTTCCCCCCCCATGCCTCGTGGCACCTTTAAACACTTGTGTATACGCACGTTATAAATGCCATATCATATCATATCACTACACAGGGCACCTGGCATGATCATGGACTGGTACCAGGGGAGGCTCGCTACTCTATCACTACACCGGGCACCTGGCACGATCATGGACTGGTACCAGGGGAGGCTCGCTACTCTATCACTACACCGGGCACCTGGCACGATCATGGACTGGTACCAGGGGAGGCTTGCTACTCTATCACTACACCGGGCACCTGGCACGATCATGGACTGGTACCAGGGGAGGCTCGCTACTCTATCACTACACCGGGCACCTGGCATGATCATGGACTGGTACCAGGGGAGGCTCGCTACTCTATCACTACACCGGGCACCTGGCACGATCATGGACTGGTACCAGGGGAGGCTCGCTACTCTATCACTACACCGGGCACCTGGCACGATCATGGACTGGTACCAGGGGAGGCTCGCTACTCTATCACTACACCAGGTACCTGGCACGATCATGGACTGGTACCAGGGGAGGCTCGCTACTCTATCACTACACCGGGCACCTGGCACGATCATGGACTGGTACCAGGGGAGGCTCGCTACTCTATCACTACACCGGGCACCTGGCATGATCATGGACTGGTACCAGGGGAGGCTCGCTACTCTATCACTACACCGGGCACCTGGCACGATCATGGACTGGTACCAGGGGAGGCTCGCTACTCTATCACTACACCGGGCACCTGGCACGATCATGGACTGGTACCAGAGGAGGCTCTCTACTCTATGACTACACCGAGCACCTGGCACGATCATGGACTGGTACCAGGGGAGGCTCGCTACTCTATGACTACACCAGGCACCTGGCACGATCATGGGCTGGTACCAGAAGAGGGTCTCTACTCTACACCGGGCACCTGGCACGATCATGGACTGGTACCAGGGGAGGCTCTCTACTATATCACTACCCCGGGCACCTGGTGTTAGTCAGAATCCTGGGCAGTGTCCTTAGGGACCACTACACAAGATTAAGACTACAGGTGGTAGTACAATTTCACCTTTGGTACAAGCCTGTACTACACTGTTAAAGTGGTAGCGATGGCTGACCAGCCAGGCTTATCTCAAGAGTATATGAGCAGTAGTAGAGATTACACAAAGGACTACAATTACTGTGACTCAAGTAAACACTGACTCGAGGTTTCTGGTTAAAAAGTAAAAGTACATTTATTTTTAGACCATCTGTTCACAAAACACTTCACTTCTATTAAATTAAAACCACACTTCAAATACACTACACACAACCAATTCCCCTTGTGAAGAACAATTCAAGGTAAGTACCTTTGGTTTTGACAGACCGGTGTTGTGAAACTAAGACGTTACCAGGGGTTGTTACGCAATCACTTTTTGACAGTAATGACAGTTCGGTCTAATGAAAGAAAAGCGTACCCGCAAGAAGAAATGTTACCGTAGTCAAACACACTTACCACATTAATTCACACAAGAAAATTGGGGATAAAAATCATAGGCAATACTTTTGTCAAGGCAGATAGAATGAAGAGACACTTTCTAAAACGTAAATAAAAGTCAATAGGCCTGCGCCAGTGTCAATGGGACAGGGTCCTTTTGTTGAGGATCACAAGGTTAGAACAGTTCACGATTCGAGATTGCCAGGAGTACTTAGATATTGTCAAAAGGGAAGCAAAAGTTATAAGAGGGAAGGAAGACAAGGACAAGACTTTGGTGAGGAGAAAAGGGGTTCGCCCTAGTTCCCCGAAGTCGGACACAGTACCTTATTCAAAGTGAAGAAGAGCTGGTGCTATGGCAGTTGTTCCTGGTAGTTTTCTGCAGATTCACGGTTCCTGAAGCTTCAGTCGTGGGGACAAGAAGGACGACGTCTGGAGCGATCTGCACTATGCAGGGAAGAAGCCAGCAGCAGCAAAGCAACAGTGAATAAAAGGTGCGTTCCTTTAAAACAGGAGAGGCTCTTCAGATGGCTATTCGGACCACTACAGCTGTGTGCAGCGATTTCGACCAAGAAGAGGATACTCTGGCTGTGGAAGACGAGCTGATTGATCCCACCAGGCTCAATGGAAGAAGACTCCAGACTTGATCTTCTCTTGTCGTTGAAGGGTAGATAGGTCAGGACTGCAGCAGGGCTTCACCGGGACTCGGGAATTGCAGCAGCCATCTTCTTCTCCACTTCTCTTCGGTTCTTTGCAGTTCCAGTGGCAACTCTGACTTCCAGCCCAAGAGTCCTGCCTTTTAAGCCAGAATCCCCCATTCACTCAGCATGGCTGTCAATCACTCAGCAGGGGGGTTGTCCAGCCCAGACAACCACCTCAGCCAATCAAGACAAAGTGTGACCTGGGTCTCCAAAGAGACCCTGTGCAAGGGGTGACTACACCCCTCCCTCACATTCAGCCCACCTAGACACCCGGACGCCAAAGGAGGGCTTCTGGACAGAAGCCCGCCAAAAGGTCAGCGAACAAAAGAGGCAAACCTGGTTTTCCGCGCAAAGAAAAACACAAGAAGGACTTTAACAAAAAGAAATGGCGATAAAAACCAACCGGAGCCGAAATAAAAAGTATTTGGTCAAGCGGGTTTAAGTTCGAGGCTAATATAATAGCCTAAAACAGTACCACGTTTATATAGTATAATCGCGGTAGAAAAGTTAGCGTAGATACCACTGCCACCAGCCAAGTCTTAGTGTTAACAGACCAAAATAAAGCTCAGAGAGGCACAGACAAAAAGGGGTAGGAATTAACCCTTTCCAGTACTCCATGTAAGATGGGATGTACTGGGTCTGCAGTTTAAAGTGACTATATAAAGTTAATGGCAACTTTACATGTTTCTGGGGGACAGTAGTCAGCCCCAAAAAAATGGAGTCAGTGGGAATTCTCAAAGACAACCCTGTGTCACTGCACTGAAGGTGCTGTGTAACACACACAAAAAGTGGGGCTCATGTAGTGGTGTAGCTCCAGAGCCCAAGATCACACAAACAGTAGAAATACACATGGTAAAACACATGTAAGAGTGGGAAAAAGGCTCACACTCTTACCAAGTGGAAAAAATAAACCCCAGAAATCCAGCAAAGCTGCTGAGGGACTCACTAGGTGAGGGAAATTAGCCATAAAGGAGAATTCTTCCTAACACTTGGCACAATCATGGACTGGAACCGGGGGAGGCTCAAGGTCACTGTGAGCCGCACACATTTCACTCGTCCGGCGTCCAAGGCTTCCTCCCTCCCCGCACCTCGCATTGCAAATCATGCCACTGTAAAGTACAGATGGGGGGACCATTCTCTTAGATCTTTTATGGTTGTCTGGTTTATGGTCAGTGGCCTGGGGTCAGCTGGTATCTTGGAATTCAGGGGTTGCGTGACTCAAACAGTTGTAAGGGCTATAACTTGTAGTTGGCTGGCTGGGGGTCGCAGGTTTGCTCTGGCCTAGTTGTGATAACACGTACAGCGAGGCGCCTAGCAGCGTCTCATGGTCTTGCAGGATACACGTATTGGCAACAGTTGTTGAACGAATGAGGGTCTCTGTGGAAATTAACAGCACAGGTTCCTCTCTCGTCAGCGCTTGGGCCTATTCAGGTTTCTTCATCAGGGTTGTGGCCTGTGTGTAACGCGCTGCCGTGCAGGCCGAAGGTTTCTGCCATAGCTACAAAATGGCACCTGCTTATATGCGTGCACCAAGTCTAAACATCTACAGTTTGCATGATATTATATCCGTGCGGGCTCTCTTAGTACACCCCCCCTGGCACAGGTCTTCTCATGGGATTGGTCTCACCCTAAAGCGCCTATGGTGGTGGGATAGGCTCATTTCCTTCCCAACAATCCTCTGGAGAAACTATTAAAAGAGCCAGCCCAGTGGTAGCGTCAACAGGCAGGAAGGCCTGTCAATGCAGACACTGGGCAATAATCCACAAAAGACGGCCCAACTCCAGAGAGAAACGCTGAACGCCATGCAATAATATTGCCCCATTCTCCAGACTTGTCAGGGCTGCCGCGTGCAAACACTGACACAACATCCGATACATTGCGGTTAAAGCTGACGTACTACACAAAAAAAGATTCTCCCCTGTGCAGGATGCATGCTCTGCAGGATCGCTCTTAAAGGGGAAGTGATTCACCCGCCCACAACAGGAAAGTAAATTAAACAGAAACATTTTGCAACGTGTTCGACTCCATGAATGGTGTAATCTCTGAAAGGCACCTGCAGGAGGACCAGCGCTTCATTTGTGGGGGTGTTTGCTAGAGCCACAGCAATTCTTTCTAATCCCCAGCACTTATTTTCTCACACTCAGTCTGATTATGATGTGGTGTTTGGTAACATTAGTATTTCAACTCGCATTCAGTAGTTGCCACTCAATAAGCAACAGCAACGTGCACTGGCCACAGTCGCTTCATCCTGCTCCGGTGCATTGTTATCCATGAGCCTGATGACCCGGGGGGAGGGGGAGAATCAGGACAGAGCTAGTTACCCTTTTTCATGGATGGTCACAATCATGGGAGCTTGTAATGGTCATGCCACCACACTGCTCCAGTCATCCTGCATTACATTGGTGCAGCTCTCTACTAACCAGCAACACTACTGCCACCAGCCAGCAGCACCAACCGAAGGACAAAGCTAGGGAAACGGCTACTACCTTTGAGTGCCAACCTATAGACTGGCAGCTTCATTACTTCAGGAACGATCTTTCAACCATAGGAGGACAGCATGTTTGCTGTTTTTTCTGTGGATGGATGGTCAACATGTTCTACTTGCCACCGATAGAATGCGAGCAAAATGCTGATGATGATGATGATGAGTTTAAAGAATGACTTATACATTTGTCTTAAACTAGTATGTTATCTTAGGTTATGTTAATTGGTATCTGTAAATTGCACATCTGCCTGCCATCGGTAGTGCATACACCACCCACAATAGCCGGTGGGACTTGCAGCTCTAACCCTAAATATGCTGACACTGTGGGGAGCAGCCGTCAGCAGTGGTATCATTGGGATAAGAGCTGCCTTCCTCCATGGGCTCTCCCCCTGCTCACTCTTCTGAAGCCAGAAACCTTGTAGTCATCTTCGACTCCTTTCTCTCCTTCCTCCCTCACACTCAGGACATTGCCAAGAAGTCCCACGTTCAGCTCTTCCTTCTCAAAGGAATTCTACCTTTTCTCACCTTCCACCAGAAGCTCAATGTTACCTGCACCCTGGTTCTCTCTAGGGTTGACTATTGCAACAGCCTCCTCCTCTATCTTTGTCCACTCTATGACCCCCTCCAGCTAATCCAGAATAAGGCAGCAAGAATTATCCTTACCCTCAAACCCAGGGACAGCATTTCTCCTGCCCTAAAACGCCTTTACAGGCTCCCAGTTGCTTCACAGATGAAATCCAAATCCCTCTGTATCACCCACAAGGCTGTCTGGGCCCGGGGACCTCACTATCTTCAACTTTATACTCTCCCTCTAGACAACTACGTTCCTCTGGACCCAATGTTTTGTGTGTGAAGCGTTTTGCTAAACAGAGGGCAGGTGGTTGATCGCTGTCCTCAGCTGGCTTCCCTCCTATGGAACAGTCTCCCCCTCCTTCTGTGCCTTGAGCAGGACTTTCTTAAATTCAGGAAACTCCTCAAGACTTTCCTCTTTACCTCCTCCTTTCCTGCTTCCCTCCTCTGCTAATCCCACAGTTGCTGTGATTGGACTCTTGGGCCCTAATGCATCCTCGGGGCCCCTGACCTGGGATGTGTCCCAGGTGTGCTAGAATATATTTGGGCTCCGGGACTCATTTTTTCACTAACTGAGCACTGGGCAGGCCGAGGCTAGCAGAGAAGTATAAGAAATAACCTGAGAGCACAAACCATACATCAAAACTAAGAATTCCAAATCGCAGTTTGCTTGAAAGAGAGAAGTTATCGCAGGTCCGAGATGTGGTTCTCAAACACTGATCTTAGAACCAATAAATATGCTCTAGCACCTTGAAGCGTCTGTTTGTGCTAGATGAAATTACAATAATGATCTCAGAACAAATGATCGGACAGACTCAAGGAATATGGCAAAGTAGTATTTTATTGTCAATTTAATAAAACAGGGCAAACTGGCAGACTTCGGACTGATCCATGCACACTTGCATAGCAGGTTAATTACATGGGGGTCTTATACCCCAATATGCGTCATTTATGATGTCATTCTATGTGGCAAAATACAAAACCTATCAAGGGACAGGATTGGTTAAGGGAACATATCTACGTATAGAACATATAAGGATTAGTGCATCATTGGCTACCCCTTATCTGTAGGGCACGCCTTGAACTACCTCTAAATACGTATAGTCTCGGGAGGATAGCTCATGGGCAATGTGCTCGCCTTGGAAGCAAGACGACGTGGAGCAACACAGGATCGATCCCCGGGTCCGTGCTTAGAAACCTTTGGGTATTAAGCGCATTATAAATAACCATTAATATCATATCATATCATTGATTATAGCGGACAAAACAACAGTGGATTGGACTATGCTATATTGCATGTTAGGTTGTCCCTCAACTCCACTGATTGGTTGGCATACTATCCCAACCTTGGACTTTTGGCTCTTTAGCAGCACGTACGTGAAACAAAACATAGGTGTTTGAATCTCATCAGACTACTCTCTGTTTTCCCAATTAGTCCATCATCTCTCATCGGTAGGCCATCAGCCAAAGTCTTCCATCTGTAGTTGACCTTGTAGTCTGTTCACTGTCCTGGAGCTTTCAATGGAGTGTGAGCACACCACTATCTTAGCTTAAGGCTCTAATAAATAGCCTTTGTGTTCGACTTCTGGGTCACGTGTGAAAAGACCACTAATTTGTCCATTTGAGCCTTCTATTTACTGCTTTTTGATTCAATTATGCAGGGTGTTGTTGCTCCTCTTGTTGATCTCAGGCACGGACAAAAGCAGATCTAAACACACTATTCTGTCATCCTACTCTGCAAAACGTAAGAAGCACAGGCACCGAAACACTTAACGAGCGAAAAGCCGACTAACGAAGGCTCACGACCTCCATGCCTTTGTGAGTGCAGGAAGACCTGGACCTGCCCCCATACGCTGCCATTCTGCCTGAAGGCAAACACACTACCACTTGTGCCCCACAGGCAACTTTAACAATGACTAACAAAGGCTCACAATCCTCATGTGTCTGTGAATGCGGGAATACCCGGACCTGCCCCCTAACGCTGCCATTCAGCAAGAAGGTACATGCACAACCACGTGACACAGTAGTGTCACACAGGCAACGCCAATAACGCCAACCAGATGGTAACAAAGCCTCTCTCCCCCTGAACATGCCCAGCCACAGACACGAGAGGACAGATAAGAGCCAACCAATCCAAGGCCCAGATGAAGGCACTGACACCACCAAGCCGAAACCTCTAAGGTCTGGGACGAATCACACTCCACACCATCTACCCATGTTCTATACTATTAATAGTGACGTCGACCAAGGATTGGTCAAGAAATGCTCTTGAAAAAATGAACAATTGAACTAATCATTTATTTTCAATGTTTTTTGCACAAATGCTTTGTTCACAAATGTTTTTCTTCTATGTCTTGTTACAGTATGTTGATGTACAAAGATTGATTTACCAAATTTACTATGAAACAAAAATAATTTTGAGCATCCTATATAGAGATGCCCAACAGATTTATTAAAGAAATAAAAAAAGAAAGAAAATAAGACCAATTAAAAAAGGCCAAAGAAGGATCATGAATTGTTATGTTCTCCTTCACACAAGAAAAGACTAGGAGTCTTTCTAGGATGGTATATGGAAATTAAATACCCTACAAACAATAGATTCATAACCATGCAATACCAATGCATGCAGAAAACACTAGGGCAGGACACCCTTTGTTATAATAAATGTTCCTCCTCTTGGCCTCTAGACACTTGCTCACTCTCCCTCATATGAACTTTGTACACTTTGAATTGACCACAGATGTTTCCATCTTCGTCCATCTATGAAGAATGTCCCACATTCAGAGCTTATCCATGTACTCCCTTTGTGCTCTGTGCTTATCCTTTATAAATAGCATCCTTAACTCTGGGCCAACCTTGACTCATCGTCGGCTCTGTTTTTCTCTGTCTCCTGATTCTACAGCCTTGGCCTGTCTCTGAGGTAGCTTGGTTAAGTACAATGTGAGCCAGCATCCATTTTCCTACTATAACCATTCTTGCCACATTATATATTCCTCTACAAGGAAACTTCTATAAGTTTTCTTTCTACCTTGCGCTACTGTGTATTTACAGTTATTGGTCAGTAAGTTACTTCATCTTCTTTAGATCCATGATTACTTTAACTTTAGGTACATGTTACTCTTAATGCTTCAGTTACATCGTTACTTCTAAGTATTTTCATATGGTTTCAGCATAGGTTCATATATCTGCTTTATGACATCACTTTGTCCTTGTCAGATTTCCCTTTAAAGTCTGTCCATAATATTCTGTGATGCATTCTGACATCTTGGCAGTCGACATCCCTCCATGTAGATTTCTTCTATGCAACATCCTGCCACACTTTCAGTGCGAGGGTACATTCTGTATTGCTGTCTGAGTGCATAACGTCTCTCATACACTCGATGCTGTATAGGAACCATGCAGGGGATCCCATTTATGGCTTTTCTCCAACTGTTCCAATATGACGGTGGTGAAGGGGCAGGAACTGGCGACATACCGTCTACCTGCTCCTCTACAGTGCATTACGAGTTTCTTATGAACTAGGGCTTGTGTCTTTCTTAAACTTGAGTCTGTCTTTTCTGTCTATAACAGGAGGAGGGTGGTGGGACTTTTTTAATTAAAGAGTAAACCTTTGTAAAATACTGCCTTCCCCGAGAATGGGTGGGAGGATCCCAAGGATGAGGGGTTGGTTAGTTTGTGTAAAGGGGTGGATTTGTCCTTTACGCACCTGATCGGCCCCGTGGCCAGAACTTGATTTCTTTGCTTTTCCTCTTAGAGTTGAGGAGGTTGGTTCATTGAGTTGGAGTACACTAAACTATTGCAATGGTGTTTATTTGGATCTTCCCCCTACAACTCTATGTAAATGAGGATCACCCGCAATGCCCTGCCCCGTACCCTTATGTGGCGACGTCACAGGGCCCGCGTCTCTGCACCTCTGGGTGGTATACATTGTCTGCTTCTCAAAACTCCTAAGGCCCGTTTCTTTTCATGGCCCACGATTTCTGCGAAGGAGGTTTACATCTGCTCTGCACACTAGGGTGATCAGAGGCCCGGGTGGGAGTTCCCCATTTTCGACTTTCACAATGGGACGCCAGACCTTTGTTTTGGTCCAGGCAAAATGTTTGTGGAACACATCTGTGCACCAGAGACTTATTGACAATCACACAATATTTTGTTGCCAATTTAAGACTTTCCTGCTTCCCCATTAAAAGTCTTTTACCATACCATCTAGGCGTGGCTTATCCCTAATGAAGGGTACATTGTAAAAACATGCACTATGATTCAGGGGCGAAAGTAAAGTTAGAAGTATTTTCATAATGAGAAAAGTTATGATTGATGCAATTAATTAAAAAATATATATATATATTTCCATAGATATATGGATACAAGCACGACTTCACATCGCCCAAACGCTTGGGTACATAAATCACTGCCTGCACGCAGCAGGGAACCTACACTACACTTACTACTGTAAGCGGTGGTGGAAGTGTAAACATGTAAAGGGGGTTCCCACAAGGGCCAGGGTGGAGGCGGAGTTCAGAGGGGGCGGAGTTGGCATTTGAACTCTCCTCAAAGGGAATGTTCAAAATAATAATTTTAAAATGGGTCAATTACTTTCACGCTACTTCTTTCCAGACTCCACAGTGTACATCAATTCCACTTTACATCCCTTCTATGGCAGTGGTGCTCCCCAGGTAATGTGGGTAATGCAGGGAGTTTAGTACATCAAGGGATCCGTAGACACCTCAGCAGTAGAAGGCTACCAGGGTACCTCAGAAGGTTGAGAGACCGTTGCTGAAATGTTATATGTTAAAAAGTGGTTGTTAATCGTATGACGTTTCACCCGAAGGTGGGATGGGTGATAGCACATGTCAGGCTGCTAAGTAACCCACTCTCTGTCTCTCTTTCCAGCTACCTGCCCTGGTTTGAGGTATTTTACAAACTCCTGAACAACATCGCGGACCATCTGGCCAAGGAGCAGGTGAGCACCGCCTATCTCTAGGGCGTGAAGATTACATTTAAGCAATAGCTACCTGTTCCACAGGCTGGAACGGGTGGGAAAGGGCTGAGCTTGAGTTAGCAAGCCCCTCTTCCATTTCCATGGTGGCCACAGAGCGGCAGCAGCTGTGAGTGCTGCCGCCAAGGATGGAGGTACATGGGGCTGGGGATGGGACATTTTAAAGGAAAGGGTGGTTGGGGGAAGATAGCGGGGCGGGGGTAGCAGCCGACGGCTTCCATGGAACCTGATTGGTTGTTCTCCCCCCCATGCCCTCCGCCCGGTGCTATTTGAAAATACTGTGGATGCCTTTGTATGGATGGGGATTCCAAAGTGCTCACACGAGATCACAGTTGTGTGACATGAGTGACCTGTGGTTAGTTAAAGAGGCCAAGGAAATTAATGTGACAGGTTCTGAAGCCAGTGAGCCGGCTAGGCTTTTACTCGACCTAAAACAGAGCCGTCCCTGGTAATGTGAGGAGAATAGCAGCACTGTCCCTTTCAGCCACTTGTGAGCCATCCCTGGTAATGTGAGGAGAATAGCAGCACTGTCACTTTCAGGCACTCGTGAGATGTCCCTGGTAATGTGAGGAGAATAGCAGCACTGTCACTTTCAGCCACTTGTGAGCCATCCCTGGTAATGTGAGGAGAATAGCAGCACTGTCACTTTCAGGCACTCGTGAGATGTCCCTGGTAATGTGAGGAGAATAGCAGCACTGTCACTTTCAGGCACTCGTGAGCCGTCCCTGGTAATGTGAGGAGAATAGCAAAACTGTCACTTTCAGGCACTCGTGAGATGTCCCTGGTAATGTGAGGAGAATAGCAGCACTGTCCCTTTCAGGCACTCGTGAGCCGTCTCTGGTAATGTGAGGAGAATAGCAGCACCGGCACTTTCAGGCACTCGTGAGCCGTCCCTGGTAATGTGAGGAGAATAGCAGCACCGGCACTTTCAGGCACTCGTGAGCCGTCCCTGGTAATGTGAGGAGAATAGCAGCACTGTCCCTTTCAGCCACTCGTGAGCCGTCTCTGGTAATGTGAGGAGAATAGCAGCACTGTCACTTTCAGGCACTCGTGAGTCGTCCCTGGTAATGTGAGGAGAATAGCAGCACCGGCACTTTCAGGCATTCGTGAGCCGTCCCTGGTAATGTGAGGAGAATAGCAGCACCGGCACTTTTAGGCATTCGGAGCCGTCCCTGGTAATGTGAGGAGAATAGCAGCACCGTCCCTTTTAGGCACTCGTGAGCCGTCTCTGGTAATGTGAGGAGAATAGCAGCACCGTCCCTTTTAGGCACTCGTGAGCCGTCTCTGGTAATGTGAGGAGAATAGCAGCACTGTCACTTTTAGGCACTCGTGAGCCGTCCCTGGTAATGTGAGGAGAATAGCAAAACTGTCACTTTCAGGCACTCGTGAGCCGTCCCTGGTAATGTGAGGAGAATAGCAAAACTGTCACTTTCAGGCACTCGTGAGATGTCCCTGGTAATGTGAGGAGAATAGCAGCACCGTCACTTTCAGGCACTCGTGAGCCGTCCCTGGTAATGTGAGGAGAATAGCAAAACTGTCACTTTCAGGCACTCGTGAGATGTCCCTGGTAATGTGAGGAGAATAGCAGCACCGTCACATTCAGGCACTCGTGAGCCGTCTCTGGTAATGTGAGGAGAATAGCAGCACCGTCCCTTTCAGGCACTCGTGAGCCGTCTCTGGTAATGTGAGGAGAATAGCAGCACCGTCCCTTTCAGGCACTCGTGAGCCGTCTCTGGTAATGTGAGGAGAATAGCAGCACCGTCACATTCAGGCACTCGTGAGCCGTCCCTGGTAATGTGAGGAGAATAGCAGCACCGGCACTTTCAGGCACTCGTGAGCCGTCCCTGGTAATGTGAGGAGAATAGCAGCACCGGCACTTTCAGGCATTCGTGAGCCGTCCCTGGTAATGTGAGGAGAATAGCAGCACCGGCACTTTTAGGCACTCGTGAGCCGTCTCTGGTAATGTGAGGAGAATAGCAGCACCGGCACTTTCAGGCACTCGTGAGCCGTCCCTGCCGTCCCTGGTAATGTGAGGAGAATAGCAGCACCGGCACTTTTAGGCATTCGTGAGCCGTCCCTGGTAATGTGAGGAGAATAGCAGCACCGTCCCTTTTAGGCACTCGTGAGCCGTCCCTGGTAATGTGAGGAGAATAGCAGCACCGTCCCTTTTAGGCACTCGTGAGCCATCTCTGGTAATGTGAGGAGAATAGCAGCACCGTCACTTTCAGGCACTCGTGAGCCGTCCTTGGTAATGTGAGGAGAATAGCAGCACCGTCCCTTTCAGGCACTCGTGAGCCGTCCCTGGTAATGTGAGGAGAATAGCAGCACCGTCACTTTCAGGCACTCGTGAGCCGTCCCTGGTAATTTGAGGAGAATAGCAGCACCGGCACTTTCAGGCACTCGTGAGCCGTCCCTGGTAATGTGAGGAGAATAGCAGCACCGGCACTTTCAGGCACTCGTGAGCCGTCCCTGGTAATGTGAGGAGAATAACAGCACCGTCCCTTTTAGGCACTCGTGAGCCGTCCCTGGTAATGTGAGGAGAATAGCAGCACCGTCCCTTTTAGGCACTCGTGAGCCGTCCCTGGTAATGTGAGGAGAATAGCAGCACCGTCACTTTCAGGCACTCGTGAGCCGTCCTTGGTAATGTGAGGAGAATAGCAGCACCGTCCCTTTCAGGCACTCGTGAGCCGTCCCTGGTAATGTGAGGAGAATAGCAGCACCGGCACTTTCAGGCACTCGTGAGCCGTCCCTGGTAATGTGAGGAGAATAGCAGCACCGGCACTTTCAGGCACTCGTGAGCCGTCCCTGGTAATGTGAGGAGAATAGCAGCACCGGCACTTTCAGGCACTCGTGAGCCGTCCCTGGTAATGTGAGGAGAATAGCAGCACCGGCACTTTCAGGCACTCGTGAGCCGTCCCTGGTAATGTGAGGAGAATAGCAGCACCGGCACTTTCAGGCACTCGTGAGCCGTCCCTGGTAATGTGAGGAGAATAGCAGCACCGTCCCTTTCAGGCACTCATGAGCCATCTCTGGTAATGTGAGGAGAATAGCAGCACCGTCACTTTCAGGCACTCATGAGCCGACCCTGGTAATGTGAGGAGAATAGCAGCACCGTCACTTTCAGGCACTCATGAGCCGTCTCTGGTAATGTGAGGAGAATAGCAGCACCGGGACTTTCAGGCAGTCATGGGCCACCGTCTCATTCAGACACTCATGAGCCGTCCCTGGTAATTTTTATTTTTTATTAATTGGTTGGTTGATAATCAACCTTTCAATTTAATACATAACACAAGTTAATCACATTGAACATCAAAAATGAATTCAAAATAAAATCAAGCTCAAATCAGTACCGAACAAAACCCTACAACCCCTGTGCTTCAGCATTTCATCATTTTACAACAACAGCAAAAGGTGGCAAACTCACAATTCATAGATGTACATCATCTGAATTATCATTTATAAAAGCGATCTAAAATAGGTTCGAATTACCACATCGTTAAAACCATTAATAGATCACATGTGAAGAGGACGTTAATTACATAACACACATATGTAAGCTGTACTTATTATCTCTCAAGATTTAGTGCTCACATAAATTGGACAGTAGCTATACGGACAGCTTGCAGAGGTGAGGAGAATATTCTAAACCAAAGTACATCTTTAGTTAAGCAGTTATAATTTTCATACAGTTTTTTGAAGAATGTGCAGCGTAATTCTTTTAATGAAGGGCAACCTACTATCAAGTGTTTTAAAGTTTCCTCACACTCTGGTAATTGACAAAACCGACAAATATTTTCTTGTTTTGTTATTTGACCTCTTCGAGCTAAAATTTCTCTGGTGGGCCATAGATTGAGTCTAAATCGGAGATAGTTGTTTCTGAAGTGGGGCGAGGGGAATTTAAGTAAATAAGAGGCAGCAGTTCTCATTCTTTTCGTACCGAAAGGCAAACCACTATAATCTTTATACCGCGAGCAAAACTCTAAAGTGCAAATCCAGTCATGCTGATATAGTTTTCTCTGGGCACGATTGGGATTGATTAAAAGCAATTCAATAGTAATGTCGGCTTCTACTAAAAGATTGATAACAAAATTTCTCCACTTATTGGGAAAAAGATGTGTGGATTTCAGCATGTATATAGCCAATATATAAGATAGATCTAAACAATTTATACACAGCAAAAATTTCCTCATTAACGAACACAATTTCCACGCATAAAACACAAACATTGAAAGGGCTCCTAGCTCATATCGTATCAAAGGTCCTGGAGTTGAATTCGGTAAATTAAACACTGCTCGTCAAAATTTTCCCTCGAGTCGATCCCAAAACACACGGTCTCTTGGTAATTTAGTTTCAGAGCCGTATGTTATTATCGGTAGCACTTTTTGGGCGTAATATAGAAGTATCTGAGAACATGTAAATTTACCAAATTTGTGCAAGATGACTTTAGCTTGGCATATTAGTGTTTGCAGCTTTTGTTTTATATCCTGGACATAAGGAATATCACACTTCAGATTGTTAATAATCACTCCTAAATAATTATATTGTGGGGTAATAGAGATGAGCTCATCTTGGAAAGTCCAGATGGACGATTTTAAGGGGCGACATTTTTTGTCATGACATTGCATGATCTGTGTTTTGCTTAAATTGATAGCCATATAATTGCTTTGAACATACAGTGAAAGGCCTTTTATCAGCCGCTGTAGACCTGACGGCGTTTTAGAGATTAAGATAAGATCATCCGCATATAATAACCATGCAATTTGATGGGACCCGAGTTTTGGAGCATCTGAGTTGATATCAATAAAATTCTTACCCATGTCCAGTATAAACAGGTTAAAAATAGTGGCCGCCAGAATACAGCCCTGTTTCAGACCTCTTGCTGTCGGGATTTTGGTGGTTAAATGCCCAGCTAAAGTGGTTCTTATCTGAATTGCAGTATTTGTATGGAGAAGCGCAATCAGTTTAATTAGTGAACCGGGGCAGCCCATTTTAATCAATTTACTAATTAAAAGATGTCTATCAATTGAATCAAAGGCCTCTTTAAAATCCACGAAAGCTAAAAACAGGGACTGATTAAGGCATTCACACTTAGCTTTGATCGCATTGATTGCTGTGATATTTATTGCTGTGCCTTTACCAGCAACGAATCCAGTTTGGAATACATCGATATTACCAGAGGTTTCTATCCAAGCCCGCAAGTCTCTGAGAATCAACCGGGCAAAGATCTTGCCCGGTGTATCAAGGAGGGCAATCGGTCTATAATTTGAGGGGTCTTGTCTATTACCATTCTTGAACACCGGGACAATAATAGAGAGAGACCATGATTTAGGCAATTGTTGAGTGCGCATGATTGTAGAGTAGAGTTGATATAAAATCTTTGTCCATGGGTTCGGATCTTGCTTCATCATATAATTAGAGATCCCGTCTGGACCAGGGGCACGCGATCTACTAGATTTATTAATATAGAATAAAATGTCTGCTACAGAGAATTGCAAAGTAAAGACTCCTGGGTCACACTGACTAAGTGGTGAAATAATAGGCTCGGCACAGGCATACAAATTTGTGTAATGTTCGACCCATTGAGCCTCTGCTACGTCATTGATTTGTAATGAGATCTGCGTATTAGGGTTGGTCTTATTAATTAGTGCCCATATTTGCGCAGAGTTTTTTGAGCCCATCTTTTGGAGCATACATTCTCCATCAGTTTGATAAAGAAAAGATCGATGGGCCTTCATCCAATTTTTATGTTTTGTTTTCAATGATTTAAGGGCTTGCCATTTAACTTGGATAGGCAAAGCCAAAACTACCTTTTTTTCCCTTCTAAACCAGGACTTTTGACGCTGTACTTCCCTGTCAAAAGAATGCAAGGGAGAGTACTTTGTCTTCGCCTTTTTTGTTGTACCAAATGCATGCAATAAGTCACTATACTCGAGTGACTTATTAGTGCCTGAGATCCTCTCATACACAATTGTCTGTTCAAATACCTAGGCGAATGTCGCCAAATTGTATTCAGTCCAGTGTAATCTGTTCATACCTTTGTTTACTGATAGGGGGTGGTATGTTTTATATATCTCCTTTTTTCCTTGTAAAGCCATACAGTGCCATTTCACATTCAATATGTTATGATCACTGTCCTCAGTGGGGATCACACAGAACAACTTAATATCAGAGAATAATTCACGATTAACATAAATAAAATCAATAATGGCACAGGAATGTCCCTTTTTCCATGTGTTCTGTGGCGGGCTGTCGGCAGAGCATGAACCATTTAACATACCCAAATTTTTTGTCTCAATAAAAGTGTTCCAGGAGACCAGTCTGCTATCCATACGTTTATTGGGGGCAACCAGACAGTGCAAATTTAAATCGCCCGCCAGAATTACATTCGGGTATATAGGGAGTTTAATAATCTCTAACCATAACTCTTCCAGATCTTTAAGAAATGTTTTGGTGGGCATTGCAGCTGGGTTCCAATATATATTTACTATCGCATATCTTTGTTCTCTTATTGTGATAATTATCAATTGAATTTATCGATTTGGCGCAGACTGGTGTTCTAGAACAATTTCTGAGGACTTGTTTAAGGCCATAAGGAGACCGGACATGGGCCGACCTTTCACAGATCGTATTGCAGGGTTAAAAACTATTTCAAAGTTGTCCCACACTGGACGCTCCGTGAGCCAAGTTTCTTGAAATAAAATAATATCATGCTGCGGTAACTTATTGGAACCATTCCTCAATAAGTGCCCGTGGCCTCGAGTGTTCCAACTTATCATAGACAAAGATGGCAGAGGATATTGAAAAGTAAGTTACGACTGCTTCGAACCAAATTGAGATATTGGATGATAATTTTGGTTAATCGACTGAACACATAAACCCTGTCTCTGATTGGAGACATATGTCTGCGTTGATGGATTTTGCACCGCAGAAATGGGAGCTTGGGTTGTCACAGCAGTGAGAAGCTCAAACCCTAATTCATATATTTCTCGGTTAGCAAGCCACAAAGTGTTTAACACAACTCGTGAGGACACCCAAAACCGTGCAACAGAGAGATCATTGTCGAAGATAAATTCCACCAAATCAATATCGGAGGATTGCAGATCGTCTAAAACAGGAATTTCAGCTAGTATTGCAAGTATACTAGAGCGATTTAAATCATACTTCACATAAGGTGTATCTCTGCATTGGATGATCAATGGATATAGCGTTTGTTTGGGTGATATTTTCGTGTTTTTTGGTGGTAAAGACGAAAATCTATTAGAGTGCAACCAGTTTGTACCCAGTAAGTGGTTTTGTTGATGAGGAGGTGTATCAGCCCTTGCAACCGGACCAGCTGGGTAACGGCTCAGATCAGTTATTTGTGAATGCATAGTATGCTGATCAACCTCTAACTTCGTATATAATGTAGCATTTTTGTTCAAGTTGGTCATATATTCTTCCACCGCAGTTTTTATTACTTGTTGTATTGGCATTTCTGATGCACCAAATGTGAGTTGCTTGGTCGTGGGTGTATTATCGGAGTTAGTAGGAATTTTAAGGGGAGCAGACATTTTCTTTACAGAGGAAAGCTCAGGGATCGGGGGCGTAATGAGTGACTGTACCACATGATTCTTTTCTGTATGGACTGTTATATGGGGTATCTCCCGAATATTAGGATCCTTCAGCATCTCTGCTTGGGCATTCAAGGGTCTCTGTTTAGTCATATAGTAGTCGATTTCCTTTCTGATTTCATTCCGTCTGGCTTCAACATTCTTATCTAAGATCCTCTCAGGAGAAGGTGATGAAGCTGCAAGGGTAGCACCCTCTTTTACTTGTATCACCGCAAATTGGGGTACTAAAGAAAGTGAAGCTTGTGTATTCGCCGCCCTATCATGTTCGGCGGCCTCAACCAGCGCGTCTAGTGGGTCATAAGCTATTATGTCACCAGGGCAAGCCGTCGGCTTGCTACTAGCTTTCTTAGCATTAGCCAAGGCGCTATATTTTTTTTGTACTGCTTCCGCAGCCATGGTGGTGTTCTTCTTGGGCAAGGATAGAGCTTTAATGAAGGCTTTAGTTGCTGAGGTTGCCGTTTTTGTTGTATCTTTAGCATTGTTTGTTTTTTTACAAACCAGGTTCTTTTTTGGCTTAAGTATTATTTCGCGTGGCTTAGGTCCATTAAGTGAGAATATGTTAAACACTTGTTTGTCTTCAGGAACTACAGGTTCCGACAAAGACCTGTCCTTCGGTTTTTCAATGCCTTGAGGCAGAGAAAAATCGTTGTGAATTACATTCGAAAAAGCAGGTAAGGTCTTAAACTTTATAACTTGTGATTGTGTAATAGGGTCGATAGGCGGCTTGTCAAAAATTAGTGATTTGTCAAGGTTTGGATTTAGTTTTTTTCGGATATTCGTTTCTATACTATGTTTAAGCGTTGCTTGCCAATGTAATAATTTCCCAATCTGTTTGTCGTGTGCCTGCAGTTTTCGGTCAAGCGTTTCAAACAGCTTAAAAAGAGAAGAAATGGCCAAATTCATGGCATGCAACGTGGTCTCAATCAAAATGGACGGAGAAATGACTGAGGGCAAAATAGGGTCATCAGGTGGTCTAGCCGAGATGTCAGGGACGCGTCTGGGAGTGGGGGCAGCAAATGAAGCGACCAAGCTATGTGCTGTATCTGAATAAATGAAAGAAACTTCTGGTAACTCTAATGAATTCCGACAGTCATCCCCTTCCAAAAAGGAAGAGTTTGAGCTTAATTCAATTACTGCAGGCTGAGGATCCGATAAACCGCAGCAGCTTTCGATCAGGGGGAGTGGAAGAGGAGCATGACAGTCATGTAATGATGAACTACCCGCACCAGCAGGACCCGAAGAGTTCTGACATAGTGTTTTAGGCTCTAGATTTCTGTTGGAATTGGTGTTGGACCCTGGGGATCCAGGTGCTTCACATATTACAGGCATAGGGTGAAGCTCTTTAAAAAGTGGGATTACGCCCTCTTTAATAAGAGTGTTATCAGAAACTCCCATAAAGTTTTTTACATTCGAGCCTTGGGCGCTCGTGGTGAACTTAAAACAAGGGTCAATTGGTTTACCAGTGAAGTCACAGGATAAGAGTTTAGACTCAAAAAAGAAACGTTTTATGTCAGCTGGAGATGTATGTCTATTGTTGTTTGAGGCACTAGCAGGAGGATGCCTCCGGGGCGTACTGCCCATTTGTTTTCGCTTGTGTGTTTTGGCATTATCCTGAACCAAAATAGGCCCATTCAAAATTGCACTTCTTAGGGTACGCATGTCACCTTATAGTAATACTATCACAGAGTGTAAATACAAATAGATAAGAATTATGATTAGACAAATAGATACTAAAACAAGATAGATAAATGCTGCTTAAAAGAGAGGGTCCAAGGGTTGAAAAAAGAAAAAAAAAAATGAGAATTTAAAAATGGAGGGTAGAACTGAATTCTCGCAAATGCGCCAAACAGTACCTTAGTTATTTGCTTGTACTGATTTTACACTTAGGATTCTTAGCCGTCTAGGGAACGCCTGATGGCTTGAGGAGCAGCCTTAGTCCGTCTCTCCTCCCCAAAGACCGGCTAAACAAATCAATGAATTAATACTCTTCAAACTGTTGAACAGACCGTAGTTGATCCGAATTGGGACAATAAGTGGCAGATACCTGTCCGCTGGCGGTAATTAATCAGTACTTATCTTACCGCAACCAGCAGCCGACCACGCCGAACAGCCAAACAGCACCAGCCCTTACTGCCTCCAGGGCTTAACGCCGCAAGGGCGGTTGTGCCGGCAATATGAGGAAGGAGATAGTCACGTGATGGGAATAGGCCCCGCCCCCTCCAGGAAGCGGCCAGGCAGCAAGAGCAGTGCTCGCAGTGCTGCGTTCAGGAGGAAATGGCAGTCAAAGGAGCAGACTTGCAAAGTACCAAGCACTCCTTCCAAGTAGTAGAGTAATGTGAGGAGAATAGCATCACCGTCCCTTTCAGCCACTCGTGAGCCATCCCTGGTAATATGAGGAGAATAGAAGCACTGTCACTTCCAGGCACAAGTGAGCCGTCCCTGGTAATGTGACGAGAATAGCAGCACTGTCATTTTCAGGCACTCGTGAGCTGTCCCTGGTAATTTGAGGAGAATAGCAGCACCGTCACTTTCAGGCACTCATAAGCCGTCCCTGGTAATGTGTGGAGAATAGCAGCACCGTCACGTTCAGGCACTCATGAGCAGTCCCTGGTAATGTGAGGAGAATAGCAGCACCGTCACTTTCAGGCACTCGTGAGCCGTCCCTGGTAATGTGAGTAGAATAGCAGCACTGTCACTTTCAAGCACTCGAGAGCCGTCCCTGGTAATGTGAGGAGAATAGCAGCACCGTCACTTTCAGGTACTAATGAGCGGTCTCTGGTAATGTGAGGAGATTAGCAGCACCGTCACTTTCAGGCACTCGTGAGCCGTCCCTGGTAATGTGAGGAGAATAGAAGCACCGTCACTTTCAGGCACTCGTGAGCCGTCCCTGGTAATGTGAGGAGAATAGCAGCACCGTCACTTTCAGGCACTCGTGAGCCGTCCCTGGTAATGTGAGGAGAATAGCAGCACCGTCACATTCAGACACTCATCAGCCGTCCCATGTAATGTGAGGAGAATAGCAGCACCGTCCCTTTCAGGCACTCATGAGCCGTCCCAGGTAATGTGAGAAGAATAGCAGCACTGTCACTTTCAGGCACTCATGAGCCGTCCCAGGTAATGTGAGAAGAATAGCAGCACTGTCACTTTCAGGCACAAGTGAGCCGTCCCTGGTAATTTGAGGAGAATAGCAGCACCGTCACTTTCAGGCACTCGTCAGCCGTCCCTGGTAATTTGAGGAGAATAGCAGCACCGCCACTTTCAGGTACTCACGAGCCGTCCCTGGTAATGTGAGGAGTATAGCATCACCGTCCCTTTCAGCCACTCGTGAGCCATCCCTGGTAATATGAGGAGAATAGAAACAGTGTCCCTTTCAGGTACTCGTGAGCCGTCCCTGGTAATGTGAGGAGAATAGCAGCACTGTCATTTTCAGGCACTCGTGAGCTGTCCCTGGTAATGTGAGGAGAATATCAGCACTGTCACTTTCAGGCACTCGTGAGCCGTCCCTGGTAATGTAAGGAGAATATCAGCACCGTCACGTTCAGGCACTCATGAGCAGTCCCTGGTAATGTGAGGAGAATAGAAGCACTGTCACTTTCAGGCACTCGTGATCCGTCCCTGGTAATGTGAGGAGAATAGCAGCACCGTCACTTTCAGACACTCGTGAGCCGTCGCTGGTAATGTGAGGAGAATAGCAGCACTGTCACTTTCAGGCACTCGTGAGCCGTCCCTGGTAATGTGAGGAGAATGGCAGCACCGTCACTTTCAGGCACTCGTGAGCCGTCCCTGGTAATGTGACGAGAATAGCAGCACCGTCATTTTCAGGCACTCGTAAGACGTTCCTGGTAATGTGAGGAGAATAGCAGCACTGTCACTTTCAGGCACTCGTGAGCCGTCCCTGGTAATGTGAGGAGAATATCAGCACCGTCACGTTCAGGCACTCGTGAGCAGTCCCTGGTAATGTGAGGAGAATAGCAGCACCGCCACTTTCAGGCACTCGTGAGCCGTCCCTGGTAATGTGAGGAGAATAGCAGCACCGTCACTTTCTGGCACTCGTGAGCCGTCCCTGGTAATGTGAGGAGAATAGAAGCACCGTCACTTTCTGGCACTCGTGAGCCGTCCCTGGTAATGTGAGGAGAATAGCAGCACCGTCACTTTCAGGCACTCGAGAGCCGTCCCTGGTAATGTGAGGAGAATAGCAGCACCGTCACTTTCAGGCACTAATGAGGCGTCTCTGGTAATGTGAGGAGATTAGCAGCACCGTCACTTTCAGGCACTCGTGAGCCGTCCCTGGTAATGTGAGGAGAATAGAAGCACCGTCACTTTCAGGCACTCGTGAGCCGTCCCTGGTAATGTGAGGAGAATAGCAGCACCGTCACTTTCAGGCACTCGTGAGCCGTCCCTGTAATGTGAGGAGAATGGCAGCACCGTCACTTTCAGGCACTCGTGAGCCGTCCCTGGTAATGTGACGAGAATAGCAGCACTGTCATTTTCAGGCACCCGTGAGCCGTCCCTGGTAATTTGAGGAGAATAGCAGCAACGTCACTTTCAGGCACTCGTAAGACGTCCCTGGTAATGTGAGCAGAATAGCAGCACCGTCACGTTCAGGCACTCGTGAGCAGTCCCTGGTAATGTGAGGAGAATAGCAGCACCGTCACTTTCTGGCACTCGTGAGCCGTCCCTGGTAATGTGAGGAGAATAGCAGCACCGTCACTTTCAGGCACTCGAGAGCCGTCCCTGGTAATGTGAGGAGAATAGCAGCACCGTCACTTTCAGGCACTAATGAGCCGTCTCTGGTAATGTGAGGAGATTAGCAGCACCGTCACTTTCAGGCACTCGTGAGCCGTCCCTGGTAATGTGAGGAGAATAGAAGCACCGTCACTTTCAGGCACTCGTGAGCCGTCCCTGGTAATGTGAGGAGAATAGCAGCACCGTCAATTTCAGGCACTCGTGAGCCGTCCCTGGTAATGTGAGGAGAATAGCAGCACCGTCACTTTCAGGCACTCATGAGCCATCCCAGGTAATGTGAGAAGAATAGCAGCACCGTCACTTTCAGGCACTCATGAGCCATCCCTGGTAATGTGAGGAGAATAGCAGCACTGTCACTTTCACGCACTCATGAGCCGTGTCATGTAATGTGAGGAGAATAAGAGCGCCGTCACTTTCAGGCACTCGTGAGCCGTCCCTGGTAATGTGAGGAGAATAGAAGCACCGTCACTTTCAGGCACTCATGAGCCGTCCCTGGTAATGTGGAGAATAGCAGCACTGTCACTTTCAGGCACTCGTGAGCTGTCCCTGGTCATTTGAAGAGAATAGCAGCACCGTCACCTTCAGGCACTCGTGAGCCGTCCCTGGTAATGTGAGGAGAATAGCACCACCGTCACTTTCAGGCACTCGTGAGCCGTCCCTGTTAATGTGAGGAGAATAGCAGCACCATTACTTTCAGGCACTCATGAGCTATCCCTGGTAATGTGAGGAGAATAGCAGCACTGTCACTTTCAGGCCCTCGTGAGCCGACCCTGCTAATATGAGGATAATAGCATCACTGTCCCTTTCAGCCACTCGTGAGCCTTCCCTGGGAATGTGAGGAGAATAGAAGCACTGTCACTTTCAGGCACTCGTGAGCCTTCCCTGGGAATGTGAGGAGAATAGCAGCACTGTCACTTTCAGGCCCTAGTGAGCCGACCCTGCTAATATGAGGAGAATAGTATCACTGTCCCTTTCAGCCAATCATGAGATGTCCCTGGTAATGTGAGGAGAATAGAAGCACTGTCACTTTCAGGCACTCGTGAGATGTCCCTGGTAATTTGAGGAGAATAGCAGCACTGTCACTTTCAGGCACTCGTGAGTCCTCCCTGGTAATGTGAGGAGAATAGCAGCACCGTCACTTTCAGGCATTCGTGAGCTGTCCCTGGTAATGTGAGGAGAATAGAAACAGTGTCCCTTTCAGGTACTCGTGAGCCATCCCTGGTAATATGAGGAGAATAGAAACAGTGTCCCTTTCAGGTACTCGTGAGCCGTCCCTGGTAATGTGAGGAGAATAGCAGCACTGTCATTTTCAGGCACTCGTGAGCTGTCCCTGGTAATTTGAGGAGAATAGCAGCACCGTCACTTTCAGGCACTCGTGAGCAGTCCCTGGTAATGTGAGGAGAATAGAAGCACTGTCACTTTCAGACACTCGTGAGCCGTCCCTGGTAATGTGAGGAGAATAGCAGCGCCGTCACTTTCAGACACTCGTGAGCCGTCCCTGTTAATGTTAGGAGAATAGCAGCACCGTCACTTTCAGGCACTCGTGAGCCGTCGCTGGTAATGTTAGGAGAATAGCAGCACCGTCACTTTCAGACACTAGTGAGCCGTCTCTGGTAATGTGAGGAGATTAGCAGCACCGTCACTTTCAGGCACTCGTGAGCCGTCCCTGGTAATGTGAGGAGAATAGAAGCACTGTCACTTTCAGGCACTCTTGAGCCGTCCCTGGTAATGTGAGGAGAATAGAAGCACCGTCACTTTCAGGCACTCATGAGCCGTCCCTGGTAATGTGGAGAATAGCAGCACTGTCACTTTCAGGCACTCGTGAGCTGTCCCTGGTCATTTGAAGAGAATAGCAGCACCGTCACCTTCAGGCACTCGTGAGCCGTCCCTGGTAATGTGAGGAGAATAGCACCACCGTCACTTTCAGGCACTCGTGAGCCGTCCCTGTTAATGTGAGGAGAATAGCAGCACCATTACTTTCAGGCACTCATGAGCTATCCCTGGTAATGTGAGGAGAATAGCAGCACTGTCACTTTCAGGCCCTCGTGAGCCGACCCTGCTAATATGAGGATAATAGCATCACTGTCCCTTTCAGCCACTCGTGAGCCTTCCCTGGGAATGTGAGGAGAATAGAAGCACTGTCACTTTCAGGCACTCGTGAGCCTTCCCTGGGAATGTGAGGAGAATAGCAGCACTGTCACTTTCAGGCCCTAGTGAGCCGACCCTGCTAATATGAGGAGAATAGTATCACTGTCCCTTTCAGCCAATCATGAGATGTCCCTGGTAATGTGAGGAGAATAGAAGCACTGTCACTTTCAGGCACTCGTGAGATGTCCCTGGTAATTTGAGGAGAATAGCAGCACTGTCACTTTCAGGCACTCGTGAGTCCTCCCTGGTAATGTGAGGAGAATAGCAGCACTGTCACTTTCAGGCACTCGTGAGTCCTCCCTGGTAATGTGAGGAGAATAGCAGCACCGTCACTTTCAGGCATTCGTGAGCTGTCCCTGGTAATGTGAGGAGAATAGAAACAGTGTCCCTTTCAGGTACTCGTGAGCCATCCCTGGTAATATGAGGAGAATAGAAACAGTGTCCCTTTCAGGTACTCGTGAGCCGTCCCTGGTAATGTGAGGAGAATAGCAGCACCGTCACTTTCAGGCACTCGTGAGCAGTCCCTGGTAATGTGAGGAGAATAGAAGCACTGTCACTTTCAGACACTCGTGAGCCGTCCCTGGTAATGTGAGGAGAATAGCAGCGCCGTCACTTTCAGACACTCGTGAGCCGTCCCTGTTAATGTTAGGAGAATAGCAGCACCGTCACTTTCAGGCACTCGTGAGCCGTCGCTGGTAATGTTAGGAGAATAGCAGCACCGTCACTTTCAGACACTAGTGAGCCGTCTCTGGTAATGTGAGGAGATTAGCAGCACCGTCACTTTCAGGCACTCGTGAGCCGTCCCTGGTAATGTGAGGAGAATAGCAGCACCATCACTTTCAGGCACTCGTGAGCCGTCCCTGGTAATGTGAGGAGAATAGCACCACCGTCAATTTCAGGCACTCGTGAGCCGTCCCTGGTAATGTGAGGAGAATAGCACCACCGTCACTTTCAGGCACTCGTGAGCCGTCGCTGGTAATGTGAGGAGAATAGCAGCACCGTCACTTTCAGGCACTCGTGAGCCGTCCCTGGTAATGTGAGGAGAATGGCAGCACCGTCACTTTCAGGCACTCGTGAGCCGTCCCTGGTAATGTGAGGAGAATAGCAGCACCGTCACTTTCAGGCACTCGTGAGCCGTCCCTGGTAATGTGACGAGAATAGCAGCACCGTCATTTTCAGGCACCCGTGAGCCGTCCCTGGTAATTTGAGGAGAATAGCAGCTCTGTCACTTTCAGGCACTCGTGAGCCGTCCCTGGTAATGTGAGGAGAATATCAGCACCGTCACGTTCAGGCACTCGTGAGCAGTCCCTGGTAATGTGAGGAGAATAGCAGCACCGTCACTTTCAGGCACTCGTGAGCCGTCCCTGGTAATGTGAGGAGAATAGCAGCACCGTCCCTTTCTGGCACTCGTGAGCCGTCCCTGGTAATGTGAGGAGAATAGCAGCACCGTCACTTTCAGGCACTCGTGAGCCGTCCCTGGTAATGTGAGGAGAATAGCAGCACCGTCACTTTCAGGCACTCGAGAGCCGTCCCTGGTAATGTGAGGAGAATAGCAGCACCGTCACTTTCAGGCACTCGTGAGCCGTCTCTGGTAATGTGAGGAGATTAGCAGCACCGTCACTTTCAGGCACTCGTGAGCCGTCCCTGGAGAATAGAAGCACCGTCACTTTCAGGCACTCGTGAGCCGTCCCTGGTAATGTGAGGAGAATGGCAGCACCGTCACTTTCAGGCACTCCTGAGCCATCCCTGGTAATGTGAGGAGAATAGCAGCACCGTCACATTCAGACACTCATGAGCCGTCCCATGTAATGTGAGGAGAATAGCAGCACCGTCACTTTCAGGCACTCATGAGCACTGTCACTTTCACGCACTCATGAGCCGTGTCATGTAATGTGAGGAGAATAAGAGCGCCGTCACTTTCAGGCACTCGTGAGCCGTCCCTGGTAATGTGAGGAGAATAGAAGCACCGTCACTTTCAGGCACTCATGAGCCGTCCCTGGTAATGTGGAGAATAGCAGCACTGTCACTTTCAGGCACTCGTGAGCTGTCCCTGGTCATTTGAAGAGAATAGCAGCACCGTCACCTTCAGGCACTCGTGAGCCGTCCCTGGTAATGTGAGGAGAATAGCACCACCGTCACTTTCAGGCACTGGTGAGCCGTCCCTGGTAATTTGAGGAGAATAGCAGCACTGTCACTTTCAGGCACTCATGAGCCATCCCATGTAATAGCAGCACCGCCACTTTCAGGTACTCATGAGCCGTCCCTGGTAATGTGAGGAGAATAGCAGCACTGTCACTTTCAGGCCCTCGTGAGCCGACCCTGCTAATATGAGGATAATAGCATCACTCTCCCTTTCAGCCAATCATGAGATGTCCCTGGTAATGTGAGGAGAATAGAAGCACTGTCACTTTCAGGCACTCGTGAGATGTCCCTGGTAATTTGAGGAGAATAGCAGCACTGTCACTTTCAGGCCCTAGTGAGCCGACCCTGCTAATATGAGGAGAATAGTATCACTGTCCCTTTCAGCCAATCATGAGATGTCCCTGGTAATGTGAGGAGAATAGAAGCACTGTCACTTTCAGGCACTCGTGAGATGTCCCTGGTAATTTGAGGAGAATAGCAGCACTGTCACTTTCAGGCACTCGTGAGTCCTCCCTGGTAATGTGAGGAGAATAGCAGCACCGTCACTTTCAGGCATTCGTGAGCTGTCCCTGGTAATGTGAGGAGAATAGCAGCACCGTCACTTTCAGGCACTCATGAGCCGTCCCTGGTAATGTGAGGAGAATAGAAGCACTGTCACTTTCAGGCACTCATGAGCCGTCCCTGGTAATGTGAGGAGAATTGCAGCACCGTCACTTTCAGGCACTCATGAGTGGTCTCTGGTAATGTGAGGAGAATAGTAGCACCGTCACTTTCAGGCACTCGTGAGCCGTCCCTGGTAATGTGAGGAGAATAGCAGCACTGTCACTTTTAGGCACTCGTGAGCCGTCCCTGGTAATGTGAGGAGAATAGCAGCACCGTCACTTTCAGGCACTTGTGAGCCTGGTAATGTGAGAATAGCAGCACCATCACTTTCAGGCACTCATGAGCCGTCCCATGTAATGTAAGGAGAAGAGCAGCACTGCCCCTTTCAGGCACTCATGAGCTGTCCCTGGTAATGTGAGGAGAATAACAGCACTGTCACTTTCAGGCACTCATGAGCCGTCCCATGTAATGTGAGGAGAATAGCAGCACTGTCACTTTCAGGCACTCATGAGCCGTGTCATGTAATGTGAGGAGAATAGCAGCGCCGTCACTTTCAAGCACTCGTGAGCCGTCCCTGGTAATGTGAGGAGAACAGCAGCACTGTCACATTCAGGCACTCGTGAGCCGTCCCTGGTAATTTGAGGAGAATACCAGCACCGTCACTTTCAGGCACTCGTGAGCCGTCCCTGCTATTGTGAGGAGAATAGCAGCACCGTCACCTTCAGGCATTCGTGAGCCGTCCCTGGTAATTTGAAGGAGAATAGCAGCACTTTCACTTTCAGGCACTTGTGAGTCGTCCCTGGTAATGTGAGGAGAATAGCAGCACCGTCACTTTCAGGCACTCGTGAGCCATCCCTGGTAAGGTGAAGAGAATAGCAGCGCTGTCACTTTCAGGCACTCATGAGTCGTCCCTGGTAATCTGAGGAGAATAGCAGCACTGTCACTTTCAGGCATTCGTGAGCCGTCCCTGGTAATGTGAGGAGAATAGCAGCACCGTCACTTTCAGGCACTCGTGAGCCGTCCCTGGTAATGTGAGGAGAATAGCAGCACTGCAACCTTCAGGTACTCATGAGCCGTCCCTGGTAATGTGAGGAGAATAGCAAAACCGTCACTTTCGGGCACTTGTGAGCCATCCCTGGTAATGTGAGGAGAATAGCAGCACTTTCACTTTCAGGCACTCGTGAGCCTTCCCTGTTAATGTGAGGAGAATAGGAGCACTGTCACTTTCAGGCACTTTTGAGCCGTCCCTGGTAATGTGAGGAGAATAGCAAAACCGTCACTTTCAGGCACTTGTGAGCCATCCCTGGTAATGTGAGGAGAATGGCAGCACTTTCACTTTCAGGCACTCGTGAGCCTTCCCTGTTAATGTGAGGAGAATAGGAGCACTGTCACTTTCAGGCACTTTTGAGCCGTCCCTGGTAATGTGAGGAGAATAGCAGCACCGTCACTTTCAGGCACTCGCGAGCTGACCCTGTTAATGTGCGGAGAATAGCGGCACCGTCACTTTCAGGTCCTCATGAGCCGTCCCTGGTAATGTGAGAATAGCAGCACTGTCCCTTTCAGGCACTCATGAGCCGTCCCAGGTAATCTGAGGAGAATAGCAGCACCGTCACTTTCAGGCACTCATGGGCCACCGTCACTTTCAGGCACTCATGAGAGCCGTCCCTGGTCATTTGAGGAAAATAGCAGCACCGCCACTTTCAGGTACTCATGAGCCGTCCCTGGTAATGTGAGGAGAATAGAAGCATTGTCACTTTCAGGCATTCGTGAGCCATCCCTGGTAAGGTGAAGAGAATAGCAGCGCTGTCACTTTCAGGCACTCATGAGTCGTCCCTGGTAATCTGAGGAGAATAGCAGCACTGTCACTTTCAGGCATTCGTGAGCCGTCCCTGGTAATGTGAGGAGAATAGCAGCACTGTCACTTTCAGGCACTCATGAGCCATCCCATGTAATAGCAGCACCGCCACTTTCAGGTACTCATGAGCCGTCCCTGGTAATGTGAGGAGAATAGCAGTGCCGTCACTTTCAGGCACTCATGAGCCGTCCCTGGTAATCTGAGGAGAATAGCAGCACTGTCACTTTCAGGCATTCGTGAGCCGTCCCTGGTAATGTGAGGAGAATAACAGCACCGTCACTTTCAGGCACTCATGAGCCGTCCCATGTAATGTGAGGAGAATAGCAGCACCATCACTTTCAGGCACTCATGAGCCATCCCTGGTAATGTGAGAAGAATAGCAGCACAGTCACTTTCAGGCCCTCATGAGCCGTCCCTGGTAATGTGAGGAGAATAGCAGCACTGTCCCTTTCAGGCACTCATGAGCCATCCCATGTAATCTGAGGAGAATAGCAGCACCGTCACTTTAAGGCACTCATGGGCCACCGTCACTTTCAGGCACTCATGAGAGCCGTCCCTGGTCATTTGAGGAGAATAGCAGCACCGCAACCTTCAGGTACTCATGAGCCGTCCCTGGTAATGTGAGGAGAAAAGCAGCACCGTCATTTTCAGGCACTCATGAGCCATCCCTGGTAATGTGAGGAGAATAGAAGCACTGTCACTTTCAGGCATTCGTGAGCCATCCCTGGTAATGTGAGGAGAATAGAAGCACCGCCACTTTCAGGCACTCGTGAGCTGACCCTGCTAATGTGAAGAGAATAGCAGCACTGTCACTTTCAGGAACTCATGAGTCGTCCCTGGTAATGTGAGAAGAATAGCAGCACCGTCACTTTCAGGCACTCATGAGCCGTCCCATGTAATGTGAGGAGAATAGCAGCACCATCACTTTCAGGCACTCATGAGCCATCCCTGGTAATGTGAGAAGAATAGCAGCACAGTCACTTTCAGGCCCTCATGAGCCGTCCCTGGTAATGTGAGGAGAATAGCAGCACTGTCCCTTTCAGGCACTCATGAGCCGTCCCATGTAATCTGAGGAGAATTGCAGCACCGTCACTTTCAGGCACTCATGCGCCACCGTCACTTTCAGGCACTCATGAGAGCCGTCCCTGGTCATTTGAGGAGAATAGCAGCACCGCAACTTTCAGGTACTCATGAGCCGTCCCTGATAATGTGAGGAGAAAAGCAGCACCGTCACTTTCAGGCACTCATGAGCCGTCCCTGGTAATGTGAGGAGAATAGAAGCACTGTCACTTTCAGGCATTCGTGAGCCATCCCTGGTAATGTGAGGAGAATAGCAGCACCGTCACTTTCAGGCACTCATGATCCGTCCCTGGTAATGTGAAGAGAATAGGAGCACTGTCAATTTCAGGCACTCATGAGCCGTCCCTGGTAATGTGAGGAGAATAGAAGCACTGTCACATTCAGGCATTTGTGAGCCATCCCTGATAATGTGAGGAGAATAGCAGCGCCGTCACTTTCAGGCACTCATGAGCCACTGTCACTTTCAGGCACTCATGAGCCGTCCCTGGTCATTTGAGGAGAATAGCAGCACCGCCACTTTCAGGTACTCATGAGCCGTCCCTGGTAATGTGAGGAGAATAGCAGCGCCGTCACTTTCAGGCACTCATGAGCCGTCCCTGGTAATCTGAGGAGAATAGCAGCACTGTCACTTTCAGGCATTCGTGAGCCGTCCCTGGTAATGTGAGGAGAATAGCAGCACTGTCACTTTCAGGCACTCGTGAGCCGTCCCTGGTAATGTGAGGAGAATAGCAGCACCATCACTTTCAGGTACTCATGAGCCTTCGCTGGTAATGTGAGGAGAATAGCAGCACTGTTACTTTCAGGCACTCGTGAGCCGTCCCTGGTAATGTGAGGAGAATAGCAGCACCGTCACTTTCAGGCACTCGTGAGCCATCCCTGGTAATGTGAGGAGAATAGCAGCACCGTCACTTTCAGGCACTCGTGAGCCGTCCTTGGTAATGTGAGGAGAATAGCAGCACCGTCACTTTCAGGCACTCATGAGCCGTCCCTGGTAATGTGAGGAGAATAGAAGCACTGTCACATTCAGGCATTCGTGAGCCATCCCTGGTAATGTGAGGAGAATAGCAGCACCGTCACTTTCAGGCACTCATGAGCCGTCCCTGGTAATGTGAGGAGAATAGCAGCACTGTCAATTTCAGGCACTCATGAGAGCCGTCCCTGGTCATTTGAGGAGAATAGCAGCACTACCACTTTCAGGTACTCATGAGCCGTCCCTGGTAATGTGAGGAGAAAAGCAGCACCGTCACTTTCAGGCACTCATGAGCCGTCCCTGGTAATGTGAGGAGAATAGGAGCACTGTCAATTTCAGGCACTCGTGAGCCATCCCTGGTAATGTGAGGAGAATAGCAGCACCGTCACTTTCAGGCACTCATGAGCCGTCCCTGGTAATGTGAGGAGAATAGGAGAACTGTCAATTTCAGGCACTCATGAGCCGTCCCTGGTAATGTGAGGAGAATAGAAGCACTGTCACATTCAGGCATTCTTGAGCCGTCCCTGGTAATGTGAGGAGAATAGAAGCACCGTCACTTTCAGGCACTCATGAGCCACTGTCACTTTCAGGCACTCATGAGCCGTCCCTGGACATTTGAGGAGAATAGCAGCACCGCCACTTTCAGGTACTCATGAGCCGTCCCTGGTAATGTGAGGAGAATAGCAGCGCCGGTTTTTTCAGGCACTCATGAGCCGTCCCTGGTAATGTGAGAAGAATAGCAGCACCGTCACTTTCAGGTACTCATGAGCCGTCCCTGGTAATGTGAGGAGAATAGCAGCACCGTCACTTTCAGGTACTCATGAGCCGTCCCTGGTAATGTGAGAAGAATGGCAGCACCGTCACTTTCAGGTACTCATGAGCCGTCCCTGGTAATGTGAGGAGAATGGCAGCACCGTCACTTTCAGGTACTCATGAGCCGTCCCTGGTAATGTGAGGAGAATAGCAGCACCGTCACTTTCAGGTACTCATGAGCCGTCCCTGGTAATGTGAGAAGAATAGCAGCACTGTCACTTTGAGGCACTCGTGAGGATAATTCCTACCACCTCTGACTCCCTCCAAACTCAGATGTCACTTCCTCTTTCCTTCTCTCACTCTGTCACTGGTGGTTCCTGTGACTGAGTGTCTCACCTTGGAAAGCAACACTAACATCAGGGACGTCATTTAGGGGTCAACAGGGGTCTCAACTGCGACTCCTGAAGTCTTCCTTGCTACCCCTAACAAAAAAAAAAGTATATATATTTTTTAAATGTTAGCTTGTGGGCTGGCTGTGGCCAGTGCCATGTTGCTATTTGTTTCTGAAGTGGCTGGCATTCTTTGTCAGGCTTCTTAAAATAAAAAACAGGGCTTTGCATTAGTGTAACACTTTCAGCACTGAACCCAAATAAGAAAGAACAGGAATAACAAATAATGTGTCTTTCTGGAATTCTACACAATAATTGCTAGACTCATTAAAGCTTTATTTCAGGCACACTTCAGGGGTGAGTCACTGATTTAGTCTGTTCTCAAACACCTCCGCCTTTCATCCTTCTGAGGTCGCTAAATGAGTACCAACACAGGTTGGGTGATATTGGGTGTATATTTTTTCTATATAAAGCGCTTAAGCGTAAGTGCTATATAATACCACATCATTATCATTTGGCCTTGGGCGTCTGCTTGCATTCACAGTAATTTGGTCATATGGGCCTATACACACTGATCTTAACGATACATATGGTGATCCATTCTTGTGTGATATGTATATCACATTCTAGTGCTATCGTAACCATATATTTCGTTGTGTACGTAGGAACAATGCGATGTGATGCCACTTCCTGTTTTGTCACACGGTGAAAGGTCATGTTCCTTCGCTTCCCATGATGTCACTTCGAGGTTGGGTCAAATGAAATCACTTCCTGTGATGTCATCAGATGTCAAGGGTCGTGTGAAGTCACTTCCGCTACCCCTGGCATTTTGGTGAAATGACATCCCTGACTAACATCACCCTTTCCTGGATGTGTCAGAAGCGCAACGTCACTCCTTTATCTCTGTGCCACTCCTACTCCTTGAAGGAGGAAGGCACGTTTGTTGATGTTTGCAACCATTGGCATTATCGCTATATCACTGCTTTCACTCTCTTTGCTACCCCCCCTCCTCATTTCGAGTTTCATATCCTCTATTTGAGGACGGTACTCAATTCTTCTTCTCCTCCCTCTGCTTTGGCGCCATCCCTGCTGCCCGTCCGTTTGCCCCCTGCCGGTGGATGGCACTGGCTTGCGTGATGGTCGTCTTCCTGCCCCCGCATCCCTGAGGCTCTCGATGTGGGGGTTCTCTTGGGCAGCGACATGAAGCCTCAGCATGCCATCACCTCCACCGCTATGCTGCCCCACGTCACCTCCTACACATCCATGAAGCACGACCCCATCTGCCCTTCACCCGTGCACACCCTGGCCCTCTGCAGAGTGAATGACTGCTCCAGTCACCCAATTCCCTGCAGAGCCTTCACAAGGGAAGGCTATCTATGCAGTCACACCCACACTAGTTCCAGTGTTTCCATCTTTTCATGGCCTCCACCCCCTTGCTGGCTGAGTATCTCTAGTGCCACTCACCCTCTGGCACCCTTCACTCCCAGGCTCTCCTGAACCTTACCATCCCACCCCAGGCCTCTTCTACCTTCTGCTTGTGCGCCTTCCCTATCCTGCACCCCCATCACTGGAAATTATTAAACCAAGGAATGAAGGCCATTGCTGTGGTGTGTGATCCTCCTAAGTGTGTTGCCCCTTTAAGGGAATGTGTCCCTCCCCTGTGTATTGCCCTTAAAAGGAGCCTCTGCAGACGCGTACACCAGAAGAGCGACTGAGTCCGTTTCTCATTCATTTAGGCCTGCAGGTGTGCATGGGCCTGCAGGCCCACACCGTGTGAGCACGGGCCTGCAGGCCCACACCGTGTGAGCAGGGGCCTGCAGGCCCACACCGTGTGAGCACGGGCCTGCAGGCCCACACCGTGTGAGCACGGGCCTGCAGGCCCATACCCTGTGAGCACGGGCCTGCAGGCCCACACCGTGCGAGCACAGGCCTGCATGCCATGATGCTGTGGGACCCTCGTGCCAGGATGGTGGCAGAGATCTGCATGGTTAAGTATCGCTCGCCCTGCCCTCAACAAAGACTGGGTGATCCCCGGCAACGCGCCATGCTGCTGGTGTGCCTTAGCACCTTGGGGCCTGCTGGATGTCCCTAGCAGGCCCCCACACAACAATTGCATCAGGGACTTGTTAGAAACCTCCCTTAAAAACCCCCACGAGTGACCACCAGCCACCACCATGTGTGAAGTCCTGTCCCCTTTCACTACCAGCCACCACCATGTGTGAAGTCCTGTCCCCTTTCACCACCAGCCACCATCATTTGTGAAGTCCTGTCCCCTTTCACTACCAGCCACCACCATGTGTGAAGTCCTGTCCCCTTTCACCACCAGCCACCATCATGTGTGAAGTCCTGTCCCCTTTCACTACCAGCCACCATCATGTGTGAAGTCCTGTCCCCTTTCACCACCAGTCACCATCATTTGTGAAGTCCTGTCCCCTTTCACTACCAGCCACCAGCATGTGTGAAGTCCTGTCCCCTTTCACCACCAGTATACAAAATGCTAGAAATCAGGGTGGGAGATCCGTAGACAGCTGTCTAGTTTTGAAGCATTTATTGTTTTGCCTCCAAAACAATTTTGCACAGATAAATATTTACATGACTTTCGATAAATACGAAGTGTACGGACAGACGTTTTTTGACACAAGAAATACAGGTGAGTATCGACCTCTCTTTTGTCGAGGTACAATTTCCAAAGTGATGCACGAGTATACAATACAGGTAAGTGAGAACATAGGATGCTTGCTCAGTGCAATAAGACTCAGCGGGGTGAAGGTTACGCTCACAGCTGAAAGTACAGTGCCCTGTGCAGTGTGCTGGAGACACGGTCGTGACAGGCATGTCTGAAGCCCGTGAGTGGTGAAAGGCTGCTGCTAGCAAGTGAAAATGCCTCTTAGAAAACTAAAAATGCCTGTGAGGCTGGTGGAGAGAGCTGGAGGTGCCCCGACCTTGTATCAAAATCAAAGACTAGGTGAAAAACGAAAGTCCAATTTACTGATGCGAAATGATTGCAGCTGCACTCCTCGCGGCAATGGTTGCTGTAGAGGTATGACAATGCTATTGTTAAAAGCACGCCCCCGGCAAAGAGTCCAGCCAATGGTGTGTCGGATCTGTGCAAGGGTAAGCACGTAGCTCAGGGGTGAGGGACTACTCTTTCAATTGGTAGAAAATTGGACCAATGGCCTATGAGCACATCGTACGTGAACAAACATACGTGTGTGGCTCATGGGTGTGGGAGAAGGAGGGTACTGCCAGCAGGTATAGACAACAATCGTATGCCTATGGACCGGTGGGAAGGAACCAAGGATGGGTGCTTGGCAGAGTGTGGATCTAACAGGTCCATGGTGGCATAGCTACAAATAAGGCTGTACTTGCCAGTAGGTGACCGACAAGGAGCAACTGCAAGATGCATGGTGCGGGTGGATAGGGAAATTATCGGAGCAGACCCAAAGTGGTGCGGCTCATAACTGGTAACGGCTGGTGACAGGATGGCCAGTAGTGTGGCGGCGGATTGCATATGATGAAGCATATCCAAATTGAACACAACACAATGAAACACAAATACTGACTGGGTAGCTCTCATGAGAATGTTACAATTTGTGTTATTGAGTGCATGATGACACAAGCCAGAGCAAAACTAGTTGTACAACGATTAACTGGTACTGACAGAGGTGCATCCCATCTCCGCATAGTGGTGAAGTTAGTGGAGTCGGATGTGATGATGGAGACAACTATGTGTCAATCAATATTACCAAGTGCATGGTGACTGAAAACCAAGCAAGAACCAAAGTAATCCATTAGGGTGCCTGGTTAGGCACTTGTTGTATCCTGACTACACATGGTGGTGTAGTAAGTGGAGTTGGAAGAACACATATGATAAGGACGTGGAAAGACAAAGGCCAAGTAACTAGGGACTACTAAATGCAACTGAATGAATGAGGGTGTCTCATGTCAATAATGTGAGCATAGTCCACCTGGGAGGACCATGGCTACAAGGTAATCAGTCCCAAAAATGTTTCCTCTCCAGGGTGATATTTAAGCCCGTTCTTACTGTGTCCAGTCTGTGGACCCATTTTTGTTCCAGCCTAGTGAGGGCTAGATGAATGTCTCCTCCTCTCTCTTGTTGTTGAAGTTACTGCAGGATAGTCCAAGTGAGTTGTTCGTGGGGATGGCCTTTTTTGCTGAAATGTTCGACTAGAGGTTTATCTTGTATTGAGTTTCTAATTCATGAGCGGTGTTCGCTTATCCTCTGCTTGATGGGTCTGATGGTCTTCCCTATGTAGATGAGGTTGCATGAACATTTTATCACGTAGATGACGTTTTTGCTCTCACAGTTGGTGTGATTTTTCAATGTCCAGATGAATTTTTTGTAAGTAAACGTCTTGCTGGTCTGCAGGTAGCGGCATGCAAGGCATTTGCCACAGCTGTAGTGTCCTTCTACCGGCGGGAGGTTCCATAGGGTTGGCTGCGGTTTCTCTGGTTTCAGAAATGTGTGCACCAGGGTGTCTCTGAGGTTCCTGTTCTTCCTGAATGCAAGCAGGGGTTTCTTGTCTAAGGTCCCTTTGTTTTTTATAAGGTGCCAATGTTTGTTAATCGTGGTCTTTATGAGGTTGCTGACAGGGTTGAACGTACTGACCCAAACGATCCGGTCTATGGGGTCCTTGGATCTCTCAGTCAGGCAGATTGTGCGATCCGTGTTGGCTGCCCTTTTCTGGGCCATCATGATGGATTTTTTGGGGTAAACTCTTTCACCCAAACGTGCCTGGAGTTGTTTGGCGTGATGTTCAAACTTTTCCTTTTCCGTGCAGTTCCTGCATATGCGGAGAGATTGTCCATATGGTAGGTTGTACTTTAGTCCTTGGGAAGGAAACTAGAGAAGTGAGGAAGACTGTTTCTATCTGTAGGTTTCCTAAACAGTTCTGTTTTCAGTGAGTTCCCGGAGCGGTATATGTGAAGGTCCAGAAAATTCACGGCTTGGCAATTCCATTCAATGGTGAATTTTATATGGGAGTTTCTGCGGTTTAACCATACGTGAAACTCAAGCAAAAGATCTTGGCTACCTTCCCAGACTAGGAGAACATCATCAATGTACCGTCGCCATAGTAGGATGTGGTCTTTGTAGGGGTTCTCCTCGTATACATGGTCATCCTCATATTGAGCCATGTATAAGTTTGCTACGTCTGGGGCAAAAGTGGCCCCCATGCTGATGCCTTTGATCTGCTGGTAAATCTGATTTTCAAAGAGAAAGAAATTCTCGGTCATGGCTAGGCAAATGCACTCCAGGATGAAATTGGTGGGAGTCGAGGTGGTGTCGGTTCTTCTGTTAAGACAGATGGTCAACGCTTCCAGTCCTTCCTGTTGGGGGATCGAGGTGTAAAGTGCCTCTACGTCCATAGTGACCAGGATTGAGTTGGAAGAGAGATCTAGATTCTGCAGCACTTTGATGGTGTCCGTGCTGTCTTTGATATAAGATTTAATCTTTCCAATAAATGGTTTCATGAAGTAGTCAGTGTACAGTGACACGGGTTCCAAAAGTGAGTCACAGGCCGAGACAATAGGTTGTCCGTGTGGTTGTGTGGCGTGTTTATGGATTTTTGGGAGGATATAAAAAGCTGGTATCCTTGGGTGGGTTTTGTTGAGGAAGTGGAGTTCATCCTCGCATATCCAACTCTGGTCTTCTGCATGTTTGGTAAGGCTGAGGATCTCTTCTTGTAGTCTCGTGGTTGGATCCCTGTTTAATTTCTTGTATGAGGTAGTATCTGCCAAGAGTCGTAGGCATTCCTTGTTGTAGTCTGTGGTATTCATACAGACAATGCCACCACCTTTATCTGCCGGTTTGATTGTTATTGATCGGTCAAGGTTAAGGTTGCCAAGGGATTTTCTTTCTTCTCTGCTGATAGTAGTGGTGACTATTTTCCGAATGTGTCGAATTCACTAGAAATAGTATGTGGCAGAGGTACAAAATTAGACTTGGGTTTGAGTCCTGTCGTGTTATCTCGACTCCTTTCGGTGTCTTGGGCGCCTGTGTCTTCTGAATTTCGTTTGTTCGGGAGGTATACCTCAAAGAAATATTTCATTCTGAGGGTGCGGAAAAATCTCCTGAGTTCTGCTTCAGTTTTAAAGGGGTCCGCTTTCGTGGCCGGGACGAACGATAATCCTCTTTGTAACAGCGTCTGTTCCGGGTTGGTCAATGTTCTAGATGAGAGGTTGAAAATAGGCTGATGGTTGGTTGGAATACCTTTGCCTCGTCCTCATGTACTGGCCTGACTGTTGCGGTCTCCTCTTCGGTCGGCCCGTTGTCCTCCCCTCTGAAAAAAAGGATGTTGTGGGGGACCGGTGGTCCTACTACTCCCTGGTGGACTTGGGATGCTTCCACTGGATGATCCAGAACTGCCTGAGAAGTTGAAGATGCGGTTGCGTCTGTTGAAATTGTGCTGTTGTTGTTGCTGTAAATCGCTGTAGAAGGTGTCCTTAAGGTATGGGCATGTTTTCTCTTCCACGTAATTCGCCAGGTCTTTTCTGAATATCTGCAGTTTTCTGTCTACAGTTATTTGTTTGAATTTTGCAACTTCCTCTTCTAGTTTCTCAAGTTTCTTTTTGACTTCTATGATGGTTTTATCGTTTATAAATATTTCCTCAAGTGTAGCGATTTCTTCTCCTTGTTTTTTACATTCCTCTTGGGCCTTGTCGATGATAAGGATGATCTAATCATGGCTACACTTGTTACCAACCCCACTAAAGTTGATTTTAAACTTAGGGTTGTCCGTGAATACTCTGGGGATGTTCTTAACTTGTAGCCCTTCCGGTATGATGCCCGCTTTGAGATTTTCGAGCGTGAAGGTGCCGTGCATCTCTGTGCGGATTATTTTTGTTTTTTCTGTTGGATAGTGTCAAGATCCTCTTTGTTCGCACCTTGTGCAATGGCACCACCTTCGGCTCCTAGGGCTGATGTGGTGCCCAGTAACTTTCTGAAGTATTCGTCTTTGTAAGACACAGCATTTGCTTTTTCCATAATATTGGGTGTGGCAGTGTGGGGGTTTATTGCACACTGTTAGATTCTGATTAGCCCTACAACCAAGGGTTGTGCTAAATCAAGAGTAAATAAAGGGCGCCTGGCGGAGTCCTGATATGCCCAGTGGGGGCACCTGTATACAAAATGCTAGAAATCAGGGTGGGAGATCCGTAGACAGCTGTCTGGTGTTGAAGCTTTTTTTATTTTGCCTCCAAAACAATTTTGCACAGATAAATAACATTAATTAGTACCCAGCGAGAGAAAATCAGAATGCAACAAGCATTCTGATTGGCTCTTGCCGGGTCATTACCCGGCTGAGAATCCTTCGATTCTCGGCCGGGATTCCAGCCGCCAAGTCCTCGGCAGGGGCGTGGCAGCCCCTCAGCCAATGAGGAGGCTCGAAGCGGGGCCATCCCCGCTCCGAGTCTCCCCACGACTGAGAAGCTGCCTTCGCCCCCCGCCAGGGACTCGAGTAAGCTTTTTCTTTTTCCTCCCCTCCCTCCCTCCTCCCTACCCCACTTACCTTTTTGCTCCTGCGTCCCTGCTGGGCAACAATAGCAGGCTCCAGCAGTGTGCAGACTCATAGCGGGCCATCCCCGCTCTGCGCTTCCATACGGCTGGAGGCTTCCATCGTCCCCCAGCGGGGACGCAGGTACGTTTTCTTTTTTTTTTCTTTCTTCCCCTCTCTCCCTTCCACCCTCCCAAACCCACTTACCTTCTGCTTCTTTTTTTTTCCAGGAGCGGACGCGCTGGGAACACTTGTGTTCCCAGCGCATCCGCTCCCGATGGCCGCCATGGAAAGGGAAAACGGACTCCGTTTTCTCTTTCCCGGTGGCCATTTTGTTCTTTTTTTTATTTTTATTTTTTCTGTTTCGAAACGCGCCGAAACAGAAAATAAAATGCCATTAGCACCCTGATCCAACGGGCCGGGGTGCTAATGAAAATAAGACCCACAGCGGGCCAATACTGCCACAGGTAATGCCCGGGGGCTTTGTTAATAACTACGGCCCCGGGCATTACCTGGGGCGGTATTGGCCCGCCGCATCGGGTCTTATTGCCACAATATTTACATGACTTTTGATAAGCACGAAAGTGTACGGACAGACGTTATTTGACACAGGAAATACAGGTGAATATCGACCTCTCTTTTGTCGAGGTACAATTTCCAAAGTGATGCACGAGTATACAATACAGGTGAATGAGAACATAGGATTTTTACAGGGTGCGTAATCATTCCGTTTTTCACCTAGTCTTTGATTTTGATGCAAGGTCGGGGCACCTCCAGCTCTCCCCACCAGCCTCACAGGCATTTTTAGTTTTCTAAGAGGCATTTTCACTCGCTAGCAGCAGCCTTTCACCACTCACGGGCTTCAGACATGCCTGTCACGACCATGTGAGAACGCGCACCTCCTTAGTTTAACTGGTCTCCATCTTTTGGAAACTGTATTTTTCAAACCCTCATTTTGGTCGCACTTTTACAAACCATGCCGAGCTCGCATACACGATCAAGGTGCACTGCCGTAGTTTAAACAGGCGTCTTTGTGTGCCATTACGACGGCAGTACTGAACACTACCCTGCCTGTCTCCAGCAACTGCACAGGGCACTGCACATTTAGCTGTGAGCCGTAACCTTCACCCCGCTGAGTCTTATTGCACTGAGCAAGCATTCAAAAACCTTCACTGACTCTAGCACTGTAGTCAGCTACACTTACCAGCCTATACTGCACACGGCTCACATGCCTGAGTTTTGCTGTCTGCAGTTGACCACCCAGGTTGGCCCAGAACGTATGGATATGACCAGTTCACCCCACCTTGTAGACACCCCCACCACTGGTGTCCTGATCATTGGTTACTTACGTACCACACTTGCACAATCCCATGCAGGATGTGCCTTAGACCTTGCATGATATACACGGTCTACATCTAGGGTGAAGATAACGGTTTGTTAACCTTCGTCTTCACAGCTCCTAGATGCTCCAGGCCCTATTCACTGGCCGACATGACCTGATTTTTCTGAGTCATTCCATGCAACTTTATGACATGGCATTGATAGTCAGGCACTCCAGATAGGACTTTTAAGCACAGCGCCCCCGCTGCAACTACAGCAGACGGTAAACTGTTCCATCAAATACACCACCAGTGTATTTTAGGCACTAATCAGCCATTATTCAGTAATATTTGAATTTACAAATGACTCCCTGAGATCCTCACAGCTATCCCTTCCCCCACAGATTACCTATACGGACAGCACCACTATCAGCGATCATCCTGATGAAGATGACACAACCCCTGTGTTTATGTGTTTATAGATAGTGTTGGTACACCATCTTGCTTAGTATCCCCGGACCTACTACAGTGCGACCCCTATTACAGTCTGGGGTCGCACCCTGTAAAAATCCTATGTTCTCACTTACCTGTATTGTATACTCGTGCATCACTTTGGAAATTGTAACTCGACAAAAGAGAGGTCGATACTCACCTGTATTTCCTGTGTCAAATAACGTCTGTCCGTACACTTTCGTGCTTATCGAAAGTCATGTAAATATTTAATTTTATTTATCTGTGCAAAATTGTTTTGGAGGAAAAATAAAAAAAGCTTCACAACCAGAAAGCTGTCTACGGATCTCCCACCCTGATTTCTAGCACTTTGTATACAGGTACCCCCCTGGGCATATCAGGACTCCGCCAGGCGCCCTTTACATACCCTTTCACCACCGGCCACCATCATGTGTGAAGTCCTGTCCCCTTTCACCACCAGCATGTGTGAAGTCCCGTCCCCTTTCACTACCAGCCACCAGCATGTGTGAAGTCCTGTCCCCTTTCACCACCAGCCACCATCATGTGTGAATTCCTGTCCCCTTTCACCACCAGCCACCATCATGAGTCAAGTCCTGTCCCCTTTCACTACCAGCCACCAGCATGTGTGAAGTCCTGTCCCCTTTCACTACCAGCCACCAGCATGTGTGAAGTCCTGTCCCCTTTCACCGCCAGCCACCATCATGTGTGAAGCCCTGTCCCCTTTCACCACCAGCCACCATCATGTGTGAAGTCCTGTCCCCTTTCACCACCAGCCATCATCATGTATGAAATCCTGTCCCCTTTCACCACCAGCCACCATCACGTGTGAAGTTCTGTCCCCTTTCACCACCAGCCACCATCACATATGAGGTTCTGTCCCCGTTCACCACTGACCACCATCATGTGTGAAGTCCTGTCCCCTTTCACCACCAGCCATCATCATGTATGAAATCCTGTCCCCTTTCACCACCAGCCACCATCACGTGTGAAGTTCTGTCCCCTTTCACCACCAGCCACCATCACATATGAGGTTCTGTCCCCGTTCACCACTGACCACCAGCATGTGTGAAGTCCTGTCCCCTTTCACCACCGGCCACCATCATGTGTGAAGTCCTGTCCCCTTTCACCACCAGCATGTGTGAAGTCCTGTCCCCTTTCATTACCGGCCACCAGAATGTGTGAAGCCCTGTCCCCTTTCACTACCGGTCACCAGAATGTGTGAAGTCCTGTCCCCTTTCACCACCAGCCACCACCATGTGTGAAGTCCTGTCCCCTTTCACCACCAGCCACCAGCATGTGTGAAGTCCTGTCCCCTTTCACCACCGGCCACCATCATGTGTGAAGTCCTGTCCCCTTTCACCACCAGCATGTGTGAAGTGCTGTCTCCTTTCACTACCATCCACCAGCATGTGTGAAGTCCTGTCCCCTTTCACCAACAGCGACCATCATGTGTGAATTCCTGTCCCCTTTCACCACCAGCCACCATCATGTGAAGTCCTGTCCACTTTCACTACCAGCCACCAGCATGTGTGAAGTGCTGTCCCCTTTCACCACCACCCACCAGCATGAGTGAAGTCCTGTCCCCTTTCACCACCAGCCACCATCATGTGTGAAGTCCTGTCCCCCTTCACCACCAGCCACCAGCATGTGTGAAGTCCTGTCCCCTTTCACTACCAGCCACCGTCATGTGTGAAGTCCTGTCCCCTTTCACCACCAGCCACCATCATGTGTGAAGTCCTGTCCCCTTTCACCACCAGCCACCATCATATGTGAAGTCCTGTCCCCTTTCACCACCGGTCACCATCATGTGTGAAGTCCTGTCCCCTTTCACTACCAGCCACCATCATGTGTGAAGTTCTGTCCACTTTTACCACCGGCCACCAGAATGTTTGAAGTCCTGTCCCCTTTCACGACCGGCCACTAGAATGTGTGAAGTCCTGTCCCCTTTCACTACCGGCCACCATCATGTGTGAAGTCTTGTCCCCTTTCACTACCGGCCACCAGAATGTGTGAAGTCCTGTCCCCTTTCACCACCGGTCACCAGAATGTGTGAAGTCCTGTCCCCTTTCACTACCAGCCACCATCATGTGTGAAGTCCTGTCCCCTTTCACCACCAGCATGTGTGAAGTCCTGTCCTCTTTCACTACCAGCCACCAGCATGTGTGAAGTCCTGTCCCCTTTCACCACCAGCCACCATCATGTGTGAATTCCTGTCCCCTTTCACCACCAGCCACCATCATGTGTGAAGTCCTGTCCCCTTTCACTACCAGCCACCAGAATGTGTGAAGTCCTGTCCCCTTTCACCACCGGCCACCAGAATGTGTGAAGTCCTGTCCCCTTTCACTACCAGCCACCATCATGTGTGAAGTCCTGTCCACTTTTACCACCGGCCACCAGAATGTTTGAAGTCCTGTCCCCTTTCACGACCGGCCACTAGAATGTGTGAAGTCCTGTCCCCTTTCACTACCGGCCACCATCATGTGTGAAGTCTTGTCCCCTTTCACTACCGGCCACCAGAATGTGTGAAGTCCTGTCCCCCTTTCACAACCGGCTACCAGAATGTGTGAAGTCCTGTCCCCTTTCACCACCGGTCACCAGAATGTGTGAAGTCCTGTCCCCTTTCACTACCAGCCACCATCATGTGTGAAGTCATGTCCCCTTTCACCACCAGCATGAGTGAAGTCCTGTCCCCTTTCACTACCAGCCATCATCATGTGTGAAGTCCTGTCCCCTTTCACCACCAGCCATCATCATGTGTGAAGTCCTGTCCCCTTTCACCACCAGCCACCATCATATGTGAAGTCCTGTCCTCTTTCACCACTGGCCACCATCATATGTGAAGTCCTGTCCCCTTTCACTACCAGCCACCATCATGTGTGAAGTCCTGTCCACTTTCACCACCGGCCACCAGAATGTGTGAAGTCCTGTCCCCTTGCACCACCGGCCACCAGAATGTGTAAAGTCCTGTCCCCTTTCACTACCGGCCACCATCATGTGTGAAGTCCTGTCCCCTTTCACTACCGGCCACCAGAATGTGTGAAGTCCTGTCCCCTTTCACAACCGGCCACCAGAATGTGTGAAGTCCTGTCCCCTTTCACCACCGGTCACCAGAATGTGTGAAGTCCTGTCCCCTTTCACTACCAGCCACCAGCATGTGTGAAGTCCTGTCCCCTTTCACCACCAGCCACCATCATGTGTGAAGTACTGTCCCCTTTCACCACCAGCCACCATCATGTGTGACATCCTGTCACCTTTCACCACTAGCCACCAGAATGTGTGAAGTCCTGTCCCCTTTCACTACCAGCCACCAGCATGTGTGAAGTCCTGTCCCCTTTCACCACCAGCCACCATCATGTGTGAAGTCCTGTCCCCTTTCACCACCAGCCACCATCATGTGTGAAGTCCTGTCCCCTTTCACCACCGGCCACCATCATGTGTGAAGCACTGTCCCCTTTCACCACCAGCCACCATCATGTGTGAAGTCCTGTCCCCTTTCACCACCAGCCACCATCATGTGTGAACTCATGTCCCCTTTCACCACCAGCCATCATCATGTGTGAAGCACTGTCCCCTTTCACCACTAGCCACCATCATGTGTGGAGTCCTGTCCCCTTTCACTACCGGCCACCAGAATGTGTGAAGTCCTGTCCCCTTTCAACACCGGCCACCAGAATGTGTGAAGTCCTGTCCCATTTCACTACCGGCCACCAGAATGTGTGAAGTCCTGTCCCCTTTCACCACCGGCCACCAGAATGTGTGAAGTCCTGTCCCCTTTCACCACCGGCCACCAGAATGTGTGAAGTCCTGTCCCCTTTCACCACCGGTCACCAGAATGTGTGAAGTCCTGTCCCCTTTCACTACCAGCCACCAACATGTGTGAAGTCCTGTCCCCTTTCACCACCAGCCACCATCATGTGTGAAGTCCTGTCCCCTTTCACCACCAGCCACCATCATGTGTGAAGTCCTGTCCCCTTTCACCACCAGCCATCATCATGTGTGAAGCACTGTCCCCTTTCACCACCAGCCACCATCATGTGTGAAGTCCTGTCCCCTTTCACCACCGGCCACCATCATGTGTGAAGCCCTGTCCCCTTTCAACACCGGCCACCATCATGTGCGAAGTCCTGTCCCCTTTCACTACCGGCCACCAGAATGTGTGAAGTCCTGTCCCCTTTCACCACCGGCCACCAGAATGTGTGAAGTCCTGTCCCATTTCACTACCGGCCACCAGAATGTGTGAAGTCCTGTCCCATTTCACTACCGGCCACCAGAATGTGTGAAGTCCTGTCCCCTTTCACCACCGGCCACCAGAATGTGTGAAGTCCTGTCCCCTTTCACCACCGGCCACCATCATGTGTGAAGTCCTGTCCCCTTTCACCACCAGCCACCAGCATGTGTGAAGTCCTGTCCCCTTTCACCACCAGCCACCATCATGTGTGAAGTCATGTCCCCTTTCACCACCAGCCATCATCATGTGTGAAGCACTGTCCCCTTTCACCACTAGCCACCATCATGTGTGGAGTCCTGTCCCCTTTCACTACCGGCGACCAGAATGTGTGAAGTCCTGTCCCCTTTCAACACCGGCCACCAGAATGTGTGAAGTCCTGTCCCATTTCACTACCGGCCACCAGAATGTGTGAAGTCCTGTCCCCTTTCACCACCGGCCACCAGAATGTGTGAAGTCCTGTCCCCTTTCACTACCAGCCACCAGCATGTGTGAAGTCCTGTCCCCTTTCACCACCAGCCACCATCATGTGTGAAGTCCTGTCCCCTTTCACCACCAGCCACCATCATGTGTGAAGTCCTGTCCCCTTTCACCACCAGCCATCATCATGTGTGAAGCACTGTCCCCTTTCACCACCAGCCACCATCATGTGTGAAGTCCTGTCCCCTTTCACCACCGGCCACCATCATGTGCGAAGTCCTGTCCCCTTTCACTACCGGCCACCAGAATGTGTGAAGTCCTGTCCCCTTTCACCACCGGCCACCAGAATGTGTGAAGTCCTGTCCCATTTCACTACCGGCCACCAGAATGTGTGAAGTCCTGTCCCCTTTCACCACCGGCCACCAGAATGTGTGAAGTCCTGTCCCCTTTCACCACCGGCCACCAGAATGTGTGAAGTCCTGTCCCCTTTCACCACCGGTCACCAGAATGTGTGAAGTCCTGTCCCCTTTCACTACCAGCCACCAGCATGTGTGAAGTCCTGTCCCCTTTCACCACCAGCCACCATCGTGTGAGGTACTGTCCCCTTTCAACACCAGCCACCATCATGTGTGAAGTCCTGTCCCCTTCCACTACCAGCCACCAGCATGTGTGAAGTCCTGTCCCCTTTCACCACCAGCCACCATCACATATGAGGTTCTGTCCCTGTTCACCACTGACCACCATCATGTGTGAAGTCCTGTCCCCTTTCACTACCAGCCACCATCATGTGTGAAGTCCTGTCCCCTTTCACCACCAGCCACCATCATATATGAGGTTCTGTCCCTATTCACCACCAACCACCATCATGTGTGAAGTCCTGTCCCTTTTCACTACCAGTCACCATCATGTGTGAAGTCCTGTCCCCTTTCACCACCAGCCATCATCATGTGTGAAGCACTGTCCCCTTTCACCACTAGCCACCATCATGTGTGGAGTCCTGTCCCCTTTCACTACCGGCCACCAGAATGTGTGAAGTCCTGTCCCCTTTCAACACCGGCCACCAGAATGTGTGAAGTCCTGTCCCATTTCACTACCGGCCACCAGAATGTGTGAAGTCCTGTCCCCTTTCACCACCGGCCACCAGAATGTGTGAAGTCCTGTCCCCTTTCACCACCGGCCACCAGAATGTGTGAAGTCCTGTCCCCTTTCACCACCGGTCACCAGAATGTGTGAAGTCCTGTCCCCTTTCACTACCAGCCACCAACATGTGTGAAGTCCTGTCCCCTTTCACCACCAGCCACCATCATGTGTGAAGTCCTGTCCCCTTTCACCACCAGCCACCATCATGTGTGAAGTCCTGTCCCCTTTCACCACCAGCCATCATCATGTGTGAAGCACTGTCCCCTTTCACCACCAGCCACCATCATGTGTGAAGTCCTGTCCCCTTTCACCACCGGCCACCATCATGTGTGAAGCCCTGTCCCCTTTCAACACCGGCCACCATCATGTGCGAAGTCCTGTCCCCTTTCACTACCGGCCACCAGAATGTGTGAAGTCCTGTCCCCTTTCACCACCGGCCACCAGAATGTGTGAAGTCCTGTCCCATTTCACTACCGGCCACCAGAATGTGTGAAGTCCTGTCCCATTTCACTACCGGCCACCAGAATGTGTGAAGTCCTGTCCCCTTTCACCACCGGCCACCAGAATGTGTGAAGTCCTGTCCCCTTTCACCACCGGCCACCATCATGTGTGAAGTCCTGTCCCCTTTCACCACCAGCCACCAGCATGTGTGAAGTCCTGTCCCCTTTCACCACCAGCCACCATCATGTGTGAAGTCATGTCCCCTTTCACCACCAGCCATCATCATGTGTGAAGCACTGTCCCCTTTCACCACTAGCCACCATCATGTGTGGAGTCCTGTCCCCTTTCACTACCGGCGACCAGAATGTGTGAAGTCCTGTCCCCTTTCAACACCGGCCACCAGAATGTGTGAAGTCCTGTCCCATTTCACTACCGGCCACCAGAATGTGTGAAGTCCTGTCCCCTTTCACCACCGGCCACCAGAATGTGTGAAGTCCTGTCCCCTTTCACTACCAGCCACCAGCATGTGTGAAGTCCTGTCCCCTTTCACCACCAGCCACCATCATGTGTGAAGTCCTGTCCCCTTTCACCACCAGCCACCATCATGTGTGAAGTCCTGTCCCCTTTCACCACCAGCCATCATCATGTGTGAAGCACTGTCCCCTTTCACCACCAGCCACCATCATGTGTGAAGTCCTGTCCCCTTTCACCACCGGCCACCATCATGTGTGAAGCCCTGTCCCCTTTCAACACCGGCCACCATCATGTGCGAAGTCCTGTCCCCTTTCACTACCGGCCACCAGAATGTGTGAAGTCCTGTCCCCTTTCACCACCGGCCACCAGAATGTGTGAAGTCCTGTCCCATTTCACTACCGGCCACCAGAATGTGTGAAGTCCTGTCCCCTTTCACCACCGGCCACCAGAATGTGTGAAGTCCTGTCCCCTTTCACCACCGGCCACCAGAATGTGTGAAGTCCTGTCCCCTTTCACCACCGGTCACCAGAATGTGTGAAGTCCTGTCCCCTTTCACTACCAGCCACCAGCATGTGTGAAGTCCTGTCCCCTTTCACCACCAGCCACCATCGTGTGAGGTACTGTCCCCTTTCAACACCAGCCACCATCATGTGTGAAGTCCTGTCCCCTTCCACTACCAGCCACCAGCATGTGTGAAGTCCTGTCCCCTTTCACCACCAGCCACCATCACATATGAGGTTCTGTCCCTGTTCACCACTGACCACCATCATGTGTGAAGTCCTGTCCCCTTTCACTACCAGCCACCATCATGTGTGAAGTCCTGTCCCCTTTCACCACCAGCCACCATCATATATGAGGTTCTGTCCCTATTCACCACCAACCACCATCATGTGTGAAGTCCTGTCCCTTTTCACTACCAGTCACCATCATGTGTGAAGTCCTGTCCCCTTTCACCACCAGCCACCATCATATGTGAAGTCCTGTCCCCTTTCACTACCAGCCACCATCATGTCTGAAAGCATATTTCTAATTACACATGCCGATGGTTCGATGACCAGCATGACTATTAATGTGGAGGGCGGCAAACCCTGGTTCGATGACCAGCATGACTATTAATGTGGAGGGCGGCAAACCCTGCCTCGTCACCCTGGTGATCGTCCATCTATCTGAAGCGTCCTTGTTCGTCTTAATCCTAGCTATGGGTGCTGCATAAAGGAGTGATACCCGTCTGAAAAATGCAAGGCCTAATCAGAACCTTTGCAGCGTCTCCTGCATGAACCTCCAATCCATGAAGTCCAATGCCTGTCCGCTTTGATCTGGGTGATCTGCCCGCAAACGTTTTGTTCGCGGGCACACTGCCCGTAGTGAAACTGCTCAGGCCCCTGTTTTGACCGTTCATTGAAAACGGGGGGCCGAGCAATTTTTGTACCCCACCTCCTTTGTTAAGGAAGCGGGGGACACCCCCGCCACCCTCGAGGCTGCAGATATCCAACATGGAAAGCGGGGGACACCCCCTGAAAACCCCTTACTCATGTTCGGTATTTTCAGACTCTAATTGTTCAAAAAGTTTTGCACTAATGGTAGTGACCGAATTCGGTCAAATCTACAATGCATTCAAATTGTTTCGAACAATTTGGGTAATACCGTCTGTCTTAAGGGACTCCAGCAGCAGGAATAGCCTACGCAGGTTCATCGTGGTGTTCCTGCCCGGCATAAAGCCTGCCTGGTCCGTGGTGGACGAGTGTAGTGACGACACTTAGAAAACGTTTAGCCATGAATTTCTCCCGAATCTTGTCCACATTAATCATAGATAGTGGTCTTTAACACCCACAGTCCAAGAGGTCCTTGCCTAATTTAGGGAACAGTTTATAGCCGCCTCATAAGTCAATTCTGGGAGTGACCCCATGGTCTTTGCCTCGTTGTACATTGCCAATAACTGAGAAACTATGATGTTTGTATGCTCTTTGTAAAACTCCACTGGGAACCCGTCTCTGCCAGGGGTCTTCTCTGCTTTTAAGATGTCGATGGCCCAGTAGATCTCAGACTCCTCTAGCGGAGCGTCCAGTGATGTCCTGTCTGCGGGCAATAGGCAGGGCAGGTTGGCTTGTTCAAAGATCCCTTGGACCAGTGCCAGGTCAGGGGTGGGTTGGCATTGTATTCCCAGAATACTTTGATGATCTCCAACTGCCCATAAATGATTGTGGCGTGCGAGCTTTTAATCTTGCCAGTCCCCTTTCGCCCACTTTCTCTGTTCACCAACCAGGCAAGGGTACGGCCCACCTCCCTGACGGCTGACCAGTCGAGTAACTCTTGCAATCGAACTTCCAAAGCCTGTCGTGCATTTCGAGTAGTTCCTTCTTCTTGTCAGCTGCTGCCATACCTTGACCATTGTGGCGAACCACCTACCTGCTATGTCCACAAGCAATTTGTCCTGTGGCCATGGTTTCCTTTATCAGCTGTGTGCGTATCCCCCTTTTCAGTGACATGCACTTGCCTCTAATTGTTACCTTGAATACTTCCCATATTATCGCCTGCGATGTGTTGTAAGTTCGTTATGTATTTCCTGAGAGCTTGTCTGCGCAGTAGCGACATCACACAGCATGTCCGTGGAGAGCCCCCATCATCTGTTGATCCTGTGGGATCCAGCCATTTCGACCCGAAGAGATGCGGGGTCTGAGAGTAATCTATCTAGGTACGCGGCCAAGAAGAAGTTCACCACTTTTTGGTTCTGTATAATTCGTGAATCCGTGTCTATGAGGAGTGTGCCGCAGAGTAGAAGGATTACCCTCTATCCTGTGGATAAAAGTGGTGCCACCGCTCAGTGAGGGAGTATTCCTCTAACATATTGGTCAGTTCTGTCACCGCAGGGCTTAGAGGCCTAGTTGTTGGCCTAGTCTAGAGCGATCAAGGTCAGTGTCGAGTACGCAGTTGAAACCACCTGGCCACGGCCACATCGTGGTCTGGACACTACCGCAGAGATGGCTCTGGGGATCTGAGAGAGGGGCCCTCATGCACATTTGGGGCGTAGTTGCAGAGTAGACGTGTTGGTGTTTCGTGTAGGAACCCATACACACCTACCCACTTCCCACCTCCATCCGCGAAAGAGTTGTGACTTACCAAGCTGGCGCCGGGTCTTATCCAAATCAGAACGCCACTCGAGACGAGTGGTACGTTTAGCCCCTCCACTTACTAGCCAGCAATAGCTCTGCAAAATGCCACGTTTCTCCAAGCATCAGCCTTCATATCCTGAAGAGGGATTTCCAGGGAGGTAGGAGCACCCTGCTGTGAATTGCGAATTGAAACACTTGTATATAAGCACATGATAAACAATCAATCAATCCCCCCCCCGCCCCCTACTCCCCATCCATCGGGGAGCCAGACAGAGACTCCAGATTACCCCATCGTTCTCTCCCCCGGGTCTTACAGAGGTGGTCGTCCCTAACATCCCCTAACCTACACTGTCCCTCAAACCAGCCCTGTGCACCTCGACCCCGACTCCCCAGGCACTGTCCAAGCACTGGGTGTATATCTCCCCTTCAGGGCGCTGGGGGCCACTCACCACCGGTCTCTGTAAGGCTCCAACCGTGAGTGGAACTATGTCTCTCTTTCATGCACTCTCCCCTTTCTCTTCTTGCTCCTCTCTCTGCCCTCTCTCTGCCCCGCTGGCCCCCACTAACTGCGCCCCTTGTGTTTCTCTACAGCTCAGCGACCTGGCCGAGCTCCTGGGCTCCCTCTACCGCCAGCCGGTGCCGCAGAGCCACAGTGCGGTCACCCTGCAGTTTGTAAGTATGGCCTGCCCTGTCCCTGCCTTTTATGCATGATGCGGTAATCCTATGGGGGGGGGGGGGTGCGTGCGTGCGCGCGCACAGGAGGCCTTGCGTGGTGCAGAGCAGCCCGTGATAGTGTGTTCTTAACAGGAAACACGTGCCCTTGTTTACTGTGCCATCACACCCCGTGTCTCCCCCAGTTATTTCATGTTATTTCTCTGCCCTCCGTATGTTATTATAATACAGCACCTGACATGACCCTCAACTCCATCGCTAATACACCAGAGACCACGCCCTCCTGTCTCGCTCTCTCATTACCTCCACGCCCCTCTTCCTCGTGGCAGTACTTACCTTTGAGGTGTTCATCTCCATCACACGTACCATTCTGCCATCCAGGCCTTGGAGGCTCGGAGCATAAGGCATGAGGGAACCCCTCCCTCCTGGGTTCAAGGTTGCTGGTGGGTGCACTCCTGATGCGTACAGCGCCAATGTTCTGATCTAGGGGCTCCACTGTGAGGAGTGGGGTCCCTGAGACCAGAGGCCAAATATAGGGACGCGCATCAGCCCTACTTCATGCCCCCAGCCGCCTCCCTTCTAAAGCATTGCTTTTCCCAAAAAGCGACTACTGGGACAAGGAAGAGGAGCTAGTGTTCTGATTACTTTCTGGTAACCTTCATTACTCCTAGTTATACTTTTCTTCGTCCCTGGGTTTAAACCCTGCCATCCCTATCACTTGGGATAAAGGAAATAGTGACTATGGATTGTGGGATACTGGAGGCAATATATAACTCCAGGCGGGACTAGTCAAAGTTGCTAAATGGATGCCGCAAAATAAGTACTGTGAAGAGGAAGAGTCAGACTCGGATTAATGAAGATTACTGGTAGGTCATCAGAACATTATCTCAATCACACCCCCAAAATAGTTTAATGTACTGCGGCTACGTCTTGAGAACTCGCTCTGTTGTTTTGTTACCTCATTGCTGTCTGCTTCAAGTTGTCTTTTTAACCCCTGTTGATCTACAAGGACCACAAGTTTACAAAGCTGTCAATCACCACAGGCAACGCCCAGAAGCGCCGTCACAAAGATCCCCCCAAGGACTCCCGAGGGGGCACAGAGTCGGTGAGTGAGGATGTGTGGTACGAACTACTTCTGCTCTCAAAGGGGAAACCTTATACACCCGGTCAGCCCTTTGACAAGCAACGCCCTTACGCCATTGCCCAGAGAGACCAGTTACAGGGGGGAACTGTGTGTGTTGCTGTGCTATTAACTGGGCATAGAATTGCATAATGTTCAAATTACCATATGGATAGATATCCAATCCAGAGAACTGCATAATGCTTTAGTTACCAGTCAGACAGCTGCCAAACCCAGGGAACTGCAAACGGCCTCAGTTACCATTCAGAGAGCTCCCTAATCCAGAATACTGCAAAATGCCTCAATTACTATTCAGAGAGCTGCCTAATCCAGAGAACCGTGTCATGCCTGAGTTACCATTCAGAGAGCTGCCTAATCCAGAGAACCGTGTGATGCCTGAGTTACCATTCAGAGAGCTGCCTAATCCAGAGAACCGTGTAATGCCTGAGTTACCATTCAGAGAGCTGCCTAATCCAGAGAACCGTGTAATGCCTGAGTTACCATTCAGAGAGCTCCCTAATCCAGAATACTGCAAAATGCCCGAGTTACCATTCAGAGAGCTGCCTAATCCAGAGAACCGTGTAATGCCTGAATTACCATTCAGAGAGCTGCCTAATCCAGAGAACCGTGTAATGCCTGAGTTACCATTCAGAGAGCTGCCTAATCCAGAGAACCGTGTAATGCCTGAGTTACCATTCAGAGAGCTGCCTAATCCAGAGAACCGTGTAATGCCTGAGTTACCATTCAGAGAGCTGCCTAATCCAGAGAACCGTGTAATGCCTGAGTTACCATTCAGAGAGCTGCCTAATCCAGAATACTGCAAAATGCCTCAATTACTATTCAGAGAGCTGCCTAATCCAGAGAACCGTGTAATGCCTGAGTTAGCATTCAGAGAGCTGCCTAATCCAGAGAACCGTGTAATGCCTGAGTTACCATTCAGAGAGCTGCCTAATCCAGAGAACCGTGTAATGCCTGAGTTACCATTCAGAGAGCTGCCTAATCCAGAGAACCGTGTAATGCCTGAGTTACCATTCAGAGAGCTGCCTAATCCAGAGAACCGTGTAATGCCTGAGTTACCATTCAGAGAGCTGCCTAATCCAGAGAACCGTGTAATGCCTGAGTTACCATTCAGAGAACTGCCTAATCCAGAGAACCGTGTAATGCCTGAGTTACCATTCAGAGAGCTGCCTAATCCAGAGAACCGTATAATGCCTGAGTTACCATTCAGAGAGCTGCCATAGCTAGGGGGTAGCGGTTAGGCGCTGGCAAGTGGGGAAAGATTGCAATCATATATGCACAGGCATGCTAAGTGCATCCTCCTGAATCAGGCTGCATGGATGTCTCACCTGCCGTCTTTACTCTTGATTCTTTTCTAGAATGTACTTAATTACCTTCCAGTGTTGATTGCTACCCTCTCAAACAGATAGAAATGGGGAATTGTTTAATGTAGTGCCCTGTGAAGGAAGCATTGGCAAAGCCAAGAGGTTTGGCTTACGTATAGATTGTGAAAAGGGCTGATAGGAGAATGTGGTGTCTGTCTTTTATGACTAATAGGCAATGGTAGATTTTGAAATGTGTCCTTCATTGACATTGTCATGTCATTGTTGTAGTGAATGTGTGCCTAAAATGTATGTATGTGCAACAGTTGAAATATGGAATCAAAACACGTTTTATGGGTGTTAAAAAAGTGCATTGTATATAAACACACAACAAGGCGTTCCAGCGGGTGAGCAATGTGCATTATGGTATTAAATAGTGTATTGGAATTTATTTATAATAATAGACAAACAGTAGCACAACTCTTAGTGTGTATATTTTCCTACATTTCCCTGTTTCTGCCTGCTGTGATAATGAGTATTACTGACCCTGAATGTAGGGGTACACAATACGTATACCTTGGGAGGATGAAGGGCTGAGTCGCCCCCAACAGAATCCAAGTCTCCAAAACACACACTCCGACACACATTTCTGCAGCAGGTGATCAAAACAAAGAGCTATCTTAAAGGCAATCAACATGCTGCGTAATGGGATTCTTGTGCCTGGGCCCCCACGGTTTACAGAACTCTTGAAGCCCCCCCACCCCAAGGAATGACCCAAAACTCCACGCCAACAGCAGCATTTCTCCCAGCATGATGTCCAACCTTTCACAAATGAACCCGCCCCTCCCCCAACATCCCCCGGCTAAATAATGACTTCTGGCACAGCCTCTAACAATTGGCCTGGCAAAATAAACCAAATAAAGGATGCTAGAACATGATGAATACATAATAGTGGGTACAGACACAGAACCCAATTTCACTGACATTGCAAGTGTAAAGCTAGAGCCCAAGTACGGTCTGGGGTGCAATAGAGAAGAAATGTGCAGCTGCGATGGCTACTTTCTGGTATTTTGGTGGTGCCTCAGGAACCCTTGACCGGTAGCTGCGGTATTTGGGATTGCAGGTTCGAGAGCACTCTCTGAGTAATGCTACAGATATCTTTCAAATGATGCCCCTTTTCTATCTGAATACTTTTTTGATAATGTATTGTCTCAAAGGATTATAAAGTGGTAAGGCAGTCATATCGACACAATATATAGATAATATCAAGCAAGCTAGCTCAATGGATCAATGCACCAGCTGAATAACTTTTTCGTACTACCTACGGAGCACAAGGCTGATATTTTACAGGACGGTTGTCTGAGACCGCTTGTGTTCAGCCGACTGAGGCAAGTGGTCAGACACGGGTGGTGCAGCGCCATGACAGAGGAATGGGAAAGAAAGGGGGAAAAAAACAAGCAAGAGCATATAAAGATGGGAAGGAAACGAGAGAAAGCAAAAGGAAGAACGAAGACGGTATGAACAGCAGAGAAAAGAGAAAGAGAGAAAAGATGGGGAGAAACAGAAACGTGAGGAAATAGAAACACAGAGATTGAAAGAAATAAGGTTGCAAATAAGGCAAGAGGAAGAAGGGGGATTGAGAAGACGGTAAGAGAAAGAACAAAAGGAAATGAGAATAAGCAGAGGACAAAGTGAAGATGAAATAGATCACATTGTTAATAGATGAGTAATACCAGTTGAAGAACGAGAATTATGGGAGGGAGAGAGAGAGTTGCACAACATACCTAGAGTGCCAACATGGGCTGATGAGCATGAGGCAGACGGTATAGGGAAAAGGATTGGGGAATTATATAGACAGATGAGAACAAAAATGGTTACGAGATCAGAGGGAGTATCCAAGGATCTCGACCAAGAGTAACAAGGGATAGATCGAAGGACGTAATGATGGACAAGCATGGAACACTGTCCCTAAACAGATTAGATCTTGATGATGGGGAAATGGATATCAGCCATATCAGTTGGGGTATAATGATGTGAGATGAAGAAAGGGAAGAAAAAGAGAGAGCGCAAGGAGAGGGTATGTGAGGCTGTTTGATAGATCCAGATACAGGAAAAGGTATCAAAATGGTCGGATTTAGAAGAATCAGAAATGTAAACACCCGAACCTATATAATATCCCGAACTACCACAAGGACAGTCGCATAGTGTAGGAGAAATGTCCCTGCCTTATGAAAGTAGATTGAGGTCATTACCAGGACGATGAATGGGCGAAACTATCCCCACCTGGAAGACAAGAAGCATGTGGGGATACGATTGTAGAACAGACTTCACACAATTCCCGTTGTTAGAGAAAGGGGGAGGAAGACCATAATATGTATGCCGTGGATGCAGATGGATAAAGATAATTTAAAATGCAAAGTTTGACCACAGGAGCGGGTAAATGGATTCATGAGCTAGAGAGAATGACAGCAGGAATGACATTAGCAGTGGGTGATATAAAAGGCATACTAGCAGGTATCCTAGGGAAGAGAGCTGACGACAATTGAAGACGAGTGGGATATGTGAGTGTGACATCACAAAACACTGGGAAAATGGGAGAGAATGAAGATCCTGTTGCTTATATTCAGGTGATTCAAGAGTGCAAATATTAGCAGACATAAGGAGGGCACTTAGGGTCCAGTATCCTGATATGTCAGATATGGTGCGATTATGACAAGGAAAATGGGAGAGAATGAAGATCCTGTTGCTTATATTCAGGAGATTCAAGAACGTTGGCCTCTTGAGATGAGGGAAGCATGGGATAAGATTGTAGCATTATTTTATCATATTTTATGTCAGGGACATCCTGAGCCAGTGTAAAGGCAGATGAAGAAACAAGTTGGGATGGAAGCAAAGCCATGGCCAGTAATACAGTTGACTATCATACATCATTGTCGTTTGTTACGAGAGAAAGATATGAAAAAATGCGAGAATAGGAAGCTTGAAGAAGCCAAGTTAGTATAGAATTTTTCTTCGCAATTCGCCATAGAAGGAACAGTATTGACAAGTGGTGAAAGTGTGGTTACACAAGAGTTACAGCCTACACAGCCAATCAATGCAGGGTACCCAGTAGATCAGGGCGGGTACCATTGTTGACCACGTGGTAAAGGGAATGGACCTAGAGAATGAGGAGTCAGATTTTAAAACCCTCAAGGGGAGGAGGATTTCAAGGAGGACAACCACCACAATGCTGGAATTTTGGAAAAATGGGACATATAGCCAGTGTATGTAGAAGTAGAGGGGGCATGCAGTAGAACTGGCAGGGGTCATGAGTGGAGAGGGGCTATTTCCCACATTATAGTACAGAACCAACAGAATACAATGCCCAAGATCACATGCAGTATCAGACGCGTGCGCCACAAATGCAGCAGAAACAGCAGATTTTGCTGCAATCACAGTCGCCACAAGGGCAACCACAGCAAGCACCTATGAAAACACAACACGTGCAGACACAGCAGGTGCCGATGCCACAATTATTATTATTATTATTACATTTTTGTATGGTGCCACATGCCCATATGCCCCACAGTGTACAATAGAATACGAATACTGGAGTCCCACAAACACCTACATCCAGGATAGGGAGTGTGTCAGTGGTGGGAGGAAATCCTTTTATGGGTACAGGGATGAATTTACATCAACATTAGGAAAGCCCACAGAGCTATCTGATGTGTTCAGTACTATCAGTGATACCAGACACCCAATAGTAACCAAGGATCATGGTAATGATTGGAGGCAAGACATTTCTGTTTCTTGTAGACACAGGAGCCACTCGTTCCTGTGTTCAAGAAGGAAAGTACTCAATGTCTGGCATTGCCATGAATGCACAGGGATTCTCTGGGGCTATGAGTTTAGTTCCTTTTACTGACACATTACCAATTTCAATAGAAGAGCCATTGCATTCTCGACAGACACCAGTTAACATATAAGGATATGACTTAATGAAAAAACCTAACATGACAATATCATTTACTGGCAAAGGGATAATATGTTCTACTCCAGGGATACATTACATGAATGTAACAGAGTTTATATGAGCATTTACAGGCCAAAAGGCCTTACGAGGTGTCCCTTTAGATCCGGAAGTATTTTTGTATCGAGTAAATATTTTGTTGACATGGCTTCCTTGATTGATAGGTAAATTGTTGAGGATAACTGACACATCTTTGTTTAGGTCACAAATACCTATCGATGATGAGGAAGGACAGGTTATTCCCATAGAACTAGAAGCATCAGCAGTAAAAGAGGAAAGGCTGGTTGTTCATGGAAAAGACGATGAAGGAAGAGCATGGTGAACAGTAATAGCTCTTGATGAAGGGTATACACTAACAAACTTGACAGATGAAGAGTTGTTGATAGACAATGTACTAGTATTTTATTTATAAGCCTTACCTATTGGATACAAGTTGAGAATAGAGAAATACCACAGAGAATGGCATTGGTAAAAAAGAAGCCGTCATTTTTCCAAGAACATTTAGAAAAAGCACCAAGCATCTTCTGGATCAACAGCCCATATGATGTGGGTCTATTGAGTGGAGCAGGACCAGTCAAAATTAAGCTGAAGCCAGGATCAATTTTACCACAAGCAAAACACTACCCCGTGTCTAGAGAAGCAGATGAAGGTATATTTGAGACCATTACCACTTTAGAACAGCAGGGAATACTATTACCATCAGACACCACATGTAGCACAGCTGTGTGCCCAGTTAAGAAATCAGCAGGGGGTCATGGAGCTTTATTCAGGATCTACGCCCCCTAAACAATATTGTCAAAGCAGAGATTCCTCTGGTTTGGAATCCAGCTATGATAATATGTAATATTTCAGCTACAGCCAAAGATTTTACAGTAGTAGATTTAAAGAACACTTACTCTTCAATTCCCCTTCATGAGGACTCACAAGATTTGACCTCATTTTCATATAGAAATCAGTGGTGGAAACATATAAGCAAGAGCATATAAAGATGTGAAGGAAACGAGAGAAAGCAAAAGGAAGAACGAAGACGGTATGAACAGCAGAGAAAAGAGAAAGAGAGAAAAGATGGGGAGAAACAGAAACGTGAGGAAATAGAAACACAGAGATTGAAAGAAATAAGGTCGCAAATAAGGCAAGAGGAAGAAGGGGGATTGAGAAGACGGTAAGAGAAAGAACAAAAGGAAATGAGAATAAGGAGAGGACAAAGTGAAGACGAAATAGATCACATTGTTAATAGATGAGTAATACCAGTTGAAGAACGAGAATTATGGGAGGGAGAGAGAGGGTTGCAACCGCCCCGTAGGGAGTTGCACAACATACCTAGAGTGCCAACATGGGCTGATGAGCATGAGGCAGATGGTAAAGGGAAAAGAATTGGGGAATTATATAGACAGATGAGAACAAAAATGGTTACGAGATCAGACGGAGTATCCAAGGATCTCCACCAAGAGTAACAAGGGATAGATCGAAGGACGTAATGATGGACAAGCATGGAACACTGTCCCTTAACAGATTAGATCTTGATGATGAGGAAATGGATATCAGCCATATCAGTTGGGGTATAATGATGTGAGATGAAGAAAGGGAAGAAAAAGAGAGAGCACAAGGAGAGGGTATGTGAGGCTGTTTGATAGATCCAGATACAGGAAAAGGTATCAAAATGGTCAGATTTAGAAGAATCAGAAATGTAAACACCCAAACCTATATAATATCCCGAACTACCACAAGGACAGTCGCATAGTGTAGGAGAAATGTCCCTGCCTTATGAAAGTAGATTGAGGTCATTACCAGGACGATGAATGGGCGAAACTATCCCCACCTGGAAGACAAGAAGCATGTGGGGATACGATTGTAGAACAGACTTCACACAATTCCCGTTGTTAGAGAAAGGGGGAGGAAGACCATAATATGTATGCCGTGGATGCAGATGGATAAAGATAATTTAAAATGCAAAGTTTGACCACAGGAGCGGGTAAATGGATTCATGTGCTAGAGAGAATGACAGCGGGAATGACATTAGCAGTGGGTGATATAAAAGGCATACTAGTAGGTATCCTAGGGAAGAGAGCTGACGACAATTGAAGACGAATGGGACATGTGAGTGTGACATCACAAAAACTGGGAAAATGGGAGAGAATGAAGATCCTGTTGCTTATATTCAGGTGATTCAAGAGTGCAAATATTAGCAGACATGCGGAGGGCACTTAGGGTACAGTATCCTGATATGTCCGATATGGTGCGATTATGACAAGGAAAATGGGAGAGAATGAAGATCCTGTTGCTTATATTCAGGAGATTCAAGAACGTTGGCCTCTCGAGATGAGGGAAGCATGGGATAAGATTGTAGCATTATTTTATCATATTTTATGTCAGGGACATCCTGAGCCAGTGTAAAGGCAGATGAAGAAACAAGTAGGGATGGAAGCAAAGCCATGGCCAGTAATACAGTTGACTATCATACATTATTGCCGATTGTTACGAGAGAAAGATAAGAAAAAATGCGAGAATAGGAAGCTTGAAGAAGCCAAGTTAGTATAGAATTTTTCTTCGCAATTCGCCATAGAAGGAACAGTATTGACAAGTGGTGAAAGTGTGGTTATACAAGAGTTACAGCCTACACAGCCAATCAATGCAGGGTACCCAGTAGATCAGGGCGGGTACCATTGTCGACCACGTGGTAAAGGGAATGGACCTAGAGAATGAGGAGTCAGATTTTAAAACCCTCAAGGGGGAGGAGGATTTCATGGAGGACAACCACCACAATGCTGGAATTTTGGAAAAATGGGACATATAGCCAGTGTATGTAGAAGTAGAGGGGGCATGCAGTAGAACTGAAAGGGGTCATGAGTGGAGATGGGCAATTTCCCACATTATAGTACAGAACCAACAGAATACAATGCCCAAGATCACATGCAGTATCAGACGCGTGCGCCACAAATGCAGCAGAAACAGCAGATTTTGCTGCAATCACAGTCGCCACAAGGGCAACCACAGCAAGCACCTATGAAAACACAACACGTGCAGACACAGCAGGTGCCGATGCCACAATTATTATTATTATTATTATTACATTTTTGTATGGTGCCACATGCCCATATGCCCCACAGCGTACAATGGAATACGAATACTGGAGTCCCACAAACACCTACATCCAGGATAGGGAGTGTGTCAGTGGTGGGAGGAAATCCTTTTATGGGTACAGGGATGAATTTACATCAACATTAGGAAAGCCCACAGAGCTATCTGATGTGTTCAGTACTATCAGTGATACCAGACACCCAAGAGTAACCGAGGATCATGGTAATGATTGGATGCAAGACATTTCTGTTACTTGTAGACACAGGAGCCACTCGTTCCTATGTTCAAGAGGGAAAGTACTCAATTTCTGGCATTGCCATGAATGCACAGGGATTCTCTGGGGCTAAGAGTTTAGTTCCTTTTACTGACAAATTACCAATTTCAATAGAAGAGCCATTGTATTCTCGACAGACACCAGTTAACATATTAGGATATGACTTAATGAAAAAACCTAACATGACAATATCATTTACTGGCAAAGGGATAATATGTTCTACTCCAGGGATATATTACATGAATGTAACAGAGTTTATATGAGCATTTACAGGCCAAAAGGCCTTACGAGGTGTCCCTTTAGATCCAGATGTATTTTTGTATCGAGTAAATATTTTGTTGACATGGCTTCCTTGATTGATAGGTAAATTGTTGAGGATAACTGAAAATCTTTGTTTAGGTCACAAATACCTATCGATGATGAGGAAGGACAGGTTATTCCCATAGAACTAGAAGCATCAGCAGTAAGAGAGGAAAGGGTGGTTGTTCATGGAAAAGACGAAGAAGGAAGAGCATGGTGAACAGTAATAGCTCTTGATGAAGGGTATATACTAACAAACTTGACAGATGAAGAGTTGTTGATAGACGATGTACTAGTATTTTATTTATAAGCCTTACCTATTGGATACAAGTTGAGAATAGAGAAATACCACAGAGAATGGCATTGGTAAAAAAGAAGCCGTCATTTTTCCAAGAACATTTAGAAAAAGCACCAAGCATCTTCTGGACCAACAGTCCATATGGTGTGGGTCTATTGAGTGGAGCAGGACCAGTCAAAATTAAGCTGAAGCCAGGATCAATTTTACCACAAGCAAAACACTACCCCGTGTCTAGAGAAGCAGATGAAGGCATATTTGAGACCATTACCACTTTAATACAGCAGGGAATACTATTACCATCAGACACCACATGTAGCACAGCTGTGTGCCCAGTTAAGAAATCAGCAGGTCATGGAGCTTTATTCAGGATCTACGCCCCCTAAACAATATTGTCAAAGCAGAGTTTCCTCTGGTTTGGAATCCAGCTATGATATTATGTAATATTTCAGCTACAGCCAAAGATTTTACAGTAGTAGATTTAAAGAACACTTACTCTTCAATTCCCCTTCATGAGGACTCACAAGATTTGACCTCATTTTCATATAGAAATCAGTGGTGGAAACATACAAGATTAAGTGAGTCCCCATTAATCTTTAATAGGGTTCTTCAGATGGACCTAGGTAATGTACAAATTGAGAGCACAATAATTCAGTAACTAGATGACTTATTAGCGTGCAGCGAGACAGAAGAAAAATGCAGAGAAGATTCAGTCCAGCTAATGACATTATTTGGAGAAAAAGGATGCAAAGTAGATAAAGAGAAAGTACAGTATTGCCAAGAAGAAGTTCTGTACATAGGACAGCTAATTTCTCAAAAGGGAAAAAAAAGTGACGCTTGAGAGAGCAGACACAATCATTAAAATTCTAAGACATAAAACAGTGAGGAAAATGCGCAATTTATAGGCCTATGTAATTGTTGTAGGGCCTGTTTTTTTTACTAGAGCACATAAAACACACCACTTTCGAAAGGACCTAAAGAAGCACAGATAGGTAAGTTGACATATTATGTACAGATGAAATGACAGAAGGATTTAAAGAGTTGAAAAAGGCGATTTGTACAGCCCCTGTGTTAGGGACTTCAGATTACAACAAAGAGTTTTATTTATTCTTGCATTCAAATGGAGTAGTAATGAAAGCAGTCCTCACACAGAATACAACATAAGGACATGGACATAAACCACTGGTTTATTACAGTGGGATCTTAGACCCAGTAATGCGAGGGCATTACCTTTGCAAACAAGCATTAGCTGCTGCTGCTTTTGCAATTGAAAAAGCAGCAAGTATTACAATGGGGTGCTCAATTACATTATTTGACAAGCATTCCCTATTCGCTATTTTGGAGAAACCTAAAAGCACGTTGACCATGCAAAGAGCGTCAGATTATGGGGTGATTATTTTGAACCCAGCGATCAAAAGTTTTAGATGCAGAGTGGTGAATCCAGCGACATTTATAGCAGAACCAATAGAAAAGGAGGACTATGTACATGATTGCACAACGTATACTGAGTGTTATGACGATATTCCCCAAATTAAGGAAAATGCTCTTGGAGCTGGGGGAATTTTATTAATTGATGACTCTTCAAAAATTGAACACATGACAGAAGAAAGGCATATACGGGATCGTCAGTTGTAAAGTTAAAAAAGAATGGTGAATTTGAAGTAGTGACAAGTGCAAGAAAGATTTCAGATTGTTCAGCACAGACTACAGAATGAGTGGCGCTTATCGCTGCACTTCAGATATATGAAGATTAGGAAGTGACAGTGTACTCTCAGTCCGCCTATGTGACATCAACCATACATGCAGGATTGTCACGCTGGAAAAGGAGTGGCTTCCTCCCCGCAGGCGGCACACCAGTGCAGCATGCGCCGCTTTTGGACAAACTTATCAAGGTACTAAAGCTCTCATTGGCTATCGCTGTGGTGTAATTCGTGTCCCATCCTAAGTAGGCAGACATGATTTCTTGTGATATTGAAGCGACAGATGTCAAAGAAAAAAGAGCAGCATATTTTCCAAATATTTCCACTTTTGAAGTAGAAAGTGTTAAGCAAATTTCAGAACGTTGCATGATGATGAAAGAAAGCTTTAACATGTTATCTATTGTGCAGTTAATTGAGCTGCAAGTTCGAGCTCCAAAAGAAGAACATGATTTATGGAAGAGATGAGTGTGTTCTTTATCCCCCACAGAGGCTATAGGGAGACAAGATAGTACTGGAAAGACAATTATGCCTCTAGCATTATTGAGAGTTATGATGGATCAGCTTCACTGTCATGTTCATATAACCAGAGAAAATCTTGCTGCCACAATCGCAGAAGACTGTTTTTTGCCAAATTTATTTGAGCATGTTGCACAGTTTATTGTGAACTGCATTGTCTGCCAGAAATTCACAGCAACGGCATACCTTGCAAACAGCCAGAGAAGCAATACCCCGCCCCAATGGTCCTTTTCAGCATCTACATATAGATTAGGGGCCCGATTCATGGAATTTATTGCAAAGTTAATTTGCACTGACTTTGCACTGCAAAAATACACTTTGAACACTTCCATGAATCAGGGTTTGTGTCAGCAGTGCATAGTCACTTTTAACTGTGCAAAATATTCAATGGATTGGGCCCTATGTGGCTATGTTGCAAACATGCAATGCTTACACATGCTAGTGGTGGTGTGTCCTTTTTACCGATGGATTGAGGCAGGTCCATACACGCACCATGATGCCACATGTGCTGCCAAGTGAGATGTTTGAAATGGGCCGCATTTTGTAAATGAGATGTTTGAACAGCTTACTGTTTTATTAGGCATAAAGCGACTCCTTAAAGAAAGAATAGCTAAAATAAACATGGCTTTGAAGAAGGGATGGCTACATTGCCTACCCCTTGCTCTATATGCATTAAGAAATCAGACAGGCTCAGATCATCACCTGACTCCTCATCAGTTGGTGACTGGACACCGCATGAGAGTGCCCCTTACTCATCCCACTCGATTAGAAACTGATGCCCGTAGTGATCAATCCTATAGAATTGTTAGAGCCACCTCGTTTTTACCCAGGGGAACAGGTGCTTGTAAAAAGTCTTGCCCGCACTTGAAATAATCCCCGCTTTGAAGGAGCATACCTCGTAGAGGGGGTCAACCCCACTGCTGTAAAAATCCAAGGAAGATGAGCTTGGCTGAATCTGAAGGAAGTAAAACCAAGCAAAGGAGAGACCCTTATTGTTCTGGCACCCATTGACAGTGAAGTAAGAGAAGATGTTCCTTGAATGCAGACTAGATTGGCTTCCGAGAGTCAACAAGAAAATATGGAATAAAGACACTTCGAACTTCTGATTGTTCCCATTTTGTTTAAAGGGAAACAAACAAACGTTACAGAATTTAAAACATTATTTCTGATAGGTTAAAGAGACAATGTTTTGAAAAGAAGAAAAGAAGAAGAGCACACAACACTTTATGTTGCCTATAACATTACATACATTCTTGTATGCTGTTTTTACTTACATACTTCTATCTTATCCAGCTCTAGTGAGAAAAAACATTGACATTATCACCTTTTTGGAAACCTTAAGACAGCCCCTATTATTCTAAGGATCATTATTGCAATACTTTTACAATTTCTGTTATAAGAAAGTGTAATTATTATAAAAAGTAACAGGAATTACATATTGATAAAAGAGAATGGGAGTTTTCCAGTTTGTCAAAGACATATTGCTAGCAAGAAGACCTATTAATACATAAAATGCAGTAAGATATATGAACACTTTTGCAATATTTCTTTTAGCTATGTTTTGTTTTTTTATGATTTTTTTTGCATTTTTAAAGTACTTACACAGCCCGCGGGCCTCGAGGCGCTGTTACAGGAATTGTTTGTTTTTTAGTTGCGTAATTGTTTTTTTTCTTCTTAGTTTCGTATTTATAACGTGCTTAAATACCCAGAGGTTTCTAAGCGCGGACCCAGGGATCAACCCTGTGTTGCTTCATGTCGTCTTGCTTTCAAGGCGAACACGCTGCCGCTGAGCTATCCTCCCGGGACAATGTGTAGTTATTATTTCCTTATTATAGCATTTTGTCAAATGTTGTTTTACAATATAAATGGAGTGTTTAGTAATGAGGCATCTATTTCTATCCCTAACAAAAGCACAAGTGACATTTTCCCTGATATTTCCACGCAAATGATACGATTTAAGAGGGGTGCTGAAGAAGATCACGAGGGTATAAATACATATCCTGATAATAACATGTGGTATCAGCACATGAAGGAGGTGGGGAAAGAACGTGAAATGAGAGGTGATACGTGTGTTCTCTCATCCCTTATGTCATGGAAACAGCCAGAACATTTATAGCATGAGGAATACCTACACATGATGCGAGGTGTCTCAGTCATCTAGCAGCATGCATGACAAGAGGACAATTTGAAGGAAAATGGGCAAACCTACGATGGATGTCAAAGAGAAGGTTCCCATATGAAGATGCAGATATAAAAACGAAGAAGATTATAACATAACCGAGTTTAAAAAGCATAATGCTCTTGTACTCATTCAGGGGCCTGAGTGGAAGAGAGATGTGGATTGTTGAACAAAAGAGACTGGATTGTTCAGATACATGGGAAACACCAGATTAACAGGATGCTGGGAGAGACTTCAGCTATTGCTATATGGACAAGAAGCCACCAGTTCAGGATGGTAAGAAGGAATTATGTGATGCAATGCACACTTATTAATGACAGCACCAGTACAGATAGTACAAATAGTGAATGATAAATGCCTGAAGGAATGGGCCAGCAATTCGAAATTATTAACATGGGTTGAACATGAAGCAGGAGCTGTGTCCATACTGCCGATGAAGAATGCAACACTGTGTTTCAGAAACAAGGGACTGACCAAAGTTGGAAAAAATAAAGGATGCAAGCAAATAATTGATGTGTCAGGAATGAATGGAGGAAATGCCATGCTAATGGACCGCTATTGGGCCTGTGGATCCCAAGCTTATATGAAGTTCTCTGAAAATTGGGGAGCAATATGTTCTATAGTGATAATACATGTTCCTACATTGGTGATTCCCCAAAGTTATCTCCATATCGACAACTTTCCAAAAATGTATGCACATCAAAGGGAGAAGAGGTCGCTCAACCTCATCCAACAGAAGACAGAGAACAATTTTTCAGCAAAATCCATAGAAGCTTATCACATCATTCCAAATGAGCACACATTGTTCAATAGAATGGCAGTGATATTTACAGCTATATCCATGCCCAGAATTCAAGCTGCAGTGAATGCTAAGTGGTTACAAACCACCAGGTGGGAATTGCTGCAAACTATTAACACAACAATCAAAGGATTTAATGTGATTAGAGAAGAATTGAGGGCCATCAGACTCCTGATCCTTCAGAACAGGTATGTATTGGACTTAATTACAGCAATGGAAGGAGGAGTGTGAGCCAAGATTAGGCCTTCTTGCAGTACCTACACACCTGTCCATGTTGGAGAAAATGGAATCCTGACAGAAGCAATAGCTATGCTGTCAACTCTTCACACGAAAATGATGGAAGAAGTAGATAATACCAAAGATGAAGATTGGTTGTCATCTCTATTCTCGTGGGGTCCAACATGGATGGCAAAGGCCTTCAAAGTGGTGGTAGCAATACTAGTGTTAGTGTTGCTGGGATCATAGGACAGAGCAAGAAGACAGCAAAGAGAGCTATTGAGATGTAGATAATTATCGATGTGAATGCTGTGACTGACAAGCACACACAGACTGAAAACACAACCGTGAGCACCTGAGAGAAAGTCCTCTGTCACCCCCAGGAACAAAGGTTTATCACCCCAAGGATCATAAGAACTATTTGGGACATTGGGTGTTCTGTTAACAGACTGGGGAATATTGATATATGACCTGGAATGTGGATGAACACATAAAAATACAGGTGACCTGATAGGGGTGACAAAGATATGGATTCCGAAGAAACCACAGTGTGAAGAAAAGGTGAAGAAAATTGAGGAGGTGGTTGAGGACTTGACCAGTGGGGGAATGTAGAGAGGCATATCTATAAGTCATCTATAGAGCCCACGCTTTCACCTCTGTGATATTGGAAGAACAGCAAGAGAACACTCTTCATGGCACCTAGTATCATCCCAATACCACATCGAAGGCATGAGAGACGGTATGCGCTCAGACAACCATACTGAATGAACCCTCAAACTGAAATGGTAGACATGAGTTTGTAGATACCACTGTACATAGAAGAGCTATAAGTAAACTCGGACCGAATAGAAGTGATGTCACAAAGAGAGAAGGTACATAGACGCGCTGAAATTGATAAATAGATGTCCAAAGAAAGAATGATGTAACTGAAGCAACAAAGTAAACATATATGCGAATATGAAGAAAACCATATGCATGAAGAAGATAAGTGATAAGAGATGTAGTAGATGTATATACGCTGAAACGCAAGGTAGATGAGACAATGTAGAAGCTTGCTAAGGTAGGAAATATAACACAAGTAAAGCAGCCATGTTAAGAAAATGGACGTTGGCATTGCATAATAGCAAGAAAGACATCTTGAGGAGAGAGACCAGGGCTGCAGAGCTGACGGGCACTGGAATACAGCTTTGTGCAAGAACAAAGGGTATTTGCTTGGCTTAGGATCAAGGATGGCATAGTAAGAAGCAACCGTAATGAACGAAAGGAGTCGATGAGGATAATGCATGAACGTAAGACACATTTCTCTCAGATTAGGTAAAGGAATGAATAATTATAAGTGCTAAGTATTGAACAATCAACTGAGCAACAAAGTGCATGCGAGAAACAGCAACCAAGTCTCCAGAGGTCAAGAGAAGCAATAGTATCCACTATAATTTAATTAAATAGCACTTAATAGAATGACAGAATGACAAAATCATGGACTCTTCACGTGTGGTGTAAGACCTTAAAACAAGACCTATTCATAAAGCTCCAGATGACGATAGCAATGTACCTTCACTCCCTTGAAAGTTCAGAAGAAGAGAACAGCCAGAGAGGTCAACTACAAATGGGAAGCCTTGTTTTAGGGCCTAACTGACGGGAGATGGTAGGCTAATTTGCTAAGAAAGGTAGTTGTCTGATGTTCCCTTGTACCTGGGTTTCGTTGTTTACGTGCTGTTAATGAGCCAAATGTCCAAAGTTGGAAGAGAGTGCCGACCAATCATGAGGGTCTATATAATAGTGTAGTATACATTGTTGCAGAAGCCTATCTGCTGCTGGTATTATGCTATTATCTGTATTTTCCATAGTATAAGGGTGTTCTGCCTACCAGATAAGGGGCAGCCAATGATCTTATTAACACTTATATGAACTACAGATATATATGCCCCTTGACCACTCCCTCCACCCAATAGGTTTTATTGTTTACCACATAGGATGGCGTCATAGATGATGTACATTGAGGTATAACGCCTTGTGTGTAATGGAAATGTGATGAAAGTGTGTGAGCTACAATTTGTTCACCAGGTTTCCCTACTTTATTAAACTGAGATTAAAGTAGTATTTTGCCATATTCTTTGAGTCTGTCCGGTTATTTGGGCCTGAGATCATTTATTTGGTAATCTCATTTGGCACTTGCAACACTCCAGGTGCTATTGCATACCTCATTCTGATTTTCAAGCTCATCTTCGTGTTTCTCCAACCACCTCATTCTGATGTTCACTCTCCTCCTATGTATCTTAAGCACCTCACTCTGATGTTCACTCTCCTCCTATGTATCTTAACCACCTCATTCTGATGTTCACTCTCCTCCTATGTATCTTAACCACCTCATTCTGATGTTCACTCTCCTCCTCCTCTGTTTCTTCAACCAACTCATTCTGATGTTCACTCTCCTCTTCTGTTTCTTCAACCACCTCATTCTGATTTTCACTCTCCTCCTATGTTTCTTAACCACCTCATTCTGATGTTCACTCTACTCCTCCTCTGTTTCTTCAACCACCTCTTTCTGATGTTCACCCTCCTCCTCCTCTGTTTCTTCAACCACCTCATTCTGATGTTCCCTCTCCTCCTCCTTTGTTTCTTCAACCACCCATTTCTGATGTTCACTCTCCTCCTCCTCTGTTTCTTCAACCAGCTCCTTTTGATGTTCACTATCCTCCTACTCTGTCCTTCAAGCACCTCATTCTGATGTTCACTCTCCTCCTACTCCTCTGTTTCTCCAACCACCTTATTCTGATGTTCACTCTCCTCCGCCTCCTGTTTCTTCAACACCCTCATTCTGATGTTCACTCTCTTCCTCCTTTGTTTCTCCAACCACCTCATTTTGATGTTCACTCTCCTCCTATGTTTCTTCAACCACCTCATTCTGATATTCACTCTCCTCCTCCTTTGTTTCTCCAACCACCCATTCTGATGTTCACTCTCCTCCTATGTTTCTTCAACCACATCCTTCTGATGTTCCCTCTCCTCCCCCGTTTCCCCAACCACCTCATTCTTCTGCCCACTCCCCTCCTCCTCCTCCTCTGTTTCAACCACCTCATTCTGATGGTCACTCTCCTCCTCCTCTGTTTCTTCAACCACATCATTCTGATGTTCACTCTCCTCCCCCGTTACCTCAACCACCTAATTCTTCTGCTCACTCCCCTCCTCTTCCTCTATTTCACCAACCACCACATTCAGATGTTCATTCTCGTCCTCCTCTGTTTCTTCAACCATCTCATAGCGATGTTCATTCTTCTCCTCCTCTGTTTCTTCAACCACCTACTTCTGTTTTTCACTCTCGTCCTCCTCTGTTTCTTCAACCACCTCATACCTATGTTTACTCTCCTCCTCCTCTGTTTCTTCAACCACCTTATTCTGATGTTCACTCTTCTCCTCTTCTGTGTCTTCAACCACCTCCTAATCAAACTCTTGTTTCAAAACAGCCTCCTCTTCTCTGTGCTCTTTCTCCCTTCCAAACTCCTCTCCATCTCCAGGCTAGTTTCCCTCTCCAGGCACTTCCTTGACAAGCTCTGTGCGATGGCTGTCTCCCAACTCCATCCACTAACTCCTTCTCCCGTCCCCCACACTCCCTCACTGTAGGCCGGGGTTATATCGTACTGTGTCCTCTACCCAGGAGCAGCAGCAAGCTGCATTATTGTGCGTCTTGCTTGCCTGTCCTCCTGGCCATAATGCGTGTGAGTCAGCACGGTGGTGCATCCTGTGTTCTTGTGAGTTCAGAGAATGTGCTTTATGCTGAGTGTCATGTGGGGGCTGAGCTGCAGTGTGTCACATGGTCATTATCTCATGAACATGTTCACGAAGAGGCTGAACACACATGTCAAGAAATAAGGTACATCAATTATACTGAAGCCTCATCCACGCCAAACCTGGACGACACATTTAGGACAGTGTGGAGGATGTTAACCCCGCCATTGCATGTTTAACCCTTTTGCTGCTGCTTGTAAACTCACACAGACCTGAATGTTCAATGCTACTCTTGTTCCTATGTAAAGAATCTGTTGTGCTCCCACCTCTACTGCACAGTGACTCTTTCTACCTCCATCACTTTCAGACCTCCTACTTCATTGCCCCTGACAGCGGAGGTCTTCCCACAATCCCAGAGAGCGTAAGTAGACCTGTCGCCTGGGCTGCACGCCCCCTGCAGAATGCCTGAGTGTTTCTGGAGTGGTGGGACTCACATACTCTGAAAGATAAGTCATTTCATGTCCCCAGATAGATGGGACCCCGTAGTTATGAGTTGGGGGAGACATGCCAGGTTCCTGGCCTAGAGAACCATGGATCCATGGGCACTGCATACTTCACGGGTGGAGTATTTCTCTGTGGCCCTAGATTTGGGAGTCTCACATACATTGAGGTGTGGGGTAGTCAATATAATCCCCTATTGTGGTATGCCCCAGGTGCTTGGCATGCCCCAGGTGCTTGGCATGGCTTCAGTGTTACTCTTTGCCCCAAAATGTTGGTCCCCTGGATGTGGCTTCTCCAACCAGTACATCTTAGTTATTAGCGGGAGTTATTTTCTGTCTTATTCTCCTGCTGTCTTTCTGTTGACAGAGGAATTTAACCGAGTTCGTCCTGGCCGTGGACGTGAATAACATGTTGCAGCTCTACGCCAGCATGCTGCACGAGAGACGCATCCTCATCACCTCCAGCAAGCTCAGCACGGTGAGTGGTCCTCCTCGAAGCACGCGTCGCTACCACGCTTTAAGGAGACCGCCAAAGGAACGTGTGCGTTAACTGCCAACCTTGTAAACAATAGGTCACGCCCTTAATATGTTGATATAACAGGGCAGCAATCAATATTAAACACAGGCAGCAGACTACCCCCTTCTCCTGTTTCGTACAGCTCTAGACCGATGAGGGCTAAAAATATGCTGACAATTGTTCACACAAATTGAAAGATCTCAGATCCTTGGTGTTTTCTTACATATAAAATGTTATCTTTTTAATTCATGACATGGACACCTCCCATATTGAGGGTATTTATTATCTGAAATCATAGATCACAAAACATGATTTCTGATCATGAGATAACCCCATCCCAGATAAGGTTTCCCCCGTGATCCCCCATGATCTTCCATACGACCTTCGTCGGGACAAAATTTCATTATTCCTTCGCTCATCCTCAATCTTCTAACCCAACTGTCACTGAGGTCTGGTTGCACTCTTGCACTACCGATTAACTTCCCACGTTGTTTACATCCTCTTTATCGTCGGCACATCTTATCGAGTGAGTCCTACTTGTGTCTCTTCAACCCTCTTCATGCTCGACACATCTTATCGAGTGAGTCCTACTTGCGTCTGTTTCACAGACGCAAGTAGGACTCACTCGATAAGATGTGCCGAGCATGAAGACGGTGTAAACAACGTGGGAAGTTAATCGGTAGCGCAAGAGTGCAACCAGATGCATCAGTAGAGCGCTTAGAAGAAAGAGGAGGAGAAGGCTGAATGTGAGAGCGGCATAAAGGTGAAATACAATGAACATTCCTTCCCTGTAAGGCTACTGAAAAAGATAAACTCAGTGACATTTGGGTTAGAAGATTGAGGATGAGCGAAGGAATAATGAAATTTTGTCCTGACGAAGGTAGTATGGAAGATCATGGGGGAAACCTTATCTGGGACGGGGTTATCGCATGATCAGAAGGCCGAAACGCAGAGTGTCGACATAACATCATTCATACATCCTTTGACGAAAAGGCGTAGGGATAATAGACATCCCTCAGAGATTAAGAGAGGCAGATGAGAATGACACAGAGGACAGTATAAGGTTTTGTTCGGGATAAGAACTGATATGAGTTTAATGAACATACTGTCATAGACATTGAGGGAACAGGAAGAAACTATTGTGTCTTTTGTGTGCCTGATATCTCTGGTATTAGACGTTTGTGAATCAATTGAACATCTGTGATAATTGTTTTTTGGTCAACAAAAAAGTTTTCAGTTTTGGTGCGAGAGAAAGGAGGGTACCTTACACTAACCCTTGATTGACGAAAACAGATGATGCTTTTCATAATTGTAATGTAATGCTTAACGTTTTGTGATCTATTTTTTTTAGATAAAAATACCCTCAATATAGGAGGTGTCTAGGTAATGAATTAAAAAGATAACATTTTGTATGTAAGAAAAGACTAAGGTTCTGGGATATTTCAATTTGTGAGAACCATTGTCAACACATTTTTATCCATCATCGGTCTAGAGGTGTAAGAAACAGGAGAAGAGGGTAGTCTGTGGTTCCTGTGTTTAATATTGGTTACCTGCCAACCTACAGATCCACACAAGCGCTTATGGCTTCACCTTTCTCAAGCACCCTCCTCTACACGGGAGAACAGTAAGGGGGGCTTCGAGATCACATGGTATTGGTACGTCAAAGGGAACCTATTAAGTAGTGGTCTTTAACATGTTACTATAGCAAGGTTCCAGTTAGTCTTCTAGGTATGGAAGGAGCATACTGCATGTCCCCAGATGTACCCAGAGAGGGCTCCTGACCAGCTGCCTCCATGCCCCAGATGTTCCCAGAGAGGGCTCCTGACTGCCTGTCCACAGGCCCAGATTTCCCCAGAGAGGGTTCCTGTCCCCAGACCTCAGATGTTCCCAGAGAGGGCTCCTGACCACCAGTCCCCAGACCCCAGATGTCCCCAGAGAGGGCTCCTGACCACCTGTCCCCAGATATCCCCAGAGTGGGCCCCTAACCACCTGTCCCCAGGCCCCAGATGTCCCCAGATGTACCCAGAGAGGGCTCCTGACCAGCTGCCTCCATGCCCCAGATGTTCCCAGAGAGGGCTCCTGACTGCCTGTCCACAGGCCCAGATTTCCCCAGAGAGGGTTCCTGTCCCCAGGCCCCAGATGTTCTCAGAGAGGGCTCCTGACCACCAGTCCCCAGACCCCAGATGTCCCCAGAGAGGGCTCCTGACCACCAGACCCCAGATGTCCCCATAGAGGGCTCCTGACCACCTGTCCCCAGATATCCCCAGAGCGGGCTCCTAACCTCCTGTCCCCAGGCCCCAGATGTCCCCAGAGAGTACTCCTGGCCACCAGTCCCCAGACCCTCAGATGTCCCCAGAGAGGGCTCCTGACCGCCTATCCTTAGGTGTCCCCAGGGAGGGCTCCTGAACACCGTTCCCCAGGCCCCAGATGTCCCAAGAGAAGGCTCCTGACCACCAGTCCCCAGGCTCCAGCTGTCCCCAGAGAGGGCTCCTGACCACCTATCCCCAGGCACCAGATGTCCCCAGAGAGGGCTCCTAACCACCAGTCCTCAGGCCCCAGATTTCCCCGAAAAGGGCTCCTGACCACCATTCTCCATGCCCCAGATCTCCCCAGAGAGGGCTCCTGACCACCTGTCCCCAGGACCCAGATGTCCCCAGAGAGGGCTCCTGACCACCTGTCCCCAGGCACCAGATGTCCCCAGAGAGGGCTCCTGACCACCAGTCCTCAGGCCCCAGATTTCCCCACAGAGGGCTCCCGACCACCTGTTCCCAGGTGCCTCAGGGAGGGCTCCCGACCACCGGTCCCCAGGCCCAAGATGTCCCCAGAGAGGGCTCCAGACCACCAGTCCCCATGCCCCAGATGTCCCCAGACAGCTCCTGATCCAGGATCCAACACCTTTGCTATGTTTAACTGAAAGGATTTATGCCCAAACTGTGGCAATGAGGACAGGGATAGAGATATGAAGGGTCTCGTCCTCTGGATTCTGACCTGCAACACAACAGACAACACGAGACAGGGAATCGGTGCAGACAAGGCTTACCCTGGGCACGGGTGTAGAAGGCTCACAGGCTGTGGGTTTCAGGCTTCCACCAATGGTTAGGTCAAGCTCAGGCATAAACCCAGGACAGGGGGAGGGAAACCATTCAGCTCCCGAATGATGGGGAGAACCTCGGGAGACGCTGACAGGAGTGGACCTTGCTGTGACCTAGGACAGGGCTTGCGTTCCTGCAGGCCTGTCCTCATAGTTAGCGTTGGCAGCAGCAGGATGGTAAGGACTCAGCAGAGCTCTGAGCATGCCATCAAGGTTTCTAGCAACGAGGTAGTAAGGGGCCCATGCTAAGCTGCAGTGCAGTCACAGGCAGGTGCGGGCAAGGCATGCATGGCAGGGCTTCAGACTGGTTGGTCCCACCTGTCCAGCCAAAGCAGGCCCCTGCTTCAGGTTTTCCCAGTCGAGTTGAAGGTCGGAGATCTAAACACGATGATTGGCTTGGCAAATGCTGGTCACAGGTACAGGTCTCTGGCAGGTTTCTGGTGGTCCTTCAGCTTTAGGGGCTCGGATCTTGTGGTCAATGATCTCAAATGGATCCAAGTCCTCCCCTTTACCCAGAAATCAGGCTTGGGAGCTGTCCCATCCAACTAGGGACAGCCTACCATCCCGCCCCTGGCATTCTGCCTAGCAACAGGAGATACCCTAGCTGCAGCGTCAGTAGGGACCAGGGGGTCCCAAGCCCCAGTTTCAAGCAGTTCACACCCACAAAGCATTGACCAGGAGTGAAGAGCTGGCTATCCGCAAAGGTGCACGATGGAAGATGGGCAACTACGAAGAGGGCACAAGCAACAGAGAGCCAGGAAGGAAGATGGACAACTATGAAGAGGGCACAAGCAACAGAGAGCCAGGAAGGAAGATGGGCAGCTACGAAGAGGGCACAAGCAACAGAGATCCAGGAAGGAAGATGGGCAGCTACGAAGAGGGCACAAGCAACAGAGAGCCAGGAAGGAAGGTGGGCAACTACGAAGAGGGCACAAGCAACAGAGAGCCAGGAAGGAAGGTGGGCAGCTACGAAGAGGGCACAAGCAACAGAGAGCCAGGAAGGAAGATGGGCAGCTACGAAGAGGGCTCAAGCAACAGAGAGCCAGGAAGGAAGATGGGCAGCTACGAAGAGGGCACAAGCAACAGAGAGCCAGGAAGGAAGATGGGCAACTACGAAGAGGGCACAAGCAACAGAGAGCCAGGAAGGAAGCAGGGCAACTACGAAGAGGGCACAAGCAACAGAGAGCCAAGAAGGAAGATGGGCAACTACGAAGAGGGCACAAGCAACAGAGAGCCAGGAAGGAAGATGGGCAACCACGAAGAGGGCACAAGCAACAGAGAGCCAGGAAGGAAGATGGGCAACCACGAAGAGGGCAAAAGCAACAGAGAACCAGGAAGGGAGATGGGCAACCACGAAGAGGGCACAAGCAACAGAGAGCCAGGAAGGAAGATGGGCAACTACGAAGAGGGCACAAGCAACAGGGAGCCAGGAAGGAAGATGGGCAACTACGAAGAGGGCACAAGCAACAGGGAGCCAGGAGCTGCCATTTTGAGTATATAGGACTCGAACAGGCATTATCGCTGTGGAAAATAAAGGGGCACTGCTGTTCACTGGGAAAAGGATAAACACGGTCCAATTCCACCTGCTTCTCTTATCTGGTTGTTTGGTGGCACACAGGAGCGGTTTTAGTGCAGGGTGACCACCCAGCGCACCACGCCACCCAGGGCGTCATTAGCCCCCTGCCACGCCAGCTCGGTGCAGTCTTTCAAGGGCTCCACTAAACTGGCATAGTGGGCGAAGGTGCGGCAGGCGCCCTTTTGTTATTAAAAACGCCTGCGGCCCTCCCCACTCCGACACAGGAGCGAGGCGGTTTTCATTGCAATAATGCATAAGCGCTCTATTTCATTGATTAACTCCCTGCCAGGCGCCGGAGCGGGGAGTAAGAAAACAAATGTGGCGCTCCTACCCCCTCCGCCCCTCTCCCTGTTCGCCAGAGGCACGCGGGAAGATGGGGCGCCAATTCTTTTTTAACCAGCCCAGGGCGCTGCTGCCACTAAGGCCAGCCGTGGGTGCAGAACCCGGATTTTACTGAAAGAAGATTAAAGGGCCACTCGTGGCCCTTAGCTCTTCCCTTAAGGTGGCTTGCAAAGCACTGAGTTCCCTGCTCTGGCAGCAAAAGGGGTTCAATAATGCACCACATACAAAATGAGAGAAGCAGGTAAGCCTCAGACCCCCCAAATATCAGCAAGGACCCAGATAAAAGGCCGATATGCAGGGGGCCTCCAAGCGGAGGAACGGGACGCCAAAAAGCCACCTGTGAGCCAATACCTCTGCTTGTGCTAAAGTGGCATTTACAGGCCAGCGCCCAGTAGCCGAGGCACGCACGCGTGCCGCCTTTTCCTGCATGTGCCATCCCGTCCCACACTCTCACACTTTCATCGAAGTGGGTGGCACTCACGAAGGAGCCAAAGTAAAAACCAACATTTTTGGCTCAATAGGTGGAATTAAAGAGACAGGTATGGGCCAAGGTCTGCTCCCCCCACCTTGACCAGAGCCTTGCTATATGGCAGGATAAGTACTTATTAAGTAAAAGCTCACAGCCGGCCTCACCACGTAGGTATCTCTCTGCCCGTACCTCCGTATGTTGATGGATGCCTCCATGCCTCCACCGCCACCTTCGGAGAACCGCCATAGAGCAGGATAAGCACCCTACAAACCACCTACAACCTGACATATCCATAAGCCTCAGAGGCCTACAGCCTGCGGGTGGTGGAGGCTGGATAGGGGTGGCAGCTTGCCCCTGCACAGGCTCCACAGTGGGGAGATGCAGGACGTTTGTCCCACCTGCTGCCTCTGTGAGAGCTGTCAGGGGTCCATGTGAGTGCTAAATAAGGTCTTGGATGCCCCCCCCGCCCTCTGAGCCTCCTGGGAAGCACCCACACCTGTATTTGTTTCCGGCAATGCACCTGTAATGGACAACATGCCATAAAATGTATTGCGGGCCTTTCCTCTCAAAAGCCTCAACTCTTGTGTTGCGACTGTTGTTTAATGTGCAAATGTGTACTTTATGCCCAACAACACAAGGCATATCTTTGTCAAGTGGCGAGTACAAGGAGATGGGTTTATCACAAGGACACTTCAGGGGCCCTCATTATGAGTCGTCCGGTCCAGGAAAAATGCAGCTAAAATGCTAAAACGGCCGGTAATACAGGATCCGGCATTTTCCCCACACCGGCACACTCCGAGTTTGCCAATAGGGGCATTGAACTACCGATAGACCTGACCTTCTGGTAGTTCAGACCCTTGCCATTACTACTGGTGCCACTGATAGGGGCAAGCCCTTTCTATGGAGTCCTATGGCTTTACCGGCACCCGTAATATCCCGGTAACACTGGTATCGGTTGCCGGTAACGGCAATGCGAGTTTGCCAGTGACCCTCCGGTAGCACCAGCGAGTTACCGGCAAACTTGCGATGAGGGCCTAAATCTTTAAAATGTTGGGGTGTTCAGGAAAGCCCCCATTGAGAAAGAGGGGTTCACGTTGCGCGTGCCATATTGTTGAGTGAGGGAACGGCAAATTTGGCGTGATGTTCCAATTTTACATGTAGGTAATGAGAATGGGACATGTGTTACTTTTTTTTTTGTAACCTTGTGTTTAAGTTGATACATTTAGATTTGAACGCACAGCAAGATAAATGTCAAATTCACTGATGAAATATAACTACAATATGGGTATGGTGTACCATGAAGCACCTAGAAGCTGGGCTACGAGGAACTTCATGATGCACATGTGAGAAAGGCGATTTGTCACAAAGAAACACCTGTGAAGAGGCCATGGTAGTTTTAAAACATGCATCAACATACATACATAAATGGGTCTCAAGGGACATATGTTTGGGGTACATGGTTGGAATGTACACATCTGTATGTTATGTGCTTTTTCATAGTCTCTCCAGGCCTTGCAGCCAGGATTTTGTGAGGTGAACTCTGTGTGACTGGGAAAACTGTAGGGTTAGGGGCCGAGGGAAGGCAATGAGTAGCCGTGACATTATCAGATGGTCAGTTACAGTCAGGCTGGGTTTTTATGACTTGGCAATATTGGGGAAAGTGGCCATCTTTTTAAGTGTATGCAAGCTCGTTATTTATTGTTATGTGGAATCCGGCCATCTGTTCGCATCTGAGTAGTAAACCTGGGGTGAAGAGACGTTTAATGGCAGAAGTCGACCAATACTTTATGGGTTTTGATTATTTTCTCAGAATGTGTCCAGAGACCATGCATGTTGAATTGGTAGTCATTTAGATTAGAGTGTTTCAAGGATGCCAGCAAGTCATGGTGGGTAAGATAGTAATCGCCAGTTAAGGGAACTGTATGGGTTCCCCTACAATATGGGTAGGGGAAGTTATTCTTCCCCTGCCCATATTGTTTGAAGTGTCCTTGCAAACTGTGTGTATCACGTCTGGGGTTTGAATGTCTCCGGCCAGCTGCAACTTGTAATGAATTATGTTTGTACCAAAATGTGTAACTATGTGATGATGTCATGATTTACCACAGACAAATCCCCCAAAATATTAGCTGATGATGGTAGTAAGATAAATGTGACCAATGAGAATGTGGGATTTATAGAAGATTGGTTTTCTTTTGTATAGGTTTGACCAATCATGTGTGGGGGGAAGATTTGTAATAAAATATGTGAGTGTTTTAACTGCTGCAAACTGTATATAATGTGAAGTGTTTGTATGGTTCTTGGAGACTTGGGTAAGTTTGACTGTAAGGCATCATCTCGCTCCTCCCGTCCGCTTGTCCAATAAACTTGCTTTACGGACAAATGTGCACTTGTTTCTTAAGTGGTGGGCCTGCTTTGGGTTAACGTGATTAGAGCCCCATCCACGCAAACATTAATATATTTGAAGTTTGTCAATGTCAGGTGTGACATAGCTAACCATTCCAGGATTTTACGTTCATAAGATTTAGAAAAGGGATTTTTTTAAAATGTGTTTTTTGAATGTGTGATTGCGTGTGTGTGTGCGCATGCACGCATCAGTGCAAAGGTGCATCTTCAGGGCACTAAGAGCATCATGATGCAGGACTGGGCTCAACGTGAGCATACCTTTAGAAAGGCTGCATGATTTGATTTGAGCACTGGCAGCATGAAAGGGAGGCAGCAGGGAGCATATTTTGGGTTTTACAGTGGAAAGGCTGCAATGTTTTATAGAGACCATCCTCGTTTCTTTCTTTGCACTCATCCAGCAGGACGGGGAGAGGCCTTATGATCTGCTTTGGGCAGAGGCAATGCTGGCACAGATGTTTGAGAGAAGGCCTTGGAAAGTCAGCATCAACACATGCTGCAACATTCTCTTCTGTACTGCTGGTGGGCTGGCATCTATTGGGGTGTTTTGCCAAGAAGAACCAAATAGATGTTCTATTGATTGTTACCCAATTCTTCTGAAATGGGTGCTGCATGGGGCATGACATCAAACTATTATTGTAAATAATGTCTAACGGGAAGAACCACCCAACATCTTACTGGATTCGTTTTAGGGAGGCAATTTACAGCTCTCCTGTAAGTCCACCACCTACCACTGCTCTAGACTGTAGTGGTATTGTCAGAGTGGGGCAGAGAAGCCCAAGCAGATGCCCAGTTAGATCTTAGTGAGTTCTTTGACACCACTTTAGGAGAACCCAAATCCTCCATTGAAACATGCTTTTTCCCTGGCACCCCACACCTCTGCCATGTGGGTGGCTCCAGCATATCAGTTGGCTTGACCGTTTTTTTGCTTTCTCTCCCCTGCAGTTGACGGCCTGCGTCCAGGCTTCCACCGCCATGCTGTACCCCATGTACTGGCAGAACATCTACATCCCCATCCTACCCCCCCACCTGTTGGACTACTGCTGGTAAGGCCCGGACCCCATTGAGCCTTACCCATATGTGTGTGTGTGTGCAGACATAGAGTCTGTGGGTGCATTGTGGGCGGTGTTCTGTGTGAGCGCCATCATGTTGGTTTGTGGAACATCTTGTATGTAGCACTTCTGGGAAATTATTTAAATTGTAGTGAATGGACAAGACCAAAACTTTTGCAATTTGTCATAAATGAATGTACCTTTGTTTTCATGTTTGTGACGGAACTTCACGAAATGACCGAAAAAAAGGTCTGACTTTACAAAAAGACCAAAAAATGCATACCATCAAAGGTTCGAACACCAGACTTTCTAACCTTTGGTGGCATGCATTTTAGGTTAGCAAAAAAAAAAACACTGCTGGGGCTGCAGGGGTGTCCCCCGCAACACCCCGCTCAACATACTATACAGTATAGTGAGTGGGCGTTAGGGGGGGCAACCCGCTGCACACCCGACAAAGGAAAAAAAACAGGGGCTTTGGGGGTGTCCCCCGCAATGCCACGCTCACTATACTGTGTAGTATAGTGAGTGGGGGTTGTGGGAGACATCCGCAGCACACCCGAGAAAAAATAAACATAAAAGTATCCTGTGGCGCCAGTTCCTGATCACGGAAGTGAAAGGGAACTGGCGCTGCAGGGACACAGCGTGACACAATGACAGGTAAGTGGGGTGTGGGTATGTTGGGGTGTGTTGGGGGTGTGGGTGGGGGTGTGGGTTTTTAATGTATGTTTGCGTGGGAAATGTACGAAACCTTGGTGGTTTGTACATTTCTCATGCAAACTTTCCTGTCGCTGAATTTTCCACAATGGAAAAATCACGCAGATCCTTTGTGACCACCCACAATGGTGGATTGGACCAGAAGTCTCCAGCTCGGTCTGCTCTGGCCAGGGGTTGATGAGAACCAAAAGCAGCCCTGGCCCTTTATTATACTGTGCAAACAAACCCGACCCCTCTAAGTAGGGTGTGGTGGGTTCTTCCACAAGGACATTTCTCCTCGGCTGGGGCCTCCCTCTGGGACAGCCTCCCTGCCTCTCTCAAACTTGAGCAGAACCAACTCTGGTTCCGGAAGCAACTCAAGACCTTCCTCTTCACTTCCGCTTTCTCTCTTCCTCACCCCTGCTGATGCACCTGACTGCTCCACGCACTGGTCACCTGGTCACCATCTAAACTCTGGCCAGGCTCCTGCCTGTCCAGTTGCCCTGGCACTGCCTCCGGGCTCCCCAGCACTTAAGGGTCTGTATCTGCAACCCTACAGCCCCTCCTCTCTGCACGTATGAGCCACCCCCTGGCTGCACTTGTGAGTTACCTGCACTTCCCCCTTCCCTCCTCCCAGCACTTGAGTGGTCTGAATGACACAAGGCCTAGGAAGATCGTTATTTGTCCTCTCTTTGATTCCTCCTTGTCTTGTCGCGTCTAGAAACACTTGTGTATGGGCGCATTATAAATGCCATATCATGTCATATAATCATATCATGTCATTTGGAAAACATGGGTTAGAATTGTGAATTTTAAAGCACATTTCTACCTATACATGGATTTAAAGGAGTTAAATATAAGAGTGTGGAATAATCCACTTAATAATGACTTCCTGGGGGGGGGGGGGCATGAGAAGAGATGGAAGGGAAGGGGCAGAAAGCTTGTGAGAGGTGGTTAGAGGAGCAGAACACCGGGCACAAGAGGCCCACTGTGAAATCCCCCGACTTCTCGCAGGTGACCTGCAGGATGCCTGCCTCTTCGGGTGACCTGCTTGCTGCATGGCTCCTTGGGTGACCTGCTTGCTGCATGGCTACTCAGGTGACCTGCATGGTGCATGCCTCCTCGGGTGACCTGCAGGGTGCATGGCTCCTCAGGTGACCTGCATGGTGCATGGCTACTCAGGTGACCTGCTTGCTGCATGGCTACTCAGGTGACCTGCATGGTGCATGCCTCCTCAGGTGACATGCATGATGCATGTCTCCTCAGGTGACCTGTATTGTGCATGCCTCCTCGGGTGACCTGCTTGCTGCATGGCTCCTCGGGTGACCTGCTTGCTGCATGGCTCCTCGGGTGACCTGCTTGCTGCATGGCTCCTCAGGTGACATGCATGATGCAAGTCTCCTCAGGTGACCTGCTTGCTGCATGGCTACTCAGGTGACCTGCATGGTGCATGCCTCCTCGGGTGACCTGCAGGGTGCATGGCTCCTCAGGTGACCTGCATGATGCATGTCTCCTCAGGTGACCTGTATGGTGCATGCCTCCTCGGGTGACCTGCTTGCTGCATGGCTCCTCGGCTGACCTGCTTGCTGCATGGCTCCTCAGGTGATCTGCGTGGTGCATGGCTCCTCGGATGAAATGCATGATGCAATCCTCCTCAGATGACCTGCTTGCTGCATGGCTCCTCAGGTGACCTGCTTGCTGCATGGCTCCTCAGGCGACCTGTATGGTGTGTGGCTCCTCAGGTGACCTGTATTGTGTGTGGCTCCTCGGGTGACATGCCTGATGCATGGCTCCTCGGGTGACATGCATGGTGCATGGATCCTCAGGTGGCATGCATGATGCAAGCCTCCTCAGGTGACCTGCTTGCTGCATGGCTCCTCATGTGACCTGCATGGTGCATGGCTCCTCAGGTGACATGCATGACGCATGCCTCCTCAGGTGACCTGTATGGTGCGTGGCTCCTCGGGTGACATGCATGATGTATGCCTCCTCGGGTTACCTGCTTGCTGCATGGCTCCTCATGTGACCTGCATGGTGCATGGCTCCTCATGTGACATGCATGACGCATGCCTCCTCAGGTGACCTGCAGGTGACCTGTATGGTGCGTGGCTCCTCAAGTGACATGCATGATGCATGGCTACTCAGGCGACCTGTATGGTGTGTGGCTCCTCAAGTGACCTGTATGGTGTGGGGCTCCTCAGGTGACCTATATGGTGCATTGATCCTCGGGTGAAATGCCTGATGCATGGCTCTTAAGGTGACCTGCATGGTGCATGGCTCCTCAGGTGATGTGCATGATGCAAGTCTCCTCAAGTGACCTGCTTGCTGCATGGATTCTTAGGTGACCTGCATGGTGCATGGCTCCTCAGGTGACCTGCGTGGTGCATGGCTCCTCAGGTGACCTGTATGATGCATGGCTCCTCAGGTGACCTGCTTGCTGCATGCTTCCTCGGGTGACCTGTATGGTGCATGCTTCCTCGGGTGACCTGCTTGCTGCATGGCTCCTCAGGTGATCTGCTTGCTGCATGGCCACTCAGGTGACCTGTATGGTGTGTGGCTCCTCAGGTGACCTGTATGGTGTGTGGCCCCTCAGGTGATCTGCTTGCTGCATGCCTCCTCAGGTGACCTGCTTGCTGCATGGCTCCTCAGGTGACCTGTAGGGTGTGTGGCCCCTCAGGTGACCTGCTGGCTGCATGCCTCCTCTGGTGACCTGCTTGTTGCATGGCTCCTCAGGTGACCTGCATGATGCATGCCTCCTCAGGTGACCTGCTTGCTGCGTGGCTCTTCGGGTGACCTGTATGGTGGGTGACTGCTCAGGTGACCTGCATGGTGCATGGCTCCTCAAGTGATGTGCATGATGCAAGCCTCCTCAGGTGACCTGCTTGCCGCATGTCTCCCCAGGTGACCTGTATGGTCCTTGGCTCCTCAGGTGACATGCATGATGCAATCCTCCTCAGGTGTCATGCTTGCTGCATGGCTCCTCAGGCGACCTGTATGGTGTGTGGCTCCTCAAGTGACCTGTATGGCGTGGGGCTCCTCAGGTGACCTGTATGGTGTGGGGCTCCTCAGGTGACATGCCTTATGCATGTCTCCTCAGGTGACCTGCTTGCTGCATGCCTCTTCAGGTGACCTGCTTGCTGCATGCCTCCTCAGGTGACTTGCTTGCTGCATGGCTCCTCGGGTGACCTGCTTGCTGCATGGCTCCGCAGGTGACCTGCATGGTGCATGGCTCCATGCCTCCTCAGGTGACCTGCTTGCTGCATGGCTTTTCAGGTGACCTGCTTGCTGCATGGCTCCTCAGGTGACATGCATCATGCATAGACATATTCTGCTGTCCTCTATGTCATCCTCCCAGTTTCTGGGAATGATGCAGAGTTTTGATTCTGTTTTGAGCACAAGGTTACCTTTTCCCTCCGAATGTGGGGACATATATGTCTGCATGCAGCGCATGCCTCTGGTGTCAAATGATAAAGGCATGTTTCTGTTTGCGCCTGATCTTGCACACGTGCAAAGGGTGAGATGTGACATTTTACATTCAGAGAAGGGTCTCCGAGTGTGGCCAGTATAGATGCATACATTCAGAAGCCCATGCTGCTCTCCGTGTGCAACTGCGCATGTGCGGGGACTGCGCATTCTGAGACATGCAGAAGCCCATGCTGCGCTGAAGCCCATGCTGCTCTCTGTGTGCAGCTGCGCATGTGTGGGGACTTCTGAGACATACAGAAGCCCATGCTGCTCTCCATGTGCAGCTGCACATGTGCGGGGACTTCTGAGACATACAGAGACTTCTGAGACTTACAGAAGCCCATGCTGCTCTGCTGCTCTCCATGTGCAGCTGCGCATGTGCGGGGACTTCTGATACAGAAGCCCATGCTGCTCTCTATGTGCGGCTGCGCATGTGCGGGGACTTCTGAGACATACAGAAGCCCATGCTGCTCTCCGTGTGCAGCTGCGCATGTGCGGGGACTTCTGAGACATACAGAAGCCCATGCTGCTCTCCGTGTGCAGCTGCGCATGTGTGTCCATGTGCAGCTGTGCATGTGCGGGGACTTCTGAGACATACAGAAGCCCATGCTGCTCTCTGTGTGCAGCTGCGCATGTGGGGGGACTTCTGAGACATTCAGAGGCCCATGCTGCTCTCCGTGTGCAGCTGCGCATGTGCGGGGACTTCGGAGACATACAGAGGCCCATGTTGCTCTCCGTGTGCAGCTGCGCATGTGCGGGGACTTCGGAGACATACAGAGGCCCATGCTGCTCTCCGTGTGCAGCTGCACATGTGCGGGGACTTCTGAGACATACAGAAGCCCATGCTGCTCTCCGTGTGCAGCTGCGCATGTGCGGGGACTTCTGAGACATACAGAAGCCCATGCTGCTCTCCGTGTGCAGCTGCGCATGTGCGGGGACTTCTGAGACATACAGAAGCCCATGCTGCTCTCCGTGTGCAGCTGCACATGTGCAGGGACTTCTGAGACATTCAGAAGCCCATGCTGCTCTCCGTGTGCAGCTGCGCATGTGCGGGGACTTCTGAGACATACAGAGACTTCTGAGACTTACAGAAGCCCATGCTGCTCTGCTGCTCTCCATGTGCAGCTGCGCATGTGCGGGGACTTCTGAGACATACAGAAGCCCATGTGCAGCTGCGCATGTGCGGGGACTTCTGATACAGAAGCCCATGCTGCTCTCTATGTGCGGCTGCGCATGTGCGGGGACTTCTGAGACATACAGAAGCCCATGCTGCTCTCCGTGTGCAGCTGCGCATGTGCGGGGACTTCTGAGACATACAGAAGCCCATGCTGCTCTCTGTGTGCAGCTGCGCATGTGTGTCCATGTGCAGCTGTGCATGTGCGGGGACTTCTGAGACATACAGAAGCCCATGCTGCTCGCTGTGTGCAGCTGCGCATGTGCGGGGACTTCTGAGACATACAGAAGCCCATGCTGCTCTCCGTGTGCAGCTGCGCATGTGCGGAGACTTCTGAGACATACAGAAGCCCATGCTGCTCTCCGTGTGCAGCAGCGCATGTGCGGGGACTTATGAGACATACAGAAGCCCATGCTGCTCTCCGTGTGCAGCTGCGCATGTGCGGGGACTTCTAAGACATTCAGAAGCCCATGCTGCTCTCCGTGTGCAGCTGCGCATGTGCGGGGACTTCCGAGACATACAGAAGCTCATGCTGCTCTCCGTGTGCAGCTGCGCATGTGCGGGGACTTCTGAGACATACATAAGCCCATGCTGCTCTCTGTGTGCAGCTGCACATGTGCGGGGACTTCTGAGACATTCATAAGCCCATGCTGCTCTCCGTGTGCAGCTGCACATGTGCGGGGACTTCTGAGACATTCCGAAGCCCATGCTGCTCTCCATGTGCAGCTGCACATGTGCGGGGACTTCTGAGACATTCAGAAGCCCATGCTGCATGTGCAGGGACTTCTGAGACATACAGACGCCCATGCTGCTCTCCGTGTGCAGCTGCGCATGTGCGGGGACTTCTAAGCCCATACTGCTCTCCGTGTACAGCTGCGCATGTGCGGGGACTTCTGAGACATTCAGAGGCCCATGCTGCTCTCCGTGTGCAGCTGCGCATGTGCAGGGACTTCTAAGCCCATACTGCTCTCCGTGTACAGCTGCGCATGTACGGGGACTTCTGAGACATTCAGAGGCCCATGCTGCTCTCTGTGTGCAGCTGCGCATGTACGGGGACTTCTGAGACATACAGAGGCCCATGCTGCTCTCCGTGTGCAGCTGCGCATGTGCGGGGACTTCTGAGACATACAGAAGCCCATGCTGCTCTCCGTGTGCAGCTGCGCATGTGCGGGGACTTCTGAGACATACAGAAGCCCATACTGCTCTCCGTGTGCAGCTGCGCATGTGCGGGGACTTCTGAGACATACAGAAGCCCATGCTGCTCTCCATGCGCAGCTGCGCATGTGCGGGGACTTCTGAGACATTCAGAAGCCCATGCTGCTCTCCGTGTGCAGCGGCGCATGTGCGGGGACTTCTGAGACATACAGAGACTTCTGAGACTTACAGAAGCCCATGCTGCTCTGCTGCTCTCCATGTGCAGCTGCGCATGTGCGGGGACTTCTGAGACATACAGAAGCCCATGTGCAGCTGCGCATGTGCGGGGACTTCTGATACAGAAGCCCATGCTGCTCTCTGCAGTAGGCAGAGGATCGACGCTGGTGAGGCGGTCCGGCAACATACGCCAAAAGAAGCAAAAGGAGATGAGAACTGCAGAGTCATAGAGGGACCCAGCAGCGTTGCACCAGCGCCGGAGAGGAGATCCAGCCGACAGAGAAGTGCGGTGAGCCGCGGATTCAGAGAGGGACCCAGCGCCACCACACAGCAGAGACGTGGCAGCACCGGAGAGGAGATCCAGCATGCCGGCCGGAAAGAAAAGGAACAGGAGACACGAGGTGAGACGCCGGAGTCGAGGAGGGGCTCCAGCGAGACGCTGAACGACACCGCCGACAAAGAAGCCCGACAGCCACAGGAGACCGAAGGAGGCCAGAACGGCAGCATGCTGCGCCCGGAAGAATCAGAGAAGCTGCGTACACGCAGGTACGAAAACAAAGTCAGGGAGGACCCGGCATGTGGGATGAGGGTCATAGAGCAACCACAGCCACCCAAACATAAAACGCCCAACAGCGTGGAGGAAAAGGCACACGCCAGTGCCAGCCATAAGCCATTTGAAAGCGAGGAAGCAAAGGCACACGCCATTGCCAGCCATAAGCCACTTGAAAGCGAGGAAGCAAAGGCACACGCCACTGCCAACCATAAGCCACTTGAAAGCGAGGAACCAAAGACACGCGCTAGTGCCAATCAAAAGACACTTGACCACGAGGACTGAGGCCGTGGCAACACAACAACGCCCAAACACCATCGACCATGACACAGTCTGGGAGCGCAATGGTAGACACCACAGCACCTGCCATGCCCGGAGTGACGCCCACCAGCCCGGTATCATTCCTACGCCACCTGAACCCGTTCTCACTAGAACCCCAGGAGAACCAAGGACAGAGATGGCAGGAGTGGATGGACGAGTTCAAAGAATGTATGAGAGCCGTAGGAAACCAAGATGCACCAAACAAGCTAGACATCTTCACAAATCTGGTGGGGAAAGAGCATCATTAAGACCATCCCGGCAGCAGAAAGGACAACATACCAAAAATTAATCGAAGCCATCAATGGTTGCCTAGTAGTCGTTCCAAATAGGGACTATGAACGCTACATCTTCAATCAGTGCACCCAGATGCCCCAAGAAACAATCGGACAGTTCATATTGCGTTTGCAAAGGAAAATCACGTACTGCAACTTCGCTAACTTCAATAACGATGAAGCTATCCGCCTAAGGGTCATTGAAGGATGTTTGTCATCAATATTCCGCAAACACCTACTTAAGAAGCTGCTACCCTTGAAAGAGATAGCTGAGTTGGCCAGAGTGTACGAAAGGGTGGACATCCAAGCTGCCCACATAGAGAACCCAAAGTTTTGAGTTTCCACACAAGGGCCAATGCCCCACCATAGGCCAAATGTGCATGAGGTGTGGCCAGGAGAATCACTTCCAGAGCATGTGCCGGGAAAAGGCACCCCTACTATCAGCATACCGGCCGCTGAACCAACAAACAACAGTGAGGCGATTCGATGCGCCAAGACCCTTCAACCCACGACCATACCCTGAACGGGAATATACCAAGACTGCCACCATCCCCAGATCCGTGGCCAATGCCGGGTTCATCAGAGCAGTATAGAACCTACAAGTAGAACAGGCGAATGAGACTTATGCCAACCAAGAACAAATATACCACACGCAATTCTACCCGGAAGAAGAACGTCAGATGGAGAGTATCACCAGGGACCCCTATGAGAACCTACCACTCAAAGAACAACCAACAGAACAGGACCAATACGCAGAATATGACCGATACAGCAGAGAGTATGTCCGACTCATCTCTGAAGCCTCAGATGACAGCACTGCACCCCGGGGGATGGTCTACCTAGGAGGAATTTACACCCCATTTCTGGTAGATACCGGCACCACCGTCAATGTCATGTGCCACCTAACATACAAACACCTAGCAGATAAGTTCCCACTACAACCATCACACGCCCACATATTCCATTGGGGCGCTACACAACCACTAACTTCCAAAGGACAGTTTGCAAGTGATCTCATCCGCAGGGGCAAGAGAGCCCAGACGACAATACACGTCATCCACAGCCCAGCAACAGGAAGGTGCCTACTCAGCCACAAAACTGCTGTCGCCCTACAGCTGTCAACATCCACTACGACGAATCAGAAGAAATTCAAGGGACCCCGCCTAACTCCCAACTCATACAGGCCATCGACCAGAAAGCCCTGGACATTGAAATACTAAAAACCACCTATCCGGCCCTATTCGAAGGAGTGGGCATGCTGAAAGACAACGTTATCAAGCTGCACATCGACCCAACGGAACGACCAGTGCCACAACACCCCAGGCGGATAGGTTTTCACTTACAATTGAAAGTCACCCATGAACTGCAAACATTACTAAACAACAACATCATAGAGAGAGTGACAGGGCCCACACCGTTGGTGTCCCCACTTGTAGTCGTCCCCAAAGCTTACGGACGCCTCCGCCTCTGCGTTGACATGGGTATCCCCAACACAGCCATCCAACGGGAGAGGCATCCAGGCCCAAACATCGAAGACATGTTAATAAAGCTCAACCAAGCTACTACATTTTCAAAGCTGCATCTCAACCAAGGATACCACCAGCTTGTCATCGATCCCGAATCAAGACCCATCACCACATTCACTACTCACAAAGGCCTGTTTCGCTACAAACGGCTAAACTTCAGCATCTCATCTGCCACCAAAATTTTCCAGGAAACAATCCACAGATTAATCAGCCCGGTCACCAACGCATTCAACTACAGCGATGATATCCTCATATTCGGAGTCACCCAAGACCAACATGACGCAGCTTTACATCAGGTCTGCCACATCCTCCAGGATGACGGACTCACACTCAACAGCCAGAAATGTGAGATCAATACCCACACCCTATGCTTCTGTGGCCACATTTTCTCGGACCAGGGCATCAAAGCCGATCCGTACAAAATCCGTGCAATAACGGATCTACCCATCCGAAGGACACATCTGAACTCCACTCATTCCTGGGCATGGCAGGGTACTGCACCCACTACCTCCCACAATACGCCTCACTCACGTGCCCGCTCCGACAGCTGCTGAAGAAAGATCAACCCTTCACATGGACAGACCAGTGCCAACAAGCATTCTCCTCCATCAAACGAGAACTGGCTGCCAATCGCCAACTAGCATACTTCAACCTGAACTGGCACACCAAAATCACTCTAGACGCTAGTCCGGTAGGGCTAGGCGCAATACTGGCTCAAACCGATCCACAGCACGACGCCAAAACTCACATTGTAGCATACGGCAGTCGTGCATTAAATGCAACCGAACAAGCATACTTGCAGGCGGAGCGCGAGAGCTTGGCAGCCATGTGAGCGTGCGAGAAATTTCACCATTTCGTCACTGGACACACCTTCACTCTCATAACGGACCACCAGGCCCTGCTGGCCCTCTTCGGCAATCCAAAAATTAATGCCACCCCACATCGAACAATGGGGCATCCGCCTTCAGGAATACGACTACACAATCCTTCACAAACCTGGAGGCGATGCGAACCCGGCAGACTACCTGTCACGACACCCGGACGGGGCGTCCGACACCACAATGCAGAGAGAAGCCGATGGATATGTTGCATACCTGTCACTAAACGCCCTTCCCCCAGCCATCACAGCAGCACAACTGTTTGCGGAAAAGAGCAGAACCGACCCCACCATCAGGGCAGCAGTAATGCTCAGCAACATGAACAAGTGGTCGACAGGCGGCCAACGAACACTTTGAGCCGATGGGGGGGGGCAGTAGACAGAAGAAACCTAGCCAGAATGGAGAAAATACACAACAAAATGGCCACAACAAGCCAAGGTACGTTACTCGGAGGGAATCGTTTAGTAGCACCCGAAAGCCTAAGGAAGCCACTGGTCATGATCGCACACGAAGGCCATCGAGGCATGGCCAACACGAAAAAGATACTGCGGAACCAGGTGTGGTTCCCCCACATGGACACCATTGTGAAAGACATACTAAGACACTGCAACCCGTGCCAAGTAAATGGAGCTGGCTCACCACCCTGCCCTCTGCAGATAGGTCTGCTCCCGGATGGACCATGGCAGCACGTAGCACTCGACTTCTATGGCCCACTGGAAGAGGGAAGCCACCTTAAAGTGGCCATAGATGAGTACTCACGATTCCCACTGGTGAAGCATGTCCACAGCCTTCCATCACGTGGTAGGCATAGTAGACGAGCTGTTCAGTGAGTCGGGTATCCCCAACACAGTGAAAACAGACAATGGGGAGAAATGCCACATTCCTGCGATCCTAAATACCCGCCAGTGGTAACAGACCGACTTCTCCATCCACGGTCCCGCCTTTTGAGTTAAATCTTCGTCTGATTTGCATAGCACTTCATGGCTCCTCCCCCACCCCCTGTTTTTTACACTTGTTCAGGGAAAAGGTTTGAGAATCTGAGCCACTGTGTGCACTACGACGATCACAGAGGATTTGCACTTGTAATTGCTCAGAACAGAATGCACTTAATAATAATAATAATAATAATTAGGCACTTATATAGCGCTACAAACCCTCAGGTATCTGAGCGCTGCTTATTATTACCCATGGTGTGTGGTGCTCATTTATCGATCTCGAAAGGATGAAAGGCTGAGTTTGGCCCTGCCAGGATTCGAACCTGCGTCAGCAGGCTCAGCACAGATGTCAAAGCGAGCGCTCTACTCGCTGTGCTATCGGACCGGGTTGCGGACAAAATCCAGGCAGCAGCTGTACCCCTTCAGCAGCGCCCCACACAACACTCTGGCATGTTGCGTAGATCAGGCAGCCATGTGGGTCCTCTCCGCGCCCCCTCTCCCTCCAAGACGTCTCCGCCGGAAGACACAAAGAAATACCGCAATTTGCTGCGGGCAAAAATGAGATGTGTTTGCAGCAAATCCCCTGGCTTTCACTTGCCCCCACCGAGCCCACCCCCAGAACGTGGAGGCCCCATACTTATTTGATTATTTTTATTTGTTTATTTGTATTGCGCCGAACTGCTCGCAAGCATCGGGGCGCACACGTGAAGACATGGACAGACGATAGAAAACAAAAACTGTAGACGGGACGATTCAGTGCAAAGAGGGATTAAGGCAGCAGTAGACGGAGAATCTTATCTAGGATTACTTAAAGAGCATGGTTTTAAGTTTTTTGCAGAATGAGTATAGATTAGTTTCCAGTCTGAGACATGTTGGTAGTTTGTTCCAGAAAGCTGCCGCACGGGTGGGGAAGGCTCTTCCTAGACCTAGTTATTTTTTGAATTTAGGAGTTATTATCAAACCCTTGGCTTCAGATCTGTTCTGGTTGGGTTGTAGGGTGTAAGTTTGGTCTTAAGGTAGGCAGGTGCTTTTCCATAAAGGCATTTATGGGTTAGAAACAAGGACTTGAATTGTACACGGTCTTCCATTTTCAACCAATGTAGGTCGCGTCTAGCTTCGCTAATATGATCTCTCCTTGATTTTTGTTTGATAACTCTTATCGCCTGATTTTGAATCAGTTGGTACTTGTGTAAGCTTTGCTTGCTGGCACCAGCAAGGAGTGCGTTACCATAGTCCAAATGTGATAAAATGCTGGCTCTGGCAATAGTGGCGCAATTCTTTTCATTGAGAAGGGGTCTGATTGCTTTGAGGAGTCTTATGTAGTAGTTGCAGACATAGATAGCATGAGCATCTGCGTTAAGTGTAGCTTCCAGCATCATGCCAAGTGTTTTAACCTTACCAACTACTTCAATGCAAGATTCCTTGATTTGAAATGCCTTGTAGTCAGATGTCAGTTTAGCGCACGCCTGGGTGGATCCAAATACCATTGCTGTTAAGGCATATCCAATTAGTGTTCATCCACTCTTCGATATTCTTGTAGAGGGTGTTCAATGTAATACTGTCCTTAACATAATCACCGCTCAATTCCATAACTAGCTGGGTGTCGTCAGCGTAGTTAGTAAAAAACACTTGAAGTTGTTCTAGAAATTCACACAGGAGGCGTATGTAGATATTAAAGAGCATAGGGGACAGGCTGGCTCCTTGAGGAACTCCACACGAGATGTTATGTTCGGTTGAGAATTTGTCTCCCCAGTGGACACGTGACATTCTATTCTCAAGGAAGGAGGTGAGCCAGCTTATTGCTTCATTGGAGCAATTTCCGGTTTTGGCTAGTGCTTGTTGTAGTAGCTGGTGGTCTAACAGGTCAAACGCGGCACTAAGGTCTAAAAGCACTAGTAAGCCGGTTTTGCCCTTGTCCATGATTTCCAGCATTTTCGTTTGTAAATCTAGCATTGCTGTCTTTGTGCTATGTACGGCACTAAAGCCGGATTGTTGTGGATGTAGTAACTCGTTTTTATCTACATATTCCTGTAGTTGAGCTGTAGCGATTTTATCCATGACCTTAAGGGTGAAGTTGCAATTCGTAATAGGCCTCATACGCTCCTGCTTAGCGGGTACCATTGCTAAAGTCCCTTGGGCAAATGTGTACAGGAACACAGGTGTTTAAGGCGTCGACTTGTGTGCTCTGTGATCTGAATGTGTGTGCAGTAACCATTGCATGCGCAGAAACACGTGAGTACCTTCGAAGGTGCGCATTAGCAAATATGCATGCAGCAACATGTGTGTGCGTGTGCGTGTTACAAATCTATCCTCACACAACAACACAGAGACGAGATTGAGTCTACACCTGCTCCTTTATTAACAAGAACAAGCACACAAGGTGCAAAAGCCGTTGGCGTATAATGGAGCACAGACTCACGACTCAATGCTTCCCGGAGCCAAGGGGAACAGTCGGGAGGATAGCTCAGGGGCAATGTGCTCGCCTTGGAAGCAAGACGACACGGAGCAATACAGTTTCGATCCCAGGGTCAGCACTTAGAAACCTCTGGGTATTAAGCGCGTTATAAATAACCTATCATATCATAACAAAGACATGAGTTTAAATGAAATTGACTGCACGCTCAGTGCTTTTGCCAGACTGCACAGCGCCACCTAACAACAGCTTGAGGTAGTGCATTTCCAAGCAGCCAATGTTGCTGGTGCTCAGGTGCAGAATACAGCCTATTAGAGGCCTGTAGTAGTGAACTAACTTGGCTTGGGCACAAGCATGTGAGGTTTAAAGAAGCACAGATTCCTAGCCTTATTGCTCACCTGCAGAAAGGTGCCCACAAGAATATCGTGCCTGCGCCTGCAGGTACATTGCTTGCGCAAGACTACACAGCACTGTATGTGGTACACAACAACTGTAGGGATGTGTAAGTGCCAGATTGCATAGTGCCTACGGTATAGTGCTGTGATAGGGACCCACTGTGCACCACAATGCTTTACAATGCCGTGGTACATAATTTCAAATGGTGGCCGGCCCGTGCGCCTCAGAACATGTCTGTCGGTGTACCGCCATGCATCATAGAGAGGCCGACTGCCTTTACAAAAACTATAGAATACATTTGAGTCCTGCACATAAATGGGGAAAAAATCAAGGCACTGCAAAAGCCTGTGAAAAATAAGGAAACACAGATTCACAGCTCTGCATTTCTCTTCGGCAAATGTGACAGTGGCGTGGCATGGCTGCAGTCACACTGCTTGTGCCAGACTGCACAGTGCCGCCTTTTCACAATCTGTGGCAGCCTAACCTAGCACAAACCTTGCTAGATCTCTTGCTAGATCCATGCATTGGTGTCCAGTGATTTCAGGCTGCCTGGCCTTGGACCCTGATTCCACATCTGTGCATTGGTGTCTAGTGATTCTGGTCTGACTAGCATACCATCCTCAATCTAGATCCATGCGTTGGTGTCCAGTGATTCCAGGCTGCCTAGCCCTCCACCCTGATTCCAGATGTGTGCATTGTTGTCTGTTGATTCTTGTCTGATTGGCTTTCCATTCTCATTTGATATCCATGCATTGGTGTCCAGTGATTCCAGGCTGCCCGGCCTTGCACCCTGATTCCAGATCCGTGCATCAGTGTCTGTTCATTCTGGTCTGACTAGCCTTCGATCCAGGAGTCTTCCCTTCCCCCTGAAGCACTCCCTTGTACACCCTCTTCTTAAGAAACCCTCTGCCGACCCCTCCTGCCCAGCTAACTATCGCCCAATCTCCATCACTCCCTTCCTGGGCAAGCTCCTGGAGAAACTGGCCATCTCCTAGCTAAATCTTCACACTGAATCTGTTGGTTGTCTTCATGACCATCAGTCTGGCTTCAGAGCTGCCAGAAGCACGGAAACTGCTCTCCTGAACATCCGTGAAGACCTGCTCTCCAACCTTCAGTCTAACACCCCCTGTGTCCTCATCTTGCTTGATCTCTCTTCTGCCTTTGACACTGTCAACCATGCCATCCTGCTTAATTGTCTCTGTGTTAACCTAGGGATCATCGGTCAGGCCCTGGCGTGGCTGACTTCCTTCCTCTCTGACCGACGCTCCCAGGTCCAACTTGGATCCTTTCTCTCTGCTATCTTCTTCTCTACGTGTGGTGTTCCCCAGGGGTCTAACCTCTCTCCCTGGCTGTTCAACCAATACCTGGCACTCCTTGCCCACCGCATTGCTGCTCTCTGCCCCAACTTTCAGTGCTATGCGGATGACACTCAGCTCATTTTCAGGCTCCCTTCAGCCACCTCCTCTCTGTCTCTCATCACTGACTGTCTGCTATCCAGGAGTGGTGTGCCACCAATGACCTCTGCCTTAATGCCAGTAAGACTGAGATTCTCCTCATCGGCACACCTGCTCCCTCCTTCCCTGTAGCTCTCTGGCCGGCCTCTCTTGGCCCTCTTCCCGCTCCCACCTGCAAGCCTAAAAACCTTGGGGTCATCTTCGACTCCACACTCTCTTTCTCGACTCACATCTCTGACGTCTCTGAGGAGATGAAGTTGGTAGTGTGACTTCTTAGAGGTATTCTTCCTTTCCTCTCCTTCCCCCAGAAGCTCACTGTCTCTAGAGCTCTTCTTCTCTCTAGGCTGACGACTGCAAAAGCCTCTTTCAAAAACTGCCTGCCTCTATTTTCCGCCCTTTGCAACTTATCCAGAACAGGACTGCAAGACTTGTCCTTGGCCTAAAGCCCAGGGATCGTATCTCTCCAGGACTGCAATCTCTGCACTGGCTCCCATTGGCTGCGAGGATTAAGTTCAAAACCCTCTGCATCGTCCACAAGGCCTTCTGGGATCTGGGGCCTCAATACCTTCAACTGTCTCTTCCTAGATATCTTCCCTCTCGAGCTCTTCGCTCATCCGCCTCCAACTCCCTCAGGGTCAGTCGCTTCTCAAAGCAACGAGTTGGTGGCAGATCTATTTTTTCAGCTGGGGTCTCCCTCTGGAACAGCCTGCCTGCCTCCCTGCCTCCCAGAAACTTGAGGAGAACCATCTTCGGTTCCGGAAGCACCTGAAAACCCTCCTCTTTGCTTCTGCTTTCTCTCCCCCTCTCCCATGCTAAAGTCCTGGCTGTTACTGAGACTGCACTGGTTACCTAGCCACCCATCTGATCTAGGGCCCTAGCCCTGCCAGATGCATGCCTGCACTGCCTCCCTGGCAATGCCTGCACCTGGGCACTGTTTTCTGTATCCCTACAGTCCCCCCACCAGCACTTACGTCTGCACTCACCCTGCACTTGCCACCTGCTGGCCGTTTATTTATCTTGTTATTCTATTATCCCATGCACTGCACTTTCCCTCCCCCTCTGCACTTTTCTTCCTCCCCCTTCCTTTGCCCTTGCGTGATCTGAATGACACTTGGCCTAGTAAGATCATTGTATGTCTTCCCTCTGTTCCCCCTCCCTTGCCTCGTCGCGATTTGAAACACTTGTGTATAGGTGCGTTATAAATGCCTTATCATATCATATCATTCTAGATCCATGCATTGGTGTCCAGTGATTGCAGGATGCCGGGCCTTCCACCCTGATTCCAGATCCATGCATTGGTGTCCAGTGATTGCAGGATGCCTGGCCTTCCACCCTGATTCCAGATCTGTGCATTGGTGTCCAGTGATTGCAGGATGCCTGGCCTTCCATCCTCATTCCAGATCCATGCATTGGTGTCCAGTGATTGCAGGATGCCTGGCCTTTCACCCTGATTCCAGATCCATGCATTGGTGTCCAGTGATTGCAGGATGCCTGGCCTTCCACCCTGATTCCAGATCTGTGCATTGGTGTCCAGTGATTGCAGGATGCCTGGCCTTCCATCCTCATTCCAGATCCATGCATTGGTGTCCAGTGATTGCAGGATGCCTGGCCTTCCATCCTCATTCCAGATCCATGCACTGGTGTCCAGTGATTGCAGGATGCCTGGCCTTCCACCCTGATTCCAGATCTGTGCATTGGTGTCCAGTGATTGCAGGATGCCTGGCCTTCCACCCTGATTCCATATCCAGTAGTGTAGTAGAGCCCATGGGCAGTCATGTCACACTCCAGCTGCCATGTAGAGGTCACCACTGTACTAGTGTAGTAGAGCCCATGGGCAGTCATGTCACACTCCAGCTGCCATGTCGAGATCACCACTGTACTAGTGTAGTAGAGCCCATGGGCAGTCATGTCACACTCCAGCTGCCATGTAGTGGTCACCACTGTACTAGTGTAGTAGAGCCCATTGGCAGTCATGTCACACTCCAGCTGCCATGTAGAGGTCACCACTGTACTAGTGTAGTAGAGCCCTGTGGGCAGTCATGTCACACTCCAGCGGCCATGTAGCGGTCACCACTGTACTAGTGTATTAGAGCCCATGGGCAGTCATGTCACACTCCAGCTGCCATGTAGAGGTCACCACTGTACTAGTGTAGTAGAGCCCATCGGTAGTCATGTCACACTCCAGCTGCCATGTAGTGGTCACCACTGTACTAGTGTAGTAGAGCCCATTGGCAGTCACACTCCAGCTGCCATGTAGCGGTCACCACTGTACTAGTGTAGTAGAGCCCTGTGGGCAGTCATGTCACACTCCAGCTGCCATGTAGCGGTCACCACTGTACTAGTGTAGTAGAGCCCATGGGCAGTCATGTCACACTGCAGCTGCCATGTAGCGGTCACCACTGTACTAGTGTAGTAGAGCCCATGGGGAGTCATGTCACACTCCAGCAGCCATGTAGCGGTCACCACTGTACTAGTGTAGTAGAGCCCATGGGCAGTTATGTCACACTCCAGCTGCCATGTAGAGGTCACCACTGCACTAGTGTAGTCGAGCCCATGGGCAGTCATGTCACACTCCAGCTGCCATGTAGAGGTCACCACTGCACTAGTGTAGTAGAGCCCATGGGCAGTCATGTCACACTCCAGCTGCCATGTAGAGGTCACCACTGTACTAGTGTAGTAGAACCCATGGGCAGTCATGTCACACTCCAGCTGCCATGTAGTGGTCACCACTGTACTAGTGTAGTAGACCCCATGGGGAGTCATGTCACACTCCAGCAGCCATGTAGCGGTCACCACTGTACTAGTGTAGTAGAGCCCATGGGCAGTCATGTCACACTCCAGCTGCCATGTAGAGGTCACCACTGTACTAGTGTAGTAGAGCCCATGGGCACTCATGTCACACTCCAGCTGCCATGTAGAGGTCACCACTGTACTAGTGTAGTAGAGCCCATGGGCAGTCATGTCACACTCCAGCTGCCATGTAGAGGTCACCACTGTACTAGTGTAGTAGAGCCCATGGGCAGTCATGTCACACTCCAGCTGCCATGTAGAGGTCACCACTGTACTAGTGTAGTAGAGCCCATGGGCAGTCATTTCACACTCCAGCTGCCATGTAGTGGTCACCACTGTACTAGTGTAGTAGAGCCCATGGGGAGTCATGTCACACTTCAGGTGCCATATAGCGGTCACCACTGTACTAGTGTAGTAGAGCCCATTGGCAGTCACACTCCAGCTGCCATGTAGCAGTCACCACTGTACTAGTGTAGTAGAGCCCTGTGGGCAGTCATGCAAAACTCCAGCTGCCATGTAGCGGTCACCACTTTACTAGTGTAGTAGAGCCCATTGGCAGTCACACTCCAGCTGCCATGTAGCGGTCACCACTGTACTAGTGTAGTAAAGCCCCATGGGCAGTCATGTCAAACTCCAGCTGCCATGTAGTGGTCACCACTGTACTAGTGTAGTAGACCCCATGGGCACTCATGTCACACTCCAGCTGCCATGTAGCTGTCACCACTGTACCAGTGTAGTAGAGCCCCATGGGCAGTCATGTCACACTCCAGCTGCAATGTAGCAGTCACCACTGTACTAGTGTAGTAGAGCCTTGTGGGCAGTCATGTCACACTCCAGCTGCCATGTAGCAGTCACCAATGTACTAGTGTAGTAGATCCCATGGGCAGTCATGTCACACTCCAGCTGCCATGTAGTGGTCACCACTGTACTAGTGTAGTAGAGCCCATGGGGAGTCATGTCACACTCCAGCTGCCATGTTGCGGTCACCGCTGTACTAGTGTAGTAGACCACATGGGCAGTCATGTCACACTCCAGCTGCCATGTAGAGGTCACCACTGTACTAGTGTAGTAAAGCCCCATGGGCAGTCATGTCAAACTCCAGCTGCCATGTAGTGGTCACCACTGTACTAGTGTAGTAGACCCCATGGGCACTCATGTCACACTCCAGCTGCCATGTAGCTGTCACCACTGTACCAGTGTAGTAGGGCCCCATGGGCAGTCATGTCACACTCCAGCTGCAATGTAGCAGTCACCACTGTACTAGTGTAGTAGAGCCTTGTGGGCAGTCATGTCTCACTCCAGCTGCCATGTAGCAGTCACCCCTGTACTAGTGTAGTAGATCCCATGGGCAGTCATGTCACACTCCAGCTGCCATGTAGTGGTCACCACTGTACTAGTGTAGTAGAGCACATGGGGAGTCATGTCACACTCCAGCTGCCATGTTGCGGTCACCGCTGTACTAGTGTAGTAGACCACATGGGCAGTCATGTCACACTCCAGCTGCCATGTAGAGGTCACCACTGTACTAGTGTAGTAGAGCCCTGTGGGCAGTCATGTCACACTCCAGCTGCCATGTAGCGGTCACCACTGTACTAGTGTAGTATACCCCATGGGCAGTCATGTCACAATCCAGCTGCCATGTAGAGGTCACCACTGTACTAGTGTAGTAGACCCCATGGGCAGTCATGTCGCAATCCAGCTGCCATGTAGAGGTCACCACTGTACTAGTGTAGTAGACCCCATGGGCAGTCATGTCACATTCCAGCTGCCATGTAGAGGTCACAACTGTACTAGTGTAGTGGAGCCCCATGGGTAATCATGTCACACTACAGCTGCCATGTAGTGGTCACCACTGTACTAGTGTAGTAGACCCCATGGGCAGTCATGTCATACTCCAGCTGCCATGTAGAGGTCACCACTGTACTAGTGTAGTAGACCCCATGGGCAGTCATGTCAAACTCCAGCTGCCATGTAGAGATTAACACTGCACTAATTTAGCAGCGCCCCGCAGCCATTCATGACACACTCCAGCTGCCATGTAGCGGGCACCACTGTACTAGTGCAGCAGAGCCCATGGACAGTCATGTCACACTCCAGCTGCCATGTAGCGGGCACCACTGTACTAGTGCAGCAGAGCCCATGGACAGTCATGTCACACTCCAGCTGCCATGTAGCGGTCACCACTGTACTAGTGTAGTAGACCCCATGGGCAGTCATGTCATCCTCCAGCTGCCATGTAGAGGTCACCACTGTACTAGTGTAGTAAAGCCCCATGGGCAGTCATGTCACACTCCAGCTGGAATGTAGTGGTCACCACTGTACTAGTGTAGTAGACCTGATGGGCAGCCATGTCAAACTCCAGCTGCCATGTAGTGGTCACCACTGTACTAGTTTAGTAGACCTCATGGGCAGTCATGTCACACTCCAGCTGCCATGTAGCGGTCACCACTGTACTAGTGTAGTAGACCCCATGGGCAGTCATGTCATCCTCCAGCTGCCATGTAGAGGTCACCACTGTACTAGTGTAGTAGACCCCATGGGCAGTCATGTCAAACTCCAGCTGCCATGTAGAGATTAACACTGCACTAATTTAGCAGCGCCCCCAGCCATTCATGACACAGTCCAGCTGCCATGTAGCGGGCACCACTGTACTAGTGCAGCAGATCCCATGGACAGTCATGTCACACTCCAGCTGCCATGTAGCAGTCACCACTGTACTAGTGTAGTAGAGCCCATGGGCAGTCATGTCACACTCCAGCTGCCATGTAGCCGTCACCACTGTACTAGTGTAGTAGAGCCCATGAGGAGTCATGTCACACTCCAGCTGCCATGTAGCGGTCACCACTGTACTAGTGTAGTAGAGCCCATGGGCAGTCATGTCACACTCCAGCTGCCATGTAGCGGTCACCACTGTACTAGTGTAGTAGAGCCCTGTGGCAGTCATGCAACACTCCAGCTGCCATGTAGCGGTCACCACTGTACTAGTGTAGTAAAGCCCCATGGGCAGTCATGTCAAACTCCAGCTGGCATGTAGTAGTCACCACTGTACTAGAGTAGTATACCCCATGGGCAGTCATGTCACACTCCAGCTGCCATGTAGCGTCACCACTGTACTAGTGTAGTAGAGCCCATGGGCAGTCATGTCACACTCCAGCTGCCATGTAGCGGTCACCACTGTACTAGTGTAGTAGAGCCCCATGAGCAGTCATGCCACTCTCCAGCTGCCATGTAGCGGTCACCACTGTTCTAGTGTAGTAGAGCCCTGTGGGCAATCATGCCAAACTCCAGCTGCAATGCAGTGATCACAACCGCACATGTGAAGTGAATAAATATGGATCATCATGTCAAACTCCTCCTACAGGGTAGGGGTCACCACTACCCTAGAGTAGTCGAGACCCGTGGATAATTATCTGAAAGGTTTGCGCAGTACCGAGGTCACCACTTTACTAGCCTAGTGGAGCTATATGAACTAACATGGCAACCCTTTGCCGCAGTGCTGAGGTCACCACTCCACTAGTCTAGTGGAGCTATATGAACTGACATGTCAACCCTTTGCTGCAGCACGGAGGTCACCACTCCACTAGTCTAGTGGAGCTATATGGACTAACATGTCAACCCTTTGCCGCAGTGCTGAGGTCACCACTCCACTAGTCTAGTGGAGCTATATGAACTAACATGTCAACCCTTTGCTGCAGTGCAGAGGTCACCACTCTACTAGTCTAGTGGAGCTATATGAACTAACATGTCAACCCTTTGCTGCAGCGCAGAGGTCACCACTCTACTAGTCTAGTGGAGCTATATGGACTAACTAACATGTCAAACGTTTGCCGCAGCACTGAGGTCACCACTCTACTAATCTATTGGAGCTATATGAACTAACATGTCAACCCTTTGCTGCAGCGCAGAGGTCACCACTCTACTAGTCTAGTGGAGCTATATGAACTAACATGTCAACCCTTTGCTGCAGCGCAGAGGTCACCACTCTACTAATCTAGTGGAGCTATATGAACTAACATGTCAACCCTTTGCCGCATTGCTGAAGTCACCACTCTACTAGTCTATTGGAGCTATATTGACTAACATGTCAAGTCTTTGCCGCAGTGCTCAGGTCACCACTCTACTAGTCTAGTGCAGCTATATGAACTAACATGTCAAACCTTCGCCGCAGCGCCAACATCACCACTCTACTAGTCTAGTGGAGCTATATGGACTAACATGTCAAACCTTTGCTGCAGCGCCGAGGTCACCACTCTACTAGTCTAGTGGAGCTATATGGACTAACATGTCAACCCTTTGCCGCAGCGCCAAGGTCACCACTCTACTAGTCTAGTGGAGCTATATGGACTAACATGTCAACCCTTTGCCGCAGCGCCAAGGTCACCACTCTACTAGTCTAGTGGAGCTATATGGACTAACATGTCAACCCTTTGCCGCAGCGCCAAGGTCACCACTCTACTAGTCTAGTGGAGCTATATGGACTAACATGTCAACCCTTTGCCGCAGCGCCAAGGTCACCACTCTACTAGTCTAGTGGAGCTATATGGACTAACATGTCAACCCTTTGCCGCAGCGCCAAGGTCACCACTCTACTAGTCTAGTGGAGCTATATGGACTAACATGTCAACCCTTTGCCGCAGCGCCAAGGTCACCACTCTACTAGTCTAGTGGAGCTATATGGACTAACATGTCAACCCTTTGCCGCAGCGCCAAGGTCACCACTCTACTAGTCTAGTGGAGCTATATGGACAGCGCTGGGGTCACCACTCTACTAGTCTAGTGGAGCTATATGGACTAACATGTCAACCCTTTGCCGCAGCGCCAAGGTCACCACTCTACTAGTCTAGTGGAGCTATATGGACAGCGCTGGGGTCACCACTCTACTAGTCTAGTGTAGCTATATGGACTAACATGTCAACCCTTCGCCGCAGCGCCAAGGTCACCACTCTACTAGTCTAGTGGATCTATATGGACTAACATGTCAACCCTTTGCCGCAGCGCCAAGGTCACCACTCTACTAGTCTAGTGGAGCTATATGGACTAACTAACATGTTAAACCTTTGCTGCAGTGCCGAGGTCACCACTCTACTAGTCTAGTGGATCTATATGGACTAACATGTCAACCCTTTGCTGCAGCGCAGAGGTCACCACTCTACTAGTCTAGTGGAGCTATATGGACAGCACCGAGGTCACCACTCTACTAGTCTAGTGGAGCTATATGGACTAACATGTCAACCCTTTGCTGCAGCGCCAAGGTCACCACTCTACTAGTCTAGTGGAGCTATATGGACAGCACCGAGGTCACCACTCTACTAGTCTAGTGGAGCTATATGGACTAACATGTCAACCCTTTGCTGCAGCGCAGAGGTCACCACTCTACTAGTCTAGTGGAGCTATATGGACAGCACCGAGGTCACCACTCTACTAGTCTAGTGGAGCTATATGGACTAACATGTCAACCCTTTGCCGCAGTGCTGAGGTCACCACTCCACTAGTCTAGTGGAGCTATATGGACTAACATGTTAACCCTTTGCTGCAGCGCAGAGGTCACCACTCTACTAGTCTAGTGGAGCTATATGGACAGCACCGAGGTCACCACTCTACTAGTCTAGTGGAGCTATATGGACTAACATGTCAACCCTTTGCCGCAGTGCTGAGGTCACCACTCCACTAGTCTAGTGGAGCTATATGGACTAACATGTCAACCCTTTGCCGCAGTGCTGAGGTCACCACTCCACTAGTCTAGTGGAGCTATATGGACTAACATGTCAACCCTTTGCCGCAGCGCCAAGGTCACCACTCTACTAGTCTAGTGGAGCTATATGGACAGCGCTGGGGTCACCACTCTACTAGTCTAGTGGAGCTATATGGACTAACATGTCAACCCTTTGCCGCAGCGCCAAGGTCACCACTCTACTAGTCTAGTGGAGCTATATGGACAGCGCTGGGTTCACCACTCTACTAGTCTAGTGTAGCTATATGGACTAACATGTCAACCCTTCGCCGCAGCGCCAAGGTCACCACTCTACTAGTCTAGTGGATCTATATGGACTAACATGTCAACCCTTTGCCGCAGCGCCAAGGTCACCACTCTACTAGTCTAGTGGAGCTATATGGACTAACTAACATGTTAAACCTTTGCTGCAGTGCCGAGGTCACCACTCTACTAGTCTAGTGGATCTATATGGACTAACATGTCAACCCTTTGCTGCAGCGCAGAGGTCACCACTCTACTAGTCTAGTGGAGCTATATGGACAGCACCGAGGTCACCACTCTACTAGTCTAGTGGAGCTATATGGACTAACATGTCAACCCTTTGCTGCAGCGCCAAGGTCACCACTCTACTAGTCTAGTGGAGCTATATGGACAGCACCGAGGTCACCACTCTACTAGTCTAGTGGAGCTATATGGACTAACATGTCAACCCTTTGCTGCAGCGCAGAGGTCACCACTCTACTAGTCTAGTGGAGCTATATGGACAGCACCGAGGTCACCACTCTACTAGTCTAGTGGAGCTATATGGACTAACATGTCAACCCTTTGCCGCAGTGCTGAGGTCACCACTCCACTAGTCTAGTGGAGCTATATGGACTAACATGTTAACCCTTTGCTGCAGCGCAGAGGTCACCACTCTACTAGTCTAGTGGAGCTATATGGACAGCACCGAGGTCACCACTCTACTAGTCTAGTGGAGCTATATGGACTAACATGTCAACCCTTTGCCGCAGTGCTGAGGTCACCACTCCACTAGTCTAGTGGAGCTATATGGACTAACATGTCAACCCTTTGCCGCAGTGCTGAGGTCACCACTCCACTAGTCTAGTGGAGCTATATGGACTAACATGTCAACCCTTTGCCGCAGTGCTGAGGTCACCACTCCACTAGTCTAGTGGAGCTGTATGGACAACACTGAGGTCATCACTCTACTAGTCCAGTGGAGCTATATGGACTAACATGTCAACCCTTTGCTGCAGCGCAGAGGTCACCACTCTACTAGTCTAGTGGAGCTATATGGACAGCACCGAGGTCACCACTCTACTAGTCTAGTGGAGCTATATGGACTAACATGTCAACCCTTTGCCGCAGTGCTGAGGTCACCACTCCACTAGTCTAGTGGAGCTATATGGACTAACATGTTAACCCTTTGCTGCAGCGCAGAGGTCACCACTCTACTAGTCTAGTGGAGCTATATGGACAGCACCGAGGTCACCACTCTACTAGTCTAGTGGAGCTATATGGACTAACATGTCAACCCTTTGCCGCAGTGCTGAGGTCACCACTCCACTAGTCTAGTGGAGCTATATGGACTAACATGTCAACCCTTTGCCGCAGTGCTGAGGTCACCACTCCACTAGTCTAGTGGAGCTATATGGACTAACATGTCAACCCTTTGCCGCAGTGCTGAGGTCACCACTCCACTAGTCTAGTGGAGCTGTATGGACAACACTGAGGTCATCACTCTACTAGTCCAGTGGAGCTATATGGACTAACATGTCAACCCTTTGCTGCAGCGCAGAGGTCACCACTCTACTAGTCTAGTGGAGCTATATGGACAGCACCGAGGTCACCACTCTACTAGTCCAGTGGAGCTATATGGACTAACATGTCAACCCTTTGCCGCAGTGCTGAGGTCACCACTCCACTAGTCTAGTGGAGCTATATGGACTAACATGTTAACCCTTTGCTGCAGCGCAGAGGTCACCACTCTACTAGTCTAGTGGAGCTATATGGACAGCACCGAGGTCACCACTCTACTAGTCTAGTGGAGCTATATGGACTAACATGTCAACCCTTTGCCGCAGTGCTGAGGTCACCACTCCACTAGTCTAGTGGAGCTATATGGACTAACATGTCAACCCTTTGCCGCAGTGCTGAGGTCACCACTCCACTAGTCTAGTGGAGCTATATGGACTAACATGTCAACCCTTTGCCGCAGTGCTGAGGTCACCACTCCACTAGTCTAGTGGAGCTGTATGGACAACACTGAGGTCATCACTCTACTAGTCCAGTGGAGCTATATGGACTAACATGTCAACCCTTTGCTGCAGCGCAGAGGTCACCACTCTACTAGTCTAGTGGAGCTATATGGACAGCACCGAGGTCACCACTCTACTAGTCTAGTGGAGCTATATGGACTAACATGTCAACCCTTTGCTGCAGCGCAGAGGTCACCACTCTACTAGTCTAGTGGAGCTATATGGACAGCGCCGAGGTCACCACTCTACTAGTCTAGTGGAGCTATATGGACAGCGCCAAGGTCACTACTATACTAGTGTAGTAGAGCTATATAGACTAACTAACATGTTAAACCTTTGCTGCAGCGCCAAGGTCACCACTCTACTAGTCTAGTGGAGCTATATGGACAGCGCCGAGGTCACTACTATACTAGTGTATTAGAGCTGTTGGTAGCTTCCGGTGCATACACTGTTCACTGAGCGTAGGTGTGATTTCTGGTTGATGGCCGCCATGTGGTTTTGGGCGAGGCTATGTGTGGTTTGTTTAGTTGTTGTGGTGTTGTGAAGTATGTGCGGTTTGTGCTGCTGTAGAGTTATGGTTGTGTTTAGTTCAGAGTGCTGCCAAGAGGGCCCCTTCTCACCCAGGCTCAGTCTGGCCTGTCACGTGGAAAGTGACCCTCCTGCCTTTGTGGGTGTTGCTGACCGTGTTGCCTTATTGTTTTCCCAGAGGCCTCTGGGAATCTGCCATGGCTCCTCTTGATCTGCCCTTGCATGGCTGGCCCTTAACCCTCTGCTCTCTTTGTCAACAGCGCTCCAATGCCCTACCTTGTGGGAGTGCACGCCAGCTTGATGGAGGTGAGTTAAGGCCTCATTCCCTCACTGCACTCCTCATGGTCCCTCATTCTGCTGCCATGAGATGTATGGGGTGCAGAGGTGTAGAACCACAAGGGGCACCTGTGTATATGCAGAGCTTCACAGGTATATTGTGTGTGTGTTTGTGGAAGGGGGACAGAGTCCCACCTGTTGCTTGTACAGGTGTGTGTGTGTGTGTGATAGGCTGGCTGTGCACCCCTGGAAATGGCAGGGGCATGCCAAGAGGACTGCCGCTGGTGTGATGCTGCACAGAGCATGATGGGGTGTTTTGTGAGGCGTGTGCCACCCGCTTCTTTACACTGTGTGCAGTTCGCATTTGTCATGCATGTGGGGTTTGCTGTATTGTGGGTTCGTGCACGTAGACTCTGTCACTAATCCCCCTTCGTTCCTTGCAGCGAGTGAGGGCTAAAGCCCTGGAGGACGTTGTGATATTACATGTGGATTCCAACACGCTTGAGACGCCATTCCAGGACCTGGAGAGTCTTCCCGCTGATGTGGTGAGTAGCTGCACGCCCTCCTGGAAATCAGCTAGCCAATGGGAGCTCGCCCACAGCACTGGGCCCCCCAGTGCTGTCCCTGTGCCCCTGCACTCGGAGTGCCACTCTCTCAGCCCTGGAACGCTCTCTCTCTCTCTCTCTCACCTCAAGTGTCTCTTCTTGAGAATGCCCACACCTCCACATGTGAAGCATGTCTGTGACATTGACGCAGCAAGACAGCAATAGAAGGTGGAATCTGCCAATACTGACCCTAACAAAAACATTTCTGTAAATTGCAGGACGTATATACCAATGTGGACATCTTTTGCACAAAATGTGCGGCTGGCTCTTTCTGCATTCAGTCTAGTGCCCAGTTTCATGAAACAGATGTGGGAGTTGCATGGGTTAGCCCCGGTCCTCAGGACAGAAAATCTCCCCGTGCTGGGAGCTAGCACGGGGGAGTCTTGAACAAACTTCCTTGAGCTGGCACCTGATGGAGCCAGCTTCCATTTATTTTGGTTGGGTGAGGTGTGAGGAATTCGACCACCCGCACGGGGAGTGTGCGCCCACCTGGGCTTATTTGAAGTTTTGCAAATAAAATGAATGAGAGATCAACCTCTGAAAATGTGTGGGGCTAATCTGCACACATTTTGCTCTGCACAGCGCACAACAAACACATAGCCATGTGTACTCTGGGGGGACACAGCCTACAGACATAGTCCACCCTGTCACATTTAGCTGGAATGTGACAGCCAAAGATACATCAGAGCATCTCTGAACGGAAAAGGCAACCCCTTTCTCTGGCCATGGCCAGCCTATTTAAAATATCAAAGGCTCCAAGTATCCACCCTCTCAATTGCCTAAGTTCAACTGGTGGCAGCGCATACTGAGGAGAGTTAATTGAAACAGGCCTGCAATAGGCCTGATCACAGAACTGACAAAAGTGGACAGGAAACCCCAACACCTCTTTGATAGTATGCAATGTGTCAACTTGAAGCTAGCTCCCACCCCTCTGTATAAAGGGCAGTGAATGGCATGTCTGGGACAACTGTTTACAGTAGGCAACCCCTGCAGGGAGACCCCCTTTCAGAAGGAAGAAGTATGTGTATTGATGGAACCAGAAAGTCTGTTCTCGCCACAAACCTCAAGGGAGACCTGCGCTTTGATCAGGAGCCACAGGGCTCAATTAACCAGAGAGACACGTTTATCCACAATAGACAGGAAGATGGGTGGGACTTAGTAGTTAATGTTGTCACCCCTTACATTTCCTGTTGCAGAGCACTCTGGATATGACCTCACGCATAACAGAAGATTGTTGGTGGGGAACCAGGATTGGTTCATTAAGGTAGGCTTAGCCTGCACCAATCACTGGGGCCTATTTGGCTTTAAAAGAGGGTTGAGCCACTCTTTTGGCAGATCATCCGACGACTATCGAAAAGGAGTAAGAAGAAGGCCTCATTTAGACCCTGGCTGACGGTACAATCTGCCTTACAGCTTCTGAAGGAAGGCCAGGAGCAGTGACGTCTTTATGGGAGGGCAAACGGGGCTCGTGCCCCGGGCCCCCATCCTGGATTCTTTGGAGGGGGGCCCCTGCCACATGTCCTGCACTTGTAGGGGAGACTCATGAGGTAGCTGAGAGGCATGTGCTGTGGGTTTAAGAACCCTCTCCCATCCTTAAAGGTGTCCCCTGTCTTTATGACTGAGAGCCCAGCGTCCCCAGCTAGCAGGGTGACAAGCTAAGAAGATTTTTGGCAATCTGCGAGCACTCTGGGAGGACACAGCACTCAGAGGCACAACGGCTGCCCCCGCTGTGCCTTAAACGTTTTTTGGTAAAGTTGGCTACCCTTTGCAAGATGCCCAATTCATTTCCAACCCCACTTTTAAGCTGCCCTGCCCCCACCGTCATGTCTCCCAATTATTAAAGGGTAAATATTTCCGAAATTGCAAATAGTTGAAATTCCACCCCGATTGCTCTGCAGCCCAGTACGTGTTGGTGGGGGGGGAGGGGGGTTACAACATGCACTCCAGGATTCACTCCGAGTCCTCAGCGTTCTAAGCCTTCTGTTTTCTGAAGCTGCAAGGAGAGACTGCAGGGTCGTACGGGGTGGAGGAGTGCATAAGCAGGGATTTCCAGGATGGGGAAAACAGCAGAGATGGACAGCGCAGCCAGACAGAAAGGAGTTGCTGGAGTAATAACCAACCTCATTGTGCAGAGTTTGGTCAGGCTCAGACTGGCCTATAGCGCAATAGGCCCATGGCCGAACCAAAAGCACAACATGCTTGGGTGGGCCTGTTTTTTTGGTCAAAGTGGGACACTTTTTCGGCCAATTTGGTCCAGTTTAATTGAGGTAATTAACTCTGCGGCTAGTAGTTTTGAGATGTGTTTCTGAATAAATATTATTTAAAACACACAAATTGCATCACATTTTCAAAACACTTCCCATTGGTTACTATTCAAACAGTGTCACAAAAATAATGAATAGCCATTTGCAACGGAGGGCCACTTTTTCATTGGTGCCCGAGACCATTTTATGACCCAGTCCGACCCTGACTCAGAGACTGACTATTTCTGTAGTGTGTCCGGATGTGCTGTAGTGCAGAGCAGAGAAGGCTTGCACAGCCTACTGCAACTTGGTCTGTTGCTAAAGCGCCTGCAGTCTTGTTTCTGGTAGCGCTGCTGTGGCTATTGGAGTGGCTCATGGCGCTGCTGCGGCTATAGTGGAGTTGGTTCAGATGGGACTGGTGTTGCAGCTGTGGTGGTATTTGAGAAGTTGGTTCATATGTCTTGGGTCAGCGTCCCCAGTTCTCACAAATAAAACTAAACACATAATGCAACTCAACTGGTGGCTTAAAAAAAGGTTTTCATTTAGTAATTGAGTTTATTTGTTTTCATTCTATTGTAAGCCATCACAATTAGCAAAGAAGCATGTGTCACTGCAGCTTGTGTGAAGTCTACTTTTACACTTTCATGACCTCCATCCCAGTGACACACATTTCCCTAAAGTGCTGTCCCGTGCACATAGCAAAGGGTGGCGAGAGATGCATTTGGCAGCTCTAAGCAAGAGCATCTTTAACGGCTCTGAGGTCAATACAAATTGGGGGGTGGAGAAAACGTTTTGACACTGTTGATCTCCCAGAAAGGAAAGCAAAATATAAATCCCGAGAAAACAGCATGTGCAAAGTGACGTGTGCAGTCAACAAAATCAATGGGTGGGTTACAGGCAAAACCTGCATTAATTCTGCTTTTACAGTTTGCTTGGGTACTTTTTTCTGAATTGGGCCTGCTAGGCAGCTGTAATATCTAACATTCTAACGTCTGCCTAATATTTGGCAGGCGCAGTGCCTCAGCTTTTGATGTGGCCCAGCACAATATGCCACTCGGCATACACCCTGCTTCACACGTCCTTCAATGCCAGTCACGAAGCCATTGACCAGGTAGAGAAGGGGAGCAGTCGATATTCACCTGCAGCTGATTAGACATGCTCTTGCGGCAGCACAAAGCACATGAACTCAGCCCAGCTGGCTGCAGCTGGAAGAGCCTGCGGCTTAGTTCACAATGCCATGCCTGCTCCGGGCAAGTCAGGGATTGGAGCCCTGCACCGCCACGCCTTCCCAGTGCAGGAAAGTGCCTGAACGTTGATGAGTGAAGCTGAAAAGAAACGTATGCAAGGGTAACCTCATCACAATTCCACAGCACTGAAAAGGCTTGCAAAAAGAGGAGGCTATTTCATCTGGTCGCTTCCTCACCCAATTCAAAATCCATCGCTTCTCAGAGCGCGGCCAGTGCATAATCACGTGCAACCCAAAACAGGCAGTATTCGAAGGAGAGTGTAGGGATTTGGTATTATCCTGCATCCTAATGGAACCTTTGGTCAGTGTATTGATTGACAATGGAGTGTTAAGGGTTAGAATGTTTATGTGTGACTGGGGTTCTATGTGGTCAGTTGGGAGATGTAAGCCTACCTGGGAGGATGCAGGTGTATGTTGCCCTGAACCCAGATGTACCTGACATTATATGACCATCATAATGTACTGGAACTAAATAAAGAAGTTACTGAACTACACCTGAGGTCATGGTCATCTGTGGGGAACAAGGAGTTCTACATTGGCGACGAGGATGCTGGCTGTGCTGGGGGGACAGCATTGAAGATGGCACATACACCTCCCCCCAACCCAAGAAGAAGACCTCCCAGGTAGGGCGAGCGCTTAAAACCGTAGGAGCAGAAGGGCCCAGCGCATGGAGCTCAGGGGCAGAAAGTAAGGGGCTGCGCCAGAGCCAGGGGCCAGCTGGCCTGTCACTAGAAGGACAGGTCAGGGAAAGAGGAAAGCAAGAGACTGAGGAGGGGCTGAGGGCCCAGAGACTGATTGCTTAAGGGGTCTGGGACCACTAGCTGCAGCATGGAGGGCATGGTACCCATGGCAGTAGCAATTTGAAGAGGCCTGGGGTCTAGTTACGCCTGGAAATTATGAGGAAGCCATTCTGGGCAGCTGAGGGATATAGCCAAGGCAGTAGCAACAGGAGAGGCTTGGAGCCTAAGCTGCGCCTGGAAATTAAGCAATGAGGAGGCATGCTGTGCAACTGAGGACTATAAGCCCAAGGCAGTAGCAACAGGAGAGGCTTGGAGCCTAAGCTGCGCCGGGAAAAGAAACAATGAGGAGTTATGTTGTACAGCTTGAGGCCTGGAGTTGGGGCAGCAGCAATAGAAGAGGTTGGGAACCTAAGCTGCGCCTATATGTTAAATAGAAGATTGGTGGCGAATGTGAAAAGCGCCTGGAGCAGAGGAGGGTCCTGGGGGGCCATTCCAGCGTTTGAGGGGGCTTGGAGCCCATACCTGCACCTAAGAGACTTGTAGCCCGTGGCTGCACCTTAGGGGCTTAGAGCCCATGTGCAGAGATGAAAGAATATTGCCCAAGACAACATGTGTAGTGCCTGGAGGGGCAAGGGCCCATTTGCAGCAGCGCTAAGGAGGTGCCTGTAGGAGCTATCACTTAAATGAGGTGATGAGGATCTTTGAGGGCATGTTGTCAGTAGTTCCTGAGGGGCTTGGAGCCTACTTAAGAACTGAGAGATGCGGTAGGAGGCAAAGGGAGTACAATTTTTATAGCAGGCGGCTGGCAGCAATGAAAAGCAGCATTATGAACATACCAGGAAAGGAACGCTTCGGGAGGTGATATTTACAAAAGGAAGTGTGGCAGATGGATTGGTAAATCCATTTCTGTTGCGGGAGGCTGCATTTCCGCCCGTTGGAATTTTTTTTCAAAAAGCTTAAGTTGTGAATGATCTTAATTGCCGGAATGAATAACAGAGGTACTTTTAAGTTAAGAGATGATGCTTTCACGAACATAAGTAAAGGAAGCAATTTGGTCTTGCCTTCATTGAATTGGTTAAGTAGTTATAATTAGTTATTGATTCAGAATCTGTTGTCATGTGAGGCCTGAATGGCATTTGGACAGCGTGAGTGCATGAGAGCGTGAACCTGTATGTTGTCAGGTGTAGTTTCTTGTGGGATAGGTTGTCCTGTAATAGGGGTACTTCATGGAAGTTGTTGAAGCTTAAGAGCAGAGAACAAAGTTTATAGTTTTTTAGATTGGATTTAGGTCTCAAGGGTGTTTGTAATTAGTCAACCAAGGGATTAAGTGATCCAAATGTGAGGTTTTATTAAGTAGGTTAAAGTTGCATATTAGTAGAAAGAGATTGAGATATGCGTAGTAATAGTGTTTTCTGAAATGCTATTTGGTATTTATGTTGTAGGTACTTTGGTATGAGAGGTATCTTGCAAGTGGTAGTTAGCATGTTTGATAGGTGTGCACAGATGGTGTGTAAAAGTCGTGGCCTCTGTTACCTCTGTCAACAAATACTTGGTAATGTTATGATGCAAAGGCAAAAAATTGTGGTACGGTCATGTTTAACTAACACGCTTTTCCTTCCACAGATGGACATGTAATGAAATATAGGTTGCATTGACAACATTGCTAGAGTTTGGTATGTGGAATCTGAAGTATAGTTATGTGCACTAATGTTTTATTTCCACAGGTGGGACTTTTGTAATGCAGATGTATTAAGACCTTATTTAATGCTAAAGTTTAAAGTGCTAAGTGTCAAACAAAGTTTTTTGTTTGGTTGTTTGGTTTAGAAACCATTCAGAGTTTAATGATGATACAGCAAAGACTATAGTAGAGTCATTGATGTTGGTATGATGCTGGTGTGAATGAAGCGTGGTTTTCCCTAATAGGAGCTGTATTGTATTTAGGAATACTTTCAACATGGGCAATTTAGGGGTAATGGTGTCACAAGAAGTGAAGTAGTTACCCGGGTATCTGGGATACTCAGTCTAGTTGGAGGTGGTGTGTATTTAGGTACATACCGGTTTGCATTGTTGGGTGTGAGGGAGATGTGTGTGTGTTCTTTTGTGGGACGATGAAGTCAAGTTTAGGAAGAGAGGTATGGGTGCCTCTATTTGTAAAAGTTTTAGTAAGGATGTTTGTGCAGTTGGGTGCCTTTTCCTCACTTGGTAGAAAGGGGAAGGGGCATTGATTGTAATTGTGTCCCACGGCTGTGTGGACTATTTTGGAATATGTAATGAGACTAGCAGAATGTTCTCAGTTAGGAGTGATGAGGCAAGTGCTTTGAACGTGGGGTTGTTTGTGTGCGTGTTGTTATTAGCCATTATGGTTAAGTTATCTACTTGTGTTTTTATGTCCCTAAGGAAGGGAGATATGTAGGGATTTGGTATTATCCTGCATCCTAATGGAACCTTTGGTCAGTGTATTGATTGACAATGGAGTGTTAAGGGTTAGAATGTTTATGTGTGACTGGGGTTCTATGTGGTCAGTTGGGAGATGTAAGCCTACCTGGGAGGATGCAGGTGTATGTTGCCCTGAACCCAGATGTACCTGACATTATATGACCATCATAATGTACTGGAACTAAATAAAGAAGTTACTGAACTTCACCTGAGGTCATGGTCATCTGTGGGGAACAAGGAGTTCTACAGAGAGTCCCAACTATTGTTAATTATTAAGGCAGGCGACTCAGAGGCTTATAATGCAGGATTAGAGAGAAGAAGAGGGTTTTTAGTTCAAGATTTGGGTAATAATTGTTGGTTTACCCAAACAAGAAACTGCTGTCGAACGTCTCAATGCACTGACCATTTACCATGGCAGGTGCTTAACTGTTGCTATTCATTCTGGAGCAGTTGGTGACTCCGATGGAATTGTTGATGCTCGCCCTGGAGCCACTGCTCATCATTCTTGATTCTAGGGTGTTTTTCTTTCCAACTCTGCATAGTGCTTCCTTTTTGTTCCTGCGCATTTGCAACTTCCTGAATCTGTGTGATGTTCACCATCGCTGAGCGTGTGCAACACCTGACTCTCAGAAATGTGTGATGTTTATATTTTATTAACTAGATAATCCATTTAAAGCTTAGAAGAGTATCTGTTGAATATGACTCGAGGTATGTAGTCCCTTCATCTTTTAGATAAGGAGGGGCATGGGTTTTCGGGGGGCAACAAGGATTTTGAGGGGGGTCGGTGTAGGACATGGATTTCCGAGGGGGCCCCAAGGCTGTCTGTGCCCCGGGCCCCAGAAACTGTTAAGATGGAAATGGCCAGGAGTTCCAAGAGGGAAGCAAGATCCATCTCCTAAACGTCTCCCAGGGAACAGAGGGAGATACCGGACTCAGAGGCCCTGCCCAGCAGCTCCTGAACTGGTACCCAGACAGCACACAGCATGCCCTGCTAGGTTCTGCCAGCAAGCTTCCTAGGTGGGAAGTGCCACATGTTGCTTGTACACGTGTGTGTGATAGGCTGCACGTGCACCCTTGGAAATGGCAGGGACATGTCAAGAGGATTGCCGCTGGTGTGATGCCGCACAGACCATGATGAGATGTTTTGTGACAGTGCAGGCTATCTGCTCCGCTCTAAGGCGTCTAGTACTGCCTCTGTTCGGCTGTCTCTGGTCATGATTCCTGCACTCTCAGGTAGAGCACGGGCCCCTCTGCCCCCATCTGAGATGGCCCGTAATGTCTCTGCTAGTCTGTCTCTGCCTCTGATTCCTGCACTCTCAGGTACAACGCAGGCCCTCTGCACCCATCTGAGATGGCCTGGAAGGTCTCTTCTCGCCTGTCTCTGGCCCTGAATCCTGCACTCTCATGTACATTGCAGGCCCCTCTGCACCCATTTGAGATGGCCTGGAAGGTCTCTTCTCGCCTGTCTCTCGCCCTGAACCCCGCACTCTCATGTACAATGCAGGCCCCTCTGATAGCATGTCTCTGGCTCTGATTCCAGGCCCTCTGCCCCCACTTGAGATGGCCTCGCATGTCTCTACTCCTGTGTCTTTGACCCTGATTCCTGCACTCTCTGTGACAGCACATGTCTCTTTTCCCCCACTTAGATTTCCTTGCTGAAGCTGCGGCTGAAGAAGCAGTCGGCGGTCACTGGGGACGGGGTGGCGCGAGCCTTCCTCAGGGCGCAGGCGCTGCTGTTTGGGTCCTACAGGGAGGCCTTGGTCTGCACTCCGGTAAGTCTGGAGCCTTGTCCCTCTGTCTCTTGCTGTCTTTCACCCCCTGTCTAGCCTTTTCTCGGTTTTACCCATCTCTCCCCTGCCCCCAAGCCTGGCCCCTATTATCTCCTCCCCCTCTCGTTTCTGGCACCTTATCCCTCTCTCCTCTGCCCTTATTCCTCACCCCTCTAATGTCTGGTCCCCTTTGGGGCGAAATACTACACTTTGAACGTGAGACCAACAGGCATAGCATGCTACACTGGGAGTGTTCCATGTGCAGGCTGACTGGGGCAGTACCACCATCTGTACTCTGTGGCACTACCCTGGCAGCACTGTGGCATGACAGTTTTCATGGGGCAGCATGCCACAGAGCACACACACAGTATCAGAGGCGTTGCTAGGGGGCACGCCTGAGGGGGCTATAGCCCCAGGTCTTTTGGTTGTAGCCTCAGATAGAAGCTCAGGGGCTACAGCCAAAAGGCGAGCGAGCCCCGACAGCCCTGACATTAGCCATTAGCGGAGCTCCAGGATCAGACCTAGCAGCACCCCTGCTCAGTTTCATGCAGAGAAGAAAAGGCATGCATTTTCCTGCAGCAGCAAGGAATTACCATTTCAGCGAATTTGCATACCCATAATGCATTGCCCATCTGGCTCTGAACTAGAGGTGAACATCCAGTGATGGCTACCGGGTGGCGCTGTGCTGTTTGTGACCTCGTTGAAATGCCTAATTCTGCTTTCACACCTCAGTTGGAAGTTTCTTTTTCTCCAGGCCTTTTAGTGCAGAGAAGAAAAGCAAATACTCAGAGATATGCTAGCATTATAAAAACGGATGTGTTTAGAGGGGAACGCTGGAATACTGGCAGTTATTCTGTTGAGGCAACAAAACAAAAGAAGCACAAATGTATCGTGAGTTTCTAACAACCACTAACGAGGCAGTTCAACACACACGAGTTATCATGACCAGGCAATCAGCCTGACAAATTGAAAGAATACTTGCAGTCCATAACCTTAAAACAGGAAGCCCCTAAGAAACCCCACTCTGGTCAGACAGGAAGCCCCTAACAAACCCCACTCTGGTCAGACAGGAAGCCCCTACCAAACCCCACTCTGGTCAGACAGGAATCCCCTACCAAACCCCACTCTGGTCAGACAGGAAGCCCCTACCAAACCCCACTCTGGTCAGACAGGAAGCCCCTAGCAAACCCCACTCTGGTCAGACAGGAAGCCCCTACCAAACCCCACTCTGGTCAGACAGGAAGCCCCTAGCAAACCCCACTCTGGTCAGACAGGAAGCTCCTACCAAACGCCACTCTGGTCAGACAGGAAGCCCCTAGCAAACCCCACTCTGGTCAGACAGGAAGCCCATAGCAAACCCCACTCTGGTCAGACAGGAAGCCCCTAGCAAACACCACTCTGGTCAGACAGGCAGCCCCTAGCAAACCCCACTCTGGTCAGACAGGAAGCCCCTAGCAAACCCCACTCTGGCCAGACAGGAAGCCCCTAGCAAACCCCACTCTGGTCAGACAGGAAGCCCCTACCAAACCCCACTCTGGTCAGACAGGAAGCCCCTAGCAAACCCCACTCTGGTCAGACAGGAAGCCCCTACCAAACGCCACTCTGGTCAGACAGGAAGCCCCTAACAAACCCCACTCTGGTCAGACAGGAAGCCCACAGCAAACCCCACTCTGGTCAGACAGGAAGCCCCTAGCAAACGCCACTCTGGTCAGACAGGAAGCCCACAACAAACGCCACTCTGGTCAGACAGGAAGCCCCTAACAAACCCCACTCTGGTCAGACAGGATGCCCCTAGCAAACGCCACTCTGGTCAGACAGGAAGCCCCTAACAAACCCCACTCTGGTCAGACAGGAAGCCCACAGCAAACCCCACTCTGGTCAGACAGGAAGCCCCTACCAAACCCCACTCTGGTCAGACAGGAAGCCCCTAACAAACCCCACTCTGGCCTGACAGGAAGCCCCTAGCAAAGACCACTCTGGTCAGACAGGAGGAAGACCCTAACAAACCCCACTCTGGCCTGACAGGAAGCCCCTAGCAAACGCCACTCTGGTCAGACAGGAAGCCCCTAGCAAACGTCACTCTGGTCAGACAGGAAGCCCCTAACAAACCCCACTCTGCATACATGGCAACATTCTGAGGCACCTTTGCGGGAGATTTCCCGAGAGAATTCGGGAGAAATTAATGATCTCATAGGAATTCATTGGGGTTAGCATGAGTTTAGCCGGGAGAACCTGAAAAATAGAAATATTTTGCTTTATTTTTCATTTAAAAATCGGGAGTCTCCTGCCTAAATTGGGAGGGTTGGCATGTCTGACTCTGGTCCGACAGGAATCCCCTAACAAACCCCACTCTGGTCAGACAGTAAGCCCCTAGCAAACGTCACTCTGGTCAGACAGGAAGCCCCTAGCAAACGTCACTCTGGTCAGACAGGAATCCCCCAACAAACTCCACTCTGGTCAGACAGGAAGCCCCTACCAAACGCCACTCTGGTCAGACAGGAAGCCCCTAGCAAACATCACTGTGGTCAGACAGAAAGAAGCCCCTAACAAATAGATCTCTGGTCTGACAGGAAGCCCCTAGCAAACGTCAATCTGGTCAGACAGAAAGCCCCTAGCAAACATCACTCTGGTCAGACAGGAAGCCCCTAGCAAAGGTCACTCCGTTCAGACAGGAAACCCCTACCAAATCCCACTCTGGTCAGACAGGAAGCCCATAACAAACGTCACTCTGGTCAGACAGAAAGCCCCTAGCAAACATCACTCTGGTCAGACAGGAAGCCCCTAGCAAAGGTCACTCCGTTCAGACAGGAAACCCCTACCAAATCCCACTCTGGTCAGACAGGAAGCCCATAACAAACGTCACTCTGGTCAGACAGGAATCCCCCAACAAACTCCACTCTGGTCAGACAAGAAGCCCCTACCAAACGCCACTCTGGTCAGACAGGAAGCCCCTAGCAAACGTCACTCTGGTCAGACAGAAAGAAGCCCCTAACAAATAGATCTCTGGTCTGACAGGAAGCCCCTAGCAAACATCAATCTGGTCAGACAGAAAGCCCCTAGCAAACATCACTCTGGTCAGACAGGAAGCCCCTAACCATAGCTCTCAACTCACCTGCTTTTGACGGGTGTCACCCGCCTTGCAAAGGGCTGACTCACCCGCCAAGCCTCCTGCATGCCCATTCATTCCAATGGGCGTCTCACCCGCCATAAACAAAATCGGGTGATTTCACCCGCCTTTGCGAGACAAATGGTTGAGAGCTATGCCCTAACAAACGCCACTCTGGTCAGACAGGAAGCCCCTAGCAAACGTCACTCTGGTCAGACAGGAAGCCCCTACCAAACCCCACTCTGGTCAGACAGGAAGCCCCTAACAAACGCCACTCTGGTCAGACGGGAAGCCCATAACAAACGTCACTCTGGTCAGACAGGAAGCCCATAGCAAACGTCACTCTGGTCAGACAGGAATCCCCAAACAAACGCCACTCTGGTCAGACAGGAAGCCCCTAGCAAACGTCACTCTGGTCAGACAGGAAGCCCCTAGCAAACCCCACTCTGGTCAGACAGGAAGCCCATAACAAACGTCACTCTGGTCAGACAGGAAGCCACTAGCAAACGTCACTCTGGTCAGACAGGAATCCCCAAACAAACGCCACTTTGGTCAGACAGGAAGCCCCTAGCAAACGTCACTCTGGTCAGACAGGAAGCCCCTACCAAACCCCACTCTGGTCAGACAGGAAGCCCATAACAAACGTCACTCTGGTCAGACATGAAGCCCCTAGCAAACGTCACTCTGGTCAGACAGGAAGTCCTTAACAAATGTCACTCTGGTCAGACAGGAATCCCCTAACAAACGCCACTCTGGTCAGACAGGAATCCCCAAACAAACGCCACTCTGGTCAGACAGGAAGCCCCTAGCAATCGTCACTCTGGTCAGACAGGAAGCCCCTACCAAACCCCAATCTGGTCAGACAGGAATCCCCTAGCAATCGTCACTCTGGTCAGACAGGACGCCCCTACCAAACCCCACTCTGGTCAGACAGGAAGCCCCTAGCAAACGTCACTCTGGTCAGACAGGAAGCCTCTACCAAACCCCACTCTGGTCAGACAGGAAGCCCATAACAAACGTCACTCTGGTCAGACAGGAAGCCCCTAGCAAACGTCACTCTGGTCAGACAGGAATCCCCCAACAAACACCACTCTGGTCAGACAGGAAGCCTCTAACAAACGTCACTCTGGTCAGACATGAAGCCCCTAGCAAACGTCACTCTGGTCAGACAGGAAGTCCTTAACAAACGTCACTCTGGTCAGACAGGAATCCCCTAACAAACGCCACTCTGGTCAGACAGGAATCCCCAAACAAACGCCACTCTGGTCAGACAGGAAGCCCCTAGCAATCGTCACTCTGGTCAGACAGGAAGCCCCTACCAAACCCCACTCTGGTCAGACAGGAAGCCCATAACAAACGTCACTCTGGTCAGAGAGGAAGCCCCTAGCAAACGTCACTCTGGTCAGACAGGAATCCCCCAACAAACACCACTCTGGTCAGACAGGAAGCCTCTAACAAACGTCACTCTGGTCAGACATGAAGCCCCTAGCAAACGTCACTCTGGTCAGACAGGAAGTCCTTAACAAACGTCACTCTGGTCAGACAGAAAGAAGCCCCTACCAAACGGCTCTCTGGTCAGACAGGAAGCCCCTAACAAACACCACTCTGGTCATGCTTCACTCCGGTCAGTCAGGAATCCCCTAACAAATGCCACTCTGGTCAGACAGGAAGCCCATAACAAATGTCACTCTGGTCAGAGAGGAAGCCCCTAGCAAACGTCACTCTGGTCAGACAGGAATCCCCTACCAAACCCCACTCTGGTCAGACAGGAAGCCCATAACAAACGTCACTCTGGTCAGACAGGAAGACCCTAGCAAACTTCACTCTGTTCAGATAGGAAGCCCCTAACAAACCCCACTCTGGTCAGACAGGAAGCCCATAACAAACGTCACTCTGGTCAGACAGGAAGCCCCTAGCAAACGTCACTCTGGTCAGACAGGAATCCCCTAACAAACGTCACTCTGGTCAGACAGGAAGCCCCTACCAAACCCCACTCTGGTCAGACAGGAAGCTCCTAGCAAACGTCACTCTGGTCAGACAGGAAGTCCTTAACAAACGTCACTCTGGTCAGACAGAAAGAAGCCCCTAACAAACGGCTCTCTGGTCAGACAGGAAGCCCATAACAAACGTCACTCTGGTCAGACAGGAAGCCCCTAGCAAACGTCACTCTGCTCAGACAGGAAGCCCCTACCAAACCGCACTCTGGTCAGACAGGAAGCCCCTAGCAAACGTCACTCTGGTCAGACAGGAAGTCCTTAACAAACGCCACTCTGGTCAGACAGGAAGCCCCTAGCAAACGTCACTCTGGTCAGACAGGAAGCCCCTTACAAACGGCTCTCTGGTCAGACAGGAAGCCCATAACAAACGTCACTCTGGTCAGACAGGAAGCCCCTAGCAAACGTCACTCTGGTCAGACAGGAAGCCCCTAGCAAACCCCACTCTGGTCAGACAGGAAGCCCCTAGCAAACGTCACTCTGGTCAGACAGCAAGTCCTTAACAAACATCACTCTGGTCAGACAGAAAGAAGCCCCTAACAAACGGCTCTCTGGTCAGACAGGAAGCCCCTAACAAACACCACTCTGGTCAGGCTTCACTCTGGTCAGACAGGAATCCCCTAACAAACGTCACTCTGGTCAGACAGGAAGCCCCTAGCAAACGTCACGCTGGTCAGACAGGAAGTCCTTTACAAACGTCACTGTGGGCAGACAGAAAGAAGCCCCTAACAAATATCACTCTTGTCAGACAGGAAGCCCCTAGCAAACGTCACTCTGTTCAGACAGGAAGCCCCTACCAAATCCCACTCTGGTCAGACAGGAAGCCCATAACAAACGTCACTCTGGTCAGACAGGATTTGGTCAGACAGGAATCCCCCAACAAACTCCACTCTGGTCAGACAGGAAGCCCCTACCAAACACCACTCTGGTCAGACAGGAAGCCCCTAGCAAACGTCACTCTGGTCAGACAGGAAGCCCCTAGCAAACGTCACTGTGGTCAGACAGAAAGAAGCCCCTAACAAACGTCACTCTGGTCAGACAGAAAAAAGCCCCTAACAAACGCCTCTCTGGTCAGACAGGAAGCCCCTAGCAAAGGTCACTCCGTTCAGACAGGAAGCCCCTACCGAATCCCACTCTGGTCAGACAGGAAGCCCATAACAAACGTCACTCTGGTCAGACAGGAATCCCCCAACAAACGTCACTCTGGTCAGACAGAAAAAAGCCCCTAACAAACGCCTCTCTGGTCAGACAGGAAGCCCCTAGCAAAGGTCACTCCGTTCAGACAGGAAGCCCCTACCGAATCCCACTCTGGTCAGACAGGAAGCCCATAACAAACGTCACTCTGGTCAGACAGGAATCCCCCAACAAACTCCACTCTGGTCAGACAGGAAGCCCCTACCAAACGCCACTCTGGTCAGACAGGAAGCCCCTAGCAAACCTCACTGTGGTCAGACAGAAAGAAGCCCCTAACAAACGTCACTCTGGTCAGACAGAAAAAAGCCCCTAACAAATGCCACTCTGGTCAGACAGGAAGCCCCTAGCAAACGTCCCTCTGTTCAGTCAGGAAGCCCCTACCAAATCCCACTCTGGTCAGACAGGAAGCCCATAACAAACGTCACTCTGGTCAGACAGGAATCTCCCAACAAACTCCACTCTAGTCAGACAGGAAGCCCCTACCAAACGCCACTCTGGTCAGACAGGAAGCCCCTAGCCAACGTCACTCTGGTCAGACAGGAAGCCCCTAGCAAACATCACTCTGGTCAGACAGAAAGAAGACCCTAACAAATGTCACTCTGGTCAGACAGAAAAAGGCCCCTAACAAATGCCACTCTGGTCAGACAGGAAGCCCCTAGCAAACGTCACTCTGTTCAGACAGGAAGCCCCTACCAAATCCCACTCTGGTCAGACAGGAAGCCCAAAACAAACGTCACTCTGGTCAGACAGGAATCCCCCAACAAACTCCACTCTGGTCAGACAGGAAGCCCCCACCAAACGCCACTCTGGTCAGACAGGAAGCCCCTAGCAAACGTCACTGTGGTCAGACAATAAGAAGCCCCTAACAAACGTCACTCTGGTCAGACAGAAAAAAGCCCCTAACAAACGCCACTCTGGTCAGACAGGAAGTCCCTAGCAAACGTCACTCTGTTCAGACAGGAAGCCCCTACCAAATTCCACTCTGGTCAGACAGGAAGCCCCTAGCAAACGTCACTCTGGTCAGACAGGAATCCCCCAACAAACTCCACTCTGGTCAGACAGGAAGCCCCTACCAAACGCCACTCTGGTCAGACAGGAAGCCCCTAGCAAATGTCACTGCGGTCAGACAGGAAGTCCTTAACAAACGTCACTGTGATCAGACAGAAAGAAGCCCATAACAAACGTCACTCTGGTCAGACAGGAAGCCCATAACAAACGTCACTCTGGTCAGACAGGAAGCCCCATACAAACTTCACTCTGGGGAGTCAGGAAACACCAGACAAATTTCTCTCCCTCCAGCTCCCTTGTTCTTTCTTTCTTTCTCTCTCTCTTTCTCTCTCCCCATTTCTCTTGTTCTTCCTTTATCTCCGTCTCTCTCCCTTTATCTATCTCTGTCTCTCTCCCTCCTTGCTTGTTTTTTCGTTATATCTCTCCCTCTCTCTCCCCCTGTCTCTTGTTCTTTCTTTATCTTGTTCGGTTTCTCTCCATTTCTCTATCCCCCTCTCTCTTTTGTTCTTCCTTTCGCTCTGCTTATCTCCCTCCCCCTCACTCTTGTTCATTCTTCATCTCACACGTTCTTTCTCCCCTTCTCTCCTCCTCCCTCTCTTGTTCTTTCTTTCTCTCTTCCTCCCCCTTGTTCTTTATCTCCCCCTCTTGTTCTTTCTTCATCTGTTTCCCTCCCCCTCTCTTTTGTTCTTTCTTTATCTTGCATGGTCTCTCTCCCTCTCCCTCCTTGCTTGATTTTTTGTTATCTCTCTGTCTTTCTCCCTCTCTCTCCCCCTCTCACTCTATTCTTTCTTAATCTGTTTCCCTCTCCCCCTCTTTTGTTCTTTCTTCCTCTCGCGCGGTCTCCCTCCTCGCTTGTTTTTGTTGTATCTCTCTCTGTCTCTTGCCCACTCCTCCCTCTCTTTTGTTCTTTCTTCCTCTCGCGCGCACTCCCTCCTTGCTTGTTTTTGCTGTATCTCTCTCTGTCTCTTGCCCACTCCTCCCTCTCTTATGTTCTTTATTCCTCTCGCGCCGACTCCTCCTTGCTTGTTTTTGCTGTATCTCTCTCTGTCTCTTGCCACCTCCTCCCTCTCTTATGTTCTTTCTTCCTCTTGCGCGGACTCCTCCTCGCTTGTTTTTGCTGTATCTCTCTCTGTCTCTTGCCCATTCTATCCTCTCTTTTGTTCTTTCTTCCTCTTGCGCGGTCTCCCTCTTCACTTGTTTTTGCTGTATCTCTCTCTGTGTCTTGCCCACTCCTCTCTCTCTTTTGTTCTTTCTTCCTCTCACGTGCCTCCCTCCTTGCTTGTCTTTGCTGTATCTCTCTCTGTCTCTTGCCCTCTCCTCCCTCTCTTTTGTTCTTTCTTCCTCTCGCGTGGACTCCCTCCTCGCTTGTTTTTGCTGCATCTCTCTCTGTCTCTTGCCCACTCCTCCCTCTCGTGCGTTCTTTCTTCCTCTCGCGCGGGCTCCCTCCTTGCTTGGTTTTGCTGTATCTCTCTCTGTCTCTTACCCACTCCGCCCTCTCTCGCGTTCTTTCTTCCTATCGCACAGACTCCTTCCTCGCCTGTTTTTGCTGTATCTCTCTCTGTCTCTTGCCCACTCCTCCCTCTCGCGCGTTCTTTCTTCCTCTCGCGGGGGCTCCCTCCTCGCTTGTTTTTTCTGTATCTCTCTCTGTCTCTTGCCCACTCCTCCCTCTCGCGCGTTCTTTCTTCCTCTCGCGCGTACTCCCTCCTCGCTTGTTTTTTCTGTATCTCTTTCTGTCTCTTGCCCACTCCTCCCTCTCGCGCATTCTTTCTTCCTCTCGCGCGGACTCTCTCCTCGCTTGTTTTTTCTGTATCTCTCTCTGTCTCTTGCCCACTCCTCCCTCTCGCGCGTTCTTTCTTCCTCTCGCGCGGACTCCCTCCTCGCTTGTTTTTTCTGTACCTCTCTCTGTCTCTTGCCCACTCCTCCCTCTCGCGCGTTCTTTCTTCCTCTCGCGCAGACTCCCTCCTCGCTTGTTTTTTCTGTATCTCTCTCTTTCTCTTGCCCACTCCTCCCTCTCGCGCGTTCTTTCTTCCTCTCGCACAGACTCCCTCCTCGCTTGTTTTTGCTGCATCTCTCTCTGTCTCTTGCCCACTCCTCCCTCTCTTATGTTCTTTATTCCTCTCGCGCCGACTCCTCCTTGCTTGTTTTTGCTGTATCTCTCTCTGTCTCTTGCCACCTCCTCCCTCTCTTATGTTCTTTCTTCCTCTTGCGCGGACTCCTCCTCGCTTGTTTTTGCTGTATCTCTCTCTGTCTCTTGCCCATTCTATCCTCTCTTTTGTTCTTTCTTCCTCTTGCGCGGTCTCCCTCTTCACTTGTTTTTGCTGTATCTCTCTCTGTGTCTTGCCCACTCCTCTCTCTCTTTTGTTCTTTCTTCCTCTCACGTGCCTCCCTCCTTGCTTGTCTTTGCTGTATCTCTCTCTGTCTCTTGCCCTCTCCTCCCTCTCTTTTGTTCTTTCTTCCTCTCGCGTGGACTCCCTCCTCGCTTGTTTTTGCTGCATCTCTCTCTGTCTCTTGCCCACTCCTCCCTCTCGTGCGTTCTTTCTTCCTCTCGCGCGGGCTCCCTCCTTGCTTGGTTTTGCTGTATCTCTCTCTGTCTCTTACCCACTCCGCCCTCTCTCGCGTTCTTTCTTCCTATCGCACAGACTCCTTCCTCGCCTGTTTTTGCTGTATCTCTCTCTGTCTCTTGCCCACTCCTCCCTCTCGCGCGTTCTTTCTTCCTCTCGCGGGGGCTCCCTCCTCGCTTGTTTTTTCTGTATCTCTCTCTGTCTCTTGCCCACTCCTCCCTCTCGCGCGTTCTTTCTTCCTCTCGCGCGTACTTCCTCCTCGCTTGTTTTTTCTGTATCTCTTTCTGTCTCTTGCCCACTCCTCCCTCTCGCGCATTCTTTCTTCCTCTCGCGCGGACTCTCTCCTCGCTTGTTTTTTCTGTATCTCTCTCTGTCTCTTGCCCACTCCTCCCTCTCGCGCGTTCTTTCTTCCTCTTGCGCGGACTCCCTCCTTGCTTGTTTTTGCTGTATCTCTCTCTGTCTCTTGCCCACTCCTCCCTCTTGCGCGTTCTTTCTTCCTCTCGCGCGGGCTCCCTCTTCGCTTGTTTTTTCTGTATCTCTCTCTGTCTCTTGCCCACTCCTCCCTCTCGCGCGTTCTTTCTTCCTCTCGCGCGGACTCCCTCCTCGCTTGTTTTTTCTGTACCTCTCTCTGTCTCTTGCCCACTCCTCCCTCTCGCGCGTTCTTTCTTCCTCTCGCGCAGACTCCCTCCTCGCTTATTTTTTCTGTATCTCTCTCTTTCTCTTGCCCACTCCTCCCTCTCGCGCGTTCTTTCTTCCTCTCGCACAGACTCCCTCCTCGCTTGTTTTTGCTGCATCTCTCTCTGTCTCTTGCCCACTCCTCCCTCTCGCGTGTTCTTTCTTCCTCTCGCGCGGACTCCCTCCTCGCTTGTTTTTTCTGTATCTCTCTCTGTCTCTTGCCCACTCCTCCCTCTCGCGCGTTCTTTCTTCCTCTCGCGCGGACTCCCTCCTCGCTTGTTTTTGCTATATCTCTCTCTGTCTCTTGCCCACTCCTCCCTCTCGCACGTTCTTTCTCCGGGTGCTAATTGCCCCTTCCCAGTTTCTGGAGCCCTACATAATGTAACCTCTGCGCTAGCTTTTGTGTTGGTAATGAGAGCGTGGTCACCCTCTCTACAGTGTAAATGGAGGGTGTCTGTGGAATAAGGCACATTTGGTTCCGGGGTGGGGCCTGTCACGTGCTTTCTAATTCCCTCCCTCTCTGCTGCATTCTAGGGTGAGCCCATCACATTCTGTGAGGAATCTTTCCTGAACCACAAGTCCAATCCCGTGAAGCAGTTCCTGCAGAACGCGGTGCACCTGCAGCTCTTCAAGGAGGTATGGAGTGCATTGTCTTTACCCCGCTGCCCCTCCTTGCTGCCACTCCCTGCTCCCCATCCCTGCTGCCCCTCCTTGCTGCCCCTCCCGGCTGCCACTCCCTGCTGCCCCTCCTTGCTGGCACTCCCTGCTCCCCATCCTTGCTGCCACTCCCTGCTGCCCCATCCTTGCTGCCACTCCCTGATCCCCATCCCTGCTCCCCATCCCTGCTGCCCCTCCTTGCTGCCCCGCCTGGCTTCCATTCCCTGCTGCCCCTCCTTGCTGGCACTCCCTGCTCCCCATCCCTGCTGCCCTTCCTTGCTGCCCCTCCCGGCTGCCACTCCATGCTGCCCCTCCTTGCTGGCACTCCCTGCTTTCCCTCACTGCTTCCCATCCCTGCTGCCCCTCCTTGCTGCCCCTCCCGGCTGCCACTCCCTGCTGCCCCTCCTTGCTGGCACTCCCTGCTCCCCATCCCTGCTGCCCCTCCTTGCTGGCACTCCCTGCTTTCCCTCACTGCTTCCCATCCCTGCTGCCCCTCCTTGCTGCCACTCCCTGCTACCCCATCCTTGCTGCCACTCCCTGATCCCCATCCCTGCTCCCCATCCCTGCTGCCCCTCCTTGCTGCGCCTCCTGGCTGCCATTCCCTGCTGCCCCTCCTTGCTGGCACTCCCTGCTCCCCATCCCTGCTGCCCTTCCTTGCTGCCCCTCCCGGCTGCCACTCCATGCTGCCCCTCCTTGCTGGCACTCCCTGCTTTCCCTCACTGCTTCCCATCCCTGCTGCCCCTCCTTGCTGCCACTCCCTGCTGCCCCTCCTTGCTGCCCCCTTGCTGCCACTCCCTGCTTCCCATCCCTGTTGCCACTCCCTGCTGGCCCTCCTTGCTGCCCCCCCTCATGCTGCCACTCCATGCTTCCCATCCATGTTGCCCCTCCCCGCTGCCACTCCCTGCTGCCCCTCCTTGCTGCCCCTTTGCTGCCATTTGCTACTTCCTATCCCTGTTGCCACTCCCTGCTTCCCCTCCTTGCTGCCCCCCTTGCTGCCTCTTGTGAAAGGCTCATGAGCTTGTCAGTGGGCAATAAGTACCCCTCCCAGAAATGGGCGGAGGGAGTTGGTGGGGACCAGTCCATGTCCACGAGTATGCTGTATATTTGATTGCTAGTGCCACTGTTCCTCACACAATGCCCGCCAGCTACTCTTCTAGCTAGACTTCGCCTTTGTCTTTTTCAGGACAGCAACTCCCAGAATGCAACTTGGCACAAACAAGAAAATCCTGAATAGAATTTAGAACAGAAATGGAATGGACTGGGATTTTTCTTGCCTGCCAACCCCAGATGAATGCTGGGGTATCACAAAACACACAGAGTGAGACTGGACTGATGGAGAGCAGGAAAGATACAGAAATCCTCCCAAAACCGAAGTGGAATCAAAAATAACCAGTACATAAAGAAAGACACACATAAAACAAGCTGCTACCCTGCCAATGGAGACTGAAAAGTGGGCAGGGCGAAGAGAGCTTTTAAAGCTTTGAACCTCTGCGACCAAGCCCCCCCATAAAGAATACCCAGGGATTGGTCAAGGGGGGAAATAGCAGCCGGGAAGTGTGCTGGAAGAGTGCAGGAAGAGTGCAGGCCCATCCAGTACAGGAGAGATTGGAAGTGTTAGGGGATGGGTGGGAGCAGAAAGTGTGGACTAAAAGACCAGCATTGAGGGTCTACCAGATGGAGAAGGAGGTGGCGCAGGCGGTTGGCCTATAGGGAGAGAGAGCCTGAAGGCAAGGTATTGGTCTGAGAGCGAGAGGTACCAGTTGTATGAAGTGCAAGGAGTGCAAAGCTAGAGAGAGAGTGAGAGGCTGAGTAGTGGTAATTATAGAGAGGGTGAGCGTGATAGAGAGTATGGCAGGAGGGTGTGGAGAGAGTGAGAGGCAATAGTGGGAGTAGTGGTAAGGGAGCGAAGTAGGAGGGGGCATACGGAGGAGATCATCAGAGAGAACAGAAACATTAGGACACAGGCGTGGGATTGTTTGTAAGATAGAGGCGAGGAGAGGAAAGAGGAGAAGCGAGGGGAGAGAAGAATAGAGTAGGGAGGAGCAGAGAGAGAAGCAGGCTGATGAAAGAAGAGCAACATGAGTAGGGTCACAGAGGGACAGAATAGAGAGTAGCAAGATGGCCATAGGGAGTGAGAGAGAGTAGAACAGAGGGCGCAGTGACATCAGGGAGAGGAAAGGGGGTGACGGATGGAGAGGCGGACCCAGAGCGTCAGATATGGGTAGCTGGCAAAGTGTTAGGTCAGGGCACCCCTCGAAGATCACAGAGGGGGGCATATAGATAAGGATTGCGCCTTTCGGCCCGCACTGGCAGCTGGCACTGGACAGTAGATATTACTGGTCACTAGTTGGCCTCCCTGGGGTTTGGGCGCGCTTGGTTTAAGGTGCAGGGAGCCCACCAGCAGTAGAGAAAGTGATGCCCATTGCGGTAACTGACCCACAGCCAGACCAGAGAAATACCAGTGATCTTTACCCATTGAAAAACAAAAACCTTGAACCACCCTTCAGAGTCTGGGAGTTATTGAAGCTATCCGTGACACTCACCTTGCTGCCCCTGCTTTCTGCCCTCCTTGCTGCCCTTCCTTGCTGCCCCTTCTTGCTGCCCCTCCATGCTGCCTCTCCTTGCTGCCCCTTGCTGCTCCTCCTCACTGCCCCTCCTCGCTGCCATTCCTCGCTGCCCTTCCATGCTGCTCCTCCTCACTGCCCCTCCATGCTGCCTCTCCTTGCTGCCCCTTGCTGCTCCTCCTCACTGCCCCTCCTCGCTGCCATTCCTCGCTGCCCTTCCATGCTGCCCCTCCTTACTGCCCTTCCTTGCTGCCCCTCCTTACTGCCCCTCCTTGCTGCCCTTCCTTGCTGCCCCTCCTTGCTGCCCCTCCTTGCTGCCCCTTGCTGCTCCTCCTCGCTGCCCCTCCTCGCTGCCATTCCTCGCTGCCCTTCCATGCTGCCCCTCCTTACTGCCCCTCCTTGCTGCCCTTCCTTGCTGCCCCTCCTTACTGCCCCTCCTTGCTGCCCTTCCTTGCTGCCCCTCCTTACTGCCCCTCCTTGCTGCCCTTCCTTGCTGCCCCTCCTTGCTGCCCCTCCTTGCTGCCCCTTGCTGCTCCTCCTCGCTGCCCCTCCTCGCTGCCATTCCTCGCTGCCCTTCCATGCTGCCCCTCCTTACTGCCCCTCCTTGCTGCCCTTCCTTGCTGCCCCTCCTTACTGCCCCTCCTTGCTGCCCTTCCTTGCTGCCCCTCCTTGCTGCCCCTCCTTGCTGCCCATTGCTGCTCCTCCTCGCTGCCCCTCCTCGCTGCCATTCCTCACTGCCCTTCCATGCTGCCCCTCCTTGCCGCCCTTCTTGCTGCCTCTCCTTGCCGTCCCGCCTTGCTGACCCTCCTTGATGCCCCTCCTTGTTGCACCTCCGTGCTGCCCCTCCTTGCTGCCCTCCTTGTTGCCCCTCCTTGCTGCTCCTCCGTGCTGCCCCTCCTTGATGCCCCTCCTTGTTGCACCTCCTTGCTGCTCCTCCGTGCTGCCCCTCCGTGTTGCCCTTCCTTGCTGCCCCTCCTTGCTGCCCCTCCTTGCTGCTCCTCCTTGCTGCCGCTCCTTGCTGCCCTCCCTTGCTGCCCCTCCTTGCTGCCCCTCCGTGCTGCCCCTCTTTCCTGCCCTCCCTTGCAGCCATCCCTTGCGGCCCCTCCTTGCTGCCCTCCCTTGCTGCTCCTCCTTGCTGCCCTTCCTTGCTGCTCCAAGTTGCTGCCCCTCCGTGCTGCCCCTCATTGCTGCCCCTCCTTGATGCCCCTCCTTGTTGCACCTCCTTGCTGCTCCTCCGTGCTGCCCCTCCGTGTTGCCCTTCCTTGCTGCCCCTCCTTGCTGCCCCTCCTTGCTGCTCCTCCTTGCTGCCGCTCCTTGCTGCCCCTCCTTGCTGCCCCTCCGTGCTGCCCCTCCCTGCTGCCCCTCTTTCCTGCCCTCCCTTGCAGCCATCCCTTGCGGCCCCTCCTTGCTGCCCTCCCTTGCTGCTCCTCCTTGCTGCCCTTCCTTGCTGCTCCAAGTTGCTGCCCCTCCGTGCTGCCCCTCATTGCTGCCCCTCCTTGTTGCCCCTCCTTGTTGCCCCTTGCCGCCCCTCCTTGCTGCCCCTCCTTGCTGCTCCTTCTTGATGCCCTTCCTTGCTGCCCTCCCTTGCTGCTCCTCCATGCTGCCCCTCCTTTCTGCCCCTCCTTGCTGTCTTCCTGTGTACATCCTTGCTGCCCCTCCGTGCTGCCCCTCTTTCCTGCCCCCCCTTGCAGCCATCCCTTGCTGCCCCTCCTTGCTGGCCTCCCTTGCGCCCCCTCCTTGCTGCCCTCCCTTGCTGCCCCTCCTTGTTGCCCTTCCTTGCTGCACCTCCTTGCTGCTCCTCCTTGCTGCCCCTCCGTGCTGCCCCTCATTGCTGCCCCTCCTTGTTGCCCCTTGCCGCCCCTCCTTGCTGCCCCTCCTTGCTGCTCTTCCTTGCTGCCCCTCTTTCCTGCCCTCCCTTGCAGCCCTCCCTTGCTGCCCTTCCTTGCTGCCCTCCTTTGCTGCCTCCCTTTGTGGCCCCTCCTTGCTGCCCTCCCTTGCTGCCCTCCCTTGATGCCCCTCCTTGATGCCCCTCCTTGCTGCCCCTCCTTGCTATCTTCATGTGTCCACCCTTGAAACCTTGTCTTCTTTCCTGGCCGCTCAGTTTATCGATGGACGCCTCGTGAAACTGAACAGCGGTGCAGGATTCTGTGACGTCTTTGAGCAAGAAATTGACAGCTGTGGGCTGAGTGCAGGTGAGTGGGAGTGTGCTTGCACTTACTTGTCTAACGCTTCATCTCTGCACTCGCTTTCTCGGTATGCTGTCTCTCAGGTCCCCCGTGAAGTATGTCTCTCCTTGCAGACACGTGCTGTGTACTAGATACCAGACCCAAAGCGCCACTGTCTATCAGATGCTGTGCTCTTCCCTATGGATAACACACTTTCACGTCAGCCGCTGACCTTGGGCTCTTCCCTATGGATACACTCCCAGGTCAGCGGCTGACCAGACCCAAAGCGCTGCTTTCTATCAGATGTTGGGCTCTTCCCTATGGATAACATACTCCCAGGTCAGCGGCTGACCAGACCCAAAGCGCTGCTTTCTATCAGATGTTGGGCTCTTCCCTATGGATAACATACTCCCAGGTCAGCGGCTGACCAGACCCAAAGCGCTGCTTTCTATCAGATGTTGGGCTCTTCCCTATGGATAACATACTCCCAGGTCAGCAGCTGACCAGACCCAAAGCGCTGCAATCTATCAGATGCTGGGATCTTCCCTATGGATAACACACTCCCACGTCGACGGCTGACCAGACCCAAAGCGCTGCTGTCTATCAGATGTTGGGCTCTTCCCTATGGATAACACACTCCCACGTCGACGGCTGACCAGACCCAAAGCGCTGCAATCTATTAGATGTTGGGCTCTTCCCTATGGATAACATACTCCCAGGTCAGCAGCTGACCAGACCCAAAGCACTGCAATCTATCAGATGTTGGGCTCTTCCCTATGGATAACATACTCCCAAGTTTCTTTGCCAGATTGGCACACAGGTACCGGGTACTCCGACCTGCACCCATGAACGCCACTGGTTTCGTATCTGCCTTTCCCACTCTCCCACTGATGAACTCTGTCCCCCTTCTTTCTTTAAGAGCCAAGCGCAGCAAGGCCACCAACAGTGGCAGATGGGCGCTATACAGGACCACTTACCTTCCGTAATACCTAAATCACTTGAGAGGCCAGGGTAAGGGAACCTGAAGCGGGATCTCCTCTTTGACTCTGTTGTAATGCGATATTAACAGGACATAACATAGCGTAAGATAACTGCAAGGAAAGGCAAGAGGCGAACATAACATACCAAGAGGTGCCGGTGAGAATCAAGGAAGGAGGAGCAGGCTGGAGAATCTACCATGGAGTGCCCTATAGTTGGTTTGCTCCATGATTATGTCATGCCTTTCGAGATCATAGGTCACGCTGCACGCGTTTACACTTACTGAGTCTCCCAGCACGCATGCGGGCAAAGTGAGTCTAAGTGGTCTCAGTGAGTGAGGCGCCATGAGGCATCTCGAAAACTCACTGGCGCCCCCCAGTAACAAATAGGTAGTGCACTCTAAGGTGGATAGAAGTCACACACCATCAGAGGAGAGGTGGCACTTCCCAGGAAGCAGAAGAAATGTGGGAGGGAGGAGGATCCATGAAAGGGATTGGGAAAAGGTGCTGGGATGGGGAATGGATGGCTGAAGCTGGAACAGAAGCTGGAGGTACAGAGGGAAGGGATGGGGAGGGTCACAACTAAGACAAGCTCAGGATGCAGGGAACCTGGAAGTGAGAAGTCATCAGAACAATAAAACAGACAGACTAAAGCCAACACTTGACCTAACAAAAGAGAGTGATGGCCCGACTACCCCAAAGTCAAGAAAGCTCCTCACCAACTGGGGCAGATAAACAGGAGTCCAAGACCAAGGATGGAAGCAAGGTCTCAAGTGCTGAAACTCTTCTGAGGAGTGGGGTGCAGGTAAATTGGTGTACAGCTAACACAATGAAGAGGGAGAGGGCCATTCCTGGTAGAGTTTGGCTCTCCTTACGAGTTTGCCAGAATCCCGCTGGTAGTTCCTTCAGGATATCTGTAAACTGTTTTTACCGCTACCGGCTGGACACAAGGGAAGGTAACTCCCCTTCACTCACTGACACCTGGGAAACTCAGCATAGACAAGAAACAACAGGCCGGTGTCACATGAGGACTGATGCACATACCCTGATTTCTAAAAATAACAATGGGTCAGCCCCCAATCATACTCCCCACCCACCGATGGGGCCGCTCAAAGCTCATGGAGTCGGCAAAAATCATTTGATCAACTCTTTAGTTATCCAGGAGCAAAGTCCCTTTTCTATTTCCATGGCGGCCCACCGCAGACAGGAACGGACACTGGATGGAGCCTGCTGGTAAGTGGGAGGGAGGGGTAGTGGTGGGAGGGACAGGCAGGAGCAGGGCCTAAGTGCTGAAACATATGGTGGAACATGGGGAAGGGGTTCGGAGGGCTGAAGGACACTGACAGTTCTCGCCCATGTTTCCAGCCCCCTGATTGGCTGAGCATCTTTCCCCAGGTGTGAATAAGACATGCCTGGCTGTCAGGGAGCCATACGAGTGTTTGATTTGATTTATTCACGTATTACGTCATCACCTCAAGTCTAATGGTGTCAAAACACCAGAAAACAAAAGTGCCAAAATGAAGGCCTACAATGAGCAGAGGAGAGAGGTCTGGACCGCCCTGCAGAGAATCAGGAGACTGGTCCGGCTGTGAGTGTCCAGGGGTTGCCAGAAGGAACTGACTCCTATTGTGATGACTTGGCTAGGAAGATGGGGCTAGTTCATGCACACAGTGGAACACAAGACAGAGAATCTCGACGAGCAAACTCCCCAGTGCAGGGAGGGGCAGTCAGGAGCTCAGTCTGAACACCCTGAAGGAGGTCCTGTGGGTATGGAAGGTGCCTTGCGCCCATGTGTTTCTAGGCGTGACCCACGTGCGCGGGTAGGATGGGCGACCCACGTGCAGACCATTAGCATCATGCAACCCGCCCAATGCCATGGGTGCCTGCAAGAATCTGGGCCAGTTAAAGAAGGATTAGGCTACCGACCTCTCTATGTATCTTATAAAACCAAGGACCCCACCTATCGGACGCTAATTATTTAGGAAGCCAGTGCAAAACAATGCTTTCTTCAACAGTGTTAATAGTGAACACAGCCCTGGCTGCACGTGAAACTCTTCCTGGCCTGCACAGCTCCCACAGCAAAGCATCATGCATCGGTGTGGCCGATGGCCCCGTGTCTCGTCCTGTTGATGGCATGTCCTTGTTGAAGGTGCTGAGTCCCTAAGGAGGGTGCACCACAGATTCCGCTACCCACACCCTGTGCCTGGTGCCATCCACCGTGAGCTTGACATGCCCAGGGCAGTGGGTGAAAAGTGGGCTGGCTAGTGCTCTTCCTGCTGCCTGCATTTCTTCTCCAATTGATGTTGCATTCCTGCACATTTTCAAATGACCTACTTCCTGCAATGCTGGCTGAGGGTCTGCATCCAAGACACATAGGGCCTCATTACAAGGTTGGAGGTAGCCTTGCCGGTTAAGTCGCATTCCGGCTCCGGCACCTTCTAAAGGGGAATCAGGGCCCTCACGAGCTGTGCTGAAGCCACATCTCCAGCCAAGGCATGGGCCCTTGCTCGGCTGGCCAGATTGAGCCAATCCAGGTCAACGAGAGGGAGAACCTCACTCTGGGGTGCGTTGCGATTGTTAACCCGCTTGGGGGGTCTCCTCAAAAGGTCATAGCGCAGAGCAGACATTAGACAGCCGCTACCACCACCCCATCGTGATCTCTACTTTGCAATAATCTGTGATGGCATTGCACTGCTCACATAGCCTGTCCAACATGTGCAAAGTAGAGTTCCAACGAGTGCCAACTTGTGGAAAACTTGCAGTTGGCACAGTGCAATCTTGGCATGGTGTCCCGGCTGAAAAGGGGGCTAGTGGTGTTGGCCACAACAATTATTTCTTTCTCTGGCACACAATGTCCAATAGACCATGTGACCACAAGGTGAAGGGCATGTGCAAAGCAGAGAATCAGCACTCATGTGACAACAAGGTGAAGGGCGCGCCAAAGCAAAGAATCAACATCTCATTTGACCACAAGGTGAAGGGCGCGCGCAAAGCAGAGGATGGGCACTCATGTGACCACAAGGTGAAGGGCGTGCGCAAAGCAGAGGATGGGCGCTCATGTGACCACAAGGTGAAGGGCGTGCGCAAAGCAGAGGATGGGCGCTCATGTGACCACAAGGTGAAGGGCGTGCGCAAAGCAGAGGATCAGCACTCATGTGACCACAAGGTGAAGGGCGCGCGCAAAGCAGAGGATCAGCACTCATGTGACCACAAGGTGAAGGGCGCGCGCAAAGCAGAGGATGGGCGCTCATGTGACCACAAGGTGAAGGGCATGTGCAAAGCAGAGGATCAGCACTCATGTGACCACAAGGTGAAGGGCGCGCGCAAAGCAGAGGATCAGCACTCATGTGACTACAAGGTGAAGGGCGCGCGCAAAGCAGAGGATGGGCGCTCATGTGACCACAAGGTGAAGGGTGCGCGCAAAGCAGAGGATCAGCACTCATGTGATCACAAGGTGAAGGGCGCGCGCAAAGCAGAGGATCAGCACTCATGTGACCACAAGGTGAAGGGCACGCGCAAAGCAGAGGATGGGCGCTCATGTGACCACAAGGTGAAGGGCATGTGCAAAGCAGAGGATGGGCGCTCATGTGACCACAAGCTGAAGGGCGCGCACAAAGCAGAGGATGGGTGCTCATGTGACCATAAGGTGAAGGGCGCGTGCAAAGCAGAGGATGGGCGCTCATGTGACCACAAGGTGAAGGGCATGTGCAAAGCAGAGGATGGGCGCTCATGTGACCACAAGGTGAAGGGCGCGTGCAAAGCAGAGGATGGGCGCTCATGTGACCACAAGGTGAAGGGTGCGCGCAAAGCAGAGGATGGGCGCTCATGTGACCACAAGGTGAAGGGCGCGCGCAAAGCAGAGGATGGGCGCTTATGTGACCATAAGGTGAAGGGGGCGCTCAAAGCAGAGGATGGGCGCTCATGTGACCACAAGGTGAAGGGCATGTGCAAAGCAGAGGATGGGCGCTCATGTGACCACAAGGTGAAGGGCGCGCGCGAAGCAGAGGATGGGCGCTCATGTGACCACAAGGTGAAGGGCGCGCGCAAAGCAGAGGATGGGCGCTCATGTGACCACAAGGTGAAGGGCATGCGCAAAGCAGAGGATGGGCGCTCATGTGACCACAAGGTGAAGGGCGCGCGCAAAGCAGAGGATGGGCGCTCATGTGACCACAAGGTGAAGGGCGCGCGCAAAGCAGAGGATGGGCGCTCATGTGACCATAAGGTGAAGGGTGCGCGCAAAGCAGAGGATGGGCGCTCATGTGACCACAAGGTGAAGGGCATGTGCAAAGCAGAGGATGGGCGCTCATGTGACCACAAGGTGAAGGGCGCGCGCAAAGCAGAGGATGGGCACTCTCTTGTGAATTCGGAACGGCAATAAGGGCATTTGATCCACAGTCCACTGCATCCAAGACCATATGCAAGCTCCGGACCTTCTCCACAATGCCCCGGCTCCTATACATTCACCTCTGCCACCTTCTCCCCGATGCCCGAGCTCCTGTGCATCCACCTCCGCCACCTTCTCCCCGATGCCCGGGCTCCTGTGCATCCACCTCTGCCACCTTCTCCCCGATGCCCTGGCTCCTGTGCATCCACCTCTGCCACCTTTTCTCCAATGCCCTGGCTCCTGTGCATCCACCTCTGCCACCTTCTCCCCAATGCCCGAGCTCCTGTGCATCCACCTCTGCCACCTTCTCTCCAATGCCCGGGCTCCTGTGCATCCACCTCCCCCACCTTCTCCCCGATGCCCGGGCTCCTGTGCATCCACCTCCCCCACCTTCTCCCCGATGCCCGGGCTCCTGTGCATCCACCTCCACCACCTTCTCCCCAATGCCCTGGTTCCTGTGCATCCACCTCCACCACCTTCTCCCCGATGCCCGGGCTCCTGTGCATCCACCTCCCGCGCCTTCTCTCCAAAGCCTGGGCTCCTGTGCATCCACCTCCGCCACCTTCGCCCCGATGCCCGGGCTCCTGTGCATCCACCTCTGCCACCTTCTCCCCGATGCCTGTGCTCCTGTGCATCCACCTCCCCCACCTTCTCTACGATGCCCGGGCTCCCGTGCATCCACCTCTGCCACCTTCTCCCCGATGCCCGGGCTCCTGTGCATCCATCTCTGCCACCTTTTCTCCGATGTCCTGGCTCCTGTGCATCCACCTCCGCCATCTTCTCCCCGATGCCCGGGCTCCTGTGCATCCACCTCTGCCACCTTCTCCCCGATGCCCGGGCTCCTGTGCATCCACCTCCCCCACCTTCTCCCCGATGCCCAGACTTCTGTGCATCCACCTCTGCCACCTTCTAACCGATGCCCTGGCTCCTGTGCATCCACCTCCACCACCTTCTCCCCGATGCCCGGGCTCCTGTGCATCCACCTCCCCCACCTTCTCCCCGATGGCCGGGCTCCTGTGCATCCACCTCTGCCACCTTCTAACCGATGATGCCCGGGCTCCTGTGCATCCACCTCCGCCACCTTCTCCCCGATGCCCTGGCTCCTGTGCATCCAACTCCACCACCTTCTCCCCGATGCCCGGGCTCCTCTGCATCCACCTCCCCCACCTTCTCCCCGATGCCCGGGCTCCTGTGCATCCACCTCTGCCACCTTCTCCCCGATGCTCGGACTCCTGTGCATCCACCTCTGCCACCTTCTCCCCGATGCCTGTGCTCCTGTGCATCCACCTCCCCCACCTTCTCCACGATGCCCGGGCTCCTGTGCATCCACCTCTGCCACCTTCTCCCCGATGCCCAGGCTCCTGTGCATCCACCTCCGCCACCTTCTCCCCGATGCCCTGGCTCCTGTGCATCCACCTCCGCCACCTTCTCCCCGATTCCCAGGCTCCTGTGCATCCACCTCCGCCACCTTCTAACCGATGATGGCTGGGCTCCTGTGCATCCACCTCACCCACCTTCTCCCCAATGCCCGGGCTCCTGTGCATCCACCTCCACCACCTTCTCCCCGATGCCCTGGCTCCTGTGCATCCACCTCCACCACCTTCTCCCCGATGCCTGGGCCCTGTGCATCCACCTCCCCCGCCTTCTCTCCAATGCCCGGGCTCCTGTGCATCCACCTTTGCCACCTTCTCATGCCCGGGCTCCTGTGCATCCACCTCCCCCACCTTCACCCCGATGCCCTGGCTCCTGTGCATCCACCTCTGCCACCTTTTCCCCGATGCCCGGGCTCCTGTGCATCCATCTCCGCCACCTTCTCTCCGATGCTCTGGCTCCTGTGCATCCACCTCTGCCACATTCTCCCCGATGCCCGGGCTCCTGTGCATCCACCTCCCCCACCTTCTAACCGATGATGCCCGGGCTCCTGTGCATCCACCTCACCCACCTTCTCCCCAATGCCCGGGCTACTGTGCATCCACCTCTGCCACCTTCTCCCCGATGCCCGGGCTCCTGTGCATCCACCTCTGCCACCTTCTCCCCGATGCCCGGGCTCCTGTGCATCCACCTCCCCCATCTTCTAACCAATGATGCCCGGGCTCCTGTGCATCCACCTAACCCACCTTCTAGCCGATGATGCCCGGGCTCCTGTGCATCCACCTCCCCCACCTTCTAACCGATGATGCCCGGGCTCCTGCGCATCCACCTTCGCCACCTTCTCCCCCATGCCCGGGCTCCTGTGCATCCACATACCCCACCTTCTAACCGATGATGCCCGGGCTCCTGTGCATCCACCTCCACCACCTTCTCCCCGATGCCCTGGCTCCTGTGCATCCAACTCCACCACCTTCTCCCCGATGCCAGGGCTCCTCTGCATCCACCTCCCCCACCTTCTCCCCGATGCCCCGGCTCCTGTGCATCCACCTCTGCCACCTTCTCCCCGATGCTCGGACTCCTGTGCATCCACCTCTGCCACCTTCTCCCCTATGCCTGTGCTCCTGTGCATCCACCTCCCCCACCTTCTCCACGATGCCCGGGCTCCTGTGCATCCACCTCAGCCACCTTCTCCCCGATGCCCAGGCTCCTGTGCATCCACCTCCACCACCTTCTCTCCAATGCCCGGGCTCCTGTGCATCCACCTCACCCACCTTCTCCCCAATGCCCGGGCTCCTGTGCATCCACCTCCACCACCTTCTCCCCGATGCCCTGGCTCCTGTGCATCCACCTCCACCACCTTCTCCCCGATGCCTGGGCCCTGTGCATCCACCTCCCCCGCCTTCTTTCCAATGCCGGGGCTCCTGTGCATCCACCTTTGCCACCTTCTCATGCCCGGGCTCCTGTGCATCCACCTCCCCCACCTTCTCCCCGATGCCCGGGCTCCTGTGCATCCACCTCCCCCACCTTCTAACCGATGATGCCCGGGCTCCTGTGCATCCACCTCACCCACCTTCTCCCCAATGCCCGGGCTCCTGTGCATCCACCTCCGCCACCTTCTCACCGATGCCCGGGCTCCTGTGCATCCACCTCCGCCACCTTCTAACCGATGATGGCTGGTTTCCTGTGCATCCACCTCACCCACCTTCTCCCCAATGCCCGGGCTCCTGTGCATCCACCTCCACCACCTTCTCCCCGATGCCCTGGCTCCTGTGCATCCACCTCCACCACCTTTTCCCCGATGCCTGGGCCCTGTGCATCCACCTCCCCCGCCTTCTCTCCAATGCCCGGGCTCCTGTGCATCCACCTTTGCCACCTTCTCATGCCCGGGCTCCTGTGCATCCACCTCCCCCACCTTCTCCCCGATGCCCTGGCTCCTGTGCATCCACCTTTGCCACCTTCTCCCCGATGCCCGGGCTCCTGTGCATCCACCTCCCCCACCTTCTAACCGATGATGCCCGGGCTCCTGTGCATCCACCTTCGCCACATTCTCCCCAATGCCCGGGCTCCTGTGCATCCACATACCCCACCTTCTAACCGATGATGCCCGGGCTCCTGTGCATCCACCTAACCCACCTTCTAGCCGATGATGCCCGGGCTCCTGTGCATCCACCTCCCCCACCTTCTAACCGATGATGTCCGGGCTCCTGCGCATCCACCTTCGCCACCTTCTCCCCCATGCCCGGGCTCCTGTGCATCCACATACCCCACCTTCTAACCGATGATGCCCTGGCTCCTGTGCATCCACCTCCGCCACCTTCTCCCCGATGCCCTGGCTCCTGTGCATCCAACTCCACCACCTTCTCCCCGATGCCAGCGCTCCTCTGCATCCACTTCCCCCACCTTCTCCCCGATGCCCCGGCTCCTGTGCATCCACCTCTGCCACCTTCTCCCCGATGCTCGGACTCCTGTGCATCCACCTCTGCCACCTTCTCCCCTATGCCTGTGCTCCTGTGCATCCACCTCCCCCACCTTCTCCACGATGCCCGGGCTCCTGTGCATCCACCTCAGCCACCTTCTCCCCGATGCCCAGGCTCCTGTGCATCCACCTCCACCACCTTCTCTCCAATGCCCAGGCTCCTGTGCATCCACCTCACCCACCTTCTCCCCAATGCCCGGGCTCCTGTGCATCCACCTCCACCACCTTCTCCCCGATGCCCTGGCTCCTGTGCATCCACCTCCACCACCTTCTCCCCGATGCCTGGGCCCTATGCATCCACCTCCCCCGCCTTCTCTCCAATGCCGGGGCTCCTGTGCATCCACCTTTGCCACCTTCTCATGCCCGGGCTCCTGTGCATCCACCTCCCCCACCTTCTCCCCGATGCCCGGGCTCCTGTGCATCCACCTCCCCCACCTTCTAACCGATGATGCCCGGGCTCCTGTGCATCCACCTCACCCACCTTCTCCCCAATGCCCGGGCTCCTGTGCATCCACCTCCGCCACCTTCTCCCCGATGCCCGGGCTCCTGTGCATCCACCTCTGCCACATTCTCCCCGATGCCCGGGCTCCTGTGCATCCACCTCCGCCACCTTCTAACCGATGATGGCTGGGCTCCTGTGCATCCACCTCACTCACCTTCTCCCCAATGCCCGGGCTCCTGTGCATCCACCTCCACCACCTTCTCCCCGATGCCCTGGCTCCTGTGCATCCACCTCCACCACCTTTTCCCCGATGCCTGGGCCCTGTGCATCCACCTCCCCCGCCTTCTCTCCAATGCCCGGGCTCCTGTGCATCCACCTTTGCCACCTTCTCATGCCCGGGCTCCTGTGCATCCACCTCCCCCACCTTCTCCCCGATGCCCTTGCTCCTGTGCATCCACCTTTGCCACCTTCTCCCCGATGCCAGGGCTCCTGTGCATCCACCTCCCCCACTTTCTAACCGATGATGCCCGGGCTCCTGTGCATCCACCTCACCCACCTTCTCCCCAATGCCCGGGCTCCTGTGCATCCACCTCTGCCACCTTCTCCCCGATGCCCGGGCTCCTGTGCATCCATCTCTGCCACCTTCTCCCCGATGCCCTGGCTCCTGTGCATCCACCTCCCCCACCTTCTAACCGATGATGCCCGGGCTCCTGTGCATCCACCTTCGCCACATTCTCCTCAATGCCCGGGCTCCTGTGCATCCACATACCCCACCTTCTAACCGATGATGCCCGGGCTCCTGTGCATCCACCTCCGCCACCTTCTCCCCGATGCCCTGGCTCCTGTGCATCCAACTCCACCACCTTCTCCCCGATGCCCGGGCTCCTCTGCATCCACCTCCCCCACCTTCTCCCCGATGCCCGGGCTCCTGTGCATCCACCTCTGCCACCTTCTCCCCGATGCTCGGACTCCTGTGCATCCACCTCTGCCACCTTCTCCCCGATGCCTGTGCTCCTGTGCATCCACCTCCCCCACCTTCTCCACGATGCCCGGGCTCCTGTGCATCCACCTCTGCCACCTTCGCCCCGATGCCCAGGCTCCTGTGCATCCACCTCCACCACCTTCTCTCCAATGCCCGGGCTCCTGTGCATCCACCTCACCCACCTTCTCCCCAATGCCCGGGCTCCTGTGCATCCACCTCCACCACCTTCTCCCCGATGCCCTGGCTCCTGTGCATCCACCTCCACCACCTTCTCCCCGATGCCTGGGCCCTGTGCATCCACCTCCCCGCCTTCTCTCCAATGCCCGGGCTCCTGTGCATCCACCTTTGCCACCTTCTCATGCCCGGGCTCCTGCGCATCCACCTCCCCCACCTTCTCCCCGATGCCCGGGCTCCTGTGCATCCACCTCCCCCACCTTCTAACCGATGATGCCCGGGCTCCTGTGCATCCACCTCACCCACCTTCTCCCCAATGCCCGGGCTCCTGTGCATCCACCTCCGCCACCTTCTCCCCGATGCCCGGGCTCCTGTGCATCCACCTCTGCCACATTCTCCCCGATGCCCGGGCTCCTGTGCATCCACCTCCGCCACCTTCTCCCCGATGCCTGGGCTCCTGTGCATCCACCTCTGCCACATTCTCCCCGATGCCCGGGTTCCTGTGCATCCACCTCCCCCACCTTCTAACCGATGATGCCCGGGCTCCTGTGCATCCACCTTCGCCACCTTCTCCCCCTTGCCCGGGCTCCTGTGCATCCACCACCTTGTCCCCGATGCCCGGGCTCCTGTGCATCCACCTCCCCCACCTTCTCCCCGATGCCCGGGCTCCTGTGCCTCCACCTCTGCCCCCTTCTCCCCCTTGCCCGGGCTCCTGTGCATCCACCACCTTATCCCCGATGCCCGGGCTCCTGTGCATCCACCTCCACCACCTTCTCCCTGATGCCCTGGCTCCTGTGCATCCACCTCCACCACCTTCTCCCCAATGCCCGGGCTCCTGTGCATCCACCTCCACAACCTTCTCCCTGATGCCCGGGCTCCTGTGCATCCACCTCCACCACCTTCTCTCCAATGCCCGGGCTCCTGTGCATCCACCTCACCCACCTTCTCCCCAATGCCCGGGCTCCTGTGCATCCACCTCCCCCGCCTTCTCCCCGATGCCCTGGTTCCTGTGCATCCACCTCCACCACCTTCTCCCCGATGCCCGGGCTCCTGTGCATCCACCTCCCCCGCCTTCTCTCCAATGCCCGGGCTCCTGTGCATCCACCTCCGCCACCTTCGCCCCGATGCCCGGGCTCCTGTGCATCCACCTCTGCCACCTTCTCCCCGATGCCTGTGCTCCTGTGCATCCACCTCCCCCACCTTCTCTACGATGCCCGGGCTCCTGTGCATCCACCTCTGCCACCTTCTCCCCGATGCCCGGGCTCCTGTGCATCCATCTCTGCCACCTTTTCTCCGATGTCCTGGCTCCTGTGCATCCACCTCCGCGACCTTCTCCCCGATGCCCGGGCTCCTGTGCATCCACCTCTGCCACCTTCTCCCCTATGCCCGGGCTCCTGTGCATCAACCTCCCCCACCTTCTCCCCGATGCCCAGACTTCTGTGCATCCACCACTGCCACCTTCTCCTCGATGCCCGGGCTCCTGTGCATCCACCTCTGCCACCTTCTAACCGATGCCCTGGCTCCTGTGCATCCACTTCCACCACCTTCTCCCGATGCCCGGGCTCCTGTGCATCCACCTCCCCCACCTTCTCTCCAATGCCCGGGCTCCTGTGCATCCACCTCTGCCAGCTTCTCATGCCCGGGCTCCTGTGCATCCACCTCCCCCACCTTCTCCCCGATCGCCGGGCTCCTGTGCATCCACCTCTGCCACCTTCTAACCGATGATGCCCGGGCTCCTGTGCATCCACCTCCGCCATCTTCTCCCCGATGCCCTGGCTCCTGTGCATCCAACTCCACCACCGTCTCCCCGATGCCCGGGCTCCTGTGCATCCACCTCCCCCACCTTCTCCCCGATGCCCGGGCTCCTGTGCCTCCACCTCTGCCACCTTCTCCCCCTTGCCTGGGCTCCTGTGCATCCACCACCTTATCCCCGATGCCCGGGCTCCTGTGCATCCACCTCCACCACCTTCTCCCTGATGCCCTGGCTCCTGTGCATCCACCTCCACCACCTTCTCCCCAATGCCCGGGCTCCTGTGCATCCACCTCCACCACCTTCTCCCTGATGCCCAGGCTCCTGTGCATCCACCTCTGCCACCTTCTCCCCGATGCCCGGGCTCCTGTGCATCCACCTCCACCACCTTCTCTCCAATGCCCGGGCTCCTGTGCATCCACCTCCCCCGCCTTCTCTCCGATGCCCTGGTGCCTGTGCATCCACCTCTGCCACATTCTCCCCGATGCCCGGGCTCCTGTGCATCCACCTCCCCCACCTTCTAACCGATGATGCTCGGGCTCCTGTGCATCCACCTTCGCCACCTTCTCCCCCATGCCCGGGCTCCTGTACATCCACATACCCCACCTTCTAACCGATGATGCCCGGGCTCCTGTGCATCCACCTCTGCCACATTCTCCCCGATGCCCGGGCTCCTGTGCATCCACCTCCGCCACCTTCTCCCCGATGCCCGGGCTCCTGTGCCTCCACCACCTTATCCCCGATGCCCGGGCTCCTGTGCATCCACCTCCCCCACCTTCTCCCCGATGCCCGAGCTCCTGTGCATCCACCTCTGCCACCTTCTCCCCGATGCCAGGGCTCCTGGCCTCCACCTCTGCCACCTTCTCCCCGATGCCCGGGCTCCTGTGCCTCCACCACCTTATCCCCGATGCCCGAGCTCCTGTGCATCCACCTCCCCCACCTTCTCCCCGATGCCTGAGCTCCTGTTCATCCACCTCCCCCACCTTCTCCCCGATGCCCGGGCTCCTGTGCATCCACCTCCCCCACCTTCTCCCCGATGCCCGGGCTCCTGTGCCTCCACCTCCACCACCTTCTCCCCGATGCCCGGGCTCCTGTGCATCCACCTCCCCCACCTTCTCCCCGATGCCCGAGCTCCTGTGCGTCCACCTCCCCCACCTTCTCCCCGATGCCCGGGCTCCTGTGCATCCACCTCCCCCACCTTCTCCCCGATGCCCTGGCTCCTGTACATCCACCTCCCCCACCTTCTCCCCGATGCCCGAGCTCCTGTGCATCCACCTCCCCCACCTTCTCCCCGATGCCCGGGCTCCTGTGCATCCACCTCCCCCACCTTCTCCCTGATGCCCTGGCTCCTGTGCATCCACCTCCACCACCTTCTCCCCGATGCCTGGGCTCCTGTGGCCCCTGCTCTGGAGCCCTTGCATGCACGAATTGCACACACCTGCTACTCCTGGAGGAAGGAAAGGCCACTCATGTAGTCAATACTCTGGTGCACGTGTCCATGGTGAAGTGGAGTCTTTACCCTCTGAGTGCTGTAGGGCCCCCTCCACTGTAGCCATAATGCTGTACACCTCCGGCAGTGCTTTGCAAGAGAAAAACCACCAGCCAGGAACTTCCCAGCGATGGCCGACTTTTCCCATTATCCAGGGTTTTCCACAAATGGGCAGAGCCGTAGCTCCGTTGCCGACCTTATAGCGAGGGTAGCCTTTCATGGGTGCACTCACACTGCCTTGGCTTCAGTGGAGGTCCCTGCTATGAGCTGATGGGCGTGCCCTCTTCCCAAGCCCTGAGGCAGCTGAAGTATTTTCAGGGGTAATTGTGTGGACGGGTGGATGTATGCTGTCTATATGAGGTGACAGGGAGGGATACGCCTGCAATCTTTCCACTTCTGGCCATGGCGCAGCCGCACGGAAGCGGTACCCACACTGGTCACTGCCTTCCCTCAGAACTCCGTTTTCTGGCAGTGTGTAGAAGTGGGCAGATTTAGTTGCAAAAGTTGGACTTACGTATTGCGCTTGCACGCAGGCTGGGCTCACGTGGGTGTGAGGTGCTGGTGGAGTTCTGGAGGCCACACAATGGCTGTGATGTGCTCTCTGGTCTGCAGCAGCAGGTAGGGGGCGCACTTCTATTAAGCCTCTGCATCTGTGGTGGCATTCTCCTCTGCCTCCTCTGCCTCCTCAGCCTCGCTGCTTTCCAATAGGAACTCGTACCTGGACTCGGATGGAGCATTCGTTTGCTACTGGGCCTGGCCCATTGGATCATCCTTATTGTCTGAGCCGGCGGATGGTGAGGGAGGGAGTCCTCCTCTGTTGGTCTTCCATCATCTTCAGCATGTGTGCACCTCCCCCCTCTGCCTCTGAGATAGTGGACGGAAGTGAAAGTGTAATCTCCTCCCTCAGTCTCCGTGGGTGTTTATGGTCATGGTGCATTACCCTTGCATTTCCTTGCACAGCCTGTGTACCAGAGGGTAACTTGCGATGGGGAGTGGACATGAGTTCCTCAAATGACCACATGCAATTCTGGCATTTCCACCACACACAGCAAATTCACCTGCAGGTGTGATAAGATCAAAGGCAGCTGATCCCCACCCTCCCCGCCTTTGGCTCACTTGGGTGCTGACATGTTGCTTCCCTAATCTCTGGGGCTCCCTCCCTGCAAAGCCAGGTGAGGGTGACTCTCTCACAAGCTGCACTCTGGGTCTGAGGGCGCTTTGCACTCCTCCTCCCGTAGGACTCCTGATGGCATTTGCCTCGTTCACTCTACTTCAAGAGACAGACACTGACTGGTGTGTTACCCACAACCTCGCCAAATCCCTGCTGCTCCCCCCAGCAAAATCAGGCAATGGTGACTCTCTACTGGCTGCCCTCAGGGATTCCCAGCTCCTCCCATGTGTCGCCCAATTGCCCATGTCTCGTCCACTCGATTCACGAGACGGCACTAACTGGTGTGTTACCCACAACCTCCCCAAATCCCTGCTGCTCCCCCCAGCAAAATCAGGCAATGGTGACTCTCTACTGGCTGCTCTCAGGGATTCCCAGCTCCTCCCATGTGTCGCCCAATTGCCCATGTCTCGTCCACTCGATTCACGAAACGGCACTAACTGGTGTGTTACCCACAACCTCCCCAAATCCCTGCTGCTCCCCCCAGCAAAATCAGGCAATGGTGACTCTCGTACTGGCTGCCCTCAGGGATTCCCAGCTCCTCCCACGTGTCAGCCAATTGCCCATGTCTCGTCCACTCAATTCAAGAGACTGACACCAACTGTTGAGCCGTCTATCAAAATCTCTGCTGCTCTCTCCCAACAACATTAGACCAGCATGACTCTCCCAAAAGCTGCCCTCGGGAATTCCAATCTCGTTCTGCTCCTCCTCCCACATGTCACCCGATGGCACATGTCTCATCACGTCAAGAGACGAACACTGTTTGGTGTGTCACCTGCCTGCCCATATATCTGAGGATGACACGTTCTTTACCCACTCCGGATCATATCAATGCTTTACTCTCTTGTTTTGCCGTGCTCAGCCCATCTTATGCTTCTAGGCGATTTGAATCTCCATCTTTCTTCGGTTCACTCTTCACTCCCGTTCCTTCCTATTCTTCATTCTTATCGCCGTTCTGCTTTTTCTACTCCCCCCTCTCATGTGTTTGGTTCCAGCCTGGACCTTATTTTTATTTCATCACTGTCCACATCCTCTGTTTCTGCTCTCCCTGTTTATGCGATCGCCATCTTATTCCTTTCCGTGTTCCCTTCTTGTTCATTAATTGGCCCCCCTGTTCTGATGCATCCACATACTCTCACCCTGATGTTTGTGCTTTTAATACTTCATCCTGCATTTCCAATCTTCCTTCTCATTCTGCGCCTCTCTTTGCTGATGACGCACCTGCTGTATTTTCTCTCTTTCTCCCTCATCTCTTGATTCTCTTCATCCTGCTTCTTCATTTTCACCTTCTCGGAAGCCTCCACAATCCTGGCTCACTTCTCAACATCACTCAATACGGCGAGTCCCCCGTCACCTTGAGCGACGCAGGCGTAAAACGTTCTCTCTTCTTCTTATCATGCACTATACGATGGTGTTCGTCTTTCGGCTAGACGCTCATGCTTTTCTGATCTTTTACACCCTCAATCTGCTCATCCTAGGCGCCTTCAATCCCTTTCTTGTTTACTTTCTCCTCCTTCACGTGACTATTCACTCAGTTCTACCTTAACTGCTTCTGATCTAAAGTGACTACTCTTCGTACAACCATTGTACTGTCCTCTTCCTCTTGTTCCTCTCTCCCTTCATCTTCTCCTTTTACTCCAGTTATTTCATCTTTTTCTCTGATTACTAATTCTGAGGCTACTTCCCTATTAGCCTGTGCTCATCCCACAGGTTCCGCCTCTAATCCTTTTCCATCATCGATGATAGCTAAAGTCTATCCTTCTCTAGCCTCTTACCTTACCAGTCTTTTCACTATCTCTCTTCACACCTTGACCTTCCCTTCATCACTGAAGCATGCCTCTATTCTTCCCATTTTGAGGCCCTCTTCTTTAAATCCTTCTCTCCTCATCTAAGCAGGTCTCAATTCTTCCCATTTTGAAGACATCTTCTTTAGATCCTTCTCTCCCTTTGAATTTCCGACCAGTGTCTCTTCTTCCCCATCTTTCTAAACTACTTGAACGTCTTGTCTACTCTCAGGTTTCCACTTTTGAAACTGATAACTCTATTATTCCTTGTTTCCAGTCCAGTTTCCGTCCCCTCCACTCAACCAAAACTACTCTGCTTTTTTTACGTGACTAACTACTCTCTGCTCTAAACACTCATCTCTCCCTATTCTCTTGGATCGCTCAGCCACGTTCGACACAGTTCATCATTGTTTAGTTGTATCTTCCCTCTTCTCTTTTGGTTTTTCTAGTTCTGTTTTATCTTGGTTTCGTTCCTATGTATCCAACCGTGCATACTCAATATTTTGGGCTGGGTCTTTTTCTGATACTTTGCCTCTTCTTCACGGTGTTCCTCAAGGCTCTGTTTTAGGCCTTTTTCTTTTATCTCTTAACACTTCTCCTCTTGCTGCTATTATTTCATCTTTTGGGATACCTCACCACTTCTATGCGGATGTCACTCACCTTTTTCTGTTCTTTTCTTCCTTCTCACCTTCTATTCATGACAATCTTACTTCCTGTCTCTCCGTTATTAAAGCATGAATGTCAGACCATTTTCTTGCTTTGAATCCAACCAAAACCGAAGTTCTCTTCTTTCCTGCTAATACTATTCCCCGCTCCTTCTTTTGTCTCTTTTCCTCCTTCTCTACTCCTTATCTCTACCACTGCTCGAAACCATGGTCTCTATCTCGATACTGATCTATCTTTCTCTCATAACATTTAGACCATCTCCCGCTCCTCATCTTTTTAGCATTCGTAAGTCTAGGCCCTTTCTTACATTTAACGCCACTAAACTTGTGATCTCCTCACTTATTTTCTAACGTCTATTCTATTGCTCTACCACACCTTTTGGTCTTCCTGTTTCTCGCTTAGCTCCTCTCAAGCCTGTCTTCAATGCTTCCATTCAGCTTTTAAATACACTCTCTCCTTGTAACTCTATGTCACTGTCTCTATCTTCTCTCGGCTGGCTTTCTTTCCACTCTCGCATCCAATTCAATTTTCTCTCTATTGTTTTTAAATCTCTCTATGACCTTGCGTCTTCTTATCTTTTGTGGCTTGTCTCTTTTTATCGCCCTCCTCGGTCTTATTATCAGTCCCTCACCCCCTTGCCCCCCATGTTCAATCACATTTTCCTTCTTTTACTATGCTTGCTCCACTCTACTGGAATGCTCTTCCCCTCGCCCTTCATCCTACTACCTCTTATTCTCTATTTTGCACCACTCATAAGAACCATCTCCACTCTTGATGTACGTTTGGTAAATTTTGTATAGTCTTCAAACCTCATTTTATTGTACTGTAAGTGTGTTTGGGTCATAAGGTGTGTGATGCCACTTCCACTATTGCCATGGTTTTGATTAACAATATCACTACCATATTTGTGTGAAGTGGATGACTGTGGACCCAATGATGCTGGGGCTTTTCCAGAGGCTGTGGAGCAGTGCGGGCCCTCCCCACCCGTGTACCAGTTCTTCCGCCTGCCCATAGCTATCATGGATGGCATTCACAGTACTTTATTTGGAATGAAGTAATAACACAGCCCATGACACTGTTCGCCTTCATCTTCGGTAGTATCCGTTTATTGGTTTCCATGTCATCTCTTCCTCTTCTCCTCACCCCCCTCTTCTAGAGTCCCTCCATCCTCTTCTGCCTCACCATCCTTTGGGTAGGACCCCATCGCACAGTAGCCGCTTCACTGGATAGTCGTGGGGCCAGGTAGAGGGACGGACTGGGAAAATAGGGCATATGGGGCTAGGGATAATGAGGCGTGGGGGTCAGTAGGACCGGGTGCATGGGCATCAGTGGTGCAATGTCCCCAGTGGTGAGATGGGGCATTGCTATCCTTTGCTCTCTTTTTCCTAAACCATCCTACTTCTTCCTCCTGCACCTCTCACTTTCTCCTCTCCTGCTTTCCTCTGTCATCCGCCCGCACACCACGTTTATCTCCGCCAGATTCTCTGACTCCTCGTTGCTTCTGTGACCTGTTGGTCCTTGATATCACTCCTGTTCTTTACTCTCATTCATTTTAGGACCCTCGAAGTCTTACCAGCTGTGGGTGGAGAACGTCAAGGTAAGACCAGGCACCCCCAGGAGTGTCGCGGATGGGATAACCATTGTGCGACTTGCTAAGACACCTTACCCAATATTACGACTGACTCCATAACACATGATTCAATGACAGACCTTCTCTGACACACACCTGCTTTAATATGATCACCCTCTACCTGCTTCACACACATCAGACCAACTAGCACATCTGACCCAGATGGAGAGATATATCCTGGTGGTGCCTCTGCAGTGAATCCTGTGGCAGCCTATGAGTTACCTTCCCTCTCTTTTTTCTTTCCAGAAAGGAGGCGGGGCCCTGATACACACAGTGAAGAATAAGACGAACCCTGCGATGAAGCACATGTTCAAATACGTAAGAACCTAACCCTGTGTCTTGTCTACCTTGCCTGCATGTCTCCACCCACCGATGTCTCCTCTGAAGGGAACATGGCCTTGCCTTCAAGAGGACAGCATGGTTGGATTACGTGTCCTGGATTACTCGTCCAACCCAACCACATGTCCTGGATTACTCGCCCAACCCAACCTTGTCTCCTCTGATAGGCACATGGCCTTGCATTCAGTAGGACACCATGCTTGGGTTACGTGTCCTGGATTAATCATTCAACCAAACCATGTCTCCTTTGATGGGCACATGGCTTTGTATTCAATATGACACTATGCTTGGGTTACGTGTCATGGATTACTTGTCCAACCCAACCACGTATCCTGGATTACTCATCCAACCCAACCCAACCTTGTCTCCTCTGATGGGCACATGGCCTTGCATTCAGTAGGACACCATGCTTGGGTTACGTGTCCTGGATTAATCGTTTAACCCAACCTTGTCTCCTCTGATGGGCACATGGCCTTGCATTCAGTAGGACACCATGCTTGGGTTACGTGTCCTGGATTAATCGTTCAACCAAACCTTGTCTTCTCTGATGGGCACATGGCCTTGCATTCATTAGGACACCATGCTTGGGTTACGTGTCCTGGATTACTCGTCCAACCCAACCATGTCTCCTTTGATGGGCCTTGCATTCAATATGACACCATGCTTGGGTTACGTATCATGGATTACTCGTCCATCCCAACCACGTATCCTGGATTACTCATCCAACCCAACCTTGTCTCCTCTGATGGCACATGGCCATGCATTCAGTAGGATACCATTCTTGGGTCACATGTTCTGGATTAATCGTCCAACTCAACTTTGTCTCCTCTGATGGGCACATGGCCTTGCATTCAGTAGAACACCATGCTTGTGTTACGTGTTCTGGATTACTCGTCCAATCCAACCTTGTCTCTTCTGATGGGCACATGGCTTTGCATTCAGTAGGACACCATGCTTGGGTTACATGTGCTGTAGTAATCGTCTAACACAATTTTAAGCCGTGTGCAGCTGGAACCATTTCTCTGGTTGTATCGCCTCTCCTAGTGTAATCAGGAAAGGTTTCTAATTCTTGGCCCTTAGGTGTAGTTAAGATGGCAGGAGGCTGATTTCCTCATGAGTGATGTGAGGTGGCATGTGGTTGGATGTCCTCATGAGTGAAGCAGCCATTTTGGATTGAGGGTGGATTCCCCCAGGACATCTGCAGATTTTCTGAGTTGGGGGTCGCATGGCATTGGTCAGGGTGTGCTCCCGCTTGGTTCTGGGATACTCGATTGGAGTTGGAAAGGGGCTAGGCTGGTTACACTGATTAATGGGTCAGAGTTTGTCAGTTGTAGTTTGAGCTGTGCAGTGATTCTCCATTGGTGTTTGGGTGGTGTTTGGTGTTGTGGCTGAGTGTCATTGTGCCTCTGTCATAACAAACAGACTTGTGCGATGCATTTTATTGGGCTGAGTGTCAATACCCTTTAGTATATGACATGTGATTGGTTGTTTGATTGAATGGGTCACCTTTTTTTGTGGTTTTGGGTGGTTATCTTCATAATTAAGAAGATTGCTGGTGTTTGTGCCTTGTTCCGCATTGTGTTGAGTTCCCTACATCACTTCATTTGTGGTGGATACACTGGAGCACACATTCCTGACCTGATTAGGTGAGAATGCTCGTCTGCAGAATGGTCCAGGGTAATACCTGGTTTGGGTGTCTTCAGACATCCAAGCGAAGACATCTTGGGCCTACCTTTCAATGTGTAGATAAGAATGTTGGGAGAAGGTGGTGACATCAGGGGCTGAAGACTTTGAGGAGGTGGCAAGAATTGGGCAGCCAGGAGAACACCAGGAATGAGTGGTGGACCCCAGGAGGATGACCAAACAGCTGTAGGAGGTGGAGAGGCAGTGAGTAGGGACTGGAGATTTACAGCAGGCCAGGACCGGATGGTGTGAGGAGGAACGAGATGAGATCACGAAGGCTACCATCAGCTCAGGGAGGTCAAGGGGAAGGCAGCGCCCGGGGGAGAGGAACTCCGGGCCCCAGCTTGAGCTTTATCTGCAGTTACTGGACGGGATGCAGCAGAGATTCAAGGAAGAGAATTGGCGCCACAGAGCCGTGGGCACGGGACCCAGAAAAGACTGCAAATGGTCACCACCAGCCTGGGACTTGAGAGCTTGGCAGGAGAAACCTTTCCATTTGTTCATTGTGTTTGCTTTTTGTGTGGAAGCCTATTGCTTGGCAATAAGAACCCTAAAGTCCGGTCGTTGGTGTATCCCTTCAGGCCTCTGTTACAATACTACAGTGTAATTTAGCTCCTACACACGGTGTAAGTAACATGCGAAAGATCAACGCATGTTACGTTCCCCCGCAGGAGTTTCACGGTCTGTTGCTTGCAATTGTAATAAGATATACAACACAGCTTAACCTGGACTAGATAAGATAGTGAACTTCTCCCTGTGAGTAGGTCGATAATCAGAGCCAGGTGGGGCCCTTGTTAAGTTAGTGGCGCCCATAGGACTTGATTATGGTGAGGGCAGAATCTGAACGAATCCCCTTTGAGCCTCCACTTGCAGTTATATGCTAGAAGTTCCCATCCACCAGCAGCCCCCGAGGGTGCTTCTGCCTGAAAGGTAAGCCCCCAATGGAAGGCGTCCCTGTCCAAGGCGAGCAATGCGTGGACCGTTTTAGCAGATACGTGGGGTGGCTGTTGCTGCCGATCAGACTTGCAGACCTATAACTTCCCCAGCACCAGACAATCTTCATCCATGCCGCTGTGTACCCAGGGGGCACTGGACAAGGCCTCCTAGGGCAGCAAGAGATGCCCAGCGTGATGGGCCCTAGCCCTGCAGGACACTGATCGTTCCCTTCAGTTCCTTGACAAGAAGAACTAAGCCCGCCATATTGACTCGATTCCGGCCATGGAGTGACCAAGGCAAGCCAACAAGTTGCCAAACGTTTTAGGCTACCCCGAGGATACCAGCACTTTCAATGGGTTCTTGATGGACTGTGCTATTAGCTGCCAGTCCCAGATAAGAGCTATGAACTACAGCCCGCTCGTCAACCTTAACTCTGCCCTCAAGCAATAGCAAAGCAGCGGCAGCCGCAGGTCTCTCTGAGTCATGTATTGGCGCCTGGCGTCTACCAGACATGTGTATTACATGGTCGGGTTATGGGGTATGATAGTGTCACATGGCTCGGCGGAAAAGGGGGCATGAGAGACCGTGGGAGCCTGGCAAGCGTAGGTGATGTCAACCCGGAAGTGCTACACGTTGAATCCCCCAGGGCCTCGTCCTAGACTCCGAGTGCCTGGTAGATAATGCCCCATTGAGAAACCCAAAGGTGCTCCATTGAGAAACCCAAAGGTGCCCCATTGAGAAACCTAAAAAGTGCCCCATTGAGAAACCCAAAAAGTGCCCCATTGAGAAACCCAAAAGGTGCCCCATTGAGAAACCCAAAAGGTGCCCCATTGAGAAACCCAAAAGGTGCCCCATTGAGAAACCCCCCAGATACACCTTTCTTTTCAGGTTCACAGGTGTGTGGGCTGTTGGTTTGCGAGCGGCAAAGTAGACTCACCCAGTGCATACTGGCATCCGGTACCCCACTGCTCACCCCAAATTTGTGAACAGCCAGAGTTCCAAGAAGCAAGGCAACTACCTGGGCCGCCCCACCCTCCCCCCGCGAGGGTATCCTTCCAGAGTCAGGCTGCCACCATGACAGGACCACCCGATTCCAGGATAGTGGCCTGCGACTTTATGTGTTCATCAGCGACCATTAACCCTGACCTAGGTACACGAGGGCCGGGTGAAGGGTCAACTAAGGATGACCAACCATGAAGCCCAAACAGGGGCGCATCCGCAACCACATGTGAGTGTAATTACCCAAGGGCCCCGATATAAAAAGGGCCCAACACAAGCAGTTGTGTGGGAGTTTGGAGGCGAAAAGAAGGAGTGAGAAAGAACAGTGAGAAGATGGGACAGGCCCAATGTGTAGGAGGGGCAGAGGAGGCTGGAGGAGAGAAGTGGAGCGAAGCAGTGGGGATGAGAATAAAGACTCAACAGGGGGCGGGGGAGGGAACGAAGTGGGGGCTGGCCAGATCCAAGTATTCCCTATCTTGGCCAATCAAGAGGGTTAAAGAACAGAGGGAAAGAAACGAAATGGGAGGCGGGCCCTTTGGGTCTTACCCGGTGAAAGGTCAGAGGAAGCTGGGCGGAGACGACTGGAAGCCTGATTCGCCGGTGGGTGAGAGTTGATAGGGCCAAAGCCTGAAGGCTCTGATGAAGCAAAAAATAGCCATCCACCAGCCACACTAAAGAAACACGTGCCGGTACAGCGGTGCCACGGAGAAGCTTCTGGGCCACATTGGTCCTGGTGCAGGGTTATTATGACGATAGGCTGAAAATTCACCAAGTACGATCGAGAAGAATTTGAAGGTCACTCTAGGTTGCATTAAAAACCCAGGAGGCAAGTGAGCGGACCCAGGAACCGTCGGGGACTTTGTGTTGCTATGGATATTGGCATGACGTCACGACTTTATCACAGGCTGACCTAGTCTTCTGAACATCCCCTGCACTTAACATTTCTCTTGCACTCACTGTTGGGGGTTGGTCCTAAACCCCCTTGCGATGCCCGTAAGCCCCCGGCGAGCACAGACTCACACCACACACGTCTGCACTGCTCGGGCTTCCCGGTCACACTGATGCGGCCGGGAACGCCCCGTTTATTTATACTGCACACGGCGGCATGCAACGTCACGCCGCCGCGTGTGCGTCCCTTCACGGGGCAGCGCCACACTCCTCCTTTTTCGGGAGGACAACAACAAATACTTTAATGATACACACTGCAAACCAAATAACACTATTGATGCAAACACTTAATAACAGCTTCCCCACACGGCCCTTTATTAGCATCCACCCGGGTCCCCTTACTTAACAGTCCACGGCCTCAGGCCGATCAGATAAGTGTCCCAGCACGTAATCGCGGCGGTGAGCGTGTTTCCCTCGCCCAGCCCTCTAGGGGTACCTCCCGCTCACCTCCGGCACGGGTAGTCTGTCCACAGGCATTCCCTGGGCAGGGGACTCAGGTGGGCGCGGGGTCTCTCCTCTGTCCTCAGGGGTCTCCATCAGGTCCGGATCAGGGGGAGGGTCAGTTCTTGGATCTCCTAGCTTCTTAAAGAAGCTCACGTTAAGGGTGACAGCTGATCTTCCGCCCGAGGCAGTCACCATGGATCCCTTGACCACCACGACATCCAACGTCTCCGGCTCGTAGGGAAGGGAGAGCTTTCCATGGGGGTGTCTGTTTCAGATGAGGACTTCATCACCTGGCTCTAGACGCTGCGGGCGAAGCCCCCGCCGTATATTTTCCTGCTCAATCCTCAATCGATTGTCCACCTCTACCTGTTGGTCATCTATCACCCCCGGCTCCTTCTCCCCCACCTCGGGCAGCAAACCCCAAGGGCACCGCTTGAAGAGAGCCTCCGCCGGAGCCTCCGCCGGAGCCACTCCTGTAGAGGCATGTGGGGTGGTGCGGTACACCCGCAGGAACTGATAGAGGGCTCTCTGGAGGGACTGGCCCTGGCCTTGGGCAATCCTGAAGGTCTTGTTCAGTGTCTCATTAGCCGTTCGGCTTCGCCATTACGCCCTTGGCCATAGGGGGGTGATCTTCCTATCCTGTACCCTGCCTGCAGCTCTCCATCAGTTCCGAGAACCGCTCACTCTGGAACGGCACCCCGTTGTCAGAGCACAAGGTGTGGGGGAAACCATGGGCCACAAACACCTTCTCCACGGCCACCACCACATGCTCGAAGGCCACCGACTCCACGAATTCCACCTCCGGGTACCTGGAATATTTGTCGACGATAACCAAGAAGTGGGTGCCCATCGTTGTAGACCCGAAGTCCGCATGGACCACCTCCTAGGGTCACGTCCCTCGAGGCATCGCCTCTATGACTGGCTCTTGCTGCAGAGGAGACGCCACCTGACACCGGACACAGGCCGCTACAAAGTCATCCACCTTCCGCTCAAATTCTGGGAGCCATACTTTCAGTCGTAGCCTGGCCTTGGTCTTTGCGGCACCCTGGTGTCCATGGTGAGCAAGAGTGATCACGTCCTTCACCTTGGACTGAGGCACGACAATGCGATCACCTCTGAGCAGCAGGCCGGATGCTGAGAATGATAGTTCCTCCCTGACCTTCCACAGCTGCTCTAGTTGCGTCTTGGCCTCCTGAGTGCACCCCGCCAGGGACTCCAGCACCGACTTCCAAGAGCCCTGCTGCATGGACTGTCTCAGGATTTGGAAGCACTCGTCTCCCGCTGCTGCTGCCTCGAGCTCCCCCAGGGGAATCGCATTCAGCGTGGCCGCCTCCACTACCATGCGGACATGGTCATCAGCCTCTCAGCACATGTGTCCTGCTCTTCTCCCCCATGTGCACCCGGGTGCCGAGATAGATAGTCGGCCGCGTTGTTTGCCCCTGGCCGATACACCAAGGTGACCCGGTACTCCAGGAGAGCGAGCATCCACCGCTCGATCCCTGCCGGCGGCATGGACGACGACCCAGCCAGGATGGGAAGCAGAGGCTTGTGGTCCATCACAACTGTCACCGGGCGCCCCAGGACATATAACCTGAAATGTCTACAGCCCCAGAGCACTGCCAGCACCTTGCGCTCAATTTGCGAATACCTCTGCTCCGTCTCCGCCAGCGCCTTACTGGCGTAGGCCACCGGGCGGACACCCCCATCACGACCAATCTGAGTTAGCACGGCGCCCAGGCCAAACGGGCTGGCGTCCACAATGACTTCCAACTGAAAGGCAGGGTCAAAGAACGCCATTGTGTCTTCAGCCGCCAGTGCACCCTTGATGTCCTCAAACGCTGCTTGGTCAAGTGGGCCCCATTGCCAGATAGAGTCTTTCTTCGTCTGGGCCCTGAGTGGTTCCGATCTTTAGGCAAGATTTTGAATAAACCGTCCACAGTACATGACCATGCCGAGGAAACTGCTCACATCAGACACTGACTCAGGTGGCTGCGCCTTTTTAATGTCCTGGACCTTCTTGGGGTCTGGTGACACCCCTCCCTCTTTAAACACAAAGCCGAAGAACTCGATGGACGGGTTCACAAACTCACATTTTTCCTTGTGAAGGGTGAGGCCCAACGACTGCAGCCTCTCAAAAGTCTTTGCCAGCCTCCGCAGATGGTCCACCTCCGTCCTGGCAAACACCAGGATATCATCACTGATGTTCAAGACGCCCTCCATGTCTGCGAGGGCGCCCCGGATGATATTCTGAAAGACCTCCACTGCCGAGGACACGCCAAAGCTCAGTCTTTTATAGCGGTACAGTCCCCGGTGTGTTGTAAACGTGGTGATGTACCTTGATTCCGGGTGTAGGACCACCTGATGGTAGCCTGCTCAGAGATCCAGCTTGGAGAAGAAACGAGCACCCTGTACTTCGGCAATAATGTCATTAATTGTTGGAGTGAGGTGCCTTTCCCTCTTGATGGCTTTGTTCGGCAGCCTCATATCGACACAGATTCGGACGGCATCTGGATTGTTTGGGTTTCCTTGCCACAACAATCGGGGACACCCAGGGAGTCGGACCCTCCACCTTCTCAATTATGTCGAGGTTCACAAGATTGTCCAGCTCCTTGTCCACATGTTCATGAAGGTGAAAGGGTGCCCTGCGATGTTTTAGGGCGATGGGCTGCACTGAGTCATCTATATGAAACCTCACCGGGTCACCGGCCATCCGTCCGATGCCCTTGAATAGGGCGGCATACTTATCAAGCAGGTCGTTAATGTCCTCCACATACACCGAGTACGCAAAACTGACGATGCGTAGGGCCTCAGCCGCCGCACAGCTCAACAAGGTGTTTGTGCTGACCGGCGTCACATAGAATCGTGCAGTGATCTGTGAGCCGTCGTGCTCCACCTTCGCCACAAAGGCACCGTCCAGTGGGATGGGTCCCAGACCCCCGAAAGCAAAGTGTGACCAGTTTGGGAGGCATGTCCATGGCGTTGTAGTGCCCACGGGCCATCACATTGACTGACGCTCCCGTGTCGACCAGGACCGGGACTGGCGACTTGTTGACCTCCACCACACACCTTGGCTGTCTTCTGTTCTTCCCTTTCAAGGCTCCCACACTGGAGACAAAGAAGATGTTCTCTTCTTCCTCTTCGTCTACCTCCTCCACCTGGGCATCTTCTTCACTCTGGTCCATCTGGGCAATGTTTGGCGGGCGACTCTGGCGAAATCGGGACCCGGCGGGCCTCTAGGCACCATCACGGGCAGGGCTGCTTTGCACACCCGGGAGAAATGATCAGGCAGCCCACACCTTCCACATGTCTTTCCAGCCGCTGGGCATTCTGTCGGGTGGGGAAGGTCATACCCACACTTCTGGCAGGACTCACCCGCTCTTCAAGCTCTGTCGCGGGGTCCCACACAAGGTCTTTGGATGCCTCTGCCACCTCGCCACGTGACACACACCTCCTCTGTCTTGACGGAGCGCGATCCGGCCTCCATCCTAGCTGCCCGAGCCTCAGACACCTCATGGTGCCGCCCTAGCTCCAGGATGCGTGACAACGTGGTGCCGGGTTCTCTTAGGACCTGTCTTCTGAGCTTGCCCGAGGAGCATGCCTGGATGAGCATGTTTGACTAATATGCTTGTGTACATTGTGCTAAGCTTTTTTTTTCTTTACAATGGATGAGCATTGTTTTTATCATATCGTCTGCATCACCCCATGCACAGGCCAGCGACAGGCACTTTAGACGTCCATAGAAGGTGTCCAAAGTCTCATCTTCCTTTTTTGGTTTTGCGGACAGCATCACAAATCATTTGTAGTCCGAGTTGGCAAGGGGCAGAAAATGGGCCTGGAGTGCTGCCTTTGCCGCCGCATAGGATCCATCCCCTGGTGGAAGTGACTCAAATGTTTCCTGGACCGAAGGTCCCGCCGAGTACAACATGGTTGCTAGCATGCTGTCATCATCCGTCACCTGTGCGGCCCTAAAGTACATGTCAAGGCGGCGACCCACCTCCTCCACCTGAGCCCCAAACTGGATGGCGGGCCCGAGATGTCAAATTCAGGGATGGGCTGCAGGGCTGCATGGGCTCGTGCCTGGGCCATGATACGATGTCCTGGCTGAGCAACGGGTTGCACCACTGGCTGCGCCTGAGGCACTGGAGCCTGACCTCCTGCTTGAACCTGAGGAGGCTATTGTAGAGCTGCTGGTTGTCCGCCATCCTGAGGTGGCTGCTGCGGAGCTGCGGGTTGTCCGCCGTCCTGGGGAGGCTGCTGTTGGGCAGCTGCTAGCCCACCGTCCTGAGGAGGCTGCTGGTGTACTGCTGGCAATTCCCCTTCCTCATCACTAGTCCCACTCATGGGCGTGAGCGCACAGGCACCCCCAGCGTGAAGTTTGGGGGCCACAACTCAGCTCCCACCACCACAGTCCAGACACACACACCCAGGCAAATGAAAAGTCCAACCTGGGAGCGAGGGAGACAGCAGCAGAGTGTCCCCCTACACAAACAGCTTCATGCACAGCCACAGCAGCTGGATGTGATGTTGAACAGAATGAAGAAAACGGAATATCCACAGCTGCAGCAGTCCTTCCTGATGATGAAGAGGATGAAGAAGAATAAAATCCCCAACCTGATGATGAAGAGGATGAAGAAGAGTTTACTCCTCAGCTGCTGCAGCACCTTGTAGGCACAGGAGTTCCACAAATTGAGTCAAAGAGAATTAGGGCTATGCAGGCCCAGCCAGTATACCCCTTCTCCTCACTTACACTCGACGTAGGAGGCCCAAAATTCAAGAAAAGTCAAAAACGTGGGCATGGGCATGGGCATGCAGGTGTAACTGCCTGCAAGGAGTGTGTCCAAAAATTAGGCCTGGATGCCACTCACCGCTCAAACCGGAGCTCGGTGAAGTTCCATGGCCAAAATTCAAAATGGCCACAAGCCGCGTGTTCGATGCACGGCCTACGGCATGAAACGAAACGTGATCACAATTCCGCTTCAGGAAAAAAATTGCTAGTTCTATCACCGCCGGGCCCAGGCATCATCCCCACTTCGTCGCCACTGTTGGGGGTTGGTCCTAAACCCCCTTGCGATACCCTGTAAACCACCGGCGTGCACAGACACACACAACACACATGTCTGCACTGCTCGGGCTTCCCGGTCACACTGACACAGCTGGGAACGCCCCGTTTATTTATACTGCATGCGGCGGTGTTAGGCAGAAACCTGTGCAGTTCCCTTGGGGAACACTGCAAAAGATTTAAGACTACAGGTATAGCAGTAAACCCACTTGGTAGCAGTCCGCACCACCCAGATTTACCTGGTAGCTGTGGCTGAGCAGTCAGACTTCCCTCAAGAAGAGTTAGGCAGTATGTAAAGTATACACAATAGGTACTCAAATACAATAGCACAAGCAAACACTGACCAGAGCTTGGTTTCAAAAGTATATAGTTATTTATTTATTAAACACACATAAGTTGAAATCACTCTAGCAAAATATAGTAAAAACACTTCATACACAGTTATAATGAAAGCAGTTCCAACCCTTACTCCTATCTAGACAACTCTAAGTTAACACCACATAATTAAAACAGAGGTGAGCGCTTAACGTTAGATGACACTCTAGTAGGTTCAAGAAAGGGATAAAAAAAAAAACAGAAATGGGTTAAACACACCACTCTAAGGTCCAGAACACTTGCAATAGGCTCAAAGAAGCACAAAGTCACAGGTGAGAAAAAGTCACTAGGCAGGGCCCACTCTTAGAGTAGCCGGAGCGAAAATGTGCCCAAGATCACACTGTTATTAGGGATTCAAAGTCTTGCAAAGAGTTAGAAAGAGTTTAGAGTGGCTTAGAAAGTTTAGCCAGGGTGTCCCAGGCACTCCCAGGGTCGAAAGCCGGGGGCTAAATCTACCCCGTACAGTCGGTGGCAAGGGAAGCCAGGCGGAACACGGTACCTTAAGCGGAAAGGATCCTCCAGCGGTGGCAGTTGTTCCAGGCAGTGGCAGCAAGGCTCGACGTCGGTCAGGGGAGAAGAAGTTCTCGCTGAAGAGCAGAAGAAGAAGGTCGTTGCACTGCCCGGGAAGAAACCAGCCGCGGAGTCCTCCGGTTAAAGGGTTGTACCGACTTTCGCGGTTAGGGGTAAAAGTGTGGTATTCCGGTTGCCGGGGTGCTTGGCACGGGCAAGGCGGCCACGAGATACCTCGAGAAGCGAAAAGAAGGTGAAAACTGGTTGTCCCCACCAGTCAAGGGAAGGAGCCACTCCGTTAAGAGTTCTCCTCGGTCGTCGGGAAAAGTGGTGAGACGGTTCAGCAGGGCTCCACCGGGTGGTGTCGTCGAAGCAGGTCGGCTCAGCTCTTCCCTCGTCGGATTCTTGGTCCTGTGGCGACTTCTGAAGTTCCAGTCCCCAAAGCCCTGCTTTTATGCAGCAAACCCCCATTCACCCAGCCTAGCTGTCACTCAAACATGCTAAGTGGTGAGCCGGCCGGCTCACCACTTGGGCCAATCAGGACGGAGTGCGACTTGAGTTACCAAGGTAACTCAGTCCAGGGTGCCTAAATCCCCCTCCACCCCTCCTAAGTACCCCAGACAGAGTGGCACCACTTTGGAGGGCTTCTGTGGAGAAGCCCGCCAAAAGTGGAACAAAGGGCTCCACTTTGGGTCAGAGTTACAGAGGCGAACGCCAACGCCATTTTAGAATCAAGTTTTGGCAAAAAGTCCCAACCGGAGTTATAATAATAAATATATAAACGGCGGTATGTTTAAGGCTACCGTAAATAAATAATTAAATGTGTTAGCCTAAAACAATGGGAAATCCCATAGGGAAATATTCGCGGTCGAATATAAAAAGTAGTTTCCACTGCCACCAGCCAAAACTCGATCAGGGGGGACGGAGACGTGCCCCCTCGACTAACAGACCCTGGGGCAATCGAATTGCCCCAGCCAGTACGTCCACAATATGATGGTTTGTACTGGTTCTGTTCAGGATTCAAGACTAGCAAAGTCTTTGGTGACTTTACATGCCCTGGGAGACAGTAGTCAGTCCCAGGGTATGGAGTCTATGTTGGGGAGTCCCTAGGACACCCCTGGGTCACGGCACAGAGGGTGTTGTGTAACCCATATCACAAAAATACATGAGGCCCTATGGAGTAAAAGACCCCATAGCCCATTCAACACAAGGTTTAACCAAGAAAACACACTTCAACATGTCCAAGAGTGAGGGTAAAAGAGTCTCACTCTTGGCAGGAGAAAAAAAGAAACCCCAGAAATCCAGCAAAGCTGCTGGGGGACTCACTAGGTAGGGAAATTCAGCCTAAACAGAGAATTCTCCTTAACACTCGCCCCCCCCAGACTAAGGGACAGGAGGATTTAATCCACTCCTGGATGAACCTCATACCTCTAGTCGATGATATACATCCTAGAGAGTCCATCAGCATTTTGATGGTGACACCCTGACCTGTGCTCAATGGTGAAATCAAACCCTTGCAGGCAGATTGACCATCTCAATAGTTTTGGATTTTCCCCTTTCATTTGCATTAACCATCTCAAGGGTTGGTGGTCAGTCTGAATAACAAAAGTAGAACCATACAAGTATGGCCTAAACTTCTTCAGTGCCCACACAATAGCAAAGCATTCTCTTTCGATAGTTGCCCACCTTGTCTCAGGATCCTTCAGTTTCCTACTGATGAAGCAAATGGGGTGCTCCCTACCCTTCTCATCCAGTTGGCTTAGAACTGCACCTATACCTACATTGGAAGCATCAGTTTGTACAATGAAAGGTTGGTGGTAGTCAGGAGCTCTCAATACTGGAGCTTGGCAAAGAGCTCTCTTCAGTTTTTCAAAGGCCTGATTGCACTCCTCATTCCATTTTACCTTTTTAGGGAATTTGGGAGAGGAGATTACATTCAGTGGAGAAGCTATGGTCCCATAGTTCTCAATGAAATTCCTGTAATATCCAGTGAGGCCTAGAAAAGCTCTCACTTGGGTTTGAGTAGTTGGTGTTGTCCAATTTTGCACAGCTTCAATCTTGCTGGGCAAAGGCCTTATTTCTCCACCTCCTACCTCATGCCCAAGGTAGACCACTTTACTTTGACCAATCTGGCACTTACTGGCTTTGATTGTCAAATGGGCCTGTTCCAGAGCCTGCAACACATGTCCTAGGTGGCTCACATGTTCTTCCCAGGAGTGGCTGAAGACTGCAATGTCATCCAAGTATGCCATGCAGAAATCTTCCATCCCAGCCAGAACTTGGTTCACCATCCTTTGGAATGTGGCAGGTGCATTTTTTAATCCAAAAGGCATGACCTTAAACTGGTACAAGCCAACTGGGGTTGAAAATGCAGTTTTCTCCTTGGCATGGTCTGTCAGGGCTATTTGCCAATAGCCTGACGTTAGGTCAAATGTGCTGAGGTACTTGGCTGCACCAAGTTTATCCACCAACTCATCTGTCCTGGGCAAAGGGTGGGCATCAGTCTTGGTGACTGCATTTAGAGCTCTATAGTCCACACAGAATCTCAAGTCTTTGGATCCTGCCTTTGGTACTAACACAACTGGGCTAGACCATGGACTGGTAGAGGGCTCTATTACCCCGAGATCAAGCATCTTCTTGACCTCTCCTTTGATGTGGGTTCTGATATGTTCTGACATTCTGTACCCTCTGCTTTTGACTGGCAGACAGTCACCAGTGAGTATCTCATGCTGGCCCCAAGGGGTCAAGCCTGGTGACAGTGAGAACAGGGAGGCAAACTGATTTAACATAGATTTGCACTCCTCTTGTTGCTCAGGTGTCAGGTCTGAAGAGAGATTGACTCCTTCAACTTTTTCATCTAAAGGCACACCTCTGAGGAGATCAGGGAGAGATTCACTCTCTTCTTCCTCTGCAGCTGAAGCTAGAAGCAAGGCTCCTACATCAGGCCTGGAGATGTATGCTTTTAGTCGGTTGGTGTGGAAGACTCTAGGAGCTTCCCTGGGTCTGCCCAGATCCACCAGATAGTTGACCTCTCCAAGTTTTCCCACAATCTTGAAGGGTCCCATCCATTTGTCTTGCAAGGCCCTCTGCCTTGTTGGAAGCATAACTAGAACTAGCTGGTCTTGAGTAAACTCAACCATGTTAGCCTTCTGGTCATGCCAATGTTTGACCAGAGCTTGACCAGCTTTCAAGTTGTCACTTGCTTCTGCCATCATGTGCGACATTCTCCTCCGGAGACCTATCACATAGTCAGTCACTCTGACTGGCTTGGGGGGAGGAGCACCTTCCAATCCCTCCTTAATCAGGGCCAATGGACCTCTGACTGGATGGCCATAGAGAAGCTCAAAGGGAGAATAGCCTACTCCCTCCTGAGGGACTTCTCTATAAGCAAAGAGAAGGCATGGCAGTAGAAGGTCCCACTTTTTCTTAAGGGGTTCCTCTAAAGCACCTATCATGCTCTTCATGGTTCTGTTAAACCTTTCAACCAACCCGTTTGTCTGAGGGTGGTATGCTGTTGAGAACTTGTAAGTAACTCCACAGGTTTTCCACATGGCTTTCATGTAGTGGGACATAAAGTTTGATCCCCTGTCAGAGATTACTTCCTTAGGAAACCCAACCCTGGTGAAAATACCAAGGAGGGCCTTAGCCACAGCCGGAGCTGTAACAGTCCTCATAGGAATTGCCTCAGGGTACCTAGTAGCATGGTCTACTACAACAAGTATAAACCTGTTGCCTGAGGAGGTTGGAGGATCAAGGGGACCAACAATGTCAATCCCTACCCTCTCAAATGGGACTCCCACAACTGGGAGAGGCACTAAAGGTGCCACATTCTTGGAACCAACCTTACCAGAAGTCTGGCAGGTATGGCAGCTCTTACAATATCTATCTACTTCAGCCCCCATCTTTGGCCAATAAAAGTAGAGTGAGAGCCTTTCCTTGGTCTTCTTGAAACTCAAGTGACCAGCCAAAGGTATCTCATGGGCTAGTTGTAAGAACTGTTGTCTGTTCTCTTGTGGGACTACAAGGCGTTTGTAGTCTCCAGGTTCAGACTCAGTCGGTTCACTGTAGAAGAGGCCATCTTCCCAGTGTAACCTATACTTCCCAGGCTCTTGCCCATCAGCTTGAGAAGCTGCCTGGTGGCGGAGACCTTCCAGAGTTGGACATTCTCTTTGCCCCTTACGAAAAGCTGCCCTGCTAGGCCCACCTTCTGCCAGTAAAGACTGCAGCTCAGGATGGTCCTCAGGGTCCAAATCTCCAATAAGGTTGGGGCCTCCTTCTAGCTCTTCCTCAGAGTCTAGCTCAACCACACAGGGTTGTACCTCCCTCTCAGCCTCAGCTGGAGGTGGAGTTACAGGTGTAACTTTGGACAACCTAGGGGAAGTCCTTGTTGGAAGCACTGGAGTGCTTGCTGCTGGCTTTTTCCTAGGAGTCTTGGGTTGCCCCTTTGCTCCTGATCTGGTTGATACTGCAGTAAGTTGCTCCAGTGGGAGAGGAGTGATTTCTGTCATCATCTCCTGAGATAACCCTCTCAGGGTTTTCTCTCTTGCAGGTTTTGTGAGCTCCTGTAACCTTTTGCTAGGGGGTCTGGGGGTATGTGACACAACTCCAAGAGCTTTGAGGTCATTACCCAACAGAACCCTACCTGGCACTTCACATTGTACACTGACAGGTATTTTTACAGCCATATCATTACATTGGATGAGAACTGGTAACTGGGGACACATCTGCACAGGCCCACCAGCTAACTTGGTGAGGCATTTGGGTGCCTTAGCAACATCCTCTGCCTTGAAAAATGATTCATCCACCACAGTTATGCTGGCTCCAGTGTCCCTAATGGCAGGAGTCTCCTGACCATTCACCTGGACACTGTCCTTATAATACTCTTTAGTATTATCTGGGATAGAGTTATAGACATCTAAATTCTGTTGTTCCCACAACCCCAGAGAGACTAAAGAAACACTAGCTGAGACTCCAGTGGGTTCATCAGCTAGTAATAGAAAGTTTCCACTTGCCATATGTACTTCCTCTTCTGGAGCGAAGGCTAAGGAGGCAAGCTGGACCCCTGAAGGTTTACCCTTACATCTGGGATCTCCTTTCACATGGTCAGTAGCCTTACAAACAAAGCATGAGCCAAAGGCTCGCTGGAATGGAGGCTTGTTCTGACCTCCTTCTGGTCTGGGACCAGGAGGTACACTAGCCTGATTTGGTTTCCCTTGTGGCTTACCCTTATAGTTTTGTTTGGGGCCCTCTTTGGAATTTGTAGTATTAGAATTCTCTTTGGAGTCCTTTTTGGGCTGTTTCTCCCCATCCTTCTTCTGAGTGACCCCAGAATCCTTGTGAGTGGCCCTGTTGGCAACCCACAAGTCAGCAGCCTTAGCTAGTTTCCGGGAATCTAATTCCCTGGAATCAGCCAAGTGTTGTCTGAGCTCAGGAGAGCAGGCATCATAAATAGTCTCCAACATAAACAAATTCTTCATACCTTCATAAGTGTTCACCTTGTAACCCCTAATCCATCCCTCTAAGTTTTTCAAACATTCACTCACCCAGGTAGCCCAAGGGGTACCATCATGCTTTTTGAGGCTCCTAAACCTCTTAAGATACTGGGAAGGGGTCTTCCCAAACCTAGCTATCAAAGCTAGTTTCACACATTCATAGTCCTTCCTATCCTCCTCCCCCATCTCCATTACCACATCAGTTGCAACAGGGGGAAGCCTAGAGAACAACCAGGTGAGTAAGTCATTTCCTGTGATGTTCTGGAGCCCATGATTATATTCAAACAGAGACAACCAATCCAACACATCCAACTTAGGCTCATACATACCAATCAATTCTTTAGGCATCCGGGGTCTTTTAGGACTGGAACTTCTAGAGGAGCCAGAGAGAGAAACATTCTCAACAGATAATTTCTTCATTTCTAAGTCATACTTGAGCTCCATTTCCCTTAGCCTTAGTTCTTTGTCAGTTTGAGCATTAAGTTTCTTATACTCCAATTCTAGTTTCATTTTCTCCAGTTCAAAGTACTGAGGACTAAATGTGGGACCTGGTAAAGGTCCAGTAGGTACAGCAGGTAGAGCAGGCAGAGGCCTAGGGGGGACAGTCACAACAGCCTCACCCTCCTTTTCTGACTCTTCCTCAGAATCATCAACATTTTGCTCCATGTTAACTTCAATACTGTCATCTACAGTTGCTGGAGTGATAGGTTCCTCTGAACCATCACCCAGACTTTGGTTAGCTAACAATCTTTCAATCAGCTCCATTTTCTTGCCCTTAGTCAGGAGATCCTTATGTTTACAGAGCACTCTTAAACAATCAGCAGTTTTGGCTGCAAGGGACTCTTGACTATAGCTTTCTATAACTGACATGTTAGAGGTTTACTTTTACAGTGCTAAGCTTTGTGGTTAGTTGCACTAAGGTATTTAAAGCACAATAAAATGTATACTCAATACAAATCCCACCGCTGTACACCAGTGTTAGGCAGAAACCTGTGCAGTTCCCTTGGGGAACACTGCAAAAGATTTAAGACTACAGGTATAGCAGTAAACCCACTTGGTAGCAGTCCGCACCACCCAGATTTACCTGGTAGCTGTGGCTGAGCAGTCAGACTTCCCTCAAGAAGAGTTAGGCAGTATGTAAAGTATACACAATAGGTACTCAAATACAATAGCACAAGCAAACACTGACCAGAGCTTGGTTTCAAAAGTATATAGTTATTTATTTATTAAACACACATAAGTTGAAATCACTCTAGCAAAATATAGTAAAAACACTTCAAACACAGTTATAATGAAAGCAGTTCCAACCCTTACTCCTATCTAGACAACTCTAAGTTAACACCACATAATTAAAACAGAGGTGAGCGCTTAACGTTAGATGACACTCTAGTAGGTTCAAGAAAGGGATAAAAAAAAACAGAAATGGGTTAAACACACCACTCTAAGGTCCAGAACACTTGCAATAGGCTCAAAGAAGCACAAAGTCACAGGTGAGCAAAAGTCACTAGGCAGGGCCCACTCTTAGAGTAGCCGGAGCGAAAATGTGCCCAAGATCACACTGTTATTAGGGATTCAAAGTCTTGCAAAGAGTTAGAAAGAGTTTAGAGTGGCTTAGAAAGTTTAGCCAGGGTGTCCCAGACACTCCCAGGGTCGAAAGCCGGGGGCTAAATCTACCCCGTACAGTCGGTGGCAAGGGAAGCCATGCGGAACACGGTACCTTAAGCGGAAAGGATCCTCCAGCGGTGGCAGTTGTTCCAGGCAGTGGCAGCAAGGCTCGACGTCGGTCAGGGGAGAAGAAGTTCTCGCTGAAGAGCAGAAGAAGAAGGTCGTTGCACTGCCCGGGAAGAAACCAGCCGCGGAGTCCTCCGGTTAAAGGGTTGTACCGACTTTCGCGGTTAGGGGTAAAAGTGTGGTATTCCGGTTGCCGGGGTGCTTGGCACGGGCAAGGCGGCCACGAGATACCTCGAGAAGCGAAAAGAAGGTGAAAACTGGTTGTCCCCACCAGTCAAGGGAAGGAGCCACTCCGTTAAGAGTTCTCCTCGGTCGTCGGGAAAAGTGGTGAGACGGTTCAGCAGGGCTCCACCGGGTGGTGTCGTCGAAGCAGGTCGGCTCAGCTCTTCCCTCGTCGGATTCTTGGTCCTGTGGCGACTTCTGAAGTTCCAGTCCCCAAAGCCCTGCTTTTATGCAGCAAACCCCCATTCACCCAGCCTAGCTGTCACTCAAACATGCTAAGTGGTGAGCCGGCCGGCTCACCACTTGGGCCAATCAGGACGGAGTGCGACTTGAGTTACCAAGGTAACTCAGTCCAGGGTGCCTAAATCCCCCTCCACCCCTCCTAAGTACCCCAGACAGAGTGGCACCACTTTGGAGGGCTTCTGTGGAGAAGCCCGCCAAAAGTGGAACAAAGGGCTCCACTTTGGGTCAGAGTTACAGAGGCGAACGCCAACGCCATTTTAGAATCAAGTTTTGGCAAAAAGTCCCAACCGGAGTTATAATAATAAATATATAAACCGGCGGTATGTTTAAGGCTACCGTAAATAAATAATTAAATGTGTTAGCCTAAAACAATGGGAAATCCCATAGGGAAATATTCGCGGTCGAATATAAAAAGTAGTTTCCACTGCCACCAGCCAAAACTCGATCAGGGGGGACGGCGACGTGCCCCCTCGACTAACAGACCCTGGGGCAATCGAATTGCCCCAGCCAGTACGTCCACAATATGATGGTTTGTACTGGTTCTGTTCAGGATTCAAGACTAGCAAAGTCTTTGGTGACTTTACATGCCCTGGGAGACAGTAGTCAGTCCCAGGGTATGGAGTCTATGTTGGGGAGTCCCTAGGACACCCCTGGGTCACGGCACAGAGGGTGTTGTGTAACCCATATCACAAAAATACATGAGGCCCTATGGAGTAAAAGACCCCATAGCCCATTCAACACAAGGTTTAACCAAGAAAACACACTTCAACATGTCCAAGAGTGAGGGTAAAAGAGTCTCACTCTTGGCAGGAGAAAAAAAGAAACCCTAGAAATCCAGCAAAGCTGCTGGGGGACTCACTAGGTAGGGAAATTCAGCCTAAACAGAGAATTCTCCTTAACAGGCGGCGTGCAACGTCACGCCGCCACGTCCCTTCAAGGGGCAGCGCCACACTCACTAGGTCCACGGAGAGATATCCTACCTTGGTTTTCACGCTTTGTCCCTACCCTAGTGTGATACATTTTGCCCCGCGAGTCCTTTGGTGATTCCATTTGCCATAACAGAAGGCCACATGGGACAGAGGAACATGTATCTGATGGGATTGCACCAAAAGATGGAATCTAAAATGCTGATTGCACGTTTAGTGTGCATTCGGCATGGTAGATTAGGTCAAAGCCCATAATACTGAACAGGGGAGCAGGCGTTGCGGGGGTGTCCCCCGCTCGCCCAGTTTGGTTTTTGAGGTCTGCGGGGATTGCAGTGGTGTCCCCCTCATACATTAAAGGCAGTGTGGGGACAAATGGGCAAAATCGCAAAGGATCGAATTACAAAATGCAGACAAGTGGGCTCCGCAATTTTGTAATTCGATCTTTTGGGATACGTTATTCTAACGTACATCCGTATTTGACAAGGTTACACAGACTCACCTCACTGTTACACCACATTAAGACCCAAGTCCAAATCCTTTCCTGCCTGCCCACTGGACCTCTAACCAATATTACCAAGCAATATGCTAGAACCAACTCTCGACCTCTGCCAAACCCGACCTACAACTAGAAATGACAAGCCGTGCTGCAACACACTGTCTCTGTAACTCCACAACACCCTTAGACCCGGGGGCAGGGTTGGGATGGCCCCTCAGCCGGCCCTGGGGCGTGGGGGCCGGTTTCTTGCCATGCCTGGGCCGGTTTGAAAGAAACAAAATTGATAAAAATATTTTTGTTTTCCTATTTCTTTTTTCTCAAAAAAGCCTTTCATCCTTCTTAGGTCGATAAATGAGTACCAACACAGGTTGGCAGATATTGTATGCATATGTGTTCTATAAAAAAAGAGCTTAAGCGTAAGTGCTATACAATAACATATTATCATTTGGCCTTGGACGTCTGCTTGGAGTCACAGTAATTTAGTATACTTAGGAACAATGCTATTTGATGCCACTTGCTGTTTTGTCAAGGGGTGAAAGGTCGTGTTTCATCGCTTCCCGGGATGTCACTTTGGGGTGGGGTCAAATGACAACACTTCCTGTTATGTCATCATAGGTCAAGGGTTGTGAGGCGAGGGGTGACACACTTTTTTTTGGGTGACCGGGCCTATTTCTTGTCCCAGTCCGACCCTGCCCAGAGGTTCTGCACAATTCCATGGCCCACTGTCATCAAGGTGTTTCTGAGAAGATTAAGCTGCAGTTCTTTCATGGTCACCTCGCAGGAAGCTCGGGGACTGCAGGTGTAGGTTCATCTCATAGGCTTCTTCCTGATCCTGGAGGTGCCTCAATAGATCCATGTGTGGCATTGCAGATCTCATGGCCAGTCTCCGGCTCCTCCACCAGGGCTAGTCTCCCAACTTCCTTGGGCAGCAGAAGGCACTTGGAGGATCGAGGAAGCTACACAGGGTGAGGGTAGACATGCAGACAGCTCTGCTGGATTCTCGGTGAGCAATTGCCAAGGAGGGAGGCTGGTCTGAAGAGACCGTGCCTGATGTTCAAGTCAGTTCCATGGTCCAGGCTTGGATGGTCAGATTGTCTCTATTGAGAAGGCAGGATCTCCCAGTTTCCTAGAGTAAGTGCAAACACCGGAAATGAGCCAGCCCCAGAGAAGAGGACACTCATGCGTACAGATAAGCCATCTTCCCTGGTCCACGTCACGCATCCAGATCCTCCAATTACACAGCAGTGCATTTCCCTAGGCACACTCTAAACGCCTCCAGATGTGCAGGCAAGAGTATTATTGGGTATTCAGGTACTCCGGGTGCATGAAATGCCACAGAGACGAGCACCCTCATATTCAAACCCTAACTTGGCAGGGTGGGTAGAATGGGATGGGTTTTGTTTTGCTTTGGGATGACCCTTTCATCCAGCATATCCCCTTTAGTAGACAAGGGAACAGAAGACTTACATTATAGGTTAATAGTATAGGGTGGGGGTCAGGGGTGCCGCGTACGGGGGGCTCCGGGGCCCAAGCCCCCTGCCCCCCGGCAAAATCAAGTTCAAGTTGGGGCTGAGCCCACCGGGCCGGAGAGAAGTGATGCAGCATAGATGGCCCTTTCCATCGATACTGCATCACTTCTCTCCGGCCGGGTATAATCGCGAACATGTGCGATTAAGCCCTCCACTCTAGGACTCATTGGTGTATGGTCCTGGAGGGAGGGCTTAGGCGCAGCGGTATTCAAACTATGGGGCGTGCCCCTCTGGTGGGCCGCAGCCTCATGCCCAGGGGGGAGCGCATCCACAGTGTGAAAATAAACGAGGATAAATGACCAAAGGGCCTGGCTGTTGCTTCATTAACAAGCAGCAGCCCGATCCACGGCCCCTGCCACACATGCATAGTGCGACAGGGGCAGGGCCTTTGTGAGGTCTCGGGCTCCATTAGGAGCCTATTAATGAAGACAGAAGAAAAAGCGCACCCCTTTTGCCTTGATGATGGTCATCGCGGCAAAAGAAGGTGTGTGCTTTTTTTTGTCTTCATGAATAGGCTCCTAATGGAGCCTGAGTGAGGCCCCACAAAGGCCTGGCCTCTGTCGCACTATGGGTGGTGGCAGCAGGGTCAGATTGGCCCCTGGCCAGGACGAAATCGTCCCTGGGGAGTGAGGGCCGGTTTCAGGCCATGCTTGGGCCGGTTTGAAAAAAAAGAAAATCGGAAAAATTCATTTTTTTCAAATCTTTTTCAAATTTTTTATTCTTCAAAAACCTTTCATCCTTCTTGGGTCAATATGAGTACCAACACAGGTTGGGTGATATTGTATGCATATTTGTTCTATAAAAAAGAGCTTACGGGTAAGTGCTATGTAATACCATATTATCATGTGGCCTTGGACGTCTGCTTGGAGTCACAGTATTTTGACAATATGGATCTATACACACAGATATTAATGATACGTATGGTGATCCATTCTTGTATGAAATGTATATCACGTTAGTGCAATCATAACCATATTTTTCGTAGTGTAGTTTACTTAAGAACAATGCTATTTGATGCCACTTCCTATTTTGTCAAGGGGTGAAAGGTTGTGTTTCATCACTTCCCGGGATGTCACTTTGGTATGGGGTCAAATTACATCACTTCCGATGATATCATCAGAGGTCAAGTGTCGTGAGGCGAGGGGTGGGCCACTTTTTTGAGGCGACGGGTGGGCCACTATTTTTTGGGTGACCGGGCCTATTTCTTCTCCCAGTCCGACCCTGGGTGGCAGCAGTGGTGTGGAACTGCCCAAGTGTCACAGAAGTGCTAGAACATATTTGGGCACAGGCACCTACTGTTTTACAAATTAAGCACTTGGTATACACATGCAGTTGCAATTAAATGTTCATTAAAAAAGTATGCCCTCAAGAGTATGCTATCGCAGAGAAACGGGGACCCCAAAGCCAGTTCAACTACCCACTCCCAGGTGTGCTACTGAACAGGTAGATGTAAGTCGAGAGCCAACCAACCCCTTTCTCCTATCTGTGCTACTGTACCATACAAATAAGGGGGAATCGCTCTCCTGCAGCCTCTCTCCCAGTCATAGATTCTTGATGATTTACTGGTGCAGTCACAAAAAAAAGATTTTTGGGGGTTCATTTTGTTTACAAAAGTAGCACATTGCTAAAACCCCCTGTCTGCCAGTTCATTGTCCTTGGAGCGTCCCAGGCTCCCTACCCCCTGAAAGCCACCAACCTTGGGTGCTGTTTTATAACAAATGAAAGACGCAGACAGAACAATAACTGAGCGAGTCAACTGAGAGATGAATGCACTCATGCTCCATTCAGAGAGAGGCTTTGAAAATGTAGCTCTGACAAATCAGAGAATCAGGGGGGCAAAGAAGCACTACACATCTCCGCTCCCTCTTCATGGGTTTACGGTTGCCACCTGAAAGGTTGCCAGCAGCTAACCTGCTATCCTGTCCCAACTCCATGCCTCGTGTGCTATTCCCTGGTCAACCAAACCCTGTGAACTCATAGGCCGCATAAGACCCACAGAAGTCTTTTTACCGCCCGTCCTGAACGTTTCTTGCACTAGTGCTATTAACGCGTGCAGCTCCAGGGTATAATATTAACAACCAGTGTTTGTGGGTAAAGGGCCGGCATAAAGTCTCTATTTCAGAGCCAGAGTCAAATGATAAGGTGCTTGTGGCAGTATGGAGTTCCAGGCCTCTGCTTGGACGCCGGGTTCTGCCACCTTTAGCTCTGCAGATGTGTTGGACTACAATTCTCATCAGCCCCAGCCAGCATAGTCAATGGTGATGGATCATAGGAGTCATAGTCCAAAACATCTGGAGAGCCACATGTTTAATACTCCTGGCTTTAAGGAACAGGAAGTAAAATAATCCACGAAAGTAACAGGAGTATGACGTTCCTGGATCTACATGGGTAGAATAAAAGTAGACTAGAAGAACAGCCTCGGGGCATCAAGTTTATATAGGATGGAATGGTGGGGGTCTGAGTCACCTGAAGAGACAGGGGTATCTTACAGGTTTGAAACCTGGTAATCCACTTTACAATAAAAGACAACATGGAGAGAAGTGATGTCTCTGTGTGGCCTGTAAATCTGCCGAGATACCACCAAACTGTACTAACATTACTGCCACTTGGTCTGGCGGTATTACTGCCGGAATTACAAGTGGTGGTAGGCAGTGTTAGTCCCCATTAATTGGAGTCCATAGGACTCCATGGTGGATTTCAGCGGTATTGCTGCTGGTAGTAATTTTGCTAGTGGTAATATCCCAAACTGTTCTATTTTGGGCGGTATGGTGGAGGAAATACCTCCAGCTTCTTGCTGAAGGATTTTCCTCCACCTTTGCCCTCAAACTCATAGTTGGGCGGTGTGATAATGTGGCTCTATACGGTATTACCAGTGTTGCCAGTCAGAACTCATTTACCTCAGCAATGTATTCAGTTCTCTGTTTTTTGTCCTGACGCTTAAAATGAGCGATTTGCATTACAAGCTGTGTGCCGCAGACTGATTCCATTCTAAGCAGGGGAGAAGTTAGGACTGTGGGGACTGAGACGGCAGGACTTTTCAACCTTTTGACACGAGGGGCCTTCACTGAGTCTTGGGGGGGGCATCACCTCCCACGGGATATGGTACAGTATAATTAACTCATTGCTTTCTATCACTGGTTCCTCTACATCAGCTTCTTGCTGACATAGAAGGGTTTATAGCTGTTCAGTGGGCATTCAGTGGTTAAGATCTATGCTGGCCTGCCATCTTGTGATAAACGGCAGCTATTAACCTTAAATTTGTCGCCATTGCAAGTCTCACTTATCCCACAGCAACAGCAGAGCCCACTTGCCAGTGCCTGATAATCCCAAAATTCTCTGTAATTTTATGCAAAGCTGCATTTTATTTTTACAAGGTTATTTTACTCACTGAATGCTGATCAAGTGTTTTAAATCTGGACTTTATTAACTGGGTGCTTGTAATTGCAGCACAAGCACTCTTTACAATCTAAACTAGAGGTGTGTTTACAATGTTGATTGTTCCAAAATACATCTCCTAGTGTGCTGCTTTAGGTCAGGTGGCCCCCTTTAAGCTGTACACAATGATACATTGTCTGGTTGACATACTATGTGATTTGTGTATTTTATAAAGGAAACTAAGACCACTAAAACTCACCACCTCAGAAACTCCCAATCCCACCTTTGGGGGCATTCCTGTGGACATGGGAACACAGAGGAAAGAATGAATAAAAAAGTATTTGCCTTCAAGAGGAAGCTAGACCTTTGCAAAAGAGCAGTTGGAGCTGGGCAAGCCACCTAGCAACATTAAGGTCCAGCTTTGATGAATACTTCCCTGAAGTAAATGCTGGCATTAATGACTGGGTGATGCAGACTTTTCTGGCAGAGGAGGTGGTGCATCATCCATTTGATGCCCAGGAAGAGCTGATTGAGGTTCAGTCGGACACTACTCTGCATTCTGAATTTAGGAACAGTGCAGTGGGTGAATTTTGACTGAAGGTAATCCTGGAGTATCCTACATTGGGATGGTCTGCTATACAGTCGCTCTTACCCTTTGGGTCTTACTACTTGTGCGAAATAGGCTTTTCAGCATTGGCTTTTTTACTGACTCCTTCATTTTTTGAATAAGGGGTGTTTCAAATGAATATTGAAAACCCGGAAAGTGGGAGTTATTAAAACATGTAGACAACCATGGCTACGACATTTAGACGCGAGTGCTTCCATCAGTCTCAAACATCACCTGGGTGCAGGGTGAGCCTGGGTAACTACAATGTTAAAAGCAGTTAACACTCTTCCCCCCAAGTCTGAAACCACACTGGATTGCATTATACTTCAGCCAGGATTGCATTATACTTCAGCCAGGATTGCATTATACTTCAGCAGCACGTCTGATGTGTCCACTGAAAGGTTTAAGATTAATCTACATCCCTAACGCTATCTGGTTACCCAGAGGTAACATCTTAGCAAATGTCACTTGTGGCTGGCCAATCTACAGCAGCACTATTGTAAGTTTGAATTGTTGATGTTTTACTGAACTATGGCACCACACACGTCTTGCTTGGTAGTTTTTAATCGGGAAACGTCTTTACTTCTCGTTTCCCTTGAATTGGGAACTTCTTTTTGGTGGTGGTGGTACTCCACCTTGCAGCTGTACCTTCTGTTTAGCAAGCATTTCATTCTCCCATCCTAGTTGTGTTGCTGAACGATTATAGAGCGGTGGAGTAGGGGCAGTGATGTCTTACTGGAATGCAACTCGAAGGCTTAAATCTCCTTCTTTCTTGACTTTAGTATATGCAGTGCATGCTACCCAATGTTTCCACTGTTCTGCGCTGCGTGTGCCAACACCCGCCCCCCCCCGTGCGCCGTTGCACCAAGTTGGCAACTACATGCAAATTTGCGGTCATATAACTGCCAGTGATGTCACTTCCTATATTTGGGCCCCCCCGGGAAATTCATAAATCGGCTCCTCTGGTGGGGGTAAAATCTACAACATGGGACGATTGATCAAAAATAGAATGCAGGAGGACCGCCATAAACACATCTCATTGAAAAGGGTGTCCAAGCAATAGCCTAAAGAGGACTCTGTGTCAAGATCCGAGTCCACCTCCCCTTTCTCCTCACCTGACTCCTCCGAGGTAAGTACACAAGGATCCGTCTCAACCTTGCCTGGCTTCTCCTTAGTCCTTGTAACCTTGCCTTTCTGTGTTCTGGTCTTCTTTTCGTGAAGGTAAGGTCTGGCCCCTCCGGAGGCCACCTTGACAGAAGAGTGGACCTGTCACCGGGGAACCCCAGGGGGCCAGCCTCACCTCTAGGGAAAAAGCCCGAAGGCAGAAAAAACCCTAGTCCATAGATGGGTTCGGAAGACAGGTCCTTTAGATGGCAGTTCCAAGATGCCAGGTGTGATGACGTAGTCAGTGTAGCTGAAGTCAGGTATCCAAGACGCTAATGCCAAGATATGGAGTGGAAGGGTAGCAGACCCTGGGAGAAGGGTAAGTAAAGGAAGGTAAAGAAAAGAAAAGGTATACAGGGGTTAGAAGTAACAGGAAGGGACTACTGTACCAAATCAGGGAGAAGGCAACAGGAATGCCTCAAGTAGTCTGAAGCAGCGCTGAACCACCGCGGCGGAACGGAAAGGAACAACTCGCCAGAAGGTAGTGCGCCGAGAAGGCAGAAAGGTAGAATAAGCAACAGGGGCTCAAGAAACGCAGAAGCGGCAAAGCGCAGCGCTTCCGCGCCTGTTAAAGAAAGAAATTATCAGCCAGAAGGGCTGAGAGAACAGCCGATAGCATGTCCAGCAGGGAAGCTCCTGTTTACGGACGCGGAACACAGTGCGAGAAGCACCCTCGTGGCCGTAGTTAGGATGGAGACCAGGTAGGAGTAAGGTAGATAGAAAGTTTAGAGCAAAGGAAGCAATAGGGAAGCGGAGAGGCACTGCAGCTGATATAACATCGGTACCCGTGAACACAGAGTAGAACTGTAGCAAGCACGAAGACAATAGGAAGGTAGTGGACAAGGGATAAAGGGAAGGAACAAGGTGAAATAGGGACTAGGGAGGTAATACACAGGATGGCGATAATCCAGAGTCGGAGCGTTGAGAAAAATAAACAACAGATACAACGCGCCGAGAAGTGGGCGGAGCCAGATTATATAAGCTCCAGCACCACGTTGGGCACCATGTTGGGTGAGGACTAGACCGCTCACCGTCGGAACCGCCAGCGATTCCAATGTTTCCAATCTTGGGTCCTGACACTCTGGCTCCCAGGCCAAGGGTCCTTATCAAGAACACTGTGTAGTTCAGGGGACCGCCCTGAAGGAATTGCAAAAAGTAACTCGCAGTTCATAATACGGTCGCCAAGGTCGGAGTCACTGCCCCGGATGTTGTCGGGGAGCATTGGGCCTCTCAGCTGTTGGTTGCTTGGACTCTAGATGACAGTTGATTCGTTCCCCATCTGTCGGGGTGGAGTTTCAGGTTGAGGTCACCCACTTGATACCCCACAGCCAAGGACCGTTCTTTCACTAGGAGGCAACCCATTGGCCAGTTCCAGGATCCTGGTGAGCCTTCCTGGCTCGGTTTCCTCACGCAAATGTGCTGCTCTTCCCTTTTACACTCGGATTGCATAGAGAATTGGGGCAAGGAGGGTCTCACTCAGAACACCAGTTCCCAGTGTCAGTCCTTGCCTATGATTGGTTGCCAGCCAGTGGGCCCTCCTCTCGCCTTGTGTGCACCCAATAGACTTTATATGATTCAAGCTGCGGCTTGACCTGGTGAGGCGGCCATGTTGGGGTCCGAATCTCCCAAACTGTCATGGCTTCCCCTGGGCAATAGCGATGAGGTGTGACCCACGGCCATGGACCGCGCACACTCGGCACCTCCTCCACACATAAATATCTCCTGCTGATGGACCAACTCTCAATTCCTCTTTTCCAATAGTGCCTGTGGTGTCAGGGCATGGTGTTGGAATGGAACCTATGATGCTTCCAATTCTGGGGGCACAGGGTTGAACCATGGCACACACCCGGAATCCTCTATGCACCACCACCGTGGTCATCATCACTGAGAAGATGTTGTTCCCTTGCCCCCATGGTACGTCTCATCCTGTGTGTCTTCACCTCACCAACCTGCCCTATAAGGTGTTTCAACCTGCACCACCTACCCCTCTGCCTTGGCATCACTGAGAGCAGCCCACAACACCACAACACCACACCACCTCATGACAGGACAGATGAAATATATCCCCGCCCTCAGGAAATCCTATAGGCTTCCCCTACATCTCCTAAATTGCCATGGCAACCAAGGAACCTTTATACCTGGCGGCTCAAACAAGCCACCATCCCAGGAGGCAGGAGAACAGAGACACAAGAAGCAGAGGCATTGCCAGACTGGAGACTGAGAAGTGCACACACAAGAAAATGAGCAAAATGACCTTCTGCTGAGCACCAGGTCTACAGCATCAACGCCCTTCCTGGCCCCTCTCTACTACTCTTCAGGAAGACAATGAAGACCCTTCTCTCCAAAGAACTCCCCGTCAGAGAATACAGGACTGCTGACGGGCCCCACTCCCCTGCAGCTGTTGCTTCCCCTCCAGTAAACCTTGGAGGGCAGACACATGGCTAATCATTACCAACCTGTAGGGCTTTCCCTCCATAGAGAGACACCATGCATTATTTCTTCTTCAGCTTGGAGAGCTTACTCCCCTGAGAGAGAAGACACACAGTATAGCTTCTCCAGCCCGTGGAGCTTACTCTCCATGGAGAAAAGGCAATGGTTATATCTCAACCATGCTGGAGAGCATACTCCCCTGCTAGAGAAGACATACAGTATAGCTTTTTCTGCCTGAAGAACTTTCTCTATGTGGAGAGAACCCATGCATTATTTCTTCTCCAGCCTAGAAAGAGTACTTCCTTCCCAGCCTGTAGTGCTTTCTCTCCATAGAGAGAAGGCATGCATTATTACGTCTCCATTCTAGAGAGCTTACTTCCCTTGGAGAGAAGACACACTGTATAGCTTCACCATCCTGTGGAGCTTACTCTCCATGGAGAAAAGGCAATGGTTATATCTCAACCATGCTGGGGAGCATACTCCCCTGGTAGAGAAGACACACAGTATATCTTCTCCAGCCTCTCTCTCAGTGGAGAAAAAACATGAATTATTTCTTCTCCAGCCTAGAGAGCTTACTTCCCTTGCAGATAAAACAAAAAATGGTATAGCTTCTCCAGCCTGTAGATCTTTCTCTCCATAGAGAGACAGCATGCATAATTTCTTCTTCAGCTTGGAGAGCTTACTCCCCTGCTAGAGAAGACACACAGTATAGCTTTTCTGCCTGTAGAATCTTCTCTCTGTGTAGAGAAACCATGCATTATTTCTTCTCCTGCCTAGAGAGCGTACTTGCCTTGCAAATAAAACAAATGTTATATCTTCTCCAGCCTGTAGAGTTTTCTATCCATAGAGAGAAAAAATTATAATTTTTTCTTGATTCTAGAGAGCGTACTTCCCTTGAAGATAAAAACAAACCGTATATCTTCTCCAGCCTGTAGATCTCTCTCCACAGAGAGCAGCCATGTATTATTTCTTCTCCAGTCTAGAAAACTTACTTCGTTTGCAGAGGAAACATGCAGTATACCTTCTCCAGCGCATAGAGCTTTCTTTCCACAGAGAGAAACCATGCACTATTTCTTCTCCAGCCCAGGGAGCAAACATGCAGTATACCTTCTCCAGCGCATAGAGCTTTCTTTCCACAGAGAGAAACCATGCACTATTTCTTCTCCAGACCAGGGAGCGTACGACCCTTGAAGAGAAGACACTCAGTCTATCATTTCCAGCCTGTAGTGCTTACTCTTCATGGAGACAAGGCAGATGTTATATCTTATCCATGCTATAGAGCTTACTCCCCTTGGAGAGAAGGCACACAAAATATCTACTCCAGCCTGTCTCTCAGTGGAGAAAAAACATGAATTATTTCTTCGCAAGCCTAGTGAGCTTACTTCCCTTGGCAAGAAGACATAAGTTGTATCTTATCCAGCCTGCAGAGCTTACTCCTTTTGGAGAGAAGACGCATGGTATATCTTCTCAGCTTGTAGAGCTTTGTCTCCATAGAGAAAAAGCATGCATTATTTATTCTCCAGCCCTGTGAGCAGAAGACACACGTTGTATCTTCTCCGGCCGGTATAGATTTCTCTCCATAGAGGCAAACCATGCATTATTTCTTCTCTAACCTAGAGAGCTTACTTCCCTTGGAGAGACGACACATGGTATATCTTCTCCAGCGTGTAGAGCTTGCTCTCACTGGAGAGAAACCATGCATTATTTTTTCTCCAGCCTAGAGAGCTTACATTCCTTGGAGAGAAGACACACGTTGTATCCAGCCTGTAGAGCTTTCTCTCCATAGAGAGAAACATTGCAATATTTCATCTCCAGTCTAGAGAGTTTACTTCCCTTGGAGAGAAGACACATGTTGTATCTTATCCAGCCTGGAGAGCTTTGTCTCCATAGAGAGAAAGCATGCAGTATTTCTTCTCCAGCCTTGAGAGCTTGCTTCCCTTGGAGAGCAGATGCATGGTATATCTTCTCCAGTCTGTAGAGCTTGCTCTCCATAGAGAGAAACCATGCATTATTTATTCTCTAACCTAGAGAGCTTACTTCCCTTGGAGAGACGACACATGTTATATCTTCTCCAACGTGTCATGTAGAGCTTGTTCTCACTGGAGAGAAACCATGCATTATTTTTTCTCCAGCCTAGAGAGCTTACTTTCCTTGGAGATAAGGCACACGTTGTATCTTATCCAGCCTGTAGAGCTTTCTCTCCATAGAGAGGAACATTGCAATATTTCGTCTCTAGTCTAGAGAATTTACTTCCCTTGGAGAGAAGACACATGTTGTATCTTATCCAGCCTGCAGAGCTTTGTCTCCATGGAGAGAACCCACACAGTATTTCTTCTACAGCCTAGAGATCTTACTTCACTTGGAGAGAAGACACATGGTATATCTTCTCCAGCGTGTAGAGGTTACTCTGCATAGAGAGAAACTATGCATTAGTTTTTCTCCAGCCTAGAGAGCTTACTTCCCTTAGAGAGAAGGCATATGGCACATCTTTGTCTGCCTGCAGAGCATAAAGGAAACACTGGGGCTATCACTAATGATTGACCTCTAGGAATCTCACCTCTACCCCATTGGCCTGCATCCAGACAAGGTCCAGGGACCAGAGTACTGTACAGCTCAGGACCTTGTCCAGCTGTTTGCATTTAGAGTTGTTTCTGATTGTTTCTCTTTATGGTGTCTCTCTGATTCTTTGCACTGAGACTGGACGCTGGATGCTGATTGTTTGGGGTGGAAGCCCTGAAGCTTCATGTAAGTGGCGGACGCTTGATTATATTTATTCAGGATGGGGTTCTTAATTACACTCAGGATGACCTGGTAGGTCGTGTTTGGGGCGAGGGCTCTAATCATCTCTGATTGGATACCTGGTTGGTGATGAATCTGCCGGGTGCACACATTGATGTCTCTGTCGGTTGACCATGTTGATGTCTGGGCTGGGCGCCCATGATGGTGGCTGCATTGGGTGCCCTGTTTGATGGTAAGGCTTGGTGCACATGTTTCATGGTGATGATGGGTGCACACGTTGATGTCTCTGTCGGTTGACCATGTTGATGTCTGGGCTGGGCGCCCATGATGGTGGCTGCATTGGGTGCCCTGTTTGATGGTAAGGCTTGGTGCACATGTTTCATGGTGATGATGGGTGCACACGTTGATGTCTCTGTCGGTTGACCATGTTGATGTCTGGGCTGGGTGCCCATGATGGTGGCTGCATTGGGTGCCCTGTTTGATGGTAAGGCACATGTTTCATGGTGATGATGGGTGCACACGTTGATGTCTCTGTCGGTTGACCATGTTGATGTCTGGGCTGGGCGCCCATGATGGTGGCTGCATTGGGTGCCCTGTTTGATGGTAAGGCTTGGTGCACATGTTTCATGGTGATGATGGGTGCACACGTTGATGTCTCTGTCGGTTGACCATGTTGATGTCTGGGCTGGGTGCCCATGATGGTGGCTGCATTGGGTGCCCTGTTTGATGGTAAGGCACATGTTTCATGGTGATGATGGGTGCACACGTTGATGTCTCTGTCGGTTGACCATGTTGATGTCTGGGCTGGGCGCCCATGATGGTGGCTGCATTGGGTGCCCTGTTTGATGGTAAGGCTTGGTGCACATGTTTCATGGTGATGATGGGTGCACACGTTGATGTCTCTGTCGGTTGACCATGTTGATGTCTGGGCTGGGTGCCCATGATGGTGGCTGCATTGGGTGCCCTGTTTGATGGTAAGGCACATGTTTCATGGTGATGATGGGTGCACACGTTGATGTCTCTGTCGGTTGACCATGTTGATGTCTGGGCTGGGCGCCCATGATGGTGGCTGCATTGGGTGCCCTGTTTGATGGTAAGGCTTGGTGCACATGTTTCATGGTGATGATGGGTGCACACGTTGATGTCTCTGTCGGTTGACCATGTTGATGTCTGGGCTGGGTGCCCATGATGGTGGCTGCATTGGGTGCCCTGTTTGATGGTAAGGCTTGGTGCACATGTTTCATGGTGATGATGGGTGCACACGTTGATGTCTCTGTCGGTTGACCATGTTGATGTCTGGGCTGGGCGCCCATGATGGTGGCTGCATTGGGTGCCCTGTTTGATGGTAAGGCTTGGTGCACATGTTTCATGGTGATGATGGGTGCACACGTTGATGTCTCTGTCGGTTGACCATGTTGATGTCTGGGCTGGGTGCCCATGATGGTGGCTGCATTGGGTGCCCTGTTTGATGGTAAGGCTTGGTGCACATGTTTCATGGTGATGATGGGTGCACACGTTGATGGAAGACCTGCGTTTGATTTTGATTTTGATTTTTTATATTTGTAGCGCGCGCATCAAATGAAATAAAGCGTATATTGGTGCAGATGACACAACTGAAGGTAGACAAGGAAAATCGAGACAGGCTCCCAGATGACATGGGGCCGTCTACCTAAAAAGGAAGGTCTTCAGTGCCCGGTGAAATTGAAGAAGTGAGCTCTTAGTTCTTAACAGTAGCGGTAGAGAATTCCACAACCTGGGACCAAAAACGGAGAATCTTCTGTCACCTGTAGCTATAAAAACTGAGTGAGGGATGGTCAGGAGATGTCTGTCACATGATCGCAGTTGTCTCGTGGTAGATACAGGGGAGCGATGCAGTTGATACATGTGTAGACAATACAAGCTGTCTTAAATTTGATGCGATCGTCGACTGATAGCCAATGCAACTTCCGGCGGAAGGACGATACATGGTCAGTTTTTCTCAACTTAAATATTAGTCTAACAGCCGCATTTTGTGCCCTCTGAAGCCACTGAAGCTGTTTGGCAGGAATACCCAACAGTTGACTGTTGCAGTAGTCTAGGTGGGCACTGGTTAGTGCTCCTTCCACAGATGCATTATCTTTGGTTGGTATATAGGGGAGTGTTAGACGTAGCATTCGGAGGACCAAATGTACTGCTTTAGTCTTAGCTCCCACCTGGGCTTCACTGCCCAGGTCTTCTTGCCACATACAACCTAGATTTTTAATTTTGGATACAAATTTGAGACTCTTGCCCAAAAGTGATGGAATAGGCAGCTTCTTGGCTGCTGACAGCAGATTTTTAGGTCTGAATAGAATAAGTTTGGTTTTGGCAGCATTGAGTTGCAAATAATTCTTAGACATCCAGCTGCCTATTTCTTCCAGGCAAAGCGCCCTAGTTTTCTAACTGCTTCCTGGAAATTGGCAATGTGTATGAACATCTGGGTGTCATCAGCATATTAATGGAAATGCAGCCCATAGCGTCTCAGGACTTCAAGTAATGGCCGAATATACAAGTTGAACAGCAGTGGAGACCGAGAGGATCCCTGCGGAACCCCACAGTTCAGGCAAATAAGGTCCGACAGGAACTCCCACATTCTCACCCGCTGTTGACTCTTGGTCAGAAAAGACCTAAACTAATTCATTGCTGAGTTGGATACTCTTCCTACCTCCTGTAGCCGTTCAAAGAGAATTTGATGGTTTACTGTGTCAAAGGTCGCAGACAACTCTAGCATTATAGGTGCCCTATAGTGAGGGGCGGTGCCAATGTTCATAGCTGTGCTGGGTGCCTATGTTCATAGCTGTGCTGGTTCCCTGTTTAATGGTGAAGCGAGGTGCCCCTGTTTGATGGCTGCACTGGCTGCCCATGTTGATGGCGGCACTGGGTGCCCACATCGATGGCTGTGCTGTGAGCCCAGTGCGATGGTGAGGCTAGGTGCCCATGTTGATGGCTGTGCTGTGAGCCCATTGTGATGGTGAGGCTAAGTGCCCATGTTGATGGCTGTGCTGGGTGCCTTGTGTGATGGTGAGGCTGGGTGCTCATGATGATGGCTGTACTGGCTGCCCATGGGGATGGCTGCACTGGCTGCCGACGTCGATGGCTGTGCTGTGAGCCCAGTGTGATGGTGAGGCTAAGTGCCCATGTTGATGGCTGTGCTGGGTGCCTTGTGTGATGGTGAGGCTGGGTGCTCATGATGATGGCTGTACTGGCTGCCCATGGGGATGGCTGCACTGGCTGCCGACGTCGATGGTTGTGCTGTGAGCCCAGTGTGATGGTGAGGCTAAGTGCCCATGTTGATGGCTGTGCTGGGTGCCTTGTGTGATGGTGAGGCTGGGTGCTCATGATGATGGCTGTACTGGCTGCCCATGGGGATGGCTGCACTGACTGCCGACGTCGATGGCTGTGCTGTGAGCCCAGTGTGATGGTGAGGCTAGGTGCCCATGTTGATGGCTGTGCTGTGAGCCCAGTGTGATGGTGAGGCTAAGTGCCCATGTTGATGGCTGTGCTGGGTGCCTTGTGTGATGGTGAGGCTGGCTGCCCATGTTGATGGCTGTACTGGCTGCCCATGGGGATGGCTGCACTGACTGCCGACGTCGATGGCTGTGCTGTGAGCCCAGTGTGATGGTGAGGCTAGGTGCCCATGTTGATGGTTGTGCTGTGAGCCCAGTGTGATGGTGAGGCTAAGTGCCCATGTTGATGGCTGTGCTGGGTGCCTTGTGTGATGGTGAGGCTGGGTGCTCATGATGATGGCTGTACTGGCTGCCCATGGGGATGGCTGCACTGACTGCCGACGTCGATGGCTGTGCTGTGAGCCCAGTGTGATGGTGAGGCTAGGTGCCCATGTTGATGGCTGTGCTGTGAGCCCAGTGTGATGGTGAGGCTAAGTGCCCATGTTGATGGCTGTGCTGGGTGCCTTGTGTGATGGTGAGGCTGGCTGCCCATGTTGATGGCTGTACTGGCTGCCCATGGGGATGGCTGCACTGACTGCCGACGTCGATGGCTGTGCTGTGAGCCCAGTGTGATGGTGAGGCTAGGTGCCCATGTTGATGGTTGTGCTGTGAGCCCAGTGTGATGGTGAGGCTAAGTGCCCATGTTGATGGCTGTGCTGGGTGCCTTGTGTGATGGTGAGGCTGGCTGCCCATGTTGATGGCTGTACTGGCTGCCCATGGGGATGGCTGCACTGACTGCCGACGTCGATGGCTGTGCTGTGAGCCCAGTGTGATGGTGAGGCTAGGTGCCCATGTTGATGGCTGTGCTGTGAGCCCAGTGTGATGGTGAGGCTAAGTGCCCATGTTGATGGCTGTGCTGGGTGCCTTGTGTGATGGTGAGGCTGGCTGCCCATGTTGATGACTGTACTGGCTGCCCATGGGGATGGCTGCACTGACTGCCGACGTCGATGGCTGTGCTGTGAGCCCAGTGTGATGGTGAGGCTAGGTGCCCATGTTGATGGTTGTGCTGTGAGCCCAGTGTGATGGTGAGTCTAAGTGCCCATGATGATGGCTGCACTGGCTGCCCATGTTGATGGCTGTGCTGTGAGCCCAGTGTGATGGTGAGGCTAAGTGCCCATGTTGATGGCTGTGCTGGGTGCCTTGTGTGATGGTGAGGCTGGGTGCTCATGATGATGGCTGTACTGGCTGCCCATGGGGATGGCTGCACTGACTGCCGACGTCGATGGCTGTGCTGTGAGCCCAGTGTGATGGTGAGGCTAGGTGCCCATGTTGATGGTTGTGCTGTGAGCCCAGTGTGATGGTGAGTCTAAGTGCCCATGTTGATGGCTGTGCTGGGTGCCTTGTGTGATGGTGAGGCTGGCTGCCCATGTTGATGGCTGTACTGGCTGCCCATGGGGATGGCTGTGCTGTGAGCTCAGTTTGATGGTCAGGCTAGGGGCCCATGTTGATGGTTGTGCTGTGAGCCCAGTGTGATGGTGAGGCTAAGTGCTCATGTTGATGGCTGTGCTGGGTGCCTTGTGTGATGGTGAGGCTGGGTGCTCATGATGATGGCTGTACTGGCTGCCCATGGGGATGGCTGCACTGGCTGCCGACGTCGATGGTTGTGCTGTGAGCCCAGTGTGATGGTGAGGCTAAGTGCCCATGTTGATGGCTGTGCTGGGTGCCTTGTGTGATGGTGAGGCTGGGTGCTCATGATGATGGCTGTACTGGCTGCCCATGGGGATGGCTGCACTGACTGCCGACGTCGATGGCTGTGCTGTGAGCCCAGTGTGATGGTGAGGCTAGGTGCCCATGTTGATGGCTGTGCTGTGAGCCCAGTGTGATGGTGAGGCTAAGTGCCCATGTTGATGGCTGTGCTGGGTGCCTTGTGTGATGGTGAGGCTGGCTGCCCATGTTGATGGCTGTACTGGCTGCCCATGGGGATGGCTGCACTGACTGCCGACGTCGATGGCTGTGCTGTGAGCCCAGTGTGATGGTGAGGCTAGGTGCCCATGTTGATGGTTGTGCTGTGAGCCCAGTGTGATGGTGAGGCTAAGTGCCCATGTTGATGGTTGTGCTGTGAGCCCAGTGTGATGGTGAGTCTAAGTGCCCATGATGATGGCTGCACTGGCTGCCCATGTTGATGGCTGTGCTGTGAGCTCAGTTTGATGGTCAGACTGAATGACCAACTTTGTGGTCCGGAATAGGGCTCACGTTCCTCCTCTGCTGAGCGCCCCATGATCAGTCTGGGAGCCCTGCTTGGGGGTCTGGCTGGGCCCCCATTAATGGTACAGCTGTGTAATGTGGCCGATGCTTGCTTGCATGGCAGGGGTACCATCAATGACTGGAATACTCTTCTGCTGCCTCAAATTCCTCTCCTTTTCTTAACTGCAGGCCAAGGGGCAGGCGAAGATGGGCCTGAAGGAGATGCGGATTCGCCTGAAGCATAAGGTGAGTTGTGTGTGATGCATTTTGGGTAAGACTACTTCCTTGCTGTGAGAGTATGTCCAATTTAAGTGTAACCTTGAGAGATATGGGTAGTTATCAAAGTTGCCCACATTGCGGGTAAGGGGACCCCTAACCTCCCTGGTGCCACTGAGATAAACCTGATATTCATCTCCAGGGCGGCCTGGAGGATAGCTCAGGGGCAACGTGTGTGTCTTGGAAGCAAAACAACGCATAGCAACACAGATCTGAATCCTAGGCTCGCGCTTAGAAACTGATCTCCGGTATTAAGCGTATTTTCAGGGCTTGTTTAATCCAAGAAAGCCATGATGTGCGCTCTGCGCGTTCCTGTGAGCCCATCCTGTGCACATTGCGACCATTTATAAAAAAAAATCCCTGCACACTAAGTTGTGTTTTGGTGCCTGTAACAAACGTTACAGCAGTCTAGGTCCAAAATGTAATTACACAAGAAACACACAATCAACAAGCATTGGCAAAGCTAATAGGCCTGGCGTGCGACGAAGAGAACATATGATTTATTTTGTCCCTGGGGAAAAAGGTGCAGCAACGGCGCTAGGAAAGCCAGATCTGCTGCTTTATCAGTGCTTACTCCTACACCAGCGCCCCTGCTCACAAGGGGGACAACACCCTTCACTGAATGCCAGGCAATAAGTGCAGCAAAACGCAGCCTTGAAGGGCAGGTACAGGCTGGTATGCGAATGGGTATTTCTCCGCTGTGAAAGGTACAGTGAGCGAAAACATGGCTGCGGACCCTCCCCATTGGGCACCTACCCAGAGAACAAGTTATTTGGCTGTGCTCGTTCTCGGTAGCGGGGCTCCTAGTCCTCTTTTCACCCTAACTTACCCAAGATTATCCAGCCATCGACCCTCATCTCGCTGATGAGGTCGACGAGGCCGAGGCACGTGTCTGGGGTTGCTGGTGGTACTCCTGTTCAGGGGAGGTTTGCCTGGCATTTTGGTGCTGGACTGGCCATGTGGGCGGGACAAAGACTGATATGCAAATGGGTATTTCCCATCTGTGAAAGGTACAGTGAGCTAAAACGTGGGTGTAGACCCTCCTGTGGAACAGGTTATTTGGCCATCTACGTTCTCAGGCCTTATTGGCAGTACAATTACCCTAATGTGCAGTGTGTGCCCTTCCCCAAACCCTTCACTTAATGTAGGTACTCAGTGCAGCGACACACTCCGCACCTAATGCCAACCATGAACTACATATACCGCACCTTTCATCTAACAACACGCCAGTACAATTCACCTATTGCCAGGTATGCATGCACTGAGCGTACACGTCACCAACCCCCTCACGTCACGCCATGTCTTACTACAATAACATATCATGTACTCAATGCTATGTCTTCTGCAGTGAGCATCCATGCTTAAAACATGTATGTACTCTGGGCACCCTTCATCTAATGCCAGCCTTGCCCTGCAGTCAGCATACCCCCACCTAGTGCCATGCATGCAGCTCTGGGGGCACCTGACATGATCTTAAGATGGCTGCCGTTTGCACTGTTGTGACAACGTAAAACATCACCCCTGTCAGGTGACAACTTACGTCACCCATTGAATTAAAGGGGGGCCCACACAGGCACAGGCGCAAGTCCCAGAGACTCAACCTGGTGTAAAGTTTATTATTACTGAGGGCTCTGGCACAGGCCAGTGGCTCTCATAACAAATGTCAACGAGGATGGGATGCCTCAAGAGCCTGGAAGTGCACCTGCACATTGACAAGGCCATGCAGCCTGTGGCACTGCGCCACCGCAGAATCCCTATTCACCTGCGCCAAAATATCAAAGAGGAGCTCACTAAGCTGGAGTGGGCAGACATCATAGAGCGCATGGTTGGGCCCACATCATGGCATCACCAATAGTTGTGGCCAACAACCCCAAGTGCCCCGAAGAGGTCAGAATATGCATGGACAAGAGGCCATCCACCAAGGCCGATCTACAAGGTGCCAAAGTGTTCTCGACCCTCAACCTCAATGTTAGATACCACCAAGTCCTTCCAATACTGGCCTTCTCGTCGCATGTGGGACTAAAGCGACTTAGCTTCGGGGTGTCCTCCATGGCTGAAATGTTTCAGCACAAAATTTGGGGAGTGCTGACAGGGCTGCCCGGGGTTCTTAACATGAGCGATGATGTACTGATTTTCTCAGCGTCCCACAAGGACTGCATGTCGAGGTTGGCGGCGGTGTTGACAAGAATCACCCAATGCCTGGATGCCTCCTGTCCTCCCTCTGGACTCTTTCGCGACCTCTGCGACTCTCTCTCACTCTCTATTCTCCCCTTTGGCCCGACTCACTGTGCAGGGCACACTCTGGATGTTCTGATCTCCTCAGACCTTCCCCTTTCTGCCCCGCTCACCACTCCTCTCTCCTGGAGTGATCACTTTCTCCTTTCCTCTCATCTCACCCTCTCTACCCCTCAGGCCAAGCCATTTCCATCACTGCCACCCACCTTCTCGGTCATCCGACCCATGAAGCGCGTGTCAGTTGAGGCTTTCTCCGCCACTTTCTTACCCCTCCTCCCCCTTTGGCTGACTTTCACCCTGACAAGCCCTCTCCACGCTCCAAGACAAGTGCAACTCCTGGTACGACTCAGACCTCGTCACCCTCAAACGCGAGTGCAGGTTGGCCGAGAGGAAATGGCCTGCTTCATGTACATCCTCTGACAAACTACCCTGCCGCCTGCTCCAAAGGCAATACCACCTCTCTGTCCTCCCCAAGAAGAGGGCTCTTATCCAAGCCTGCGTCCCTGCGGCATCCATACAACTCGGCTGAACTCTTTAAAATCTGCAAGGAACTGGCCAATCCTGCCGCAGTCTCTACCTCTCCTGTCCCTTCCCAGGCCCTCTGCATGGCACTGGCTTCTCACTTCATCTCTAAAACTCAGGACATCCTGTCTTCTCTCTCCTCCTCTCTCCCCCCTCCCTCTACTCCATGCTCTTCCTCTGGCACTTCTGAGCCACCTCTCCTCCCTCCTTTTCTGCCTTTCCCCTGTTCTCTGCTGACAAGGTTTCTAGACATGTCCGATCTATGAAAGTCTCATCAACACAGGTTCACCCCTGTTCCTCCAAAACCATCAAGGACCACATTGACTCCCTGGCTCCTGCCCTGGCTGACTTCTGCAACCACTCCTTCGCCACTGGTGTCTTCCCATCCCCCCTGAAGCACTCCCTTGTGCACCCTCTTCTTAAGAAACCCTCTGCCAACCCCTCCTGCCCGGCTAACTATCACCCAATCTCCATCACTCCCTTCCTGGGCAAACTCCTAGAAAAACTGGCCATCTCCGAACTTAATCTCCACACTGAATTTATTGGTTGTCTTCATGATCATCGGTCTGGCTTCAGAGCTGCCAGAAGCTTGGAAACTGCTCTCCTGAACATCCGTGAAGACCTGCTCTCCAACCTTGATTCTAACACCCCGTGTCCTCATCTTGCTTGATCTCTCTTCTGCCTTTGACACGGTCAACCATGCCATCCTGCTCAAATGTCTCTGTGATAACCTCGGTATCACCGGTCAGGCCCTGGCGTGGCTGACTTCTTTCTTCTCTGACGACCCTCCCAGGTTAAACATGGGTCCTTCCTCTCTGCTATCTTTTTCTCTACCTGTGGTGTCCCCCAGGTGTTTAACCTCTCTCCCTGGCTGTTCAACCTCTACCTGGCACTTCTTGCCCACCGCATTGCTGCTCTCTGCCCAAACTTTCAGTGCTATGCGGATGACACTCCTCTCCGTCTCTCATCACTGACTGTCTGTCTGCTATCCAGGAGTGGTGTGCTGCCAATGACCTCTGCCTTAATGCCAGTAAGACTGAGATTCTCCTCATCGGTACACCTGCTAACTCCTTTCCTGTCGCTCTCTAGCTGGCCTCTCTTGGCCCTCCTCCTGCTCCTACCTGCGAGGCTAAAAACCTTGGGGTCATCTTCGACTCCACACTCTCCTTCTCTCCTCAAATCTCAGACGTCAAATCTCTAAGAAGTCACACTACCAGCTGCACTTTCTCAGAGGTATTCTTCCTTTCCTCTCCTTCACCCAGAAGCTCACTGTCTCCAGAGCTCTGGTTCTATCTAGGCTGGACTACTGCAAAAGCCTCTTTCTAAATCTGCCTGCCTCCACTCTCTGCCCTCTGCAACTCATCCAGAACAGGATTGCGAGACTTGTCCTTGGCCGCAAGTCCAGGGATCGTATCTCTCCAGGACTGAAATCTCTGCACTGGCTCCCAGTGGCTGCGAGGATCAAGTTCAAAACCCTCTGCTTTGTCCGCAAGGCCTTCTGGGGCCTCAATACATTCAACTCTCTCTTCCTAAATATCTTCCCTCTCGAGCTCTTGGCTCATCCGCCTCCAACTCCCTTAGGGTCAGTCGCTTCTCCAAGCTACGAGTTGGTGATAGTTCTCTTTCTTCGGCTGGAGCCTCCCTCTGGAACAGCCTCCCTGCCTCCCTGAAACTTGAGGAGAACCATCTCCGGTTCCTGAAGCACCTCAAAACCTTTCTCTTTGCTTCAGCCTTTTCTCCTCCTCTCCCCTGCTGACTTCCTGGCTGAAACTGAATCTGCACTGGTTAACTGGCCACCCTCTGTTCTAGGGCCCAGGTCCCTCCCACCAGTCACACACACACCTGCACTGCCTGCCTGGCAACTGCCACACTTGGGGACTGTTTCTGTATCCCTACATTCCCACTACCAGCACTTGACACCTGATGTCTGCACTTACCTTTGCACTTGCCACCTGCTGGCCGTTACTTTTACTCATTGTTATTATTCTATGCCCATGTACTGCACTGTTGCTTCCCCCTTCCTCCCGCACTCCCCCTTCCCCCATCCCCCATCCCATGCACTTGTGCGATCTGAATGACACCTGGCCTAGTAGGATCGCTGTCCGTCTTCCCTCTGTTCCCCCCTCCCTGCCTCGTCGCGCCTTGGAACACTTGTGTATAGGCGCGTTATAAATGCCATATCATAACATGATCTGACGATGAATAGACCGGAATGCTGATTCCTGCAGACTTTTTTGGCTTTGGGTTTAACAAAGGGGTACTGTCGCCTGACCCTCCTGCCCCCCTGCACCCTCTCCTGGGTTTCCCCTCTGAAGTGAGAAGCTTTTTGGTGATGGTAAAGTTCTGGTGAACTTCTCTGGCCGGTTCAACCTCAACCTGGCCACACTGATGGAACCATTGCAAATCCTCACGAAGAAGGACCAGGACTGGCAGTCAAGCAAAGCAGAGCAGGTAGCATTTCACACCACCAAGGCAGCGTTCATAGCTGACACATCCATGGCCTATTTCGACCCAGCAAACACCACATAGCTGGTCATGATGCCATTCCAGTGGGTCTGAGTGCCGTCCTTCTCCAGATTGATGGCCAAGGGGACAGGTGGCCTGTTGCATGCGCCAGCAAAGCATTGACAGCCACTGAACCAAGAGGCCTTGGCGGTCCTATGGGACTTCAGACACCTTCACATTTACATATAGGGTCACCCATTGACTCGACAGAATGAACACAAGGCCCTCATCCCCATCATGGTGGGGTTGGCACCTCGCCTGCACATTTGGCATGAGTGTTGGCTGCTGCAGTTGCAAGTTGTTGTGGCAGCTGTTCAGAGCTGGAGTAGACCACCTGGCTGACTACCTGCTGCAGAATCCCACAGGACATGAAGGGTGCACAAATGTGGATGACAAGGTTATTTAGGAATTCATTGTCTCAGGAGAATAGCTCAGGGGCAACGTGCTCGCCTTGGAAGCAAGACGACACGGACCAACACAGGTTCGATCCCCGGGTACGCGTGTAGCGGAAACCTCAAGGTATTAAGCGCGTTATAAATAACCCATCATATCATATCATTGCCATGATCACCAGGGCGGCTGTCCTGAAATCCAGGTCCCTGGCCAACATCGCAGAAGCAACCCGCAAAGTTGCAGTTCTCCAAGATCTGATAACTCAACTGCAATCCGGCCAGTGGAACCAGTTTCGGTCCGCAACACAACATAGGAATCCGGAGGAACAGTTGTTTCTCCAAGGACTCTGGAAGGGGAAAGTTAAGCTCTCGGTAGTTCACGAAGGATAACGCCTGCGGCGCTCAGCTGGTTATCTCGCTCGAACCGCAAGATCAGGTTCTGGGCCTGGCTCATGTAGGACACTAGGGTGCCAGAAAAATACAAGCACGTCTCTGCAAGGTGGGCTTCCCAGACCTGGAGGCCGATGTGGATGATGCCCTCAGCTGATGCATGTGGCCAAAGAACCCCCCCCCCACTGTCTCTCCGGATCGAACCATGGCACCGTGGGAGCCCTCAGCCTGGACTTCGGCACAGTGCTGCAGTCCAGGCATTTCCTGGTCATCCTAGATGAGTTCTTGCGCTATCACATGATGCGCTTCATCGATCCATGGAAGTAGGGGTGGTCATCCCGATCCTTGAAGAGCTGTTTGCCGCCCATGGAAAACAAGAATCCCTCAGATCGGACAATGGGCCGCCGTTCCAGAGCTAGGACTTTTGCACGGTTCCTGCAGTTTTATGGGATAGCCCACTGGCGCATCATGCCATGCTGGCCGCATGTGAACAAGGAGGTTCCGCATTCTGTAGACAAGGAACAGCAACTGGAACAAGTCTTGATGCCGTTTCTCACGGATTACATGACAGCACTGCACTCCACGATGGGTGTCGCGCCTACTGAGGCATTCCTGGGGTGCAGGGTGCGATCTCTCATTCCTGAGCCTGTGTCGAGGAGCCTTGCACTTCCAGATCCTTTGAAGATGAAGGAAGTTCAGGAAAGGGCCAACGACAGAGAGACGAATCGTCAACGGCTCGAGGAACAACCCATTGCTGTTAGAGATACAGTGTTGGCGGGAACGAGGCACCCAAGGTGCAAGTTGTGACTGCTTCACGACACGGATCGTTGGACGGTTGCCAGCAAGCGCGGGTCCATGTTCGCGTTGGTGGCGGTGTCAGGAGTTACTCACCAGGAACTGTAGTTGGTTCAGATGCCTCCAGGGGAGATCTGAAGATGAGCAAGTGAAACTTGAAACTAATACAACTCCCTAGTCAGGGGTGCGCTCTCGGGCCCCTCAAAATGAAGGCTAACATCAGCAGGGGGAACAGGGCCAGGGTGAGGTGGTTTTAGGGCACCAAGGGTGCTGCTGCCCGATATCAGAGGAGATCCGAAGAGAGACCTCAGGGACTATGTACTGGAGTAATGGGGAGATGTGTCCAGGAGGGGCTGTGGCACAGTGGTTATAACTGTGATGTGTATTTTGTTCATAATAATTGGATGGGATGCTGCGATGTAAGACGTCACCCCTGTCCAGTGATGACCTACGACACCTGTTGAATAAAAGGGGACCCTGCCCAGGCACGGGCACGAGTTCCGGGGAGTCACCCTGGTGTACAATCTTTTATTATTGAGGGTGTGGCACAGGCCGATGACCCTTGTAACAGCTAACACTGAGAGGGCGCTGTTATGACAGCAACAGGGTTACTCATAAAGGATACACTGGCAGGCCGCAGGTATTCTTCAGTTTACTCTAATCAGGTGCAGCCTCAAGGATGATAGTTCATGGGAATAGCATTGTGTCGGGCATGCTGTTATGCTACACCAGGGTTACTCATAAAGGATACACGGGCGGGCCGCAGGTATTCTTCAGGTTACTTTATTCGGGTAGCATAGATCATCGGGTCTCATCAGGTCTCATCGGGTACATTTAGGAGGTCGGGAAGTACCTAGAGGAACCTACTGGCTCCCCACCACCCAGGCGACATCTTCCAACTGCCCTGGGTGGAATTCCACTCACACAACATTCCAATCATTCCCCTAGCATTCCATTCATGGCATCATACCATGCATACACACCTCATGCAGCCAGGATGCAGGAACCAAGAAGGAAAGTCAATCACAACAGGCACCTATTTATAGCGTCTTAAAACTGCAGCCGTTTGCAACAACCTAAAATGGCCGATGAAGGTGCAGTACTAACATGGCGGCTGTTTGATCTTTTGGGAGACGGGCTAATTAAGACATGAATCTGTTACACTTTTGTGGGTGTACCATCTGATCTGTCAGGAAGGGTTACATGTGTTTCTTGGGGGGGAACCCATTGCTACCCCCTGCCCGCAGGCCTTGGTTACATCCATGCATCCAGCCCTGCAGTCCTCTCTGTATTGTGCTAGTTGTGACGATCAGATAATTGCCAGACCTAGAGCACTCACATAGGTAAACCCACATAGTGTGTTTGTGTTCAGGATATTGCAGACGATCGGCAACTTCGGCGAGGGGGGTCACTCAGGAACGAGGTCGGCACAGGCATCAGTCAGCCCAGAAAAGCACACGACAATTTACAGAGCCGGATGCCAATAACACAACACTTTGGGCAGGTGAGTAACACCTGGGGGGCAATGTGCATTCACAGCAGACCTTCACACAGCAAACACCTGAGGACTGACTGCCCTGACACATCCATCTGGGACTGATGGGCCTTGCACACTTACAGAGGTTATCAGGCACACCACACCTGGGACTGATGGGCCGTGTACGCTTACAGGTTATCTGACAGCACACACCTGGGACTGATGCTTGCACACTTACAGAGGTTATCAGATACACCACACCTGGGACTGATGGGCCGTGCACGCTTACAGGTTATCTGACAGCACACACCTGGGACTGATGCTTGCACACATAGTGGTTATCAGATACACCACACCTGGGACTGATGGGCCGTGCACGCTTACAGAGGTTATCAGATACACCACACCTGGGACTGATGGGCCGCGCACGCTTACAGAGGTTATCAGATACACCACACCTGGGACTGATGGGCCGTGCACGCTTACAGAGGTTATCAGGCACACTACACCTGGGACTGTTGGGCATTGCACACTTACAGATGATATCAGACAGCACAGAACCTGGATAGTGACAGCCCGTACACATTCACAGAGGGTAGCAGACATCACACACCTGGGATTGATGGTCCTTGCACAATTACAATGGTTCTAAGACAGCTCACATCTAAGACTGATAGACCTTGCACTCTCATAGAGGTTGCTGGAGCACTTAAGACTGATGGGCTGTTAGGCAGAATCCTGTGCAGTGCCCTTAGGGACCACTACACACAATTAAGACTACAGGTGGTGATACAAGTTTTACCTTTGGTACAAGCCTGTACCGCTATGTCAGAGTGGTAGCAGTGGCGGAGCAGCCAGGCTTATCTCAAGAGTATATGAGCAGTAGCAGAGATTACACAAAGGGACCACAATCACTGTGACTCAAGCAAACACAGACTCAAGGTTTCAGGTAGAAAAATATAAGTACATTTATTTTTAAACCATTTGTTATAAACCCAACACTTCTATTAAACCAATAAAAACCACATGTTAAATATACTACAATTCACTTTGTACAGTAAGTCTCAGGGTAAGTACCCTGTGTTGGAATTAACCGGTGTTAGGCACAAAAACACGTTACTGCGAATACGATTGCGATCACTTTTTGACAGTTCGGTCTACTAAACAAACGCGTATCCTTGACATGAAATGCTACCGGGGCAAAAACACACTTAGCACCTGAGATACCCAGAGCGAGTTGGATGCAAAAATCACAGGCAATATTTTGGTTAGGCAGACAGAATCAAGAAACACTCAGAGACAGGAGTTCAAAAGTCAAAGGGCCGGAGCCAGGGTCGAAAGACACCGGGGGCCAGTTGCCGAAGATCACGGCCAAACAGTTCACCGATTCAACGGAGCCAAAAGTACTTCAATATTGTCAATGTTCGGAAGCAAAAGTTATAAGAAGGAGGGAAGACAAGGGAAAGCCTTGGAAATGAAGAAAAAGGGATTTACCCAGCTTCCTCAACAGAACACAGTACCTTGTTCCAATGGTACAGCTGGTGCCCTGGCAGTTGTTTCGGTTGGTTTCCCGCAGACCCACGATTCTTGAAGCTTCGTCAAGAAGGAGGACGTCTGAAGAGGGTCTGCACCACACAGGGATGAGGCCGGCAGCAACGACACGGAATAAAAGGTGCGCTCCTTAAAAACGGGAGAGGCTCTTCAGATGGCTATCCGGACCACTACAGCAGTGTGCAGCGATTTCGACCACGGAAGAGGATCCTCTGGCTGTAGAAGATGAGCTGGATATCCCCACTAAGCTCAAGAGAAGAAGACTCCGGACTGGATCTTCTCTGAGTCGTAGAAGGGCAGATAGCTCAGGACTGCAGCAGGGCTTCACTGGGATGGGGTAGTTGCAGCAGCCGTCGTTCTTTCCGCTTCTCTTTGGTTCCTTGTTGTTCCAGTGGTGACTCTCTGACTTCTAACCCAAGAGTCCTGCCTTTTATGCGAAAAACCCCCATTCACGCAGCCTGGCTGTCAATCATTCAGCAGGGGGGTTGTCCAGCCCGTACAACTAAACTGGCCAATCATGACAAAGTGCGACTTGGGTTTCCTAGGATATCCTGTGCAGGGGGTGACTACGCCCCTCCCTCACATTCAGCCCACCTAGACACCCAGGCGCCTTGAGGAGGGCTTCGGGCAGAAGCCCGCCAAAAGACAGTGAACAAAGAAGGTGAACCTAGTTTGCCGCGCAAAGTAAAACACAAGAAGGACTTTAACAAAAAGAAATGGCGAATAAACCCAACCGGAGCCAAAAGAAAGACTATTTGGTCAAGCGGGTTTAAGTTCGAGGCTAATATAATAGCCTAAAACAATACCACGTTTATCTAGTATAATCGCGGTAGAAAAGTTAGGGTAGATACCACTGCCACCAGCCAAGTCTAAACAAAGCTCAAAGAGGTACAGATAAAAAGGGATACGAGTTAACCCTTTCCAGTACTCCATGGAAGATGGGGTGTACTGGATCTGTGGTAGATTGACTAAGTAAAGTTAACGGTAACTTTGCGCTTTTCTGGGGGACAGTAGTCGCCTCAGAAATGGAGTCGAGGGAAGTCTCAAAGACAACCCTGTGCCACGGCACTGAAGGTGCTGTGTGACACACACAAAGAAGGGGGCTACTGAAGTGGTGTACTTCAGAGTCCACAATCACAAAAACAGATAGAAACACATAGCAAAACACAGGAAAGAGTGGGGGAAAAGCTCACACTCTTACCAAGTGAAAGAAATTAAACTCCTGAAGTCCAGCAAAGCTGCTGGGGGACTCACTAGGTGAGGGAAATTAGCCATGAAATGAGAATTCTCCCTAACATGGGCCTTGCACACTTACAGAGGATAGCAGACAGCACACACCTGGGACCTATGGGAATTGCACAATTAGAATGTGTTAGACAGCACACACTTGAGACTGATGGACCTTGCACACGTGCAGAGGTTACCAGCCACCCCACACCTGGGACTGATGGACCTTGCACACTTGCAGAGGTTACCAGCCACCCCACACCTGGGACTGATGGACCTTGCACACTTACAGAGGTTATCAGACACCCCACACCTGGGACTGATGGACCTTGCACACTTGCAGAGGTTACCAGCCACCCCACACCTGGGACTGATGGACCTTGCACACTTACAGGAGTTACCAGACACCCCACACCTGGGACTGATGGACCTTGCACACTTGCAGGGGTTATCAGACACCCCACACCTGTGACTGATGGACCTTCCACACTTGCAGAGGTTACCAGCTACCCCACACCTGGGACTGATGGACCTTGCACACTTACAGGGGTTACCAGACACCCCACACCTGGGACTGATGGACCTTGCACACTTGCAGAGGTTACCAGCCACCCCACACCTGTGACTGATGGACCTTGCACACTTACAGGGGTTATCAGACACCCCACACCTGGGACTGATGGACCTTGCACACTTACAGAGGTTATCAGACAGCACACCTGAGACTTATTGTCCCTACATAGTTAGAAGCTGTTAGACAGCACACACCTGAGACTGATAAACCCAGCAAAGCTACAGAGGGTATCAGACAGCACACCTGGGAATGATGGACCTTGCACACTTACAGAGGTTATCGGACAGCACACTTGAGACTAATTGTCCTTGCACCTCACACCCAGAGACAACAGCGACCGTAAGCGCATCAATACAAGAGAATGCACAGCGCCAGGCACTGCACTACAGGCACAGAGACATCAGAGACTGCAAGCACAACACACACAGCACCAGGCACTGCACCACACACCCAGAGACATCATACAGTGCACTGTGCTTGTGTAAAGCTAATGTATAATGTTGTGTTTCTTCTTTCATTTCTCTAGTCCCGACCCAGGAGGCCCAGTAACATTAACCCCTTGTACGAGGAGAACTCATCATGGGTGTCTGAGAGGTAAGAGGAGAAGCCACTGGGCAGATGGTTCACGCACAGTAGACAGTGTGTGAGTGCTATGAGCGTGAGAATGTGTGTGCTGCACCACCTGAACGCTTGCGTGCTGTTTTGGAATGTGCACATACACAAGCCCCTTGGGTGCTCACGCACTATCCAGCTTTCTACATGCACACTCCTCCTGAGTGCTCATTCAGTGCCTGGCAATCAAAATGCACTCACTGCATGGGTTCTGCAACATGCGGCTCTCTAGCTGCTCTTAACTATGGATCCCATGATCCCTCACCAGCGATTATGCTGGCTAGTGCTGATGGGAGTTGTAGTCCAAAACATCTGAAGAGCCAAAGGTTGTTGGCCTATCGGTACATGCACACTGAGCACTCACACACTGTCTGAGACCAGAGTACCATGCTTACACACTGCCTGAGACCCTGCAGATTCACTCTCCAGGGTTCCATGCTCACACACTGCATGAGACCCTGCAGAATCACTCTCCAGAGTCCCATCCTCACACACTGCCTGAGACCCTGCCGATTCACGCTCCAGAGTCCCATGCTCACACACTGCCTGAGATCCTGCAGAGTCACTCTCCAGAGTCCCATGCTCACATACTGTCTAGCACTCTTTAAATACACCATGCATACTCAAGCACTTTTCTGCACTCTGTACACACATACTCAGGCTCAACACTCGCACACTGTCTGGCACTCTGTATATACACTGGCACTCTGTATATACACTGCCCCCCAGGGACCCAAGCGCGCACACTGTCTGGCACTCTGTATATACGCCGCCCCCCAGGGACCCAAGGGCACACACTGTCTGGCACTCTGTATATTCGCCGCCCCCCAGGGACCCAAGCGCACACACTGTCTGGCACTCTGTATATTCGCCGCCCCCCAGGGACCCAAGCGCACACACTGTCTGGCACTCTGTATATACGCCGCCCCCCAGGGACCCAAGCGCACACACTGTCTGGCACTCTGTATATACGCCGCCCCCCAGGGACCCAAGCGCACACACTGTCTGGCACTCTATATATACGCCGCCCCCCAGGGACCCAAGCGCACACACTGTCTGGCACTCTGTATATACACCGCCCCCCAGGGACCCAAGCGCACACACTGTCTGGCACTCTGTATATATACCGCCCCCACACTGTCTGGCATTCTGTATATACACCGCCCCCCAGGGACCCAAGTGCACACACTGTCTGGCACTCTATACATTCACTCGGCAGGTGCACAATCTCACATACTGTCAGGCTCCCTATACATACCCTCCCCAGGGGCCCAGACTCAGACTTTGTCTGTCCATACAATTATTAGGGGCCCAGTGCACACACTGGGCCTCATTCCGACTCTGCCGGTCCATATACTGGCCGGTAATACTATGGGGCTCCATGGAATAGGGAAGGAGCGCTGGAAACAGTAGGTCCGTTTGCCGGTATCTTGGCGGATTTACTGGCAAACTTGGCATGACCCCCACTGTCTGGCACTGTGTTCATACACTTCCCAGGGGCAGACTCACACAGTGTCTGGCTGCCACTCTGTATATACACACACCGCCCTAAACCACACACAGACACCATATTATGATGCAGTAACACACCACTCATTTGGGGGAGCGCTTAACCTACACGAGACGCGATACAGCACATGCTACATAAGCTGCCTTGAGACTAAGTGCACTTGCTGTCCAGCACTCACCAGGGCCTGAGGTCATACAATAATCATTAAACTGTACATAAACTCACCGAAAGCACAGCTTTTATGTAGTAATCTGCATACATACACACTGAGAGGTCACTCCTTGGGTTTCGCACACACACAAAATAGGAGTGCTCCTTCATTATGTGGCATCTTGCACACACACACGCCCACTAAGAGCTCACTCATTGTTCAGCATTCTGCACACGCGAGTGTCTATGTTATATGGAATTCTGTGCACACACTCCTTAAAGCACAAATCCTATTGCCAGTCTGCACAACCCTCCCCAGAGAGCTCACCTATTAAGTGGCATTCCCTATGTATTCTCCCATCAAGAGCTCACTCCTTTTGTAGCATGCTCTACACATACACCCCGCCTGGGAGCTCACTCTTTAAGTGATAATCCCTACATGTACGCCTCCAGAGAGCTCATCAATTATGTGGCATGCTACATCTATACTTCCACAAGAGCTAACTCATATACTCCTCCGGAAAGCTCCCTCATTTTGGGGCATCCTCTACATATGTTCCTCCCATTAAGTCACTCATTGTGTGGCATTCTGTAACACCCAATACCCATGAGACCATTCCATGTGACTGATGTGACGGAATGCCATCTGCGTGCGTGGAAATTCCTTAGCTTTTTAATGTGTATTTATGAAATGATGCAGCTAATTCTATTTCTAAAAGGGAGGTCTGATAATCGGATCCACACTTTGTAAATGATCCATCCCAACATTCTAGTGTACTCATGTCCATTTGCTGGCACTATTTTCTTGCACCCCTGGCACCAGCCCTGCAGTAGCAAAAGGGCAGGTTCTAAGGTCACTTGTGCATTCATGAAAGCAGCTGGAGCACAAAGTTCCAATAGAGAGAGGTGGCTTTTAATCGTCTGCACCTCTAATTCAAACTATAATGATTGTATTTCCTAGTCAGCTTGGTGCCACGTTAAACTGTAAATATAAGCCATGCCGGTTATGGCAGGGTGTTTACTAGGTTCACACAATTATACAGTCACAGCATTTGATGTGAAAGTTCTCAAAGTTCAGTTTCCACTGGTGGGGGAACATCTCCATTCCCCAGCCTACCTCAGGATTCTGGTACAGTTTATCAACTGTTGGGGGAATCTCTCCAATTCCCAACATTTCTCAGGATTATGACACAGTTCAACAATTGGTGGGGGAATGTCTCCCTTCACCAACCAGCATTTCTCAGGCTTCGTTTCTGTCTTTGTGGGTCCCAAATGCAGAGTAGCAAACCTGGTTCCTTTTGCTACCAGGCACTGCGAGGAAAAAGATTGCTTTGGGTGCTCCTCCAAACTATGATGGGTCCCTGGGACTGACTGGCAGACCTGGTTCTCTTCTCTACCAGGTCCTGCAATGAGGAAGAGTGGTTTGTATGCTCCCCCAAACTGTGGTGGGTCCCTGACTTTGGTTTGTAGACATGGTTTCTTTATCTATTAGATCTCAGTCTCAAAACACTGACTTAGTTTACTCGCCTGCCAAGTTCTGTGTTTAGATGTATTACCCTCACAGTTCTCTTCACAGTCTCTTATTCTCATATGCAGACTAGGTTGACTCTCCTGCCAAGTTCTGTGTTTAGATGTATTACCTTCACAGTTCTCTTCACGGTCTCTTATTCTCATGTGCAGACTAGGTTTACTCTCCTGCCAAGTTCTGTGTTTAGATGTATTACCCTCACAAATCTCTTCATAGCCTCTTATTCTCATATGCAGACTAGGTTGACTTTCCTGCCAAGTTCTGTGTTCAGATGTATTACCCTCAGTTCTCTTCACAGCCTCTTAGTCTCATATGCAGACTAGGTTTACTCTCCTGCCAAGTTCTGTGTTCAGATGTATTACCCTCAGTTCTCTTCTGCATTCAAAGGAATTACTCTTGAGTTTTCTTCACATTCTCTTCTGATATTTGACAGCCCTGGGTCACCTTCTCTCCAAGTACTGTCACAAAGAAGATTAGGTATCCTTGTTACATGATAAGTCCTGTTCCTGTAAGGGTCCTAGACCCTATTCTCCTTGTTATAGTGTCTTAGTAATGTTTCTCTTAATGTCCTGTAGGGGTTATCCTCTTTCCCCCACTTTCCATATACTGTTGTCTTTAGGGTTCCTTTTACCCTCTGGGGACCCCCAACCATAGGCACAGCCACCCAAATACCTTCAAGGTCTCAGCTGCAGCCCTTTGGTCAGTCGCAGGCTTCCCCGTGTCTCTCTCTGAATCACCAGCGCTGTGGGGCTCTCTCTGGCATACTGCTGCCGCTCCGCGGCTTCTTACCCTGTTTGGTGGGTATTTCCCAGACAGACCATGTGGTCCCGCAGTGCTGCTCTGCTGGCGCTCTCCCCAGCCAGCGTCTCAGTTCTCGGTCTCTTTCTGTGTCCCCTGGACACCACGCGTCTCACTTTCCGGCGTCTCCCTGCTGTTCTCTGCGGCGAGCCTCTGCTACACTCTCGGTTCCTCCAGGAAGGATCTGCCTCTTGGGTGAGTGAATTGTCAGTTTTCATGTCGCCATCCAGTAAGGTCTGTAGTTGGAGACTAGACCGTTAATGCAAGTTCACCTGAATGATCCCTGCGGATCTGCGCCTCTTCCTCGTCACAGTTTCTTGGTTTGGATCTTCAGGATGGTTGCCTCTATTCTTCCTCGTCTCAGTCCTTTCTACTTCTTGCATCTTATGTATTTTATTTATTTATTTATTTTAAATTTATAAAGCCCCCTGCGGCCCTGAGGCATTGTGGCACTGTTACAGAAGGTTACTTAATACAGTTAGGTCAGGTAATTAATAGGCAGTGAAACAGTAGTACATGTTCAGTGGCAATGTTGAGAGGGTGTTCCGAGGTTGCAGTGGAACAGTATGGAGACAGTACATTTGTTGAAAGTATTAGCTAAATAACTTTGCTTTTAGCAGCTTTCTGAACACTGTGAGAGATTCTTTGCTTCTTAGACTAAGATTCTTTGCTTCTTAGTCTGAGAGGAAGCGCGTTCCAAGCTATTGGGGCTAGTACTTCAAAGCTGGTGCTGCCAGCTTTAGCTCTGTTGAACGCTAGGACAGAGAGCAGGTGAGAGTATTGGTCATGTTTAGGTCTGTGGGCTGGAGCCAGGTGTATTCTATCTACTAGGGAGACTGGGGCGGTCTGAGCGAGGCACTTGCGTGTGATGGTGAGGGCCTTGAATGTTATGCGTTCTTTTATTGGGAGCCCGTGGGCATCCTTTCTTGCCTGGGAGATGTGCTCTCTCTTAGGAATGCTGAGGGCAGCTCTGAGGGCATTGATTTGTGCAATCTGTAGTCTGTTAATGTTATTAGCAGAAGTGCCTATGAGAAGGATGTTACAATAGTCAAGATTTGTGGCTCTAGCGATGTTATGGAGGTTGCTTGGCGATAGTTGGGGTTTTACTGCATTTATGATTTTTGTGGTAAGGGCAGCAGCAGATGAGATGGCACTGACTTGCCTGCCCATTGTTAGTGTGGAGTCGAGATATACCCCGAGGGTTTTCACTGAAGTAGAGGCTGTAATGGTAGTGTTCTCGATACTGAATGATTTGTACTTGTCATCTAGTTTTTTAGGACTTCTTTGGGGCCTACCAGCAACATTTCCATTTTTTCCCTGTTTAAACAGAGCCCATTGGCTGCCATCCAGGCCTGGATGCGTGCATATGTCAGCTGGAGGGTGTTGAGGTCTTGCTTGTGGTTCCCTGATAGGGGGAGAAGAATTTGTGTGTCATCGGCATAGTTTGTAAAAGCTATGCCAAATTCTTCTAAGTCTCTGAAAATTGGGAGAGTGAACAGGTTGTAAAGGGTGGGGGCGGTACAAGATCCTTGTGGTACTCCGCACTCAATAGGAATTGGAGAAGCTGAGGCTTGGTGGGAAAAGACCCTCATAGCTCAGCCCACCAAGAAGGAGGTGATCCAGGTGGTGGCCTCTTGAGAGTAGTGGGCATTGTCAGAGAGATGTTTGCACAAGATCTTGTTGTCCACCAAGTCAAAGGCAGCCGAGAGATCCAGGAGTAGGAGGAGCGATGATTTGCCTTTGTCCATGGCTTCCAGTAGTTGGTTCTTAAGGTCTAATAAGGCTGATTCCGTGCCGTGACGAGGGCGGAAACCAGATTGTCTTCTGCCAGGGATGTTGTGGGTTTCCAGGCACGACTGAATCTGTAGATAGGCAGCCGTGTCCAGAATCCAGAATTTTTAGTAGAAACGGCACGATGGTGATTGGACAGTAGTTGTTAGGGGAGTCCGGGTCAAGGGTAGGTTCCTTTAATGGAGGTATATCGGATCTTATAGAAGTACATCAGATAGGAGGGCAGGGGTGGAGAGAGTGGGGTGAAGGAGAGGTGTAGGTGTTAGTCGATTACAGCGTTCTCCCACAATAGTCGTCACTGGTCCAATAGGGGATTCCCCTCCCATGACATCTACCCGCTGAGCACCACCCCCAGGGGGACTATCGGATAGTGGCCTGACTTCCCTGCCCTCATGGGAAGGGGCTCCCCCTACGGAAGCAGTGACAACATCTTGGGATTCGTCACAACACTAACTGTCCCTCCTCACTTTCTTGAGACAAAGGACACAGGGTGTGATGTCAGAAGACAAAGGACACATTTTCCAGAAGCCTGGATTGGGCCCCTGACAACAGGCGTGCTTTAGACAAGTGCTATGTCACAATTTGACCTCACAGAAGAAGACGGATCCTCTGGGGCTCTGTTGAGAATGGTAAGGAAGCCGAAGAAGGAAGCTGACACAATGGTAGCATATCGGTTTCTATACACTTTTATTTGAGGAAAAAAAGAGGAACCTCACTATCCCTATCTCGAAGAGGGGGTTTTCTCTGCCTCAAACTAATAGTATAGGGTCTGTCATAATGTCAGTCAAAATCAAAGTCCACCGTCCTCTGTCACTACCTACTTCTATCCCCTACACTACAACTAAAGACTAATATAATCCAACAGAAAATTCCTTTCCCAGGAAAATGTTTTATATCAAAAAGCTGCCCGGGGGCAAGACTCCCTTCCCCTGGCTTGTAACAATCTCACAGAAAGTTCAGTCTCCAGGAGAATGACTCCCTTCTCCTGGTATATGGTTGGTGTTCCCAAAATGTCCATTTGCAAACAGATGCCGGGGGAATGACTCCCTTCCCCTGGCTTGTAGTTCCAACACCTGGTACACTCAACTTTCAGGACCAGGAGAATGGCTCCCTTGTCCAGAGACTGGTGTGCACTCCCTAAATATAGTTCACAGAACGGGCCAGGGGGAATGACTCCCTTCCCATGGTGTCTCTTCAGTGTACTTCAAAGGATTCATTTCCCCCACCAGAAGAATGACGGGTGTTTGAGAGTTATTTTTCAACTTGGGGTTTCTCTTGGCACTCTCTCACTTTATTTGCAAAGTCCCAAGTCCCTCTCTGGATCCCAGTGGACTTAGCTCGGCCACTGCGATGAGGAAGATTTCCTCGGATATCTGTTCCAGTGGCTTTAGGATCCCAGGCCCTTCTCTGATCGTCAGGGGGCTTATCTCTGCCACTGCTGTGATGATGGTTTACTACAATGCTTGTTTTACTTATATTGGGGTCCCAGACCCTTCTCTGGTGGCCAGTGGGCTTCTCTCTGCTACTGGGTCAGGAAGATAGCTCAGGGGCAACATGCTCGCATAGGAAGCAAGACGACGCAGAGCAACACAGGTTCGATCCCCAGGTCCACGCTTAGAATCCTCTGGGAAAGAGCGTTACAATTACAAATTACAATTACTGTTGTGGGGATATTTCCAAGACTGCATCTCCACGGCCACTAACAAAACGGCTGAACTTTTCAAAATCTGCAAGGAACTCTCCAACCCCATTGCAGTCTCCACCTACATAAACATAAACCTCTCCTCTGCCTTCCCTGGCACTCTGCACTTCTCTGGCCTCTCATTTCATCTCTAAAACTCAGGACACCCTCTCCTCACTCACCTCTACTCCTCACTCACCTCTACTCCTCTCCCTCCCCTTCCTTCAAGCCTAAATTGGCCGCCCTCTGCCCTCCCCCTCTAGTCCCCTCTTTCTCTCCCATACCCTAATGAGGTTTCTAGACAAGTCCGCTCTATGAAACTCTCATCCAAACAGTTACTCCCCTGCTCCTCCAGAGCTATCAAGGACAACATTGTCTCCCTTGCCCCAGCGTTGGCCGATTTCTCCAATCACTCCTTGCCACTGGGTCCTTCCCCTTTCTCCTCAAGCACTCGCTTGTGCACTCTCTCCTCAAAAAACCTTCTGCTGATCCTTCTGTTCCTGCAATTTACCGCTCCATCTCTACTACTCCCTTTCTGGGCAAATTCTTGGAAAAGCTGGCCATCTCCCAGCTTATCCACCACACTGAATCTGTTGGTTGACTCCACGGCCACTGGTCTGGTTCAGAGCAGCCAGAGGCACAGAAACTGCCCTCCTGAACACCCGTGAAGAATTGCTTACTAATCTTAATTCCAGCTCTTCTTCTGTTCTCATCCTTCTGGCCCTCTCCTCTGCCTTTGACATGGCCAATCACGCCACTCTGATAATGTGGCTCTATGACTCCCTTGGCATTACAGACCCAGCTCTGGACTGGTTGACCTCTTTCCTCTCTGACCGACCTTCCCAGATTCAATTGGGTCCTTTCCGCTCCACCATCTCACTCTCCACTTGTGGTGTCCCTCAGGGCTCTATCCTCTCGCCCAGGCTCTTCAATATCTACCTGGCTCCTCTACCCCCTCTGATTTCCACCCTCTCCCCTAATTTTCACTATTATTTTCACTGTTACGCAGCTCTCAGAGATCCCCCTGATCCCTTTCCCTCCCACACTCTGGCCCCCCTCCTTTGGCCCCCTCCCCTCAGCCTCGTGTGAAGCAAAAAACCTTGGTGTCATCATCTTTGACTCCAACCCTCTCATTCTCTCCTCGCATCATGGACCTGGCCAAGAAGGCCCACTTTCAGATGCACCTCCTCAGAGGCATTCCCCCTTCCCCCAGAAACTCACTGTCTCTAGAGCTCTACTTCTCTCCAGGCTGGGCTACTGCATCAGCCTCTTCCTCAATTTGCCTAACTCTTCCCATTGTCCCTTTCAACTAATCCAGAATAGGGCTGCAAGACTTATCCTTAGCCTCAAGCCCAGGGACAGAATCTCTCCAGCCCTTAAATCCCTCCACTGGTTCCCCGTTGCTGCGAGGATCAAATGCAAGACCCTCTGCATTACCGACAAGGCTTTCTGGGGCCTGGGAACATGCTATATCCATCTAACTCTCCCCTAAATACCTCCCTTCTAGAGCCCTTCGCTCCTCCAGCTCGAACTCTCTGTTTTCCTATGCAGAGAGGGGGTGTAGATCTCGCTCCTCCACAGTTGCCACCCTTATCTTTGATCAGGGACCAGTATTCTCTTGGATTGTTTGTTGTTAGAGTTTTTAGCATTTGCTCTGAGTCATTCTGGTACATTGCTGCTTTATGGTGTCTCACCCAAGATTTGTAAGATCTTGTGGCATCTTTGGCGTAGTCCTTTTGTTCCTGATTGTTGGAGACTTTAGCCAGACAGTTTAATTTACGCATCTGCTTTTTTTTAAGGCTAATTCTTTATCATACTCCTGGACCCCTTTTCCATTGGGTCGGTGACATAGACCCTTTTCTTTCCTATGCGGCAACAACAAGGGCATGTAATTTGGTCTACTTGTTGAGTCTATCTTTGTTTTACTGAGTGCATCAAATTTCTCAGTGATTTTATTGATGTTAGTTGCTGTAAATTGGATTTGCGACGACTTTCGCGCTACCTCCACCTCAAACGGATATGTTTGCTTTGGAGTTGATTCGGACTCGAGAGACATTATCAGAGGATTGTGGTCGCTAAATTTTGTTCTGTATACCTCAAAATAGTCAACAAAGGGGAGGAAAGGATAGGAGACGTAAATATGATCCAGTGTTGCTGACGTTTCGGCACGTTCCCAAGTTGGAATTCGGGGTAAATGGCCTCTGGCTGGTGCAACATTGTACATTTTTATCGCGTCCATGAAATCAATCCAAAGCACACCTCTCAGAGCAGAGGGGCAGAGATTTAGAGCTGCAGCAGTTTGGTCAACTCTTGCATTAAGGTTGCCACAGATTATGATGTAGTCAGTTTTTTCTTCAAGAAGGAATGTATCTATGGTTTCTGCGATGTTATCAAGAAATTCCATGTTACTTGTTCTCTGCGGGTTCCAGTAGACATTGATGATTCCGAGGTTAGATTTCATATTGCTTCTTGATATAGATTCTAAATGGAACCACTCAACTAGTAGAGCTACCATGCCATATGATTCGGCCACTTTCTTTTTGCTAGAAATGCCCGATCCAATTTTAATTGCCGTTAGGAGGCCTGATGATGGTCTTCCAAACAAACCTTTAACTGCTGACGAGATGTGTATGTCATATCCATCTAGTACTGGTGGTTCCATGAGCCACGTCTCCTGGAGGCAGATAATATCGAAGTCACTCAAGTCAAAAGCGTCTGGCTTGGTAAGGTGATCGTGACCCCTGGTGTTCCAAGAACACATGATACTCCTATTCCGTCGTGAACATTCCAATGTTAGAGGTCCCGTAGGCGTCGCTGAATCTTTTCGTTCTTAATCTTGCTGGTTTGGGTTCAGAACCTTTTTTAACCATCTCCAGGGCCCCGACGGTTCACGCTTTTTATTGTGGGCCCACTCAGCAGTTTCATCAGTGGACTCTGAGCGCCTGTAGTTTTCCCCCGTCTGGGGTTTGAGCTCCAGTTACCTTCATGTTGGAATTTTCGATGATTTATATTGATGTTCGACGAGTGTAATCTCGATCTGAATCTCCCTCTGCTAAGTTCAGGTTTCTCTCTGAAAGCGACTCTTCTACTGCCCACCGGCAGATCTGTAGTGTTTAGGTGGCGTTCCAAAATGTCCACCGTCGCATTGCTTCGCAGAGGAACAGCCTTTCCCGCACCTTCAGAAACAGGAACTTCCTCTATCGAGAAGCCTAATTGAATTAAGGTGGCGATCACATCTTCTCCACCGTCCACGGGATTGTTCACGTGAAGGTAAGTTTTGGCCTTCCCGTCTCTATAGTAAGGCTCCACCAATACAAGATCTGATGTTTTTAAAGATTTCAATGCCGGTATGCTGGTTAAGATTTTCAGGACCGTCTTTCTGTTCAAGACGAGGGAATTTTTCCCAGCTACGAGTTGTTGCATTTTATAGACTCTGGTAGATGTTGCTTTAGAATCGCACTGACGCCTGGTCTCCCCCGATATCTTTGTAGTATTTACAGTTTTCGTCTTTTCAGGTATTTTTTCGTGTTGTTTTGGCCACACATCCCAGTTTTTGGCAGATGGGTCCGCTGGTAGTTTTTCGCTCTCTTTACACATTGTAACTTTTGTTTTATTTGTGTATGAAGACAAGGATTTACTCACAATTTGTGGTTCTTCTCCATCATTTACATTTAACTCCAAGTTCGTTTCCTCTTCGTTCAGATGGACCGTCAAGTCACGAAGTGACAAATTCCCCATTGAGCCTTGCTCGTTTTGTTTGGATTTGTCAAGTTCGATTATAGTTTGTTCCATTTCTGAATTGCTGCCTACTAGGCCTTAAGGTGGCGCGTGGATAATTGCAATCTTTTCCTGAGTCGAAGCAATTGCTTTAGGAGTTTTAAACATTGATGGCGTTTTTGGGTGTTCTTTGCTTTTCTTCCCGTTTTGAAGCGTAGAGTTTGGGCTCTGATTTCTAACGGCTTGGTTTACCTTTGCACCTTTTGTTTGTAGATCCTTTGTATTTAAGGACAGAAGATGTTCTGACTGGTGGTTTTGCCTGTTTTCCCCAGGATTTCTTGGTGATTAAAGATTAAGCTTTGAGTCCCATTGTTTCTCTTTCTCCACGTTTTGTTGGTTTTGGGCAGTAATGAAGCCTTCCAAGAATGTTACTTTTGTATTCAGGGCCGAAGCAAGAGTTAAAGAATCCTTCATTGAATCGTTAATTGATTCATACAATTTTACAAAGGGTGCCAGCCCCACTGTTATGGCGGACATGATTGTTACTAAGTCTGGCTTTTTTGTTGCCGTTTCTTTGGGAAGGTGGCCCACCATGTCACTTGGTCTTCTATTCTGACTGGTTTTGAGGTGTCTTTTAGAAAGTCATTATATGAAGACTGTCTTCCAGATGGAGGGTCAGATAGAAATGTCTTTTGTCCATGCGTAACCAGCACAGGTGGAACGATTTTAGAAAGGGACTTATTCCTCAAGTCCGGTTGGGCTGGTATTGGTGACGAAGTCTTTCTTTGGTTATTTACTTTCATTTGAGGGGAAATAGTTGAGGATATTAGTACATTTTCCCCCTGTCCGGCTCTCTCCGAATGATGTGGGGGGACATCTTCATTGAGCAGATTTATTGTCTCTGTTTGTACTCCCGTTCGACATGGATTGATGCTATTTCCTTGCACATCCCTTTCATCTCGGCTGCTGGATAGTGTAGTGGTTGAACAGCCACACTGGGCCTCAATTGCACTATGAGTGGAATCCGCTATTTGTTCTCTTTGTAGCACCACTGGAGGTAATTCCAGCGGGACATCGAGCATTTCTGCATCGGAAAGTTCGGTGTCTGTTTCTGGTGTCCTCTTTGTTTGTTTAAAAAATAATTCTTTGAGTGTGTGTGGTGTCGGAAGATTTTGAAAGGTAGATTTGACTAAATCACATTTTTTTTGTTTCTGAATTGTAGCCCTTTTTAGTTGCTGGGAGCTATGCTCTAAGTGTTCCCCCAGTTCCTTTCCACTCTTGCTTAATGATGCTCTTTTTTTTTAATAGCGCCATTGCAATTTCTGTTTTCTGGGCAATGAGCTCGCCAGTTACGGCATTTTGTCTGTTTCCCTGAGTTGGTCGATTTGGGGTTGCACCCATGAACCCATTCTCAATAACAGGCAAAGGAGCCTGTTGCTGCGAGTATTGGCTTTGCCACGAGGTGGCGGCAGAGAGAAGCTCCGCGGTGGCGTCGCCAGAATCTAACACAGGCTGATGTTTGGAAACGGCAGCTTCTGCCTGTGAAAGGACTTGGTGGTCTTGGATATCTGAAACCTCGTCGAAAGTAGCGGGTGGCCCCATCACCCTCACTGATGGGGCGAAAGGGACGTGGGAGCCACCAGCAACAGCCGCCGCCGGCGCTGCAACCCGCAAGCTGAGATCAGCCGCGTGGGGTCCTACGACTCCGCTTGGCTCACTCTCACTCGCCGCAGCGGAGGCCTGCGGGGCGCCAACGGACGACGGCGGCGGGCTCGCACTGAGCGGCGAGCTCCCAACATCCAACCTTGGGTCTGTTTCAGCATGAAGGGCCACCCCTCGCTGGTCCACTGCAGCCTGGCCTCCAGGTATAATCAGGGGCGAGGGGGGGGGGGAGCTAAACTGTGTAAGTTGGGAACAGAAGGCTCGGATTGGGGAGGTAACGATGCCAGATGCGATGTTTCACAGGAAACATTAATAGAATCCTCCTCCGAGCTGTCACTCGTCGCATTCTCCAAAGTGCCGTAGGAAATGTCATTTGATGTTTTCTGAGCGGTCAAAGGGCTTACGACCTTACCGGACGCTTTTTCAAGGGGTTTTCAAGGGGGCTAAAGTTCGTTTGGATGGGGGACGCTGAGGCTCCTGAAGGTAGCGCTTTTTTCACTGGCATGGTGCCAGAGTTCGCGTTAATTCCACGGTTTTTCCTTGCCGTGTCAATTTTACGCGATTCTTTCTGCTTCTCAGGGCATAGAAATTTGCTCCTCAGTACCCTACCAGATGGACTTTTTACTTGGGGATAAAGGGTGGAAAGTTCAGAGTTATCCATAACAATTTCAGGTCTAGGAAGTAAGGGGTCCGTTTGCAAGTCCATGCCTCCTTACCTCTTAGCTTCCGTAGACTGCTTCCTTACCACCATCCACCAAACAGCCACACAACAGCCGGCGCCCTTTACTCCGTCGGGCTTAACGCCGCAAGGGTGGGCTGTGCTCCTCTAAGTACCGGCAAGGGTCACGTGACTTGACACGTGAGCGTGGGCGCCTCCTCCAGGAAGCGAGCGCGAGTTCTTGTGCACAGGAGAAAGTATTCCGCCGGCAGCAGGCGGCAAGATTGCAGGTAGGATGAAAAGCAGATGTCCCAGATAAGGAGTATGCACCGCTCGGGCGGGCTGTGCTCCTCTAAGTACCGGCAAGGGTCACGTGACTTGACACGTGAGCGTAGGCGCCTCCTCCAGGAAGCGAGCGCGAGTTCTTGTGCACAGGAGAAAGTCTTCCGCCGGCAGCAGGCGGCAAGATTGCAGGTAGGATGAAAAGCAGATGTCCCAGATAAGGAGTATGCACCGCTCGGGCGGGCTGTGCTCCTCTAAGTACCGGCAAGGGTCACGTGACTTGACACGTGAGCACGGGCGCCTCCTCCAGGAAGCGAGCGTGAGTTCTTGTGCACAGGAGAAAGTCTTCCGCCGGCAGCAGGCGGCAAGATTGCAGGTAGGATGAAAAGCAGATGTCCCAGATAAGGAGGCACATTTATTCCGTGGCAAGAGGAGTAATTAATTTGCAGAAAATGAAGGCACTGTTTCAAGAGCAATGTGTAACAGCTCGGCATTTTAGAGGCAGACCTTCCGGTCTGTTCAGTGGCGCCATCCATTCCTGTCCAATCCTGCAGCTCGTCAGAGCCTTGGGAGAAGCCCCCTGCCCCCATTGGCGCAGGAGGCAATGCTCCTGGTCCAATAAGATCATCCGCTTTCAACGATCCAATCAGGTGCTTGCCCTCCCCGGCGCTGGCGTTGCGGAGCTGCCTGCTCTGCGGCGCGTATGCATTAACACCCAGGATGCCATCTCCAACGGAAATGAGGTGGAGAGTATCCGGTTACAGGAGGCGGGGCCAGCCAATGGATGAGCTGCCTGTAGAAGGCTCATTGATAGATGAGATAGACAGGCAGGATAGAGGGCCAACGATAAATAATTTGGCGTTAGGGGCCCAGGGCCCGATAAATAGTCAAGGTACTTTATTGGGATGAGAAGTTAGAGAAATATTGCCAAAGTAAATACATGGGGGGCTTAAGGGTTACATTTTGTTCTGCAGTGAAGATTTTGTGATCATCATTTTGTGATCATTTTGCTTTTAGCCTTTTTTATCTAACGGTCCTTATTGCTTAATACACTTTTATCGATACATGTATTTTGCTATTCTCTGCTACTTCTGCTAATTGTCCAAGGAGGGAGCAGAGATCCCGTGGGGCGTGATCCTGGGAGGTAGGTTCGGAGGTCACCCCAGAAAGGAACGTTGATGGTTTTGGGGGGGCAGGAGGGGGGTTCACCCACCTTGCAATCAATCAGCCGACACACCCACCAAGACCCTATACGTCCATTTACTTCAATGGGCTCTCACCTGCCCCCCTTTCAGGTGCTGCTTGAGGTGTGGACATCTGTTTCTTCTGTGTGGTAGAGGTTGAGGCTGTCTGCTGTGGCCCTGATCAAATGAAACATTTTAAAGATGCTGTCAAGGGGACCCCAAGGTAGTGAGCCATGGGTGAGGGGTCCCTCGATGATGAATTTACACAGTGTCAATCACGGGAGGAGCCTAGAGCTACGTTTAGATGATCGTGTGCTACACAGTGTCTGCCACAAGAAGAGCAAGGAGCCCAGCTCCATGGATCATGTAGAGTCGAGTCCATGGTCAAAGGAGAGCCCTAGAGCCACCTGCGGGGTCATGGGCTACATGGTGTGATTGGTTACGCCGTGGTAACAAGACCATGTATCATGGACCTTTAGAGCTGCGCTCTGGAAGTGATATGGCTGAAGGCCCAATAAAGAGATAGATCCAAACTGAAGGATCAGCCCTCTTTTATTCCTCTCTGCATCTCTCCGTCCCTCCTCTTCCTGTCTCCTTCCTTCTTTTTCCCAGTCTCTGTTTCCCACTTAAGGTTGTCCTGTGTACAGATAGAGCATTCTCCACCCTGCTTATCGTTCTTGCAGGGGTCGGTGTTTCCTCTGCTGCTTTCCGGTGGTCGTCGTGGTATTCGTCTCGGGTCTTGCTTCCATTAGCTGTTCTCCATCTTGCGCTCCGCCCAGAGGTCTGTGTGCCAACTCCAGAACACTTACTGAGGCTAGAACTTCATGTAGGGGCACTTCTGCTAGCGTTCCAAACCCTTGTGCCGGCACAATCTCCGGCATTCACCTTGGCAGTGTTGATCAAACCCTCTGGCAGCCGTTTCCCTGAAGAAGCTATCTTGTTGATGGCTTTCCCTTTGCCTCTTGGTACGTTCTTATTTCTCACTCCCTGGTGTTCCTCCCTATTCGTCACTCCTTCTACATCACACTGGAACAGAGGTTACCCGGTTCCATGAAGTCTTCACCTCATCCTTTGTCTTGTCCGCTTGTGTGAATCCCCCTCCATGCAGCCCTTTCGCCGTATTCACTCTCCCATCTACTTCTTGTATCCTTCAGTGCCTCTTTGTAGCTCTTCTGTTGTGCTATGATCTTTGCAGCATCAATAGGTGAACCGTGGGTTATTTCTTCTGGCGCTGTCTGTGTGTGGGAATTCTCTGGAATTCTGGTGAATCGCATGGAAACATGGGAGCAAGGAAGCATGGGAGCATGGGAGCATGGAAGCATAGGAGCATGGGAGCATGGGAGCATGGGAGCATGGGAGCATGGAAGCATTGGAGCATGGGAGCATGGAAGCATGGAAGCATGGGAGCATAGGAGCATGGAAGCATGGAAGCATGGAAGCATGGGAGCATGGAAGCATTGGAGCATGGGAGCATGGAAGCATGGGAGCATAGGAGCATGGAAGCATGGAAGCATGGAAGCATTGGAGCATGGAAGCAGCAAAGCATGGGACCATGGAAGTATGGGAGCATGGAAGCATGGAAACATGGGAGCATGAAAGCATAGGAGCATGGAAGCATTGGAGCATGGAAGCTTGGAAGCATGGAGGTTTGCTATTCAGCTTTTTACTCATGCAGTTCAGGCATCTATTGCAACAGGTTTAATTCCTTCTGCTTTGAAGCACTTGCTGTTTTCTCTCTTATTGAAGAAGCCACAGCTCGGTGAGGCGCTCGCTGCCTTCCGCCACTTATCATCTCACTCCCTGTCATGCACTTATACTTTCTGAAATGTCGCGGCCTAGTATGGTAGTTCAAGGATTGTATGTTCTTCTCGCCTCTCTTCTTGTCATGCACTTCACTAGTAATGCCATCAGGCCTAGTTTGCTAGTCATTTTTGCTATCATTTGGAAACTTCAAGGCCTAAGAATGACTTTTTCCCCTTGTTCCCTTCCCGCCTTGAAGCGCTTTGAAGCACTTCACTTGTGTATTAGCGCTTTACCAATAAACAAACTATCGGCCCATGGCATTGTAGCCCAGTATGATGAAGCTCATGGAAGCAATGTGTTATCTTGCTTTCTTGAATCCTACGCTCTCCTGCATCTTTGCAATCACGTTTTCACCCTACTAGGGGTACGGAGGCAGTAATGACTTCTATTCTAGAGGATCTCGCTCTTCAGGACTGCAGAGAGGTTGGGGTTTTAATTCTCCTTGACCCCTCTGCGGCGTGTAATACAACTGATCGTAACATCTTGTTGCAGCATTTGGAACAGGCGGGAATCTCTGGCCTCCCCCTAGCCTGGCTAATCGCTTTTCTGTCAGAACGCACTCAAACTGATTCTCCGTTTCCTTTTCAATCTCTTTAGAAAGCTCTGACTTGTGGGGTCCCCCAGGGCTCCTCTCTGTCCCCTCTTCGTTTTAATCTTTACCTCCACCCTTATGCAAACCTCATTCAGCAGCGTGGGATACGGTTTTACACTTATGCTGATGAACCCCCAGATCGTGACTCTCCCCACAAGCTTCAAATCTGCCTGGCAGCAGTGGGCGAGTGGATGGCCAGACACTGGCTGTAACTTAATGGAGAAAAAACAGAGATCATGGTTAAAGTCACTGCCACTGAGCAGACGGCCCGGAACAAGGATGCCTGGACCAAGGATTCCTGGCCCGGCCCCTTGGACCTTGTCCAAAATCCAGTGACTCTGGGTGTGAAAATGTTACCTTCTGGTTCCCGGGAGCTTCAAATCTCGGCGGTTTGCAACTCAGGTTTTTTAAAGTTAAAGATCTTGAATAAAAACGTACCTTTCCTTCCGCTAGAATCTCGAGCTAAAGTTGAGGCAGCTTCTATTTTAGGGTCCATAGATTACTGCAGTGGTATCTATCTGGGCCAACCAGCCTTTCTTATTCAGAGGCTACAGCTCCTTCAAAATGCGCAAGCTAGGCGGACCTTCGGAGCTAACTGCCTGGCTCACTACCAGGGCCGCCTGCGGCAGCTGCATTGGCTTCTGGTGAGCAGTTGCGTCACTAGGCATTCCATCATGCCAGTGCCGAGTATCTTCAAGCTTAACTGACCCACTATGCCCCGTCTAGAGCTCTTAGATCAGTCTCTCAGAATCTTCTCACAGTCCCAAGATTCCGTCTCTCAAGGGCAGGTGGCCGAGCGCTTTCAGATCTGGCTCTATGTGGAATTCTCTTCCTGGGCAATTGCGGGAGATTAGCGATTATTGTGTTAAGTGTTGTTGGCGCTGCGTCTGAAAATTATATCTTGCAATGCTCCAATACCTAATGCCACTCACATGAGGCACAGCACAATTCAAAAAGTGACCTCGAATGTCTGTCTGGTCATTAGTACCAGAGATTGTTTCACGAATCCTTCATAAACTGGGCTTGCTTGAGAAGTCACTCTAGTAAGTGAGAAAGACAACTTGCTGGCTTGGCACACAAGGGGCAACAGATCTTTTAGTAGTGACTTAAGGAAGGCTTATATCTTTGATCACTTTGATTTGATTGTGTTTCAGGAGACGTGGTTGAAGGTTGCTTTTGGGGTGGATGGTTTCTCAGTTTTTCATCAATTGGCATCAGGTGGGGGGCGGGACGTCCATCTGGGGGTCTTGCTATTGCTTGTTTAAACAACGTTGTTTGTTCCTCTGACCTGCTGAGTAACAGTGATTTGGGTATTCTGGCCGTGAAGGTTGAATTGGGGTCGGAAAGTGGTAGGGCCAAATGGATAATAGTTAACACCTATTGGAATCCATGTAGCTCCACATTGTTGGACTTTCATCAATCTTTAGCAGACTTGTTTGTTCTTTGATCTGGCTGGTTTCCTTCTCATGAACTGCTCATCATGGGTGATTTAAATTCATAATGTATACGAGGGTGGGCCCCAGGGCCTCTGATCTATAAATTGCTATCAAACAACGGGGAGTCGTGGTATAATTTTTTGCGGGGATGGGATCTGTTAATGGTCAATGGTAACATTATGGGGGACATTCCCCCGCACCTACTTGGAAGAGGGAGGAAAGCTTCTCGATTATAGATGATCTTTTTCTCTCAAAGGTTTGTTCGATAGGTGGTTTCATTTTTCCATTTCCGATGGGGCCCCCAGTGATCACGACGCCCTGGAAGCTGTTTGTGATTAAAAATCAGAGTCGGCCAATGACTTTTTTGTGAACGACTTGACTCTGAATAACGGGAGGAATAGAGTGGTTAGATTCCAAAGCGGTGGGAGGGACCTTGTCAACTCACTTAGTTTGACCACTAATCGCCTGTCGGATAGGGAGGTAACTAAGTTGTGTGATCCCAATAAATTTGTAAAATGTTTGTGGTACTTCAGTCCTCCTGATGAGAGGGCTGTGTCATTGGCTGATAATCATAATCATCACTTTGACGAGCAGATCTGGAAGAAAATAAGGGAAAGGAGGAAATCATTGAGACTCCTCAGAGCAACTACAAGGGATATGCAGGTGTACACGAGGGGGGCCCGAATCCTGAAAAACTATAGGAATTGTTCCGATCCCTTAAGTCCCATCGAACACAATTAGATGGGGAATCCATGCTGAAGGCCATCTGCCTAAATAATTCATGCACTTTTTGGTCCATGATTAATTCAATGGATAGGTCCCTCAATACAGCTCAGGACGGGGTCATACAGAAACAAGCTTGGGTTGATCTGTTCTCAAAGCTTTATGGAATATCTAAACCGGTAAAGACCCAGAATGCTACCGACATAGCTTGTTCTTAAATATTTCACGAGAGGACATAAGAACACTTATAATAAAATCATCAGTGTCAAGAGAGGCAGAACACAACGGCTTGAGAAATGAGATCCTAAAATCGGATCCTGACTTATGGGTTCATGTTTTGGCAGCCCGGTTTGGCAAAATAATAAATTCGAAACAAATACCCGAGTCATGGAAAAGAGCGATTATTGTCCCTATCTATGAGAGAGGTGATCGTTTGGCTCCATCCAACTATCGCCCGATCTCTCTCTCTTAGATGCTGATGGGAAAATATTTGCGGGCCTAGTTCTGACGGACCTTGCAAATTGGGCAAAAGCAGAGGGCATTATCTCCAAACATTCAATAGGGTTTTGTGGAAGCCTCTTAACCTCTCTTAATGGTTGTGTCTTCAGTATTGTCAGCTGTGGATCCTTCTCCAAGGCCGGTCTCTCCCTTTATGGGGTGTAGATAGATCTGTCGCAAGCATTTCACACGATTAATAGGGACCGCCTGCTGGGTAAGTTAAGAGACTGGTGCTTACCAGAAAACCTGCTAGTCATATATCGAGCTGCAAAGAAACTCGGAACTGCAGGTGAGATTGAACAGGTCCGGGCAATTGTCTAGGTCTATTGGAATATAAAGCGGGTATAGCAGGGGTGATTGGTAGCACCTTTCCATTTTAATCTTTATTTATCTGACCTGGCTAAGTGGGTAAAAGAATCAGGCTTAGCAAGCCCCAAAACTGGTAGAACAAAAATCAACTGGTTGACCTACGCAGATGATGTTGTTCTATTAGACCGTAGTCAGATTGCTCTCCAAATATATGCCAAGCAGAATGATCTGAAGATCAATCCTGAGAAATCAAAAATGGTGGTCTTTAAACACCCATTAAGGGTCACTAACCCCTTTCTTTGGTTTTAGACAATCAAACTATATCAACGGCTAAAGAAGTCACATACCTAGGCTCGTTTGTTAGATTTTTTCCAACAAAAGTGCATGTGACGGCCGGCCTGGAGGCCAAAATATTGCAATGGGGTTCTCAGATGAAAAAGATCCTAAACAAGTTCTGTACATTTTCCCTCCTTCCAATCATCAGGTACTACATTGGCAAAGTAATACCAACCTTGCTCTTCAGTTTTGATACTAATCCTCAGTCGCATTTAATAGACTGGGAGAGATTGGAGGGAAAACAATGGAGGCGAGTTTTGGGTCTCCGGAATTGTGTCCCAATAGCTTGCCTAAGGTATGAGCTGGGTTTACAATTGCTGAAAGCTTGGTTGGAATGGAAGTGGGTGGATCTCAGTGTATAGGTCAATTTTGGTTCCCCCCACGCCATTCTTATATGAAGAAGTCTCTGTTTCTCTCCAGGGTTCCATCAACCAATATCTGAGTAACTTGAAAATTACATGTGTTAAAATCTTAGTAGTGTCTGAATGTTCGGAAGAGATTCTGATCCAAAACCCATTGAAAGTAAAGAAATGTATGAAAAGGATGGACTGGATTAGAACTATTGCCGCAATGAGATCGTCTAGGATTTTTGCTTCTTTAACTCCAACAAACCAAGAGCTTTTTTACCCACATCTTTGAAGAAATTTCCGGACTCGAACATTAGATCAGAGTTCTTGAGATTTTGCTTGAATCTCTTGCCCACCAATGAAATTCAACATATTAGAGGTGGAGAAGATATTGAGAATTATATTTGTCTGAGATGTAAGGTGGCGAAACGAGAATCTCTTAGGTATCTATTTGTTATCTCTCCAGGGACCTCAGAGTTGAGGGTGCAAAGGCTAGCTAGATTTGTGTGTCACAATTGGTGGCTTGATATAGATTGCTTCTGGGAAAGGCTACCCTTAGGCAACAAAGTATTCCTAACCATCGAAGTTGTTAAACAGTTGAAAGAATGGAAATTGGATGGTTTACGTCAATCAGAGGGAGGAAACAATATTAATAATATGAATGTTCTGTATAGGCGGGATAAAGGTTGGGCTATTTTATTCTCATTATGTTTACTGATTTTTTGTGTTTAGATTTCATTTTGTCCTAAATACTGATGATGTTATGTAAGTCTCTGCATTATTTTATTTTATTGATTGGCGTTTTAAAAGATTAGCGATTATCTTACCTTTCAGAAAGCTTTAAAGAAGCCATCTTTTTCAACAGGCTGTCAAGAATTATCACTATTTATTATAAATAGGATCTCTCTGTTGCCCTCCCAGCACCTAGATGCATTTGGGCTGTAGCCAACGCTTTATAAACCCGTTTACATTACATTACTGTCATTTTGGGGAGGCTCTGGGCACTGTTGTGCAGCTGCAGCTCTTGGTTTGATATATCCAGTCGGTCTCTATGAATGGCGGTGATGTTGTTGATGTGGTGTGATGTGGGGTGTTGATCATTATTTGTATGCCTATTTTCACCACACACGTTTGACGTGGATCTCTCCATGTGCCCAGTGACGTTTCAGCGTCGACAGAAGACAATCCCGAATCCGCAGACACCAGTAATGTGCAGAGTATGGAGGATCACTTTCTGGACACGGGGGAAATCGATCTACTGGGAGAGATCTTTGACACGCTGAGCATGCGGGCAACCAGCGAGAGAGGCCTTCTGTATGGCACCCAGAGCCTGGACTTCTTCAACCTCGAGGACTCCAGCTTCATCAAAAAGGTGAGAGCCTCATATTGGAATAAGTCATAATGTCTACACAAGGAGGCACTCCGTGACAAGAGGGCATGATAACAACACAAGGGAGTACTGGATAGGCCTCCCATGCCTTCTTGACTTTAGCAAGGTTAGCCAGGATCGTGGGATTCCTGGGTCCTGGTTAGGCCTCCCATGCCTTCTTGACTTTAGCAAGGTTAGCCAGGATCATCAGATTCCTGGGTCCTGGATAGGCCTCCCATGCCTTCTTGACTTTAGCAAGGTTAGCCAGGATCGTGAGATTCCTGGGTCCTGGTTAGGCCTCCCATGCCTTCTTGACTTTAGCAAGGTTAGCCAGGATCATCAGATTCCTGGGTCCTGGATAGGCCTCCCATTCCTTCTTGACTTTAGCAAGGTTAGCCAGGATTGTCTGAATCCTGGGTCCTGGATAGGCCTCCCATGCCTTCTTGACTTTAGCAAGGTTCGCCAGGATCGGGGGATTCCTGGGTCCTGGATAGGCCTCCCATGCCTTCTTGACTTTAGCAAGGTTAGCCGGGATCGTCTGGTTACTCGGTCCTGGATAGGCCTCCCATGCCTTCTTGACTTTAGCAAGGTTAGCCAGGATCGTGGGATTCCTGGGTCCTGGATAGGCCTCCCATGCCTTCTTGACTTTAGCAAGGTTAGCCGGGATCGTCTGGTTACTCGGTCCTGGATAGGCCTCCCATGCCTTCTTGACTTTAGCAAGGTTAGCCGGGATCGTCTGAATCCTGGGTCCTGGATAGGCCTCCCATGCCTTCTTGACTTTAGCAAGGTTAGCCAGGATCGTCGGGCTCCTGGGTCCTGGATAGGCCTCCCATGCCTTCTTGACTATGGCAAGGTTAGCCGGGATCGTCGGGCTCCTGGGTCCTGGAAAGGCCTCCCATGCCTTCTTGACTTTAGCAAGGTTAGCCGGGATCGTCGGGCTCCTGGGTCCTGGATAGGCCTCCCATGCCTTCTTGACTTTAGCAAGGTTAGCCGGGATCGGGGGATTCCTGGGTCCTGGTTAGACCTCCCATGCCTTCTTGACTTTAGCAAGGTTAGCCAGGATCGGGGGATTCCTGGGTCCTGGATAGGCCTCCCATCCCTTCTTGACTTTAGCAAGGTTAGCCGGGATCGTCGGGCTCCTGGGTCCTGGATTGGCCTCCCATGCCTTCTTGACTTTAGCAAGGTTAGCCAGGATCGGGGGATTCCTGGGTCCTGGATTGGCCTCCCATGCCTTCTTGACTTTAGCAAGGTTAGCCGGGATCGTCTGAATCCTGGGTCCTGGAAAGGCCTCCCATGCCTTCTTGACTATGGCAAGGTTAGCCAGGATCGTCTGAATCCTGAGTCCTGGATAGGCCTCCCATGCCTTCTTGACTTTAGCAAGGTTAGCCGGGATCGTCGGGCTCCTGGGTCCTGGATAGGCCTCCCATGCCTTCTTGACTTTAGAAAGGTTAGCCAGGATCAGGGGATTCCTGGGTCCTGGACAGGCCTCCCATGCCTTCATGACTTTAGCAAGGTTAGCCAGGGTCGTGGGATTCCTGGGTCCTGGTTAGGCCTCCCATGCCTTCTTGACTTTAGCAAGGTTAGCCAGGATCATCAGATTCCTGGGTCCTGGATAGGCCTCCCATGCCTTCTTGACTTTAGCAAGGTTAGCCAGGATTGTGGGATTCCTGGGTCCTGGTTAGGCCTCCCATGCCTTCTTGACTTTAGCAAGGTTAGCCAGGATCATCAGATTCCTGGGTCCTGGATAGGCCTCCCATGCCTTCTTGACTTTAGCAAGGTTAGCCAGGATCGTCTGAATCCTGGGTCCTGGATAGGCCTCCGATGCCTTCTTGACTTTAGCAAGGTTTGCCAGGATCGGGGGATTCCTGGGTCCTGGATAGGCCTCCCATGCCTTCTTGACATTAGCAAGGTTAGCCGGGATCGTCTGGTTACTCGGTCCTGGATAGGCCTCCCATGCCTTCTTGACTTTAGCAAGGTTAGCCAGGATCGTGGGATTCCTGGGTCCTGGATAGGCCTCCCATGCCTTCTTGACTTTAGCAAGGTTAGCCGGGATCGTCTGGTTACTCGGTCCTGGATAGGCCTCCCATGCCTTCTTGACTTTAGCAAGGTTAGCCAGGATCGTGGGATTCCTGGGTCCTGGATAGGCCTCCCATGCCTTCTTGACCTTAGCAAGGTTAGCCGGGATCGTCTGAATCCTGGGTCCTGGATAGGCCCCCCATGCCTTCTTGACTTTAGCAAGGTTAGCCGGGATCGTCGGGCTCCTGGGTCCTGGATAGGCCTCCCATGCCTTCTTGACTATGGCAAGGTTAGCCGGGATCGTCGGGCTCCTGGGTCCTGGATAGGCCTCCCATGCCTTCTTGACTTTAGCAAGGTTAGCCGGGATCGGGGGATTCCTGGGTCCTGGATACACCTCCCATGCCTTCTTGACTTTAGCAAGGTTAGCCAGGATCGGGGGATTCCTGGGTCCTGGATAGGCCTCCCATGCCTTCTTGACTTTAGCAAGGTTAGCCAGGATCGTCGGGCTCCTGGGTCCTGGATAGGCCTCCCATGCCTTCTTGACTATGGCAAGGTTAGCCGGGATCGTCGGGCTCCTGGGTCCTGGATAGGCCTCCCATGCCTTCTTTACTATGGCAAGGTTAGCCAGGATCGTCTGAATACTGAGTCCTGGATAGGCCTCCCATGCCTTCTTGACTTTTGCAAGGTTAGCCGGGATCGTCGGGCTCCTGGGTCCTGGATAGGCCTCCCATAGGTTATCCCACATGTGCACTCCATCTGCATTGCAGGCGTTGGGGTTCCACACCCCAATTCTTAGTGTGCTTCCTAGCTCCGTGCTTACAGGGTACCACAGTGACCTTGGGCATCAGCCCTCCAAGCAGTGGGAGAATCTACTTGCAAACCCGTTCCTTCTGCCTTGGCCCCTTGGGTAAATGGCCCCTTCTCAGAAAAATTATGTTCACACAGCTCTATGCCTGTTTCCTTTACAAATGTCTACAAGCAAAAGTGGACTTTCAGAAATATACTGCCCCAAACGCGTTTCAGACGATCCAACATTCTTCTTCAGGGCAATTATCCACTTTGCTATTCTTCAAAAACAATAATACATTGGTTGCCTTTTTTAGCTATGAATTCATATGAATACATCAAATTACATGGTTATAAAAGAACTACTGACCTGATTCTGAATTTCAAGTTTCTGAAATGAATTGCAAACAACTCAGTATGTTTGTTTTATGCTATTCACAAGTATCAATAGATGCGAGTCGAAACATTATCACCCGATGTCTGCGCGTTTTGCATTGGACATCTGTTTTTGTCTACTGCGCCTTAGCATGAGGAGATCGTGTTGTTCCTATTTTAATCCATATTTTGCAACAATCCTAATTGTGGTCACCTAAAAATTTAGAAAATGCTTCCCCTTGATATACCGCACTGTCAATCCCACCTACTTTTCCTGTCGGTGGTTTAACAATTGTTTCCCCTCAAAGGTCCTCCTCAAAGTGGTTTACCTCCTTTAGGTCGTTTTCCAAAACAACTTTTTTGGGAACGCCACAACCTTCTGTTTGTAAAGTTGCCAGTTCCTCCTCAGTATTACTTCCGCCTTCATCTCCACTTGTCACCACCTCCTCCTCCTACTCCGGACATTACCACCTCTTCACTACTAAGCCCCTCCTCAAAGCCCTTGATTGCTCTCTATCTCTCTACCTCTACTGCGGTCTCTCCTATGTCGACCACCTCCCCATTCTTCCTGGCTCGCCAACTGTCTTCTCCAACAACCCACTCAGATTGACTGGGTGTTATAGAGCGTTGTTCCCTCCCGCTGGGCTTTTTGAAGGACTCCACCTGTGTTCTGAAACTCGTATGGGATGGGATTTTCTGCTTCTCCAAAAGTCACCTGAGCTTACTTTACTCTCTAAGGGCTGGACCAAGGCATTAACTGGCCTGACCGCCATATTGATACCTGCGTCCCACCTTCTTATTACTGCATAGCCTTGACACAGGACACAGAACCCCTGCGTGTCCCTGCTGCTGGAAAATACCTCCACAGTCTGACTAACACCCCTGGATGTAAAAAGAAAATTACCTGCCAGTGATGTAAGTGTTCAGTTTTCTTTCTGAAGGACTGTGGGTTTCGCGAAATGGACCCGGAGGCCCTTTCAATGGGGAGAAGGCCTGCACATCCCTCTAGAGAGAGGGTAACTAGGGGATCCTTGCCATACTGACCATAGTTCCATCAACCACTGGCTTGAATAAGAATCCAGCCCCCAGTTTCCTCCCCATCACGGTCATGTCTGCATTCATAGCATACCACATCAGCTGCTATGCCTCGCTACTCCCTCCAAGCCAACCACCCCAGTAGGTCCTGGAATCGCTGCTACAATCCATCACCCATGGGAGGAAAAAGGGATTTGGACAAAACAAAAACACTACTCGGCCTATTGTGGCGATTGCTTCTGAGCGAAGGCATAAGTGCAACAGGTGCTCACTTTGGTCTCCTTAAAATGAGTACTTTACCTACTCCCTTTCCCACTGAGGGGTCTCCGCTGAAAACTCTTGACATGTTGCGCCTTCTGGCTGCTTCTGAACTTTGCTGAATAAGTTGAAAAGGCAAAAGTGATTTGATCTCAAGAACCCCTGTGATGATTCTAAGGAAAAGAATGAGAACTCCTTTTCTGTTCCTCTGGGGAGAACATTGAAGAACCTAACTAAGGAATCCCCGCCACACTCCTAATCAGGGGCGTTGCTAGGGGGGGCTAAGGGGGCTATAGCCCCGGGTCTTTTCCAGACCTAGCAACTCCCCTGCTCCTAATTCACTTTTGCTTTTGTAATACATTCTCAAAACTCCTAAGTATTAAAGTAGTGGAGACAAATACACATCGATGCCATGTTCTGCACCTCTTAAATGTATTTTCGAAGAGAGAATTCTCTTTTCAGCGCGGTTTGTTCTCGTCGAGAGGAGAGTTTCAGCCTTTCACCTGCTCCGAAGGCAGAAAACCACTGCAAGTTGCCCACGGATCTGAAGCCTGCTCGAGCGAAGCCGAGAGGGGTGTCCACCACCCCAGGGTCGGAGCCAAGGACTGAAAGGAGGTTGTGAAAGAACATGCTAGGCCCTTAAAGAGAAACCCCACACACTGCTCCATAGATGTAGCAGGCGGCGACCCCCCAGCGTAAGCTTCTCGCACCACTGCCGGTACTCACTGCTTCTTAGAAGAATAACTGCCCTCCCCCTCAACTGCAAGCTCACATCAAGCCCCACATGGAGGCTTGCTCCAGCACTTCAGCAATACTAACATCTCGACTGGTCTCAAGATCCCCCCTTTCCCTGGTGGGCCAGGGACATGAACCTATCAGTTGGGCACTGGCATTCCTCCCAGAACTGGGGTGAAGGAGTTGTGGGGTGGGGGTACGCTCCAGACCCTATCCCCCTCCACCCACCCCCTAGTGTGATTTGTGTCGGACTGCTGGTAGCCCTGGCTCTTCTGCAATGCCCGCCTTCCTCTCTTCTGGCCAGAGTTTATCAGAACCGTGACTCCCAAAATGCACATTGGCACAACCACGAAAACCAGGAAGCAGGGGAATGGAATCAACTGGGGTGTTTCCTCCCAAACAGAGATGAGACAACCAACACCCGGCCTACGAACCCCAAATGGACCCCAGGAGAATGGCGGGGCAACAAAAAATGAAATGAGTGAGAAGGAAGCGCAGGGGATCAGGGGAGAAAAAGACATTCTCACTGAACCCACTGTGAAAGGAACTCACCAGTGCATGGAGAAGGCCAAAAGCAAAACCTGCAGCCTGAGCACATGACTGCCACCCTGCAAAAGGGGGCGGGGCTAAAACCCTTCCAGAGAGCAGTCCCACTCCCCGAAGATAGCTTAGCCAGAGATTGACCAAGGTGAGCACCTTACTCGGGACACCAGTGGGAGCGGGGAGGAGTGTTGGCAGGGAGTATGCTGGTCTTTGGGTGAGGTGAGCTAGCGCAGTGGACTACCACGAGGATGGGCGATAGAGCGGAGTGCTGAGGAGTCTGGCAGTGTTTCGTGAGAGTGCAGGTAGGGTATTGTGTGTGAGAGAGTGGTACCAGTTAAGAGCAGAAAACGGTGGTCTGAAAGCGAGGAGGGAGAGAAAACTGAGGGTGGAAGAACGCTTGTGGGGAATTAGAGGGAGACTGAAGGTTAGTGATGGAGAGAGTTTATGGTAGGAGGGTGTGGAGAGAGTGGAAGAGTGAGGCAGGGGAGGGGGGTAGGCAGGGATTGTGGTAATATAAGGACACATAGGTGCAGCTTGGAGATCGAGAGGCGGAGAAGGGAGAAGAAAACGAGAGGAGTGTAGAGAGAGAAAACGAAGAGATTGGGAGAGGAGTGAAGGCAGGTAGAGAAGAGCTTGAGAAAGTAGGAACATCTCAGAGAGTGGAGATATAGAGGCGGAAAGTGTGTGTGTGTGAGGGAAGACCCTGGTGGAGAAACGGTGGTGAAATCAGTCGTCTGGCCAAAGGGAGAGAATCATTTAGAAATTCCCTAAGGGAGTTAGACAGAGAAGGCCACTGCCCTAAGGTTTCCCCATCAAGATTAGGAAGGACTTTGAGAGTAGGGAGTTACCACGGGTTAGACAACATCAGGGACGTTCTGTGGATAGGGGTGCCTGGGTTAGGGTGGAGGGAGCCCAAGGGGAGGTCGTGAGAGAGCATAGGGAGTCCCTTAGTTTAAACTATCCCAGCCTTTCCCCACTAGCCTCACATCCATTATGTTTCTGGATTTCTGATGCCATCTGTGGGACTATGGAAAGACCCCTGGCTGTTCATTTGACCCCTAGTCACAGATTATAGACACTAGGAAGAAACAGCTATAGGTGGGCTGGGCTCCGACCCCCCCCCCCCCTGGGTTGTCCCCAGAGTTAGGCTGTACACTTTGTTACACAGTGATATACATTTTCCACTCCTTAGCTCATGCAGAGATATAAATGCCAATTCCTTCCCCATGCAGTAATAAAACATTCTGTACGCCTTACCCTGCCTGTGTAGCGAGATTAATGTAAACGCCAATTTCTTCCCCATGCAGCGATAGTGATATGTATGCTGCTTCCTTTACCCAGTGCAACAACGCCACTGCACATGTCCATTGCTTCCCGCGTGCAGTGATGGTGATAGGAATGCTCTGCTTCTCACCCCGTGCAGGGATAGGGATATTAGCGCTCCATCCCTTATGCAGTGATAGCAATATTTATGCTCCATTCCATACACAGTGCAGTGATTGTGATTTTAAGGCTCTGTTCCATCCCTTGTGCAGTGATAGATATAGTAATGCTCTATTCCTTACACAGTGCAGTGATTGTGATATTAAGGCTCTGTTCCTTCCCTTGTGCAGTGATAGATATATTAATGCTCCATTCCATACACAGTGATTGTGATATTAAGGCTCTGTTCCTTCCCTTGTGCAGTGATAGATATAGTAATGCTCTATTCCTTACACAGTGCAGTGATTGTGATATTAAGGCTCTGTTCCTTCCCTTGTGCAGTGATAGATATATTAATGCTCCATTCCATACACAGTGATTGTGATATTAAGGCTCTGTTCCTTCCCTTGTGCAGTGATAGCTATAGTAATGCTCCATTCCATACACAGTGCAGTGATTGTGATATTAAGGCTCTGTTCCTTACCTTGTGCAGTGTTAGCTATATTAATGCTCCATTCCATACACAGTGATTGTGATATTAAGGCTCTGTTCCTTACCTTGTGCAGTGTTAGCTATATTAATGCTCCATTCCATACACAGTGATTGTGAAATTAAGGCTCTGTTCCTTACCGTGTGCCCCTATAGCTATATTAATGCTCCATTCCTTACACAGTGCAGTGATTGTGATGCTAAGGCTCTGTTCCTTACCTTGTGCAGTGATAGATATAGTAATGCTCCATTCCATACACAGTGCAGTGATTGTGATATTAAGGCTCTGTTCCTTACCTTGTGCCGCGATAGATATATTAATGCTCCATTCCATACACAGTGATTGTGATATTAAGGCTCTGTTCCTTCCCTTGTGCAGTGATAGATATAGTAATGCTCTATTCCTTACACAGTGCAGTGATTGTGATATTAAGGCTCTGTTCCTTCCCTTGTGCAGTGATAGATATATTAATGCTCCATTCCATACACAGTGATTGTGATATTAAGGCTCTGTTCCTTCCCTTGTGCAGTGATAGCTATAGTAATGCTCCATTCCATACACAGTGCAGTGATTGTGATATTAAGGCTCTGTTCCTTACCTTGTGCAGTGTTAGCTATATTAATGCTCCATTCCATACACAGTGATTGTGATATTAAGGCTCTGTTCCTTACCTTGTGCAGTGTTAGCTATATTAATGCTCCATTCCATACACAGTGATTGTGAAATTAAGGCTCTGTTCCTTACCGTGTGCCCCTATAGCTATATTAATGCTCCATTCCTTACACAGTGCAGTGATTGTGATGCTAAGGCTCTGTTCCTTACCTTGTGCAGTGATAGATATAGTAATGCTCCATTCCATACACAGTGCAGTGATTGTGATATTAAGGCTCTGTTCCTTACCTTGTGCCGCGATAGATATATTAATGCTCCATTCCATACACAGTGATTGTGATATTAAGGCTCTGTTCCTTCCCTTGTGCAGTGATAGATATAGTAATGCTCTATTCCTTACACAGTGCAGTGATTGTGATATTAATGCTCTGTTCCTTCCCTTGTGCAGTGATAGATATATTAATGCTCCATTCCATACACAGTGATTGTGATATTAAGGCTCTGTTCCTTCCCTTGTGCAGTGATAGATATAGTAATGCTCCATTCCATACACAGTGCAGTGATTGTGATATTAAGGCTCTGTTCCTTACTTTGTGCAGTGATAGCTATATTAATGCTCCATTCCATACACAGTGCAGTGATTGCGATATTAAGGCTCTGTTCCTTACTTTGTGCAGTGATAGCAATATTTATGCTCCATTCCATACACAGTGATTGTGATATTAAGGCTCTGTTCCTTACCTTGTGCAGTGTTAGCTATATTAATGCTCCATTCCATACACAGTGATTGTGATATTAAGGCTCTGTTCCTTACCGTGTGCCCCTATAGCTATATTAATGCTCCATTCCTTACACAGTGCAGTGATTGTGATACTAAGGCTCTGTTCCTTACCTTGTGCAGTGATAGATATAGTAATGCTCCATTCCATACACAGTGCAGTGATTGTGATATTAAGGCTCTGTTCCTTACCTTGTGCCGCGATAGATATATTAATGCTCTATTCCTTACACAGTGCAGTGATTGTGATATTAAGGCTCTGTTCCTTCCCTTGTGCAGTGATAGATATATTAATGCTCCATTCCATACACAGTGATTGTGATATTAAGGCTCTGTTCCTTCCCTTGTGCAGTGATAGATATAGTAATGCTCCATTCCATACACAGTGCAGTGATTGTGATATTAAGGCTCTGTTCCTTACTTTGTGCAGTGATAGCTATATTAATGCTCCATTCCATACACAGTGTAGTGATTGCGATATTAAGGCGCTGTTCCTTACTTTGTGCAGTGATAGCAATATGTATGCTCCATTCCATACCCAGTGATTGTGATATTAAGGCTCTGTTCTTTACCTTGTGCAGTGTTAGCTATATTAATGCACCATTCCATACGCAGTGATTGTGATATTAAGGCTCTGTTCCTTACCTTGTGCAGTGTTAGCTATATTAATGCCCCATTCCATACACAGTGATTGTGATATTAAGGCTCTGTTCCTTACCGTGTGCCCCTATAGCTATATTAATGCTCCATTCCTTACACAGTGCAGTGATTGTGATACTAAGGCTCTGTTCCTTACCTTGTGCAGTGATAGATATAGTAATGCTCCATTCCTTACACAGTGCAGTGATTGTGATATTAAGGCTCTGTTCCTTACCTTGTGCAGTGATAGATATAGTAATGCTCCATTCCATACACAGTGATTGTGATATTAAGGCTCTGTTCCTTACCTTGTGCAGTGTTAGCTATATTAATGCTCCATTCCATACACAGTGATTGTGATATTAAGGCTCTGTTCCTTAGGGTGTGCCGCTATAGCTATATTAATGCTCCATTCCTTACACAGTGCAGTGATTGTGATACTAAGGCTCTGTTCTTTACCTTGTGCAGTGATAGATATAGTAATGCTCCATTCCTTACACAGTGCAGTGATTGTGATATTAAGGCTCTGTTCCTTACCATGTGCAGTGATAGATATAGTAATGCTCCATTCCATACACAGTGATTGTGATATTAAGGCTCTGTTCCTTCCCTTGTGCAGTGATAGATATAGTAATGCTCCATTCCATACACAGTGCAGTGATTGTGATATTAAGGCTCTGTTCCTTACTTTGTGCAGTGATAGCTATATTAATGCTCCATTCCATACACAGTGTAGTGATTGCGATATTAAGGCTCTGTTCCTTACTTTGTGCAGTGATAGCAATATTTATGCTCCATTCCATACACAGTGCAGTGGTTGTGATATTAAGGCTCTGTTCCTTACCTTGTGCAGTGATAGATATAGTAATGCTCCATTCCATACACAGTGCAGTGGTTGTGGTATTAAGGCTCTGTTCCTTACCTTGTGCAGTGATAGATATATTAATGCTCCATTCCTTACACAGTGCAGTGATTGTGATATTAAGGCTCTGTTCCTTACCTTGTGCAGTGATAGATATAGTAATGCTCCATTCCTTACACAGTGCAGTGATTGTGATATTAAGGCTCTGTTCCTTATCTTGTGCAGTGATAGATATAGTAATGCTCCATTCCATACACAGTGCAGTGATTGTGATATTAAGGCTCTGTTCCTTACCTTGTGCCGCGATAGCTATATTAATGCTCCATTACATACACAGTGATTGTGATATTAAGGCTCTGTTCCTTACCTTGTGCAGTGATAGATATAGTAATGCTCCATTCCTTACACAGTGCAGTGATTGTGATATTAAGGCTCTGTTCCTTCCCTTGTGCAGTGATAGATATATTAATGCTCCATTCCATACACAGTGATTGTGATATTAAGGCTCTGGTCCTTCCGTTGTGCAGTGATAGATATAGTAATGCTCCATTCCATACACAGTGCAGTGATTGTGATATTAAGGCTCTGTTCCTTACTTTGTGCAGTGATAGCTATATTAATGCTCCATTTCATACACAGTGTAGTGATTGCGATATTAAGGCTCTGTTCCTTACTTTGTGCAGTGATAGCAATATTTATGCTCCATTCCATACACAGTGATTGTGATATTAAGGCTCTGTTCCTTACCTTGTGCAGTGTTAGCTATATTAATGCTCCATTCCATACATAGTGATTGTGATATTAAGGCTATGTTCCTTACCTTGTGCAGTGTTAGCTATATTAATGCTCCATTCCATACACAGTGATTGTGATATTAAGGCTCTGTTCCTTACCGTGTGCCCCTATAACTATATTAATGCTCCATTCCTTACACAATGCAGTGATTGTGATGCTAAGGCTCTGTTCCTTACCTTGTGCAGTGATAGATATAGTAATGCTCCATTCCTTACACAGTGCAGTGATTGTGATATTAAGGCTCTGTTCCTTACCTTGTGCAGTAATAGATATAGTAATGCTCCATTCCATACACAGTGATTGTGATATTAAGGCTCTGTTCCTTACCTTGTGCAGTGTTAGCTATATTAATGCTCCATTCCATACACAGTGATTGTGATATCAAGGCTCTGTTCCTTACCGTGTGCCGCTATAGCTATATTAATGCTCCATTCCTTACACAGTGCAGTGATTGTGATACTAAGGCTCTGTTCCTTACCTTGGTCAGTGATAGATATAGTAATGCTCCATTCCTTACACAGTGCAGTGATTGTGATATTAAGGCTCTGTTCCTTACCATGTGCAGTGATAGATATAGTAATGCTCCATTCCTTACACAGTGCAGTGATTGTGATATTAAGGCTCTGTTCCTTACCATGTGCAGTGATAGATATAGTAATGCTCCATTCCACACACAGTGCAGTGATTGTGATATTAAGGCTCTGTTCCTTCCCTTGTGCATTGATAGATATAGTAATGCTCCATTCCATACACAGTGCAGTGATTGTGATATTAAGGCTCTGTTCCTTACCTTGTGCAGTGATAGATATAGTAATGCTCCATTCCATAAAAAATGCAGTGGTTGTGGTATTAAGGCTCTGTTCCTTACCTTGTGCAGTGATAGATATATTAATGCTCCATTCCTTACACAGTGCAGTGATTGTGATATTAAGGCTCTGTTCCTTACCTTGTGCAGTGATAGATATAGTAATGCTCCATTCCTTACACAGTGCAGTGATTGTGATATTAAGGCTCTGTTCCTTATCTTGTGCAGTGATAGATATAGTAATGCTCCATTCCATACACAGTGCAGTGATTGTGATATTAAGGCTCTGTTCCTTACTTTGTGCAGTGATAGCTATATTAATGCTCCATTCCTTACACAGTGCAGTGATTGTGATTTTAAGGCTCTGTTCCTTACCTTGTGCAGTGATAGATATAGTAATGCTCCATTCCTTACACAGTGCAGTGATTGTGATATTAAGGCTCTGTTCCTTCCCTTGTGCAGTGATAGATATAGTAATGCTCCATTCCATACACAGTGCAATGATTGTGATATTAAGGCTCTGTTCCTTTACTTGTGCAGTGATAGATATAGTAATTCTCCATTCCTTACACAGTGCAGTGATTGTGATATTAAGGCTCGGTTCCTTCCCTTGTGCAGTGATAGATATATTAATGCTCCATTCCATACACAGTGATTGTGATATTAAGGCTCTGTTCCTTACCTTGTGCAGTGATAGATATAGTAATGCTCCGTTCCATACACAGTGCAGTGATTGTGGTATTAAGGCTCTGTTCCTTACACAGTGCAGTGATAGCTATAATAATGCTCCATTCCTTACACAGTGCAGTGATTGTGATAATAAGGCACTGTTCCTTACTTTGTGCAGTGATAGCTATAATAATGCTCCATTCCTTACACAGTGCAGTGATTGTGATATTAAGGCTCTGTTCCTTCCCTTGTGCAGTGATAGATATATTAATGCTCCATTCCATACACAGTGATTGTGATATTAAGGCTCTGTTCCTTACCTTGTGCAGTGATAGATATAGTAATGCTCTATTCCATACACAGTGCAGTGATTGTGATATTAAGGCTCTGTTCCTTACCTTGTGCAGTGATAGATATAGTAATGCTCCATTCCTTACACAGTGCAGTGATTGTGATATTAAGGCTCTGTTCCTTACCTTGTGCAGTGATAGATATAGTAATGCTCTATTCCATACACAGTGCAGTGATTGTGATATTAAGGCTCTGTTCCTTACCTTGTGCAGTGATAGATATAGTAATGCTCCATTCCTTACACAGTGCAGTGATTGTGATATTAAGGCTCTGCTCCTTCCCTTGTGCAGTGATAGATATAGTAATGCTCCCTTCCATACACAGTGCAGTGATTGTGATATTAAGGCTCTGTTCCTTACCTTGTGCAGTGATAGATATAGTAATGCTCCATTCCTTACACAGTGCAGTGATTGTGATATTAAGGCTCTGTTCCTTCCCTTGTGCAGTGATAGATATATTAATGCTCCATTCCATACACAGTGATTGTGATATTAAGGCTCTGTTCCTTACCTTGTGCAGTTATAGATATAGTAATGCTCCATTCCTTACACAGTGCAGTGATTGTGATATTAAGGCTCTGTTCCTTGCCTTGTGCAGTGATAGATATAGTAATGCTCCATTCCATACACAGTGCAGTGATTGTGGTATTAAGGCTCTGTTCCTTCCCTTGTGCAGTGATAGATATAGTAATGCTCCATTCCATACACAGTGCAGTGATTGTGATATTAAGGCTCTGTTCCTTCCCTTGTGCAGTGATAGATATATTAATGCTCCATTCCATACACAGTGATTGTGATATTAAGGCTCTGTTCCTTACCTTGTGCAGTGATAGATATAGTAATGCTCTATTCCATACACAGTGCAGTGATTGTGATATTAAGGCTCTGTTCCTTACCTTGTGCAGTGATAGATATAGTAATGCTCCATTCCTTACACAGTGCAGTGATTGTGATATTAAGGCTCTGCTCCTTCCCTTGTGCAGTGATAGATATAGTAATGCTCCATTCCTTACACAGTGCAGTGATTGTGATATTAAGGCTCTGCTCCTTCCCTTGTGCAGTGATAGATATAGTAATGCTCCATTCCATACACAGTGCAGTGATTGTGGTATTAAGGCTCTGTTCCTTACCTTGTGCAGTGATAGATATAGTAATGCTCCATTCCATACACAGTGCAGTGATTGTGGTATTAAGGCTCTGTTCCTTACTTTGTGCAGTGATAGCTATAATAATGCTCCATTCCTTACACAGTGCAGTGATTGTGATATTAAGGCTCTGTTCCTTACTTTGTGCAGCGATAGCTATATTAATGCTCCATTCCTTACACAGTGCAGTGATTGTGATATTAAGGCTCTGTTCCTTACTTTGTGCAGCGATAGCTATATTAATGCTCCATTCCTTACACAGTGCAGTGATTGTGATATTAAGGCTCTGTTCCTTCCCTTGTGCAGTGATAGATATAGTAATGCTCCATTCCTTACACAGTGCAGTGATTGTGATATTAAGGCTCTGTTCTTTCCCTTGTGCAGTGATAGATATAGTAATGCTCCATTCCATACACAGTGCAGTGATTGTGATATTAAGGCTCTGTTCCTTACTTTGTGCAGTGATAGCTATATTAATCCTCCATTCCTTACACAGTGCAGTCATTGTGATATTAAGGCTCTGTTTCTTACCTTGTGCAGTGATAGATATAGTAATGCTCCATTCCTTACACAGTGCAGTGATTGTGATATTAAGGCTCTGTTCCTTACCTTGTGCAGTGATAGATATAGTTATGCTCCATTCCTTACACAGTGCAGTGATTGTGATATTAAGGCTCTGTTCCTTACCGTGTGCCGCTATAGCTATATTAATGCTCCATTCCTTACACAGTGCAGTGATTGTGATACTAAGGCTCTGTTCCTTACCTTGTGCAGTGATAGATATAGTAATGCTCCATTCCTTACTTAGTGCAGTGATTGTGATATTAAGGCTCTGTTCCTTACCTTGTGCAGTGATAGATATAGTAATGCTCCATTCCATACACAGTGATTGTGATATTAAGGCTCTGTTCCTTACCTTGTGCAGTGTTAGCTATATTAATGCTCCATTCCATACACAGTGATTGTGATATTAAGGCTCTGTTCCTTACAGTGTGCCGCTATAGCTATTTTAATGCTCCATTCCTTACACAGTGCAGTGATGGTGATACTAAGGCTCTGTTCCTTACCTTGTGCAGTGATAGATATAGTAATGCTCCATTCCTTACACAGTGCAGTGATTGTGATATTAAGGCTCTGTTCCTTACCTTGTGCAGTGATAGATATAGTAATGCTCCTTTCCATACACAGTGCAGTGATTGTGATATTAAGGCTCTGTTCCTTACCTTGTGCAGTGATAGATATAGTAATGCTCCATTCCATACACAGTGCAGTGATTGTGATATTAAGGCTCTGTTCCTTACTTTGTGCAGTGATAGCTATATTAATGCTCCATTCCATACACAGTGTAGTGATTGCGATATTAAGGCTATGTTCCTTACTTTGTGCAGTGATAGCAATATTTATGCTCCATTCCATACACAGTGCAGTGATTGTGATATTAAGTCTCTGTTCCTTACTTTGTGCAGTGATAGCTATATTAATGCTTCATTCCATACACAGTGCAGTGATTGTGATATTAAGGCTCTGTTCCTTACCTTGTGCAGTGATAAATATAGTAATGCTCCATTCCATACACAGTGCAGTGATTGTGATATTAAGGCTCTGTTCCTTACCTTGTGCAGTGATAGATATAGTAATGCTCCATTCCATACACAGTGCAGTGATTGTGATATTAAGGCTCTGTTCCTTACCTTGTGCAGTGATAGATATAGTAATGCTCCATTCCATACACAGTGCAGTGATTGTGATATTAAGGCTCTGTTCCTTATTTTGTGCAGCGATAGCAATATTTATGCTCCATTCCATACACAGTGCAGTGATTGTGATATTAAGGCTCTGTTCCTTACCTTGTGCAGTGATAGATATAGTAATGCTCCATTCCATACACAGTGGTATTAAGGCTCTGTTCCTTACCTTGTGCAGTGATAGATATATTAATGCTCCATTCCTTACACAGTGCAGTGATTGTGATATTAAGGCTCTGTTCCTTACTTTGTGCAGCGATAGCAATATTTATGCTCCATTCCTTACACACTGCAGTGATTGTGATTCTAAGGCTATGTTCCCTACTTTGTGCAGTGATAGCTATATTAATGCTCCATTCCTTACACACTGCAGTGATTGTGATATTAAGGCTCTGTTCCTTACTTTGTGCAGTGATAGCTATATTAATGCTCCATTCCTTACACAGTGCAGTGATTGTGATATTAAGGCTCTGTTCCTTACCTTGTGCAGTGATAGATATAGTAATGCTCCATTCCTTACACAGTGCAGTGATTGTGATATTAAGGCTCTGTTCCTTACCTTGTGCAGTGATAGCTATATTAATGCTCCATTCCTTACACAGTGCAGTGATTGCGCTATTAAGGCTCTGTTCCTTACCTTGTGCAGTGATAGATATAGTAATGCTCCATTCCTTACACAGTGCAGTGATTGTGATATTAAGGCTCTGTTCCTTCCCTTGTGCAGTGATAGATATAGTAATGCTCCATTCCATACACAGTGCAGTGATTGTGATATTAAGGCTCTGTTCCTTACCTTGTGCAGTGATAGCAATATTTATGCTCCATTCCATACACAGTGCAGTGATTGTGATATTAAGTCTCTGTTCCTTACTTTGTGCAGTGATAGCTATATTAATGCTTCATTCCATACACAGTGCAGTGATTGTGATATTAAGGCTCTGTTCCTTACCTTGTGCAGTGATAAATATAGTAATGCTCCATTCCATACACAGTGCAGTGATTGTGATATTAAGGCTCTGTTCCTTACCTTGTGCAGTGATAGATATAGTAATGCTCCATTCCATACACAGTGCAGTGATTGTGATATTAAGGCTCTGTTCCTTACCTTGTGCAGTGATAGATATAGTAATGCTCCATTCCATACACAGTGCAGTGATTGTGATATTAAGGCTCTGTTCCTTACTTTGTGCAGCGATAGCAATATTTATGCTCCATTCCATACACAGTGCAGTGATTGTGATATTAAGGCTCTGTTCCTTACCTTGTGCAGTGATAGATATAGTAATGCTCCATTCCATACACAGTGGTATTAAGGCTCTGTTCCTTACCTTGTGCAGTGATAGATATATTAATGCTCCATTCCTTACACAGTGCAGTGATTGTGATATTAAGGCTCTGTTCCTTACTTTGTGCAGCGATAGCAATATTTATGCTCCATTCCTTACACACTGCAGTGATTGTGATTCTAAGGCTATGTTCCCTACTTTGTGCAGTGATAGCTATATTAATGCTCCATTCCTTACACACTGCAGTGATTGTGATATTAAGGCTCTGTTCCTTACTTTGTGCAGTGATAGCTATATTAATGCTCCATTCCTTACACAGTGCAGTGATTGTGATATTAAGGCTCTGTTCCTTACCTTGTGCAGTGATAGATATAGTAATGCTCCATTCCTTACACAGTGCAGTGATTGTGATATTAAGGCTCTGTTCCTTACCTTGTGCAGTGATAGCTATATTAATGCTCCATTCCTTACACAGTGCAGTGATTGCGCTATTAAGGCTCTGTTCCTTACCTTGTGCAGTGATAGATATAGTAATGCTCCATTCCTTACACAGTGCAGTGATTGTGATATTAAGGCTCTGTTCCTTCCCTTGTGCAGTGATAGATATAGTAATGCTCCATTCCATACACAGTGCAGTGATTGTGATATTAAGGCTCTGTTCCTTACCTTGTGCAGTGATAGATATAGCAATTCTCCATTCCTTACACAGTGCAGTGATTGTGATATTAAGGCTCTGTTCCTTACCTTGTGCAGTGATAGATATAGTAATGCTCCATTCCATACACAGTGCAGTGATTGTGGTATTAAGGCTCTGTTCCTTACTTTGTGCAGTGATAGCTATAATAATGCTCCATTCCTTACACAGTGCAGTGATTGAGATATTAAGGCTCTGTTCCTTACTTTGTGCAGTGATAGCTATATTAATGCTCCATTCCTTACACAGTGCAGTGATTGTGATATTAAGGCTCTGTTCCTTCCCTTGTGCAGTGATAGATATAGTAATGCTCCATTCCATACACAGTGTAGTTATTGTGATATTAAGGCTCTGTTCCTTACTTTGTGCAGTGATAGCTATATTAATGTTCCATTCCTTACACAGTGCAGTGATTGTGATATTAAGGCTCTGTTCCTTACCTTGTGCAGTGAAAGATATAGTAATGCTCCATTCCATACACAGTGCAGTGATTGTGATATTAAGGCTCTGTTCCTTACCTTGTGCATTGATAGCTATATTAATGCTCCATTCCTTACACAGTGATTGTGATATTAAGGCTCTGTTCCTTACCTTGTGCAATGATAGCTATATTAATGCTCCATTCCATAGACAGTGCAGTGAGTTTAAGGCTCTGTTCCTTACCTTGTGCAGTGATAGCTATAATAATGCTCCATTCCTTACACAGTGATTGTGATATTAAGGCTCTGTTCCTTACCTTGTGCAGTAATAGCTATATTAATGCTCCATTCCATACACAGTGCAGTGATTGTGATATTAAAGCTCTGTTCCTTACCCTGTATAGTGATAGCTATATTAATGTTCCATTCTATACACAGTGCAGTGAGTTTAAGGCTCTGTTCCTTACCCTGTACAGTGATAGCTATAGTAATGCTCCATTCCATACACAGGGCAGTGATTGTGATATTACGGCTCTGTTCCTTACCTTGTGCAGTGAACGCTATATTAATGCTCCATTCCTTACACAGTCCTGTGATTGTGATATTACGGCTCTGTTCCTTACCTTGTGCAGTGATAGCTGTATTAATGCTCCATTCCATACACAGTGCAGTGATTGTGATATTAAGGCTTTGTTCCTTACCTTGTGCAGTGATAGCTATATTAATGCTCCATTCTATACACAGTGCAGTGATTGTGATATTAAGGCTCTGTTCCTTACCCTGTGCAGTGATAGCTATATTAATGCTCCATTCCATACCCAGTGATTATGATATTAAGGCTCTGGTCCTTACCCTGTGCAGCGATAGCTATGTTAATGCTCCATTCCATACACAGTGCAGTGATTGTGATATTAAGGCTCTGTTCCTTACCTTGTGCAGTGATAGCTATGTTAATGCTCCATTCTATACACAGTGCAGTGATTGTGATATGAAGGCTCTGTTCCTTACCCTGTGCAGTGATAGCTATATTAATGCTCCATTCCATACACAGTGATTATGATATTAAGGCTCTGTTCCTTACCCTGTGCAGTGATAGCTATATTAATGCTCCATTCCGTACACAGTGCAGTGATATTAAGGCTCTGTTCCGTACCTTGTGCAGTGATCGCTATATTAATGCTCCATTCCTTACACAGTGCTGTGATTGTGATATTCAGGCTCTGTTCCATACCTTGTGCAGTGATAGCTATATTAATGCTCCATTCCTTACACAGTGCTGTGATTGTGATATTAAGGCTCTGTTCCATACCTTGTGCAGTGATAGCTATATTAATGCCCCATTCCATACACAGTGCAGTGATGGTGATATTAAGGCTCTATTCCATACCTTGTGCAGTGATAGCTATATTAATGCTCCATTCCATACACAGTGCAGTGATTGTGATATTAAGGCTCTGTTCCATACCTTGTGCAGTGATAGCTATATTAATGCTCCATTCCATTCACAGTGCAGTGATTGTGATATTAAGGCTCTGTTCCTTACTTTGTGCAGTGATAGCTATATTAATGCTCCATTCCTTACACAGTGCAGTGATTGTGATATTAAGGATCTGTTCCTTACCTTGTGCAGTGATAGCTATATTAATTCTCCATTCCTTACACAGTGCAGTGATTGTGATATTAAGGCTCTGTTCCTTACCTTGTGCAGTGATAGATATAGTAATGCTCCATTCCATACACAGTGCAGTGATTGTGATATTAAGGCTCTGTTCCTCACTTTGTGCAGTGATAGCTATATTAATGCTCCATTCCTCACACAGTGCAGTGATTGTGATATTAAGGCTCTGTTCCTTAACTTGTGCAGTGATAGCTATATTAATGCTCCATTCCTTACACAGTGCAGTGATTGTGATATTAAGGCTCTGTTCCTTACCTTGTGCAGTGATAGATATAGTAATGCTCCATTCCATACACAGTGCAGTGATTGTGATATTAAGGCTCCGTTCCTTACCTTGTGCAGTGATAGATATAGTAATGCTCCATTCCATACACAGTGCTGTGATTGTGATATTAAGGCTCTGTTCCATACCTTGTGTAGTGATAGCTATATTAATGCTCCATTCCATACACAGTGCAGTGATGGTGATAATAAGGCTCTGTTCCATACCTTGTGCAGTGATAGCTATATTAATGCTCCATTCCATACACAGTGCAGTGATTGTGATATTAAGGCTCTGTTCCTTACCTTGTGCAGTGATAGCTATATTAATGCTCCATTCCATTCACAGTGCAGTGATTGTGATATTAAGGCTCTGTTCCTTACTTTGTGCAGTGATAGCTATATTAATGCTCCATTCCTTACACAGTGCAGTGATTGTGATATTAAGGCTCTGTTCCTTAACTTGTGCAGTGATAGCTATATTAATGCTCCATTCCTTACACAGTGCAGTGATTGTGATATTAAGGCTCTGTTCCTTAACTTGTGCAGTGATAGATATAGTAATGCTCCATTCCATACACAGTGCAGTGATTGTGATATTAAGGCTCTGTTCCTTACCCTGTGCAGTGATAGCTATGTCAATGCTCCATTCCATACACAGTGCAGTGATTGTAAAAATAGGGCTCTGTTTCTTACTTTGTGCAGTGATAGCTATATTAATGCTCCATTCCATACACAGTGCAGTAATTGTGATATTAAGGCTCTGTTCCTTACCCTGTGCAGTGATAGCTATGTTAATGCTCCATTCCATACATAGTGCAGTGATTGATATTAAGGCTCTGTTCCTTACCCTCTGTACTGATAGCTATATTAATGCTCCATTCTATACACAGTGCAGTGATATTAAGGCTCTGTTCCGTATCTTGTGCAGTGATGGCTATATTAATGCTCCATTCCGTACACAGTGCTGTGATTGTGATATTCAGGCTCTGTTCCATACCTTGTGCAGTGATAGTCATATTAATGCTCCATTCCTTACCCAGTGCTGTGATTGTGATATTAAGGCTCTGTTCCATACCTTGTGCAGTGATAGCTATATTAATGCTCCATTCCATACACAGTGCAGTCATATTAAGGCTCTGTTCCTTAGCTTGTGCAGTGATAGCTATATTAATGCTTCATTCCTTACACAGTGCAGTGATTGTGATATTACGGCTCTGTTCCTTACCGTGTGCCACTATTGCTATATTAATGCCCCATTCCATACGCAATGCAGTGATTGATATTAAGGCTCTGTTCCTTACCCTGTGTACTGATAGCTATATTAATGCTCCATTCTACACACAGTGCAGTGATATTAAGGCTCTGTTCCTTAGCTTGTGCAGTGATAGCTATATTAATGCTGCATTCCTTACACAGTGCAGTGATTGTGATATTACGGCTCTGTTCCTTACCTTGTGCAGTGATAGCTATGTTAATGCTTCATTCCATACACAGTGCAGTGATATTAAGGCTCTGTTCCGTACCTTGTGCAGTGATGGCTATATTAATGCGTCATTCCTTACACAGTGCAGTGATTGTGATATTACGGCTCTGTTCCTTACCCTGTTCAGTGATAGCTATATTAATGCTCCATTCCTTACACAGTGCAGTGATTGTGATATTAAGGCTCTGTTCCTTACCGTGTGCCACTATTGCTATATTAATGCCCCATTCCATACGCAATGCAGTGATTGATATTAAGGCTCTGCTCCTTATCCTGTGTAAAGATAGCTATATTAATACTCCATTCTATACACAGGGCAGTGATATTAAGGCTCTGTTCCGTACCTTGTGCAGCGATAGCTATATTAATTCTCTATTCATTACACAGTGCAGTGATTGTGATGTGAAGAATCTATTCCTTCTCTTGTGCAGTGATAGCTATATTAATGCTCCATTCCTTACACAGTGCAGTGATTGTGATATTAGGCTCTGTTCCTTACTGTGTGCCGCTATAGCTATATTAATTCTCTATTCATTACACAGTGCAGTGATTGTGATGTGAAGAATCTATTCCTTCTCTTGTGCAGTGATAGCTATATTAATGCTCCATTCCTTACACAGTGCAGTGATTGTGATATTAGGCTCTGTTCCTTACTGTGTGCCGCTATAGCTATATTATTTGCTCCATTTCATACACAGTGTAGTGATTGTGATATTAAGGCTCTGTTCATTACCTTATGCAGTGATAACTATATTAATGCTCCATTCCATACACAGTCAGTGCAGTGATTGTGATATGATATTAAGACTCTGTTCCTTACCTTGTGCAGTGATAGCTATGTTAATGCTCCATTCCATACACAGTGCAGTGATTGATATTAAGGCTCTGTTCCTTACCCTGTGTACTGATAGCTATATTAATGCTCCATTCTATACACAGTGCAGTGATATTAAGGCTCTGTTCCGTACCTTGTGCAGTGATGGCTATTTTAATGCTCCATTCCTTACACAGTGCTGTGATTGTGATATTCAGGCTCTGTTCCATACCTTGTGCAGTGATAGCTATATTAATGCTCCATTCCTTGCACAGTGCTGTGATTGTGATACTAAGGCTCTGTTCCATACCTTGTGCAGTGATAGCTATATTAATGCTCCACTCCATACACAGTGTAGTGATTGTGATATTAAGGCTCTATTCCATACCTTGTGCAGTGATAGCTATATTAATGCTCCATTCCATACGCAGTGCAGTGATTGTGATATTAAGGCTCTGTTCCGTAGCTTGTGCAGTGATAGCTATATTAATGTTCCATTCCATACACAGTGTAGTGATTGTGATATTAAGGCTCTGTTCCTTACTTTGTGCAGTGATAGCTATATTAATGCTCCATTCCATACACAGTGCAGTCATATTAAGGCTCTGTTCATTTGCTTGTGCAGTGATAGCTATATTAATGCTCCATTCCTTACACAGTGCAGTGATTCTGATATTACGGCTCTGTTCCTTACCTTGTGCAGTGATAGCTATGTTAATGCTTCGTTCCATACACAGTGCAGTGATTGATATTAAGGCTCTGTTCCTTACCCTTTGTACTGATAGCTATATTAATGCTCCATTCTACACACAGTGCAGTGATATTAAGGCTCTGTTCCGTACCTTGTGCAGTGATGGCTATATTAATCCTTCATTCCTTACACAGTGCAGTGATTGTGATATTACGGCTCTGTTCCTTACCTTGTTCAGTGATAGCTATATTAATGCTCCATTCCTAACACAGTGCAGTGATTGTGATATTAAGGCTCTGTTCCTTACCGTGTGCCACTATAGCTATATTAATGCCCCATTCCATATGCAGTGCAGTGATTGATATTAAGGCTCTTCTCCTTATCCTGTGTAAAGATAGCTATATTAATGCTCCAATTTATACACAGTGCAGTGATATTAAGGCTCTGTTCCTTACCTTGTGCAGCGATAGCTATATTAATGCTCCATTCCTTACACAGTGCAGTGATTGTGATGTTAAGGCTCTGTTCCTTACCATGTGCCGCTATAGCTATATTAATGCTCTATTCATTACACAGTGCAGTGATTGTGATATGAAGAATCTATTCTTTCTCTTGTGCAGTGATAGCTATATTAATGCTCCATTCCTTACACAGTGCAGTCATTGTGATATTAGGCTCTGTTCCTTACTGTGTGCCGCTATAGCTATATTAATGCTCCATTTCATACACAGTGTAGTGATTGTGATATTAAGGCTCTGTTCCTCACCTTATGCAGTGATAACTATATTAATGCTCCATTCCATAAACAGTCAGTGCAGTGATTGTGATATTAAGGCTCTGTTCCTTACCTTGTGCAGTGATAGCTATATTAATGCTCCATTCCTTACACAGTGCAGTGATTGTGATATTAAGGCTCCTGTCCTTACCTTGTGCAGTGATAGCTATATTAATGTTCCATTCCTTACACAGTGTAGTGATTGTGATATTAAGACTGTGTTCCTCACCATGTGCCGCTATAGCTATATTAATGCTCCATTCCATACACAGTGGAGTGAGTGTGATATTAAAGCTCTTTTCCTTACCCTGTGCAGAGATCGCTATATTAATGCTCCATTCCTTACACAGTGCAGTGATTGTGATATAAAGGCTCTGTTCCTTACCTTGTGCAGTGATAGCTATATTATTGTGCCATTCCTTTCACAGTGCTGTGATTGTAAAATTAGGGCTCTGATTCATACCTTATGCCGTTATAGCTATATTAATGCTCCATTCCAAACACAGTGCAGTGATTGTAAAAATAGGGCTCTGTTCCTTACCTTGTACCGCGATAGCTATATTAATGCTCCATTCCATACACAGTGATTGTGATATTAAGGCTCTGTTCCTTACTTTATGCAGTGATAGCTATATTAATGCTCCATTCCATACACAGTGCAGTAATTGTGATATTAAGGATCTGTTCCTTACCCTGTGCAGTGATAGCTATGTTAATGCTCCATTCCATACACAGTGCAGTGATTGATATTAAGGCTCTGTTTCTTACCCTGTGTACTGATAGCTATATTAATGCTCCATTCTATACACAGTGCAGTGAGTTTAAGGCTCTTTTCCTTACCCTGTAGAGTGATAGATATATTAATGCTCCATTCTATACACAGAGCAGTGATATTAAGGCTCTGTTCCATACCTTGTGCAGCGATAGCCATAGTAATGCTCCACTCTATAAACAGTGAAGTGATTGTGATATTACTGCTCTGTTCCTTACCTTGTGCAGTGATGCCTATATTAATGCTCCATTCCTTACACAGTGTAGTGATTGTGATATTAAGGCTCTGTTCCTTACCTTATGCAGTGATAACCGTAGTAATGCTCCATTCCATACACAGTGCTGTGATTGTGATATTAAGGCTCTGTTCCTTACCTTGTGCAGTGATACCTATATTAATGCTCCATTCCTTACACAGTGCAGTGATTGTGATATTAAGGCTCTGTTCCTTACTCTGTGCAGTGATAGCTATGTTAATGCTCCATTCCATGCACAGTGCAGTGATTGATATTAAGGCTCTGTTCCTTACCCTGTGTATGATAGCTATATTAATGGTCCATTCTATACACAGTGCAGTGATATTAAGGCTCTGTTCCGTACCTTGTGCAGTGATAGCTATATTAATGCTCCATTCCTTACACAGTGCAGTGATTGTGATATTAAGGCTCTGTTCCTTTCCGTGTGCCACTATAGCTATATTAATGCCCCATTCCATACGCAGTGCAGTGATTGATATTAAGGCTCTGCTCCTTATCCTGTGTAAAGATAGCTATATTAATGCTCCATTCTATACACAGTGCAGTGAGTTTAAGGCTCTGTTCCTTACCATACGCAGTGATAACTATAGTAATGCTCCATTCCATAAACAGTGCAGTGATTGTGATATTATGGCTCGGTTCCTTACCTTGTGCAGTGATGGCTATATTAATGCTCCATTCCTTACACAGTGCTGTGATTGTGATATTATGGCTCTGTTCCTTACCTTGTGCAGTGATACCTATATTAATGCTCCATTCCTTACAAAGTGCAGTGATTGTGATGTTAAGACGCTGTTCCTTATCCTGTGCAGTGATAGCTATGTTAATGCTCCATTCCATACACAGTGCAGTGATAATAAGGCTGTGGTCCGTACTTTGTGCAGTGATGGCTATATTAATGTTCCATTACTTACACAGTGCAGTGATTGTGATATTAAGGCTATGTTCCTTACCTTATGCAGTGATAACTATATTAATGCTCTGTTCCATACACAGTCAGTGCAGTGATTGTGATATTAAGGCTCCGTTCCTTACCTTGTGCAGAGATAGCTATATTAATGCTCCATTCCATACACAGTGCAGTGATTGTGATATTGAGGCTCTGTTCCATACCTTGAGCAGTGATAGCTATATTAATGCTCCATTCCATACACAGTGCAGTGATTGTGATATTAAGGCTCTGTTCCATAGCTTGTGCAGTGATAGCTATATTAATGCTTCATTCCATACACAGTGCAGTGATTGATATTATGGCTCTGTTCCTTACCCTGTGTACTGATAGCTATATTAATGGTCCATTCTATACACAGTGCAGTGATATTAAGGCTCTGTTCCGTACCTTGTGCAGTGATGACTGTATTAATGTTCCATTCCTTACACAGTGCTGTGATTGTGATATTAAGGCTCTGTTCCATACTTTGTGCAGTGATAGCTATATTAATGCTCCATTCCTTACACAGTGCAGTGATTGTGATATTAAGGCTCTGTTCCTTACCGTGTGCCAGTATAGCTATATTAATGCCCCATTCCATACGCAGTGCAGTGATTGATATTAAGGCTCTGCTCCTTATCCTGTGTAAAGATAGCTATATTAATGCTCCATTCTATACACAGTGCAGTGAGTTTAAGGCTCTGTTCCTTACCATACGCAGTGATAACTATAGTAATGCTCCATTCCATACACAGTGCAGTGATTGTGATATTATGGCTCGGTTCCTTACCTTGTGCAGTGATGGCTATATTAATGCTCCATTCCTTACACAGTGCTGTGATTGTGATATTATGGCTCTGTTCCTCACCTTGTGCAGTGATACCTATATTAATGCTCCATTCCTTACAAAGTGCAGTGATTGTGATATTAAGGCTCTGTTCCTTACCCTGTGCAGTGATAGCTATGTTAATGCTCCATTCCATACACAGTGCAGTGATATTAAGGCTGTGGTCCGTACTTTGTGCAGTGATGGCTATATTAATGCTCCATTCCTTACTCAGTGCTGTGATTGTGATATTAAGGCTCTGCTCCGTACCTTGTGCAGTGATAGCTATATTAATGTTCCATTCCTTACACGGTGCAGTGATTGTGATATTAAGGCTCTGTTCCTTACCTTATGCAGTGATAACTATATTAATGCTCTGTTCCATACACAGTCAGTACAGTGATTGTGATATTAAGGCTCTGTTCCTTACCTTGTGCAGTGATAGCTATATTAATGTTCCATTCCTTACACAGTGTAGTGATTGTGACATTAAGGCTCTGTTCCTTACCTTATGCAGTTATAACTATATTAATGCTCCATTCCATACACATTCAGTGCAGTGATTGTGATATTAAGGCTCTGTTCCTTACCTTGTGCAGAGATAGATATATTAATGATCCATTCCATACACAGTGCTGTGATTGTGATATTGAGGCTCTGTTCCATACCTTGAGCAGTGATAGCTATATTAATGCTCCATTCCATACACAGTGCAGTGATTGTGATATTAAGGCTCTGTTCCATAGCTTGTGCAGTGATAGCTATATTAATGCTCCATTCCATACACAATGCAGTGATTGTGATATTAAGGCTCTGTTCCTTACTTTGTGCAGTGATAGCTATATTAATGCTCCATTCCATACACAGTGCAGTCATATTAAGGCTCTGTTCCTTAGCTTGTACAGTGATAGCTATGTTAATGCTTCATTCCATACACAGTGCATTGATTGTGATATTACGGCTCTGTTCCTTACCTTGTGCAGTGATAGCTATGTTAATGCTTCATTCCATACACAGTGCAGTGATATTAAGGTTCTGTTCCATACCTTGTGCAGTGATGGCTATATTAATGCTTCATTCCTTACACAGTGCAGTGATTGTGATATTACGGCTCTGTTCCTTACCTTGTTCAGTGATAGCTATATTAATGCTCCATTCCTTACACAGTGCAGTGATTGTGATATTAAGGCTCTGTTCCTTATCTTGTGCAGCGATAGCTATATTAATGCTCCATTCCTTACACAGTGCAGTGATTGTGATGTTAAGGCTCTGTTCCTTACCATGTGCCGCTATAGCTATTTTAATGCTCTATTCATTACACAGTGCAGTGATTGTGATATGAAGAATCTATTCCTTCTCTTGTGCAGTGATAGCTATATTAATGCTCCATTCCTTACACAGTGCAGTGATTGTGATATTAGGCTCTGTTCCTTACTGTGTGCCACTATAGCTATATTAATGCTCCATTTCATACACAGTGTAGTGATTGATATTAAGGCTCTGTTCCTTACCCTGTGTACTGATAGCTATATTAATGCTCCATTCTATACACAGTGCAGTGAGTTTAAGGCTCTTTTCCTTACCCTGTAGAGTGATAGATATATTAATGCTCCATTCTATACACAGAGCAGTGATATTAAGGCTCTGTTCCATACCTTGTGCAGCGATAGCCATAGTAATGCTCCACTCTATAAACAGTGAAGTGATTGTGATATTACGGCTCTGTTCCTTACCTTGTGCAGTGATGCCTATATTAATGCTCCATTCCTTACACAGTGTAGTGATCGTGATATTAAGGCTCTGTTCCTTACCTTGTTCAGTGATACCTATATTAATGCTCCATTCCTTACACAGTGCAGTGATTGTGATATTAAGGCTCTGTTCCTTAATCTGTGCAGTGATAGCTATGTTAATGCTCCATTCCATGCACAGTGCAGTGATTGATATTAAGGCTCTGTTCCTTACCCTGTGTACTAATAGCTATATTAATGGTCCATTCTATACACAGTGCAGTGATATTAAGGCTCTGTTCCGTACCATGTGCAGTGATGACTGTATTAATGTTCCATTCCTTACACAGTGCGGTGATTGTGATATTAAGGCTCTGTTCCATACCTTGTGCAGTGATACCTATATTAATGCTCCATTCCTTACACAGTGCAGTGATTGTGATATTAAGGCTCCGTTCCTTACTCTGTGCAGTGATAGCTATGTTAATGCTCCATTCCATGCACAGTGCAGTGATTGATATTAAGGCTCTGTTCCTTACCCTGTGTACTGATAGCTATATAAATGGTCCATTCTATACACAGTGCAGTGATATTAAGGCTCTGTTCCGTACCATGTGCAGTGATGACTGTATTAATGTTCCATTCCTTACACAGTGCGGTGATTGTGATATTAAGGCTCTGTTCCATACCTTCTGCAGTGATAGCTATATTAATGCTCCATTCCTTACACAGTGCAGTGATTGTGATATTAAGGCTCTGTTCCTTTCCGTGTGCCACTATAGCTATATTAATGCCCCATTCCATACGCAGTGCAGTGATTGATATTAAGGCTCTGCTCCTTATCCTGTGTAAAGATAGCTATATTAATGCTCCATTCTATACACAGTGCAGTGAGTTTAAGTCTCTGTTCCTTACCCTGTTCAGTGATACATACATTTATGCTCCATTCTATACACAGGGCAGTGGTATTAAGGCTCTGTTCCTTACCTTATGCAGTGATAACTATATTAATGCTCTATTCCATACACAGTCAGTGCAGTGTTTGTGATATTAAGGCTCTTTTCCTTACCTTGTGCAGTGATAGCTACATTAATGCTCTATTCCTTACACAGTGCAGTGATTGTGCTATTAAGACTCTGTTCCTTACCTTGTGCAGTGATAGCTATATCAATGTTCCATTCCTTACACAGTGTAGTGATTGTGATATTAAGGCTTTGTTCCTTACCTTATGCAGTGATAACTATATTAATGCTCCATTCCATACACAGTCAGTGCAGTGATTGTGATATTAAAGCTCTGTTCCTTACCCTGTGCACAGATCGCTATATTAATGCTCCATTCCTTACACAGTGCAGTGATTGTGATATTAAGGCTCTGTTCCTTACCTTGTGCAGAGATAGATATATTAATGCTCCATTCCTTACACAGTGCAGTGATTGTGATATTAAGGCTCTGTTACTTACCATGTGCCACTATAGCTATATTATTGCTACATTCCATACACAGTGCAGTGATTGTGATATGAAGGATCTGCTCCTTCTCTTGTGCAGTGATAGCTATATTAATGCTCCATTCCATACACAGTGCAGTGATTGTGATATTAAGGCTCTGTTCCTTACCTTGTGCAGTGATAGCTATATTAATGCTCCATTCCATTCACAGTGCAGTTATTGTGATGTTACGGCTCTGTTCCTTACCTTGTGCAGCGATAACTATATTAATGCTCCATTCTATACACAGTGTAGTGATTGTGATATGAATAATCTGTTGCTTCTCTTGTGCAGTGATGGCTATATTAATGCTCCATTCCATACACAGTGCTGTGAGTGTGATATTAAGGCCTCGTTCCTTACCTTGTGCCACAATAGCTATACTAATACTCCATTCCATACACAGTGCAGTGATTGTGATATTAAGGCTCTGTTCCTTACCTTGTGCATTGATAGCAATGTTAATGCTCCATTCCATAATGAGTATATTAATGCTCCATTCCATACACAGTGTAGTGATTGTGATATTAAGAATCTGTTCCTTCTCTTGTGCAGTGATAGCTTTATTAATGAGCCATTCCATACACAGTGCAGTAATTGTGATATTACGGCTCGGTTCCTTACCATGTTCAGTGATATATATGTTAATGCTCCATTCTATACACAGCGCAGTGATTGTGATATTAAGACTCTGTTCCTTACCATGTGCAGTGATAGCTATATTAATCCTCCAATTCTTACACAGTGCACTGATTGTGATATTAAGGCTCTGTTTCTTACCTTGTGCAGCAATAACTATATTAATGCTCTCTTCCATACACAGTGCAGCGATATTAAGGCTCTGTTCATTACTGTGTGCAGTGTTAGCTATATTAATGCTCCATTCCATTCACAGTGCAGTGATTGTGATTTTAAGGCTCTGTTCCTTACCTTGTGCAGTGATTGCTATATTGATGCTCCATTCCGTACACAGTGCAGTGAGTGTGATATTAAGGCTTTGTTCCTTACCTTGTGCCACGATAGCTATATTAATACTCCATTCCATACACAGTGCAGTGATTGTGATATTAAGGCTCTGTTCCTTACCTTGTTCATTGATAGCAATGTTAATGCTCCATTCCATACAGAGTATTTTAATGCTCCATTTTATACACAGTGCAGTGATATTAATCTCTGTTCCTTTCCTTGTGCAGTGATAGCTATATTAATGCTCCATTCCATACACAGTGCAGTGATTGTGGTATTAAGGCTCTGTTCCTTACCTTGTGCAGTGATAGATATATTAATGCTCCAATACATAAACAGTGCAATTATATTAAGAATCTGTTGCTTTTCTTGTGCAGTGATAGCTATATGCATGCTCCATTCCATACACAGTGCAGTGATTGTGATATTAAGGCTCTGTTCCTTACCTTGTGCAGTGATAGCTATATTAATGCTCCATTCCTTACACAGTGCAGTAATTGTGATATTAAGGCTCTGTTCCTTACCTTGTGCAGTGATAGCTATATTAATGCTCCATTCCTTACACAGTGCAGTAATTGTGATATTAAGGCTCTGTCCCTTACCTTGTGCAGTGATAGCTATAGTAATGCTCCATTCTATACACAGTGCAGAGATTGTGATATTAAGACTCGGTTCCTTACCTGTGCCGCTATAGCTATATTAATGCTCCATTCTATACACAGTGTAATGATTGTGATATTATGGCTCTGTTCCTTACCTTGTGCAGTGATAGTTATATGTATTCTCCAATCCTTACACAGTGCAGTGATTGTGATATGAAGAATCTGTTGCTTCTCTTGTGCAGTGATATCTACATGCATGCTCCATTCCATACACAGTGCAGTGATTGTGATATTAAGGCTCTGTTCCTTACCTTGTGCAGTGATGGCTATATTAATGCTCCATTCCATACACAGTGCTGTGAGTGTGATATTAAGGCTTCGTTCCTTACCTTGTGCCGCGATAGCTATATTAATACTCCATTCCATACACAGTGCAGTGATTGTGATATTAAGGCTCTGTTCCTTACCTTGTGCATTGATAACAATGTTAATGCTCCATTCCATACAGAGTATATTAATGCTCCATTCCATACACAGTGTAGTGATTGTGATATTAAGAATCTGTTCCTTCTCTTGTTTAGTGATTGCTTTATTAATGAGCCATTCCATACACAGTGCAGTAATTGTGACATTACGGCTCGGTTCCTTACCTTGTTCAGTGATATATATGTTAATGCTCCATTCTATACACAGTGCAGTGATTGTGATATTAAGACTCTTTTCCTTACCTTGTGCAGTGATAGCTATATTAATCCTCCAATCCTTACACAGTGCACTGATTGTGATATTAAGGCTCTGTTTCTTACCTTGTGCAGTGCTAACTATATTAATGCTCCATTCCTTACACAGTGCAGTAATTGTGATTTTAAGGCTCTGTTCCTTACCGTGTGCAGTGATAGCTATAGTAATGCTCCATTCTATAAACAGTGCAGTGATTGTGATATTAAGACTCTGTTCCTTACCGTGTGCCGCTATAGCTATATTAATGCTCCATTCTATACATAGTGCAGTGATTGTGATATTAAGGCTCTGTTCCTTACCGTGTGCAGTGATAGTTATATGTATTCTCCAATCCTTACACAGTGCAGTGATTGTGATATTAAGGCTCTGTTACTTACCTTGTGCATTGATGGCAATGTTAATGCTCCATTCCATACAGAGTATTTTAATGCTCCATTCTATACACAGTGCATTGATATTAAGTCTTATTTCCTTTCCTTGTGCAGTGATAGCTATATTAATGCTCCATTCCATACACAGTGCAGTGATTGTGATATTAAGAATCTGTTCCTTCTCTTGTGCAGTGATAGCTTTATTAATGCTTCATTCCATACACAGTGCAGTGATTGTGATATGAAGAATATGTTCCTTCTCTTGTGCAGTGATAGCTATATTAATGCTCCATTCCATACACAGTGCAGTGATTGTGATATTAAGAATCTGATCCTTCTCTTGTGCAGTGATAGCTTTATTAATGCTCTATTCCATACAGAGTGCAGTGATTGTGATATTAACTCTCTCTTCCTTACCTTGTGCAGCGATAGCTATATTAATGCTCCATTCCATACACAGTGCTGTGAGTGTGATATTAAGGCTTCGTTCCTTACCTTGTGCCGCCATAGCTATATTAATACTCCATTCCATACACAGTGCAGTGATTGTGATATTAAGGCTCTGTTCCTTACCTTGTGCATTGATAACAATGTTAATGCTCCATTCCATACAGAGTATATTAATGCTCCATTCCATACACAGTGTAGTGATTGTGATATTAAGAATCTGTTCCTTCTCTTGTTTAGTGATTGCTTTATTAATGAGCCATTCCATACACAGTGCAGTAATTGTGACATTACGGCTCGGTTCCTTACCATGTTCAGTGATATATATGTTAATGCTCCATTCTATACACAGTGCAGTGATTGTGATATTAAGACTCTGTTCCTTACCTTGTGCAGTGATAGCTATATTAATCCTCCAATCCTTACACAGTGCACTGATTGTGATATTAAGGCTCTGTTTCTTACCTTGTGCAGTGCTAACTATATTAATGCTCCATTCCTTACACAGTGCAGTAATTGTGATTTTAAGGCTCTGTTCCTTACCGTGTGCAGTGATAGCTATAGTAATGCTCCATTCTATAAACAGTGCAGTGATTGTGATATTAAGACTCTGTTCCTTACCGTGTGCCGCTATAGCTATATTAATGCTCCATTCTATACATAGTGCAGTGATTGTGATATTAAGGCTCTGTTCCTTACCGTGTGCAGTGATAGTTATATGTATTCTCCAATCCTTACACAGTGCAGTGATTGTGATATTAAGGCTCTGTTACTTACCTTGTGCATTGATGGCAATGTTAATGCTCCATTCCATACAGAGTATTTTAATGCTCCATTCTATACACAGTGCATTGATATTAAGTCTTATTTCCTTTCCTTGTGCAGTGATAGCTATATTAATGCTCCATTCCATACACAGTGCAGTGATTGTGATATTAAGAATCTGTTCCTTCTCTTGTGCAGTGATAGCTTTATTAATGCTTCATTCCATACACAGTGCAGTGATTGTGATATGAAGAATATGTTCCTTCTCTTGTGCAGTGATAGCTATATTAATGCTCCATTCCATACACAGTGCAGTGATTGTGATATTAAGAATCTGATCCTTCTCTTGTGCAGTGATAGCTTTATTAATGCTCTATTCCATACAGAGTGCAGTGATTGTGATATTAACTCTCTCTTCCTTACCTTGTGCAGCGATAGCTATATTAATGCTCCATTCCATACACAGTGCAGTGATTGTGATATTAAGACTGTGTTCCTTACCTTGTGCAATGATAGCTATATTAATGCTCCATTTCATACACAGTGTAGTGATTGTGCAATTAAGGCACTGTGTCTTACTTTGTGCAGTGATAGCTATATTAATGCTCCATTCCATACACAGTACATTGATTGTGATATGAAGAATCTGTTCCTTCTCTTGTGCAGTGATAGCTATATTAATGCTCCAATCCTTAAACAGTGCACTGATTGTGATATTAAGGCTCTGTTCCTTACCTTGTGCAATGATAGATATATTAATGCTCCATTCCATACACAGTGCAGTGATTGTGATTTTAAGGCTCTGTTCCTTACCTTGTGCAGTGATGGCTATATTAATGCTCCATTCCATAAACAGTGCAGTGATATTAAGGCTCTGTTCATTACCGTGCGCAGTGTTAGCTATTAATGCTCCATTCCATACACAGTGCAGTGATTGTGATTTTAAGGCTCTGTTCCTTACCTTGTGCAGTGATGGCTATATTAATGCTCCATTCCATACACAGTGCAGTGATTGTGATATTAAGGCTCTGTTCCTTACCTTGTGCATTGATAGCAGTGTTAATGCTCCATTCTATACACAGTGCAGTGATATTAAGTCTCTGTTCCTTTCCTTGTGCAGTGTTAGCTATATTAATGCTCCATTCCATACACAGTGATTGTGATATTAAGGCTCTGTTCCTTACCTTGTGCAGTGTTAGCTATATTAATGCTCCATTCCATACACAGTGATTGTGAAATTAAGGCTCTGTTCCTTACCGTGTGCCCCTATAGCTATATTAATGCTCCATTCCTTACACAGTGCAGTGATTGTGATGCTAAGTCTCTGTTCCTTACCTTGTGCAGTGATAGATATAGTAATGCTCCATTCCATACACAGTGCAGTGATTGTGATATTAAGGCTCTGTTCCTTACCTTGTGCCGCGATAGATATATTAATGCTCCATTCCATACACAGTGATTGTGATATTAAGGCTCTGTTCCTTCCCTTGTGCAGTGATAGATATAGTAATGCTCTATTCCTTACACAGTGCAGTGATTGTGATATTAAGGCTCTGTTCCTTCCCTTGTGCAGTGATAGATATATTAATGCTCCATTCCATACACAGTGATTGTGATATTAAGGCTCTGTTCCTTCCCTTGTGCAGTGATAGATATAGTAATGCTCCATTCCATACACAGTGCAGTGATTGTGATATTAAGGCTCTGTTCCTTACTTTGTGCAGTGATAGCTATATTAATGCTCCATTCCATACACAGTGTAGTGATTGCGATATTAAGGCTCTGTTCCTTACTTTGTGCAGTGATAGCAATATTTATGCTCCATTCCATACACAGTGATTGTGATATTAAGGCTCTGTTCCTTACCTTGTGCAGTGTTAGCTATATTAATGCTCCATTCCATACACAGTGATTGTGATATTAAGGCTCTGTTCCTTACCTTGTGCAGTGTTAGCTATATTAATGCTCCATTCCATACACAGTGATTGTGATATTAAGGCTCTGTTCCTTACCGTGTGCCCCTATAGCTATATTAATGCTCCATTCCTTACACAGTGCAGTGATTGTGATACTAAGGCTCTGTTCCTTACCTTGTGCAGTGATAGATATAGTAATGCTCCATTCCATACACAGTGCAGTGATTGTGATATTAAGGCTCTGTTCCTTACCTTGTGCCGCGATAGATATATTAATGCTCTATTCCTTACACAGTGCAGTGATTGTGATATTAAGGCTCTGTTCCTTCCCTTGTGCAGTGATAGATATATTAATGCTCCATTCCATACACAGTGATTGTGATATTAAGGCTCTGTTCCTTCCCTTGTGCAGTGATAGATATAGTAATGCTCCATTCCATACACAGTGCAGTGATTGTGATATTAAGGCTCTGTTCCTTACTTTGTGCAGTGATAGCTATATTAATGCTCCATTCCATACACAGTGTAGTGATTGTGATATTAAGACTGTGTTCTTTACCTTGTGCCGCTATAGCTATATTAATGCTCCATTTCATACACAGTGCAGTGATTGTGATATTAAGGCTCTGTTCCTTCCCTTGTGCAGTGAAAGATATAGTAATGCTCCATTCCATACACAGTGCAGTGATTGTGATATTAAGAATCTGATCCTTCTCTTGTGCAGTGATAGCTTTATTAATGCTCCATTCCATACACAGTGCAGTGATTGTGATTTTAAGGCTCTGTTCCTTACCTTGTGCAGTGATGGCTATATTAATGCTCCATTCCATACACAGTGCAGTGAGTTTGATATTAAGGCTTTGTTCCTTACCTTGTGCCACGATAGCTATATTAATACTCCATTCCATACACAGTGCAGTGATTGTGATATTAAGCCTCTGTTCCTTACCTTGTGCATTGATAGCAATGTTAATGATCCATTCTATACACAGTGCAGTGATATTAAGTCTCTGTTCCTTTCCTTGTGCAGTGAAAGCTATATTAATGCTCCATTCCATACACAGTGCAGTGATTGTGATATTAAGAATCTGATCCTTCTCTTGTGCAGTGATAGCTTTATTAATGCCCCATTCCATGCACAGTCCAGTGATTGTGTAATTAAGGCACTGTTTCTTACTTTGAGCCGCTATAGCTATATTAATGCTCCATTTCATACACAGTGTAGTGATTGTGATATTAAGGCTCTGTTCCTTACCCTATGCAGTGATAACTATATTAATGCTCTATTCCATACATAGTGCAGTGATTGTGATATTAAGGCTCTGTTCCTTACCCTATGCAGTGATAACTATATTAATGCTCCATTCCATACACAGTGCAGTGATTGTGATATTAACTCTCTGTTCCTTACCTTGTGCAATGATAGCTATATTAATGCTCCATTTCATACACAGTGTAGTGATTGTGTAATTAAGGCACTGTTTCTTACTTTGTGCCGCTATAGCTATATTAATGCTCCATTCCATACACAGTACAGTGATTGTAATATGAAGATTCTGTTCCTTCTCTTGTGCAGTGATAGCTATATTAATGCTCCAATCCTTAAACAGTGCACTGATTGTGATATTAAGGCTACGTTCCTTACCTTGTGCAATGATAGCTATATTATTTTTTTGTTTTTTTGTTTTATTGTTTAAGTATAGTTAAACCTTAAACATTACATCCTTATTCATTTAGTAAAACATTGTTCCTTTGTTAAAACATCCTTAGTTCCAATTCTCTTCAGACAGTAATTACCAAATCATTGTCATAGTCTCTCCGTTATCTTATGATCCACTGCTCCATTAATTCAAGGTTTGGGCAATCAAGGTAACTCGATCATTAATTACCTAGGACTACTCTTAACTTTCTCTTACAGATAAGATCCTTGCTCCTCCTGATTCAAGTTCAACATTTCAACAAATTTTAATGCATCAAGAGTTTTGCCAATTTTTTCAACAGTGAGGATTCTTTCCCAAGAGTTTTCTTCCGTCTCCTCGGTGATATTCATTATGTAGCTTCCCATATAGATCTCTCTTTTGCATTTTAAAGCTGGGCAAATTAACATAACATGTGTTATCATTTCCAGTTGGTCCTTCCGTTTACAGAACCGACAATATGCAGCTGTTCTTTCAATTTGCCTTCTTTTCCATTTCACTTCTCTGCTATTCCAGATGTTGAGTCTGCAGCGCAGCAGCAGGTCCCAGTAATGCTCAGTTGGAAATTTCAACAGATATGGAGGTAAGATGTTCAAGCCTTTTTTTCCCCAGATGATGTTATATCATAGATTTCTTCTCAATCTTTCTTCCCGGGTTTCCTCCCAATCTTTTTCCCGAATCACTCTTTCTGCTTTATCCGGGTTATTCTTTAGGGTATCCTCCGCGAGATTTACTTGCTCCAACTGAGCCTTACATCTGCTTTTCCAATCATTAAGCATTTTGTCTTCATTCAGGATGTTCGTCTGGGCTAGAATTCCAAATGGTTTTGATGGTGTTTCCAGAATGCACTTTCTATACAATGATAGAGTTTTCCAAAGTACGACAGAGTTTACTGATTGGAGTCTGAGCTCAGTTCTGATGAGCTCCACTGGTAATGAGGTTGGTAGGCGCAAGATTTTACGCCAAAAATACGCTTCACAGAGATTCCAAACCTCCCATCTAAGGGCTAAGAGTGCTTCAGTGCCATAAGTGATGACCGCCACTACTTTTTGCTTGTAGAAGGTTACAATTGGAGTTAAGGAAAACTTCCCATATCTGCGATGTAAGCAAATCCCTTGGTTTGTCGGAGCCACTAGTTTTTCCCGGATCAGAGAATAGTGCGCCTGCTCGTTGCAGCTTTTGTTTATCATCATCCCCAGGTAGAGTGTCATTTCTACTTCCTCCAAATTCTGGTTTTCTAATGACCACCTTATAGTTTTTCCGGACTGTTTCCTGCCCCAACTAGATTTCATAGTTAAGATCATGGATTTTTTGATATTCATCTACATGCTATTTTCCTTTAGGTAGTTGTTAAAAGTCTCAATCCTTCTTTGTAGGCCTATTGGTGTTTGATCGATGAATACCGCATCATCAGCGTACAGCATCCAAGGTATTTCTTTTCCATTTATTTTCGGCGGGAATGCACAGATCTTCTCCTGAGCTGTGTTCATATCGGCCATATATAGGACAAAGAGGAATGGGGCTACCTCGAGAGTCCCCCATTACTTGTGATTTGGACTTTAATTGAGGTATCAGTGTATAATGTTTTGATAGCTTCAAGTAGATCCTTGGGGCACCCCCAATTTCTCATCTTTGACCACAAGAGCTCTCTATAGATTCCATCAAAGGCTTGTTCGAGGTCAATAAATGCTAGGTAAAGCTTTTTTTTCCCGGCTAGTGTCTTTGCCTTCAACAAGTTGATCAAAAATAGATTCAAGGCAGTGCCAACTCCACTTACAAAGGCTGTCTGTCTTTCGTCTAGGATTTTCACCTCGGAGGCCCATTTTTTTAGATCTCTCAATAGCAGTGATGCAAATAGCTTGGCAATTGAGTCTAGGAGCGCTATGGGCCTATAGTTACTAGGGTTTTCATGGTCTCCCTTCTTATATATCGGTACTATAAAAGCCTCCGTCCATGTAGCTGGTATTTGTTTGGTTTTCATGATTTGTTGAAATAGTATATATATTAGATCCGTCCAGGTCTCACAGTTTTCTTTTAGTAATTTGTTGGAAATGCCGTCTGGGCCAGCTGCTCTTGAGGTACTAAGTTTTTTTATTAGGATTCGGATATCATCCTTATCAAAGTTCAAGGCCCAGGGAGTTGTGTCTGAGATCTCTTTTATGGTTTTTCCCCCACTTTCACCTTCATAAAGAGCAGTGTAGTGTTCGAACCATTTGTCTTCTGAGACTTGATTGATACCTACGGCAGATTGATTGTGCTCTCTGTTGTTAAGTAAGTCCCAAGTGCTTCTAGCGTTGTTTGTTGATATGGCTGCTATCATTTTTTCGGCATCTCTCTGCAGTCTTAAATATCGAGTTTGTCTCAGCCAGTTTTTATATGTCAGTTGACATTTTCTCTGGAGTTTGTATCTTTCTGGGCCGTTTTTCTTTTTTATGAGTCTCAATTCTGACCTATATTGTTTCCTTCTCAACACAAGTTGTTCATCATACGCATGTTTTTTTTTAATGTTCTTTTTTTTAGTTGGATCATACTTAATCTCATGGGCTTCCAACAGCCATTTGTAATCAACCAGCTCCTCATTGTTGTGTATTGCTTTTTTATATCCTAGTACTAGATTCGGGATTGCCTGATTTTTAATTCTCAAACGGTTTCTTCCCCCTGTAGCCTCAGTTCCATTGTTCTTTCGGTCCCTCTATTAGTTCTTATTTCCCAGACGAGTTCAGTTGCTAACAGGCAGTGATCACTACTCGTTTGTTTTGCTATTGTAAAGGAAAGTATCTGCTCCAACGTGTTTCCTCCCACGAAGCAATAATCTAAGCAAGCACCTCATTTCCCACTGTGCCAAGTATTGGCCCCCTGGAGATCTCCCTTAGTCTGGCCATTTAACATCTTCATCTCACGGATTCTCATTTCTTGCATCCATACTTTTTCCTTTCCTAGCAGATGTTCAGTTGCTTTGATCTTACCATCTTTATCCAGCAGTTTGATATTTAGATCGCCATTTAATAATATCAGCTGGACATTCCCCTCCATCACGGACTGATCAATTACCTCCATGATTGACGATATAAAGTTCATCTGACCCTGCATATTCTCACTCGAGTAGGCATTAATCAGGACCATTTGTTTCGGGCTTTTTGGGCATTCCACTTCAGATGTTACTTTCAGGATTTGCACGTATGGGTTTGGTGTCAGATGTTCCATTACCTTTAGTGGACATTCCAGTTTCTTAAGTATCATGAGGCCTCCAAACGGTCTTCCCTTGGGCCCCTTCCTAGCCGGGTTTGTGTAGACCTCATAGCCCTCGCATATAGGGGGTTTATGTAGCCATGATTCTTGTATTGAAATAAAATCATATTGGGTCAGGAAGCCGCTTTTACTTGAGAGCAGATGTTTGAATCCTCTTGTAATCCATGATGCACAAAGGATCCGGTTCTGCTCACTCTCCGTACTCTATTGTTTGTTCTTGGAATTCAAAGCATTTGCCATCCAGGCCCATTCCTTTCCCTGACTATCTGCTTTAGTGGGTTTGTTCTTATCCCTCCTTACGTTTTCAGAGTTATCCACTGTGAACCTCAGGGTTTTCAATATCTCCTTACTTTGTTTAGTTGTTAAAGACTCTTCCTCCTGAGACTCTTTCTCTTCTTTGCTTTTTCCATTGTTTTTCTTCAAATTTTCCCCCGGAATTATTGATCTAGTTTTTACTGAGATCTCCTTCTTTGTCTCCTTTCTTTGTTCTGTTTGGGCTTTTTCTTTTAATTGTCTAGATTCCTCGCCCAGGTCCTCCAGCAAGAACCCTCTTTTTCTTAAAGTGTCTGACACTTCCAAGAGTTTCCGCTTTGTATTTTTAGATGACAAGTGCAAGATAACTTGGTCTAGCCTCTGTTCCCTTGGGAATTCCACTATTTTTATATCTTCTGTTGATATCGTCCTTGGTGACAGGACTTGCTTGCAGAGCTCCACCACATAGCTTCTATTTAAGATCACCCTTCTTGGTCCATTTGCAGCTGTTTATAATTTTAGATAACATCCTTTGAATAAAATGGATTTCTTCGGGGGTGATCTTAGCAGTAGCTCTTTCCTTTTCTTGACGTTCCTTTTTTTCCCCTTATCAATTAATTGTTTAAGACAAGGGTTGTCCTGGTTTTTTTTTTCTATCCTCCCTTTGTTCACCGTATCTTTTCTTTTTTGTTCCAATGTCTTAAATCTGATAGATTCCTGGTCTGAATCCAATTCAATTTCATTTGTGCCTGGTCTTCTTTCTTTTTCCCTGATGTTTTCTTGGGCATTTTTCTTGTGGGACTTTGGCTTCTGATCTTCCTTAGATTTTTGGGTTAGGTCTACTGTTTCCCAATTGTCTAAAGTTTGCCAGTCCGAGATACTTAAGCTATCCCAGTCTTCCTTCTCACTATCGGATTCCATCAACTCAATAAGATCACTCAAATTTGCTAGCTGTTCTGGATCCTCCCTGCTTTCTTCCCTTAACACCTTTTCTTGATCTTTTAGTCCCTCGCTCTCTATATGTCCACTCATATTCATCTCTCTTCTAGATTTCTTAGCACACTGTGTGTTATCTCTTCTTGGTGGAGTTCTTAGATTTCTCAAAAAGGCTCTTGAACCATTTACTTTACGTTTGAGGGATTCATTTTTGTTTTTTTTCCCTTTTTCATTCAATGCACTTGTAATCTCCTTACCATTTCGATGGGTCGGATCCTTCGGCGTCGCCCCTGCAAATATTGCAAAAGAAGATCGTTCTAAATTTGCAGAGGTCAGCTTGTTAGTTTCCTTTATCCCGGACAGGATCAAGATCACCTCCTCTTGATGTTGCTCCTTTTGATTCGGGAGGTCAGTTGCATCCTTTTTCAATTTCATTGGTCCCTTGCCTTCTTTAAGTTTTGTATCAGTACAATCCTCCTTATTCCTCTGGCTGTTGTGTTTGTGGGTGCTTCTCATCAATTTACAGTCTTCTAGGACCGCTTCCATTAATACAGATTTGTCAGTCGCATCTCGCTTAGCTAGATCACTAAGGCGAGCTTGCCAGATTTGAGTTAGTTCGGCTTCTTTGTTTGTTCTTTCATTTAAGCTCTGCAGGGCCGAGGTCATATTAACATGATTCTCTTTTATTTGAGTATAGCTGATGGTTACCTCTTGAACAGAATCTTTAATTGCCTCATAGAGCTTAAGAAAAGGGGCCATTGTTATAGTTAGCGAGGACATAACCACTTTTTCAATATGGTCCAAGGCTTTTTCTCTTTCGGTTTTACAGGCCACAGTTATTATCCTTAGAATTTGTTTATTCCATATGTCTCCTGTGGGCCTGTTTTCATCTTCCAAGGTTAAGAGGCTGGCTAGATTGCTTCCGGTTTGGTCCTTCCTCACTTCTGCATTTTCCATACCTTCATCCACCCTAACCACTGGCAAAGTTTCATTTCTCCCGTCCCAAAGTGGCAAATGAGTTCCTTTCAGGGCTGTCCTATTTTCCCGATGGCCAAAAAGAGGTGTAGCGGTATTCTCAATCTGTTCTTTATCCAAGGCAGCCATTTTTTCATTGATCAAGCAGAAACTCCTTCTTTTTGCTCTTCCTATTTTATCCGTCAATACAGTGATGTCTTGCATGATCTTATCTGCAAGGCATAAATTCCTCAAGCTTGCCGGTACAGTGTCTACCGCACTGTTGGTATTCAATCTTTCTAATGGCCTCCACCCTCCCATGCGGAACTTAATAGATTCTGCGACATAGTCATCTGTATGAGCTCCTTTATTTACTTCATTTGGGGGATTTGCAGATCGATTCCCCTTCCCCTTTGTGGGGTTTGCTGCTATGGGGCATTTCTTCAATGTGGGACTAATCTTCTCTTCCCTATATGGTTGAAAAATGTCTATAGGGTCTTGCACTATCATTGATGGCCTTTTGTGGTCAATATTTTCATTCTGATTGATCGAGTCCTGTAGAGCGACTTCGATATGTCCCAATTCCAACACGTCCCATTGATCACCTTGATCCCATGATGTTTCTACTGTTTGCTGGCTATTTACAATACTAGTCATGCCAGAACTAATCTCTCCCGCTGGTGGCCTTAGAGACTTTTCTAGACTCATGTCAAATCTTTCTTCAGTTATTGGTTCACTGACGTCCACCCCTATCCCATCTTTAGGAACTGTTCCGATGACCTCATCCTTTGTTTGTAGAGTCTTCTGATTACCTACAATGTCTTCAAATGGATTAGTTGACAATAGGTTTGACTTTGTCTCCTTTTCCTGTGTGGAGATAGAGTCCTTACCTGCTGGCACTTCATCAGGTGGAGCTACTTTCCCCTTGCAAATATCCTCAATTCTTATTTCAACTACTTCATTGGATTCTAGAAAGCTTTGTCCAGCTACTTTCCCCTCGCAAGTAGCCTCAAGTACCGTCTCTGCCTGGCCTGCAAATGTTGATGGGGAAAGCATTTTTATAATTTCTCTTTCCGTGGGGATAGTACATGCCATGGGTAGTTCTGGAGAATTAGGTGCCAACCACAGCTTATCACCTTTTTCTGCCAGCTGTGAAATTGGTTTTTCCATATTTGATTGATTGTCTCCCACTGATAAACTTTTCCTTTTATCAGTACAAAATGGTAATCGGCTTTGTTTTAGCATCGTAGTTCTCAAGGTTTGCTCCGGGCTCCCATTTACTTCTGGGAGTGAAGCAAATCTCTCTCTTACCTGCAGGCGTGTTCTTAATCCTGTTCCTTGCGTACCCTTTGAGACCGGGATTGACTTCATTCTCTCGAAGGGGTCTTTGTTATCTCTCGCCTCAGTAGCTTCCCGCAGCTCGTAGTCAGGTAGTACCTGTACCGCCACCGCAAGTTGCCAAACAGCCTAACAGCTCCTTCAATCCACAACAAACGATGAACTTTGCGCGCCGGGCTTAGCGCCGCAAAGGTGTCCGGGGGCAGGTCTTATTGCACTTCCTGATGTCGTCACAGAGGGCGGGCAGGGGGCAGAGCCAACTAGCTCAACGGCGCTCGAGCCAGCACGGCCCTCTCCTCGCAGACAGGCACCTCAAATCTTCCAACGGCTGTCAGAGGGCAGGTGAGGGGGTTGAGGGGGGTCGCAGCCACAGCCTAACAGCTCCTTCAATCCACAACAAACGATGCCCTTTGCGCTCCATTCCATACACAGTGTAGTGATTGTGATATTAAGACTGTGTTCCTTACCTTGTGCAATGATAGCTATATTAATGCTCCATTTCATACACAGTGTAGTGATTGTGTAATTAAGGCACTGTTTCTTACTTTGTGCCCCTATAGCTATATTAATGCTTCATTCCATACACAGTGTAATGATTGTGATATTAAGACTGTGTTCCTTACCTTGTGCAATGATAGCTATATTAATGCTCCATTTCATACACAGTGTAGTGATTGTGTAATTAAGGCACTGTTTCTTACTTTGTGCCGCTATAGCTATATTAATGCTCCATTCCATACACAGTACAGTGATTGTGATATGAAGAATCTGTTCCTTCTCTTGTGCAGTGATAGCTATATTAATGCTCCAATCCTTAAACAGTGCACTGATTGTGATATTAAGGCTCTGTTCCTTACCTTGTGTAATGATAGCTATATTAATGCTCCATTCCATACACAGTGTAGTGATTGTGATATTAAGACTGTGTTCTTTACCTTGTGCCGCTATAGCTATATTAATGCTCCATTTCATACACAGTGTAGTGATTGTGATATTAAGGCTCTGTTCCTTACCCTATGCAGTGATAACTATATTAATGCTCCATTTCATACACAGTGCAGTGATTGTGATGTTAAGGCTCTGTTCCTTACCCTATGCAGTGATAACTATATAAATGCTCCGTTCCATACACAGTGCAGTGATTGTGATATTAAGGCCCTGTTCCTTACCTTGTGCAGTGATAGCTATATTAATGCTCCATTCCATACACAGTGCAGTGATGGTGATATCAATGCTCTGTTCATTACCCCATACAGTGATGGTCATATTGAGTCTCCCTTCTTTAACCAGTGCAGTGATGGGGACATTCAATCTCCGCTCCGCACCCATTGCTGTGATTTTGATAGTCATGCTCCAATTCCTTCCCAGTGGAGGGATTGTGATATTAATACTCCACTCATCACCCGTTGCATTGATGGTGAGATTAATGCTCCATTGGTTGCACCATACAGCGACAGCGATATTAACACTTCATTGTTTACTCTGTGCATCAATCACAATATTTATGCTCCCACACTATGAAAGAACCTTTTTGCTAACATCTGTCCGACTCCCGCCCCCTGCGATTTAGAAAAGATCTGAAGACCCTCTTATTCAAGAAAAATGAGAACGTAGACTGACAAAGTGATCCTCCGCCACGGCCTCTATATGCCACTTCCTTTTATTACTAGGGTATTTATTGAGCGTGGACCCGGCTTCGGGAAGCTTCTGGGCAGTTTACAATCATAGGGGGAAGAACACAGTGAGAGAAGCAGAGGAAAAAGGAGAGGGGAGCTAACAGGGGAGGGTGGGCAAATGGCAGCATGGGGGAGAGACATTGGGGATCAGATCACAGAGTCTCAGGTAGAGTGGATATTAACAGGGAGGAGGTTCCAGAGTTCTGGAGCGTAGATAGAGAAGGCCTGTCTTCTGGTTCTTTCATTCTTGCACCGTTCAATCAAGTCTGCACATTTCCCTACTTCTGGTGGATCACAGGTCTCCAGAGATACTGAGTTTCTCAGTGAGGTAGTTTGTGGACTTCGGGATGACAGCCTTGTAGATGATCAACAGGGCTTGTAGATGATAAAGGCTTCCAGTGGGACTCAGTGTAGATCGATGAGGTTGGGGGTAATGTGTATTAATATGCAAAGACCTTTAATAAGTCTTGCTTCAGCATGCAAGACATATTTCAGTGGTGCCAGTGTAACCCCCCATCCTCCGGAAGGCCTTCCAAAAGGGCATTGCCATCATCCAGGTGGGAGAGGAGCAAGTCTTGGACAGCGGATCTGGAGTTGTTTTCTGGGATGAAGGGCTTGATTTTCCACAGGAGAGAAAGTTCGTACCAGGCTGTTTGTGTCTTTCTTGCTACGTTCAGTTTGACCGTGGTGTGTCTGTCGATGTTGAATGCAAGGGACTTGGCACAGGGGCCAGCTGGGGTGTGAATCCCTCAAGGTTCATAGCAGAAAGCCAGGTCTGGATGTCAGAGTGTTTGTGTTGTTGGTCAGCAGTAGGAATTCATTCTTGGAGAGGTTGAGCTGCAGGTAAGCACTGGACATCCAGGACTGGATCAATGTGAGGCAGGCCTTCAGCATGTGGATGCCTTTGGAGGATATCTTGAGTAAGATCTGCATGGCATCTGCATATTGGTGAATGTGGATGTTGTGTGGATAGAGGAAGGTTCTGAGCGGTTCCATGTAAAGATTGAAGATCACATGGACAGGATGGAGCCTTGCGGGACTACACAGGTGATGGGTAAAGTTGGTGATCTGGAAGAATCAATTTGTATGAACTGTTGGCGGTGTGCAAGGTAGGATTTAACCAGCTGAGGACAATCTCGCTGATCCCCATGCAGTGATGTAGGTTTTCAGTGAGTGTCTGGAGGTCTACTGTGTCAAATGCTGTTGCGAGGTCAAGGAGAACTAGGTGGCAAGGATGGCCATCGCCAAGGATTTTAAGGGCATTGTCGATCACCTTGATGGTAGCCATTTCAGTGCTGCATTTGAGTCTGAAGCCAGTTTGGTTGGCCTGAAGGTTATTGGCTTTGATGTGTTGGAGGAGTTGTGTGGCTACTGCTTTCTCAAGAATATTACTTAGAAAGTGAAGATGGGTAATGGACCAGTAGTTGCTGAAGGGACCAGTGTTGGTTTCTTAATAAGCAGGAGGATTTGTCCGGTCTTGAGGGTTGAGGGGAAGGTGCCTTCATTTAGGGAGTTATTGAGGTAAGGGAGGAGTTCTTCAGTCAGAAGGGTCTTGAGTAAGGAGGCAGTGAGGATGTCATCCACATATGATGTGGCCTTGAGGGATGCTAAGATGGCATTGAGGTCTTCCATTGTTAGTGTTGTGAAAGTTGTCCAGTTAGTTGTGGTTTTGTGAGATGTGATGTGTAGTGTGTTGTCAGTTGTGGCGTTGGTATCTATGTGTTGGCAGATCTTGTTGATGAAGAAAGAGTTTCTGGCGGTGGATTATTCAATGGAGTGTGCTACGAGTAGTAGGTTGGGCAGAGAGTTGATGCAGTGCTTGATGGCTTTGAAGAGGCCTCTGCTTTCATTGTTGGCCTTGGCTATGGTGTTTCGGGTTAGTGGCCTTGGCAGTGTTGATCAGTTGCCTGAATGCAGGACAGAGCTCCGTGAGCAGGGCAAGGTTGGATGCGCTACAGGATTTTCACTAATTATTTTCTTGGTTTCTAATGGTTTGCTTGTTGTGGTTGAGTTCTTGAGTGTACCAGGGTGGTGAAGGTTTAGGCTTGAGGGTGTGCCGTTTCACTGGGGAATGGTGGTTGATGTTGTTTGTGAGAGTGGTGTTGAATTTTTGGAGCAGCGGGTTGCAGTCCTGGTACATTGCCCATGTGAGGTGGAGACTGGGGATGTCTTCTGAGAGCTTCCACTGGGAAGTTCTTGAAGGGTCTCAAGGCTTGGTTTCCAATGGGTCTGCTTGAGAGATGCAGTGTGACTAATCTTAAACGGGATTGCCAGATGGTCCGAGAAGTCGAGCGGAACAGGAGAGCTGTGATGAAGGGTGGGCAGTGTGGTGACGATGCGGTTGAGGATATTACCTTTCCTGTGAGTTAGTTCTTTCATGTGCTGTTAGAGGTTCAGTGTGTCGGGCAGGCAGTAGAGATCTTCCTTCCCAGAAACTTTATCATACAACACTCCCTAGTTGGGTTTATGCAATATAAATGACATACACACAATGCGCCATTCCTTATCGCGTACAGTGATCGTGATGTTAATGTCCTGCTCCTGGGTGTATGCAGTTATGATGATATTACTGCTTTGTTCCTTACACCATGCAGCGATAGTGAAATAAAAGCTCCATCCCTTACTCCGTGCAGTGATGGTGATATTAACGCTCCTGTACTCTGACTGATAAGGATATTATTTTCTCTGTTCCTTACCCCGTGCTGTGATGGGGATATTAATGCTCCTCTACTCCAATGCTGTGGTAAGGATATTATTTTCTCTGTTCCTTACCCCGTGTATTGATGGGGATATCAATGCTCCTCTACTCCAATTCTGTGGTAAGGATATTATTTTATCTGTTCCTTACCCCATGCAGTGATGGGGATAGTAATGCTCTTCTACTCCAATGCTGTGGTAAGGATATTATTTTCTCTGTTCCTTACCCCGTGCAGTGATGGTGTGATATTAATGCTCCTCTATTCCAATGCTGTGGTAAAGATATTATTTTCTCTGTTCCTTACTCCGTGCAGTGATGGGGATAGTAATGCTCTTCTAGTCTGACATAAGGATATTATGTTCTCTGTTCCTTACCCCGTGCTGTGATGGGGATAGTAATGCTCCTCTACTCCAATGCTGCGGTAAGGATATTATTTTCTCTGTTCCTTACCCCGTGCAGTGATGGTGTGATATTAATGCTCCTCTATTCCAATGCTGTGGTAAGGATATTATTTTCTCTGTTCCTTACCCCGTGCAGTGATGGGGATAGTAATGCTCTTCTAGCCTGACATAAGAATATTATGTTCTCTGTTCCTTACCCCGTGCAGTGATAGGGGTATTAATGCTCCTCTACTCCAATGCTGTGGTAAGGATATTATTTTCTTGGTACCTTACCCCGTGCAGTGATGGGGATAGTAATGCTCCTCTACTCCAATGCTGTGGTAAGGATATTATTTTCTCTGTTTCTTACCCCGTGCAGTGATGGTGTGATATTAGTGCTCCTCTACTCCAATGCTGTGGTAAGGATATTATTTTCTCTGTTCCTTACCCCGTGCAGTGATGGTGAGATATTAAAGCTCCTCTATTCCAATGCTGTGGTAAGGATATTATTTTCTCTGTTCCTTACCCCGTGCAGTGATGGGGATAGTAATGCTCCTCTACTCCAATGCTGTGGTAAGGATATTATTTTCTCTGTTTCTTACCCCATGCAGTGATGGAGATATTAATGCTCCTCTACTCCAATGCTTTGGTAAGGATGTTATTTTCTCTGTTCCTTACCCCGTGCAGTGATGGGGATAGTAATGCTCCTCTACTCCAATGCTGTGGTAAGGATGTTATTTTCTCTGTTCTTTACGCATGCAGTGACGGGGATATTAATGCTCCTCTACTCCAATTTTGTGGTAAGGATATTATTTTCTCGGTTCCTTACCCCACGCAGTGATGGGGATATTAATGCTCCTCTACTCTGACGTGATAATGATATTAATTTCTCTGTTCCTTAACCCGTGCAGTGATGGTGTGATATTAATGCTCCTCTACTCTCACGTGATAAGGATATTATTTTCTCTGTTCCTTACCCCGTGCAGTGATGGTGTGATATTAATGCTCCTCTACTCTCACGTGATAAGGATATTATTTTCTCTGTTCCTTACCCCATGCAGTGATGGGGATAGTAATGCTCCTCTACTCCAATGCTGTGGTAAGGATATTATTTTCTCAGTACCTTGCCCCGTGCAGTGATGGGGATATTAATGCTCCTCTACTCCAATGCTGTGGTAAGGATGTTATTTTCTCTGTTCCTTAAGCCATGCAGTGATGGGGATATTAATACTCCTCTACTCCAATTCTGTGGTAAGGATATTATTTTCTTGGTTCATTACCCCACGCAGTGATGGGGATATTAATGCTCCTCTACTCTGACATGATAATGATATTATTTTCTCTGTTCCTTACCCTATGCAGTGATGGTGTGATATTAATGCTCCTCTACTCTCACGTGATAAGGATATTATTTTCTCTGTTCCTTATCCCCCTGCAGTGATGGTGTGATATTAATGCTCCTCTACTCTCACGTGATAAGGATATTATTTTCTCTGTTCCTTACCCCATGCAGTGATGGGGATAGTAATGCTCTTCTAGTCTGACATAAGGATATTATGTTCTCTGTTCCTTACCCTGTGCTGTGATGGGGATATTAATGCTCCTCTACTCCAATGCTGTGGTAAGGATATTATTTTCTCTGTTCCTTACCCCGTGCAGTGATGGTGTGATATTAATGCTCCTCTACTCTCACGTGATAAAGATATTATGTTCTCTGTTCCTTACCCCATGCTGTAATGGGGATATTAATGCTCCTCTACTCCAGTGTTGTGGTAAGGATATTATTTTCTCTGTTCCTTACCCCATGAAGTGATGGGGATATTAATGCTCCTCTAATCTGACATGATAAGGATATTATTTTCTCTGTTCCTTACCCCGTGCTGTGATGGGGATATTAATGCTCCTCTACTCCAATGCTGTGGTAAGGATATTATTTTCTCTGTTCCTTACCCCGTGCAGTGATGGGGATAGTAATGCTTTTCTAGTCTGACATAAGGATATTATTTTATTTGCTTCTTACCCCGTGCAGTGATGGGGATAGTAATACTCCTCTACTCCAATGCTTTGGTAAGGATATTATTTTCTTGGTACCTTACCCCGTGCAGTGATGGGGATATTAATGCTCCTCTACTCTGACGTGACAAGGATGTTATTTTCTCTGTTCCTTACCCCGTGCAGTGATGGGGATATTAATGCTCCTCGACTCCAATGCTGTGGTAAGGATATTATTTTCTCGGTACCTTACCCCGTGCAGTGATGGGGATATTAATGCTCATCTACTCCAATGCTGTGGTAAGGATATTATTTTCTCTGTTCCTTACCCCGTGCAGTGATGGGGATATTAATGCTCCTCTACTCCAATGCTGTGGTAAGGATATTATTTTCTCGGTACCTTACCCACTGCAGTGATGGGGATATTAATGCTCATCTACTCCAATGCTGTGGTAAGGATATTATTTTCTCGGTACCTTACCCACTGCAGTGATGGGGATAGTAAGCTACTATCACTGCACGGGGTAAAGAATGAATAATGTTTTATTCCTTTTACTGCACCCGGTAAGGAATAATCAAGTCTCTGTGGCCCCATGTATATTAATGGGGATAAAAACATCCCATTCTTGAATGCATGAACCTAGAGTGCCAGGATAGGAACCTGTGTGTTTTGCTAATGCTGACCCTCTTTCTTGTATCTCTGTCTTCACAGCTGAACTCTCCAGGCCCCACCAGCGATGAGAACCTGAGCAGCAGGAGGGTATCGGAGCCCTTTGGGGGCAATCGCTATTACCTGGATGAGGATTTCTCACTGGGGCCTCATATACCTTCCTCCGAAAGCCTCTCCATCTCAGAAGAGGCTGAAGATACGTGTGGCCAGGGCGAACAAGAGGTGCCAGTGGAAGGTCTAGGGGTGCCACAGGTTAACACCATCCCAGACATGAAGTCCCATGGTGTAACGGGCAGTGGAATGTGGGACTGTGGCATCACAGAGGAGGAAGAGGAGCAGACGTTCCAGGTAGAGGTCAGTGTGGGCACACCCTGCTCTGCAAGTTCCCGAAAAGACCCAACGGAGAGTCTGGATGCTGAAGAGCAGTGGGGCACAGAAAGGACTGGCCTCGAATTCAAGGGAGAGGAGGAAAGCACCGTCACAAGCAAGGAAAGTGCCAGCCTGGGTCACGTCAACTGGAAGTCAAGCTCACCACAAAGGTGCCAAGAGGACCCCAGTCACCCCACCTCTCAGCCGCCTTCTGGAGACACCAATGTCCTGTCCACAGTGGAGTTAATGCAAGAAAGGGTCCGGCCAAAAACCTACACCTGGTCCGGGGACAGAGTGCCCATGGCTTCCGGGAACCCAAGGCCAAGGAGCAGGCTGGTTCCATGTGAAGGTTGCCCAGCATGGACGGTGCCAGAGGAGGCAAGCTCCAACAGCACCACCATCTACAAACCTCACAGTGATGCCGGGCCACCAAGACCTTCCTGGAAAGGCAGCCCCGCAGGCCTCCCCAAAGTGTCAGAACTCAAAAAGCGCTTTGAGGCTTAAGACTCGAGTAATGGAATGTAACACGGTTTGGGGAGCCTTTCCTCGCCTGTCAGGCGCTGCAGGACTGAAAACTGTTAATGTGGCCCCATGGGGGCTCATCGCAATACCTCCTGCGATAACCTTTGCTTTCTTTGTGGCTAGCTGCTTCTGCCTTTGGCTGTTCGGATCTTACTCTAGTGTGGGGCAATGAGGAGGCCAGGGGTCTTACTCCAATGTGGGACGATGAGGAGGCCAGGGGTCTTATTACAGTGTGGGATGATGAGGAGGCCAGGGATCTTACTGCAGTGTGGGACGATGATGAGGCCAGGGATCTTACTCCAGTGTGGGACGATGAGGAGGCCAGGGGTCTTACTCCAGTATGGGACGAGGAGGCCAGGGGTCTTACTGCAGTGTGTGATGAGGAGGCCAGGGGTCTTACTGCAGTGTGGGACGATGAGGAGGGCAGGGGTTTTACTGCAGTGTGGGACGATGAGGAGGGCAGGGGTCTTACTCCAGTGTGGGACGATGAGGAGGCCAGGGGTCTTACTGCAGTGTGGGACGAGGAGGCCAGGGATCTTACTCCAGTGTGGGATGATGAGGAGGCCAGGGGTCTTACTGCAGTGTGGGACGATGAGGGCGCCAATGGTCTTACTCCAGTGTGGGACGATGAGGAGGCCAGGGGTCTTACTGCAGTTTTGGATGATGAGGAGGCCAGGGGTCTTACTCCAGTGTGGGACGATGATGAGGCCAGGGGTCGATGAGGAGGCCAGGGGTTTTACTGCAGTGTGGGACGATGAGGAGGCCAGGGGTCTTACTCCAGTGTGGGATGATGAGGAGGCCAGGGGTCTTACTCCAGTGTGGGACGATGAGGAGGCCAGGGGTTTTACTGCAGTGTGGGATGATGAAGATGCCAGGGGTCTTACTCCAGTGTGGGGTGATGAGGAGGAGGCCAGGGGTCTTACTCCAGTGTGGGACGATGAAGATGCCAGGGGTCTTACTCCAGTGTGGGACGATGAGGAGGCCAGGGGTCTTACTCCAGTGTGGGACGATGAGGAGGCCAGGGGTCTTACTGCAGTGTGGGACGATGAGGAGGCCAGGGGTCTTACTCCAGTGTGGGACGATGAGGAGGCCAGGGGTCTTACTCCAGTGTGGGACGATGAGGAGGCCAGGGGTCTTACTCCAGTATGGGACGAGGAGGCCAGGGGTCTTACTGCAGTGTGTGATGTGGAGGCCAGGGGTCTTACTGCAGTGTGGGACGATGAGGAGGGCAGGGGTCTTACTGCAGTGTGGGACGATGAGGAGGGCAGGGGTCTTACTCCAGTGTGGGACGATGAGGAGGCCAGGGGTCTTACTGCAGTGTGGGACGAGGAGGCCAGGGATCTTACTCCAGTGTGGGATGATGAGGAGGCCAGGGGTCTTACTGCAGTGTGGGACGATGAGGGGGCCAATGGTCTTACTCCAGTGTGGGACGACGAGGAGGCCAGGGGTCTTACTGCAGTTTTGGATGATGAGGAGGCCAGGGGTCTTACTCCAGTGTGGGACGATGATGAGGCCAGGGGTCGATGAGGAGGCCAGGGGTTTTACTGCAGTGTGGGACGATGAGGAGGCCAGGGGTCTTACTCCAGTGTGGGATGATGAGGAGGCCAGGGGTCTTACTCCAGTGTGGGACGATGAGGAGGCCAGGGGTTTTACTGCAGTGTGGGATGATGAAGATGCCAGGGGTCTTACTCCAGTGTGGGGTGATGAGGAGGAGGCCAGGGGTCTTACTCCAGTGTGGGACGATGAAGATGCCAGGGGTCTTACTCCAGTGTGGGACGATGAGGAGGCCAGGGGTCTTACTCCAGTGTGGGACGATGAGGAGGCCAGGGGTCTTACTGCAGTGTGGGACGATGAGGAGGCCAGGGGTCTTACTGCAGTTTGGGATGATGAGGAGGCCAAGGGTCTTACTCCAGTGTGGGACGATGATGAGGCCAGGGGTCGATGAGGAGGCCAGGGGTTTTACTGCAGTGTGGGATGATGAAGATGCCAGGGGTCATACTCCAGTGTGGGATGATGAGGAGGCCAGGGGTCTTACTCCAGTGTGGGACTATGAAGATGCCAGGGGTCTTACTCCAGTGTGGGACGATGATGAGGAGGCCAGGGGTCTTACTCCAGTGTGGGACGATGAGGAGGCCAGGGGTCTTACTGCAGTGTGGGACGATGAGGAGGCCAGGGGTCTTACTCCAGTGTGGGCCGATGAGGAGGCCAGGGGTCTTACTCCAGTGTGGGACGATGCGGAGGCCAGGGGTCTTACTCCAGTGTGGGACGATGCGGAGGGCAGGGGTCTTACTCCAGTGTGGGATGATGATGAGCCCAGGGGTCTTACTCCAGTGTGGGATGATGATGAGGCCAGGGGTCTTACTCCAGTGTGGGACGAGGAGGAGGCCAGGGGTCTTACTCCAGTGTGGGGCAATGAGGATGCCAGGGGTCGATGAGAAGGCCAGGGGTCTTACTCCAGTGTGGGATGATGAGGAGGCCAGGGGTCTTACTCCAGTGTGGGACGATGAGGAGGCCAGGGGTCTTACTGCAGTTTGGGATGATGAGGAGGCCAAGGGTCTTACTCCAGTGTGGGACGATGATGAGGCCAGGGGTCTTACTCCAGTGTGGGACGAGGAGGAGGCCAGGGGTCTTACTCCAGTGTGGGACAATGAGGAGGCCAGGGGTCGATGGGAAGGCCAGGGGTCTTACTCCAGTGTGGGATGATGAGGAGGCCAGGGGTCTTACTGCAGTGTGGGACGATGAAGATGCCAGGGGTCTTACTCCAGTGTGGGACGATGAAGATACCAGGGGTCTTACTCCAGTGTGGGATGATGAGGAGGCCAGGGGTCTTACTCCAGTGTGGGACGATGGGGAGGCCCGGGGTCTTACTCCAGTGTGAGATGAGGAGGCCAGGGGTATTACTGCAGTGTGAGACGATGAGGAGGCCAGGGGTCTTACTGCAGTGTGGGACGATGAGGAGGCCAGGGGTCTTACTCCAGTGTGGGCCGATGAGGAGGCCAGGGGTCTTACTCCAGTGTGCGACGATGAGGAGGTCAGGGGTCTTACTCCAGTGTGGGATGATGATGAGCCCAGGGTTCTTACTCCAGTGTGGGATGATGATGAGGCCAGGGGTCTTACTCCAGTGTGGGACGAGGAGGAGGCCAGGGGTCTTACTCCAGTGTGGGACGAGGAGGAGGCCAGGGGTCTTACTCCAGTGTGGGACAATGAGGAGGCCAGGGGTCGATGAGAAGGCCAGGGGTCTTACTCCAGTGTGGGATGATGAGGAGGCCAGGGGCCTTACTGCAGTGTGGGACGATGAAGATGCCAGGGGTCTTACTCCCGTTTGGGACGATGAAGATACCAGGGGTCTTACTCCAGTGTGGGACGATGAGGAGGCCAGGGGTCTTACTCCAGTGTGGGACGATGAGGAGGCCAGGGGTCTTACTCCAGTGTGAGATGAGGAGGCCAGGGGTCTTACTGCAGTGTGAGACGATGAGGAGGCCAGGGGTCTTACTCCAGTGTGAGATGAGGAGGCCAGGGATCTTACTGCAGTGTGCGATGAGGAGGCCAGGGATCTTACTGCAGTGTGAGATGAGGAGGCCAGGGGTCTTACTGCAGTGTGAGATGAGGAGGCCAGGGGTTTTACTCCAGTATGAGATGAGGAGGCCAGGAGTCTTACTGCAGTGTGGGATGATGAGGAGGCCAGGGGTCTTACTCAAGTGTGGGATGATGAGGAGGCCAGGGGTCTTACTGCAGTTTGGGATGATGATGAGCCCAGGGGTCTTACTCCAGTGTGGGATGATGAGGAGGCCAGGGGTCTTACTCCAGTGTGGGACGATGAGGAGGCCAGGGGTCTTACTCCAGTGTGGGACGATGAAGATGCCAGGGGTCTTACTCCAGTGTGGGACGATGAGGAGGCCAGGGGTCTTACTGCAGTGTGGGACGAGGAGGAGGCCAGGGGTCTTACTCCAGTTTGAGATGAGGAGGCCAGGGGTCTTACTCCAGTGTGGGACGATGAGGAGGCCAGTCACGCACAGCCACCCCACTTGCAGGCAAGGGGGCCATATAGTCTGGAGACATGTAGGCACGGGCCTGGATGCCAGCTGTGTCCATACTGCTTTGAGGTGCCCTCTCTAAAGAACCCCTTCCTCCATGTGGCCATATCTATAAAAGCCACAGGGCAGTAAAAAGACGGATAACCCCTGCAGGGAGCCAGACATGGACCCCAACCAGCTGGCAGGGATGAGGGCCCCTACCTGGCTGCCCACTGTGTTCAGCGCTCCTCTGCTCTCGAGCTAAATCCACGCTTTACACAAAACAGTACCTCCTCCAGAGGTACTCACTGAAGACCACCCACTAGGAGGCTGTGTGTAGAATGGACGAGAGGGGCTTTATCTATGCAGATAGGCCCCTCGCCCTCCATATGGCCAGTATGTAGGAATATGGCCCATCCAGGGTGCCCACCCCACAGACAATGAGTACGATCTCTCCAAGGTGCAAAACATAGCAGGCCCAGGACAAGAGGGGCATTGTGTATCCCAATAGCTCTGCCCTCCTCCATAGCACCATTTGTGTGATGGCAGAGAGACCAGTATGTGGGGGTATTGCCCATACATGGGGCCCACGTCAGAGAAACAGTTGCCATCTCCCGAAGGTGAAACATATTGTCGACCCAGGCATCCTACAGGGACACACGCTTCAGACTCAACCTCATGGGTGTAGAATGGACTAGAGGCACAGATACGTTTTTATGGGAGGGCAAAAGGGGCACTTGCCCAGGTCCCCCACCTTGGAAGGGCCCCCACAAAGTTGCCTGATCTGAAGAAGTAAGATTCCATTGTTCACCAGTCCTAGATAGCACACGTCAGGATATTTTATGGGGTGCTGCTGAGGCTCTAACCCCATTGCCTTTCTGTTTTGGCAAGTGCATTCTGCCTTTCTCAATTCATCATGTATTGCTTTCTGCGTTCACTCTGGTATATATAGTTTGTGTGTTCCTTACGGCACAACTCTGTAGCATTATTTCCTTCCTGTGGGAATTATGTTGATCATGTGCAATAGGCAACAGTGAAATGCATATTGATAAATTGAGTGCCACAACAGTTCAGAAGTTAGCTCAGTGTGTGAAGCACCCATTGCAGAGATATGTGTTCATATGCAAAATTAAAATATCACATTCCAGCAAGGCTGGCTGAGCCTTCCTATGTCTGAACTTCATAAAACTGCCTGCATACGTACTTGGTTTTGCAACACAACAGGTGCTATTATCAGCAATGTACCTGCACCAGATAGGAGTTGCTATAAATACTAACATATTTTCCATATGATGAAGGTCTAGACATTGGTTTGTTCAGATGGGTGTTGTAAAACCTAGGCAATCACCTCCAACAATGGCATAAACTGTTAGTCCAAGAGATGAATAAGTCTCCAAATTCAAGACTACGGAACAGTGATCCTGGTCAAATCATCTAATATCTCTTACATTACTCTGCTGTCTTCTGTGAGGTTTGCCTTCTTGCATACAGTGGCATCGTTTAGCCCATTACTTGATCTTTCTTCTTATGTAGGCCATTTGGGTGGAAGGGTTGGTAGACAGAGGAGAGCGGCCCATATGTTGCAGGCCTCAGGCAAGCATATTTTGAGGTCTGATTGTTTGACACAGAAAAAGTTTTACTTTTGGTAAAAGTCGAAGGTTTTATGCATGTTTATAAATGAAAATGTCACAAGCTATTGTTTTGGGAATATTTAAAGCTTTAAAATACAAAAGACAAACCCAGATTAAATGTGTTAAATCACATCGATTGGTATGCTGGTACTTATATACTTCCCTTGATAATGGAGAGAATGAAGCTAGAACCATTCCCATTTTGAATAACACCCCTCTATAATATTCTGTTTAAAAATGGTCATGTTTGGTAACGTGATGTGTGTACTTTTTTATAAAATGGGATTGTTTTAGTTCATGGTAAGAACTGGAAAAGAAAGTGTTGAAATACAGAAATTGCAGAGTTCCCAACAATCCCAGCTTCACCCCTTCATCAATGTGTGATCCTGGGCTTCTCATTTAATCTTGTATTGCCTGACCTCTCAATATTGCCAGTCCCTAAACCTTTCAAAATTGTCAGCCCTTCAGAGTGATTTCCTTCTCATGGTATGATCTTCATAAAAGACGTATTCATGGTTTCACTAGCTATAGGGTTGCTTTCACTTTAATAGTGAGCATATTTATATCGCACACCACAGACATTTGTTCCTTTGATATCTAATGGCAACACTATTTGAAAACCATATCCCACTTCTATACTCAGTCTGTCTGGATAAAGACACCTTCTTGGTAGCTTCTAATCTGCCTCCACTATCCATGCTACGGAATGTGTAGCTTTCTCCTTCCTTCCAATTGGTCTCCTCTATCCATGCATGAGCCCTTTTGCATTCTGTGAGGCAGCTAATGTGAGTTCTATGTCCATCATGGGTTACATGTACCTTTTTCATACGGTCCTGCATTACTATTACAGGCTGCATACCTTCCTGGATGCTATTGATAAACATTATCCTGTATGTGCTAGAACAGTAACCTCTTCGTAGACTGTTAATGTTGGTCTTCAAATGCTACTTGGTTATCATTCTGATTAGAGCAGGAATGAAGAGGGTAAGGGGACTTAAAGGGAGAAAACCTGCTTATTATGCTGCGAGACAGCATATCAACCTATAGGTTGTGAGCGCCACGGGTGGGGGCGCAACCAGTATTCTTGATCTCTTAATTCCTTTGGTTTGGTGGAAGGGGGCCCCAAAGATGTCTGTGCCCAGGGCCCCAAAAGTGTTTCAGATGGCCCTGTAGAGACCACTACACTAAGGGACTGTGTGTAGAAGGGACTACAGGCCAGATCTGTATCCCAATAGCTCCTTCCACACCAACATGGGGCCACTTCAGCATGGCACCACCATGAGTAGAATGGACTCCACCATATGACTATGTGTAGAAGGGACTACAGGCTACTTCACCATGGCGCCATGTGTAGAATGGACCACAGGCCACTTCACCATGGCAGCACCATGAGTAGAATGGACTACATGCCACTTCACCATAGGGCCATGTGTAGAACGGACTACAGGCCACTTCACCATAGGGCCATTTGTAGGAGGAACTACAGGCCACTTCACCATGGCAGCACCATGAGTAGAATGGACTACATGTCACTTCACCATAGGGCCATGTGTAGAACGGACTACAGGCCACTTCACCATAGGGCCATTTGTAGGAGGAACTACAGGCCACTTCACCATAGGTTAATGTGTAGAAGGGACTAAAGGCCACTTCACCATAGGGCCATGTGTAGAAGGGTCTACAGGCCACTTCACCATAGGGCCATGTGTAGAAGGGACTACAGGCCACTTCACCATAGGGCCATGTGTAGAAGGGACTAAAGGCCACTTCACCATAGGGCCATGGGTAGTAGGGTCTACAGGCCACTTCACCATAGGGAAATGTGTAGAAGGGTCTACAGGCCACTTCACCATAGGGCCATGTGTAGAAGGGACTAAAGGCCACTTCACCATGTGTAGTAGGGTCTACATGGCACTTCACCATAGGGCCATGTGTAGAAGGGACTAAAGGCCACTTCACCATAGGGCCATGTGTAGTAGGGTATACAGGCCACTTCACCATAGGGCCATGTGTAGAAGGGACTAAAGGCCACTTCACCATGTGTAGTAGGGTCTACATGGCACTTCACCATAGGGCCATGTGTAGAAGGGACTAAAGGCCACTTCACCATAGGCCATGTGTAGTAGGGTATACAGGCCACTTCACCATAGGGCCATGTGTAGTAGGGTCTGCAGGCCACTTCACCAAAGGGCCATGTGTAGTAGGGTCTACAGGCCACTTCACCATAGGGCCATGTGTAGAAGGGACTACAGGCCACTTCTCCATAGGGCCATGTGTAGAAGGGTCTACAGTCCACTTCACCATAGGGCCATGTTTAGTAGGGTCTAAAGGCCACTTCACCATAGGGCCATGTGTAGTAGGGTCTACAGGCCACGTCACCATAGGGCCATGTGTAGTAGGGTCTACAGGCCACGTCACCATAGGGCCATGTGTAGTAGGGTCTACAGGCCACTTCACCATAGGGCCATGTGTAGTAGGGTCTACAGGCCACTTCACCATAGGGCCATGTGTAGGAGGAACTACAGGCCACTTCACCATAGGGCCTTGTTTAGATGAGACTAAAGGCAACTTCACCATAGGGCCATGTGTAGGAGGGACTACAGGCCACTTCACCATAGGGCCATGTGTAGTAGGGTCTACAGACCACTTCAGCATGGGACCACCATGAGTAGAATGGACTAAAGATCAGTTCCTCATAGGGCCATGCGTAGAAGGGTCTACAGGTCACTTCAGCATGGGACCACCATGAGTAGAATGGACTAAAGATCAGTTCCTCATAGGGCCATGTGTAGAAGGGTCTAGAGGCCACTTCACCATAGGGCCATGTGTAGTAGGGTCTACAGGCCACTTCACCATAGGGCCATGTGTAGAAGGGACTAAAGGCCCCTTCACCATAGGGCCATGTGTAGTAGGGTCTGCAGGCCACTTCACCACGGGGCCATGTGTCGTAGGGACTAGAGGCCACTTCACCATAGGGCCATGTGTAGTAGGGTCTACAGGCCACTTCACCATAGGGCCATGTATCGTAGGGACTAGAGGCCCCTTCACCATAGGGCCATGTGTAGTAGGGTCTACAGGCCACTTCACCATAGGGCCATGTGTAGTAGGGTCTACAGGCCACTTCACCATAGGGCCATGTGTCATAGGGACTAGAGGCCACTTCACCATAGGGCCATGTGTAGGAGGAACTACGGGCCACTTCACCATAGGGCCATGTGTAATAGGATCTACAGGCCACTTCACCATAGGGCTATGTGTAGAAGGGACTAAAGGCCACTTCACCATAGGGCCATGGGTAGTAGGGTCTACGGGCCACTTCACCATAGGGCCATGTGTAGAAGGGTCTACAGGCCACTTCAGCATAGGGCCATGTGTTGTAGGGTCTACAGGCCACTTCACCATAGGGCCGTGTGTAGGAGGGACTACAGGCCACTTCACCATAGGGCCATGTGTAGAAGGGTCTACAGGCCACTTCACCATAGGGCCATGTGTAGAAGGGACTACAGGCCACTTCACCATAGGGCCATGTGTAGTAGGGTCTACAGGCCACTTCACCATAGGGCCATGTGTAGGAGGGACTACAGGCCACTTCACCATAGGGTCATGTGTAGAAGGGTCTACAGGCCACTTCACCATAGGGCCATGTGTAGTAGGGTCTACAGGCCACTTCACCATAGGGCCATGTGTAGAAGGGACTAAAGGCCACTTCACCATAGGGCCATGTGTAGTAGGGTCTACATGGCACTTCACCATAGTAGGGTCTACAGGCCACTTCACCATAGGGCCATGTGTAGAAGGGACTAAAGGCCACTTCACCATAGGGCCATGTGTAGTAGGGTATACAGGCCACTTCACCATAGGGCCATGTGTAGTAGGGTCTGCAGGCCACTTCACCAAAGGGCCATCTGTAGTAGGGTCTACAGGTCACTTCACCATAGGGCCATGTGTAGAAGGGACTACAGGCCACTTCACTATAGGGACATGTGTATTAGGGTCTACAGTCCACTTCACCATAGGGCCATGTTTAGTAGGGTCTAAAGGCCACTTCACCATAGGGCCATGTGTAGTAGGGTCTACAGGCCACATCACCATAGGGCCATGTGTAGAAGGGACTACAGGCCACTTCACCATAGGGACATGTGTAGTAGGGTCTACAGTCCACTTCACCATAGGGCCATGTGTAGTAGGGTCTACAGGCCACTTCACCATAGGGCCATGTGTAGGAGGAACTACAGGCCACTTCACCATAGGGCCATGTGTAGATGAGACTAAAGGCAACTTCACCATAGGGCCATGTGTAGGAGGGACTACAGGCCACTTCACCATAGGGCCATGTGTAGTAGGGTCTAAAGACCACTTCAGCATGGGACCGCCATGAGTAGAATGGACTAAAGATCAGTTCCTCATAGGGCCATGCGTAGAAGGGTCTACAGGCCACTTCAGCATGGGACCACCATGAGTAGAATGGACTAAAGATCAGTTCCTCATAGGGCCATGTGTAGAAGGGTCTAGATGCCACTTCACCATAGGGCCATGTGTAGTAGGGTCTACAGGCCACTTCACCATGGGCCATGTGTAGAAGGGACTAAAGGCCCCTTCAACATAGGGCCATGTGTAGTAGGGTCTACAGGCCACTTCACCTTAGGGCCATGTGTAGTAGGGTCTACAGGCCACTTCACCATGGGGCCATGTGTCGTAGGGACTAGAGGCCACTTCACCAGAGGGCCATGTGTAGTAGGATCTACAGGCCACTTCACCATAGGGCCATGTGTAGTAGGGTCTACAGGCCACTTCACAATAGGGCCATGTGTAGTAGGGTCTCCAGGCCACTTCACCATAGGGCCATGTATCGTAGGGACTAGAGGCCCCTTCCCCATAGGGCCATGTGTAGTAGGGTCTACAGGCCACTTCACCATAGGGCCATGTGTAATAGGGTCTACACGCCACTTCACCATAGGGCCATGTGTAAAAGGGACTACAGGCCACTTCACCATAGGGCTATGTGTAGAAGGGACTAAAGGCCACTTCACCATAGGGCCATGTGTAGTAGGGTCTACGGGCCACTTCACCATAGGGCCATGTGTCGTAGGGACTAGAGGCCACTTCACCATAGGGCCATGTGTAGTAGGGTCTACAGGCCACTTCACCATAGGGCCATGTGTAGGAGGGACTACAGGCCACTTCACCATAGGGCCATGTGTAGAAGGGACTACAGGCCACTTCACCATAGGGCCATGTGTAGTAGGGTCTAAAGACCACTTCAGCATGGGACCACCATGAGTAGAATGGACTAAAGATCAGTTCCTCATAGGGCCATGCGTAGAAGGGTCTACAGGCCACTTCAGCATGGGTCCACCATGAGTAGAATGGACTAAAGATCAGTTCCTCATAGGGCCATGTGTAGAAGGGTCTAGAGGCCACTTCACCATAGGGCCATGTGTAGTAGGGTCTACAGGCCACTTCACCATGGGGCCATGTGTAGAAGGTACTAAAGGCCCCTTCACCATAGGGCCATGTGTAGTAGGGTCTACAGGCCACTTCACCTTAGGGCCATGTGTAGTAGGGTCTACAGGCCACTTCACCATGGGGCCATGTGTCGTAGGGACTAGAGGCCACTTCACCATAGGGCCATGTGTAGTAGGGTCTACAGGCCACTTCACCATAGGGCCATGTGTAGTAGGGTCTACAGGCCACTTCACAATAGGGCCATGTGTAGTAGGGTCTACAGGCCACTTCACCATAGGGCCATGTGTAGTAGGGTCTACAGGCCACTTCACCATAGGGCCATGTGTAGTAGGGTCTACAGGCCACTTCACCATAGGGCCATGTGTAATAGGGTCTACAGGCCACTTCACCATAGGGCCATGTGTAAAAGGGACTACGGGCCACTTCACCATAGGGCCATGTGTAGAAGGGACTAAAGGCCACTTCACCATAGGGCCATGTGTAGTAGGGTCTACGGGCCACTTCACCATAGGGCCATGTGTCGTAGGGACTAGAGGCCACTTCACCATAGGGCCATGTGTAGTAGGGTCTACAGGCCACTTCACCATAGGGCCATGTGTAGGAGGGACTACAGGCCACTTCACCATAGGGCCATGTGTAGAAGGGACTACAGGCCACTTCACCATAGGGCCATGTGTAGAAGGGACTAAAGGCCTCTTCACCATAGGGCCATGTGTAGTAGGGTCTACAGGCCACTTCAACATAGGGCCATGTGTAATAGGGTCTACAGGCCACTTCACCATAGGGCCATGTGTCGTAGGGACTAGAGGCAACTTCCCCATAGGGCCATGTGTAGTAGGGTCTACAGGCCACTTCACCATAGGGCCATGTGTAGGGGGGACTACAGGCCACTTCACCATAGGGCCATGTGTAGGAGGGTCTACAGGCCACTTCAACATAGGGCAATGTGTAATAGGGTCTACAGGCCACTTCAACATAGGGCAATGTGTAGTAGGGTCTACAGGCCACTTCACCATATGGCCATGTGCAGAAGGCACTAAACGCCACTTCACCATAGGGCCATGTGTAGTGGGGTCTAAAGGCCACTTCAGCATGGGACCACCATGAGTAGAATGGACTACAGATCCGTTCCTCATAGGGCCATATGTAGGAGGGACTACAGGCCACTTCACCATAGGGACATGTGTAGGCAGGACTACAGGAAGAAGCCTGTTGTCAACAGGTAACCCACGTGCACTCTTAACAGACCCAGTCCTCCAAAGTGATGTCTGAACCTTATTGACAAAGTCAGTCTGCCTATTTACAAAGCGCAGTTTCATTCTATATTAAACATATAATTACATGATAGTCCAAACCTTGGGTGATAGGTTTGTGTTCAAGGTACACAAATATTCAAGGTACAAAATATTCAGAAACATAAACACATGTTCACTACAATAACTTTCACACTTGGTACAGCTTAATGGTGCAAATCAGCTCAAGTGACTTTCCTTGAATGCCAAGGGATATCCAAGTATCCATCTCCGGGGCTTTACAGTGTCCTTCTCGCTTGGAATATTAACTTAAATGTTCTTCCGTCTTCCTACAATAAGTAGTATCTGCTTATTAACATATATGTACTCAAATATATCACTGATCAGTTCATTGCAGCAGTAGAGCGAGCCTCTTATTGTCCATAGAATTGCATGTTTTCAGAGTCACCTGCAACACAATATGAACTGTTACTACATCGTAAACTGACAACATCTACCTGTTGTAGCAACAATCGCCACATTCCCGCGTCAAGTCGTGATCAGACACTCACCCAGCTTATGGGTATTCAGTCCCACTGGGCCACTGGGCCCTCATACGCTGTCACCACCCCCCCCCCCCACCCCACAAGAGCACTGGTCTCCGACACTCTATGATATTAAGAAAAGGGCAGATTGCAATAGTTCAATCCGGCTCCTGATGTCGTAATACAACATCACTATATTTACGAGAGGTGACCCAATACCCTACATCATGCCTGTATTTTAAGGGTTAACTTGGGCCTTGCAGTGTCGTAGCATCGCAGAGCGCGGAGAATGTTGGTGAAGACTGTCTTGTGGTTGGAGAGAGCGGACGAGGAAGGAGAGATACTAAGTTCATATCCCCAATTACCCTGTAATCTCAGTTCATAACAAAGCTAATTTCAATATCTCACAAGTGGTCGCCCATACTTCAGGCCTATACGTTTGTTAGACTTGGAACGCTCATGCGATAAAAATGTACAATTCAAACAGTCTTCATAGCGGTGTGTGTACACAAGTATCCTCCCCGTTAAGCAAAGTAGTTTGCTGTGTGTGTACACAACTATCCTCTCCAGTAACGAAGTGGTTCTCGCTGTGTGTGTACACAACTATCCTCCCCGGTAAGCGAAGTGGTTCGCTGTGTGTGTACACAACTATCCTTTCCGGTAAGCGAAGTGGTTCGCTGTGTGTGGCCCCAAATATCCTTTCCGGTAAGCGAAGTGGTTCGCTGTGTGTGTACACAACTATGCTCTCTGGGAAGCAAAGTGGTTTGCTGTGTGTGTACACAACTATCCTCCCCGGGAAGCGAAGTGGTTCACTGTGTGTGTACATAACTATCCTCCCCGGGGAAGCGAAGTGGTTCGCTCTGTGTGTACACAATTATCTTCTCCGGGAAGCGAAGTGGTTCTCACTGTGTGTGTACACAACTATCCTCCCCGGGAAGCGAAGTGGTTCGCTGTGTGTGTACACAACTATCTTCTCCGGGAAGCGAAGTGGTTCTCGCTGTGTGTGTACACAACTATCCTCCCCGGGAAGCAAAATAGTTTGCTGTGTGTGTGCACAACTATCCTCTCCGGGAAGCGAAGTGGTTTGCTGTGTGTGTACACAACTATCCTCCCCGGGAAGCGAAGTGGTTCGCTGTGTACACAACTATCCTCCCCGGGAAGCAAAGTGGTTCGCTGTGTGTGTACACAACTATCTTCTCCGGTAAGCGAAGTAGTTCTCACTGTGTGTGTACACAACTATCCTCTCCAGTAATGAAGTGGTTCTCGCTGTGTGTGTACACAACTATCCTCTTTGGGAAGCGAAGTGGTTCGCTGTGTGTGTACACATGAGGACCCAGTGGGACTGAATACCCATAAGCTGGGTGAGTGTCTGATCACGACTTGACGCGGGAATGTGGCGATTGTTGCTACAACAGGTAGATGTTGTCAGTTTACGATGTAGTAACAGTTCATATTGTGTTGCAGGTGACTCTGAAAACATGCAATTCTATGGACAATAAGAGGCTCGCTCTGCTGCTGCAATGAACTGATCAGTGATATATTTGAGTACATATATGTTAATAAGCAGATACTACTTATTGTAGGAAGACGGAAGAACATTTAAGTTAATATTCCAAGGGAGAAGGACACTGTAAAGCCCCGGAGATGGATACTTGGATATCCCTTGGCATTCAAGGAAAGTCACTTGAGCTGATTTGCACCATTAAGCTGTACCAAGTGTGAAAGTTATTGTAGTGAACATGTGTTTATGTTTCTGAATATTTTGTACCTTGAATATTTTGTGTACCTTGAACACAAACCTATCACCCAAGGTTTGGACTATCATGTAATTATATGTTTATATAGAATGAAACTGCGCTTTGTAAATAGGCAGACTGACTTTGTCAAGAAGGTTCAGGCCTCACTTTGGAAGACTGTGGGTTACCCGTTGGCAACAGCAGGCTTGTGTGCGGGGTGCTACATAGTTCCCCCATAGGTTTGGGGGGCAATACCCGTATGCACCTGAAGTTAACCAATATTTGTTTTAATAACCATCACACGTTATTTCCAGTGAGTGACCTGATATTATTAGTTAGTGCACCTCTCTCCATACTTATAAAAGGGACTACATGCCATTTCAGCAAGGGGCCATGTGTAGAATAAACTACAGAACAAAACCCAAGGTGGGAACCTCAACAGTCACTGGCACCTGGAGGTAGAGACATATAATACATCAAAAGTGGTACCAGGAGTGCGAGGGCAACTGAAGAAAGAGGGCAGAAGGATATAAGGATCAAATCATTATTTTCATTTTATTTTGATTTGCGTAAAAAACCATTGAGCATTTTAATCAATTTTATAAAAAAACATTCTTCTAATCATGCATTCATACATTCACTCACTAATTGGATCTCTAAAACATGAGTATTTTAAGATATTAAGAGAATTACAATTATTTTCCATTATAATATTAATGGTTCCAAACAACATATCATTGTTGATGACAGTTCATTCCAGACAAAATATCTGCATTAGTGAGTGAATGTATGAATGCATGATTAGAAGAATGTTTTTTTATAAAATTGATTAAAATGCTCAATGGTTTTTTACGCAAATCAAAATAAAATGAAAATAATGATTTGATCCTTATATCCTTCTGCCCTCTTTCTTCAGTTGCCCTCGCACTCCTGGTACCACTTTTGTTGCATTAGAATAAACTACAGGCCATTTCAGAAAGGGGCCGTGTGTAGAATGGACTACAGGTCAGTTCCACCCCCGGGCCATATGCAGAATGGACTACAGGCCAGTTCAACCCTGCGGCCGTGTGTAGAATGGACTACAGGCCAGTTCCACCAGAGGGCCATGTATAGAATGAACTACAGGCCAGGTGCACCCAGGGCCATGTGCAGACTGGACTACAGGCCAGTTCCAACCGGAGGCCATGTGTTGAATAGACTACAGGCTAGTTCCACCTCAGGGCCATGTGTAGTATAGACTACAGGCCAGTTCCACCCAGGGCTTTGTGTAGCATGGACTACAGGTCAGTTCCACCCAGGGCCATGCTGGCCATATTCAGAATGGACTACAGGCCAGTTCCACCCGGGGCCATGCTGGCCATATGCAGAATGGACTACAGGGCAATTCCACCCTGTGGCCGTGTGTAGAATGGACTACAGGTCAGTTCCACCCTCTGACCATATGCAGAATGGACTACAGGCCAGTTCCACCCTGCGGCCATGTGTAGAATGGACTACAGGTCAGTTACACCCCCGGGCCATATGCAGAATGGACCACAGGCCAGTTCCACCCTGCGGCCGTGTGTAGAATGGGCTACAGGTCAGTTCCACCCTGCGGCCGTGTGTAGAATGGACTACAGGTCAGTTCCACCCTCGGGCCATATGTAGAATGGACTACAGGCCAGTTCCACCCCAGGGCCATATGTAGAATGGACTACAGGTCAGTTCCACCCCGGGGCCATGTGTAGAATGGACTACAGGCCAGTTCCACCCCAGGGCCATATGTAGAATGGACTACAGGTCAGTTCCACCCTGGGGCCATGTGTAGAATGGACTACAGGCCAGTTCCACCCCCAGGCCTTATGTAGAAAGGACAAGAGGCCAGTTCCACCCTGCGGCCGTGTGTAGAATGGACTACAGGCCAGTTCCACCCGAGGGCCATGTATAGAATGAACTACAGGCCAGCTGCACCCAGGGCCATGTGCAGGCTGGACTACAGGCCAGTTCCACCCGGAGGCCATGTGTTGAATAGACTACAGGCTAGTTCCACCTCAGGGCCATGTGTAGAATAGACTACAGGCCAGTTCCACCCAGGGCTTTGTGTAGAATGGACTACAGGTCAGTTCCACCCGGGGCCATGCTGTCCATATGCAGAATGGACTACAGGCCAGTTCCACCCGGGGCCATGCTGGCCATATGCAGAATGGACTACAGGCCAGTTCCACCCAGGGCCATATGCAGAATGGACTACAGGCCAGTTGCACGCTGCGGCCGTGTGTAGAATGGACTACAGGTCAGTTCCACACCCTGGCCATATGCAGAATGGACTACAGGCCAGTTCCATCCTGCGGCCGTGTGTAGAATGGACTACAGCTCAGTTCCACCCCTGGGCCATATGTAGAAAGGACTAGAGGCCAGTTCCACCCTGCAGCTGTGTGTAGAATGGACTACAGGCCAGTTCCACCAGAGGCCATGTATAGAATGAACTACAGGCTAGCTGCACCCAGGGCCATGTGCAGTCTGAACTACAGGCCAGTTCCACACGGAGGCCATGTGTTGAATATACTACAGGTTGGTTCCACCTCAGGGCCAAGTGTAGAATAGACTACAGGCCAGTTCCACCCAGGGCTTTGTGTAGAATGGACTACAGGTCAGTTCCACCCGGGGCCATGCTGGCCGTATGCAGAATGGACTACAGGCCAGTTCCACCCGGGGCCATGCTGGCCATATGCAGAATGGACTACAGGCCAGTTCCACCCGGGGCCTTGCGTAGAATGGCCTACAGGTCAGTTCCACCCCAGGGTCATAAGTAAAATGGACTACAGGCCAGTTCCACCCTGGGGCCGTGTGTAGAATGGACTACTGGCCAGCTGCACCCGGGGCCATGTGCAGACTGGACAACAGGCAAGTTCCACCCAGGGACATGCGTAGAATGGACTACAGGCCAGTTCCACCCCAGAACCATGTGTAGAATGGACTACAGGCCAGTTACACCGGGGCCATGTGTAGAATGGACTACAGGCCTGTTCCACCCTGGGGCCATGGGTAGAATGGACTACAGCTCAGTTCCACCCCTGGGCCATATGTAGAAAGGACTAGAGGCCAGTTCCACCCTGCAGCTGTGTGTAGAATGGACTACAGGCCAGTTCCACCAGAGGCCATGTATAGAATGAACTACAGGCTAGCTGCACCCAGGGCCATGTGCAGTCTGAACTACAGGCCAGTTCCACACGGAGGCCATGTGTTGAATATACTACAGGTTGGTTCCACCTCAGGGCCAAGTGTAGAATAGACTACAGGCCAGTTCCACCCAGGGCTTTGTGTAGAATGGACTACAGGTCAGTTCCACCCGGGGCCATGCTGGCCGTATGCAGAATGGACTACAGGCCAGTTCCACCCGGGGCCATGCTGGCCATATGCAGAATGGACTACAGGCCAGTTCCACCCGGGGCCTTGCGTAGAATGGCCTACAGGTCAGTTCCACCCCAGGGTCATAAGTAAAATGGACTACAGGCCAGTTCCACCCTGGGGCCGTGTGTAGAATGGACTACTGGCCAGCTGCACCCGGGGCCATGTGCAGACTGGACAACAGGCAAGTTCCACCCAGGGACATGCGTAGAATGGACTACAGGCCAGTTCCACCCCAGAACCATGTGTAGAATGGACTACAGGCCAGTTACACCGGGGCCATGTGTAGAATGGACTACAGGCCTGTTCCACCCTGGGGCCATGGGTAGAATGGACTACAGGCCAGCTCCACCCGGGGCCATGTGTAGAATGGACTACGGGCCAGTTCCACACCGGGGACATCTGCAGACTGCTCTACACACCAGTTTCACCCTGGGGCCATGTGTAGAACAGACTACAGGCCAGTTCCACCCCAGGGCCATGTGTAGAATGGACTACAGGCCAGCTGCACCCAGAGCCATCTGCAGAATGGACTACAGGCCAGTTCCACCACAGGGCCAGGGGTAGAATGGACTACAGGCCATTTCAGCATGGGGCCATGTGTACAATGGACTACAGGCCAGCTCCACCCAGGGCCATGTGTAAAATGGACTACAGGCCAGCTGCACCCGGGCCATATGCAGACTGGACTACAGGCCAGTTCCACCCCAGGGTCATGTGTAAAATGGACCACATGCCAGATGCACCCGGGCCATGTGTAGAATTGACTACTGGCCAGCTGCACTCAGGGCCATGTGCAGACTGGACTACAGGCCAGTTCCACCCGGAGCTATGTGTAGAATGGACTACAGGTCAGTTCCACCCGGGGCAAATGCAGACTGGACTACATGCCAGTTGCACCCCAGGGCCGTGTGTAGAATGGACTACAGGCCAGTTCCACCCAGGGCCATGCGTAGAATGGACTACAGGCCAGTTCCTCCCTGGGGCCGTGGGTAGAATGGACTACAGGTCAGTTCCACCCCAGGGCCATATGTAGAATGGACTACTGGCCAGTTCCACCCCAGGGCCATATGTAGAATGGACTACTGGCCAGCTGCAGCCCAGGGCCATGTGCAGATTGGACTACGGGCCAGTTCCACCCGGGGCCATGCATAGAATGGACTATAGACCAGTTCCACCCGGGGCCATGCATAGAATGGACTATAGGCCAGCTGCATTCGGGGCCATGTGTAGAATGGACTACAGGCCAGTTGCACCCCAGGGCCATGTGCAGACTGGACTACAGGCCAGTTCCACCCCAGGGCCATGTGCAGACTGGACTACATGCCAGTTCCACCCCAGGGCCATGTGCAGACTGGACTACAGGCCAGCTGCATTCGGGGCCGTGTGCAGAATGGACTACATGCCAGTTGCACCCCAGGGCCGTGTGTAGAATGGACTACAGGCCAGTTCCACCCCAGGGCCATGTGCAGACTGGACTACAGGCCAGTTGCACCCCAGGGCCATATGTAGAATATAATCAATGCGAATTCGGTATGCCAATAGCCCCTTTGTGACCGAGGGGCGATGGGGGAGGGGGTCTCTACACCAAGGGGACACATGCGGAAAGCGCCCGGGTGAGACATGACGTCCCACGTTTCCATCAGACCCCTCCCCCCCGCCCCACCATGGGGTCATGTGTACAACGGGCCTGAGTCACAGACATGGCCTCTCGGGGTACCAAAAGACCTCACAGAGGGCAGTGGGGTTAGACGAGGGGCTGCTGGGGGTCCTCCCTTCCAGGGCCGTCACGAGGGGGGTGCGGGGGGGAGACTGCCCCGGGCCTCGCACTTGCGGGGGGCCTTGCGGCCCCCTCTCCTAAGTGGAAGGCAGCACAGTCTCCCGTGTCCTTTATTCACACGGGGGACTGTGCTGTCTGCACTCTGCCCTGCAATGATTTTTCTGTTTATTGCGAAGCCGTTTGGCTCTGCAACAAACAGCAAAATAATGGGAGGCAGCAGGGCCCAGAAGTGAGCTCTGCTGCCTCCCATCATTCAGCTGAAAACGTGGACATGTTGCCTGACAAGAGAGGACTCCTCTCCTGTCGGTCAGTGTATTGCCGCTGCTCAGCATGACCACGCTGACTGATGGGAGAGGAGTTCTCTCTTGTCAGTCAGTGTGTTCACGTTGCTCAGCATGACCACACTGACGGAGAGGAGTTCTCGCTCGTCAGTCAGTGTGATCACGTTGCTCAGCATGACCACACTGACTGACAGGAGAGGAGTTCTCGCTCGTCAGTCAGTGTGATCACGTTGCTCAGCATGACCACACTGACTGACAGGAGAGGACTTCTCTCCCTCGCTTGTCAGTCAGTGTGTTCACGTTGCTCAGAGTGACCACGCTGACTGATGGTAGAGGAGTTCTCTTGTCAGTCAGTGTTTTCACGTTGCTCAGCATGACCATGCTGACTGATAGGAGAGGACTCCTCTCCCTCTCCTGTCAGTCAGTATGTTCATGTTGTCAGTGTAATCACGCTGACTGATGGGAGAGGAGTTCTCTCCTGTCAGTCAGTGTGTTCACGTTGCTCAGCGTGACCACGCTGACTGATGGGAGAGGAGTCCTCTCCCTCTCCTGTCAGTCTGTGTGTTCACGTTGCTCAGCATGATAATGCTGACTGACAGGAGAGGAGTTCTCTCTTGTCAGTCAGTGTGTTCATGTTGTCAGCGTGATCACACTGACTGATGGGAGAGGAATTCTCTCTTGGCAGGCAGCATGTCTACGTGTCGGCTGCGTGGATGTTTTCTAAGGGTGCATGGAGGTAAGGTAAGTGTTTTTTATTTTAAATTAAAAGTGTATATGTGTACTTAAATTAGTATGTGTATGTATGAATGTATGCGTGCATGTTGGTGTTTACGTCAATGCTGTGTTTGGTTTTATGTATACATGCATGTATGGAGTTGTGTAACTGGTGGTTGAATGCATGGGTGAAAGTGTTTTTTGTGAGTGTGTGTTTAGCACCAACCCTAAATGTAGCCGCCCTGGGGGCCACTTCATTAAGGGGTGGGTTCATTGCATCAGAGGTGTACCTAGGCTAAAATGTCAGGGGGGAAAGGGGACTACTAACACTTCTAATGTTGGGAGAGGCGCTAACGTCAGAGGCTGTGAGGAAGGGGCAAACTTCCTTGTGTAGGGGCACCTAACATCTTTCCACATTTCGAATGAGACTATTCTAGAGAAGCTTGCATGTTACAAGCAGCTACCTCTTGCCTTCATTTCTGAAACGTCACACTTAAGGACTGCTGTGAGAATGTGAAGTCTCTTGTCACCACTTCCCTTCTAATCACTCCCCTAGCATGCAGGTGCTAACCCCACATCACGATTTCAATTACCTAAAAATGTATTGATATGAATGCAGGTGCTAACAGTGAAATGACTTTGCATGGCCATGCTAATCCCTATGGCAATTCTCATCCAGTTCCTGCCCTCCCCACCCAAAACACCTCCTCACTGGAACTCTTTGAGCTAGCTTTAAACATGTCTTGCCATCAAAGTTTGCCCACAATGTGACTGCAAGTGTTTCCTCAAAGGAGTCATCTGAGAGTTCATGACTTCTTTGGAGTTGTAAACACGTAACTGGTGTACTCACTCAATTTACTCAATTTAAAAACACCCTGCGTGTATTTTGCTGAAGTTCTTTTAAAAATAAGCATTGGCAAAGCCAACAGTTGTGGCTTGTGTATAGGTATTAGGTATTTACAAGGCACTGCTATTAGCTGCTCAGGTACACAAACCATTTTGCACTGGCGCTATCAATGGCCAGCTAATACCAATATAGAAGTGCCTTGCCCATGCCTACACGAATGCCCAAACTGTTAGCATTGCCAGTGCTCTTTTTGCTTTACCCTTGATGCACAGGACTATGCATCAAGGTTAAAGCAAACATACTACTTGGCTTTATTGGCCCACATTGAATGTAGGCCAATCTAGCCAGTAATAACACTTATGGTGCTCAGTCAGCCTGGATATACTTTCTGTGGATGGCATTTTTACTGGCTGGGAGTCCGTACCTGGTAATAATGGCATATATTGATGCAGCCTGCATGGACATAATTAGAACAACCAGCATGAATATATTTTTATACTAGCATATCTCACATGGAAAGGCGCCATTAAATGTATTGGAAAATGTTCCTATGCACAATTTGTGATTTGCAACTATTGGGAATTTCCATGTGCTTCCATACAAAACCAATTGCAAACGGTATGGATTTCTACCCAATTTTGCAAAGAGTGCTGTAAAATGCATACTTTTAACCCAATGTTTCAAACATTTTCTTGGGAGTGAGAACCCCCCTCAAGCAACACTTTTTTGGTTTGGGCTCCCTCACTGTGCTCTGTTGATCCTGCCTATTGGCACAAACATTTAAGCATCTCAAGTTCAGAAATGTACCAGCCTCCACTGTACATCATTTGTCACTGTGTATGATGTGTGTTTTAATGCGCACACAGGGGCAGGGTGCTCCTTAATGATATGGCATTTATAACGTGCCTGTACAGACGTGTTTCTAGGCGGGACAAGGCAAGGAGGGAGAAACAAAAGAGTAGGACAAAACACAGATCTTACTAGGCCTTGTGTCATTCAGATCGCGCAAGAGCAGGGAAGGGGGGAGGGGAGAAGTGCCGAGGGTGGGGTAGGATGCAGAAGTGCAGGAACAAAGGACAAACAAGAGTGCAGCCAACGGGTGTTAAGTGTGGGTACTCATAAGTGCAGTCAACGGGTGGCGAATAAGAGCGGGGACTGTAGGGTTACAGATAAAGACCACAAGTGCAGGGGAGCCAAGAGGCAGTGCAGTATTGCAACAGGACAGGCAGGGACCTGGGCCCGAATTCAGAGCTTGACCAGGTGACCAGTGCATGGATCAGGCTGGTGATCAGCAAGGGAGAGGAAGAGAGAAGGCAGAAGCAAAGAGACAGGTCTTGAGGTGCTTCCGGAACCGGAGATGGTTCTCCTCAAGTTTCAGCGAGGCAGGGAGGCTGTTTCCAGAGGGACGCCCCAGCCGAAGAAAGATCTGCCGTCAACGCTTTGCATGGAAAAGTGACTGACCCTCAGAGAATTGGAGGTGGCGCAGTGGAGAGCTCATGCCATCTTATATATATTTATTCATATGATAAAAAAGTTAGTCTGGCATGATCCTTTCTTCAGTAGAGAAATCTAACTTTGCTGTAGTTGGTTTGGAGTTGTAGTAATAAACCATATTTGGGATCCTGCACACAAACTCAAAGGTAGATTTCTCGAGTCTCCTGTTTGCGGATGTGCCGCCGCTGGCCGAGTACAAAAAATTGTAAGGGGGCCGCACCAGATGTTTTGCCCCGGGCCTCACCACATCTTCTGACAGCCCTGCTCCCTTCCGCCGGAAGCTCGACGAGAGCGATACAGGTTACATTTCTAATGCAGCGTCATTGGTCCCAGTCCAACACTGCGCGAGTCGCAGAAAAGGACGCCAAGTTGCTATCCAGTAAGTCAGTGGGCCTCGAAAAGTGGGCATCAAACCCAGACCCCTGGCTGCCCGCCTGAGATCTTCCACCTGTGTGACGCCCTGCGGCCCACGAGTTAGATGCTGCATCATCACACCTCATCATACTGCCTGACCTCCGCACTGAGCATTGCCCGAGATCTTCAACCTTTGTGACACCCTGCGGCCCACGAGTCAGATGCCGCATCACACCTCATCATACTGCCTGACCTCCGCACTGAGCATTGCCCAAGATCTTCAACCTGTGTGACGCCCTGCGGCCCACGAGTCAGATGCCGCATCACACCTCATCACACTGCCTGACCTCTGCACTGAGTATTGCCCGAGATCTTCAACCTGTGTGACGCCCTGCGGCCCACGAGTCAGATGCCGCATCACACCGCCTGACCTCTGCACTGAGCATTCTCAAGGCGTGCAAGACATTTCTATTAAAATTGTGAAATGTAATCGAAGAACCAGATTCTTGCTACACACTCATCTTCCCCTTGTTTACCTCTTCTGCTTCTTGCTACCCACCAGTCATCCCTTATTTACCTCTTCTGCTTCTCGCTACCCACTCACCTTCCCTTTTTTACCTCTTCTGCTTCTCACTACCCACTCATCTTCCCCTTTAACTCTTCTGCTTCTCACTACCCGCTCTTTTCCCCTTTTTACCTCTTTATTTATTTGAATTTGTAAAGTGCCAAACTGCCCTCGGTCATCGTGGCGATGTTAAGAAGGCTTACTTGGTTACATAAGTGCATTGGAGGCATACATACATACATGTTGCTTCATACAGTTCTTCTTGCTACCCGCTCAACTTCCCTTTTTTAACCTCATAGCTAACCACTCATCTTCCCCTTTTGTACATCTTCTTTTACCTCTTCTGCTTCTCGCTACACGCTCATCTTCCCTTTTTTTCAACTCTACTGCTTCTCGCTACCCACTCATCATCCCCTTTTTTCATCTGTTCGGCTTCTCACTACCTGCTCATCTTCCCCTTTTTTATCTGTTCTGCTTCTCGCTATCCACTCATCTTCCCCTTTTTTCTGTTCTGCTTCTCGCTACCCGCACACCTTCCCCTTTTTTTTACCTCTTCTGCTTCTCACTACCCACTCATCTTCCCTTTTTACCCCTTCTGCTTCTCGCTACCCGCTCATTGTCCTCCTTTTTACCTCTTCTACTTCTCGCTACTCCCCGTTCATCTTCCCCTTTAACTCTTCTGCTTGTCACTATCCGCTCATCTTCCCTTTTATCTGTTCTCCTTTTACCTCTTCTGTTTCTCGCTCGCTACACGCTCATCTTCCCTTTTTTTGAACTCTACTGCTTCTCACTACCCGCTCATCTTCCCCTTTTTTTCTGTTCTGTTTCTCGCTACCCGCTCATCTTCCCCTTTTCTATCTGTTGTGCTTCTCGCTACTCACTCATTCTCCTTTTACCTCTTCTGCTTCTCGCTAACCCCTCACCTGCCCCTTTTTTACCTCTTCTGCTTCTCGCTACCCCTTTTTACCTCTTCTGCTTCTTGCTACCCACTTTTTTTCTTCTGCTTCTCGCTACCCGCTCTTCCCCTTTTTTACCTCATAGCTTCTCTCTACCTGCTCATCTTCCCCTTTATCTGTTCTGCTTCTCGCTACCCACTAATTTTCTCATTTTACCTCTTCTGCGTCTCGCTAGCCGCTCATCTTCCTCTTTTTCACCTCTCCTGCTTCTCACTACCCACTCATCTTCCCCCCTTCTGACTTCTATTCATACATCTTCTCCATTTGATTTCCAGGTCTCATCCTACCTACTCTTCTGATCACTCTCTTATCTTTTTCTTCACCTTCTAATCCTAGTCCTTTTCCCTCTACTCCTTTCCTGAGATGTGATCTGCACACCTTCTCTGTAGTCCTCCCTTTTCTCTACTCTTCCATCCCTTGCTAGGATTTCTACACTCACTCGACCAAGCATCACCCACTGTCCACGACTTCCTTTTTCTACTCTTGACTCTACTCACCCTGTCTTTTTCTGGACTTCCTCGATCCTCTGCTGACTTTGCAGGCTTCTTTATTTCTAAGGTTTCTGGATCACTCCTCCCTTGTTCTGCCTCCCGCCCTCCGCAACCGAGCCGCTCATCTGTACCCTTCCTGCCAATCTTCCCCTGCTGTCCAAGCTTTCATAATCCTTAGCAACTCTAATAGTGCTTTGCTTCCAAACTCATTCCTCAGCCCTCCCCTCTCAATCTATTAATCGATCCCATCATCCCCTACCTGCCCTCTCTTTACTCTGTCCAAGTCTATCTTTCCATCCTCCTTTAAGCATATGTCCACCAACCCGATTCTCTAAAAATAAAATCTGTTGACCCAGCTTTACCCTAAAATTTCCAACCAATCTCCCTTTCCTTTCTAAACCTGGATCTTCACTCCCTTCTCCCCTTCCTTTCTAAACCTGGATCTTCACTCACTTTCTAAATCTCTTGAAAGGGTGATCTACTCCAAAATCCCACTTACCTGGACCTTCACTCCCTTCTCCCCTTCCTTTCTAAACCTCTTGAAAGGGTGATCTACTCCCCAAATCTCATCTTACCTGGATCTTCATTCCCTTCTCCCCTTCCTTTCTAAACTTCTCCCAAGGGGGTTGGATCTACTCCCAAATCTCACCTTACCTGGATCTTCACTCTCTTCTCCCCTTCCTTTCAAAACCTCTTGAAAGGGTGATCTACTCCCCAAATCTCACCTTACCTGGATCTTCATTCCCTTCTCCCCTTCCTTTCTACATTTCTCCCAAGGGGGTTGGATCTACTCCCAAATCTCACCTTACCTGGATCTTCACTCTCTTCTCCCCTTCCTTTCAAAACCTCTTGAAAGGGTGATCTACTCCAAAATCTCACCTTACCTGGATTTTCATTCCCTTCTCCCCTGCCTTTCTAAACCTCTTGAAAGGGTGATCTCTTCCCAAATCTCACCTTATCTGGATCTTCCCTCCCTTCTCCCTTTCCTTTCTAAACCTCTTGAAAGGGTGATCTCTTCCCAAATCTCACCTTATCTGGATCTTCCCTCCCTTCTCCCCTTTCTTTCCAAACTTCTTGAAAGTGTGATCTACTGCCAAATCTCACCTTAGCTGGATCTTCCCTCCCTTCCCCCCCTTTCTTTCCAAACCTCTTGAAAGGGTAATATACTCCCAATTCTCTCTTTACCTGGATCTTCATCCCTCCCCTTCTAAACTTCTTGAAAAGGTGATCTACTCCCAAATCTCACCTTACCTGGATCTTGTCTCCCTTCGTCCCCTTAACCAAATCCACTTCTGACCCTGCACACTCGACAGAAACTGCTCTTCAAGTCATCAACTCCCTTCTTACTGTCAAATGAGAAATTATATTGTGCCTCTGATTGCAACGAATATGTTTATATTGGCTTACGCCAAGCTGCTTGTGAGCCACTTGTGAAGAAATCCGTGTTGCAAGGTCCTGACCTTAAAATCAATGTAAGCCGCCATTTTAGGTCAATCCGCCATTTTAGGTTCTCTCTGTAAAGTCACTCTGAGTTAAAATGGTGGACGATGTCATTCCAAAATACAACATGGCCGTCTTAACCTCTGTGTGTAATTAATATGTAACTTGCCTGCAGGCCACTTGTTGGGGTCATGAACTGAGACCTGGTCCTTCGCTGACCTGTGTGTAAAGGATTACTCGTGCAATGAAACTAATCCGCGAGCATATGTTCAGAACAATGTATTCAAATACTGAACTGAGAACACTTGTTTAACCATATTGTATTAATATTTGAGAAGATCTGTATGAGAAATCCCAGAATACACAGTTGCCGTGTAGGCTTGTTGACGTATGTATTAAAGGCAAACTAGTTGCATGTGGATATGCAAACTCGGCATGAACCCTAGATCAGTAATGTATTAGAGGAATATTAACCCGAAGTAGGGTTGGACATCATGTTCGCAAATGGTATAAAAGAGCAACAAATTCTAATGTACAGCGTCTTTCACTGAACCACGCTGGAGTTTGTTGTGTTGTACTGAGGGCCGATAGCTATCTGTTACTTTTTTTGGAAAACTGTCCAGTATAAAATAAAGCTCTTTGTGTGTTCTTTTGTTACCCATGTTCGGAGCATTTCCTTTTGGGGTGCTCAGCCTCGAGATTTTGATTATGTTTTCACAATTGGCGCCCGAATAGGGACCCTCAAGATTGATGCCGGATTATCGAAGGTTGACCCTCACTATCAGACCGGGATCCGATGGTGTGACAAAAAGGGGCCTCTGCTGAATGAGACGCGACACCTCAGCAGCGCTGCAAGACCCGATCCCTGGATGATTAGCTTGTGGTCCGAGACAGCATCTTGACGAGGGTCCACTTATCAAGGCGGGCAGATTTGCCGAAATAACCAAACACGAGGAAAGATTAGTTAGGTAAGATTCTTTGAAATCCGATCGGACCTCCTTAGGAATCGATCAGGTGAGTCGTGACCCGACTCTTAAATAATCCTGATAATTTGATTTTGGCGTATTGTATCTGCAGACACAATTATTGACCAGGTAACACCAATAATTTGATATGCCTGGGAAATTGTCTACCTGCTTCAGGGTATTGTTCCGCAGCGATAGACAATCTTTGGAATTTAGCCGTCCGGCACCACAGGAGGGGTCGCCGGCGTGTACTATGTACTGTAAGCATGGCACTGGAAGTATAGTGTTTAATGATATTTGGCACAGACAAACCAGACATGCTTCCGAACTTCAGTGGCCAATCAATGGTAGCTTTGAAATCCCTCGTATTGAGTATTTAGAGTCAATTCTATTAAAGAAAAAGGCTAGACCTGCAGCATTCGATGTTTTGCAGAATTGGAAAAAAGAAGCATTGCAGCAACTTAAGAGTAGAGAAAAACATGTGCGCCGTCATAAACCGAACGCTGAAAAAGCATTATTGTATGACCAAGATAAACATTGAGTCGACTAGGAATGTGGATAGGGCTTTCTCACTGGGATTTCAGAAAATCTATCCTTCCAAAGATCTATCGATAACTCCAGTTGAAGTATATGACACATATAGTCAGTATACGCCAGAAATGCAGAGGAAAGTGATACAGGTAATGATAGAGTACCTGCAGGATGATTGTGTAAAGAGAAAAATGTTGTGGCACAGTGTTACTGAGTATTTATAAGAGAGCTTTTTCACTTGACACTTCTTCGACTGCTTTAGCGCTCGATTTAGCTCTGTTGCTTAGTAAGCGTTCGGAGTTGCCTACTTCTCAGTTGCCTATGAGAGAGGTTCCTCCGACATTTGTCCCGAAGGCTGAGATTGCAGCTGATCATGCAGCAAATATAGTTGCTGTGGACATTCCTGCACATTATGTATCAAAGTTTGTTCATGTCCCGTTCTCAAGATAGGAAGTGAATACTATTAGACAATCTGTTCCTGATATTAGGAAAAATCTGACAGGATTCTATAAAGAAGTCATCTTGCAGTCCTCAGTGTTCATCTTAGGCGATATCGATTTGTTATTTCATGTGCTCCTGCCCGTAATTTGTGGAAACAAGTTAGGACTATAGATGACGTACCAGGGCTGGGAAATACATCAGCAAATATAACTAGATACGATGGAGAAAGGCCAGCTGGTGAAAGACCGCCCCAGGTGAAACTGACTTTGCCTGATAGAATCATTGCAAAATTGAAAACCATAATTCCTGAGAAAAGAATTATTTGGGACAAACTTACGGCCTGTGTCCAAGGGAAGTCTGAGGATGCTACCGAGTTCTTTAATTGGTTCGAACAGGTATTCTCGGATTTCAGCGGACAAGATTTAGGCACAGAGTCTGGGAAAAGATTATTTGTGGACAAATTTGTGCATGGATTGCTGCCCGACATCCAGTAACAAATTATGTCTTCTGAGAGCACTTGGCAGGCGAAGTCCCAATCAGAAGTACTGCACATGGCTCAGTACTACGAGAATCGTGTCAACAATGAAAAAGATAGCGGAGAAGCGAAAAGGTGATTTAAAGACTAAAGTACTATTACAGCAAATTGTTAGAGGCCCCAGAGTGGGTAGTTCACAGATTAGAGGTATGTTCCACACGGGAATGTGCCCTTGGGTCCTGTGAACATTAACCAGTGTGCCTATTGTCGGAAAGAGGGTCATTGGCGTGCACAATGCCCCGTCCTTCGACAGAGGTCGAATAACAAATTTGGGAATATGGGTAGACGATCCAGAGGTCCCTGGGTTTAGGGGTCCCTGGTAGAGGTCAGTTTGCACAGGATCCTCAGCAACCTTTTTCACAGGATAATCAGACTTCGAGTATGGATTCTGAGAACATATTTGATCATCCTTCTGCTGCATATCTATCTGAAGAGCTTCCTTTTGATGATATTCTGTTTCGTTAGGATTGCCCGAAGCAGGGTTTGGAACCTACACCTATTCCCGTCAATCAGAAAGGTCCCTACATTGAAATGATAGTAGGAAATAGGAAACATCAGTTTTTGATAGATACTGGAGCACAGAGGTATTCCATTGATCATTCACGGGTTCCAAACATTCCACTGTCAGGGCAAACCAATGTTTCTGTAGGGTTTTCTGGCACACCAGTTGTTTGTCCAGTTTCTTCTCCGGTACCTATTTCTTTGGGTCCCTTAACGGACCACTATCCATTTCTTTTGGCTTCGAATTGTGGAGAGAATTTGCTGGGGGTTGAACCTGCTAAAGGAATTGAATGCAGTAATTTATTGTTCTTCTGATGGAGTGCGCTTGACGATTTCACCACAGCAACTTTCTGTCTCGCAATTCTTGACTAGACCTTTGCCGCCAAAATTCATTGACGTACCAGAGAGCTTATGGGCTGTTGACAACAACGATGTCAGTGTTTTACAGATTGAGCCTGTTAAGATAGTCTTGAAACATGGAATTGAGCTGCCACGCATTCCCCAGTATAAGATTTCAGTTGAGGGCGAGCGAGTTTTGAAATGCATTGTTTCCGATTTTGTGCATCGTGGGGTGATTGAGGAAATTTCAGGAAGTTTGTGCAATAGTCTGATTTTACCCGTGTACAAGAAAGACAATAATGCAATTCCATTCCGTTTCATAATTGATTTACGTGCCATTAATAAAGTCGTCGCTCCACAATATCCAATTGTGCCTGATGTGACGACAATATTGACAATGATTCCAGCTACAGCTACTTACTTTAGTGTTGTGGATCTGAAGAATGCTTTCTTTAGCATTCCTATACACAAGGACAGTAGATACTTGTTCGCGTTCACCTTAGGGGGACGCTCGTTCACATTTACTCGTGCACCTCAAGGTTACACAGAGAGTCCTAGCATTTATAGTAGGGCATTGAAAGAACAGCTTGATACCCTTGAATTGCCCTCTACTTGTACATTGCTTCAGTACGTTGATGATTTGCTTTTAGCTGCTGACTCTGAAAGCGCCTGTAAGGAGGGCACTGTGTTGTTGCTTATTCATCTAGCTAAACACTTAGAAATAAAACCGCAGCTTTCAAAACGTTGTATTTATGTTTGTGGTAGCTTTCGAAGCTACTGCAAACATAAATACAACATTATTGTGTTTGAAAACGCTGCAGTTTTTCCTTCTAAGTTTCTCAGGCTCCTGCGAGCCTGAGAAACTTAGAAAGAAAAACCGCAGCGTTTTCAAACACAACAACGTTGTGTTTCTGCCTAAATCTGCTTTCCCATTTGGGGCTCTCGGGCTCCCCTGCTTCAGTATGTTGATGACTTGCTTTTAGCTGCTGATTCTGAGAGTGCCTGCAAGGAAGGCACTTTGTTGTTGCTTATACATCTAGCTAAAAATGGTCACAAAGCTTCGCTTAACAAGTTTCAATATTGTTGCCAGGAGGTCGCCTATTTAGGCTATCTCCTGTCAAAGGAGGGAAGAAGATTGACACCTGAAAGAATAAAACACATTTCTGGCATGTCTGTCCCAAATACACAGAAGGAAGTTAGAGCCTTGATCGGTATGGCTTCTTACTGTAGGTTGTGGATCCCAAATTTTTCACTAGTGATCAAACCGATGTTGGCTTTGACAAAGAAGGGCATTTCTTCGCCATTGCCGTGGAACGCAGAACACCAGCAATCGTTTGACTTGCTCAAGACTGCATTATGCTCGGCGCCAGTTGTGGACACACCAAACTATGAAAAGGCCTTTGTGTTGTTTGTGCATGAATGTGATGGATGTGCTTTTGCTGTATTAACGCAGGAACATGGAGGGAAGAATAGGCCGTGCGGTTACTTTTCTTCCACCCTTGATCTTGTAGCATGCGCTTTGCCAAGATGTTTACGAGCTGTCGCTGCTGCTGCGTCTGTAAATCAGAGTGAGGGAATGGTCCTAGGCCATGATCTAACCCTGATGGTGCCTCACTCTGTAGATGTTCTACTGAACTGAACCCAAACGCAACACCTCACTTCCGCACGGTTGACGAGATATGAATTGATCTTGTTTGCTCCTCACATCCATATTAAGAGGTGTTGTGTTCTTAATCCGGCTGAACTCCTACCTTTCCTGCAAGGTACTACTTGCGGCGATGAAGAGTCACATGACTGTCTGTATACTACCGAACAAGAGAGAAAGGGTAGAATTTATTTGAAAGACACTCCTTTGAATAATCCGCAAGGAGAGCTGTTTTGTGATGGCTCCTGCCTCAAACTTCCGGATGGTACATCCACAGCTGCTTATGCAATCGCCACATTAAGCACGGTTGTGGAAACCAAGAGAATCACGCATAACTCTGCGCAGGCTGCAGAGATTATAGCATTGACCCGAGCTTGTGAACTTTCAGAAGGGCTTACAGTAAACATATATACTGATAGTCAGTATGCCTTTGGGGTGGTTCACAACTTTGGGAGACTTTGGTCAGAGAGAGGGTTCTTAACTTCACATGGTACCAAGATCCAACATGGCTCCCTAATAGTACAACTATTCTCAGCATATGCGCTCCCTATTCAGTTAGCCGTCATAAAATGTGCAGCCCATCGAAAAATTACAGATGACATAGGAAAAGGGAATGCTTTTGCTGATCAGATAGCTAGACAAACTGCTTCCGATCTCCGTACGGAGATGTATGTTTCAAGGGAGACTGTAAATGCCAATGCAATGGACGAGGGTTTTGGGTCTGTACGGGATATCCAAGCTGATGCCACGTTAGAAGAATCCAAGAGGTGGGCTGAAGGCTGGGGAAACTTGATGACGGGTGTTGGGTGGACATAGTTGAAGGGAAATGGCTACTCCCTAACACTTATGTAATGATGATGGTCATCATGGCCCTACGCATATATGTGCCCAGAAGGTCACGAAAAATGTTAGAGAAAGTGTTGGCAAATGACTAAATTTCGAAATATTGCCCAGCGCCATGTTCAGGACTGCATGATTTGCCTACAGCACAATGTGGGAAAGGGGACAGCAACTCCAAGGGGATGTTTTGGGCCACCCTCTGTCCCCTTTGAAATCATCCACTTTGATTTTATTGAAATGGAACGCTGTAATAATATGAAGTACGCATTAGTGGTCATCTGTGCTTTTAGTAAATGGGTTGAGGCTTTCCCTGTCAAAGATGCTACAGACATGGCTACTCCGAAAACCATGTTAAAAAAATACTTCCCGTGGTTCGGGCTGCCGAGAGTCATCCGGTCGGACAATGGTCCACATTTTGTCACTGCTGTATTTCTGCAGATGTGTGCGGCATTACAGATCGACAAACGGTTCCATTCGCCCAGACACGCTCAAAGCGCCGGACTAGTAGAAAGACACAATGGTATCATCAAGAACAAGCTCGCTAAAACATGTGCCGGCACTAAATTAAAATGGCCGGACCCCTTACCGATCGTGTTATTAGCAATGCGTACAACCCCTCAAACTAAGACTGGGTTCTCTCCATTTGAGGTGGTAATGGGGAGACCTGCCAATATATGGAACCTTCCTAAATGTAGATCTTTGAGAAATGTTGAAAATGTATTACTTTCAGATTATTGCAGTCAGTTGACTAAAAACCTGTATTCGATTTATCACCAGGTGCGAGAGGCTTTACCTGTGCGATACGAGGGCCCGGGCCACAGCATACGGCCTGGAAGCTGGGTGCTCATCAAGACATTTGAGCGCTCTTCCTACCTTGCACCTCTCTGGCAGAGCCCATTCCAGATCCTTTTGGTCACACTAACGGCGGTGCGGGTTTCTGGAAGAAAGAATTGGATCCACGCGTCGCATGTCAAGAAACTTCCTCACCCAGTGCCACATGATACAGAAGAAACAGAACCCCTCGCGAACGCTGCAACCAATGATCCCAAAACAGTTAATAGCACTGAGAGTGTATTGGAGAATCTTTCTGAGCATGTGAGGCTTGGCAAGCCTGCCATTTTGTCTCCACACTCTCCAAAAGTTTTGCTTCCGGAAACTGTAGTTTCAAATTCGGCATCTTCACTTGTTTCTGATACATTGCTTCCAACGGGAAGTGACAACACATTGTTTCCGGATCAATCAATGCCTGGAAAAGCAAGGTACAACCTGCGTCCATGAAAATAGACTTACGGCACGGTTCGGCTGTGCATTCGGAGAAGGAAAGGATCATTGAGGGCTTGTTTTTGCCCAGATTTGAGGAAGGGGATTCTGTTGGCTAGGGTTGTGGAAGGACTAAGAAGTCGCGCGGCCGGGAAGTTGCCAGCTAAAAACACTGGGGTTTGTCGTTTGAAGACTACAATGTCCGCCACCGCTACCGCTCGTATGGGACTAATGATTGTGCGACCAACTGGGATAATGGACAATGCACCTGGGCCCCGAAAACGTATTGCTGTGTTTTTATAACAATATTTGGTTTTATAATAGTAACTGTTTTAAGCTTATGGTACCTCGAGGAAACGCATTCTTTAGAATCCTTGTTACCGACTGAAAATGTACCTACTGTTCCTACTCCCTTCGTACATTTGCATACTCTGTCCCCTAGGGACTCCCAGCATAGGCAAAGGTACCACAATAATACTCCGCTACTTATCATGAATGCCACACAAGCCATTTTTAATAAGTCCAACTGTTGGGTCTGCTCACATTTACTGCAACACGGGGATAAGGGGCTAGGTTGGTATATTCATCCTTTACCTTTGACAACTGCTTGTTATGCTTCTCTTAGAGCACTGTTCTTTGGCCGTTGGAACGATAGCATCTCGGGGAACTTTGATGGCACGAATTTGAATAGCTTTGAGAAACGTGTTCTGACTCCCCTGGGATGCTCGCTTTTCGCAAATAGGAGTAAGCCCAATGTTGCTTCTATTAGGCCTTTCCGACAGACTGTCTCGTCCTTTCCAATCTTTGATTTCGTTAAGATGGCTCCGATAGGCAGTAAGGATGTCATGCCTCTTTCTTATACTGTTAACCATAGCCCCGATTCAGTTTCTTTCTGCATACAGAGGAATGGTACTCAGTCAATGGGAGATTTTTAGAGGTTGTGCCAACGTTGCAAATTTGACTGGGGAAGACAGGCCTTTGTATGTAGGTGAACCTGTCTACTTTGTTTGCGGTATTGTAGCATTTCCATGGTTGCCCAGGGATTGGCAGGGAACCTGTTATTTAGGGAGCCTGTTACCTGGGGTGTTTATAGCTAGTACAATAGAGGTTTCAAAGGCTCGTCCACGGCGGGACGAGAATGGTGACACTCCAGCACAGATCTTGGGAGATATAGCAAAATCAGTTGTGCCATTTTGGGGGCAGATAGAGAATTCCGAAGATATCAGAAGACTAGCGAGAGTACTGGAGAGAACCATCAACCGGACCACGGTCATACTCTATAATATGACATTAGAACAGAAAGCGATAAGACTAATAGTGCTTCAGAACCAGATGGCATTAGATGTCATTCTGGCTGAACGTGGTGGAGTGTGTAAATTAGTGGGGTCCACTTGCTGTGTTTTCCTGCCAGATTCCTCCCCAACTATCTTCAAGGCAATACCGAATCTGCACGTCCTTAGTTCAGAAGTGCATGTTCCTGAGGGAAATTGGGATCTTAGCGCTTGGTTCTGGGACTTCTTGCGATCTTGGTGGTGGACGTGTCACTTATCGCCCATGGAAAGTATGGAGGAGATGGTCGATATGGAAGAAGGATTTATTCCATGCAACGCACAGCGCGTTCTGGTCTTCCTGTATTAGCCGCCTTAAAGACCAGCAGATGAGAAGCACCTGTGCGTTACAACTTCCTTACTTTGTACCCACGAGTAAGTTTGCTTACGCTCCCTCTTGTGTTCCCTCCCCGGTTTCTGCTTACCTTGTTTGTCATTTGCTAGTGGGTTTTGCTTCCCACTCAAACAGCTCCTTGCCTCCTTCTGTTCTGTTCTGGTCTACTTCCCTCTCCGCTTGCGCGGCGTCTGTCGCCGTAACCTGTTTGCCTCTCTCTCAGCCCTTCCTGCTGTACTCTCTCCCACTCTCTCCCACGCTGGGCGGTTCCCCAGCTTTCATTGTTTTCTGTGATCGGTGTCTACCGTCGGAATCGTGTGTTCCTGACACACGGTCCTTTCCTTGTGTTCCATTATCTCTGTGTGTTTACTGCACCCCAGCTGGACCTCTACCCGGACAACAAGCAACCGTCTACTACGACAACCAGTGCATTCTGGTGCTTGTAGGCAATACTACTCTCGCCTTCATTCTTACTGGATTCCTCTAGGGACTGCATCAACTACCATCCACATCAAGATCTACCAGGGTTTTTTCATCCAGTTTTTCCCTGGTTTGGGGTGGGCTCCCTGGAGTCCCGGCTGCCGGGCGCATAGCCTCTTTGGAAAAGTGGACTCTAGGCGAGCCCGTCCTCCTCTCTTCAAATCCAAGAGCAAGATCGAAACCAAGTCCACAAGAACCACCTGGCGAGAAAAGAAGAAGGAAAGTTCTACAGACGAATCTACTGCGTCTCCAACAGATTCATCAGGTGAGGAGTGGGCTAGTTGTATAGACACTGTAATTGATCAACCTGTCAAACCTGAGAGATTGCAACGCCTGAAAAGAATGGCTAGCCTCGAGCAATATCAGGAAATGGCCAATGCCATACAGGCTTGAACTGTGGAAATGCAAAACCTCCGAGCGGATAACGCCACTTTGAGGCAGCAAGTTCAACAGAGAGAAGACACCAAGGGAGACTTACCTCCTATTTCCCTACCCTGCAGAACATTTTATGGCAACCCAAAAAAGGTGAAGGAATTCCTTGATGCTTGTACAATACATTTTACCTTTCGCCCTAAACATATGAGCTGGACAGGGCTAAGGTGGGATTTCTGATTTCCAATATGGTAGGTAACTCCCTGTCCTGGGCAACTCCCTTGGTGACCGCTGCAGATCCAGCCTTAAACAACTATGGCACCTTTGCAACACATTTGAGAACAAGATTCGAAAGACCCGAAATCTTCTATTCAACTTTTGAGAATCTACTGGACATACGTCAAGGAACCTTGGACCTACAAACATATGTCACCAACTTTCAGAAAGTATCAACTGAGGCCGGATGGCCGCAGACGGCTCAACAGGCCATTTTCCGTCGTGGTCTGCACGAAGACTTAAAAGACGAATTCGCTAGAGTGGCCAGGCCTGCGTCTTTCCAGGAACTAATGGCTTTGGTTTTGCAGATAGACTACCGTATGACCGAAAGAAGAGCAGAGAAAAAGAGACCCCGTTCTTTTTCTGACCTACCTAGCCTACCCAATACACCTGAAAAGACACCAACTGAAGAACCTATGCAGATAGGAACAGCAAGAGGACCACTTACTGCATGTGAACGAAAGAGATGCAAAGATCTCGGCCTGTGCATGTTCTGCGGCTCCAATACTCATTTGTTACGGGACTGTCCCGAAGTACCTCTCAGAAGACAGGGAAACGAAAGACCCCAACCTTGAACAGGGAAAGTACAATTAATCCCTGTGCATTGGCTCAACCCGATGTAATTGACATCAACAGTCTAATGGTGATCAAGATTCTTATTGACTGGAACATTGGAAATCCTGTTGAATGTCTAGCCATGTTGGATTGTGTGGCAGCTAGTAACTTTGTGGACGATAAGTGGGCTATGGAGCATCAGATACCAAGACGCTCCAAGATACGACCTATCCCAGTTGAAGGGGTTGATGGTACCCCGTTAACCTCCGGACCCATCAGTCAAGAGACACAGGAATTGTCCAATTGCCATGAATATCTATCCTTTGATCTGATAAGAGCAGCACATTTTCCTATTATCTTGGGCATACCATGGCTTTGAAGACACAACCCAAGCATAGACTGGTGTCGGAACTCAGTTGAATTTCAATCCCATTACTGCTGTCAACATTGTTTGATTCCAGAACCTGCACAGCCGAAAGTACAAACAATGGTACACAGATCCATAAACAGTGTCAACTTGATACCTGTCCAATACCAAGAGTATACTGATGTGTTTTTAGACACTCAGCCACAGAATCTTCCACCTCACCGAAAGGAGGATTGCAAGATCGAACTGGTTCCAGACGCAGAAGTACCGTTTGGAAGAATGTTCCCTTTGTCACTACCTGAAAAGGAGGCCCTCAAGGAATACTTAGCCACAAATCTAAAAACCGACTCATCCGTGAATCCACCTCATCGGCAGGGGCATCCCTTTTCTTTATTTCAAAGAACGGGACAACCGAACTAAGACCATGTATTGATTATCGAGGACTTAACAGTCTAACCATAAAAGACTGGTATCCCATGCCATTGATGAAAGACATTATAGAGGCTGTCCAAGGAGCCCGGGTTTTCACCAAATAAGATCTTAGGGGAGCGTATCATCTTCTGAGAATCCGTGAAGGAGACAAGTGGAAGACGGCTTTTAGAACACCTCTTGGACATTACGAGTACAGAGACATGCCCTTTAGTTTAGTGAACGCACCATCCCAGTTCCAATGGTTTATGGACAAAATATTTGCAGATGTCCTATATTCCTCGGTTGTAGTATATTTGGATGATATACTCATTTTCTCCAACACTCTGGAAGAACACTGCCGACATGTTCAGGAGGTACTACACAGGTTGAGAATGAACAGTCTTTTGGCAAAACCGAGAAGTGTGACTTTGAACCTACAACCGTACCTTACCTAGGGTTTATACTCTTAGCAGACAGCGTGCAAATGGACCCCTCCAAAACACAAGCAATAACTCAATGGCCAGTACCCACATCAGTGAAGGACATACAGAGATTTTTAGGTCTTGCCAACTTTTACCGTAAATTTATACCCAACTTTTCAGAAATCATCTTGCCCATTACTAATCTCTTAAAGAAGGGTGTTAAATTTGTTTGGGACCTAACGACAGAACAAGCTTTCCAAAGACTCAAGACAGCTTTTGTGACTGCTTCCATATTGAGACAACCCGACCAGTCCTTACCTTTCATTGTGGAAACCAATGCTTCGGCGGTGCAATTGGGGCAGCACTCCTGCAAAGGAAGGAGGATGGATTGGAACACCCCATCGCCTACTACTCTCGTATGCTTAGCCCAAGTGAACAAAATTACTCTGTCTTGGAAAGAGAACTCCTGGCTATTAGGCAAGCATGCGAAGAATGGAGACATCTATTACAAGGAACCATTCATCCTTTTCAGGTTCGTACTGACCACCAAAATCTAAAGGTACTCCAGAAGATGGAATTCCGGGATTCCAGACATGCCAGATGGGCCTATTTTTTCTCTCAGTTCAACTTTGTTCTGACATACATACCAGGAAAGGACAATCTTCTTGCTGATGCTCTCTCACGCAGTCAAGGAGACTTGAGGTTATCAGGGTCAGGAGATACATTTAGCAGGGAAGCGGTTTGTTGTTAATACCCTTAACACTTTTCGGCAAAAGGTACAATCCGCCCAGAGCAAGGAAAAGGACCCTCTAAACAAGGGTATGACTCAAAGGGGAGAACTATTATTCAAAGAAGGTTTGTTGTTTCTGCCTACGACCGATTTACAAGAACAAGCAATAGCCTGGTGTCATGACGTACCATTAGCAGGACACAAGGGACAAAATGCCACTTTAGAATTGGTTTCTAGACAATTCTGGTGGCCCACGATGGCAAACGATGTCAGTAACTATGTTGCCTCATGTCCTGTATGTGCACATAATAAGTACGCATATTGCAAACCCTGGCTCTTGTACAGCAGGAAACCCCTCCAGAAGGTCCGTGGCAACACATCTCCACTGATTTCATTGTAGACTTACCCGTTTCTAACGGGTACTCAGCCATCATGGTCACGGTCGATTCATTCAGCAAATTGGCTCATTTCTCACCCTTAAAAAGGTTACCCACAGCAGGCATTAATGCAGAGGTGTTTTTGAGAGACGTGGTCAGATTACACGGACTACCCCAGACCATAGTATCAGATCGCGGCTCACAATTCACATCAAAACTTTTAACTGTTCTATGCAAATCTTTAGGAATAAAAAGAACCCTTTCGTCTGGGTTTCATCCGGAAAGCAATGGATAAACTGAACGCCTCAATGCCACTTTAGAACAGTACATCAGGTGTTTTTGTAATCCGTGGTATCATCTTCTGCCCATGGTAGAATTTACCTACACCACCACCAGACATTCTTCTACAGGCATGAGTCCCTTCTCATGCACCTATGGATTCCATCCCAGACACATACCTCGGTTTGGTCAGAATTCTTCTAATGTACCCTCCGTTGATCTGCTCATGAATACTCTGCAAGACCTTCACAGGAAGACACGAGCCAACCTTGAGATGGCACTTCATAAGAACAAAAGGTGGGCGGATCTCAAGAGACAACCCAACCCTGTATGGGAAATTGGTACCAAAGTATGGTTGTCAACCAAATACCTACCCAGGTGGATACACCGAGGCAAGTTCTCTCCCCATTACATTGGACCCTTCCGGATCACTGCTAAAATTAATCCGGTAGCCTTTTGCTTGGCTCCGCCAGCCAAACTACAAAGAACCCATCCGGTGTTTCATACCTCATTACTGAAAGAATACACAGAGGGTTTACACAAAATAAAAATAAAAAAGACAATCGGATTCCAGCAGAAAGAAAGAACCAAAGAATACAAAGTCTCCAGACTCCTTGATTCCAGGTACAAGAAAGGCACCTTGCAGTATCTGGTACTATGGAAGGGGTACCCAATGTCTGAGAGCTCTTGGGAACCTATTAGACATATCAGCACCTTGTCTCATTCAGAAGTTCCATCGACTGCACCCGGGAAAACCAGGAGGGTGTCTTCTGAGAAGGGGTCATGCTGTCACATATCGCCCATGGAAAGTATGGAGGAGATGGTCGATATGGAAGAAGGACTGATTTATTCCATGCAACGCACAGCGCGTTCTAGTCTTCCTGTATTAGCCGCCTTAAAGACCAGCAGATGAGAAGCACCTGTGCGTTGCAACTTCCTTACTTTGTACCCGCGAGTAAGTTTGCTTACGCTCGCTCTTGTGTACGCTCCCTCTTGTGTTCCCTCCCCGGTTTCTGCTTACCTTTTTGTTGTTTGCTAGTGGGTTTTGCTTCCCACCCGAACGGCTCCATGCCTCCTTCCTTTCTGGTCTACTTACCTCTCCGCTTGCGCGGCGTCTGTTGCCGTAACCTGTTTGCCTCTCTTTCAGCCCTTCCTGCTACTGCTGTACTCTCTCCCGCGCTGAGCGGTTCCCCAGCGTTCATTGTTTTTTGTGAGCGGTGTCTACCGTCGGAACCGTGTGTTCCTGACACGGTCCTTTCTTTGTTTTCCATTATCTCTGTGTGTTTACCACACGCCAGCTGGACCTCTACCCGGACAACAAGCAACCGCCTACTACGACAACCACCAGTGCATTCTGGTACTTGTAGGCAATACTACTCTCACCTTCACTCTTACTGGATTCCTCTACGGACTGCATCAGCTACCATCCATATCAAGATCTACCAGGGTTTTTTCATCCATTTTTTTCCCTGGTTTGGGGTGGGCTCCCTGGAGTCCCCGCTGCCGGGCACATAGCCTCTTTGGAAAAGTGGACTCTAGGCGAGCCCGTCCTCCTCTCTTCAAATCCAAGAGCAAGATCGAAACCAAGTCCACAAGAACCACCTGGCGAGAAAAGAAGAAGGAAAGTTCTACACACGAATCTACTGCGTCTCCAACAGATTCATCAGATGAGGAGTGGGCTAGTGGGGCTAGTTGTATAGACACTGTAATTGATCAACCTGTCAAACCTGAGAGGAAGGTACTTTCGGTCTTACTAATTATTTTGGGAATTCTGTTCCTTTTTTGTTGTATTCAGTGTCTACCTAGTATATGTTCAATGCTAGGGGGATGTTGCGCACAAGCGATAGGTACAATAGGACATAAAGTGTATGCCCCAGATAAAACCGCCAAGGAATATGTGTTAAAAGAAATTTTAGCGAATGACCTGATGTCAATAGATATATTTTGACAGCAATTCCGGGTGCATGGACGATGATGCATTGAGTTATTTGCAAGGAGATCAGAAGTAGTTTAGCACTTGGCATAGGCCAAAAGGAGGGTTTGTCAAATGAGAAATTATATCGTGCCTCCTATTGCAACGAATAGGTGTGTATTGGCCTACGCCAAGCTGCTTTTAAGCCACTGCAAAGAAATCCGTGTTGCAAGGTCCTGACCTTAAAATCAATGTAAGCTGCCATTTTACATTCTCTCTGTAAAGTCACCCTGTGAGTTAAAATGGTGGACGATGTCATTCCGAAATACAACATGGCCGTCTTGACCTCTGTGTGTAATTAATATGTAACCTGCCTGCAGGCCACTTGTTGGGGTCGTGAACTGAGACCTTGTCCTTCGCTGACCTGTGTGTAAAGGATTACTCGTGCAATGAAACTAATCCGCAAGCATATGTTAAGAACAATGTATTCGCGCACCCGAGGAAGTCCCGTAGAAGTCCCGCTTTGCCTTTGCCTGGAGACGCTGTTTTTATTGCTGCTGGACTCCTTCTCTTACTTCACGGCGTGTTTTTGTTTACTTTACTGTACGGACTCATACTACCAGGAGGTGAAGAGTGCAAACTTTATGCAGAACTATATTAGCATTAGCATTCATACTGGGTTATATGTAGCTATAACCTTTGTTTCTGTTTGATCTAGGCTTTGCTGATTTGTGTGGAGGCGGGCCTATATTAACTGGAACGCGCGCGCACCGCGCGCGCGCACCCGAGGAAGTCCCGTAGAAGTCCCGCTTTGCCGCTTCGCCGAGTTCGCGAGCGGAGCGGAACGAGTACCTCTCTAAAGGTGTGTCTTTAAGCGTAAAGGTGCTTTTACAACTAAAAAGGCGCTTACTCACTTTGCATACTAGGCGGCGCATAACAATACAACAAGACTCAGTTCTTATTGGTTTGGGCGACATGAGTCGCAATTTGTATACCTTGCGTACGGGCATGCCGCAGATAGAATGCCAAACTGCTTGTCCCAAAAAACCAACTCAAAACTTGGCGCGTGTCTCCACCCCGATGCATCCTTTGCCTAAAACAAGAACGTTTTCCTCACAACAGTCACCAATCTCCAATTTGCGAGCTAAGGTTGTAAAACCAATTGAAGGTGGGGGTGACATTAGACGCTTTTTCCCCAGACTCTCGTGGGAAACAATGGGGAAATTTCAAGATTGTTAAGGAACGAAATTCGACTATCGAGAACACTAAGAGTGTTGATGCTGATTGCATGAATGCGTCACCCACCGCGAAAGTGTCCCCAGAAGCAGATGTTGTGTCACTTCCAGTGCCCCCATGCTTAGAGCGTGTGGTTGACACTGGTGAGATTGTGCTTGACACAATCTCAGATATAAATTTGGATGATGTAGCCATTATAGACCTATCAGTAGCGGAATCCAATTTAACCATACAGGAAAATTTTGAAAATTTATCTTACTCTCCTCAGATGTTGTCGAGTATTGAACCATCACAACCGAATCAATCATCCTCATTTCTAGCCCCTACCCCTCGTAGAAGTTTAGGCATTGAAAAAGTCCCAATGTCACAAAAACCACAACAATCACCTAAATTCATTGAACTGACTTTAGAAGCTATGAATTTAACTTTGCAGACGTTGATGCAATTATTTAACTCACTCAGCGCCAAAATGGACTCACAAAATGTGCAACTATCTGCAGTGTTGAATTGGCAGGCTAACCAGACTTCCTCCACTTGCTGTCATAAACGGCCACCGCAAGAAAGTTTTCCTGTGATGGTGGACCAGAAGCTCTCTCCAATGTTTGAGTCAGCAGATAGAGTTACACATAATGACATCCCTAAGCTGGTTTCTGATCCTAAAGATAAAATACCTTTGAGGAGCTTAACTCAGGTAGTCGAGAACTCTTTCACTCCGCAGCCTTTACCTTTTTTTCCGACTATAATAACAGAGAACACTTCAATTAACAAACATAGTGGTGAAGATACGGCACAGGTCATACATGAACCAGTAGATGGAAACACTCGATCTGATTCCAAACTGTATACCATCTTCGATAAAAAAGGAAATATATCTCGTTCAAAAGTACAATCCCTAGGCGAGAAAAAAAAAAACCAAAAATATGCCCTTATCTAAAGTAATGGCGACAGCGGCCTCGAAGCGATTTATCCAAAACATCAACTTACCCGCGAAAAACGCACTAATAACCTCTAATGCGGTTACTAAAAAATATGCGTTATTGGACCAACAACGCAATGTGAAAGCTGGCAAAAAACGAAAAGTCGCCACCTCGCAAACGGCCTACGAACCGCTAGATGAGTTGGTTGCGGCAGTGAAAGAACATGAAGGTGAGAGAAATTCGGCGGCTGTCTTTACACCAAAAATTGTCCAGGCCCCTAAAAAATCCCAGAGTGCCTCAGCAGAGCAGAAGATGTTAGAGCCTAACAGCACAAAAGCGCGACCAGGGCTGATAAACAATATAAATTCTAGCCCAGATAAGCAACATTCTGAGCTTATATTGAGAAGACTCGAGATTAGAAAAGCTGTTGATGCATATATGGATAGTTTTATGCCTCTGCCAATCCTTCAGGCTCCGTCATTATGCCCCACCGTGCCTGAATTTGCACCTAGAATGGTAGATAGAAAAGCTCCCGAGAGTCTAGATGAGAGCATAAGGGCGAGCAGCCTGCCAGCACAGCTGCCCCTAAAATCGTGTCTTGCTCCAAAGACAAAAGTGAGGTTTGTGGATGATAAAAACATAATAACTGAAACCGAAACACATGAATTTGCTATACATCAAGCGGATTTAACAAAAGTGCTGCAAACTTTCTATGCCCCCTCGCACACAGTCATACGATCTGTTGCGAAGGAGACTATCAAAAATAAGAAAAAGAACCAAATTAGCAGCCCAATAAGACCAGATAAACAAACCTTTGCTCTTGTGTTGAGCTGCCGTCCTCCCCCCTACCAACAATTTTTGCTGAATCGACAGAGCATCCTAGAATTATTCTCAGACATCACAGCCCTGGAAGAAGTTGAATCCTCTGACATTGAACAAGTAGAATTCTTCAATAAGGACTCATTGAGCATGGTCTGTCTATGGTTGCGATCAAGAATCGTAAGAAATTTAATTTGGGAAGCCAAAGAACAACTAGCGTCTATGGGATTCATATTAATATCGGGGCCTGCAAGTATTAATACAAAATTGGAGGTATCCCCTAAAACTGCTGCCAAAGGGTTTAGCAATCCCAGACACTATGAACCAGACACAAAATCCAAATGCTGTTGCTCTTGTGATTCTAATAGTTAACTACCTAGCAAGATAAAGACAACAAGCGTATTTTCCATGGTATCGTGGAATACGCGCGGTTTTAGGCACTTAATAAATAACAAAGCTAATACTTTGAACAATTTTGACCTTGTTTTGCTGCAAGAAACATGGATGTCTAATGAACCTTCTTGGGACAACCATGAGATACACTTTACAGCAGCATTGAAAAAATCCAAGGGACGACCGATGGCTGGCCTTTTAACGGCCACAAAACTCAACGCGAAAGTCAATATTGTGCATGCTTTGGCGTTAAATCCATATGTGCAACTAACAGTCTTATCGATTCAGTCGATTCTTTATGCGGTAGTTAACATATACTGGAATCATAAGAGCTATGAAGAAGAAAAATTTCTTTCTGAAATCTCAACGGCTCTGGATTACATTGCTCAGGTCCCTGAAATCAGCCACACCATTGTAGCGGGGGATCTGAACTTACATTGTGGACCACAAGACCTTAACGTAGAAAACACTTGTACAACTTTATGGGGGCAACTCATGGCCTCAAGAAGTTTAAATATGCTAAATGGGAGTCAGTTTGACCACAGTTGTATACAATACACGTGGCGACAAGGACAACATACGGCTACAATTGACTATATTTATGTAGACGACAAATTGTGGTCCAAAATCCAAACATTTGTCATTTGCCCGCATCCTGACAGTGATCACTGTATGTTAATTCTTGAATGGTTTGAAGCAAGTAATGTAGAGGCGCCATCCATATATCCTGTGTACGGGCCCATAGTCGTGAACAATAGCTTGAATCGAATAAAATGGACAGAGGCAAAGGTGCACCAATTTGATCAAATGTTACAATTAGCCTATTTGCCTTCAAAAAATCATAACCAAATCAGTAGTGTTGCTTACTGTGAGCTCATGCAATATTTTGCTCCTTGTAGCACAAATAATCATCGAGCTGTGCAAAATCGTCACATATTTAATGAAGCGGCCAGAACAAGGAAAACGTTGTTTCGCACTGAGAAACGTGCAGCTATGAAATTGTCAATAGATAAGCAACCTTTTGCTCTAAAAAAGGCTAAAACGACTTATAGGAATTGGTGTCGCTGGCATAGAATTCAATTGTTACAAATTGATGGGGAACATATGCTCAAAGCTTTGCATGGACATAACACGGCCCGTGTTTGGAAATTATTAAACACAGCACTCGTGCCATCACAAATAGCTCTCCAAGTTCACACCGTGCCTGAAACTGAATGGGTAAAACATTATTCGAAGTTATATGCAAGCCCAATTGAAACAAGGCCCATGGGGCTTGAGGAAAATAATGATCTCTTTCATATAAACATCGAGAAACCAGACATATTATATTTCATAAATAAAATCAGTAAGTCAAGAGCCCCGGGCCCTGATGGGTTGTCCAATTATTTATTCAAGCAACAGCCCGAGGTCTGGGCTGATATTCTATACCAAATCTTTGAACAAATTAATGTGACACAACTCATTCCTGATTCATGGAAAAGATCCATAATAGTGCCCATATTTAAGAGCGGAGATCGGCAAATACCAGACAACTATAGACCGATTGCTCTGTTGGACGCCCCTGGAAAGTTGTACAGTCGAATAATTCTACAAGAACTAAATACCTGGGCCATCCAACAGGGCAAAAGAGATCCATTTCAATCGGGCTTTGTTGCAGGAATGGGAACAGGCTTAAATCTAACCACATTAAACTTGTTAAAGTCAAAATATCACAAGCTTGGGCAGCCACTGTATATGGCTTTTGTTGACTTTCGAAACGCTTTTGACTCAATAGACCGTAGCCTACTGTTTCAGAAATTGCACAAATATGGATGTCCCTCTTCTCTGCTTACTGTGATTAAAAAACTTCACACAAACACGAGCATACAAATTAAATTGTCACTTAACGGGTTACTATCATCTGTGATTAGAACGTTCAGAGGTCTAAAACAGGGTTGCATTTTGGCATCAACTCTATTTAATTTGTTCTTACTAGACCTGGGTATAAGCCTGCAGGACTGCAGGGCAGATGCACCGAAATTAGGCACACAAAAGATTATGTGGCTCTTGTATGCGGATGATTTAGTATTGGTATCTCTTACCCCAAATGGGTTACAAGAGCTGTTGAACCAATTAGCGGATTATACAACTAAGAACAATTTAATAATCAACACAAACAAAACGCAAATTGTGTCTTGTCTTAGGAAAGCCAATCCAAAAACGATGAATTATCAATGGAAGGTATCCACCTTGTCTTTGAAGAAAGTACTGCATTATAAATATTTGGGCCTTCCATTTTCAGGGTCAAGAACAAACTCAATCTGTGAGGACACTATTAAAGCCAAAAGTATGGCCTTGACATCACAGGGCAAAATTATCCTATTTAAGTATGGGCAATTTACCACAAGTCATGTCAAAACTTTCTACATGCAGAAAGTCGTCCCAATTCTGTCCTATGGGGCTGAAACGTTCCCGCCCAGGGAAAGAGGATACTGGGATTACTTTGAAGGAAAGTTTTGGAAAATAGTTCTTTGTTTGCCATCTTGTACCCCAATATGGTTAATAAGATACGAATTGGGCTTGATCTCAATGCATGTACAGGTGGTGTGGAAATTTTGCAATTTTTACCGTAAACTTTTATTGGGATTGCAATCAGATAACATCCTAGGAATTGTTGGCCATCATTTGTGTTCCTCATCGGATATATTTTCTAAGAGTTGGAGATTGTTTGTGCTAAATGCGCTTGTGGATGCAGATATATCTATACAGACGCTGCTATCTAACCCGAGTAAAGCCAAAGCAAGTTTATATCGTCATGATTGGATTATAACCCAACAGGTTTGCTCCGGATATGTCGACTTTGATTCCAATGTTTTTCCCCACAAAAAAATCAGACAGATGAGTGACTATTTGGTTAAATGCCCGTCTATGGTGGTTCGTGCCACCATGTTAAGAATACGACTGAATCTGTGTTTAACCAACCAAATACTAGCTAGACGGGGACTTATTCCCAAAAGCGAAGCCTTTTGTCGGTTTTGTACTAATGTGAATCAAACTGAGACGTTAAACCATATAATTGTTGAATGTTTGGCCTTGTCTGGATTGAGAGAACAATATTTCAAAAAGGTATTGCAATTTTTTTGTCTGCGCTCACATTATGAAATATGGATAGCCTTGATCACGAGCAACAGAACAGTCATACACATTGCCTTAACTCAATTCGTCCAAACAGTGTTACCATATACTGCTAAGGACGATGTCAATTGATGTCGAAGTGTCCCTATCTTGTTTAGTAACTTTAAAGCTGTGTGTTTTACAGTTAACTTTTAAAAAAAAGGACCCCTTAGCTATTGAAGGAACGCTGTGAAATCCCATTATGTAATTGTAACTGAATGTAATGAAATTATTATGCCTTTTTATGTTTTTAGAGGCCACATATTTATTTTTAAATTGATAGACACAAAGTATAATAGGCAATTCTGTAATATAGGTTTGTTCTATATAAGCTATTGCTAAAAATATGGTAAAGGTGTGATATTTTAAATTTGAAAGGTTGAAATTTTTAACCATATCAAATAAAAAAAAAAAAAAAAAAAAAAAAAATGTATTCAAATACTGAACTGAGAACACTTGTTTAACTACATTGTATTAATGTTTGAGAAGACCTGTATGAGAAATCCCAGAATACACAGTTGCAGTGTAGGCTTGTTGACGTATGTATTAAAGGCAAACTAGTTGCATGTGGATATGCGAACTCGGCATGAACCCTAGATCAGTAATGTATTAGAGGAATATTAACCCAAAGTAGGGTTGGACATCATGTTCGCAAATGGTATAAAAGAGCAACGAATTCTAATGTACAGCGTCTCTCACTGAACCACACTGGAGTTCGCTGTGTTGTACTGAGGGCCGATAGCTATCTGTTACTCTTCTTGGAAAACTGTTCAGTATAAAATAAAGTTCTTTGTATGTTCCTTTGTAACCCGTGTTCGGTGTATTTCCTTTTGGGGTACACAGCCTCGATATTTTGATTTTGTTTTCACATAACCTCCTGACAAAATAGATCTGCATATAGTCTTATCCTATTAGACCTGCAAGCCGTCTTTGACCCTTTCGATCACCCCCACCTTGGTCTCTGCTCTCACAGCACTTGGCTTTTCTGACTGAGTTACTCACTGGTTTCCCCCCTCTTACTCTCGAATCACACTTCCTCTCCTGATCCCCTCCACTACTGTGTCCCACATGGCTCCTTCACCCACTCCTTGTCTCTTTCTTCATTCTGTACTTCCCTTTTCCAATTCAGCATATAATCTTGGCGTCATTTTTGATTCTTCTCTTTCCTTCTCACATCTCTGCAACTGCCTGCACTTGTCTGTTTGATAGTGGCCAGAATTGCCTTTCTTTCTCATGTCAAGCAGGTAAGGTTATTATTGCCTCTTCCATCCTCTCACCTGGATTATTCTACTGATCTCTATATTGGCTTACCCGTCGCACATCTTACTCCTCTTCGCTCTGCTTTCAACTTTCTCCTTTCTAACTCTCGTCTTCTCTTTCTCTTCCATTGTATTGACTTTAAATGTTCCACAGCCTCGCCCTCCTTACCTTGCAATCTTCTTCGTTCTCAATATCTTCACCTACTGACTTCTCCCAAACCTCCCTGCTCCTCTTCTCACTTCCGGCAACGCCATGGCATTGGCTCCTCTCCCTCACAGCTTTCACTCACCTTCTTGCCCCTCTACTCTCATCTTAAGCTGGTTAGTATCCGATTAAATATCCATCCAAAATGTATTATTCAACCACTTTTTGTCTACTTACAAATTTGCTTGACACGGGGTGCATTGTTAGGAGGAATCTGAATGAATTTCCACTTTACTACAAGCACATGAAGCTCGGTCCCCAGCGCCTGCTCGCATCAGGTCTGCATAGTTAGTGCGAAAGTGGCAGGCATTTTCTGGGAAAGAGATCGCAAGGGCACGGTGACTTACACTGCAGCCATGGAGAATTGCCACCTGCCATTCTTGGCACTCAGGTCTTGGCGATTTCTTCCCACGCGGCTACATGTTCTGGCCAACACATGTGCTAAATGATCGTACTCCGCAAAGAGCAACGGGCTGAGTGAAACCCACAGAAGCACTAAAGATGGCCAAGCACATGGGTGAAGAATGAAGCCTCCATCCACGTTACATGGAACCCACAACTTCCAAAAGGCCAGAACACAGATCAGGTGCCCGCATCTTCTACAGCGGGAGGAAGGAACTCATGCGCGCCAGTAAGGACCAACTAGAGTCATCTGCAAGTCAGCCAACAGCAGCTCACAAGCCCTGTGGAAATCTAGGGAGAGGGCCCATCTGCGAAAATTAAGAACCGCAAATCGAAGCTTGAGGGGTAGGAAAAAGCACATTTAGAGCTTTTTGTGCAATGGGAGATGACTCTTCATTGAATGGCCTTCAGGATGAGATTTAAGAGGCCAAGCAGCTTGCTCTCCGGGTTACAGAGCACCAGTCCTGGGTGAGGAACTTGGATCATCGCGAGCCAAGATCACTGTAAGAACGGTATCTGCCACAGGATGGGGGCCTCAAGAACTCAGAACATGGGCCCTATGCAACTAGATCGCAACCACACGCCAGCGCTCCCCCTCCCAAACTCTGGCTATTGACTGGCTACCCATGGACACTGTCGCCAGATAATCGTAGACTTTTGGTCCCTTTCACTGCTGCCTGAGACCAGTTTCCATCTCGTGTGTCTCGCGAGCTTCAGCAGCCTGTACCTCTTTCAGATTTCACAGGCTTAACACAGAGAGATGCTGGGGATCCATTTACCTGTTAGAGTAGGCGGTCTTCTCGGACGAAGGAACAGCTTCTAATCCTTCACACAGTGTCCCGCCGTGGCTCACCCTTCAGACCCTCGGTTCTGCTTCAAGGAGAAGACTCGTGCACCGCCATCACAAGGCACATACTAAGAGACCTGACATAGTTCCAGCCAAGCCTCAGTTAGGCGGCCAATCGCCTGAGGCACTGCAAAGGGCCAGCTAGCCCAGAGGCACAACATTAGGGTAGCCCCGGATCTTTTTCAGACCTAGCAACACCCCTGCGCAGTATCGCCAAGCAGTTCTCAGTCAGAGGACAGAGCGACAAGTGTGCTAGAACTCTTGGCCTGGAAGAGGTTGAGATGCCACTACGAGAGGTGCCCCGCCTCGACTCGGAATCACATTCATTGTGCTGGGCCCTGTATTTGCAAGCCCAAAAAACAAAACCACTCATTAATTCAGTCCGCTTTGATAAAATATATTTATTGCATGTGAGAAGATGATAAAATTGGATTTTGGATTCTAGCAAGGGAGAACATCTGTACAGTGCTCATTGTGTCCAAAGAAATGCCAAGCTAGACAGCGTCAGCATTAAGCCTAATCTATGGCTAGCAGCAGAGAGAACCAGCAGAGTATGGCTAGCACAGAGGCCAGTGCATAGAACCAGCAGTGCAGGGTCACACCAGCGAATAGCCAAAGGAAACCAGCAGGGCACTATCAGAGCATATCCAAAAAGTGTGGGTAGCACCAGAGAACCACAGCAGAGCACGGTGGCATCAGATCTTCACCACAGCCATGAATGCCACCAGAGAGCCGCTGCAGAGCACGGTGGCATCAGATCTTCACCACAGCCATGAATGCCACCAGAGAGCCGCAGCAGAGCACGGTGGCATCAGATCTTCACCACAGCCATGAATGCCACCAGAGAGCCGCAGCAGAGCATGGTGGCATCAAGGCTTAGCCATTGCCACATATATCCCCAGAGAGCTGCAGCAGAAGCATATCAGCAATTGCCTCCGTCTATGCAAAGCAGCATGGACTGCCTTCTAAACCGCAACAGGAGAACAAGCAGCACGTTGAAATGAAAAATATCCATAATCATTTGGTTTTTAGGAAGGCTCTTAAAACTCATCTTTTCTAATCTGGATGGCTATGGATATGATGGTGTGTGCTTGGTGTCTCTTTCTCCTCTCCAGCGTCATGACGCCTTTGGGCGACCATGGGCTATATAAGAAACACTAACATAACAATCTGGTCCCAGGCCGGCCCTAGCCAGATCTAATCGAGGTTAGATAAATGGAAGCGCTAAGCAGAGGCTCTCAGCAAGCACACAGGCACTTCCGGACCCAGAGGATGTGCAAAGTGGGGTGGCTGGAGGACAGAGACACCCCCCGTTTGGCAGTGCGCTTTCTGCAGGTCACAAGCAGTGGGATAGATCTCCAATCCCAGATGGCTGATGAAGGACTTTTTATAGGGCTTTGAATTGCTGCATTTCTATAGCAGTGCAACAGAGGGCGTTTGCTTCCTTGTCAGACACTAGCCCTGTAAGGTGGCAAGTTGGTGTGGGTGTTGGGGGGGGGGGTGGCCGGGTGAAGCAGCAGGGGTGGCCATTCCTGATGGCAAGCCATGGGGGTTTCCTTTACTCCAGCCTCTGGCAGCGCATTCCACGCTGGCATCCTCAGCAGGGCAGGGCAGATCAGGTGGTCGTGCATGGTCAGCTTGCACCCTCCCATGGCTGGGCGCATGTGCGCGTCTCGCATAGGAAGGTGAGGCAGAGTGCTTAGACTGGCTGTGCACAGCAAGACAGAGATCAGGCTATACTGGGGGTGCTAGGTGAAAGTGCGCTATTAGCAGGAGAGGTGAGCGAGGCTTGAAGGGGCGGTAAGGCACAAGACTTAAATGTCACACATGTTCACCCAAGACAAGGCACCAGTGCTGCAAACTCAGGGAAGCAGCAGGGGAACGGGGGAGTCTCTGTGGCCTCCTGTGACATTAGACGGCAGAACCCTGCACCTGGCGTGTCCTCTCGTCTTCCCACGTCGCTGCCAGGTTGTCCTTGCCATGCTCTCCTAGCTCCTTGCCAGACGACTGAAAGACACACACAGCCCATCTCAGGGTGGGACAAGACAAGCAAGTCAGGGAATGCAACGCAGGGGAAAAGCACCCGCCCCCCCCCCCCACCTCCACCCAGGAAGCCCTCCACGTGCTTGTGTTCGCCTCCTAAGTGACGACATGACAGACCAGGCGCAGGCCTGCTTAGGTAAAGACATCAGAGCCGTGGTGGGCAACACCTTCTAGCTGGGTAGCTTTTTACCGCTGCAGGAAAAACAATGGGAGCCAATCAGTCCTACCACTCTGTGGGGCATAGTTAGCGATTGGTCATGGATTATCGGAACGCACAGGGGTGAGCCAGGGGCGAGCCAGGGGCTACCTGTACACACAGGCACACGTTTCAGTCAAACGCGTATGCACACCAGGGGTCTAGGCACAAGATACTGCATAGGTAACCATGAGCCACAAGCATGGGGGATGGGCGGGGCCCACAGCACGGGAATATATGCGTGTCCTTGCGGCAAGATTCGGTCCACACTGGCAGCTTCCAACTTACCGCAATGCATAGCACCACTCCCTTCCACTGCCACCCACCCACCCCCAGAGCGCGGTTTGCTCCCATCAGTCACAAAGCATGTACACAAAATAGTTGTGGCCGCCAAGAAACCAAAGCCTTGAGCTGCACAGCGACGATCAGTGAAACATGAGGCAGTCCTGTTTCTCCCTGAACAGGCGTCTCCCATTGCAGCTGCAGGGCGCGCAGCCAGGCCGGGAGGTCCGCTCCTCTGCAGCGCAACAAAGCAGGCGTGCCAGCTTCCAAGATGGCCGCGACACCATGCCCACAGTGCGGCCCAGCTCAGATCAGCCGCTCCTCGGGGGGCAGTTTCAGGGCGTTGCTCGTGTCCACACGGGAACCCACCTGCTCCTCACTGCTTGGGCGATAAGTGCCCTCTGTCTGGCGCTTCTCGCGCACCTTGTAGCAGATGAAGACGATGATTGCGATCAGGAGAAGCCCTCCAAGCACGCACGGGACGGTGATGGCAGCTACACGCTCCGGTTCCTGGAGGAGGAGAAGAAAGGTAGAGACAGTCAGGGGGGGCAGTGGGAGGGGTGCCCAGATATAGGGAAGTGACATCACCGGCAGTTATATGACCACATTTGCACTTAGTCTGCAACTTGGTGAAAGTGGGAACACTGGCTAGCATGTAGTAAAGTCAAGCAAGGAGGAGCTGCAGGCCTCGCAGTCATGCGCCGACTCCCACGGTCCTTACTGAAAGCCACTCATGCCATTGCTCCACTTAAACTACAGACACCCAGACCTCGCGCACGCCGCACCTTTTAGAACACTACGTAAGGAAAAGCGATAGGCAGAGTACCATTGGAAAAGCCTTCCCTCAGTCGCAAAAAAGGATAGCCTTATACTAGCATCCCTCAATTACAAAGCGACAATCTTCCAAGCCAAAAAAGATACCATAATTATCGGATCGGATCTCGCAAGCCGAGCACAAAAGAGCTCTTTAAGATACTTGAAGAATTAGCATCGCCGTCAGCTCCACCGGATACCTGTGTCAAAGATAGTACCTGGAGCTCTGATATTCAAAAAGCATCCCCATGTTACAAACTAAAATGAACGCCATAAGAAATAACTGATCGAGTGACTTACTGCATAGTACTCCCACTGGAACGTCTCACCTCCCTCAACACACGTACAAACCTATTAGCTTTTCACCACTTTCAATCAAAGAGGTAGAAAATATTATCCTCAAACTGAAACCATCTAATTGTCAGGGTGACACATGCCCAGCCCCCATCATTAAGGAGGCTACTAATGAACTAACACCATTCATCAACGCCCTTATAAATGCCTCATTCAACACAGGCATCGTGCCTGACAACCTCAAGGATGCCCGGGTCCTCCCCTTACTCAAAAAAACGCCACTAGACCCGAGCACCCGTACCATTTACAGGCCCATCACCACCATCTCCTTCTTACTCAAAATCCTGGGCAGAGCTGCATACCTGCCGATCCAGGAATATCTAGAATCCAATGACCTACTTGGCCTAAGACAATATGGCTTCTGACCTAGGCATGGAACCGAAACAGCCCTAATCAATTTAAAAACCCAAATCGAAGACCTCAAAAATAACGGCAAGCTGGCCCTCCTATTATTGCTCGATTTATCGACGGTATTTGATCTGGTTAACCATCAAATTCTTCGCCAACATCTAAAATCCGCAGCCCACTTTTCTCACAAAGCTTCCACATGGATTAATTCCATCTTGGAGAACAGATCTGAGGGTCCTCTTCCCATCAGCCTCTGCCGAACCATACCCAGTTCTGTTTGGGGTCCCCACAAGGATCTTGCATATCACTGACACTCTGTGTTCTCGAAGCCCCTCTTCGATATTCTTGACTATTTGGGTGTCACCTACACTAATTATGCAGATGACACCCAAATACTCATCCCCATCACTGGGGACCATATAGCTGACTCCAAAGCACTTAATGTCTATCTGGTCACCCAGGCCTGGATGGCACAATGCGGGCTCTGTCTTAACAAAGATAAGACAGAGTTACTCCTCCTCGGTTCCCAACCTAGACTCAATAGATTAGATCCCGCCTTCAAATCTTTCATCATCAATGGCAACACAATAAAGGTCTCCAACGACAAAAACTCTAGACATATACCTTGATTCTACACTACCCTTAACAAGACAAACTAACACTTACAGCCTACACCTGTAAACCTATCACAGCCTATCGACCATTCCTCACCACTGCCAACTGCACCACACTTGCCAGAACTCTCATGCCGAAACTCAACTATTGCAGCGCGCTCTATATAGGGACCAGTCAACGGAACTTAAACAAGTTACAGGTAACACAAAATAACGCTTTAAGGGCAGCACTAAATATCCTGAGAAATCATCACATCTCTGACACCAGACAAAGATTACACTGGCTATCGGTCACCCGAAGAATCACCCTCAAACTCTTTCAATCACGCAGAAATGCCTTGCCAATTAGGCACCAAAATACCTGGCTAACCGCTTCACACCCAAAACCTCCAATCGCCCACACCAAGCAGCCCAAGCACATTGCCTATCATTACCGGGGTCCAAGCTGCAGAAAGCAGGGGGTGGCAGCTTCCCGGTGCTCGCCACCAAGCTGTGGGACTCGCTACCTAACCCACTTAGATCTGAACCCGCATTCCAAACCATCAAAAGTAAAGCTAAATCCTGGCTTGCAGCACAGGACTGCTAAAGCCAATACCTGATCTATTGCTCATAAGAACTTAGGTTGCTCTCTGTTGCTTTGTTATGCCATCTTGCCAAACACCATTAAATATTTACTTTTTAGATATATATATATATATATATATGATTTATATAGCGTGCCTGGCTCCGAGGCATCTGGGTGCATTTCTTAGGGTTACAGTAGCAAACATATACAGGGGGTGCGTATGTATGTATGTATATATCAGTGACCCTACTCCAGCCCTCTATCATCATCCAGTGTGGAGCAGCCCTCAAAGGTAGAGCAGGATGGGAGCAGACATGCTCGCTAGACAGAAGGTACAGCTGCACGGTGGAGCACCAACACCAAGAAAACATTCCCAATTCAAGGGAAAACAAGAAGTAAAGACGAGCAACGGTGCCTCGTCATGGTCTACATCATACAGCAGCATAACCATCACTCCAAAGGTGGTCTGAATGCCCACCTGAAGCAGCTCTGGCAGGATTTTGCTGAACCAGAAGCACGCTCATTGTTTATGTAATGGTGGTAGTGGAATGCCAATGGCCCCATCCCAATGAGCTGAGAGGGACATTTGCACTCTCCATTAAGACTTATGCCGTGCCCCGCCCACTAATACAAGTAACAGACCTGCTGCATGTCCAGTGAGTTGCCTGTGAAGCCTTGCAAGTAACAGACCTGCTGCATGCCCCGCGAGTGGCCTGTGATGCCTTGCCCCGCCCACTAATGCAAGTAACAGACCTGCTGCATGTCCAGTGAGTGGCCTGTGATGCCTTGCCCCGCCCACTAATGCAAGTAACAGACCTGCTGCATGCCCCGCGAGTGGCCTGTGATGCCTTGCCCCGCCCACTAATGCAAGTAACAGACCTGCTGCATGTCCAGTGAGTGGCCTGTGATGCCTTGCCCCGCCCACTAATGCAAGTAACAGACCTGTTGCATGTCCAGTGAGTGGCCTGTGATGCCTTGCCCCGCCCACTAATGCAAGTAACAGACCTGCTGCATGCCCCGCGAGTGGCCTGTGAAGCCCTGTCCCGCCCACTAATGCAAGTAACAGACCTGCTGCATGCCCCGCGAGTGGCCTGTGATGCCTTGCCCCGCCCACTAATGCAAGTAACAGACCTGCTGCATGCCCCGCGAGTGGCCTGTGAAGCCCTGTCCCGCCCACTAATGCAAGTAACAGACCTGCTGCATGCCCCGCGAGTGGCCTGTGAAGCCCTGTCCCGCCCACTAATTCAAGTAACAGACCTGCTGCATGCCCCGCGAGTGGCCTGTGAAGCCTTGCCCCGCCCACTAATGCAAGTAACAGACCTGCTGCATGCCCCGCGAGTGGCCTGTGAAGCCTTGGCCCGCCCACTAATTCAAGTAACAGACCTGCTGCATGCCCCGCGAGTGGCCTGTGAAGCCTTGCCCCGCCCACTAATGCAAGTAACAGACCTGCTGCATGCCCCGCGAGTGGCCTGTGAAGCCTTGCCCCGCCCACTAATGCAAGTAACAGACCTGCTGCATGCCCCGCGATGCCTTGCCCCGCCCACTAATGCAAGTAACAGACCTGCTGCATGCCCCGCGAGTGGCCTGTGAAGCCTTGCCCCGCCCACTAATGCAAGTAACAGACCTGCTGCATGCCCCGCGAGTGGCCTGTGATGCCTTGCCCCGCCCACTAATGCAAGTAACAGACCTGCTGCATGCCCCGCGAGTGGCCTGTGATGCCTTGCCCCGCCCACTAATCCAAGTAACAGACCTGCTGCATGCCCCGCGAGTGGCCTGTGATGCCTTGCCCCGCCCACTAATCCAAGTAACAGACCTGCTGCATGCCCCGCGAGTGGCCTGTGATGCCTTGCCCCGCCCACTAATGCAAGTAACAGACCTGCTGCATGCCCCGCGAGTGGCCTGTGAAGCCTTGCCCCGCCCACTAATCCAAGTAACAGACCTGCTGCATGCCCCGCGAGTGGCCTGTGATGCCTTGCCCCGCCCACTAATGCAGAAGCCTTGCCCCGCCCACTAATACAAGTAACAGACCTGCTGCATGTCCAAGAAAAACTTTTTTTTGCATTTCTCAGCGGTAGACCTCCATGAAGTACACACAAAAAAGTATCCTTTCCCTTGCTTTCAGATACAAAGATGTAACCACACAGCAGAGCAGCCCGAGACTCAGACTCTGCCATCACCAGGGGGTTGGGGTTGGTGGAGATGGAGATGGAGGGGTGGGTCTGTGTAGGTGAGTTGGGGTGGGAGGTGGTGATTAAAAATATGAAAAGGCCAGGGGACCAGGAAATACAGGGCCGGGAGTGGGGTGCTTCCGGAGCTCACAGAGTTGGTCTTGCACATTGAAAAGGTGCAGGTAACATGACAGTTACAGAATCTACATAGGGAAAAAAAACACTGAATTGTATGGACTCCACTCAGGGCGGACACTCAAGCACTGCCCGTTTCCCAGGTCACAGCTAGGCGACACACACTGTCCATGGCGCTGCAGGTTGTCAAGGTGCTCAGCTTGAAAACATTTCTACTATCAGTGGCAGAGTCTTTCATATGCAAAATGACCCTTTTCCAACTCAAAGCGCTCGCAAGCCACCACCTTCTGTGATAGTGAAAGTGAGCAACACCACAACAACGAGCTCGAAGTTTGTGACAAAGAATTTGCAGATCTATTTTAACTTCTCTTATTACATCACTAAATGTACAGCGGGAGTGAACTAGATTTTGTAGGTTGGCATTATCTTGCATTCTGGGACTTGTAGTTTACCATTCAAGATGTTAAAATAAAGCCACAAGGGTGTTCTTCCGGCTTAACGTGTCTTACATGTAGCTTTACTATGCAATTTGTGTTTTTTTGTAAGTAAGCCCTGTAAGACATTACTGCAGACCTTGAAATCCAACAATTTGACCCCAAGTTTGGGATCCTGGTGACCCCCTTCCCCACCTCCACTCAACAAAAGTAACGCCCACCCCTCCCCACCTCCACTCAACAAAAGTAACGCCCCAGCCGAGCGATGTTCCAGGGCAGGTGGGGGGGATAACGGGGGATGCTCAGCCCCAAATTGATTCTCCCTGCGGGTGTCCGGGCCCCAGAACAGCCGCTTACTCTGCGCCCATGCAGTCAAGGGCCTGACCAATGCATCACACGGAAGACAGTGAACAGGGCGGACACAGGATCTGGCTGTTCTGGGTTACAATATTAAAAGGCGGGGTCACTAACATGGGCAGATCTACAATGTTACGCTCCCTGTGAGGCTTGTTGGGCAGTGCACACGATACAAGAGGTCCTGAACCCTTCCTTACTCTGTGAGCCCGAGATGTAACTATGTACAGCCCCTGCTCCCTAGACAGCATCTCCCAGGGAGGTCGAAGGTTCTCGATCTCGAGAGAGATGAGATCCTCTCCTCCCCTCTCCTCCCCTCTCCTCCCCTCCCCCCCAAGGAGGTAGAAGGTATAGCTCTCACTTCCTACAGAGCATCTCCCCGAGGTAGAAGGCTTGTGAGCCAGAGATAGAAATGTAAAGCTCTCGCTCCCTAGAGAGACCATCTCCCCGGAGAGGTAGCAGGCATAGCTGTCACTTCCCAGAGGGCGTTTCCCATGGAGGTAGAAGGTATCAGGTGGCAGGAGTGGCACAAACTTAAGCAACTTCAAGAGCTACTCCTACTGAGGGAACCCAGACCATGAATTAGAACATTAGATTTGCCCGTGGGGAAGAGGCCTGACTTCCCATGTACAGAAACCGGATGAGGAAGATTCAAGTGCTTCAAGGGCCATGGGACTAACCTGCACAAAGGAGCAGCCGTCTACCACAGCTGCACGACTCGGGAAAGTAATCTACCGCATGCAACGTGCAACTAATGGGCCCTGGTGCTGCACTGCAACATGTGTCCACCAACTCTCACTGAAGCCCCTCAAGAGTCTCAGGCAGCGCTAAATACCAGAAGAGTCGAAGACTGATGGTGGAGGAGCAGGGATCTGACGAGCCAGGCACCATTTCATGGAACTCCCAAGTCTGGACAAGCATCCGAATGCAACTCTATGGCTGAAGCAAAATGGCAACGAAAGCCTTTCTGCGCCAATAAAGGGGCTGGCCTTGAGCTGGTAGCCAAGTTCAAATTTGGTAGCCGAGGCAACCCAGTGACCCTCAGCAGAGGCACATGCAAACCCCAGGGATGGACCAGCTTCATACATGTCCACTGGCGCCGGCCTGTGATCTGAAGACCTTGCTCAATCCCAACCTGCTGGCCAAATAGGGCTGTCATAGAGGCGATCCACGCTGCTACCGCCCAGAGGCACTTCCCAGAGCTCCTCTGCAATCCACGAGCGCCTTCTAGGGACCCGAGGAGCAGGCCACCCTCACTATGGGACGCTCATCAGCATCCTGCAAGTCCACGAGCAAGCATGCAGCTCATCTGCACTCCACGAGCACCTTCTAGTGACTCCAGGAGCAGGCCACCCTCACTATGGGACGCTCATCAGCATCCTGCAAGTCAACGAGCAAGCATGCAGCTCATCTGCACTCCATGAGTGCCTTCTAGGGACCCGAGGAGCAGGCCACCCTCACTATGGGACGCTCATCAGCATCCTGCAAGTCCACGAGCAAGCATGCAGCTCATCTGCACTCCACGAGCACCTTCTAGTGACTCCAGGAGCAGGCCACCCTCACTATGGGACGCTCATCAGCATCCTGCAAGTCAACGAGCAAGCATGCAGCTCATCTGCACTCCATGAGTGCCTTCTAGGGACCCGAGGAGCAGGCCACCCTCACTATGGGACGCTCATCAGCATCCTGCAAGTCAACGAGCAAGCATGCAGCTCATCTGCACTCCATGAGTGCCTTCTAGGGACCCGAGGAGCAGGCCACCCTCACTATGGGACGCTCATCAGCATCCTGCAAGTCAACGAGCAAGCATGCAGCTCATCTGCACCCCACGAGCGCCTTCTAGGGACCCGAGGAGCAGGCCACCCTCACTATGGGACGCTCATCAGCATCCTGCAAATCCACGAGCAAGCATGCAGCTCATCTGCACCCCACGAGCGCCTTCTAGGGACCCGAGGACCCCAGGAGCAGGCCACCCTCACTATGGGACGCTCATCAGCATCCTGCAAGTCAACGAGCAAGCATGCAGCTCATCTGCACTCCACGAGCACCTTCTAGTGACTCCAGGAGCAGGCCACCCTCACTATGGGACGCTCATCAGCATCCTGCAAGTCAACGAGCAAGCATGCAGCTCATCTGCACTCCATGAGTGCCTTCTAGGGACCCGAGGAGCAGGCCACCCTCACTATGGGACGCTCATCAGCATCCTGCAAATCCACGAGCAAGCATGCAGCTCATCTGCACCCCACGAGCGCCTTCTAGGGACCCGAGGACCCCAGGAGCAGGCCACCCTCACTATGGGACGCTCATCAGCATCCTGCAAGTCAACGAGCAAGCATGCAGCTCATCTGCACTCCATGAGTGCCTTCTAGGGACCCGAGGAGCAGGCCACCCTCACTATGGGACGCTCATCAGCATCCTGCAAGTCAAAGAGCAAGCATGCAGCTCATCTGCACTCCGTGAGCGCCTTCTAGGGACCCCAGGAGCAGGCCACCCTCACTATGGGACGTTCATCAGCATCCTGCAAGTCCACGAGCAAGCATGCAGCTCATCTGCACTCCACGAGCACCTTCTAGTGACTCCAGGAGCAGGCCACCCTCACTATGGGACGCTCATCAGCATCCTGCAAGTCAACGAGCAAGCATGCAGCTCATCTGCACTCCATGAGTGCCTTCTAGGGACCCGAGGAGCAGGCCACCCTCACTATGGGACGCTCATCAGCATCCTGCAAATCCACGAGCAAGCATGCAGCTCATCTGCACCCCACGAGCGCCTTCTAGGGACCCGAGGACCCCAGGAGCAGGCCACCCTCACTATGGGACGCTCATCAGCATCCTGCAAGTCAACGAGCAAGCATGCAGCTCATCTGCACTCCATGAGTGCCTTCTAGGGACCCGAGGAGCAGGCCACCCTCACTATGGGACGCTCATCAGCATCCTGCAAGTCAACGAGCAAGCATGCAGCTCATCTGCACCCCACGAGCGCCTTCTAGGGACCCGAGGAGCAGGCCACCCTCACTATGGGACGCTCATCAGCATCCTGCAAATCCACGAGCAAGCATGCAGCTCATCTGCACCCCACGAGCGCCTTCTAGGGACCCGAGGACCCCAGGAGCAGGCCACCCTCACTATGGGACGCTCATCAGCATCCTGCAAGTCAACGAGCAAGCATGCAGCTCATCTGCACTCCATGAGTGCCTTCTAGGGACCCGAGGAGCAGGCCACCCTCACTATGGGACGCTCATCAGCATCCTGCAAGTCAACGAGCAAGTACGCAGCTCATCTGCACTCCGTGAGCGCCTTCTAGGGACCCGAGGAGCAGGCCACCCTCACTATGGGACGCTCATCAGCATCCTGCAAGTCAACGAGCAAGCATGCAGCTCATCTGCACCCCACGAGCGCCTTCTAGGGACCCGAGGACCCCAGGAGCAGGCCACCCTCACTATGGGACGCTCATCAGCATCCTGCAAGTCAACGAGCAAGCATGCAGCTCATCTGCACTCCATGAGCGCCTTCTAGGGACCCGAGGAGCAGGCCACCCTCACTATGGGACGCTCATCAGCATCCTGCAAGTCAACGAGCAAGCATGCAGCTCATCTGCACTCCGTGAGCGCCTTCTAGGGACCCGAGGAGCAGGCCACCCTCACTATGGGACGCTCATCAGCATCCTGCAAGTCAACGAGCAAGCATGCAGCTCATCTGCACTCCATGAGCGCCTTCTAGGGACCCGAGGAGCAGGCCACCCTCACTATGGGACGCTCATCAGCATCCTGCAAGTCAACGAGCAAGCATGCAGCTCATCTGCACTCCATGAGCGCCTTCTAGGGACCCGAGGAGCAGGCCACCCTCACTATGGGACGCTCATCAGCATCCTGCAAGTCAACGAGCAAGCATGCAGCTCATCTGCACTCCGTGAGCGCCTTCTAGGGACCCGAGGAGCAGGCCACCCTCACTATGGGACGCTCATCAGCATCCTGCAAGTCAACGAGCAAGCATGCAGCTCATCTGCACTCCATGAGCGCCTTCTAGGGACCCGAGGAGCAGGCCACCCTCACTATGGGACGCTCATCAGCATCCTGCAAGTCAACGAGCAAGCATGCAGCTCATCTGCACTCCGTGAGCGCCTTCTAGGGACCCGAGGAGCAGGCCACCCTCACTATGGGACGCTCATCAGCATCCTGCAAGTCAACGAGCAAGCATGCAGCTCATCTGCACTCCGTGAGCGCCTTCTAGGGACCCGAGGAGCAGGCCACCCTCACTATGGGACGCTCATCAGCATCCTGCAAGTCAACGAGCAAGCATGCAGCTCATCTGCACTCCGTGAGCGCCTTCTAGGGACCCGAGGAGCAGGCCACCCTCACTATGGGACGCTCATCAGCATCCTGCAAGTCAACGAGCAAGCATGCAGCTCATCTGCACTCCGTGAGCGCCTTCTAGGGACCCGAGGAGCAGGCCACCCTCACTATGGGACGCTCATCAGCATCCTGCAAGTCAACGAGCAAGCATGCAGCTCATCTGCACTCCATGAGCGCCTTCTAGGGACCCGAGGAGCAGGCCACCCTCACTATGGGACGCTCATCAGCATCCTGCAAGTCAACGAGCAAGCATGCAGCTCATCTGCACTCCGTGAGCGCCTTCTAGGGACCCGAGGAGCAGGCCACCCTCACTATGGGACGCTCATCAGCATCCTGCAAGTCAACGAGCAAGCATGCAGCTCATCTGCACTCCGTGAGCGCCTTCTAGGGACCTGAGGACCCCAGGAGCAGGCCACCCTCACTATGGGACGCTCATCAGCATCCTGCAAGTCAACGAGCAAGCATGCAGCTCATCTGCACTCCATGAGCGCCTTCTAGGGACCCGAGGAGCAGGCCACCCTCACTATGGGACGCTCATCAGCATCCTGCAAGTCAACGAGCAAGCATGCAGCTCATCTGCACTCCGTGAGCGCCTTCTAGGGACCTGAGGACCCCAGGAGCAGGCCACCCTCACTATGGGACGCTCATCAGCATCCTGCAAGTCAACGAGCAAGCATGCAGCTCATCTGCACTCCATGAGCGCCTTCTAGGGACCCGAGGAGCAGGCCACCCTCACTATGGGACGCTCATCAGCATCCTGCAAGTCAACGAGCAAGCATGCAGCTCATCTGCACTCCGTGAGCGCCTTCTAGGGACCCGAGGAGCAGGCCACCCTCACTATGGGACGCTCATCAGCATCCTGCAAGTCAACGAGCAAGCATGCAGCTCATCTGCACTCCGTGAGCGCCTTCTAGGGACCTGAGGACCCCAGGAGCAGGCCACCCTCACTATGGGACGCTCATCAGCATCCTGCAAGTCAACGAGCAAGCATGCAGCTCATCTGCACTCCATGAGCGCCTTCTAGGGACCCGAGGAGCAGGCCACCCTCACTATGGGACGCTCATCAGCATCCTGCAAGTCAACGAGCAAGCATGCAGCTCATCTGCACTCCGTGAGCGCCTTCTAGGGACCCGAGGAGCAGGCCACCCTCACTATGGGACGCTCATCAGCATCCTGCAAGTCAACGAGCAAGCATGCAGCTCATCTGCACTCCGTGAGCGCCTTCTAGGGACCTGAGGACCCCAGGAGCAGGCCACCCTCACTATGGGACGCTCATCAGCATCCTGCAAGTCAACGAGCAAGCATGCAGCTCATCTGCACTCCATGAGCGCCTTCTAGGGACCCGAGGAGCAGGCCACCCTCACTATGGGACGCTCATCAGCATCCTGCAAGTCAACGAGCAAGCATGCAGCTCATCTGCACTCCGTGAGCGCCTTCTAGGGACCTGAGGACCCCAGGAGCAGGCCACCCTCACTATGGGACGCTCATCAGCATCCTGCAAGTCAACGAGCAAGCATGCAGCTCATCTGCACTCCATGAGCGCCTTCTAGGGACCCGAGGAGCAGGCCACCCTCACTATGGGACGCTCATCAGCATCCTGCAAGTCAACGAGCAAGCATGCAGCTCATCTGCACTCCATGAGCGCCTTCTAGGGACCCGAGGAGCAGGCCACCCTCACTATGGGACGCTCATCAGCATCCTGCAAGTCAACGAGCAAGCATGCAGCTCATCTGCACTCCGTGAGCGCCTTCTAGGGACCTGAGGACCCCAGGAGCAGGCCACCCTCACTATGGGACGCTCATCAGCATCCTGCAAGTCAACGAGCAAGCATGCAGCTCATCTGCACTCCATGAGCGCCTTCTAGGGACCCGAGGAGCAGGCCACCCTCACTATGGGACGCTCATCAGCATCCTGCAAGTCAACGAGCAAGCATGCAGCTCATCTGCACTCCGTGAGCGCCTTCTAGGGACCTGAGGACCCCAGGAGCAGGCCACCCTCACTATGGGACGCTCATCAGCATCCTGCAAGTCAACGAGCAAGCATGCAGCTCATCTGCACTCCACGAGCACCTTCTAGGGACCCGAGGAGCAGGCCACCCTCACTATGGGACGCTCATCAGCATCCTGCAAGTCAACGAGCAAGCATGCAGCTCATCTGCACTCCATGAGCGCCTTCTAGGGACCCGAGGAGGAGGCCACCCTCACTATGGGACGCTCATCAGCATCCTGCAAGTCAACGAGCAAGCATGCAGCTCATCTGCACTCCACGAGCACCTTCTAGGGACCCGAGGAGCAGGCCACCCTCACTATGGGACGCTCATCAGCATCCTGCAAGTCAACGAGCAAGCATGCAGCTCATCTGCACTCCGTGAGCGCCTTCTAGGGACCCGAGGAGCAGGCCACCCTCACTATGGGACGCTCTTCAGCATCCTGCAAGTCAAAGAGCAAGCATGCAGCTCATCTGCACTCCGTGAGCGCCTTCTAGGGACCCGAGGAGCAGGCCACCCTCACTATGGGACGCTCATCAGCATCCTGCAAGTCAACGAGCAAGCATGCAGCTCATCTGCACTCCGTGAGCGCCTTCTAGGGACCTGAGGACCCCAGGAGCAGGCCACCCTCACTATGGGACGCTCATCAGCATCCTGCAAGTCAACGAGCAAGCATGCAGCTCATCTGCACTCCATGAGCGCCTTCTAGGGACCCGAGGAGCAGGCCACCCTCACTATGGGACGCTCATCAGCATCCTGCAAGTCAACGAGCAAGCATGCAGCTCATCTGCACTCCGTGAGCGCCTTCTAGGGACCTGAGGACCCCAGGAGCAGGCCACCCTCACTATGGGACGCTCATCAGCATCCTGCAAGTCAACGAGCAAGCATGCAGCTCATCTGCACTCCATGAGCGCCTTCTAGGGACCCGAGGAGCAGGCCACCCTCACTATGGGACGCTCATCAGCATCCTGCAAGTCAACGAGCAAGCATGCAGCTCATCTGCACTCCATGAGCGCCTTCTAGGGACCCGAGGAGCAGGCCACCCTCACTATGGGACGCTCATCAGCATCCTGCAAGTCAACGAGCAAGCATGCAGCTCATCTGCACTCCGTGAGCGCCTTCTAGGGACCTGAGGACCCCAGGAGCAGGCCACCCTCACTATGGGACGCTCATCAGCATCCTGCAAGTCAACGAGCAAGCATGCAGCTCATCTGCACTCCATGAGCGCCTTCTAGGGACCCGAGGAGCAGGCCACCCTCACTATGGGACGCTCATCAGCATCCTGCAAGTCAACGAGCAAGCATGCAGCTCATCTGCACTCCGTGAGCGCCTTCTAGGGACCTGAGGACCCCAGGAGCAGGCCACCCTCACTATGGGACTCTCATCAGCATCCTGCAAGTCAACGAGCAAGCATGCAGCTCATCTGCACTCCACGAGCACCTTCTAGGGACCCGAGGAGCAGGCCACCCTCACTATGGGACGCTCATCAGCATCCTGCAAGTCAACGAGCAAGCATGCAGCTCATCTGCACTCCATGAGCGCCTTCTAGGGACCCGAGGAGCAGGCCACCCTCACTATGGGACGCTCATCAGCATCCTGCAAGTCAACGAGCAAGCATGCAGCTCATCTGCACTCCACGAGCACCTTCTAGGGACCCGAGGAGCAGGCCACCCTCACTATGGGACGCTCATCAGCATCCTGCAAGTCAACGAGCAAGCATGCAGCTCATCTGCACTCCGTGAGCGCCTTCTAGGGACCCGAGGAGCAGGCCACCCTCACTATGGGACGCTCATCAGCATCCTGCAAGTCAACGAGCAAGCATGCAGCTCATCTGCACTCCATGAGTGCCTTCTAGGGACCCGAGGAGCAGGCCACCCTCACTATGGGACGCTCATCAGCATCCTGCAAGTCAACGAGCAAGCATGCAGCTCATCTGCACCCCACGAGCGCCTTCTAGGGACCCGAGGAGCAGGCCACCCTCACTATGGGACGCTCATCAGCATCCTGCAAATCCACGAGCAAGCATGCAGCTCATCTGCACCCCACGAGCGCCTTCTAGGGACCCGAGGACCCCAGGAGCAGGCCACCCTCACTATGGGACGCTCATCAGCATCCTGCAAGTCAACGAGCAAGCATGCAGCTCATCTGCACTCCATGAGTGCCTTCTAGGGACCCGAGGAGCAGGCCACCCTCACTATGGGACGCTCATCAGCATCCTGCAAGTCAACGAGCAAGTACGCAGCTCATCTGCACTCCGTGAGCGCCTTCTAGGGACCCGAGGAGCAGGCCACCCTCACTATGGGACGCTCATCAGCATCCTGCAAGTCAACGAGCAAGCATGCAGCTCATCTGCACCCCACGAGCGCCTTCTAGGGACCCGAGGACCCCAGGAGCAGGCCACCCTCACTATGGGACGCTCATCAGCATCCTGCAAGTCAACGAGCAAGCATGCAGCTCATCTGCACTCCATGAGCGCCTTCTAGGGACCCGAGGAGCAGGCCACCCTCACTATGGGACGCTCATCAGCATCCTGCAAGTCAACGAGCAAGCATGCAGCTCATCTGCACTCCGTGAGCGCCTTCTAGGGACCCGAGGAGCAGGCCACCCTCACTATGGGACGCTCATCAGCATCCTGCAAGTCAACGAGCAAGCATGCAGCTCATCTGCACTCCATGAGCGCCTTCTAGGGACCCGAGGAGCAGGCCACCCTCACTATGGGACGCTCATCAGCATCCTGCAAGTCAACGAGCAAGCATGCAGCTCATCTGCACTCCATGAGCGCCTTCTAGGGACCCGAGGAGCAGGCCACCCTCACTATGGGACGCTCATCAGCATCCTGCAAGTCAACGAGCAAGCATGCAGCTCATCTGCACTCCGTGAGCGCCTTCTAGGGACCCGAGGAGCAGGCCACCCTCACTATGGGACGCTCATCAGCATCCTGCAAGTCAACGAGCAAGCATGCAGCTCATCTGCACTCCATGAGCGCCTTCTAGGGACCCGAGGAGCAGGCCACCCTCACTATGGGACGCTCATCAGCATCCTGCAAGTCAACGAGCAAGCATGCAGCTCATCTGCACTCCGTGAGCGCCTTCTAGGGACCCGAGGAGCAGGCCACCCTCACTATGGGACGCTCATCAGCATCCTGCAAGTCAACGAGCAAGCATGCAGCTCATCTGCACTCCGTGAGCGCCTTCTAGGGACCCGAGGAGCAGGCCACCCTCACTATGGGACGCTCATCAGCATCCTGCAAGTCAACGAGCAAGCATGCAGCTCATCTGCACTCCGTGAGCGCCTTCTAGGGACCCGAGGAGCAGGCCACCCTCACTATGGGACGCTCATCAGCATCCTGCAAGTCAACGAGCAAGCATGCAGCTCATCTGCACTCCGTGAGCGCCTTCTAGGGACCCGAGGAGCAGGCCACCCTCACTATGGGACGCTCATCAGCATCCTGCAAGTCAACGAGCAAGCATGCAGCTCATCTGCACTCCATGAGCGCCTTCTAGGGACCCGAGGAGCAGGCCACCCTCACTATGGGACGCTCATCAGCATCCTGCAAGTCAACGAGCAAGCATGCAGCTCATCTGCACTCCGTGAGCGCCTTCTAGGGACCCGAGGAGCAGGCCACCCTCACTATGGGACGCTCATCAGCATCCTGCAAGTCAACGAGCAAGCATGCAGCTCATCTGCACTCCGTGAGCGCCTTCTAGGGACCTGAGGACCCCAGGAGCAGGCCACCCTCACTATGGGACGCTCATCAGCATCCTGCAAGTCAACGAGCAAGCATGCAGCTCATCTGCACTCCATGAGCGCCTTCTAGGGACCCGAGGAGCAGGCCACCCTCACTATGGGACGCTCATCAGCATCCTGCAAGTCAACGAGCAAGCATGCAGCTCATCTGCACTCCGTGAGCGCCTTCTAGGGACCTGAGGACCCCAGGAGCAGGCCACCCTCACTATGGGACGCTCATCAGCATCCTGCAAGTCAACGAGCAAGCATGCAGCTCATCTGCACTCCATGAGCGCCTTCTAGGGACCCGAGGAGCAGGCCACCCTCACTATGGGACGCTCATCAGCATCCTGCAAGTCAACGAGCAAGCATGCAGCTCATCTGCACTCCGTGAGCGCCTTCTAGGGACCCGAGGAGCAGGCCACCCTCACTATGGGACGCTCATCAGCATCCTGCAAGTCAACGAGCAAGCATGCAGCTCATCTGCACTCCGTGAGCGCCTTCTAGGGACCTGAGGACCCCAGGAGCAGGCCACCCTCACTATGGGACGCTCATCAGCATCCTGCAAGTCAACGAGCAAGCATGCAGCTCATCTGCACTCCATGAGCGCCTTCTAGGGACCCGAGGAGCAGGCCACCCTCACTATGGGACGCTCATCAGCATCCTGCAAGTCAACGAGCAAGCATGCAGCTCATCTGCACTCCGTGAGCGCCTTCTAGGGACCCGAGGAGCAGGCCACCCTCACTATGGGACGCTCATCAGCATCCTGCAAGTCAACGAGCAAGCATGCAGCTCATCTGCACTCCGTGAGCGCCTTCTAGGGACCTGAGGACCCCAGGAGCAGGCCACCCTCACTATGGGACGCTCATCAGCATCCTGCAAGTCAACGAGCAAGCATGCAGCTCATCTGCACTCCATGAGCGCCTTCTAGGGACCCGAGGAGCAGGCCACCCTCACTATGGGACGCTCATCAGCATCCTGCAAGTCAACGAGCAAGCATGCAGCTCATCTGCACTCCGTGAGCGCCTTCTAGGGACCTGAGGACCCCAGGAGCAGGCCACCCTCACTATGGGACGCTCATCAGCATCCTGCAAGTCAACGAGCAAGCATGCAGCTCATCTGCACTCCATGAGCGCCTTCTAGGGACCCGAGGAGCAGGCCACCCTCACTATGGGACGCTCATCAGCATCCTGCAAGTCAACGAGCAAGCATGCAGCTCATCTGCACTCCATGAGCGCCTTCTAGGGACCCGAGGAGCAGGCCACCCTCACTATGGGACGCTCATCAGCATCCTGCAAGTCAACGAGCAAGCATGCAGCTCATCTGCACTCCGTGAGCGCCTTCTAGGGACCTGAGGACCCCAGGAGCAGGCCACCCTCACTATGGGACGCTCATCAGCATCCTGCAAGTCAACGAGCAAGCATGCAGCTCATCTGCACTCCATGAGCGCCTTCTAGGGACCCGAGGAGCAGGCCACCCTCACTATGGGACGCTCATCAGCATCCTGCAAGTCAACGAGCAAGCATGCAGCTCATCTGCACTCCGTGAGCGCCTTCTAGGGACCTGAGGACCCCAGGAGCAGGCCACCCTCACTATGGGACGCTCATCAGCATCCTGCAAGTCAACGAGCAAGCATGCAGCTCATCTGCACTCCACGAGCACCTTCTAGGGACCCGAGGAGCAGGCCACCCTCACTATGGGACGCTCATCAGCATCCTGCAAGTCAACGAGCAAGCATGCAGCTCATCTGCACTCCATGAGCGCCTTCTAGGGACCCGAGGAGGAGGCCACCCTCACTATGGGACGCTCATCAGCATCCTGCAAGTCAACGAGCAAGCATGCAGCTCATCTGCACTCCACGAGCACCTTCTAGGGACCCGAGGAGCAGGCCACCCTCACTATGGGACGCTCATCAGCATCCTGCAAGTCAACGAGCAAGCATGCAGCTCATCTGCACTCCGTGAGCGCCTTCTAGGGACCCGAGGAGCAGGCCACCCTCACTATGGGACGCTCTTCAGCATCCTGCAAGTCAAAGAGCAAGCATGCAGCTCATCTGCACTCCGTGAGCGCCTTCTAGGGACCCGAGGAGCAGGCCACCCTCACTATGGGACGCTCATCAGCATCCTGCAAGTCAACGAGCAAGCATGCAGCTCATCTGCACTCCGTGAGCGCCTTCTAGGGACCTGAGGACCCCAGGAGCAGGCCACCCTCACTATGGGACGCTCATCAGCATCCTGCAAGTCAACGAGCAAGCATGCAGCTCATCTGCACTCCATGAGCGCCTTCTAGGGACCCGAGGAGCAGGCCACCCTCACTATGGGACGCTCATCAGCATCCTGCAAGTCAACGAGCAAGCATGCAGCTCATCTGCACTCCGTGAGCGCCTTCTAGGGACCTGAGGACCCCAGGAGCAGGCCACCCTCACTATGGGACGCTCATCAGCATCCTGCAAGTCAACGAGCAAGCATGCAGCTCATCTGCACTCCATGAGCGCCTTCTAGGGACCCGAGGAGCAGGCCACCCTCACTATGGGACGCTCATCAGCATCCTGCAAGTCAACGAGCAAGCATGCAGCTCATCTGCACTCCATGAGCGCCTTCTAGGGACCCGAGGAGCAGGCCACCCTCACTATGGGACGCTCATCAGCATCCTGCAAGTCAACGAGCAAGCATGCAGCTCATCTGCACTCCGTGAGCGCCTTCTAGGGACCTGAGGACCCCAGGAGCAGGCCACCCTCACTATGGGACGCTCATCAGCATCCTGCAAGTCAACGAGCAAGCATGCAGCTCATCTGCACTCCATGAGCGCCTTCTAGGGACCCGAGGAGCAGGCCACCCTCACTATGGGACGCTCATCAGCATCCTGCAAGTCAACGAGCAAGCATGCAGCTCATCTGCACTCCGTGAGCGCCTTCTAGGGACCTGAGGACCCCAGGAGCAGGCCACCCTCACTATGGGACTCTCATCAGCATCCTGCAAGTCAACGAGCAAGCATGCAGCTCATCTGCACTCCACGAGCACCTTCTAGGGACCCGAGGAGCAGGCCACCCTCACTATGGGACGCTCATCAGCATCCTGCAAGTCAACGAGCAAGCATGCAGCTCATCTGCACTCCATGAGCGCCTTCTAGGGACCCGAGGAGCAGGCCACCCTCACTATGGGACGCTCATCAGCATCCTGCAAGTCAACGAGCAAGCATGCAGCTCATCTGCACTCCACGAGCACCTTCTAGGGACCCGAGGAGCAGGCCACCCTCACTATGGGACGCTCATCAGCATCCTGCAAGTCAACGAGCAAGCATGCAGCTCATCTGCACTCCGTGAGCGCCTTCTAGGGACCCGAGGAGCAGGCCACCCTCACTATGGGACGCTCTTCAGCATCCTGCAAGTCAAAGAGCAAGCATGCAGCTCATCTGCACTCCGTGAGCGCCTTCTAGGGACCCGAGGAGCAGGCCACCCTCACTATGGGACGCTCATCAGCATCCTGCAAGTCAACGAGCAAGCATGCAGCTCATCTGCACTCCGTGAGCGCCTTCTAGGGACCCCCAGGAGCAGGCCACCCTCACTATGGGACGCTCTTCAGCATCCTGCAAGTCAAAGAGCAAGCATGCAGCTCATCTGCACTCCGTGAGCACCTTCTAGGTACCCGAGGAGCAGGCCACCCTCACTATGGGACGCTCATCAGCATCCTGCAAGTCAACGAGCAAGCATGCAGCTCATCTGCACTCCATGAGTGCCTTCTAGGGACCCGATTAGCAGGCCACCCTCACTATGGGACGCTCATCAGCATCCTGCAAGTCAACGAGCAAGCATGCAGCTCATCTGCACACCGTGAGCGCCTTCTAGGGACCTGAGGACCCCAGGAGCAGGCCACCCTCACTATGGGACGCTCATCAGCATCCTGCAAGTCAACGAGCAAGCACGCAGCTCATCTGCACTCCATGAGTGCCTTCTAGGGACCCGAGGACCCCAGGAGCAGGCCACCCTCACTATGGGACGCTCATCAGCATCCTGCAAGTCCACGAGCAAGCATGCAGCTCATCTGCACTCCACGACCACCTTCTAGTGACTCCAGGAGCAGGCCACCCTCACTATGGGACGCTCATCAGCATCCTGCAAGTCAAAGAGCAAGCATGCAGCTCATCTGCACTCCATGAGCGCCTTCTAGGGACCCGAGGAGCAGGCCACCCTCACTATGGGACGCTCATCAGCATCCTGCAAGTCAACGAGCAAGCTTGCAGCTCATCTGCACTCCATGAGTGCCTTCTAGGGACCCGAGGAGCAGGCCACCCTCACTATGGGAAGCTCTTCAGCATCCTGCAAGTCAAAGAGCAAGCATGCAGCTCATCTGCACTCCGTGAGCGCCTTCTAGGGACCTGAGGACCCCAGGAGCAGGCCACCCTCACTATGGGACGCTCATCAGCATCCTGCAAGTCAACGAGCAAGCACGCAGCTCATCTGCACTCCATGAGTGCCTTCTAGGGACCCGAGGACCCCAGGAGCAGGCCACCCTCACTATGGGACGCTCATCAGCATCCTGCAAGTCCACGAGCAAGCATGCAGCTCATCTGCACCCCACGAGCGCCTTCTAGGGACCCCAGGAGCAGGCCACCCTCACTATCGGACGTTCATCAGCATCCTGCAAGTCAACGAGCAAGCATGCAGCTCATCTGCACCCCACGAGCGCCTTCTAGGTACCCCAGGAGCAGGCCACACTCACTATGGGACGTTCATCAGCACCCTGCAAGTCCACGAGCAAGCATGCAGCTCATCTGCACCCCACGAGCGCCTTCTAGGGACCTGAGGACCCGAGGAGCAGGCCACCCTCACTATGAGACGCTCATCAGCATCCTGCAAATCAACGAGCAAGCATGCAGCTCATCTGCACTCCATGAGTGCCTTCTAGGGACCCAAGGAGCAGGCAGCTCATCTGCACCCCATGAGCGCCTTCTAATGACCCGAGGAGCAGGCCACCCTCACTATGGGACGTTCATCAGCATCCTGCAAGTCCACGAGCAAGCATGCAGCTCATCTGCACCCCACGAGTGCCTTCTAGGGACCCAAGGAGCAGGCAGCAGCATCCTGCAAGTCAACGAGCAAGCATTCAGCTCATCTGCACTCCATGAGTGACTTCTAGGGACCTGAGGAGCAGGCTACCCTCGGTATGGGACGTTCATCAGCATCTGCAGTCAACGAGCAAGCATGCAGCTCATCTGCACTCCATGAGCACCTTCTAGGGACCCCAGGAGCATGCAGCTCATCTGCACCCCATGAGCGCCTTCTAATGACCCGAGGAGCAGGTCACCCAGGCCACCCTCAGTATGGGACGCTCATCAGCATCCTGCAAGTCAACGAGCAAGCATGCAGCTCATCTGCACTCCATGAGCACCTTCTAGGGACCCGAGGAGCAGGCCACCCTCACTATGGGACGTTCATCAGCATCCTGCAAGTCAAAGAGCAAGCATGCAGCTCATCTGCACTCCGTGAGCGCCTTCTAGGTACCCGAGGAGCAGGCCACCCTCACTATGGGACGCTCATCAGCATCCTGCAAGTCAACGAGCAAGCATGCAGCTCATCTGCACTCCATGAGTGCCTTCTAGGGACCCGATTAGCAGGCCACCCTCACTATGGGACGCTCATCAGCATCCTGCAAGTCCACGAGCAAGCATGCAGCTCCTGTGGGCTCCAGGCATCACCTAATGCCAGTCTCTCACTCCTGCTGTGAATGAAGCCTTTCTCCCCCTCCCCCACTACATTCCTGCACTCCAGGGAGCTGTGCGCTTCCCTATTGGCCAGGCCTTGCAGTCCTTTCTTCAATAGGATTCACCAGGGGAGCTTTGTAATCTCGCCACCACTGGTGTGCCCAGGGGCTAGTCCCACAAGTGTGTTCAGGGTGTGCCCCTTGGCACTAGCCTGCACACAAGACAATAGTAGCGCTTGTGCTTTGCCGAGGAGCAGGATGCTGGGCAGCGCATGAGTCGCAGAGTGCCTGCTGGACACCAAAGCTGCCAGCTCCAGCAAGGAACCTTGACCAAACAATATTTGTCCACACTTCTTCTTTCCTTACCCCGCCATCCTCATGGTCTCCTTCACCTCCTTAATATTCCCTTTCCACGACTGTCGGATCCCTCACTCGGCTCCTCTCTATTGGCTTCCGACTTTCCAGACTACTTCACCACCAAGGCTTCTCCTCTCCGTTCTGCCTGCTCCTCCCTCCCTCCCCTCTCCCTCCCCTCCCCCATCCCCTCTCCCTCCCCTCCCCATCCCCTCCCCCATCCCCTCCCCCATCCCCTCCCCCATCTGCCATGTCTCCCCTTGATAAACTATATATGATCCACACTGGTTCACCTGCCCCCTCCTGCTCCCATCCTTTCCATTCTCATACCTCCCCCGTCCCCCATCTATGCTGAGCTGCTCCCCTAGCTTACATCTCTTTAACCTCTCTCTTGCATCTTCCCTTCAAACATGCCACGATTATCCCATCTTGAAGAAGAAAGCCTCTCCCTTCTCCCGTCACCAGAATTCACTTCTTCCCTTTCAGTCTAGACCTTGGTCTACTCCTAGGTTTCCTCATTCCCTTCTTCCACAACTGCAGTCATGTTTCCGGCCTGCTCATCCGACTGAACCCGCGCTCCTAGAAGCATCAGACTCACTTCAGCGCGTCACAATGAGCTATCCATCCTCTAAGTCATTCTTCTGGATCTTTCTGCAGCCTCTGGCACAGCTGATCAGCCCACTCCGATCACCGCACTCCTCTCTTGGTCCAAGTGGCCCTGTCTAACCTGGAGCCATTGCTAGGTTTCTAGTCGTTCTTTGACTCAATGAGTGGCTGTCTCCCCCCCGCCCCGCCCCCCACCCATAGGTTGTCCCCCAGGGCTCCATCCTTGGTCCCCTCCAAGTCTCACTCTATACGATCCTCCTTTTCTGGCTTATGGCCTCCTTGAATCTTTCATGTCACTTCTACAGCAAGGGTGCGGGGTGCCGCAGGAGCTTCGTTTTGGCCCAGGAGGGCCTCCATGCACTCAAGCATCGGGCTACTGGCCACTCCACTTCACTTTGGGAAGCCCGCAGGTGCTGAGGGGTGTCAGGCACGGGGTGCTGCGCTCCCGCAGGAGTGTTTGGCGAGCGTGCATCTAGGGGGAGCCATTACGCCCCTGAGCCCAGGGACTGGCTCCTGCCCCCGAGGAGCTCTAGTGCAAGAATATTACTACATGGTGAGGAAAGTGTGGATATAGCGGACGCTCGTAGTAAGGTGGCTGTTTGTTTTGGATTCAGTGTGTATCCTCTACAGTGGCTGGAGCACCCCCCAAATATATCCCCACCCCTCATGCAAGCCTGCACTGAGCCCAAGCGCAAGATTCTAACTAAGGCAAACACTGGGAACTTAAACGGTGGCGGGGGGGGTGAGCTTTGGGGGTAATTTGACTGTCCTATGCCCTGCCGAAAATCCAACAGCCAAAACCCAAGTTGATTCATTCATAAAGGAGGGCCTCGCATACCTACCCTGGGTATCCCCCCCCCCTCGCGATTAACAGTTCTGCCCCTGATGACGGACTCTGGTCCGAGCTGCAGTGGCTTCTGCACTGCACACTGCCCTCCCTTTCACGATGGAATTAAGAACCGAGTTCATACATAGCACTAATGGAGTATTGGAGGAACGGATGTATAGGAGAACATGAATGTGTAATTGACTATTACTGTGGGAGCAGTAAATGGCATTAATAGTAAATGGCATTAATAACACGCCTATACACAAGTGTTTCAAGGCGCGGCGAGGCAAGGAGGGGGAAGGGACAACAGACAACGATCTTACTAGGCCAGGTGTCATTCAGATCGCGCAAGTGCATGGGAAGGGGGGAAAGGGGAAAGTGCAGTACATGGGATAGTAGAATAAGATAAATAAAAGCGGCCAGCTGGTGGCAAGTGCAAGGTAAGTGCTGGTTTGGGGACTGTAAGGGAGACAGAAAACAGTCCCCAGGTGCAGGAGTTGCCGGGGAGGCAATGCAGGTGTGCAACTGGCGGGGCCAGGGCCCGAGATCAGGAAGGGTGGCCAGTTAACCAGTGCAGTTTCTGCCAGGTATTCAGCAGGGGAGAGAAAGCAGAAGCAAAGAGGAAGGTTTTGAGGTGCTTCCAGAACTGGAGATGGTTCTCCTCGAGTTTAAGGGAGGCAGGAAGGCTGTTCCAGAGGGAGGCCCCAGCGGAAGAAAGAGATCTACCACCAACTCGTTGCTTAGAAAAGCGACTGACTGAGGGAGGCGGAGGCGGATGAGCGAAGAGCTCGAGAAGGAAGATATTTGGGAAGAGAGAGTTGAAGGTAATTGGGCCCCAGGCCCCAGAAGGCCTTGTGGACAATGCAGAGGGTTTTGAACTTAATCCTCGCAGCCACTGCAGAGATTTCAGTCCTGGAGAGATACGATCCCTGGGCTTGAGGCCAAGCACAAGTCTCTCAGTGCTGTTCTGGATAACTTGCAGAGGGCGGAGAGGAGACATAGGCAGATTTAGATAGAGGCTGTTACAGTAGTCCAGCCTAGAGAGAACCCGGGCTCTGGAGACAGTGAGCTTCTGTGGGAAGGAGAGGAAAGGAAGAATACCTCTAAGGAGGTGCAGCTGGTAGTGTGACTTCTTAGAGACGTCAAAGATGTGAGGTGATAAGCAGAGTGTGGAGTCGAAGATGACCAAGGATTTTAAGCCTTGCAGGTGGGAGCAGGAAGAGGGTCAAGAGAGGCCAGCCAGTGAGCTGCAGGGAAGGAGGGAGAGGGTGTGCCGATGAGTAGAATCTCAGTCTTACTGGCATTAAGGCAGAGGTCATCACTCCTGGATAGCAGACAGTCAGAGATGAGGGAAGGCAGGGAGGAGGCCGAGGGTAGCCTGAAAATGAGCTGGGCATCATCCACATAGCACTGAAAATTGGGGCATAGAGAGGCGATGCAGTGGGCAAGGAGTGCCAGATACTGGTTGAACAGCCAGGGGGAGAGATTAGAACCCTGGGGGACACCACTGGTAGAGAAAAAGGTATATAGAGGAAAGGACCGAAGTTGGACCTGAGAGGGTCAGTCAGAGAGGAAAGAAGTAAGCCACGCCAGAGCCTGACCGGGGATACCCAGGTTATCACGGAGACAGTTCAGCAGGATGGCAGGGTTGACAGTGTCAAATGCAGAAGAGAGATCGAGCAAGATGACGACGCACAGGGCGTTGGAGAGCAGGTCTTCGCGGATGTTCAGGAGAGCAGTTTCCGTGATTCTGGCAGCTCTGAAGCCAGACTGATGGTCATGAAGACAACCAATAGATTTGGTGTGCAGATTTAGCTGGGAGATGGCCAGTTTCTCCAGGAGCTTGCCCAGGAAGGCAGTGATGGAGATTGGGCGATAGTTAGCCAGACAGGAGGGGTCGGCAGAGGGTTTCTTAAGAAGAGGGTGCACAAGGGAGTGCTTCAGGGGGTGATGGGAAGGCTCCAGTGACGAAGGAGTGATTGCAGAAATCAGCCAGGACAGGAGCCAAGGGGTTGATAGTTTGAGGAACAGGGGTGAACCTGTTTTGACGAGACTTTCATAGATCAGACTTGTCCAGAAACCTCATCTGCAGAGAAATGGGGAAAAGGCACAGGGAGGGGGGGCGTGGGGGGTGGGCTGAAGATGGGCCAGAGGAAGAGCACAGAATAGAGGGAGTGAAGGCGATAGGAGGAGTGAGGATATGATGTCCCGAGTTTTTTAAATGTAGTGAGAAGCTAGTGCCATGCAGAGGGCCTGGGAAGGGCCAGGAGAGGTAGAGACTGCAGCAGGATTGGCAAGTTCCTTGAAGGTTTGAAAGAGTTCAGCCGAGTTGTTAGATTCCACAGAGATGCGGGCTTGAATAGGAGCTCTCTTCTCGGTGAGGACGGAGAGCCGGTATTGCCTTTGCAGCAGGCCAGTTTGTCAGAGGGTGAACATGAAGCACGCCATTTCCTCTCGGCCACTCTGCACTTGCATTTTAGGGTACCAGGAGTTACACTTGGCTTTGGGCTTCAGGCAGATTCTCATGACAGGGGCAAGGATATCAGATATAGAAGAGTGGAGCATGGAGAGGGCTGTGTCAGGGTGGGAGTCAGCCAAAGGGGGAGGAAGGGATGAGAAGGAGGCAGCGAAAGCCTCAACTGACATGCGCTTCATGGGTCAGATGACCGAGAAGGTGAGTGGCAGTGATGGAGGTGGCTTGGCCTGAGGGGTACGGAGGGTGAGGAGGGAGGATAGGAGAAAGTGATCACGCCAGCAGAGAGGAGTGGAGAGAGGGACAGAGAGGAGAAGGTCAGAGGAGATCAGAACATCAAGAGTGTGCCCTGCAGAATGAGTCGGGCCAGAGGGGAGAATGGTGAGTGAGAGAGTGTCGCAGAGGTCGCAAAAGAGTCCAAAGGGGGGACAGGAGGCATGCAGGTGGATGTTGAAGTCTCCAAGAAGGAGGAGTTGGGTGGTTGAGTCCAGGAGTGAGGAGGAGAGGTCCGCCCACTCAGAGGAAGGAAGAAATCTGACCAGGTGGCTGATGGATAGTAGCCACAGTAAGGGAATGGCTAGGGGAGAGCCTGCAGACGAGGCATTCAAAAGAGGAGTAGGTCTGCGTAAGAGTGACAGAGGCAGGAATCCACTCAGGGAAGAGAAGGGCTACACCCCCACCGGAGAGGTTGGGCCTGGGCGCGGAGAGGATCTTGTAGCTGTCGGGTAGGAGTGTGTCAAAGCTGGTGACAGAGCTGGCCGTGAACCATGTCTCAGTGAGACCGAGGACATCAAGGTCAAGTTCTTCAAGATGGTGACAGATATCAGAGGAATGTTTAGCAGAGCGAGAGTAGCGATGTGTAGAAGGTTGCCATCCTTGAAGGACTTTCGGGGAGGGGTACAGATCAGAGGTATGCCCTGCAGAGGTGTATAAGGAGCCCGAGGGGGAGGGGGAAGGCAAGGGGAAGGGGGACAGCAGGAGAGGAAAGGAAGTTGATGAGGCGCAGGTACCGTCTATCAAAGAGGTGAAGGTGGGCCTGAGGGCCTTGGACCAAGATGGTCCCATTAGAGTAAACATTAATGATGGCCTTAGAGGAATGGAAGGAGGCCAGGAGGACATCCCAACGGGTGCCACCATTAATGGGAGAAAAGGAGAGAGGAGAGATTACAGAGACCATATGAAGAGTCCATAAGTCAGGTGAAGGCACGAAAAAGGAGGATGTTGGTGAGAGTTTCCTTGGAGGAGGCACTGGTGTAGGTGTCAGCGATAAGAAGGCCTTGGCTGGAGACCAGCATGTCCTTTTTAAACTTCTTCCTACCAGAAGTAGTGAGGAGAGCAGGATAGTCAATAGAGAAGCAGTTAGAGAAGATAGGAGAGACGGAGAGCACCATGGAGTAGGTGGGAGAGGAGGGGTGGAAGGAGAGGGGGGGAAGACACTGGCGAGAGTTGGCAGACAAGATAGCGAGCGGCAATCAGGTTGCGCAATAGCACAGACTCTCGGGGTTAAAGAGTTCACAACTGCTCAACTTTAGAACCGGTGAGAAGCCACCTAAGTTTGGGAATCCTGAAAGGGGAGAAAGAGGCCTAATTTTCACAGTGCAAACATGTTAAATACTGATACAGTGCGTATTACCACAACAAGGGGAGAACCACCTAAGTTTGAGACTCCTGAAGGGCGGTGTGGTATTGCACACCCGTACCCTTCTGCTATCGACGGTTTGGACAGATAAGTTCACTAGTTATTATATATCTTGAGAGGGGTGGCTACCTTCCATCCCACTAGTCCAGTGTCTGGGCTAAGTGGAAGGAGGCGCTCTTGCGAGTCCTCTGCATATTGTCCATGCACAGGGGGATGGACAGCTAGAATCGGGCTCATCTCTAGGTGGCTGTGGTTGACTGCTGAGGAAGCCGGCATTTCCAGACATCAGCCACAGATTTCAGTGCATCAACTTCTCGATCTTAGACTGGAAACAGGACCAAACACCCTGAGCGCCCAGACCACGGCGTCAGCCCCATTTATGCCACATTCAGATCATCATGGAAGTAGCCAGCCAGAAGGCGGGTCTGTGTCCAAGGCATATGCATCTGCGTGGCCTGTGACCCTAACCAGCGGGAACTGGGCCACCAAGGGTAGGTGGTAAGAGAGCCGGCTCACCCAACAGGGCAGGTGAAGGGTGCACAGTAGCCCCGGGATATAGACAGTCTTCAGCACGGATTAGCAAAGTACAACTTTCAAATACATTGCACTTCCAGTCAGATCAGGATTTCTGCGAGGGCCTCCTCAAGCAAGGTGGAAGGCATGAGCCCAGAGACTGCAGACCTATAGCTGCGTCACCTGTGACAGAGTACCCCCCCACCCAGCCCTTTTAATACCTTACCTACCCTATATATTTGAATGAGTTTTTTCGAAGCCATTTCTTAATAGAAAGTTACTTCTATCAAATGCGCGTTGGTAAAAACACAATACCAGAAAAGACATGTATGTAGTCACCTCTGTAATTCCCATCCGTCTTTCATGCGTGTGCTTAATGAGTAGTTGCTCACAAGAGACCGCGTTTTCAAGGTGGGCCTTGCCCACTGGTCTGAATGGAGTGCAAATGGGAAAGATCAATGTTAGGCAGCTCTGACAGGTATGAAGGGCTGGGGTAGCGTCAGTCATGGTAGGGGCAAACCTGTTGCAGACCGGCAGGTCTGCTAGTATGTGCATGTTGTCTGGAGTTAGCTTCCTACTCAGCTCGGCCATCTTTAAACTTTGGATAGGAAGCAGAGGTAGCCACATGTTAATCAGCTGCATTCCCATGCCCAATCAGGCCAAGGCAGGTCAGGGTGGGGAGGCAGACTCAGTCATGCGTTAGACCTATGATTTCTGAAAGCTGGGGTAAAAGCCCCATACCAAAATTCTCTCTCCCCACCTGATGAGGAAAGGCCTTAACGCAGGCCCCTCAAGCATTACCTGAAGTGGTAATGCCCCTCTCGCCCCAGCAAGCGGCTTATTGCTATTAGTACCCTCGTACTGTCCTTTTTTTATTCCAAAACGGATCAGCATTTCGCAACTGAAAAATTAATAATATGCCCGCCCTTCAAAAGGGAAACCAAAATGTAAACAGAGAAGATGGCTACCATGGAACAATGAGAAGGGGTGACTTGGAGTCCCTTCTCCCTTTCCATGGTGGCCACTGAAATGTGAGAAGAAAAAACAAAAAAAGATGGCCACCACAGAACGGGGAGAAGGGATTTCCATGGTGGGTAGGACACAGCTGTGACCATTGCGACAGGGGAGAGGGATCCTCACGAGGGCTTTGCAGGTGCACTTGTATTTCTCAGCTCGCCCCAGAGAAGGGTCATTTATTTCTGTATATGCTAGCAAACACTTACCGTCAGCGTCTTCCCGGCTGAATGCGTAACGTTTGCTGCACCTTTGAGAAAGAAAAACATGGTTACATATTCACATTGGGTATACATCATGGCCTAGTCTATCTGCATACAATGCCCCCTGCCCCCCCCCCCCCCCCAATCAATGAACACCATGCATGCGTTTTGGCTCAGAAAAAGGGCACCTTAACCACTCCCATCACCCCCCCATACAGAAAACCTCAGCTCTCCAAACACCACCTGACTGCACAGAGTTGCAACTCCTCCTCCTTGTAGAATGAACACAGACAGGGTTCTGGGTTATTTGCCCTTTCTGCCCGCTCACCCATCTCCCCCACCGCCAGAGCACTGGCCAGACCATTCCCACCCCTTGAGAAGTCTGCCTTCTAGCGTCGATGCGAGGCCTGCAGCCCACAGAGACGCTTCATTGCCACAGGTGCTATCCTCAAGCAGGAGTCCTCCACGCCACACTTGCAGGACTGAGAGGAGCCAAATCTTAGCTGCTAGACTTCCTTCAGGCCGTGGGTGGCTGCCTAGCTCTCAACCCAGACACCCATCTTACAACATACACAACACCAGATACAAGGCAATCATTAATAACCCAGTCGATTAAGATCCAGGCCCCAGTCAGGCCGTTTATTTCTTCATCTCTTGATAACAATGACTTTATAAGCAAAGTAAGTACACGCATGATCTGAATAGCAAAGAGGATTAGCCGCCCTTATGGAATGGTCACTAATACTGTAACCAGCGTGGTGGCACTGTGACTCACTTGGCAATGGGTTTACGCTGCGAATAAAGCTCGTGTGTGAATGCTTGTGGCTCCGATAGGGCAGGAGGAAAAGGAGAGCTCTGGCTTGGAGGGAGGGGGGTAAGGCACCGATAGGGCAGGAGGAAAAGGACAGCTCTGGCTTGGAGGGAGGGGGTAAGGCACCAGCTTCCAGCTAGTCGGCGATACGGGCGGGCCTCTTCGGATGGCAGGGGGCCACGTGGATCTAGGCGATTGTTCTTGTTCAAGGGGCGTAGGCAACAATTGGCCAAATACACAACAGGACACAGACAAGCACCAGGCCATTATGCCTGGAAAGGTGAAAATACCCGGGTAGTAATCCTATTGACAGCTATGGCACAAGGAACTCTGCTTGGCCTGCATCCATCATGCCTGAGTACTAATCCTCTGAACCTGGTGGGCAGAAGCTATAGCACAAGGAACCCTGCATCCATAATGCCCGGGTAGTAATCCTCTGAACCTGGTGGGCAGAAGCTACGGAAAGTAGCAGAAGGAACCCTGCTTAGCATGCATCCATAATGCCCGGTTACTAATCCTATTACACCTGCTGGGCAGAAGCTATGGATAATAGCACAAGGAACCCTGCTTGGCATGCATCTATAATGCCCGGGTACTAATCCTAGTACACCTGCTGGGCAGAAGCTATGGATAATAGCACAAGGAACCCTGCTTGGCCTGCATCCATAATGCCCGGGTACTAATCGTATTACACCTGCTGGGCAGAAGCTATGGAAAAATAGCACAAGGAACCCTGCTTGGCCTGCATCCATAATGCCCGGGTACTAATCCCATTACACCTGCTGGGCAGAAGCTATGGATAATAGCACAAGGAACCCTGCTTGGCATGCATCTATAATGCCCGGGTACTAATGCTATTACACCTGCTGGGCAGAAGCTATGGAAAAGAACACAAGGAACCCTGCTTGGCATGCATCCATAATGCGCGGGTACTAATGCCATTACACCTGCTGGGCAGAAGCTATGGATAATAGCACAAGGAACCCTGCTTGGCATGCATCTATAATGCCCGGCATGCATCCATAATGCCCGGGTACTAATCCTATTACACCTGCTGGGCAGAAGCTATGGATAATAGCACAAGGAACCCTGCTTGGCCTGCATCCATAATGCCCGGGTACTAATCCTATTACACCTGCTGGGCAGAAGCTATGGATAATAGCACAAGGAACCCTGCTTGGCATGCATCTATAATGCCCGGGTACTAATCCTATTACACCTGCTGGGCAGAAGCTATGGATAATAGCACAAGGAACCCTGCTTGGCATGCATCTATAATGCCCGGGTACTAATGCTATTACACCTGCTGGGCAGAAGCTATGGAAAAGAACACAAGGAACCCTGCTTGGCATGCATCTATAATGCGCGGGTACTAATGCTATTACACCTGCTGGGCAGAAGCTATGGATAATAGCACAAGGAACCCTGCTTGGCATGCATCTATAATGCCCGGGTACTAATCCTATTACACCTGCTGGGCAGGAGCTATGGATAATAGCACAAGGAACCCTGCTTGGCATGCCTCTATAATGCCCAAGTACTAATGCTATTACACCTGCTGGGCAGAAGCTATGGAAAAGAACACAAGGAACCCTGCTTGGCATGCATCCATAATGCGCGGGTACTAATGCCAATACACCTGCTGGGCAGAAGCTATGGATAATAGCACAAGGAACCCTGCTTGGCATGCATCTATAATGCATCCATAATGCCCGGGTACTAATCCTATTACACCTGCTGGGCAGAAGCTATGGATAATAGCACAAGGAACCCTGCTTGGCCTGCATCCATAATGCCCGGGTACTAATCCTATTACACCTGCTGGGCAGAAGCTATGGATAATAGCACAAGGAACCCTGCTTGGCATGCATCCATAATGCCCGGGTACTAATCCTATTACACCTGCTGGGCAGAAGCTATGGAAAATAGCACAAGGAACCCTGCATGGCCTGCATCCATAATGCCCCGGTACTAATCCTATTACACCTGCTGGGCAGAAGCTATGGATAATAGCACAAGGAACCCTGCTTGGCATGAATCTATAATGCCCGGGTACTAATGCTATTACACCAGCTGGGCAGAAGCTATGGAAAAGAACATAAGGAACCCTGCTTGGCATGCATCTATAATGCCCGGCATGCATCCATAATGCCCGGGTACTAATCCTATTACACCTGCTGGGCAGAAGCTATGGAAAAGAACACAAGGAACCCTGCTTGGCATGCATCTATAATGCGCGGGTACTAATGCTATTACACCTGCTGGGCAGAAGCTATGGATAATAGCACAAGGAACCCTGCTTGGCATGCATCTATAATGCCCGGGTACTAATCCTATTACACCTGCTGGGCAGGAGCTATGGATAATAGCACAAGGAACCCTGCTTGGCATGCATCTATAATGCCCGGGTGCTAATGCTATTACACCTGCTGGGCAGAAGCTATGGATAATAGCACAAGGAACCCTGCTTGGCATGCATCTATAATGCCCGGCATGCATCCATAATGCCCGGGTACTAATCCTATTACACTTGCTGGGCAGAAGCTATGGATAATAGCACAAGGAACCCTGCTTGGCATGCATCTATAATGCCCGGGTACTAATCCTATTACACCTGCTGGGCAGAAGCTATGGAAAATAGCACAAGGAACCCTGCTTGGCATGCATCCATAATGCCCGGGTACTAATCCTATTACACCTGCTGGGCAGAAGCTATGGATAACAGCACAAGGAACCCTGCTTGGCATGCATCTATAATGCCCGGCATGCATCCATAATGCCCGGTTACTAATCCTATTACACCTGCTGGGCAGAAGCTATGGAAAAATAGCACAAGGAACCCTGCTTGGCATGCATCCATAATGCCCGGGTACTAATCCTATTACACCTGCTGGGCAGAAGCTATGGATAATAGCACAAGGAACCCTGCTTGGCATGCATCTATAATGCCCGGGTACTAATGCTATTACACCTGCTGGGCAGAAGCTATGGATAATAGTACAAGGAACCCTGCTTGGCATGCATCTATAATGCCCAGCATGCATCCATAATGCCCGGGTACTAATCCTATTACACCTGCTGGGCAGAAGCTATGGATAATAGCACAAGTAACCCTGCTTGGCATGCATCTATAATGCCCGGGTACTAATGCTATTACACCTGCTGGGCAGAAGCTATCGAAAAAAACACAAGGAACCCTGCTTGGCATGCATCTATAATGCGCGGGTACTAATGCTATTACACCTGCTGGGCAGAAGCTATGGAAAAGAACACAAGGAACCCTGCTTGGCATGCATCTATAATGCCCGGGTACTAATGCTATTACACCTGCTGGGCAGAAGCTATGGAAAAGAACACAAGGAACCCTGCTTGGCATGCATCTATAATGCCCGGGTGCTAATGCTATTACACCTGCTGGGCAGAAGCTATGGATAATAGCACAAGGAACCCTGCTTGGCCTGCATCCATAATGCCCGGGTACTAATGCTATTACACCTGCTGGGCAGAAGCTATGGATAATAGCACAAGGAACCCTGCTTGGCATGCATCCATAATGCCCGGGTACTAATGCTATTACACCTGCTGGGCAGAAGCTATGGATAATAGCACAAGGAACCCTGCTTGGCATGCATCTATAATGCCCGGCATGCATCCATAATGCCCGGGTACTAATCCTATTACACCTGCTGGGCAGAAGCTATGGAAAAATAGCACAAGGAACCCTGCTTGGCATGCATCCATAATGCCCGGGTACTAATCCTATTACACCTGCTGGGCAGAAGCTATGGATAATAGCACAAGGAACTCTGCTTGGCATGCATCTATAATGCCCGGGTACTAATGCTATTACACCTGCTGGGCAGAAGCTATGGATAATAGCAAAAGGAACCCTGCTTGGCCTGCATCCATAATGCCCGGGTACTAATAATATTACACCTGCTGGGCAGAAGCTATGGATAATAGCACAAGGAACCCTGCTTGGCATGCATCCATAATGCCCGGGTACTAATCCTATTACACCTGCTGGGCAGAAGCTATGGATAATAGCACAAGGAACCCTGCTTGGCATGCATCTATAATGCCCGGGTACTAATGCTATTACACCTGCTGGGCAGAAGCTATGGAAAAGAACACAAGGAACCCTGCTTGGCATGCATCTATAATGAGCGGGTACTAATGCTATTACACCTGCTGGGTAGAAGCTATGGATAATAGCACAAGGAACCCTGCTTGGCATGCATCTATAATGCCCGGGTACTAATCCTATTACACCTGCTGGGCAGGAGCTATGGATAATAGCACAAGGAACCCTGCTTGGCATGCATCTATAATGCCCAAGTACTAATGCTATTACACCTGCTGGGCAGAAGCTATGGAAAAGAACACAAGGAACCCTGCTTGGCATGCATCTATAATGCCCGGGTACTAATGCTATTACACCTGCTGGGCAGAAGCTATGGAAAAGAACACAAGGAACCCTGCTTGGCATGCATCTATAATGCCCGGGTGCTAATGCTATTACACCTGCTGGGCAGAAGCTATGGATAATAGCACAAGGAACCCTGCTTGGCATGCATCTATGATGCCCGGCATGCATCCATAATGCCCGGGTACTAATCCTATTACACCTGCTGGGCAGAAGCTATGGATAATAGCACAAGGAACCCTGCTTGGCCTGCATCCATAATGCCCGGGTACTAATCCTATTACACCTGCTGGGCAGAAGCTATGGATAATAGCACAAGGAACACTGCTTGGCATGCATCTATAATGCCCGGGTACTAATCCCATTACACCTGCTGGGCAGAAGCTATGGAAAATAGCACAAGGAACCCTGCTTGGCATGCATCCATAATGCCCGGGTACTAATCCTATTACACCTGCTGGGCAGAAGCTATGGATAACAGCACAAGGAACCCTGCTTGGCATGCATCTATAATGCCCGGCATGCATCCATAATGCCCGGTTACTAATCCTATTACACCTGCTGGGCAGAAGCTATGGAAAAATAGCACAAGGAACCCTGCTTGGCATGCATCCATAATGCCCGGGTACTAATCCTATTACACCTGCTGGGCAGAAGCTATGGAAAAATAGCACAAGGAACCCTGCTTGGCATGCATCCATAATGCCCGGGTACTAATCCTATTACACCTGCTGGGCAGAAGCTATGGATAATAGCACAAGGAACCCTGCTTGGCATGCATCTATAATGCCCGGGTACTAATGCTATTACACCTGCTGGGCAGAAGCTATGGATAATAGTACAAGGAACCCTGCTTGGCATGCATCTATAATGCCCAGCATGCATCCATAATGCCCGGGTACTAATCCTATTACACCTGCTGGGCAGAAGCTATGGATAATAGCACAAGTAACCCTGCTTGGCATGCATCTATAATGCCCGGGTACTAATGCTATTACACCTGCTGGGCAGAAGCTATGGATAATAGCACAAGGAACTCTGCTTGGCATGCATCTATAATGGCCGGGTACTAATGCTATTACACCTGCTGGGCAGAAGCTATGGATAATAGCACAAGGAACCCTGCTTGGCCTGCATCCATAATGCCCGGGTACTAATCCTATTACACCTGCTGGGCAGAAGCTATGGATAATAGCACAAGGAACCCTGCTTGGCCTGCATCCATAATGCCCGGGAACTAATCCTATTACACCTGCTGGGCAGAAGCTATGGATAATAGCACAAGGAACCCTGCTTGGCCTGCATCCATAATGCCCGGGTACTAATGCTATTACACCTGCTGGGCAGAAGCTATGGATAATAGCACAAGGAACCCTGCTTGGCATGCATCCATAATGCCCGGGTACTAAAGCTATTACACCTGCTGGGCAGAAGCTATGGATAATAGCACAAGGAACCCTGCTTGGCATGCATCTATAATGCCCGGCATGCATCCATAATGCCCGGGTACTAATCCTATTACACCTGCTGGGCAGAAGCTATGGATAATAGCACAAGGAAACCTGCTTGGCATGCATCTATAATGCCCGGCATGCATCCATAATGCCCGGGTACTAATCCTATTACACCTGCTGGGCAGAAGCTATGGAAAAGAACACAAGGAACCCTGCTTGGCATGCATCCATAATGCCTGGGTACTAATCCCATTACACCTGCTGGGCAGAAGCTATGGAAAAATAGCACAAGGAACCCTGCTTGGCATGCATCCATAATGCCCGGGTACTAATCCTATTACACCTGCTGGGCAGAAGCTATGGAAAAATAGCACAAGGAACCCTGCTTGGCATGAATCCATAATGCCCGGGTACTAATCCTATTACACCTGCTGGGCAGAAGCTATGGATAATAGCACAAGGAACTCTGCTTGGCATGCATCTATAATGCCCGGGTACTAATGCTATTACACCTGCTGGGCAGAAGCTATGGATAATAGCACAAGGAACCCTGCTTGGCATGCATCTATATTGCCCGGCATGCATCCATAATGCCCGGGTACTAATCCTATTAAACCTGCTGGGCAGAAGCTATGGAAAAATAGCACAAGGAACCCTGCTTGGCATGCATCCATAATGCCCAGGTACTAATCCCATTACACCTGCTGGGCAGAAGCTATGGAAAAATAGCACAAGGAACCCTGCTTGGCCTGCATCCATAATGCCCGGGTACTAATCCTATTACACCTGCTGGGCAGAAGCTATGGATAATAGCACAAGGAACCCTGCTTGGCATGCATCTATAATGCCCGGCATGCATCCATAATGCCCGGGTACTAATCCTATTGCAACTGCTGGGCAGAAGCTATTGATAATAGCACAAGGAACCCTGCTTGGCCTGCATCCTTAATGCCCGGGTACTAATCCTATTACACCTGCTGGGCAGAAGCTATGGATAATAGCACAAGGAACCCTGCTTGGCATGCATCTATAATGCCCGGCATGCATCCATAATGCCCGGGTACTAATCCTATTACACCTGCTGGGCAGAAGCTATGGAAAAATAGCACAAGGAACCCTGCTTGGCATGCATCCATAATGCCCAGGTACTAATCCCATTACACCTGCTGGGCAGAAGCTATGGAAAAATAGCACAAGGAACCCTGCTTGGCCTGCATCCATAATGCCCGGGTACTAATCCTATTACACCTGCTGGGCAGAAGCTATGGATAATAGCACAAGGAACCCTGCTTGGCATGCATCTATAATGCCCGGCATGCATCCATAATGCCCGGGTACTAATCCTATTGCAACTGCTGGGCAGAAGCTATTGATAATAGCACAAGGAACCCTGCTTGGCCTGCATCCTTAATGCCCGGGTACTAATCCTATTACACCTGCTGGGCAGAAGCTATGGATAATAGCACAAGGAACCCTGCTTGGCATGCATCTATAATGCCCGGCATGCATCCATAATGCCCGGGTACTAATCCTATTACACCTGCTGGGCAGAAGCTATGGAAAAATAGCACAAGGAACCCTGCTTGGCCTGCATCCATAATGCCCGGGTACTAATCCTATTACACCTGCTGGGCAGAAGCTATGGAAAAGAACACAATGAACCCTGCTTGGCATGCATCTATAATGCCCGGGTACTAATCCCATTACACCTGCTGGGCAGAAGCTATGGAAAAATAGCACAAGGAACCCTGCTTGGCCTGCATCCATAATGCCCGGGTACTAATCCTATTACACCTGCTGGGCAGAAGCTATGCAAAAGAACACAAGGAACCCTGCTTGGCCTGCATCCATAATGCCCGGCATGCATCCATAATGCCCGGGTACTAATCCTATTACACCTGCTGGGCAGAAGCTATGGATAATAGCACAAGGAACCCTTCTTGGCATGCATCTATGATACCCGGGTACTAATGCTATTACACCTGCTGGGCAGAAGCTATGGATAATAGCACAAGGAACCCTGTTTGGCATGCATCCATAATGCCCGGGTACTAAAGCTATTACACCTGCCGGGCAGAAGCTATGGATAATAGCACAGGGAACCCTGCTTGGCCTGCATCCATAATGCCCGGGTACTAATGCTATTACACCTGCTGGGCAGAAGCTATGGATAATAGCACAAGGAACCCTGCTTGGCCTGCATCCATAATGCCCGGGTACTAATCCTATTACACCTGCTGGGCAGAAGCTATGGATAATAGCACAAGGAACTCTGCTTGGCATGCATCTATAATGCCCGGGTACTAATGCTATTACACCTGCTGGGCAGAAGCTATGGATAATAGCACAAGGAACCCTGCTTGGCCTGCATCCATAATGCCCGGGTACTAATAATATTACACCTGCTGGGCAGAAGCTATGGATAATAGCACAAGGAACCCTGCTTGGCATGCATCCATAATGCCCGGGTACTAATCCTATTACACCTGCTGGGCAGAAGCTATGGATAATAGCACAAGGAACCCTGCTTGGCATGCATCTATAATGCCCGGGTACTAATGCTATTACACCTGCTGGGCAGAAGCTATGGAAAAGAACACAAGGAACCCTGCTTGGCATGCATCTATAATGAGCGGGTACTAATGCTATTACACCTGCTGGGCAGAAGCTATGGATAATAGCACAAGGAACCCTGCTTGGCATGCATCTATAATGCCCGGGTACTAATCCTATTACACCTGCTGGGCAGGAGCTATGGATAATAGCACAAGGAACCCTGCTTGGCATGCATCTATAATGCCCAAGTACTAATGCTATTACACCTGCTGGGCAGAAGCTATGGAAAAGAACACAAGGAACCCTGCTTGGCATGCATCTATAATGCCCGGGTACTAATGCTATTACACCTGCTGGGCAGAAGCTATGGAAAAGAACACAAGGAACCCTGCTTGGCATGCATCTATAATGCCCGGGTGCTAATGCTATTACACCTGCTGGGCAGAAGCTATGGATAATAGCACAAGGAACCCTGCTTGGCATGCATCTATGATGCCCGGCATGCATCCATAATGCCCGGGTACTAATACTATTACACCTGCTGGGCAGAAGCTATGGATAATAGCACAAGGAACCCTGCTTGGCCTGCATCCATAATGCCCGGGTACTAATCCTATTACACCTGCTGGGCAGAAGCTATGGATAATAGCACAAGGAACACTGCTTGGCATGCATCTATAATGCCCGGGTACTAATCCCATTACACCTGCTGGGCAGAAGCTATGGAAAATAGCACAAGGAACCCTGCTTGGCATGCATCCATAATGCCCGGGTACTAATCCTATTACACCTGCTGGGCAGAAGCTATGGATAACAGCACAAGGAACCCTGCTTGGCATGCATCTATAATGCCCGGCATGCATCCATAATGCCCGGTTACTAATCCTATTACACCTGCTGGGCAGAAGCTATGGAAAAATAGCACAAGGAACCCTGCTTGGCATGCATCCATAATGCCCGGGTACTAATCCTATTACACCTGCTGGGCAGAAGCTATGGAAAAATAGCACAAGGAACCCTGCTTGGCATGCATCCATAATGCCCGGGTACTAATCCTATTACACCTGCTGGGCAGAAGCTATGGATAATAGCACAAGGAACCCTGCTTGGCATGCATCTATAATGCCCGGGTACTAATGCTATTACACCTGCTGGGCAGAAGCTATGGATAATAGTACAAGGAACCCTGCTTGGCATGCATCTATAATGCCCAGCATGCATCCATAATGCCCGGGTACTAATCCTATTACACCTGCTGGGCAGAAGCTATGGATAATAGCACAAGTAACCCTGCTTGGCATGCATCTATAATGCCCGGGTACTAATGCTATTACACCTGCTGGGCAGAAGCTATGGATAATAGCACAAGGAACTCTGCTTGGCATGCATCTATAATGGCCGGGTACTAATGCTATTACACCTGCTGGGCAGAAGCTATGGATAATAGCACAAGGAACCCTGCTTGGCCTGCATCCATAATGCCCGGGTACTAATCCTATTACACCTGCTGGGCAGAAGCTATGGATAATAGCACAAGGAACCCTGCTTGGCCTGCATCCATAATGCCCGGGAACTAATCCTATTACACCTGCTGGGCAGAAGCTATGGATAATAGCACAAGGAACCCTGCTTGGCCTGCATCCATAATGCCCGGGTACTAATGCTATTACACCTGCTGGGCAGAAGCTATGGATAATAGCACAAGGAACCCTGCTTGGCATGCATCCATAATGCCCGGGTACTAAAGCTATTACACCTGCTGGGCAGAAGCTATGGATAATAGCACAAGGAACCCTGCTTGGCATGCATCTATAATGCCCGGCATGCATCCATAATGCCCGGGTACTAATCCTATTACACCTGCTGGGCAGAAGCTATGGATAATAGCACAAGGAAACCTGCTTGGCATGCATCTATAATGCCCGGCATGCATCCATAATGCCCGGGTACTAATCCTATTACACCTGCTGGGCAGAAGCTATGGAAAAGAACACAAGGAACCCTGCTTGGCATGCATCCATAATGCCTGGGTACTAATCCCATTACACCTGCTGGGCAGAAGCTATGGAAAAATAGCACAAGGAACCCTGCTTGGCATGCATCCATAATGCCCGGGTACTAATCCTATTACACCTGCTGGGCAGAAGCTATGGAAAAATAGCACAAGGAACCCTGCTTGGCATGAATCCATAATGCCCGGGTACTAATCCTATTACACCTGCTGGGCAGAAGCTATGGATAATAGCACAAGGAACTCTGCTTGGCATGCATCTATAATGCCCGGGTACTAATGCTATTACACCTGCTGGGCAGAAGCTATGGATAATAGCACAAGGAACCCTGCTTGGCATGCATCTATATTGCCCGGCATGCATCCATAATGCCCGGGTACTAATCCTATTAAACCTGCTGGGCAGAAGCTATGGAAAAATAGCACAAGGAACCCTGCTTGGCATGCATCCATAATGCCCAGGTACTAATCCCATTACACCTGCTGGGCAGAAGCTATGGAAAAATAGCACAAGGAACCCTGCTTGGCCTGCATCCATAATGCCCGGGTACTAATCCTATTACACCTGCTGGGCAGAAGCTATGGATAATAGCACAAGGAACCCTGCTTGGCATGCATCTATAATGCCCGGCATGCATCCATAATGCCCGGGTACTAATCCTATTGCAACTGCTGGGCAGAAGCTATTGATAATAGCACAAGGAACCCTGCTTGGCCTGCATCCTTAATGCCCGGGTACTAATCCTATTACACCTGCTGGGCAGAAGCTATGGATAATAGCACAAGGAACCCTGCTTGGCATGCATCTATAATGCCCGGCATGCATCCATAATGCCCGGGTACTAATCCTATTACACCTGCTGGGCAGAAGCTATGGAAAAATAGCACAAGGAACCCTGCTTGGCCTGCATCCATAATGCCCGGGTACTAATCCTATTACACCTGCTGGGCAGAAGCTATGGAAAAGAACACAATGAACCCTGCTTGGCATGCATCTATAATGCCCGGGTACTAATCCCATTACACCTGCTGGGCAGAAGCTATGGAAAAATAGCACAAGGAACCCTGCTTGGCCTGCATCCATAATGCCCGGGTACTAATCCTATTACACCTGCTGGGCAGAAGCTATGCAAAAGAACACAAGGAACCCTGCTTGGCCTGCATCCATAATGCCCGGCATGCATCCATAATGCCCGGGTACTAATCCTATTACACCTGCTGGGCAGAAGCTATGGATAATAGCACAAGGAACCCTTCTTGGCATGCATCTATGATACCCGGGTACTAATGCTATTACACCTGCTGGGCAGAAGCTATGGATAATAGCACAAGGAACCCTGTTTGGCATGCATCCATAATGCCCGGGTACTAAAGCTATTACACCTGCCGGGCAGAAGCTATGGATAATAGCACAGGGAACCCTGCTTGGCCTGCATCCATAATGCCCGGGTACTAATGCTATTACACCTGCTGGGCAGAAGCTATGGATAATAGCACAAGGAACCCTGCTTGGCCTGCATCCATAATGCCCGGGTACTAATCCTATTACACCTGCTGGGCAGAAGCTATGGATAATAGCACAAGGAACCCTGCTTGGCCTGCATCCATAATGCCCGGGTACTAATCCTATTACACCTGCTGGGCAGAAGCTATGGATAATAGCACAAGGAACCCTGCTTGGCCTGCATCCATAATGCCTGGGTACTAATCCTATTACACCTGCTGGGCAGAAGCTATGGATAATAGCACAAGGACCCTGCTTGGCATGCATCTATAATGCCCGGCATGCATCCATAATGCACGGGTACTAATCCTATTACACCTGCTGGGCAGAAGCTATGGATAATAGCACAAGTCACCCTGCTTGGCATGCATCTATAATGCCCGGCATGCATCCATAATGCCAGGGTACTAATCCTATTACACCTGCTGGGCAGAAGCTATGAATAATAGCACAAGGAACCCTGCTTGGCATGCATCTATAATGCCCGGCATGCATCCATAGTGCCCGGGTACTAATCCTATTACACCTGCTGGGCAGAAGCTATGGATAATAGCACAAGGAACCCTGCTTGGCCTGCATCCATAATGCCCGGGTACTAATCCTATTACACCTGCTGGGCAGAAGCTATGGATAATAGCACAAGGAACCCTGCTTGGCCTGCATCCATAATGCCCGGTACTAATCCTATTACACCTGCTGGGCAGAAGCTATGGATAATAGCACAAGGAACCCTGCTTGGCCTGCATCCATAATGCCCGGTACTAATCCTATTACAACTGCTGGGCAGAAGCTATGGAAAAATAGCACAAGGAACCCTGCTTGGCATGCATCCATAATGCCCAGCATGCATCCATAATGCCCGGGTACTAATCCTATTACACCTGCTGGGCAGAAGCTATGGAAAATAGCACAAGGAACCCTGCTTGGCATGCATCCATAATGCCCGGGTACTAATCCTATTACACCTGCTGGGCAGAAGCTATGGATAATAGCACAAGGAACCCTGCTTGGCATGCATCTATAATGCCCGGGTACTAATGCTATTACACCTGCTGGGCAGAAGCTATGGATAATAGCACAAGGAACCCTGCTTGGCCTGCATCCATAATGCCCGGGTACTAATCCTATTACACCTGCTGGGCAGAAGCTATGGAAAAATAGCACAAGGAACCCTGCATGGCATGCATCCATAATGCCCGGGTACTAATCCTATTACACATGCTGGGCAGAAGCTATGGAAAAATAGCACAAGGAACCCTGCTTGGCCTGCATCCATAATGCCCGGGTACTAATCCTATAACACCTGCTGGGCAGAAGCTATGGATAATAGCACAAGGAACCCTGCTTGGCATGCATCCATAATGCCCGGGTACTAATCCTATTACACCTGCTGGGCAGAAGCTATGGATAATAGCACAAGGAACCCTGCTTGGCCTGCATCCATAATGCCCGGGTACTAATCCTATTACACCTGCTGGGCAGAAGCTATGGATAATAGCACAAGGAACCCTGCTTGGCATGCATCTATAATGCCCGGCATGCATCCATAATGCCCGGGTACTAATCCTATTACACCTGCTGGGCAGAAGCTATGGATAATAGCACAAGGAACCCTGCTTGGCCTGCATCCATAATGCCCGGGTACTAATCCTATTACACCTGCTGGGCAGAAGCTATGGATAATAGCACAAGGAACCCTGCTTGGCATGCATCCATAATGCCCGGGTACTAATCCTATTACACCTGCTGGGCAGAAGCTATGGATAATAGCACAAGGAACCCTGCTTGGCATGCATCCATAATGCCCGGGTACTAATCCTATTACACCTGCTGGGCAGAAGCTATGGAGAAATAGCACAAGGAACCCTGCTTGGCATGCATTCATAATGCCCGGGTACTAATCCTATTACACCTGCTGGGCAGAAGCTATGGATAATAGCACAAGGAACCCTGCTTGGCATGCATCTATAATGCCCGGCATGCATCCATAATGCCCGGGTACTAATCCTATTACACCTGCTGGGCAGAAGCTATGGATAATAGCACAAGGAACCCTGCTTGGCCTGCATCCATAATGCCCGGGTACTAATCCTATTACACCTGCTGGGCAGAAGATATGGAAAAATAGCACAAGGAACCCTGCTTGGCATGCATCCATAATGCCCGGGTACTAATCCTATTACACCTGCTGGGCAGAAGCTATGGATAATAGCACAAGGAACCCTGCTTGGCCTGCATCCATAATGCCCGGGTACTAATCCTATTACACCTGCTGGGCAAAAGCTATGGATAATAGCACAAGGAACCCTGCTTGGCATGCATCCATAATGCCTGGGTACTAATCCTATTACACCTGCTGGGCAGAAGCTATGGATAATAGCACAAGGAACCCTGCTTGGCATGCATCTATAATGCCCGGCATGCATCCATAATGCCCGGGTACTAATCCTATTACACCTGCTGGGCAGAAGCTATGGAAAAATAGCACAAGGAACCCTACTTGGCCTGCATCCATAATGCCCGGGTACTACCTGCTGGGCAGAAGCTATGGAAAAATAGCACAAGGAACCCTGCTTTGCCTGCATACATAATGCCCGGGTACTAATCCTATTACACCTGCTGGGCAGAAGCTATGGAAAAATAGCACAAGGAACCCTGCTTGGCCTGCATCCATAATGCCCGGGTACTAATCCTATTACACCTGCTGGGCAGAAGCTATGGATAATAGCACAAGGAACCCTGCTTGGCATGCATCTATAATGCCCAGGTACTAATCCTATTACACCTGCTGGGCAGAAGCTATGGAAAAATAGCACAAGGAACCCTGCTTGGCCTGCATCCATAATGCCCGGGTACTAATCCTATTACACCTGCTGGGCAGAAGCTATGGAAAAATAGCACAAGGAACCCTGCTTGGCATGCATCTATAATGCCCGGCATGCATCCATAATGCCCGGGTACTAATCCTATTACACCTGCTGGGCAGAAGCGATGGATAATAGCACAAGGAACCCTGCTTGGCCTGCATCCATAATGCCCGGGTACTAATCCTATTACACCTGCTGGACAGAAGCTATGGATAATAGCACAAGGAACCCTGCTTGGCATGCATCTATAATGCCCGGCATGCATCCATAATGCCCGGGAACTAATCCTATTACACCTGCTGGGCAGAAGCTATGGATAATAGCACAAGGAACCCTGCTTGGCCTGCATCCATAATGCCCGGGTACTAATCCCATTACACCTGCTGGGCAGTAGCTATGGATACTAGCACAAGGAACCCTGCTTGGCCTGCATCCATAATGCCCAGGTACTAATACTATTACACCTGCTGGGCATAAGCTATGGATAATAGCACAAGGAACCCTGCTTGGCATGCATCTATAATGCCTGGGTACTAATGCTATTACACCTGCTGGGCAGAAGCTATGGATAATAGCACAAGGAACCCTGCTTGGCCTGCATCCATAATGCCCGGGTACTAATCCTATTAAACCTGCTGGGCAGAAGCTATGGAAAAATAGCACAAGGAACCCTGCTTGGCATGCATCCATAATGCCCGGGTACTAATCCTATTACACATGCTGGGCAGAAGTTTTGGAAAAAATAGCACAAGGAACCCTGCTTGGCCTGCATCCATAATGCCCGGGTACTAATCCTATTACACCTGCTGGGCAGAAGCTATGGAAAAAATAGCACAACGAACCCTGCTTGGCCTGCATCTATAATGCCCGGGTACTAATCCTATTACACCTGCTGGGCAGAAGCTATGGAAAAATAGCACAAGGAACCCTGCTTGGCCTGCATACATAATGCCCGGGTACTAATCCTATTACACCTGCTGGGCAGAAGCTATGGAAAAATAGCACAAGGAACCCTGCTTGGCCTGCATCCATAATGCCCGGGTACTAATCCTATTACACCTGCTGGGCAGAAGCTATGGATAATAGCACAAGGAACCCTGCTTGGCATGCATCCATAATGCCCGGGTACTAATCCTATTACACCTGCTGGGCAGAAGCTATGGATAATAGCACAAGGAACCCTGCTTGGCATGCATCTATAATGCCCGGCATGCATCCATAATGCCCAGGTACTAATCCTATTACACCTGCTGGGCAGAAGCTATGGATAATAGCACAAGGAACCCTGCTTGGCCTGCATCCATAATGTCCGGGTACTAATCCTATTACACCTGCTGGGCAGAAGCTATGGATAATAGCACAAGGAACCCTGCTTGGCATGCATCTATAATGCCCGGGTACTAATCCTATTACACCTGCTGGGCAGAAGCTATGGAAAAATAGCACCAGGATCCCTGCTTGGCCTGCATCCATAATGCCAGGGTACTAATCCTATTACACCTGCTGGGCAGAAGCTATGGAAAAATAGCACAAGGAACCCTGCTTGGCATGCATCCATAATGCCTAGCATGCATCCATAATGCCCGGGTACTAATCCTATTACACCTGCTGGGCAGAAGTTATGGAAAAATAGCACAAGGAACCCTGCATGGCATGCATCCATAATGCCCGGGTACTAATCCTATTACACATGCTGGGCAGAAGCTTTGGAAAAATAGCACAAGGAACCCTGCTTGGCATGCATCTATAATGCCCGGCATGCATCCATAATGCCCGGGTACTAATCCTATTACAGCTGCTGGGCAGAAGCTATGGAAAATAGCACAAGGAACACTGCTTGGCATGCATCCATAATGCCCGGGTACTAATCCTATTACACCTGCTGGGCAGAAGCTATGGAAAAATAGCACAAGGAACCCTGCTTGGCATGCATCCAAAATGCCCGGGTACTAATCCTATTACACCTGCTGGGCAGAAGCTATGGATAATAGCACAAGGAACCCTGCTTGGCATGCATCTATAATGCCCGGGTACTAATGCTATTACACCTGCTGGGCAGAAGCGATGGATAATAGCACAAGGAACCCTGCTTGGCCTGCATCCATAATGCCCGGGTACTAATCCTATTACACCTGCTGGGCAGAAGTTATGGAAAAATAGCACAAGGAACCCTGCATGGCATGCATCCATAATGCCCGGGTACTAATCCTATTACACATGCTGGGCAGAAGCTTTGGAAAAATAGCACAAGGAACCCTGCTTGGCCTGCATCCATAATGCCCGGGTACTAATCCTATTACACCTGCTGGGCAGAAGCTATGGATAATAGCACAAGGAACCCTGCTTGGCATGCATCTATAATGCCCGGCATGCATCCATAATGCCCGGGTACTAATCCTATTACACCTGCTGGGCAGAAGCTATGGATAATAGCACAATGAACCCTGCTTGGCCTGCATCCATAATGCCCGGGTACTAAACCTATTACACCTGTTGGGCAGAAGCTATAGATAATAGCACAAGGAACCCAGCTTGGCATGCATCCATTATGCCCGGGTACTAATCCTATTACACCTGCTGGGCAGAAGATATGGAAAAATAGCACAAGGAACCCTGCTTGGCATGCATCCATAATGCCCGGGTACTAATCATATTACACCTGCTGGGCAGAAGCTATGGATAATAGCACAAGGAACCCTGCTTGGCCTGCATCCATAATACCAGGGTACTAATACTATTACACCTGCTGGGCAAAAGCTATGGATAATAGCACAAGGAACCCTGCTTGGCATGCATCCATAATGCCCGGGTACTAATCCTATTACACCTGCTGGGCAGAAGCTATGGATAATAGCACAAGGAACCCTGCTTGGCATGCATCTATAATGCCCGGCATGCATCCATAATGCCCGGGTACTAATCCTATTACACCTGCTGGGCAGAAGCTATGGAAAAATAGCACAAGGAACCCTGCTTGGCCTGCATCCATAATGCCCGGGTACTAATCCTATTACACCTGCTGTGCAGAAGCTATGGAAAAAATGCACAAGGAACCCTGCTTGGCCTGCATCCATAATGCCCGGGTACTAATCCTATTACACCTGCTGGGCAGAAGCTATGGATAATAGCACAAGGAACCCTGCTTGGCATGCATCTATAATGCCCGGGTACTAATCCTATTACACCTGCTGGGCAGAAGCTATGGAAAAATAGCACAAGGAACCCTGCTTGGCCTGCATACATAATGCCCGGGTACTAATCCTATTACACCTGCTGGGCAGAAGCTATGGAAAAATAGCACAAGGAACCCTGCTTGGCCTGCATCCATAATGCCCGGGTACTAATCCTATTACACCTGCTGGGCAGAAGCTATGGATAATAGCACAAGGAACCCTGCTTGGCATGCATCCATAATGCCCGGGTACTAATCCTATTACACCTGCTGGGCAGAAGCTATGGATAATAGCACAAGGAACCCTGCTTGGCATGCATCTATAATGCCCGGCATGCATCCATAATGCCCAGGTACTAATCCTATTACACCTGCTGGGCAGAAGCTATGGATAATAGCACAAGGAACCCTGCTTGGCCTGCATCCATAATGTCCGGGTACTAATCCTATTACACCTGCTGGGCAGAAGCTATGGATAATAGCACAAGGAACCCTGCTTGGCATGCATCTATAATGCCCGGGTACTAATCCTATTACACCTGCTGGGCAGAAGCTATGGAAAAATAGCACCAGGATCCCTGCTTGGCCTGCATCCATAATGCCCGGGTACTAATCCTATTACACCTGCTGGGCAGAAGCTATGGAAAAATAGCACAAGGAACCCTGCTTGGCATGCATCCATAATGCCTAGCATGCATCCATAATGCCCGGGTACTAATCCTATTACACCTGCTGGGCAGAAGATATGGAAAAAAATAGCACAAGGAACCCTGCTTGGCATGCATCTATAATGCCCGGCATGCATCCATAATGCCCGGGTACTAATCCTATTACAGCTGCTGGGCAGAAGCTATGGAAAATAGCACAAGGAACACTGCTTGGCATGCATCCATAATGCCCGGGTACTAATCCTATTACACCTGCTGGGCAGAAGCTATGGAAAAATAGCACAAGGAACCCTGCTTGGCATGCATCCAAAATGCCCGGGTACTAATCCTATTACACCTGCTGGGCAGAAGCTATGGATAATAGCACAAGGAACCCTGCTTGGCATGCATCTATAATGCCCGGGTACTAATGCTATTACACCTGCTGGGCAGAAGCGATGGATAATAGCACAAGGAACCCTGCTTGGCCTGCATCCATAATGCCCGGGTACTAATCCTATTACACCTGCTGGGCAGAAGTTATGGAAAAATAGCACAAGGAACCCTGCATGGCATGCATCCATAATGCCCGGGTACTAATCCTATTACACATGCTGGGCAGAAGCTTTGGAAAAATAGCACAAGGAACCCTGCTTGGCCTGCATCCATAATGCCCGGGTACTAATCCTATTACACCTGCTGGGCAGAAGCTATGGATAATAGCACAAGGAACCCTGCTTGGCATGCATCTATAATGCCCGGCATGCATCCATAATGCCCGGGTACTAATCCTATTACACCTGCTGGGCAGAAGCTATGGATAATAGCACAATGAACCCTGCTTGGCCTGCATCCATAATGCCCGGGTACTAAACCTATTACACCTGTTGGGCAGAAGCTATAGATAATAGCACAAGGAACCCAGCTTGGCATGCATCCATTATGCCCGGGTACTAATCCTATTACACCTGCTGGGCAGAAGATATGGAAAAATAGCACAAGGAACCCTGCTTGGCATGCATCCATAATGCCCGGGTACTAATCATATTACACCTGCTGGGCAGAAGCTATGGATAATAGCACAAGGAACCCTGCTTGGCCTGCATCCATAATACCAGGGTACTAATACTATTACACCTGCTGGGCAAAAGCTATGGATAATAGCACAAGGAACCCTGCTTGGCATGCATCCATAATGCCCGGGTACTAATCCTATTACACCTGCTGGGCAGAAGCTATGGATAATAGCACAAGGAACCCTGCTTGGCATGCATCTATAATGCCCGGCATGCATCCATAATGCCCGGGTACTAATCCTATTACACCTGCTGGGCAGAAGCTATGGAAAAATAGCACAAGGAACCCTGCTTGGCCTGCATCCATAATGCCCGGGTACTAATCCTATTACACCTGCTGTGCAGAAGCTATGGAAAAAATGCACAAGGAACCCTGCTTGGCCTGCATCCATAATGCCCGGGTACTAATCCTATTACACCTGCTGGGCAGAAGCTATGGATAATAGCACAAGGAACCCTGCTTGGCATGCATCTATAATGCCCGGGTACTAATCCTATTACACCTGCTGGGCAGAAGCTATGGAAAAATAGCACATGGAACCCTGCTTGGCCTGCATCCATGATGCCCGGGTACTAATCCTATTACACATGCTGGGCAGAAGCTATGGAAAAATAGCACAAGGAACCCTGCTTGGCATGCATCTATAATGCCCGGCATACATCCATAATGCCCGGGTACTAATCCTATTACACCTGCTGGACAGAAGCTATGGATAATAGCACAAGGAACCCTGCTTGGCATGCATCTATAATGCCCGGCATGCATCCATAATGCCCGGGTACTAATCCTATTACACCTGCTGGGCAGAAGCTATGGATAATAGCACAAGGAACCCTGCTTGGCCTGCATCCATAATGCCCGGATACTAATCCTATTACACCTGCTGGACAGAAGCTATGGATAATAGCACAAGGAACCCTGCTTGGCATGCATCTATAATGCCCGGCATGCATCCATAATGCCCGGGTACTAATCCTATTACACCTGCTGGACAGAAGCTATGGATAATAGCACAAGGAACCCTGCTTGGCCTGCATCCATAATGCCCGGGTACTAATCCTATTACACCTGCTGGGCAGAAGCTATGGATAATAGCACAAGGAACCCTGCTTAGCATGTATCCATAATGCCCGGGTACTAATCCTATTACACCTGCTGGGCAGAAGCTATGGATAATAGCACAAGGAACCCTGCTTGGCATGCATCTATAATGCCCGGCATGCATCCATAATGCCCGGGTACTAATCCTATCACACCTGCTGGGTAGAAGCTATGGAAAATAGCACAAGGAACCCTGCTTGGCATGCATCCATAATGCCCGGGTACTAATCCTATTACACCTGCTGGGCAGAAGCTGTGGAAAAATAGCACAAGGAACCCTGCTTGGCATGCATCCATAATGCCCGGGTACTAATCCTATTACACCTGCTGGGCAGAAGCTATGGATAATAGCACAAGGAACCCTGCTTGGCATGCATCTATAATGCCCGGGTACTAATGCTATTACACCTGCTGGGCAGAAGCTATGGATAATAGCACAAGGAACCCTGCTTGGCCTGCATCCATAATGCCCGGGTACTAATCCTATTAATCCTGCTGGGCAGAAGCTATGGAAAAATAGCACAAGGAACCCTGCTTGGCATGCATCCATAATGCCCGGGTACTAATCCTATTACACATGCTGGGCAGAAGCTATGGAAAAAATAGCACAAGGGACCCTGCTTGGCCTGCATCCATAATGCCCGGGTACTAATCCTATTACACCTGCTGGGCAGAAGCTATGGAAAAAATAGCACAAGGAACCCTGCTTGGCCTGCATCTATAATGCCCGGGTACTAATCCTATTACACCTGCTGGGCAGAAGCTATGGAAAAAATAGCACAAGGAACCCTGCTTGGCCTGCATCCATAATGCCCGGGTACTAATACTATTACACCTGCTGGGCAGAAGATATGGATAATAGCACAAGGAACCCTGCTTGGCATGCATCCATAATGCCCGGGTACTAATCCTATTACACCTGCTGGGCAGAAGCTATGGATAATAGCACAAGGAACCCTGCTTGGCATGCATCTATAATGCCCGGCATGCATCCATAATGCCCAGGTACTAATCCTATTACACCTGCTGGGCAGAAGCTATGGATAATAGCACAAGGAACCCTGCTTGGCCTGCATCCATAATGTCCGGGTACTAATCCTATTACACCTGCTGGGCAGAAGCTATGGATAATAGCACAAGGAACCCTGCTTGGCATGCATCCATAATGCCCGGGTACTGATCCTATTACACCTGCTGGGCAGAAGCTATGGAAAAATGGAAGGAACCCTGCTTGGCCTGCATCCATAATGCCCGGGTACTAATCCCATTACACCTGCTGGGCAGAAGCTGTGGAAAAATAGCACAAGGAACCCTGCTTGGCCTGCATCCATAATGCCCGGGTACTAATCCTATTACACCTGTGGGGCAGAAGCTATGGATAATAGCACAAGGAACCCTGCTTGGCATGCATCTATAATGCCCGGGTACTAATCCTATTACACCTGCTGGGCAGAAGCTATGGAAAAATAGCACCAGGATCCCTGCTTGGCCTGCATCCATAATGCCCGGGTACTAATCCTATTACACCTGCTGGGCAGAAGCTATGGAAAAATAGCACAAGGAACCCTGCTTGGCCTGCATCCATAAAGCCCGGGTACTAATCCTATTACACCTGCTGGGCAGAAGCTATGGAAAAATAGCACAAGGAACCCTGCTTGGCCTGCATCTATAATGCCCGGGTACTAATCCTATTACACCTGCTGGGCAGAAGCTATGGAAAAATAGCACAAGGAACCCTGCTTGGCCTGCATCCATAAAGCCCGGGTACTAATCCTATTACACCTGCTGGGCAGAAGCTATTGATAATAGCACAAGGAACCCTGCTTGGCCTGCATCCTTAATGCCCGGGTACTAATCCTATTACACCTGCTGGGCAGAAGCTATGGATAATAGCACAAGGAACCCTGCTTGGCATGCATCTATAATGCCCGGCATGCATCCATAATGCCCGGGTACTAATCCTATTACACCTGCTGGGCAGAAGCTATGGAAAAATAGCACAAGGAACCCTGCTTGGCCTGCATCCATAATGCCCGGGTACTAATCCTATTACACCTGCTGGGCAGAAGCTATGGAAAAGAACACAATGAACCCTGCTTGGCATGCATCTATAATGCCCGGGTACTAATCCCATTACACCTGCTGGGCAGAAGCTATGGAAAAATAGCACAAGGAACCCTGCTTGGCCTGCATCCATAATGCCCGGGTACTAATCCTATTACACCTGCTGGGCAGAAGCTATGCAAAAGAACACAAGGAACCCTGCTTGGCCTGCATCCATAATGCCCGGCATGCATCCATAATGCCCGGGTACTAATCCTATTACACCTGCTGGGCAGAAGCTATGGATAATAGCACAAGGAACCCTTCTTGGCATGCATCTATGATACCCGGGTACTAATGCTATTACACCTGCTGGGCAGAAGCTATGGATAATAGCACAAGGAACCCTGTTTGGCATGCATCCATAATGCCCGGGTACTAAAGCTATTACACCTGCCGGGCAGAAGCTATGGATAATAGCACAGGGAACCCTGCTTGGCCTGCATCCATAATGCCCGGGTACTAATGCTATTACACCTGCTGGGCAGAAGCTATGGATAATAGCACAAGGAACCCTGCTTGGCCTGCATCCATAATGCCCGGGTACTAATCCTATTACACCTGCTGGGCAGAAGCTATGGATAATAGCACAAGGAACCCTGCTTGGCCTGCATCCATAATGCCCGGGTACTAATCCTATTACACCTGCTGGGCAGAAGCTATGGATAATAGCACAAGGAACCCTGCTTGGCCTGCATCCATAATGCCTGGGTACTAATCCTATTACACCTGCTGGGCAGAAGCTATGGATAATAGCACAAGGACCCTGCTTGGCATGCATCTATAATGCCCGGCATGCATCCATAATGCACGGGTACTAATCCTATTACACCTGCTGGGCAGAAGCTATGGATAATAGCACAAGTCACCCTGCTTGGCATGCATCTATAATGCCCGGCATGCATCCATAATGCCAGGGTACTAATCCTATTACACCTGCTGGGCAGAAGCTATGAATAATAGCACAAGGAACCCTGCTTGGCATGCATCTATAATGCCCGGCATGCATCCATAGTGCCCGGGTACTAATCCTATTACACCTGCTGGGCAGAAGCTATGGATAATAGCACAAGGAACCCTGCTTGGCCTGCATCCATAATGCCCGGGTACTAATCCTATTACACCTGCTGGGCAGAAGCTATGGATAATAGCACAAGGAACCCTGCTTGGCCTGCATCCATAATGCCCGGTACTAATCCTATTACACCTGCTGGGCAGAAGCTATGGATAATAGCACAAGGAACCCTGCTTGGCCTGCATCCATAATGCCCGGTACTAATCCTATTACAACTGCTGGGCAGAAGCTATGGAAAAATAGCACAAGGAACCCTGCTTGGCATGCATCCATAATGCCCAGCATGCATCCATAATGCCCGGGTACTAATCCTATTACACCTGCTGGGCAGAAGCTATGGAAAATAGCACAAGGAACCCTGCTTGGCATGCATCCATAATGCCCGGGTACTAATCCTATTACACCTGCTGGGCAGAAGCTATGGATAATAGCACAAGGAACCCTGCTTGGCATGCATCTATAATGCCCGGGTACTAATGCTATTACACCTGCTGGGCAGAAGCTATGGATAATAGCACAAGGAACCCTGCTTGGCCTGCATCCATAATGCCCGGGTACTAATCCTATTACACCTGCTGGGCAGAAGCTATGGAAAAATAGCACAAGGAACCCTGCATGGCATGCATCCATAATGCCCGGGTACTAATCCTATTACACATGCTGGGCAGAAGCTATGGAAAAATAGCACAAGGAACCCTGCTTGGCCTGCATCCATAATGCCCGGGTACTAATCCTATAACACCTGCTGGGCAGAAGCTATGGATAATAGCACAAGGAACCCTGCTTGGCATGCATCCATAATGCCCGGGTACTAATCCTATTACACCTGCTGGGCAGAAGCTATGGATAATAGCACAAGGAACCCTGCTTGGCCTGCATCCATAATGCCCGGGTACTAATCCTATTACACCTGCTGGGCAGAAGCTATGGATAATAGCACAAGGAACCCTGCTTGGCATGCATCTATAATGCCCGGCATGCATCCATAATGCCCGGGTACTAATCCTATTACACCTGCTGGGCAGAAGCTATGGATAATAGCACAAGGAACCCTGCTTGGCCTGCATCCATAATGCCCGGGTACTAATCCTATTACACCTGCTGGGCAGAAGCTATGGATAATAGCACAAGGAACCCTGCTTGGCATGCATCCATAATGCCCGGGTACTAATCCTATTACACCTGCTGGGCAGAAGCTATGGATAATAGCACAAGGAACCCTGCTTGGCATGCATCCATAATGCCCGGGTACTAATCCTATTACACCTGCTGGGCAGAAGCTATGGAGAAATAGCACAAGGAACCCTGCTTGGCATGCATTCATAATGCCCGGGTACTAATCCTATTACACCTGCTGGGCAGAAGCTATGGATAATAGCACAAGGAACCCTGCTTGGCATGCATCTATAATGCCCGGCATGCATCCATAATGCCCGGGTACTAATCCTATTACACCTGCTGGGCAGAAGCTATGGATAATAGCACAAGGAACCCTGCTTGGCCTGCATCCATAATGCCCGGGTACTAATCCTATTACACCTGCTGGGCAGAAGATATGGAAAAATAGCACAAGGAACCCTGCTTGGCATGCATCCATAATGCCCGGGTACTAATCCTATTACACCTGCTGGGCAGAAGCTATGGATAATAGCACAAGGAACCCTGCTTGGCCTGCATCCATAATGCCCGGGTACTAATCCTATTACACCTGCTGGGCAAAAGCTATGGATAATAGCACAAGGAACCCTGCTTGGCATGCATCCATAATGCCTGGGTACTAATCCTATTACACCTGCTGGGCAGAAGCTATGGATAATAGCACAAGGAACCCTGCTTGGCATGCATCTATAATGCCCGGCATGCATCCATAATGCCCGGGTACTAATCCTATTACACCTGCTGGGCAGAAGCTATGGAAAAATAGCACAAGGAACCCTACTTGGCCTGCATCCATAATGCCAGGGTACTACCTGCTGGGCAGAAGCTATGGAAAAATAGCACAAGGAACCCTGCTTTGCCTGCATACATAATGCCCGGGTACTAATCCTATTACACCTGCTGGGCAGAAGCTATGGAAAAATAGCACAAGGAACCCTGCTTGGCCTGCATCCATAATGCCCGGGTACTAATCCTATTACACCTGCTGGGCAGAAGCTATGGATAATAGCACAAGGAACCCTGCTTGGCATGCATCTATAATGCCCAGGTACTAATCCTATTACACCTGCTGGGCAGAAGCTATGGAAAAATAGCACAAGGAACCCTGCTTGGCCTGCATCCATAATGCCCGGGTACTAATCCTATTACACCTGCTGGGCAGAAGCTATGGAAAAATAGCACAAGGAACCCTGCTTGGCATGCATCTATAATGCCCGGCATGCATCCATAATGCCCGGGTACTAATCCTATTACACCTGCTGGGCAGAAGCGATGGATAATAGCACAAGGAACCCTGCTTGGCCTGCATCCATAATGCCCGGGTACTAATCCTATTACACCTGCTGGACAGAAGCTATGGATAATAGCACAAGGAACCCTGCTTGGCATGCATCTATAATGCCCGGCATGCATCCATAATGCCCGGGAACTAATCCTATTACACCTGCTGGGCAGAAGCTATGGATAATAGCACAAGGAACCCTGCTTGGCCTGCATCCATAATGCCCGGGTACTAATCCCATTACACCTGCTGGGCAGTAGCTATGGATACTAGCACAAGGAACCCTGCTTGGCCTGCATCCATAATGCCCAGGTACTAATACTATTACACCTGCTGGGCATAAGCTATGGATAATAGCACAAGGAACCCTGCTTGGCATGCATCTATAATGCCTGGGTACTAATGCTATTACACCTGCTGGGCAGAAGCTATGGATAATAGCACAAGGAACCCTGCTTGGCCTGCATCCATAATGCCCGGGTACTAATCCTATTAAACCTGCTGGGCAGAAGCTATGGAAAAATAGCACAAGGAACCCTGCTTGGCATGCATCCATAATGCCCGGGTACTAATCCTATTACACATGCTGGGCAGAAGTTTTGGAAAAAATAGCACAAGGAACCCTGCTTGGCCTGCATCCATAATGCCCGGGTACTAATCCTATTACACCTGCTGGGCAGAAGCTATGGAAAAAATAGCACAACGAACCCTGCTTGGCCTGCATCTATAATGCCCGGGTACTAATCCTATTACACCTGCTGGGCAGAAGCTATGGAAAAATAGCACAAGGAACCCTGCTTGGCCTGCATACATAATGCCCGGGTACTAATCCTATTACACCTGCTGGGCAGAAGCTATGGAAAAATAGCACAAGGAACCCTGCTTGGCCTGCATCCATAATGCCCGGGTACTAATCCTATTACACCTGCTGGGCAGAAGCTATGGATAATAGCACAAGGAACCCTGCTTGGCATGCATCCATAATGCCCGGGTACTAATCCTATTACACCTGCTGGGCAGAAGCTATGGATAATAGCACAAGGAACCCTGCTTGGCATGCATCTATAATGCCCGGCATGCATCCATAATGCCCAGGTACTAATCCTATTACACCTGCTGGGCAGAAGCTATGGATAATAGCACAAGGAACCCTGCTTGGCCTGCATCCATAATGTCCGGGTACTAATCCTATTACACCTGCTGGGCAGAAGCTATGGATAATAGCACAAGGAACCCTGCTTGGCATGCATCTATAATGCCCGGGTACTAATCCTATTACACCTGCTGGGCAGAAGCTATGGAAAAATAGCACCAGGATCCCTGCTTGGCCTGCATCCATAATGCCCGGGTACTAATCCTATTACACCTGCTGGGCAGAAGCTATGGAAAAATAGCACAAGGAACCCTGCTTGGCATGCATCCATAATGCCTAGCATGCATCCATAATGCCCGGGTACTAATCCTATTACACCTGCTGGGCAGAAGATATGGAAAAAAATAGCACAAGGAACCCTGCTTGGCATGCATCTATAATGCCCGGCATGCATCCATAATGCCCGGGTACTAATCCTATTACAGCTGCTGGGCAGAAGCTATGGAAAATAGCACAAGGAACACTGCTTGGCATGCATCCATAATGCCCGGGTACTAATCCTATTACACCTGCTGGGCAGAAGCTATGGAAAAATAGCACAAGGAACCCTGCTTGGCATGCATCCAAAATGCCCGGGTACTAATCCTATTACACCTGCTGGGCAGAAGCTATGGATAATAGCACAAGGAACCCTGCTTGGCATGCATCTATAATGCCCGGGTACTAATGCTATTACACCTGCTGGGCAGAAGCGATGGATAATAGCACAAGGAACCCTGCTTGGCCTGCATCCATAATGCCCGGGTACTAATCCTATTACACCTGCTGGGCAGAAGTTATGGAAAAATAGCACAAGGAACCCTGCATGGCATGCATCCATAATGCCCGGGTACTAATCCTATTACACATGCTGGGCAGAAGCTTTGGAAAAATAGCACAAGGAACCCTGCTTGGCCTGCATCCATAATGCCCGGGTACTAATCCTATTACACCTGCTGGGCAGAAGCTATGGATAATAGCACAAGGAACCCTGCTTGGCATGCATCTATAATGCCCGGCATGCATCCATAATGCCCGGGTACTAATCCTATTACACCTGCTGGGCAGAAGCTATGGATAATAGCACAATGAACCCTGCTTGGCCTGCATCCATAATGCCCGGGTACTAAACCTATTACACCTGTTGGGCAGAAGCTATAGATAATAGCACAAGGAACCCAGCTTGGCATGCATCCATTATGCCCGGGTACTAATCCTATTACACCTGCTGGGCAGAAGATATGGAAAAATAGCACAAGGAACCCTGCTTGGCATGCATCCATAATGCCCGGGTACTAATCATATTACACCTGCTGGGCAGAAGCTATGGATAATAGCACAAGGAACCCTGCTTGGCCTGCATCCATAATACCAGGGTACTAATACTATTACACCTGCTGGGCAAAAGCTATGGATAATAGCACAAGGAACCCTGCTTGGCATGCATCCATAATGCCCGGGTACTAATCCTATTACACCTGCTGGGCAGAAGCTATGGATAATAGCACAAGGAACCCTGCTTGGCATGCATCTATAATGCCCGGCATGCATCCATAATGCCCGGGTACTAATCCTATTACACCTGCTGGGCAGAAGCTATGGAAAAATAGCACAAGGAACCCTGCTTGGCCTGCATCCATAATGCCCGGGTACTAATCCTATTACACCTGCTGTGCAGAAGCTATGGAAAAAATGCACAAGGAACCCTGCTTGGCCTGCATCCATAATGCCCGGGTACTAATCCTATTACACCTGCTGGGCAGAAGCTATGGATAATAGCACAAGGAACCCTGCTTGGCATGCATCTATAATGCCCGGGTACTAATCCTATTACACCTGCTGGGCAGAAGCTATGGAAAAATAGCACATGGAACCCTGCTTGGCCTGCATCCATGATGCCCGGGTACTAATCCTATTACACATGCTGGGCAGAAGCTATGGAAAAATAGCACAAGGAACCCTGCTTGGCATGCATCTATAATGCCCGGCATACATCCATAATGCCCGGGTACTAATCCTATTACACCTGCTGGACAGAAGCTATGGATAATAGCACAAGGAACCCTGCTTGGCATGCATCTATAATGCCCGGCATGCATCCATAATGCCCGGGTACTAATCCTATTACACCTGCTGGGCAGAAGCTATGGATAATAGCACAAGGAACCCTGCTTGGCCTGCATCCATAATGCCCGGATACTAATCCTATTACACCTGCTGGACAGAAGCTATGGATAATAGCACAAGGAACCCTGCTTGGCATGCATCTATAATGCCCGGCATGCATCCATAATGCCCGGGTACTAATCCTATTACACCTGCTGGACAGAAGCTATGGATAATAGCACAAGGAACCCTGCTTGGCCTGCATCCATAATGCCCGGGTACTAATCCTATTACACCTGCTGGGCAGAAGCTATGGATAATAGCACAAGGAACCCTGCTTAGCATGTATCCATAATGCCCGGGTACTAATCCTATTACACCTGCTGGGCAGAAGCTATGGATAATAGCACAAGGAACCCTGCTTGGCATGCATCTATAATGCCCGGCATGCATCCATAATGCCCGGGTACTAATCCTATCACACCTGCTGGGTAGAAGCTATGGAAAATAGCACAAGGAACCCTGCTTGGCATGCATCCATAATGCCCGGGTACTAATCCTATTACACCTGCTGGGCAGAAGCTGTGGAAAAATAGCACAAGGAACCCTGCTTGGCATGCATCCATAATGCCCGGGTACTAATCCTATTACACCTGCTGGGCAGAAGCTATGGATAATAGCACAAGGAACCCTGCTTGGCATGCATCTATAATGCCCGGGTACTAATGCTATTACACCTGCTGGGCAGAAGCTATGGATAATAGCACAAGGAACCCTGCTTGGCCTGCATCCATAATGCCCGGGTACTAATCCTATTAATCCTGCTGGGCAGAAGCTATGGAAAAATAGCACAAGGAACCCTGCTTGGCATGCATCCATAATGCCCGGGTACTAATCCTATTACACATGCTGGGCAGAAGCTATGGAAAAAATAGCACAAGGGACCCTGCTTGGCCTGCATCCATAATGCCCGGGTACTAATCCTATTACACCTGCTGGGCAGAAGCTATGGAAAAAATAGCACAAGGAACCCTGCTTGGCCTGCATCTATAATGCCCGGGTACTAATCCTATTACACCTGCTGGGCAGAAGCTATGGAAAAAATAGCACAAGGAACCCTGCTTGGCCTGCATCCATAATGCCCGGGTACTAATACTATTACACCTGCTGGGCAGAAGATATGGATAATAGCACAAGGAACCCTGCTTGGCATGCATCCATAATGCCCGGGTACTAATCCTATTACACCTGCTGGGCAGAAGCTATGGATAATAGCACAAGGAACCCTGCTTGGCATGCATCTATAATGCCCGGCATGCATCCATAATGCCCAGGTACTAATCCTATTACACCTGCTGGGCAGAAGCTATGGATAATAGCACAAGGAACCCTGCTTGGCCTGCATCCATAATGTCCGGGTACTAATCCTATTACACCTGCTGGGCAGAAGCTATGGATAATAGCACAAGGAACCCTGCTTGGCATGCATCCATAATGCCCGGGTACTGATCCTATTACACCTGCTGGGCAGAAGCTATGGAAAAATGGAACAAGGAACCCTGCTTGGCCTGCATCCATAATGCCCGGGTACTAATCCCATTACACCTGCTGGGCAGAAGCTGTGGAAAAATAGCACAAGGAACCCTGCTTGGCCTGCATCCATAATGCCCGGGTACTAATCCTATTACACCTGTGGGGCAGAAGCTATGGATAATAGCACAAGGAACCCTGCTTGGCATGCATCTATAATGCCCGGGTACTAATCCTATTACACCTGCTGGGCAGAAGCTATGGAAAAATAGCACCAGGATCCCTGCTTGGCCTGCATCCATAATGCCCGGGTACTAATCCTATTACACCTGCTGGGCAGAAGCTATGGAAAAATAGCACAAGGAACCCTGCTTGGCCTGCATCCATAAAGCCCGGGTACTAATCCTATTACACCTGCTGGGCAGAAGCTATGGAAAAATAGCACAAGGAACCCTGCTTGGCCTGCATCTATAATGCCCGGGTACTAATCCTATTACACCTGCTGGGCAGAAGCTATGGAAAAATAGCACAAGGAACCCTGCTTGGCCTGCATCCATAAAGCCCGGGTACTAATCCTATTACACCTGCTGGGCAGAAGCTATGGAAAAATAGCACAAGGAACCCTGCTTGGCCTGCATCTATAATGCCCGGGTACTAATCCTATTACACCTGCTGGGCAGAAGCTATGGAAAAATAGCACAAGGAACCCTGCTTGGCCTGCATACATAATGCCCGGGTACTAATCCTATTACACCTGCTGGGCAGAAGCTATAGAAAAATAGCACAAGGAACCCTGCTTGGCCTGCATCCATAATGCCCGGGTACTAATCCTATTACACCTGCTGGGCAGAAGCTATGGAAAAATAGCACATGGAACCCTGCTTGGCCTGCATCCATGATGCCCGGGTACTAATCCTATTACACCTGCTGGGCAGAAGCTATGGAAAAATAGCACAAGGAACCCTGCTTGGCATGCATCTATAATGCCCGGCATGCATCCATAATGCCCGGGTACTAATCCTATTACACCTGCTGGGCAGAAGCTATGGATAATAGCACAAGGAACCCTGCTTGGCCTGCATCCATAATGCCCGGGTACTAATCCTATTAAACCTGCTGGACAGAAGCTATGGATAATAGCACAAGGAACCCTGCTTGGCATGCATCTATAATGCCCGGCATGCATCCATAATGCCCGGGTACTAATCCTATTACACCTGCTGGACAGAAGCAATGGATAATAGCACAAGGAACCCTGCTTGGCATGCATCCATAATGCCCGGGTACTAATCCTATTACACCTGCTGGGCAGAAGCTATGGATAATAGCACAAGGAACCCTGCTTAGCATGTATCCATAATGCCCGGGTACTAATCCTATTACACCTGCTGGGCAGAAGCTATGGATAATAGCACAAGGAACCCTGCTTGGCATGCATCTATAATGCCCGGCATGCATCCATAATGCCCGGGTACTAATCCTATCACACCTGCTGGGTAGAAGCTATGGAAAATAGCACAAGGAACCCTGCTTGGCATGCATCCATAATGCCCGGGTACTAATCCTATTACACCTGCTGGGCAGAAGCTGTGGAAAAATAGCACAAGGAACCCTGCTTGGCATGCATCCATAATGCCCGGGTACTAATCCTATTACACCTGCTGGGCAGAAGCTATGGATAATAGCACAAGGAACCCTGCTTGGCATGCATCTATAATGCCCGGGTACTAATGCTATTACACCTGCTGGGCAGAAGCTATGGATAATAGCACAAGGAACCCTGCTTCGCCTGCATCCATAATGCCCGGGTACTAATCCTATTAATCCTGCTGGGCAGAAGCTATGGAAAAATAGCACAAGGAACCCTGCTTGGCATGCATCCATAATGCCCGGGTACTAATCCTATTACACATGCTGGGCAGAAGCTATGGAAAAAATAGCACAAGGAACCCTGCTTGGCCTGCATCCATAATGCCCGGGTACTAATCCTATTACACCTGCTGGGCAGAAGCTATGGAAAAAATAGCACAAGGAACCCTGCTTGGCCTGCATCTATAATGCCCGGGTACTAATCCTATTACACCTGCTGGGCAGAAGCTATGGAAAAAATAGCACAAGGAACCCTGCTTGGCCTGCATCCATAATGCCCGGGTACTAATCCTATTACACCTGCTGGGCAGAAGATATGGATAATAGCACAAGGAACCCTGCTTGGCATGCATCCATAATGTCCGGGTACTAATCCTATTACACCTGCTGGGCAGAAGCTATGGATAATAGCACAAGGAACCCTGCTTGGCATGCATCCATAATGCCCGGGTACTGATCCTATTACACCTGCTGGGCAGAAGCTATGGAAAAATGGAACAAGGAACCCTGCTTGGCCTGCATCCATAATGCCCGGGTACTAATCCTATTACACCTGCTGGGCAGAAGCTGTGGAAAAATAGCACAAGGAACCCTGCTTGGCCTGCATCCATAATGCCCGGGTACTAATCCTATTACACCTGCTGGGCAGAAGCTATGGATAATAGCACAAGGAACCCTGCTTGGCATGCATCTATAATGCCCGGGTACTAATCCTATTACACCTGATGGGCAGAAGCTATGGAAAAATAGCACCAGGATCCCTGCTTGGCCTGCATCCATAATGCCCGGGTACTAATCCTATTACACCTGCTGGGCAGAAGCTATGGAAAAATAGCACAAGGAACCCTGCTTGGCCTGCATCCATAAAGCCCGGGTACTAATCCTATTACACCTGCTGGGCAGAAGCTATGGAAAAATAGCACAAGGAACCCTGCTTGGCCTGCATCTATAATGCCCGGGTACTAATCCTATTACACCTGCTGGGCAGAAGCTATGGAAAAATAGCACAAGGAACCCTGCTTGGCCTGCATCCATAAAGCCCGGGTACTAATCCTATTACACCTGCTGGGCAGAAGCTATGGAAAAATAGCACAAGGAACCCTGCTTGGCCTGCATCTATAATGCCCGGGTACTAATCCTATTACACCTGCTGGGCAGAAGCTATGGAAAAATAGCACAAGGAACCCTGCTTGGCCTGCATACATAATGCCCGGGTACTAATCCTATTACACCTGCTGGGCAGAAGCTATAGAAAAATAGCACAAGGAACCCTGCTTGGCCTGCATCCATAATGCCCGGGTACTAATCCTATTACACCTGCTGGGCAGAAGCTATGGAAAAATAGCACAAGGAACCCTGCTTGGCCTGCATCCATAATGCCCGGGTACTAATACTATTACACCTGCTGGGCAGAAGCTATGGATAATAGCACAAGGAACCCTGCTTGGCCTGCATCTATAATGCCCGGGTACTAATCCTATTACACCTGCTGGGCAGAAGCTATGGAAAAATAGCACAAGGAACCCTGCTTGGCCTGCATCCATAATGCCCGGGTACTAATCCTATTACACCTGCTGGGCAGAAGCTATGGAAAAATGGAACAAGGAACCCTGCTTGGCCTGCATCCATAATGCCGGGTACTATCCTATTACACCTGCTGGGCAGAAGCTATGGAAAAATAGCACAAGGAACCCTGCTTGGCCTGCATCCATAATGCCTGGGTACTAATCCTATTACACCTGCTGGGCAGAAGCTATGGAAAAATAGCACCAGGAACCCTGCTTGGCCTGCATCCATAATGCCCGGGTACTAATCCTATTACACCTGCTGGGCAGAAGCTATGGAAAAATAGCGCAAGGAACCCTGCTTGGCCTGCATCTATAATGCCCGGGTACTAATCCTTTTACACCTGCTGGGCAGAAGCTATGGAAAAATAGCACCAGGAACCCTGCTTGGCCTGCATCCATAATGCCCGGGTACTAATCCTATTACACCTGCTGGGCAGAAGCTATGGAAAAATAGCGCAAGGAACCCTGCTTGGCTTGCATCTATATTGCCCGGGTACTAATCCTTTTACACCTGCTGGGCAGAAGCTATGGAAAAATAGCACAAGGAACCCTGCTTGGCCTGCATCCATAATGCCCGGGTACTAATCCTATTACACCTGCTGGGCAGAAGCTATGGATAATAGCACAAGTAACTTTGCTTGGCATGCATCCATAATGCCCGGGTACTAATCCTATTACACCTGCTGGGCAGAAGCTATGGATAATAGCACAAGGAACCCTGCTTGGCATGCATCTATAATGCCCGGCATGCATCCATAATGCCCAGGTACTAATCCTATTACACCTGCTGGGCAGAAGCTATGGATAATAGCACAAGGAACCCTGCTTGGCATGCATCCATAATGCCCGGGTACTGATCCTATTACACCTGCTGGGCAGAAGCTGTGGAAAAATAGCACAAGGAACCCTGCTTGGCCTGCATCCATAATGCCCGGGTACTAATCCTATTACACCTGCTGGGAAGAAGCTATGGATAATAGCACAAGGAACCCTGCTTGGCATGCATCTATAATGCCCGGGTACTAATCCTATTACACCTGCTGGGCAGAAGCTATGGAAAAATAGCACCAGGATCCCTGCTTGGCCTGCATCCATAATGCCCGGGTACTAATCCTATTACACCTGCTGGGCAGAAGCTATGGAAAAATAGCGCAAGGAACCCTGCTTGGCCTGCATCCATAAAGCCCGGGTACTAATCCTATTACACCTGCTGGGCAGAAGCTATGGAAAAATAGCACAAGGAACCCTGCTTGGCCTGCATCTATAATGCCCGGGTACTAATCCTATTACACCTGCTGGGCAGAAGCTATGGAAAAATAGCACAAGGAACCCTGCTTGGCCTGCATACATAATGCCCGGGTACTAATCCTATTACACCTGCTGGGCAGAAGCTATGGAAAAATAGCACAAGGAACCCTGCTTGGCCTGCATCCATAATGCCCGGGTACTAATCCTATTACACCTGCTGGGCAGAAGCTATGGATAATAGCACAAGGAACCCTGCTTGGCATGCATCTATAATGCCCGGGTACTAATCCTATTACACCTGCTGGGCAGAAGCTATTGAAAAATAGCACAAGGAACCCTGCTTGGCCTGCATCCATAATGCCCGGGTACTAATCCTATTACACCTGCTGGGCAGAAGCTATGGAAAAATAGCACAAGGAACCCTGCTTGGCCTGCATCCATAATGCCCGGGTACTAATCCTATTACACCTGCTGGGCAGAAGCTATGGATAATAGCACAAGGAACCCTGCTTGGCATGCATCTATAATGCCCGGCATGCATCCATAATGCCCGGGTACTAATCCTATTACACCTGCTGGGCAGAAGCTATGGAAAAATAGCACAAGGAACCCTGCTTGGCCTGCATCCATAATGCCCGGGTACTAATCCTATTACACCTGCTGGGCAGAAGCTATGGAAAAATAGCACAAGGAACCCTGCTTGGCCTGCATCCATAATGCCCGGGTACTAATCCTATTACACCTGCTGGGCAGAAGCTATGGAAAAATAGCACAAGGAACCCTGCTTGGCCTGCATCCATAATGCCCGGGTACTAATCCTATTACACCTGCTGGGCAGAAGCTATGGAAAAATAGCACAAGGAACCCTGCTTGGCCTGCATCCATAATGCCGGGGTACTAATCCTATTACACCTGCTGGGCAGAAGCTATGGAAAAATAGCACAAGGAACCCTGCTTGGCCAGCATCCATAATGCCCGGGTACTAATCCTATTACACCTGCTGGGCAGAAGCTATAGATAATAGCACAAGGAACCCTGCTTGGCATGCATCTATAATGCCCGGGTACTAATCCTATTACACCTGCTGGGCAGAAGCTATGGAAAAATAGCACAAGGAACCCTGCTTGGCCTGCATCCATATTGCCCGGGTACTAATCCTATTACACCTGCTGGGCAGAAGCTATGGAAAAATAGCACAAGGAACCCTGCTTGGCCTGCATCCATAATGCCCGGGTACTAATCCTATTACACCTGCTGGGCAGAAGCTATGGAAAAATGGAACAAGGAACCCTGCTTGGCCGGCATCCATAATGCCCGGGTACTATCCTATTACACCTGCTGGGCAGAAGCTATGGAAAAATAGCACAAGGAACCCTGCTTGGCCTGCATCCATAATGCCCGGGTACTAATCCTATTACACCTGCTTGGCAGACGCTATGGATAATAGCACAAGGAACCCTGCTTGGCATGCATCTATAATGCCCAGGTACTAATCCTATTACACCTGCTGGGCAGAAGCTATGGAAAAATAGCACCAGGAACCCTGCTTGGCCTGCATCTATAATGCCCGGGTACTAATCCTTTTACACCTGCTGAGCAGAAGCTATGGAAAAATAGCACAAGGAACCCTGCTTGGCCTGCATCCATAATGCCCGGGTACTAATCCTATTACACCTGCTGGGCAGAAGCTATGGAAAAATAGCACAAGGAACCCTGCTTGGCCTGCATCCATAATGCCCGGGTACTAATCCTATTACACCTGCTGGGCAGAAGCTATGGATAATAGCACAAGGAACCCTGCTTGGCATGCATCTATAATGCCCGGGTACTAATCCTATTACACCTGCTGGGCAGAAGCTATGGAAAAATAGCACAAGGAACCCTGCTTGGCCTGCATCCATAATGCCCGGGTACTAATCCTATTACACCTGCTGGGCAGAAGCTATGGATAATAGCACAAGGAACCCTGCTTGGCATGCATCTATAATGCCCGGGTACTAATCCCATTACACCTGCTGGGCAGAAGCTATGGAAAAATAGCACAAGGAACCCTGCTTGGCCTGCATCCATAATGCCCGGGTACTAATCCTATTACACCTGCTGGGCAGAAGCTATGGATAATAGCACAAGGAACCCTGCTTGGCATGCATCCATAATGCCTGGGTACTAATCCTATTACACCTGCTGGGCAGAAGCTATGGATAATAGCACAAGGAACCCTGCTTGGCCTGCATCCATAATGCCTGGGTACTAATCCTATTACACCTGATGGGCAGAAGCTATGGAAAAATAGCACAAGGAACCCTGCTTGGCATGCATCTATAATGCCTGGCATGCATCCATAATGCCCGGGTACTAATCCTATTACACCTGCTGGGCAGAAGCTATGGATAATAGCACAAGGAACCCTGCTTGGCATGCATCTATAATGCCTGGCATGCATCCATAATGCCCGGGTACTAATCCTATTACACCTGCTGGGCAGAAGCTATGGATAATAGCACAAGGAACCCTGCTTGGCCTGCATCCATAATGCCTGGGTACTAATCCTATTACACCTGATGGGCAGAAGCTATGGAAAAATAGCACAAGGAACCCTGCTTGGCCTGCATCCATAATGCCCGGGTACTAATCCTATTACACCTGCTGGGCAGAAGCTATGGATAATAGCACAAGGAACCCTGCTTGGCCTGCATCCATAATGCCCGGGTACTAAACCTATTACACCTGCTGGGCAGAAGCTATGGATAATAGCACAAGGAACCCTGCTTGGCATGCATCCATAATGCCCGGGTACTAATCCTATTACACCTGCTGGGCAGAAGCTATGGATAATAGCACAAGGGACCCTGCTTGGCATGCATCTATAATGCCCGACATGCATCCATAATGCCCGGGTACTAATCCTATTACACCTGCTGGGGTGAAGCTATGGATAATAGCACAAGGAACCCTGCTTGGCCTGCATCCATAATGACCGGGTACTAATCCTATTACACCTGCTGGGCAGAAGCTATGGATAATAGCACAAGGAACCCTGCTTGGCCTGCATCCATAATGCCCGGGTACTAATCCTAGTACACCTGCTGGGCAGAAGCTATGGATAATAGCACAAGGAACCCTGCTTGGCCTGCATCCATAATGCCCGGGTACTAATCCTATTACACCTGCTGGGCAGAAGCTATGGATAATAGCACAAGGAACCCTGCTTGGCATGCATCCATAATGCCCGGGTACTAATCCTATTTCACCTGCTGGGCAGAAGCATGGATAATAGCACAAGGAACCCTGCTTGGCCTGCATCCATAATGCCCAAGTACTAATCCTATTAAACCTGCTGGGCAGAAGCTATGGATAATAGCACAAGGAACCCTGCTTGGCCTGCATCCATAATGCCCGGGTACTAATCCTATTACACCTGCTGGGCAGAAGCTATGGATAATAGCACAAGGAACCCTGCTTGGCATGCATCTATAATGCCCGGGTACTAATCCTATTACACCTGCTGGGCAGAAGCTATGGATAATAGCACAAGGAACCCTGCTTGGCCTGCATCCATAATGCCTGGGTACTAATCCTATTACACCTGCTGGGCAGAAGCTATGGAAAAATAGCACAAGGAACCCTGCTTGGCCTGCATCCATAATGCCCGGGTACTAATCCTATTACACCTGCTGGGCAGAAGCTATGGATAATAGCACAAGGAACCGTGCTTGGCATGCATCCATAATGACCGGGTACTAATCCTATTACACCTGCTGGGCAGAAGCCATGAATAATAGCACAAGGAACCCTGCTTGGCAAGCATCTATAATGCCCGGGTACTAATCCTATTACACCTGCTGGGCAGAAGCTATGGACAATAGCACAAGGAACCCTGCTTGGCATGCATCTATAATGCCCGGCATGCATCCATAATGCCCGGGTACTAATCCTATTTCACCTGCTGGGCAGAAGCTATGGAAAAATAGCACAAGGAACCCTGCTTGGCATGCACCCATCCATAATGCCCTGGTACTAATCCTATTACACCTGCTGGGGAGAAGCTATGGATAATAGCACAAGGAACCCTGCTTGGCATGCATCCATAATGCCCGGGTACTAATCCTATTACACCTGCTGGGCAGAAGCTATGGAAAAATAGCACAAGGAACCCTGCTTGGCATGCATCCATAATGCCCGGGTACTAATCCTATTACACCTGCTGGGGAGAAGCTATGGATAATAGCACAAGGAACCCTGCTTGGCATGCATCCATAATGCCTGGGTACTAATCCTATTACACCTGCTGGGCAGAAGCTATGGATAATAGCACAAGGGACCCTGCTTGGCATGCATCTATAATGCCCGACATGCATCCATAATGCCCGGGTACTAATCCTATTACACCTGCTGGGCAGAAGCTATGGAAAAATAGCACAAGGAACCCTGCTTGGCATGCATCCATAATGCCCGGGTACTAATCCTATTACACCTGCTGGGGAGAAGCTATGGATAATGGCACAAGGAACCCTGCTTGGCATGCATCCATAATGACCGGGTACTAATCCTATTACACCTGCTGGGCAGAAGCTATGGATAATAGCACAAGGAACCCTGCTTGGCATGCATCCATAATGCCCGGGTACTAATCGTAGTACACCTGCTGGGCAGAAGCTATGGATAATAACACAAGGAACCCTGCTTGGCCTGCATCCATAATGCCCGGGTACTAATCCTATTACACCTGCTGGGCAGAAGCTATGGATAATAGCACAAGGAACCCTGCTTGGCATGCATCCATAATGCCCGGGTACTAATCCTATTACACCTGCTGGGCAGAAGCTATGGATAATAGCACAAGGAACCCTGCTTGGCCTGCATCCATAATGCCCGGGTACTAATCCTATTACACCTGCTGGGCAGAAGCTATGGATAATAGCACAAGGAACCCTGCTTGGCCTGCATCCATAATGCCCAGGTACTAATCCTATTACACCTGCTGGGCAGAAGCTATGGATAATAGCACAAGGAACCCCGCTTGGCATGCATCTATAATGCCCGGGTACTAATCCTATTACACCTGCTGGGCAGAAGCTATGGATAATAGCACAAGGAACCCTGCTTGGCCTGCATCCATAATGCCTGGGTACTAATCCTATTACACCTGCTGGGCAGAAGCTATGGAAAAATAGCACAAGGAACCCTGCTTGGCCTGCATCCATAATGCCCGGGTACTAATCCTATTACACCTGCTGGGCAGAAGCTATGGATAATAGCACAAGGAACCCTGCTTGGCATGCATCCATAATGCCCGGGTACTAATCCTATTACACCTACTGGGCAGAAGCTATGGAAAAATAGCACAAGGAATCCTGCTTGGCCTGCATCCATAATGCCCGGGTACTAATCCTATTACACCTGCTGGGCAGAAGCTATGGATAATAGCACAAGGAACCCTGCTTGGCATGCATCCATAATGACCGGGTACTAATCCTATTATACCTGCTGGGCAGAAGCTATGGATAATAGCACAAGGAACCTTGCTTGGCATGCATCTATAATGCCCGGCATGCATCCATAATGCCCGGGTACTAATCCTATTACACCTGCTGGGCAGAAGCTATGGAAAAATAGCACAAGGAACCCTGCTTGGCATGCACCCATCCATAATGCCCGGGTACTAATCCTATTACACCTGCTGGGGAGAAGCTATGGATAATAGCACAAGGAACCCTGCTTGGCATGCATCCATAATGACCGGGTACTAATCCTATTACACCTGCTGGGCAGATGCTATGGATAATAGCACAAGGAACCCTGCTTGGCCTGCATCCATAATGCCCGGGTACTAATCCTATTACACCTGCTGGGCAGAAGCTATGGATAATAGCACAAGGAACCCTGCTTGGCATGCATCCATAATGCCCGGGTACTAATCCTATTACACCTGCTGGGCAGAAGCTATGGATAATAGCACAAGGGACCCTGCTTGGCATGCATCTATAATGCCCGACATGCATCCATAATGCCCGGGTACTAATCCTATTACACCTGCTGGGCAGAAGCTATGGAAAAATAGCACAAGGAACCCTGCTTGGCATGCATCCATAATGCCCGGGTACTAATCCTATTACACCTGCTGGGGAGAAGCTATGGATAATAGCACAAGGAACCCTGCTTGGCATGCATCCATAATGACCGGGTACTAAACCTATTACACCTGCTGGGCAGAAGCTATGGATAATAGCACAAGGAACCCTGCTTGGCCTGCATCCATAATGCCCGGGTACTAATCCTAGTACACCTGCTGGGCAGAAGCTATGGATAATAACACAAGGAACCCTGCTTGGCCTGCATCCATAATGCCCGGGTACTAATCCCATTACACCTGCTGGGCAGAAGCTATGGATAATAGCACAAGGAACCCTGCTTGGCATGCATCCATAATGACCGGGTACTAATCCTATTACACCTGCTGGGCAGAAGCTATGGATAATAGCACAAGGAACCCTGCTTGGCATGCATCTATAATGCCCGGGTACTAATCCTATTACACCTGCTGGGCAGAAGCTATGGATAATAGCACAAGGAACCCTGCTTGGCATGCATCCATAATGCCCGGGTACTAATCCTATTACACCTGCTGGGCAGAAGCTATGGATAATAGCACAAGGAACCCTGCTTGGCCTGCATCCATAATGCCCGGGTACTAATCCTATTACACCTGCTGGGCAGAAGCTATGGAAAAATAGCACAAGGAACCCTGCTTGGCCTGCATCCATAATGCCCGGGTACTAATCCTATTACACCTGCTGGGCAGAAGCTATGGATAATAGCACAAGGAACCCTGCTTGGCATGCATCCATAATGACCGGGTACTAATCCTATTACACCTGCTGGGCAGAATCCATGGATAATAGCACAAGGAACCCTGCTTGGCAAGCATCTATAATGCCGGGTACTAATCCTATTACACCTACTGGGCAGAAGCTATGGATAATAGCACAAGGAACCCTGCTTGGCCTGCATCCATAATGCCCGGGTACTAATCCTATTACACCTGCTGGGCAGAAGCTATGGAAAAATAGCTCAAGGAATCCTGCTTGGCCTGCATCCATAATGCCCGGGTACTAATCCTATTAGACCTGCTGGGCAGAAGCTATGGATAATGGCACAAGGAACCCTGCTTGGCATGCATCCATAATGACCGGGTACTAATCCTATTACACCTGCAGGGCAGATGCTATGGATAATAGCACAAGGAACCCTGCTTGGCCTGCATCCATAATGCCCGGGTACTAATCCTATTACACCTGCTGGGCAGAAGCTATGGATAATAGCACAAGGAACACTGCTTGGCATGCATCCATAATGCCCGGGTACTAATCCTATTACACCTGCTGGGCAGAAGCTATGGATAATAGCACAAGGGACCCTGCTTGGCATGCATCTATAATGCCGACATGCATCCATAATGCCCGGGTACTAATCCTATTACACCTGCTGGGCAGAAGCTATGGAAAAATAGCACAAGGAACCCTGCTTGGCATGCATCCATAATGCCCGGGTACTAATCCTATTACACCTGCTGGGGAGAAGCTATGGATAATAGCACAAGGAACCCTGCTTGGCATGCATCCATAATGACCGGGTACTAATCCTATTACACCTGCTGGGCAGAAGCTATGGATAATAGCACAAGGAACCCTGCTTGGCATGCATCCATAATGCCCGGGTACTAATCGTAGTACACCTGCTGGGCAGAAGCTATGGATAATAACACAAGGAACCCTGCTTGGCCTGCATCCATAATGCCCGGATACTAATCCTAGTACACCTGCTGGGCAGAAGCTATGGATAATAGCACAAGGAACCCTGCTTGGCCTGCATCCATAATGACCGGGTACTAATCTTATTACACCTGCTGGGCAGAATCCATGGATAATAGCACAAGGAACCCTGCTTGGCAAGCATCTATAATGCCGGGTACTAATCCTATTACACCTACTGGGCAGAAGCTATGGATAATAGCACAAGGAATCCTGCTTGGCCTGCATCCATAATGCCCGGGTACTAATCCTATTACACCTGCTGGGCAGAAGCTATGGATAATAGCACAAGGAACCCTGCTTGGCATGCATCCATAATGACCGGGTACTAATCGTAGTACACCTGCTGGGCAGAAGCTATGGATAATAGCACAAGGAACCCTGCTTGGCATGCATCCATAATGCCCGGGTACTAATCCTATTACACCTGCTGGGCAGAAGCTATGGATAATAGCACAAGGGACCCTGCTTGGCATGCATCTATAATGCCGACATGCATCCATAATGCCCGGGTACTAATCCTATTACACCTGCTGGGCAGAAGCTATGGAAAAATAGCACAAGGAACCCTGCTTGGCATGCATCCATAATGCCCGGGTACTAATCCTATTACACCTGCTGGGGAGAAGCTATGGATAATAGCACAAAGAACCCTGCTTGGCCTGCATCCATAATGCCCGGGTACTAATCCTATTACACCTGCTGGGCAGAAGCTATGGATAATAGCACAAGGAACCCTGCTTGGCATGCATCCATAATGCCCGGGTACTAATCCTATTACACCTGCTGGGCAGAAGCTATGGATAATAGCACAAGGAACCCTGCTTGGCCTGCATCCATAATGCCCGCGTACTAATCCTATTACACCTGCTGGGCAGAAGCTATGGATAATAGCACAAGGAACCCTGCTTGGCCTGCATCCATAATGCCCAGGTACTAATCCTATTACACCTGCTGGGCAGAAGCTATGGATAATAGCACAAGGAACCCTGCTTGGCATGCATCTATAATGCCCGGGTACTAATCCTATTACACCTGCTGGGCAGAAGCTATGGATAATAGCACAAGGAACCCTGCTTGGCCTGCATCCATAATGCCTGGGTACTAATCCCATTACACCTGCTGGGCAGAAGCTATGGAAAAATAGCACAAGCAACCCTGCTTGGCCTGCATCCATAATGCCCGGGTACTAATCCTATTACACCTGCTGGGCAGAAGCTATGGATAATAGCACAAGGAACCCTGCTTGGCATGCATCCATAATGCCCGGGTACTAATCCTATTACACCTGCTGGGCAGAAGCTATGGAAAAATAGCACAAAGAATCCTGCTTGGCCTGCATCCATAATGCCCGGGTACTAATCCTATTACACCTGCTGGGCAGAAGCTATGGATAATAGCACAAGGAACCCTGCTTGGCATGCATCCATAATGACCGGGTACTAATCCTATTACACCTGCTGGGCAGAAGCTATGGATAATAGCACAAGGAACCTTGCTTGGCATGCATCTATAATTCCCGGCATGCATCCATAATGCCCGGGTACTAATCCTATTACACCTGCTGGGCAGAAGCTATGGAAAAATAGCACAAGGAACCCTGCTTGGCATGCACCCATCCATAATGCCCGGGTACTAATCCTATTACACCTGCTGGGGAGAAGCTATGGATAATAGCACAAGGAACCCTGCTTGGCATGCATCCATAATGACCGGGTACTAATCCTATTACACCTGCTGGGCAGATGCTATGGATAATAGCACAAGGGACCCTGCTTGGCATGCATCTATAATGCCGACATGCATCCATAATGCCCGGGTACTAATCCTATTACACCTGCTGGGCAGAAGCTATGGAAAAATAGCACAAGGAACCCTGCTTGGCATGCATCCATAATGCCCGGGTACTAATCCTATTACACCTGCTGGGGAGAAGCTATGGATAATAGCACAAGGAACCCTGCTTGGCCTGCATCCATAATGCCCGGGTACTAATCCTATTACACCTGCTGGGCAGAAGCTATGGATAATAGCACAAGGAACCCTGCTTGGCATGCATCCATAATGCCCGGGTACTAATCCTATTACACCTGCTGGGCAGAAGCTATGGATAATAGCACAAGGAACCCTGCTTGGCCTGCATCCATAATGCCCGCGTACTAATCCTATTACACCTGCTGGGCAGAAGCTATGGATAATAGCACAAGGAACCCTGCTTGGCATGCATCCATAATGACCGGGTACTAATCCTATTACACCTGCTGGGGAGAAGCTATGGATAATAGCACAAGGAACCCTGCTTGGCATGCATCCATAATGACCGGGTACTAATCCTATTACACCTGCTGGGCAGAAGCTATGGATAATAGCACAAGGAACCCTGCTTGGCATGCATCCATAATGCCCGGGTACTAATCGTAGTACACCTGCTGGGCAGAAGCTATGGATAATAACACAAGGAACCCTGCTTGGCCTGCATCCATAATGCCCGGGTACTAATCCTAGTACACCTGCTGGGCAGAAGCTATGGATAATAGCACAAGGAACCCTGCTTGGCCTGCATCCATAATGACCGGGTACTAATCTTATTACACCTGCTGGGCAGAATCCATGGATAATAGCACAAGGAACCCTGCTTGGCAAGCATCTATAATGCCGGGTACTAATCCTATTACACCTACTGGGCAGAAGCTATGGATAATAGCACAAGGAATCCTGCTTGGCCTGCATCCATAATGCCCGGGTACTAATCCTATTACACCTGCTGGGCAGAAGCTATGGATAATAGCACAAGGAACCCTGCTTGGCATGCATCCATAATGACCGGGTACTAATCGTAGTACACCTGCTGGGCAGAAGCTATGGATAATAGCACAAGGAACCCTGCTTGGCATGCATCCATAATGCCCGGGTACTAATCCTATTACACCTGCTGGGCAGAAGCTATGGATAATAGCACAAGGGACCCTGCTTGGCATGCATCTATAATGCCGACATGCATCCATAATGCCCGCGTACTAATCCTATTACACCTGCTGGGCAGAAGCTATGGAAAAATAGCACAAGGAACCCTGCTTGGCATGCATCCATAATGCCCGGGTACTAATCCTATTACACCTCCTGGGGAGAAGCTATGGATAATAGCACAAGGAACCCTGCTTGGCCTGCATCCATAATGCCCGGGTACTAATCCTATTACACCTGCTGGGCAGAAGCTATGGATAATAGCACAAGGAAACCTGCTTGGCATGCATCCATAATGCCCGGGTACTAATCCTATTACACCTGCTGGGCAGAAGCTATGGATAATAGCACAAGGAACCCTGCTTGGCCTGCATACATAATGCCCGCGTACTAATCCTATTACATCTGCTGGGCAGAAGCTATGGATAATAGCACAAGGAACCCTGCTTGGCCTGCATCCATAATGCCCAGGTACTAATCCTATTACACCTGCTGGGCAGAAGCTATGGATAATAGCACAAGGAACCCTGCTTGGCATGCATCTATAATGCCCGGGTACTAATCCTATTACACCTGCTGGGCAGAAGCTATGGATAATAGCACAAGGAACCCTGCTTGGCCTGCATCCATAATGCCTGGGTACTAATCCCATTACACCTGCTGGGCAGAAGCTATGGAAAAATAGCACAAGCAACCCTGCTTGGCCTGCATCCATAATGCCCGGGTACTAATCCTATTACACCTGCTGGGCAGAAGCTATGGATAATAGCACAAGGAACCCTGCTTGGCATGCATCCATAATGCCCGGGTACTAATCCTATTACACCTGCTGGGCAGAAGCTATGGAAAAATAGCACAAAGAATCCTGCTTGGCCTGCATCCATAATGCCCGGGTACTAATCCTATTACACCTGCTGGGCAGAAGCTATGGATAATAGCACAAGGAACCCTGCTTGGCATGCATCCATAATGACCGGGTACTAATCCTATTACACCTGCTGGGCAGAAGCTATGGATAATAGCACAAGGAACCTTGCTTGGCATGCATCTATAATGCCCGGCATGCATCCATAATGCCCGGGTACTAATCCTATTACACCTGCTGGGCAGAAGCTATGGAAAAATAGCACAAGGAACCCTGCTTGGCATGCACCCATCCATAATGCCCGGGTACTAATCCTATTACACCTGCTGGGGAGAAGCTATGGATAATAGCACAAGGAACCCTGCTTGGCATGCATCCATAATGACCGGGTACTAATCCTATTACACCTGCTGGGCAGATGCTATGGATAATAGCACAAGGAACCCTGCTTGGCCTGCATCCATAATGCCCGGGTACAAATCCTATTACACCTGCTGGGCAGAAGCTATGGATAATAGCACAAGGAACCCTGCTTGGCATGCATCCATAATGCCCGGGTACTAATCCTATTACACCTGCTGGGCAGAAGCTATGGATAATAGCACAAGGGACCCTGCTAGGCATGCATCTATAATGCCCGACATGCATCCATAATGCCCGGGTACTAATCCTATTACACCTGCTGGGCAGAAGCTATGGAAAAATAGCACAAGGAACCCTGCTTGGCATGCATCCATAATGCCCGGGTACTAATCCTATTACACCTGCTGGGGAGAAGCTATGGATAATAGCACAAGGAACCCTGCTTGGCATGCATCCATAATGACCGGGTACTAAACCTATTACACCTGCTGGGCAGAAGCTATGGATAATAGCACAAGGAACCCTGCTTGGCCTGCATCCATAATGCCCGGGTACTAATCCTAGTACACCTGCTGGGCAGAAGCTATGGATAATAACACAAGGAACCCTGCTTGGCCTGCATCCATAATGCCCGGGTACTAATCCCATTACACCTGCTGGGCAGAAGCTATGGATAATAGCACAAGGAACCCTGCTTGGCATGCATCCATAATGCCCGGGTACTAATCCTATTACACCTGCTGGGCAGAAGCTATGGATAATATCACAAGGAACCCTGCTTGGCATGCATCTATAATGCCCGGGTACTAATCCTATTACACCTGCTGGGCAGAAGCTATGGATAATAGCACAAGGAACCCTGCTTGGCATGCATCCATAATGCCCGGGTACTAATCCTATTACACCTGCTGGGCAGAAGCTATGGATAATAGCACAAGGAACCCTGCTTGGCCTGCATCCATAATGCCTGGGTACTAATCCTATTACACCTGCTGGGCAGAAGCTATGGAAAAATAGCACAAGGAACCCTGCTTGGCCTGCATCCATAATGCCCGGGTACTAATCCTATTACACCTGCTGGGCAGAAGCTATGGATAATAGCACAAGGAACCCTGCTTGGCATGCATCCATAATGACCGGGTACTAATCCTATTACACCTGCTGGGCAGAAGCTATGGATAATAGCACAAGGAACCTTGCTTGGCATGCATCTATAATTCCCGGCATGCATCCATAATGCCCGGGTACTAATCCTATTACACCTGCTGGGCAGAAGCTATGGAAAAATAGCACAAGGAACCCTGCTTGGCATGCACCCATCCATAATGCCCGGGTACTAATCCTATTACACCTGCTGGGGAGAAGCTATGGATAATAGCACAAGGAACCCTGCTTGGCATGCATCCATAATGACCGGGTACTAATCCTATTACACCTGCTGGGCAGATGCTATGGATAATAGCACAAGGGACCCTGCTTGGCATGCATCTATAATGCCGACATGCATCCATAATGCCCGGGTACTAATCCTATTACACCTGCTGGGCAGAAGCTATGGAAAAATAGCACAAGGAACCCTGCTTGGCATGCATCCATAATGCCCGGGTACTAATCCTATTACACCTGCTGGGGAGAAGCTATGGATAATAGCACAAGGAACCCTGCTTGGCCTGCATCCATAATGCCCGGGTACTAATCCTATTACACCTGCTGGGCAGAAGCTATGGATAATAGCACAAGGAACCCTGCTTGGCATGCATCCATAATGCCCGGGTACTAATCCTATTACACCTGCTGGGCAGAAGCTATGGATAATAGCACAAGGAACCCTGCTTGGCCTGCATCCATAATGCCCGCGTACTAATCCTATTACACCTGCTGGGCAGAAGCTATGGATAATAGCACAAGGAACCCTGCTTGGCATGCATCCATAATGACCGGGTACTAATCCTATTACACCTGCTGGGGAGAAGCTATGGATAATAGCACAAGGAACCCTGCTTGGCATGCATCCATAATGACCGGGTACTAATCCTATTACACCTGCTGGGCAGAAGCTATGGATAATAGCACAAGGAACCCTGCTTGGCATGCATCCATAATGCCCGGGTACTAATCGTAGTACACCTGCTGGGCAGAAGCTATGGATAATAACACAAGGAACCCTGCTTGGCCTGCATCCATAATGCCCGGGTACTAATCCTAGTACACCTGCTGGGCAGAAGCTATGGATAATAGCACAAGGAACCCTGCTTGGCCTGCATCCATAATGACCGGGTACTAATCTTATTACACCTGCTGGGCAGAATCCATGGATAATAGCACAAGGAACCCTGCTTGGCAAGCATCTATAATGCCGGGTACTAATCCTATTACACCTACTGGGCAGAAGCTATGGATAATAGCACAAGGAATCCTGCTTGGCCTGCATCCATAATGCCCGGGTACTAATCCTATTACACCTGCTGGGCAGAAGCTATGGATAATAGCACAAGGAACCCTGCTTGGCATGCATCCATAATGACCGGGTACTAATCGTAGTACACCTGCTGGGCAGAAGCTATGGATAATAGCACAAGGAACCCTGCTTGGCATGCATCCATAATGCCCGGGTACTAATCCTATTACACCTGCTGGGCAGAAGCTATGGATAATAGCACAAGGGACCCTGCTTGGCATGCATCTATAATGCCGACATGCATCCATAATGCCCGCGTACTAATCCTATTACACCTGCTGGGCAGAAGCTATGGAAAAATAGCACAAGGAACCCTGCTTGGCATGCATCCATAATGCCCGGGTACTAATCCTATTACACCTGCTGGGGAGAAGCTATGGATAATAGCACAAGGAACCCTGCTTGGCCTGCATCCATAATGCCCGGGTACTAATCCTATTACACCTGCTGGGCAGAAGCTATGGATAATAGCACAAGGAAACCTGCTTGGCATGCATCCATAATGCCCGGGTACTAATCCTATTACACCTGCTGGGCAGAAGCTATGGATAATAGCACAAGGAACCCTGCTTGGCCTGCATACATAATGCCCGCGTACTAATCCTATTACATCTGCTGGGCAGAAGCTATGGATAATAGCACAAGGAACCCTGCTTGGCCTGCATCCATAATGCCCAGGTACTAATCCTATTACACCTGCTGGGCAGAAGCTATGGATAATAGCACAAGGAACCCTGCTTGGCATGCATCTATAATGCCCGGGTACTAATCCTATTACACCTGCTGGGCAGAAGCTATGGATAATAGCACAAGGAACCCTGCTTGGCCTGCATCCATAATGCCTGGGTACTAATCCCATTACACCTGCTGGGCAGAAGCTATGGAAAAATAGCACAAGCAACCCTGCTTGGCCTGCATCCATAATGCCCGGGTACTAATCCTATTACACCTGCTGGGCAGAAGCTATGGATAATAGCACAAGGAACCCTGCTTGGCATGCATCCATAATGCCCGGGTACTAATCCTATTACACCTGCTGGGCAGAAGCTATGGAAAAATAGCACAAAGAATCCTGCTTGGCCTGCATCCATAATGCCCGGGTACTAATCCTATTACACCTGCTGGGCAGAAGCTATGGATAATAGCACAAGGAACCCTGCTTGGCATGCATCCATAATGACCGGGTACTAATCCTATTACACCTGCTGGGCAGAAGCTATGGATAATAGCACAAGGAACCTTGCTTGGCATGCATCTATAATGCCCGGCATGCATCCATAATGCCCGGGTACTAATCCTATTACACCTGCTGGGCAGAAGCTATGGAAAAATAGCACAAGGAACCCTGCTTGGCATGCACCCATCCATAATGCCCGGGTACTAATCCTATTACACCTGCTGGGGAGAAGCTATGGATAATAGCACAAGGAACCCTGCTTGGCATGCATCCATAATGACCGGGTACTAATCCTATTACACCTGCTGGGCAGATGCTATGGATAATAGCACAAGGAACCCTGCTTGGCCTGCATCCATAATGCCCGGGTACAAATCCTATTACACCTGCTGGGCAGAAGCTATGGATAATAGCACAAGGAACCCTGCTTGGCATGCATCCATAATGCCCGGGTACTAATCCTATTACACCTGCTGGGCAGAAGCTATGGATAATAGCACAAGGGACCCTGCTAGGCATGCATCTATAATGCCCGACATGCATCCATAATGCCCGGGTACTAATCCTATTACACCTGCTGGGCAGAAGCTATGGAAAAATAGCACAAGGAACCCTGCTTGGCATGCATCCATAATGCCCGGGTACTAATCCTATTACACCTGCTGGGGAGAAGCTATGGATAATAGCACAAGGAACCCTGCTTGGCATGCATCCATAATGACCGGGTACTAAACCTATTACACCTGCTGGGCAGAAGCTATGGATAATAGCACAAGGAACCCTGCTTGGCCTGCATCCATAATGCCCGGGTACTAATCCTAGTACACCTGCTGGGCAGAAGCTATGGATAATAACACAAGGAACCCTGCTTGGCCTGCATCCATAATGCCCGGGTACTAATCCCATTACACCTGCTGGGCAGAAGCTATGGATAATAGCACAAGGAACCCTGCTTGGCATGCATCCATAATGCCCGGGTACTAATCCTATTACACCTGCTGGGCAGAAGCTATGGATAATATCACAAGGAACCCTGCTTGGCATGCATCTATAATGCCCGGGTACTAATCCTATTACACCTGCTGGGCAGAAGCTATGGATAATAGCACAAGGAACCCTGCTTGGCATGCATCCATAATGCCCGGGTACTAATCCTATTACACCTGCTGGGCAGAAGCTATGGATAATAGCACAAGGAACCCTGCTTGGCCTGCATCCATAATGCCTGGGTACTAATCCTATTACACCTGCTGGGCAGAAGCTATGGAAAAATAGCACAAGGAACCCTGCTTGGCCTGCATCCATAATGCCCGGGTACTAATCCTATTACACCTGCTGGGCAGAAGCTATGGATAATAGCACAAGGAACCCTGCTTGGCATGCATCCATAATTACCGGGTACTAATCCTATTACACCTGCTGGGCAGAATCCATGGATAATAGCACAAGGAACCCTGCTTGGCAAGCATCTATAATGCCGGGTACTAATCCTATTACACCTACTGGGCAGAAGCTATGGATAATAGCACAAGGAACCCTGCTTGGCCTGCATCCATAATGCCCGGGTACTAATCCTATTACACCTGCTGGGCAGAAGCTATGGATAATAGCACAAGGAACCTTGCTTGGCATGCATCTATAATGCCCGGCATGCATCCATAATGCCCGGGTACTAATCCTATTACACCTGCTGGGCAGAAGCTATGGATAATAGCACAAGGAACCCTGCTTGGCATGCATCCATAATGCCCGGGTACTAATCCTATTACACCTGCTGGGCAGAAGCTATGGATAATAGCACAAGGAACCCTGCTTGGCCTGCATCCATAATGCCCGCGTACTAATCCTATTACACCTGCTGGGCAGAAGCTATGGATAATAGCACAAGGAACCCTGCTTGGCATGCATCCATAATGACCGGGTACTAATCCTATTACACCTGCTGGGGAGAAGCTATGGATAATAGCACAAGGAACCCTGCTTGGCCTGCATCCATAATGCCCGGGTACTAATCCTATTACACCTGCTGGGCAGAAGCTATGGATAATAGCACAAGGAACCCTGCTTGGCATGCATCCATAATGCCCGGGTACTAATCCTATTACACCTGCTGGGCAGAAGCTATGGATAATAGCACAAGGAACCCTGCTTGGCCTGCATCCATAATGCCCGCGTACTAATCCTATTACACCTGCTGGGCAGAAGCTATGGATAATAGCACAAGGAACCCTGCTTGGCATGCATCCATAATGACCGGGTACTAATCCTATTACACCTGCTGGGGAGAAGCTATGGATAATAGCACAAGGAACCCTGCTTGGCATGCATCCATAATGACCGGGTACTAATCCTATTACACCTGCTGGGCAGAAGCTATGGATAATAGCACAAGGAACCCTGCTTGGCATGCATCCATAATGCCCGGGTACTAATCGTAGTACACCTGCTGGGCAGAAGCTATGGATAATAACACAAGGAACCCTGCTTGGCCTGCATCCATAATGCCCGGGTACTAATCCTAGTACACCTGCTGGGCAGAAGCTATGGATAATAGCACAAGGAACCCTGCTTGGCCTGCATCCATAATGACCGGGTACTAATCTTATTACACCTGCTGGGCAGAATCCATGGATAATAGCACAAGGAACCCTGCTTGGCAAGCATCTATAATGCCGGGTACTAATCCTATTACACCTACTGGGCAGAAGCTATGGATAATAGCACAAGGAATCCTGCTTGGCCTGCATCCATAATGCCCGGGTACTAATCCTATTACACCTGCTGGGCAGAAGCTATGGATAATAGCACAAGGAACCCTGCTTGGCATGCATCCATAATGACCGGGTACTAATCGTAGTACACCTGCTGGGCAGAAGCTATGGATAATAGCACAAGGAACCCTGCTTGGCATGCATCCATAATGCCCGGGTACTAATCCTATTACACCTGCTGGGCAGAAGCTATGGATAATAGCACAAGGGACCCTGCTTGGCATGCATCTATAATGCCGACATGCATCCATAATGCCCGGGTACTAATCCTATTACACCTGCTGGGCAGAAGCTATGGAAAAATAGCACAAGGAACCCTGCTTGGCATGCATCCATAATGCCCGGGTACTAATCCTATTACACCTGCTGGGGAGAAGCTATGGATAATAGCACAAGGAACCCTGCTTGGCCTGCATCCATAATGCCCGGGTACTAATCCTATTACACCTGCTGGGCAGAAGCTATGGATAATAGCACAAGGAAACCTGCTTGGCATGCATCCATAATGCCCGGGTACTAATCCTATTACACCTGCTGGGCAGAAGCTATGGATAATAGCACAAGGAACCCTGCTTGGCCTGCATACATAATGCCCGCGTACTAATCCTATTACATCTGCTGGGCAGAAGCTATGGATAATAGCACAAGGAACCCTGCTTGGCCTGCATCCATAATGCCCAGGTACTAATCCTATTACACCTGCTGGGCAGAAGCTATGGATAATAGCACAAGGAACCCTGCTTGGCATGCATCTATAATGCCCGGGTACTAATCCTATTACACCTGCTGGGCAGAAGCTATGGATAATAGCACAAGGAACCCTGCTTGGCCTGCATCCATAAAGCCTGGGTACTAATCCCATTACACCTGCTGGGCAGAAGCTATGGAAAAATAGCACAAGCAACCCTGCTTGGCCTGCATCCATAATGCCCGGGTACTAATCCTATTACACCTGCTGGGCAGAAGCTATGGATAATAGCACAAGGAACCCTGCTTGGCATGCATCCATAATGCCCGGGTACTAATCCTATTACACCTGCTGGGCAGAAGCTATGGAAAAATAGCACAAAGAATCCTGCTTGGCCTGCATCCATAATGCCCGGGTACTAATCCTATTACACCTGCTGGGCAGAAGCTATGGATAATAGCACAAGGAACCCTGCTTGGCATGCATCCATAATGACCGGGTACTAATCCTATTACACCTGCTGGGCAGAAGCTATGGATAATAGCACAAGGAACCTTGCTTGGCATGCATCTATAATGCCCGGCATGCATCCATAATGCCCGGGTACTAATCCTATTACACCTGCTGGGCAGAAGCTATGGAAAAATAGCACAAGGAACCCTGCTTGGCATGCACCCATCCATAATGCCCGGGTACTAATCCTATTACACCTGCTGGGGAGAAGCTATGGATAATAGCACAAGGAACCCTGCTTGGCATGCATCCATAATGACCGGGTACTAATCCTATTACACCTGCTGGGCAGATGCTATGGATAATAGCACAAGGAACCCTGCTTGGCCTGCATCCATAATGCCCGGGTACAAATCCTATTACACCTGCTGGGCAGAAGCTATGGATAATAGCACAAGGAACCCTGCTTGGCATGCATCCATAATGCCCGGGTACTAATCCTATTACACCTGCTGGGCAGAAGCTATGGATAATAGCACAAGGGACCCTGCTAGGCATGCATCTATAATGCCCGACATGCATCCATAATGCCCGGGTACTAATCCTATTACACCTGCTGGGCAGAAGCTATGGAAAAATAGCACAAGGAACCCTGCTTGGCATGCATCCATAATGCCCGGGTACTAATCCTATTACACCTGCTGGGGAGAAGCTATGGATAATAGCACAAGGAACCCTGCTTGGCATGCATCCATAATGACCGGGTACTAAACCTATTACACCTGCTGGGCAGAAGCTATGGATAATAGCACAAGGAACCCTGCTTGGCCTGCATCCATAATGCCCGGGTACTAATCCTAGTACACCTGCTGGGCAGAAGCTATGGATAATAACACAAGGAACCCTGCTTGGCCTGCATCCATAATGCCCGGGTACTAATCCCATTACACCTGCTGGGCAGAAGCTATGGATAATAGCACAAGGAACCCTGCTTGGCATGCATCCATAATGCCCGGGTACTAATCCTATTACACCTGCTGGGCAGAAGCTATGGATAATATCACAAGGAACCCTGCTTGGCATGCATCTATAATGCCCGGGTACTAATCCTATTACACCTGCTGGGCAGAAGCTATGGATAATAGTACAAGGAACCCTGCTTGGCATGCATCCATAATGCCCGGGTACTAATCCTATTACACCTGCTGGGCAGAAGCTATGGATAATAGCACAAGGAACCCTGCTTGGCCTGCATCCATAATGCCTGGGTACTAATCCTATTACACCTGCTGGGCAGAAGCTATGGAAAAATAGCACAAGGAACCCTGCTTGGCCTGCATCCATAATGCCCGGGTACTAATCCTATTACACCTGCTGGGCAGAAGCTATGGATAATAGCACAAGGAACCCTGCTTGGCATGCATCCATAATTACCGGGTACTAATCCTATTACACCTGCTGGGCAGAATCCATGGATAATAG